>NC_082661.1:84897163-86147163 GCF_025265405.1 Mesoplodon densirostris | reverse complement strand
GTTAGATTTCTCCAGTTCTGGGTTAATGTTTGGAATTAGGGGTGGAAGACAGAGCATTCTGTCCCCTTAGGACATAAGAGTGGACTTTCTATGACATGTCTCACCACAACCAATAAGCTATCATCTCTGAAAGGCCCTTGGCTTGTAGCCCAACAAGTGTTTTATTCCCAAGTATGCAGTTAAAAATAAATGATTCTATATCTTTATTTCTCATCTATTAACTGCATGGCAGACTATAGGGCTAATTTGTTACTCTACCCTTTTGGAAAAAGAAAAGTTGATAAATGTTTTAATTAGATTTCTTTTTTAGAAGAAATCGCTTCTGCAAATGTGAGTCTGTGGAAATCATGCCTAAGGGACAGAATTAGGAAAGGAAAATATTTTTCTAGAAAAAGCATCAAAGTATTATGACCACAGCCCAAGAATGGTGAGACAGAAAGAGTATGGGTTGTTTATGACCACACTGCCGCAAAGGCTCTTATTCCATGACAACCACTTCAGTGAACAAGAATAACGGGTCAGAGGATACTTTTAGAGTATTTCACTGCTTCTACTGCAATATTAAATCTTTACTTGACTTTGTTATTTGTCACACAAAAGTCTGTACTTCAAAAGAAAAATGGCATAACTTTCAAATGGATCTTCCGCACAAGTATTCTCTCTAGCAGGGTGCCAGTGTGTTTGTAACCAGGGTGTAGCATTGCTCACCCTCCTTGTGCTGTTACCCCAGTGTGGGAAGGGAAAGCAGGACATGAAGCAGTCAGCCACAGCTTTTCCAGTTTTTCCATCCACAGCATCTGAAATCTAGTGATCAGAAATAATGACTGGGGCTAAGTATTTTAAAACTGAGCAAAAAAAAAGCATTGACAGATGCTCTTATTTAGTTCCTGATTCATTATAACTTAAAATGATTTGAACACACAAATACCAACCAGCACCATCTGATGATGGTGTTAATTAATTGACTTACTGAAAATTAGTTGTTTATCTTCTAAGTGTAATAGCTAACAGGGTTTCTATGATCCTAAGCATACAGATTTTTGTTTTAAGATGAGATCTATGCTTAGATTTGAATAAAATTCATAGGTTTATAGTAATAAAAATTCTAATATTAACTTTTTTTCTAATAGAAGTGAAGCATTGGAAATCACTTATTAAAATGAATTCCCAAGAAACCTCACATCTGGTAATTGAATATCCCTTACAACCACATTGTAAGTATCTATCTCATAATTCCAGATCATTTCATTCTAGAAACTGGGAAAAATTAATACCCCTTAATCATCCAGTAGGAAAACATATTCTTAACTTCTATCAGTGTCTTTGAAACGTTAAAAATCTGCAGGCCACTCAATGGATGATACACATGCAGACATAAAAATTTTTAATTAAAAAAAACAACCCAACAGGTTTATCATACCTTTTAATGTAAAAATTAAATATATTTCAGAAGTAAAATTAACAATAGTTTTTTAAAAATCGTGAGAATGACATCATTAGGAATCTTCCAGCAAGATATTTGTTCAGGTTCAGTAAAAAGTACTTTGCACCAAGAATCAAGTTCTACATGTTATGCAAGTTAGAACAAAGTGTTTTTTTCTACCTCTTTATTTCTACTAAATTAGAAAATTCAAAGTCAAGATGTAGAGCAGGAATAGGGATAAGTATTAAAGGAGAGGGTGTTTAGCATAATAGTTAAGAGACTGGAGCCTGATTCTGTCACTTTATGATGTGTGTGTCCTTGGGCCAGTTTCTTGACCTCTCTGCTTGTTTCTTCAGCTGCGTGAGGAGGACAATAATAGTGCCTAAGTCCTAGGATTTTGGTGGAAATTAAAGCAATTAATACAGATAAGAGTATCAGAAGAGTGTCTGGCACAAAACAGGAAATACTAGTTTTTATTATCTGTTGATTTTGTTAGATCAGGATCAATGTTGAGCCTCTGCATGACAGGGTGGCCACACCAGTGGTTTGTAACCCATGTCCATTCTACTTGCTCAGGCCCTGGGCCATAGGCTGTTGAATATTTTTCAGTATCACCCTTGGCAAGTTCCTATATGTTCACATAGGGCATGGATATAAATATTATGGAAAGATTCCACATTGCACACTGCTCGTTAGCATTCCAGTGACACTAGATAGATAAGCACTTAAAAGCCGGGTGTTTGTAAGTTTCAAAATAGAGAAGTAGGAAAAACGATTCCTGATCTACTTATTTAATAAATTGTTCTTTGCAAGTATTTATTCCTGTTCATTTGATGAATTTGAATGTAGTTTAAAAATATATTCCAAAGAATTTTTTTCTCTAAAAAGTGAATAAAATCATTTATTCAGAGAAAATTTTACTCCAACCAGTTATCTCACAGTTTGTCTTTTAAAGAATTATATTATTCTGTACAATAAAGTCAAGTTATTTTGTTCCTGAGTGTTGGGTTCAAGTTATTTCTGACATTATAAGTTTATTTAGCCATATCACTTGAGTAAGTCATCTGAATTAAAGAAAAGAGCTTCCTGAAATTATGACATGAAGGAAAGTTTCAAAATTCATTTATTGATTGGAAAACTCATGTCTGTAATAGAAGGATATTTCTGTTAGGAGATCTATTAAGATAATTCATCATATTAGTAACTCATTAACACAGGTATTATTATTATCCCCATTTTACAGATGAAGAAACAGCTATGGAGAGGAATAGTGACTTGCTTACAACTAGTAGCTGAGCCAGTATTAAAACACAAGCAAGTTTGACTCCAGTGATGATACTTTTAAATACCACAATTTAAAAACCTCTTAGAAAAGAAATGACTGTCTTTAATCATTTCTTTTCTCCAATCGCACAGAATCCTGTGGCAGGAATATCATGCAGGCCAGTGAAGTTCTCCTAGAACGTGACAGATTGTGAAAGATCATGCCCAAGCTTTGTTTCCAAAATTGAAGAACCTTGAATAAATAATGAACTTAATAATGATCTCACCTTCTGCTAATTTTAGAGAATTCTACTATGCCGCAGTACAATATTGAACTTTGAACACCTTAACATGGTCATTTCTTGAATATATGAACAGTTATACTGATAGCTTTTTTTAGATTAATATTATAACAACAGTGAGAGAAAACATTTAAAATGCGATGAGATTAATCAAAACCATCTTTCCAATGGCTTTGGCGTAACTGCCATGCTTTTTATGAGATGGCCAGGAAATTACCAATAAGAAGCAAAGATAAGATTTTGGCTGTGGCCAATCATCAAGTTTTTGACCTTTTGAAATCTGAACTCTTAGCTAAAGAATATGAATGTATTCTTCTTTAGGTAACTGCCTATGGTTTCCAAGGCAATATAAGAATAATTTTAATAATTAGGCAGGAAAATGCATACTACATATATGCATTGCACTTCTCTGATTGGCTCAAAGAGGAATGGAATAGAGAGTACAAATCCAGCCTCTCAATTTAGAGTAAATTAAAAAAATATTGACTTTTCAGTCAAGCAAATCATTGTGTGA
Organism: Mesoplodon densirostris; assembly: GCF_025265405.1. Classification (NCBI taxonomy): domain Eukaryota; kingdom Metazoa; phylum Chordata; class Mammalia; order Artiodactyla; family Ziphiidae; genus Mesoplodon; species Mesoplodon densirostris. Next base: position 86,143,661 of record NC_082661.1, on the reverse strand, counting down.
AACTAACTGGTAACAGATGCTATTAGCTGCAAAAAAAAAAAAAAAAAGTATGAGAATCCAGCCATGCAAATTACAGTCCAATTAGAATCAGACCCTAATAGGTGCATGCAATAAACATTTTTGTGCATTTGATGCACTTCCACCCAGCACCTTCTTCTGCTTTCTTGTGCAGACACCCAGACTCTGGTGTCCTCAGGGTGAATACTGGGAACTGAGAATATTCAGGTCTCTGAGATTACTGGGAACATGGTTAACCAATTTCTTTATCTTAACCATAAATTTTATGGAACTTACTTTACTTCAAAAAGACTTTAGTAAAAAACTGCTCACTTACTGTACTCAATTTGGATTCATGGAAAATTTCAATAGTTTCCAGGTATATCAGAGACACTTAAATGTCATCATCCAAATGCCATAACATGTATTTGAATGAGATCAAGTCTTAACTAAGGATTTTATTCCATCAGTAAAATTAGGGGAAATAGAAAACCAGTACTTTGGACCAGGGAGGAACAAACGTGTAATATCATGTCCTAGTTTAAGTAAGCAGTAAATGAATAAAACATATTCTCTTAGCTCCCAATGCCACCTAAAATGTATGTCTGGAATACACAGGTAACGCCATTTTACACTCCCACCAATTACACACAAGAGTCCTAATTGTTCTATATTCTTGTTAGTAGTTGACGTTGCAAGTTTCAAAAAAATTTTAGCCTTTCTAGTAGGTGTGGAGAAGTATCTTATTGAGCTCATAGTTTGTACCTCCTTAATGTGTAATGACATTAGGTATTCTTTGCGTGTGACATTTTCTTTTTGTACTTTTTTAGTTACAGGTTTATCCTCCCCTCTACTACATTATGAGCTGCTCGAGGGTAGGAACTTAATCACTGCTGATTTATTTTGAGAAGAAAACATTATCTTCATATATAACCTTCTATCCCATTCTCCTCATATATCACAACTTTCTTAGCTATTCTTCTCTTTATATGTCACAGTCTTCCGCCTTTGGGATTCTTTGGAGAAGGTAAGAGAACTCTCTAGCTTAGGTGCTAAATTACCATCTGCAGCCCGCAATCTTCTCTCATCTAATTCTACTTCCAGATTTTACTCAACAAATGAAACTGGTTAATTACAGTTGGAGCAATAAAATGCATTTGTCAGCCTTGTGATGTTTAGGTTATTTATTTAAATAATGTAAAAATAATCAATTCATGATTGATTTTTATAAACTGTCAAAAATACTTTGTCTAAAACTCAGGGAATTCTTTATGCTGTTCTTCTGTTTTTCCATGTTCCATTGTTATAGATATTAATATTGCAATTTATTTCAAAATGTTTGGGACAAAAATCTCAGGTTTAAGATAAAGACATCTATAATGTAACTACTTCTTTAAAAGCCTCAATTTCTTTATGACATAACAAGTAAGACACAGGTGCAATGTAATCTTATTTGCCAAAGTGTAAATTTTTTAAAAATATTGCTTCTGCATTAGGATATTCAAATATAAATATTTTCTAAATAATCTATATAAAATAATTGGTATTTCTATCCTAAAATGTTATCAGAGTCACTTTCACATTAGTCTTTTGTATACACCAAGTGAACTGCTGGGCTTTTAAAGAGGTGCTATTTGTTCTAAGTGTGTGGGGATTAGAGCTGCTGAAGAGCTTTGATCTCCAAAAGTAAACATAAAGATGCTGAACAGTGTTGGTAAATCACCCAGACCAGAGGAAACAGAAACAATCACACCCCAGACATCCTTTTGGAACGCTACTAATGCCACCTCACATTTCATCTGCTGCCCTTGAACTCCTTTGTTTTTGCTTAAAAATTCTGCATTATGGAAATGTTTTCAAACATAAACCACACCCTAGTATGTTGACACAGTCTTTTTCTTCAGTCATTCACTTATTCTTCCTTCATTCCACAATGTTGTAAAAAAGTCTATCAACTTTTGGAGTAGGTAAAGTTCAGTGAGTGTGTGATAGTTCACCAATAGTTTATTTGCCGGTGAGGGGAAAAAAGCAAACCAAAAGGAGAGGAAAGCAGCAGTCAGTGCCGATGGCTCAGAATTACTATGTTAAGGATTTTACTTTTTTTTTTTTTTTTTTTTGCAGTACACGGGCCTCTCACTGTTGTGGCCTCTCCCGTTGCGGAGCACAGACTCCAGACGCGCAGGCTCAGCAGCCATGGCTCATGGGCCCAGTCGCTCCGCGGCATGTGGGATCTTCCCGGACCGGGGCATGCACCCGTGTCCCCTGCATTGGCAGGCGGACTCTCAACCACTGTGCCACCAGGGAAGCCCCGGATTTTACTTTTTACCATGTTAACCCTCACAGAAATCCGGAGGTCATGATTATCCCAGTTCTTGCTAAGAACTCACCAAAGTTCAGAAGAATTAAGAAACTTGCTCAAGACCAGAGACCTGAGTAAGCATTAGAGGAAGGCTTCAAAGTCAAGGTATGCCATCCGAGACCACGGGGCTTTCCACTGCCTACTGCTACCTGCCAAAGAGCAATCAAGTTTTCCTTAGTTACCTCAAAAGACTAATTCAGTGATACTGAATTCTTTTCTCCCCGTAATCCTACCAAAGGGAAGTTCAATTCCAAAACAGTTTACAGCTATTTTTTATGCTATAACACATGCCAAGACTATAGATTTACCAAGGAATGTATTCCATCATAATTAAAAAAGCAATCCCTTCTGTAAGTTGTCTTCAGTTAGTCAAGTGGATAAGATCACAAGTGGATGAACTACATGAAAGCTTGACAGTGCTCTCTGATCCTGGCAAAAGTTATTTTTATTTGTTTACTCTTCTTCCTTCTCCCAGAAATTAAGGTTTTCAAACAAGCAGAAGTCATAAAAAGCTTTACTTACACATTTTCTTTTCCTCCAACCCTACAAGCAATTGTAGGTACTCAAAAGTATTGCTGAGAAATCATGTTTTGAAAATACATCCTCATCTCAATAGACTTTTTCAAATATTTTTTACAATATGCAATACTAATATTAATCATTTAAAATATGATAAAATTTCTAGTATTAAAAATACAGAGATTATTAAAATATAAGAACAAAAGCAATCTTATAAATTATAGATTCTTCATGGAATCACAGATTCCATGTGCACATGTTGTAAAGCAATCTTAGATATTGTTTAGTTCAACTCCTTCATTTCATTAAGGAGGAGAAAAACTGACCAGCCAATTTTAACCAGTTTTAGAAAAACAATTATAACTTTATAAAAACTGTTACGGACTGAATGCCTATGCCTTCCCCAAATCTATGTTGAAGCCCTAACCCTCAACGTGATTATACTTGGAGATAGGGCCTTTATGGAAATAATTAAGGTTAAATGAAGTCATAAGGGTGGGGCCCTGATTTGATAGGAATGGTGTCCTTTTAAGAAAAGACACCAAAGAGCTTTCTCTCTCTCTGTCTCTGGGTGCATTCACCAAGGGAAGACCACATGAGGTTACAGAGAGAAAGTGGCTGATCCTGCAACCCAAAGGAAGATGGCTCACCAGACACCAGACAACCTGCTGGCACCTGGATATTTGACTTCCAGTCTCCAGAACCGTTAGAAAATAAATTTCTGTTTTTTAAGCCACCCAGTCTATGGTATTTTGTTATGGGACCCTAAGCAGACTAATATAAACTCCTTATAAAAGGTTTTTACAAGTATCTTTCAGTCTTAATTAATTTTAAATTATAGAAAGTTTGAGGAGGGCTGATGGAAATGTCATTGCTGTAGTTCATGAAGATTAGGAAAATGACCAAAGAGCAGATAGCAAGAAGTGTCCCTCTGTACACATTTCCCTTTCCTCCTTTATGATACAACTCAGTTTTTAAGTGGCTGCATGCTTATCCTGAAAAAAGTCTATATTTTTAAAATTTCCTTGAAACTAAGTGAAGCCCTAAGTTCTAAAATTGGGTTCAAGCAGAGGTGAAACGTCCAATTTCCAGATCCTGTCTTTAAAGAGAGGAGACATGTTCTTTACTGCTCCTCCCACTTAATGTACTGGTGGAATGCAGAACTGACGGTAGGATCTATAGAAGCCATGTTGTATATGAAACAAAGAGGGTGTTGAGGATGGCAGGAAGACCAACATGGTAGAAGGTCCTGGGAAATTATGGGAGGTACCACATCTGCCCTGGACTATATATCCAGACCTTTTGGAAGAGAGAGAAATGGAGTTGCACCTTGTTGAAGCCACTATTTCACTCGTATCTCTATCCTGGCTGCTAAAACCTGTACATTCCTTTCCTTATGTGGCAGTTCTTTCTTCACATGCCACAATGACCCCCATGAAACACTGATTGAAAACTGATCATTTTTTCTGCAAAAGACTGAAAACTCTAGCCTTCCAAATAACTGGCAGATTATTTAATCTTGTCGACATATAAGAACAAGCATTCATAAGCATATGTTTGAGCCCAGGGAAAACAACAAAAACCAACAATCAAACATTCAGGTCTTAGCCTCATAATTCTTCTGGTCCCACTGAGCTTTCAATTTGAAAACTAAAAGGATGATTATTAAAACATTTCAATGTATTTTTAATGATAGGTGTTTGGTTTTTTTTTACTTAATCAAACTTTAAGCTAATGAAATATATTTTTTATTCCCAATTCTGAAATCCAAGTAATATAGCTAAATGTAAAAGAAAAAATAAAAGACAGGTTTTCTTTGTTCTTTATTAAAAGAATTGGCATGCATTTCATTTTTTATAAAACTACATGCCTTTCAGGATCAATGCCTATTGGGAATACATTTTAAATTAATGCTAGGTTTGCCCCTTTGCCTACCAAAAAGACTACAGCAGTAGTGACATCACTTCCCTGATGCTGAAAAACTCCTTCAAATTCAGTAGTAAATGTTGCAACCTCATTTGTTATCCTTTTGTTCACAGAAGCAGAAGTGACGGAATTATCCTTGCAAATTGCTTTGATAAATGTTATTCCTTTGGGATTAAACATTCCTGAACACTTTTCTGCTTTACTGATCTCTTTCATGCAATCCCTTTGACAAAGACTAGATTCACAATTGTGTGTTAGGTTTCTTTCCACTGTTAGGAGATTCTGGTTAAATTTTCTGGTTACTTTCCAAATATACTCCACTGCCTAGAGCTTTGTCTCTCATTCTCTAAAGGATAATAACTATTAATGTAGATGAAGAATACAGCATTAGTGTAAAATGATGTGGAGAGTACATAATGAATGTTTGAACATTTTTTAGTTTTGTAATCCCATCACTCATATGAACAATCTTTGCTTTTCAGGTGGACTTCCTTTAAACAAGAAAAAAACTGATCATTGCTATGCTTTAAAAGGAGCTTAAGAGTTTAAATGTTTATAACCCTGGGTTTTGGTTGAATTGTTAATACATAACAAATCACATTCTTCCTTCTGGTTTCTGGTGAGGAGGGTAAGACATGAGCCAGCATACTGAGATGATTCTGGATGTAATTCTGCAATGCCCAGCATGATAAGTATTTGAATGTGTACTCCTCTATCTTGTAGCCCTGTCTTTGCTTAACTAGGTCATAACTTATTTTTAAAGAATCAATCATGTTTTATATTTCACTTTAATCTAGTAGACCAAACCCCCAAATATATTTAAATTTGAATTAAAAAGTGCTCCATTTGGATTTCTGAGGTTGGTTGGACTTGACTATTCATAATAATCCTTAGCATTTTGATCACTGCAATTTACTGAAATTTTATTGATCAAGACTAACGTATATATTTCACTGCATGGACTAAACAAGTTGGATGCTTTCACCAAAGCTTCAAAAGAATATATCCAGAGCCAACTGGTTTAGTAGGTGAGCCACAATGACACAATATTCTTTCAGTTAAGTCTACTGTCCCTAGTTCTCTGAATTGAGAATTCAGAAAACTAGGGACAGTAGACCTAATTGTGAATTAAAAATCCACATAGAGAAATACACCAGAATCAAAAAAGGGAGGAAAATAAACACTATTTTTTAAAAGTGTGTTGTGCTTGGAGATCAACCAAATTGGGCCTTATCTGGACATGGATTAAGATATTCCAAGCATATTTCAGAATAAAGAGAAACACTTTGATTAGATACCCAGGCTCAAGAGACAAGCTCAAAGCAAATTAAAGACACAGATACAACAACCCAGGTGGAATAGAACACTTTATTTTCCTGAATGGTCATAATTCAGGGTTTTTCTGCTTACTGTGTTCTCACAATTTGAACTGTATGAAGCCAATATTTATACTTATCCCTCCCTTCCAAAACTCACACTCAAACCTCCTAATTTCACCTACAATAAAAAACCCACACCTAATTATGCTTAACTATTTTCAGAAGGCAGTTGTAAATGTGTTTTGGTTAGGCAGCACCTGCTTCATATTAGTGATGGGAAAGGTTCTTTCATACCTTTTTAATGTTATAAAGTCTGGATGAATTTGTTCTTTACCTCCATGTATCATCCTTTGAAGGCCATTTTAAGGACTTTTACTGGTATCTTAAATGTAACGGATTCTGCACATTATGCTTTGATGTATGGAACTCATGGGAAATAGGTAAAATAGTGTATAGACTCACACTTCCCCAAATAACAGATAAAACAGTTTTTGAAGAGGGAAAAGTATGTTTTATTTTTTCTTCAATTTAGTTCTTCATGCTTTAAAATGTGAAAAAATACAACTCATAATTGTATGTGTCTGTAGCACTAATATAGTCAAAAACTGGAGAAAATTTTATATTTTTGCTGTATGTGTATACTAAAGTACTATTGATTTATTGTACAACCTCCATCTCTCCCTCTCTTTCTCCTTTCCTTCCTCTCTCCCTCCCTCCCTCCCTTCCTTCCTTCCTTCCTCCTGATTTATAATTCCTGAATATCCACTACATCAGCTGCCCGAACCTTTTGGGCACCAGGGACCAGTTTCTTGGAAGACAATTTTTCCACGGGCTGGGCAATGGGGGATGGGGGTTGGGGGTTGGGGTTGGCGAAGGTTTAGGCAGTCACGTGAGCAATGGGGAGTGGCAGATGAAGCTTCCCACTCTCACCCGCCGCTGACCTCCTGCTGTGCTGCCCAGATCTTAATGGGCTGCGGACCAGTATCCGTCCGTGGCCCAGGGGTTGGGGACACCTGCATTACATGCAAAGCACTGCTCTGGTTGCTAGATTAAATAACACAGTGCTTAACTAAAAGGATATGATTTATTAAAGAAATGTTTAACTTAAATCCAGAATTCTTTCATCTTCTAGTTCCCACAGAGGAATTTTCTCAGAGATTCTCATACCAGACATCTTGGCCCCAGGGCCGTGTGGTTTCATGTGGAACATGGAGCTTTTGTGCTCTGAAAAATGGTTTATTAGAAACACTCTTTATTAATGTCAGTGAATGACTTGTTAACAATGTAATTCTCCTTCCCCCAACCCATAACTGTTAGCTCTTCCTTTCCCTCCAGTAAGTATTGTTTCGATTCTCTCACTTCCTCCCAAAGACTATGATGACTTTTCATCCTTGCAGTGGAAAACAAAGATATGTTTAGTCTGCTCCCAAATTGGCCTTGCCTTTTTCTACATTTGCAAATGTCTTTAATTTCTCTAAACCATATCACCCTCCCTATCATTCTCCATACCACTAAACTTAAAAGTATGTGTGACAACCCTGAAGCAAAGAGACTGGAATTATCCTACCTAGTAGAGCCCCTCTATTTTAATGTATCTAAAATTGAACATCTCTTTCCTACTATGAGGAAACATCCCCTTTTTCTAAATGTTGGTCAGTGCTGTCATCATTTCTCTAGTATCTAAGGCTCAGCCTCTTGGCACTTTCCTTGATTCTCTGTCAGCTTGTATCTCCACCTATCCAAATAGTCAGTTCTGGTCAACGATTATTTGGTTTCAGGCCTTCAGCATTCAGATTTGATTCCTACTTCCTCTGTGACTTGTATCTAGAGCTGTACTCTCAGTAAGGTAACCATTAACCATGTGTCACTATTGGTCTCTTGAAATAAGGACAGGTAAGCAATAAAATAATTAACAATTATTATTAGAAAACTATAATTATTTTAAAATAGTTAATAATTAATTAATTTAGTTTAAATAGCCATTGTAGTGAGCAGCTATTGTACTGGCCAGTACAGTTTTAGAGAATAAAATCCTATGTTTAAAAAATAAGATTATTAAAATAAGGCAGATTGTTTTATAAAAAATGGGATGATAAAAACTTGAAAATTGTGGAGTCTTTGTCCTGGAATATGTTTGGGAAGAAAGTTAACAATTCTCAGTCTTAAATGAATAGACATGTACTGTCCAACACAGCAGTCACTAACCACATGTGGCTATTTAAATTTAAATTAATTAAAGTTGGGCAGGAGTCAAGATAGTGGAGGAGTAGGAGGACGTGCAGTTCATCTCTCCCCACAAATGCGTCAAGCACACATCTACAAATGGAACAATTCTCTCACAGAGCCCCTGCTGAAGGCTAGCAGAGGACCTCAGACACCTAAAAGGACAAGAAAGATCCCCGTGTAACTGGGTATGGAAAGAAGAAGGGAAAAGGAAAAGGAAAGGAAGTAGGATGGAACCTGTGCCCCTGGAGGGGAGCTGAAGGAGAGGAGAGGTTCCCCCATCTGGGGAAGCCCCCTCACCAGTGGGGAGATCAGTTGGGACAGAAGGGGAGCTTTGGGGGCTACCGTAGGAGAGCGCAGCAATCATTCCATGGCAGGCAGAACAGAGTGAAACTTACACAGATCGTCTGTGCCACAGCCCTGTGAGCCCTAGCCTGAGAAGTGTGTCCGCTATTGCAGACGGGGGAATTGGTGCTGCACTGTGGGGTTTGGAGAGCAGACCCGGGGAGAGGACTGCTGTTAGCTGCAAGGAGACAGCCTGAGGGGACTGGAGTGAGGAAATCCGCAACTGGGAATGCTTGTGGAGGAAACCCACACCACTACAGAAGCGAAGCACCATCGCTGAGTGACACACAAGGGGTGGGGCTACCACTGCAGCCTCTTTCTCCACATTATGGTTCCTGCTTCCTCAGGCACTAGGAAGGCCTTCCACTGGGGCGGGAGATCCCGTAACCCCGGCTACCGACTCCTCGTCCTCTGTGTCCCGTCCCTGCCACAGCAGGTGCTCTCTCAACCCTGGTCACTGCGGTCTCCATGCCCCTCCTTGCCAGGGCAGACTCGTGCTCTGGGGCAGCCTTGGGAGCATAGCCCTGTAGGTGGCCCACATGAAGAGGTGGAGCTGAAGCCACAGCTGAGCCCCAGGGGCTATGCAACTAAGGAAGAAAACCTGAAATCTCTCCTCGCAGCTGCACAAACCACAGAATGACACCCCCATGACCGGCTTTGTAAACTCAGCACCTGCAGAACATCTGAACAGACAGTGAATGCTCCTGCAGATAAGACGGGTCTAACTTTAGCAGCTGTAGACTTTGTGGGCACATACACACAGGGGTTGGGCCAGGCCAGAGTCTGAGCTGCCCTCCCCATGGCACACACAGAGGGTCCAGATCCATGATGACTGCAATCCTGGGACCTGACTTCAGTGGATCTATACTGGTGGCCTGGTGAAAACAACATCTGAGAGACAACAGGGCCAATTGCTGGCATACCCATAGTTAAGGTGCGGTTGAGAGCAGTGCCAACGGCAGTGTAATGTGAGAGCTCACACAGTGGGTGAAAGATGATACAACAGAGCACAACCACAAGTGAACAGTTCCAGAGGAGAAATACTCAGTGGCTTCTCGCCCAGTGGGAGTGCTCCAATCCTGCCTACCTCATACTGCAGATCAAAAACACAGCTAAAAACAGATCTGGTGGCATCTCTACTCCAACAACTAGGGAGCAGACCTCACCTCTGACGGGGCAGTAACAGCACAGAGCAAATGGGAGGCCCTGCTCAACATCCAGTGCAGGCTCTAGTCACCACAACATCAGCCACACCTCCTTTCAAGGGGATAACGACCAGCATACATTGAGGAAAGAGGTGGCAGATATCTATACTAAAATAAACCTCTTGCACCAAAAAATATTAAATCCACACAGCCTACACAGGGATATTCCCATATAAAAATAGCCCTACAAGACAGTCTGAGGGTCGGGCATTGGGAGGAAGAACCCCCAGAGCATTTAGCCTTGAAGGCCAGTGGGGCTTGAGTGCAGGAGCTTCACAGGGCTGGGGGAAAGAGAGACTCCACCATTGGAGGGCTCACACAAGATCTTACATCCACTGGGACCCAGCACAAAGCAGTACCTCCATAGGAATCTGGGCTAGATCTACCGAGAGGTAGATCTTGGTAGATCGTGGAGGGTAGCCTGGGGAGGTGGAGGTAGACTATAGCTCATTGTGGGGGCAAGGACACTGGTAGCAGAAGCCCCAGGGAATACTGATCAGAGTGAGCTCTCCCAGAGGTCCACATTTCAGTACCAAGACCTGGTCTCACTCAACAACCTGGAGGATCCAGTGCTGGAAAGCTTCAGGCCAAACAACCAACAAGATAGGAACATAGCCCCACCACCAGAAGACAGGCTGCTTTAAGTCCTACTGAGCTTAGAGCCACTTCAAAACACACCCCCTTGACACAGCCCTGTCCACCAGAGGGACAAGAGCCAGATCCACCCACCAGAGGGCAGGCATCAGTGACTCCTACCAGGAATCCTGCACAAGCCCCTTGACCAATCTCACTGACAAGGGGGCACACACCAGAAGTAAGAGGAACTACAATCCTGTAGCCTATGGAAAGGAGACCACAAACACAGAAAGTTAGACAAAATGAGATGACAGAGAAATATGTTGCAAATGAAGGAACTAGATAAAAACCCATTAACAAATAAATGAAGAGGATATAGGTAATCTACCTGAAAAGGAGTTCAGAGTAATGATAGTAAAGATGGTCCAAAAAAGAATGGAGGAACAGATCGAGAAGATACAAGAAATGTTTAAGGGGGCTTCCCTGGTGGCGCGGTGGTTGGGAGTCTGCCTGCCAATGCAGGGGACAGGGGTTCGAGCCCTGGTCTGGGAAGATCCCACATGCCGCGGAGCAACTAGCCCCGTGAGCCACAAGTACTGAGCCTGCGCGTCTGGAGCTTGTGCTCCGCAACGAGAGGCCGCAATAGTGAGAGGCCCGTGCACCGCAATGAGGAGTGGCCCCCGCTTGCCGCAACTGGGGAAAGCCCTCGCACAGAAACGAAGAGCCAACACAGCCATAAATAAATAAATAAATAAATAAAAATTTTTTAAAAAAGAAATGTTTAAGAAGGAGCTAGAAGATTCAAAAAACAGAAATAAACAATACAATAACTGAAATAAAAAAAAACATTAGAAGGAATAAAAAGCACAATAACTGAGGCAGAAGCATGAATAAGTGACCTAGAAAACAGAGTGGTGGAAATCACTCTGCCACAGAACAAAATAAAAAAAAAAAATGAATGAAGAGAAATGAGGACAGTCTCAGAGACCACTGGGACAACATTAAAGCACCAATATTCACATTATAGGGGTCTAAGAAGAGAAAGAGAAAGGGCCTGAGAAAATATTTGAAGATATTACAGCTGAGAACTTCCCTAACATGAGAAAGGAAACACTCACTCAACTCCAGGAAGTGCAGAGAGCCCCATACAGGATGAACCCAAGGAGGAACATACTGAGACACAGATTAATCAAACTGACAAAAATTAAAGACAAAGGAAAAAAATATTAAAAGCAACAAGGAAAAAGCAACAAATAACATACAAGGGCATCCACATGAGGTTACCAGCTGATTTTCAGCAGAAGCTCTGTAGGGCAGAAAGTAGTGGCACAATATATTTAAAGTAATGAAAGGGAAAAACTTACAACCAAGAATACTCTAGCCAGCAAGGCTCTCATTCAGACTCAACAGAGAAAAAAAGCTTCACAGACAAGCAAAAACTAAGAGAATTCAGCACCATCAAACCAGTTTTACAACAAATGCTAAAGGAACTTGTCAAGATGGGAAAGAGACCGGCAACTTGAAACAACTTTGTTCATATATAGACTGTTCTATCAAAACCTCATGGGAAGAATAAACCAAAACACTACAACAGATACACATACACACACAAAAAGGAACCCAAACAAAATGCTAAAGACGGTCATCAAACCACAAGAGAAGAGAACAAAACAGAAAGGGAAGAAAAAAGACCTACAGAAGCCAACCCAAAACAAATAAGAAAATGGCAATAGGAACATACATATCGATAATTACCTTAAATGTAAATGGATTAAATGTTCCAACCAAAAGGCATAGCCTGGCTGAACAGATACAAAAACAAGACCCATATACATACTGTCTACACTTCAGACATAGGGACACATACAGACTGAAAGTGAGGGGATAGAAAAAGATATTCCAAGCAAATGGAAATCAAAAGAAAGCTGGAGTAGCAATACTCATATCAAAATAGACTTTATAGACTTTACAGACAAAATAGACAAAATAGACTTTAAAATATAGAGTGTTAGGGCTTCCCTGGTGGCGCAGTGGTTGAGAGTCCACTGCCGATGCAGGGGATACAGGTTCGTGCCCTGGTCCGGGAAGATCCCACATGCCGCGGAGCGGCTGGGCCCGTGAGCCATGGCTGCTGAGCCTGCGCGTCCGAAGCCTGTGCTCCTCAATGGGAGAGGCCACAGCAGTGAGAGGCCCACATACCACACACACACAAATAAATAAATAAATAAAATAAAATATAGACTGTTACAAGAGACAAGGAAGGACACTACATAATAATCAAGGGATCAATCCAAGAAGAAAATATAACAATTGTAAATATCTATGCATCCAACATAGGAGCACCTCAATATATAAGGCAAATGCTAACAGCCATTAAAAGGCTAATCTACAGTGATACAATAATAGTGGGGAACTTTAACATCCCACTTACACCAATGGACAGATCATCCAAACAGAAAATTAATAAGGAAACAGAAGCCTTAAATGACACACTAGATCAGAGAGACTTAATTGATATCTACAGGACATTCCATCCAAAAGCAGCAGAATACACTTTCTTCTCAAGTGCACAAGGAACATTCTCCAGGAGAGATCACATCGTGGGCCATAAATCAAGCATCAGTAAATTTAAGAAAACTGAAATCATATCAAGTATCTTTTCCGACCACAAGCTATGAGATTAGAAATCAACTACAGGGAAAAAACTATAAAAAACACAAACACATGGAGGCTAATCAATATGTTATAAACAACCAATGGATCACTGAAAAAATCAAAGAGGGAATCAAAAAATACCTAGAGACAAATAACAAAAACTCGTCAATCCAAAACCTATGGGATGCAGCAAAAGCAGTTCCAAGAGAGAAGTTTATCGCAATACAATCTTACCTCAGGAAACAAGAAAAATCTCAAATAAATAACCTAATCTTACACCTAAAGCAACTAAAGAAAGAAGAATAAACAAAACCTAAAGTTAGTAGAAGGAAAGAAATCTTAAAAATGAGAGCAGAAATAAATGAAATAGAGATGAAGAAAAAAACAGCAAAGATCAATGAAACTAAAAGCCGGTTCTTTGAGAAGATAAACAAAACTGATAAACCTTTAGCCAGAGTCAGCAAGAAAAAAGGGAGCTCAAACCAATAGAATTAGAAATGAAAAAGGGGAAGTTACAATGGACACCACAGAAATACAAAGGATCATAAGAGATTACTATAAGCAACTATACACCAATAAAATGGACAACCTAGAAGAACTGGAGAGATTCTTAGAAAGATACAACCTTCCAAGACTGACCCATGAGAAAATAGAAAATATGAACAGACCAATCAAAAGTACTGAAATTAAAACTGTGACTAAAAATCTTCCAACAAACAGAAGTCCAAGACCAGATGACTTCACAGCTGAATTCTATCAAACATTTAAAGAAGAGTTAACATGTACCCTTCTGAAACTCTTACAAAAAACTGCAGAGGAAGAAACACTCCTGGGCTCATTCTACGAGGCCACCACCATGCTGATATCAAAACCAGACAACAACACCATAAAAAAAGAAAATTACAGGCCAATATCACTAAGGAACATAGATGCACAAATCCTCAACAAAATACTAGCAAACTGAGTTTGACAACACATTAAAAGGATCATACACCATCATCAAGTGGGATTTATCCCAGGGATGCAAGGTTTCATCAATATACATAAATCAATAAATGTGATACATATTAACAAACTGAAGAATAAAAATCATATGACTATCTTAATAGATGCAGAAAAAGCATTTGACAAAATTCAACACCCACTTATGATAAAAACTCTCCAGAAAGTGGGCACAGAGGGAACCTACTTCAACATAATAAAGGCCACATATGACAAACCCATAGCAAACGTCATTCTCAACAGTAAAAAACTGAAAGCATTTCCTCTGAGATCAGGAACAAGACAAGGATGTCCACTCTTTCCACTTTTATTCAACATAGGTTTGGAAGTCCTAGCCCATGGCAATCAGAGAAGAAAAAGAAATAAAAGGAATCCAAACTGGAAAAGCAGAAGTATAACTGGCACCATTTGCAGATGACATGACACTAGACATAGAAAATCCTAAAGATCCTACCAGGAAACTACTAGAGCCACTCAATAAATTGGGTAATGTTGCAGGATACAGAAATTATCCTGAAAATTAATACACAGAAATATCTTGCATTCCTATTCACTAACAACAAAAGATCAGAAAGAGAAATTAAGGAAACAATCCATTTATCATCGCATCAAAAAGAATAAAACACCTAGGAATAAACCTACCTAAGGAGGCAAAAGAACTGTACTCAGGAAACTATAAAACACTGATGAAAAAAATAAAAAGTGACACAAACAGATGGAGAGATATATACCATGTTCTTGGATTGGAAGAATCAATACTGTGAAAATGACTATATTACCCAAAGTAATCTACAGATTCAATGCGATTCCTATCAAATTACCAATAGCATTTTTCACAGAATTAGAACAAAAAATTTTATAATTTGTATGGAGACACAAAAGGTCCTGAATACCCAAATAAATCCTGAGAAATAAAAACAGAGCTGGAACCATCAGACTCCCTGACTTCAGAGTATATTAAAAGCTACAGTCATCAAAACAGTATGGTACTGGCACAAAAACAGAAATATAGACATCTGGAACAGGATAGAAATTCCAGAGATAAACCCACGTACCTATGGCCACTTATTCTACAACAAAGAAGGCAAGAATATACAATGGAGAAAAGACAGTCTCTTCAATAAGTGGTGCTGGGAAAACTGGACAGCTACATGAAGAAGAATGAAATTAGAACACTACCTAATACCATACAACAAAAATAAACTCAAAATGGATTAAAGACCTAAATGTAAGACCAGACACTATAAAACTCTTAGAGGAAAACATAGGCAGAACACTCTCTGACATAAGTCACAGCAAGATCTTTCTTGAACCACCTCCTAGAGTAATGAAAATAGAAACAAAAGTAAACAAATGGGACCTAATGAAACTTAAAAGCTTTTGCACAGCAAAGGAAACCATAAACAAAACAAAAAGGCAACCCTCAGAATGGGAGAAAATATTTGCAAATGATGCAAGCAACACGGGATTAATCTTCAAAATAAACAAACAGTTCATGCAGCTCAATATCAAAAAAAACAAACAACTCAATCAAAAAATGGGTGGAAGATCTAAATAGATATTTCTCCAAAGAAGACATACAGATGGCCAAAAAGCACACGAAAAGATGCTCAACATCATCAATTATTAGAAAAATGCAAATCAAAACTACAATTAGGTATCACCTCCCACCAGTCAGAATGGCCATCATTATAAAATCTACAAACAATAAATGCTGGAGAGGGTGTGGAGAAAAGAGAACCCTCCTACACTGTTGACGAGAATGTAAATTGGTACAGCCACTATGGAGAACAGTAGGCAGGTTCCTTAATAAACTAAAAAGAGAGCTACCTTATGATCCAGCAACCCCACTCCTGGGTATATATCTGCGGAAAACCATAATTCATAAAGATACATGTGTCCCATTGTCCACTGCAGCACTATTTACAATAGCCAGGACATGGAAGCAACCTAAATGTCCATCGACAGAGGAGTGGATATAGAAGATGTGGTACATATATACAATGGAATATTACTCAGCCATAAAAAAGAATGAAATAATTCCATTTGCAGTGACATGGATGGACCTAGAGATTGTCACACTGAGTGAAGTAGGTCAGACAGGGAAAGACAAATATCATATGATATCACTTATATGTGGAGTCTAAAAAATGGGTACAAATGAAATCATCTACAAAACAGAAACAGAGTCACAGATGTAAAAAACAAACTTCCAGTTGCCAAGGGGTAAGGCGAGGGAGCGATAAATTGGGAGATTGGGATTGACACATGCACACTACTATATATAAAATAGATAACTAATAAGGACCTACTATATAGCACAGGGAACTCTACTCAGTACTCTGTAATGACCTATATGGGAAAAGAATCTTAAAAAGAGTGGATATATGTATATGTATAACTGATTCACTTTGCTCTACAGCAGGAACTAACACAACATTGTAAATCAACTATACTCTAATAAAAATTTTTTAAAAAGTAAAGTTGCTTATGCCTTAAATTATCTCATAAAATTGAATTCGTAAGTTTTTGCTGTTGTTTGGCTCAACTCCACCTACATTTGCTTTACCTTTTTGAAGGAGAAAATGGGCCCCTGTTAACCAGCAGTAGTTATAGGAGGAAAATGGTATTTTTCTTTATGTTTTTTGATGTTTTTTAATTGTATTTACAGGCATATTCAATTATAAAAATATTTGTAGTTTGGCTATTTATTACATTGATGCATATACCTGGTATATGCAAAAGCCCAAATGTCTCACTACCCAAATTTCCTGTATTATTCCTATTGAATAATAAAGCAAAATAATTGATTTCAAAAAATAATTTAAAAAATAAATAATTAATTAAAGTTAAATAAAGTTATAAATACTGTACCTCAATCACATTAGCTACATTTGAAATTCAAAAGACACAAGTGGCTAGTGGCTACCTATTGAAGGGTAAAGAATGTTTCTATCATTGTGGAAAGTTTCTTTGGTCATCACTTGTCTACAGTCTATTAGACCACCTTTGGGTCAGGTAGAGATTGTTACCATAGCCTTCTTGTTTATTGTCCTGCTTGTAGGATTTCTCCTTTAAATAAATTATAAAGTCAGACTAATTTTACCAAAGTACTGCTTGGTATATACCCTGACCATAATTTTTAAAAAATTCTACTGACTAGTAATAAATAGCATAACTTTAAACACCCAAATATTAAAATTCTTTTCAATGGACCACTATAAACCTCTCTAAATTTACCATCTTGTGTTCCCAAAAAGAAATGTTCTAATCAAGAAAAAACTGATGCATTTGTGGTTCCCTTGAGACACCAGATTCATTCCAAATTCCAATCTTTTTCTCATATCACAGCAAGAATTTCCTCTTCACCCTTCCTCACATGATTACCTAAATCCTGGGCCCTGTTTAAATCCCACCTTTCCATGAATTCTCTGTAACTCTCATGGCCTTCAGTGACCCCTATTTTTTCTTTCACTCTGAACTCCTGTAGCATGTCTGGGACAGAAGGACAGAAGGTATTCGCTATGTCAAATGGTTGGTAGTGTGTGCGTGGAGTGCAATGTTGAGAGCAAGTGTGAGAGGGCATGTGGAGGGTGATTAGGTCAACTGGCAATCAAAACAATAAGATGGGGGAGTGTGCCAAACAAGCCATAGGTGTGTCAAGCTGTCTCTGAGTAGAGTTTGAATCCCCAAGTATTCATTTTGGGTACTTGTCATGCTCTCCTTTCTCATTCTTGCCTTGTCAAATGTGACTTGTTTTTTCAAGGCAGCTCATAGTCAGCCCCTCTGGTGAAACCCTAGAGAGATCTTGAGCATCCTGTATTTTATGAGTATCCTTTATCTCCTTAAATAGATTGTGTGTTCTCTGAAATCAATGAATTCATCATTCTTTTCATAGGGCCTAGAACCTTGCAATATTCAGAGAAAATGCTCATCAAACTTTTTGTTAAAGGAAAGAACACAAATGTTATAGTTGCCATGATAAATTATTTTCTTTTAAATGACATCACTGTAAGGAGATAAAAATTTTAATTTGATTTAACTTGAATTTTCTTTACCTTGAAATTTTATTCAAATTTAACTCCCTTCTATTTTATTTCATGAATATATGTTTAAAAAACTGGGGGGAGATCTGGGCTGGAAATTTTCTCTTGCTCATCTGAAATGAGAAATTCTGGACTTAGAGCTTGGTATCAAAATATCATATCACAAAAATCCAGAAAGAATTTGGGTAAATATCTTGATTTTTGAAGATTTTAAAGTAAAGGAACTTATACTCAACATCAAGCTCAGTTTATCCATAAACTAATTTATAGAAATTGTATTTGGCTGACATCAAAAGCCAACCAATTGCTTCTATTTGTGATTAATTCCTAGATTTTAAGTAAAAACTAAAAGATTTCCAACTGCCCACACCCAAATGTAAGAAAAACTTAGCGTTAATTTAAGAATTAACTATAGGATCGTATTGGTCATTTTATTTACCTTTTAGTTCACTGGAAATCCCAGCACTGAGCTTTCCCACAAGTACTAACTGTTGATGGAATTAGCTTCAAATCTGCTGCCTTATTTTCCTAACCACAAAAATGACAAAAGGTAGGTCTAAATACCATGATGCCCATTGCTCACAAAAGGTTGCTTAGCTATTTTATTCAGCATGTGTTTCTATTCATTACTTAGAGCCGCAATGTGTAGAGAGGAAAAAAGAATAATAAAGCATGTTTAATACATAGTACCAACATATATAAAGCTGTGTGTATTTAATTTTATTATGGTGGTTCACCTGTGGAGTACCTATAGATATATGTGTATATATATATATATGTGTGTGTATATATACGTGTATGTATGTATATATGTGTGTGTATATACACATATACACACACATATATATATATTTCTTTAGATTTATATATGTATATACATATATACACAAATTATATAAAGGTGGGACAGTATAATTGTGGAGTCGTTTTTTTGAAAGTTGATTGTTTTACGGACATGCTACAACATGCTTCCATTGGCAACAGTAAGGCTTTCAAAATTAGTCATTCTCAGGGACTTCCCTGATGGCACAGTGGTTAAGAATCTACCTGCCAATGCAGGGGACACGGGTTCAAGCCCTGGTCCGGGAAGATCCCACATGCCGCAGAGCAATTAAGCCCGTGCACCACAACTACTGAGCCTGTGCTCTAGAGCCTGCAATGAACACCCAATGCAGCCAAAAAAAAAAAAAATTTATTCACTTTGTTATAAAGCAGAAACTAATAAAAATTAAAAAAAAATTAGTCATTCTCTTTTCTTATCTAGCAACTGAAATAACTGAAGTCATGTATTGGTATAAAAATAAATAATCATAATTTATCCTGAATAATTAGTATCACTTTCTTACGATATTATAAAATTGAGAGAATTGACACATTAAATGTGACATAGTTATGAAGTAATGCAATGAGCAAAAACTTTTTGGAAAGCATAAAAAATTAAGGAAGATGTATGTTTATTATGAAACAGTTATCTAATAACCCAATGGACACAGAACAATGGAGAGTGTGACAATGATAACTTATGTGTAATATGTAGACTCTAAAAACCTCACTCTGAAAGTGTATTTAAACTTGAAGATGTTTTTGATTAGGATTATGCCAAAAATCATGAATGATAAATAATAACAGCGAGAACTTAACATTTCTGACAATTGATCAAGATAAACTGGTCAAGGCAACATAATTTAAAAACAAACATAACTGGGAAAAAACATGGTGTTTTTCTCTATAACCTGAAAACGAAATAGCAAAGCACTTTGGCAAGTCCCAAACACACTGAGACAAATACAGCACAAATAAATGTCAGAAAGGAGGGCAATAATGATTTGCTACTTTAACATTAAAGGCATGGCTCCTGCAGAATTTGGCCTACAGTAGCGAGGAATTACACATATGTAATAAGCAGAAGTTGTGAGAATTTCAAAGACTTGGTATGATGTAAAAGTAGTAGACTAGCGATTCCCTGCATCTCATTGATAGTGCTTTGGCTCACAGTATATCACTTATTAAATAAATGTTCATTGAGAACTATGTGCTAGGCAAATGCCAGCTGTGATGAACTTTACATTCAAGCAGGGTAATTGACTGTGGAAGAATCAGCAAATAAATAATATAATTTTAAGTGGTCACGAGAGCCACAATGAACAACAAAAGACAAAGAACAAAGGTGTGGAGAAAGTGGTTATTTCAGACAGGCTGATCACTCTATGCCTAGACTCTATGTGTTGGAGGAGGTGACATCTCTGCAGAAACCTGGTTGATGTGGGTGGATAGGACAGGAGAGGGTTTGGTAGGAAGAGTATCCCAGGCAAAGACATGACAAAAGCAAAAACTTTGAATTGAGAAGAAGCTCTGTGTGTTCCTTAACTAGCCAGCGGGCCAGTGTGAGCAAAGGAGAGAAGAAAAGAACACAAGATATGGTTAGAGACAGATTGTACACAGCATTGTAAGAGTGGTAAATGAGTTTGTATTTTATTCTAAGTGTGCTGACAATCATTTGTGGGTTCTGGAACCTGATATACAATTTTAAAAGTTCATTCTGGCTGATCTTATAATAATGCACTGCAACAAGGGGAGCAACAAGGAGGACTGGGAAACTACTTAGCACTCTTTCAAGATAGTCCAGAGGAGAAGAGATGATGTGTTGGGCAGGATGGAAGCGGTGGAGGTGGCAAGGAGTAAATGGATTGAAGTCCTATTTAAAAGTTGAAATGAGTGGGTCTTATTTATGAGGCTTGCAGCACAGGAGGCAAAAATGACTTTACATGGAAAAACCTGTGTCCAAATAAATCCTCCTAGACTGGAGGTTTTAAAAACTATTCTGGCTCTGAGAGGTAATGATCATAGAGGGATCTCAGATAGGTTTTGAGTAGCTGCTGCAGATGAGTTCTTTGAAAGTCCTCTAGCACTCCCTTGAATGTACAGGTTCAGTAACTCTCTTTAAAAATAACCACACACGTAATTTTAAGTTCAGAAATGTTATGTCACTGCCAAAGATAAATGTTGCTGAATGGGTCACATAAGCATACGTGACCCATGGGCTCCTCCCAAACTAGAAAATGAATGAGTAAATGTAGCAGTTTAGTCACTGATCCTTGCATCTAGACCTTCAAAAACAATTACTATTTGACCCACAGACCACATAGAGAGCAGACAGATATTTTTCATGTTTAGAGCAGTGGTAGGCTGCAGATCCCTGGGGTCACATATAGCTTTTTGGAAGGGAACCATTAATCCATATATGTACCAAGTAGTATCTGTAGTGTGAACAATAAAATACAAACTTTCCCTATTTGAAAATATCTGGAAGTCAATTGTAATCAATTAAAGACATTTATTTAAATGTATTTAATAATTTGTGCCATATATTACTTGAAGATCAAACACACAAATACCAGGACATTTGTGGTGTTGGTCAACAAAGAATATTGAGTCTATTCTTTAACCTGGGGAAGGGAAATAGGCACTGGTAGAGAGGAACCTCAGATACCCAAGTTCTCACCAAAGGAGAAACATAGTGAGAACAGTCAGGCAGGCAAAGGAAAATATGGTCAGCTAGTTGGACTAGCAGTTGGTAATCCCCACAGTCCACTGTGGCGCCTGGAAGTGGGTTCTCTGAGTGGAGCAAGTCAGAGTCTATAAACCAGTCTGACAGCTGTTCTGTGCCAACCACTGGGCTCTGCACTCCCTATTTTATATCAGGCTCTGGAATCCCACACAGGATTGGAGACCTAAAGACTTATGCATTTTATGATTTAAAACAGAAATAACTCCCTCATTCTAGCAACACTTTCCGAATACCAGATAAACTGATTTAGTAGTAACTTAGTATTTAGAAATTTCCATAACACCTTTCCTTCTGGAAGCAATATACCAATCTGCAAATAATCTTATATTCTTTTTCAGTTTGGGGAATTTAAATGACTTTAGTTTTCTGACTCAGACAAGGATTGCTTTCCTATAGAACTGGTTATTGGAAGTTTTTTTTTTTTTCCTGCTGGTTCTCTTTCCTGAAAATTCACACCTGTTTTATATATAGATAGACACAGCTGTCAACATAGGTAGATAAACAAATTGATTTCTTTTTATTTTTGCTAGCGTTATCTTTTAATTTCATTTTAGCTTAAATAAAACTCTTGTAACTACTCCCTTCATAGTTTCAAAATGGAAATGGCCATATAGATACCCAGGTGGAAAAGTACCAATTAGTATTTTAGTCCAGAAGATAACTTCTGAAGTTTAGTGTACAGTTCTTCTTTCAACATTTATAAAATAAAGCATCATAAGTTTCCCCTTGAATTTCAATGATGTTTGCTTTTGTGATGTGAAAACTTTTAATCTGATAACTAATGATTTTCTACTACATCCTTTTTATTGTACTTCTGAGCCAATACAACTTCCAAGTAATCAGAGATCCACTGTTTTTTTCAAGGGCATTTCTTCTGTACTAAGGGCATTTCTGAAGCAGACACCTTAGCTACACGGACTAGTGGCTCCTAGAACTGTCACTTCTCTCAAGGCAGTAGAGCATTCTGAATAAGAGCATGGGTTTTGGAATAATATTGACCTGGTTTTGAATTCCAGTTTTGCTCCATATTAACTCAGTGGTCATTGGAAAGATATTTTACCTTTGTGAATTTTGGTTCGATTTAAAATGTTAATAAAATTAAGGATAATCATGCCTTTTAAAAGTATCTGTTATATATGTTAAATGAGACTCACTATTCAAATACCTGTTGAGTATCTAATTATGTGTTAAGCCCTTTTCCAGGGAATAAGGCTCATATCCTTGGTGAGGGGATGGGAAGAGACAACCATATTCACAAATAAAAATAAGAAATATCAGTTAGTGATAAATGTCATGAAGAAAATGAAACTGCTTAATGTAATTAGTAACTGGACTACTTTAATGGGCTGGATAGGGAGGCCTCCTGAGGAGGTGATATCTGAATTGAGATCAAGAAGCCAAAGGAGCAAGTCATAAGAAGAACTTTCTGGGTAGAAACCTTCTGGGCAGAAAGAACAGTAAACACAAAGATCTTGAGGTGGAAACAAGATCAGTATTGTCAAGGGCCAGGATAGCAGACATTTAATGATCAAGAGAGGGTGGTAGTATTGAGGTCACAGAGGCTGGAGGGAGAAGTTAAGTGCTGATGCTCTGAGTCAAACTTATTTCAAATCCCATCTTTATCACTTGCCAGGTCTGAGACTATGAGCAAAGTATTTTAACTATTTGACCGTCGATTTCCTCATCTGTAAACATGTATCACTGAGCTATTACTAAAATTTTCTTTCAAATAGAGTACATAAAAATTCCCAATAAATGGCAACATCCATTATTATTATTATTATTTTATTACCTTTCCTAAGGTAATCCAGTGCATTTACACCTAAAGGCACAGTTGTATAATCCAAGTACATTTCTATGTGAAGTAACCATTTCAGTATGTAGCTGGGTAGTACAATATTTCAAAGCCATTTAGGATGGAAGGTTTTCTAAAAAATCCTTTTTCCAGTCATTCCACATTGCAAGAGCTTTGTGCCTT
This sequence comes from Mesoplodon densirostris, assembly GCF_025265405.1. NCBI lineage: Eukaryota > Metazoa > Chordata > Mammalia > Artiodactyla > Ziphiidae > Mesoplodon > Mesoplodon densirostris. The sequence continues at coordinate 86,119,943 of NC_082661.1, read as the reverse complement.
AAAGCCTTATTTTTTACCACACAAGCATAGCAAGGTTAGATGCTGACGGGTGAAGGACAAAGTGATTTATAAAGTCACTTTCATTTTCCACTGGGTTTTTTTTCCCCCAATAAGTGAGGAAATGTCACTGGGAATGTCAGCTGGGAATAAACTATTTCAGTTGCTTGTGCATTCACTTACTCATTGTCTATAACCTGTACTTTGACATTTGATCAAAAGCCACATAAATCTTGGTTTGTTTCCTCCAAACCAAGTTTATTTCTTTTGTATCCTGAATTTGATCCTTCTCTCCCATACTGCATTTCTGTATCACCTCTGTCATTGCTGGTTCTTCTAATGCTCTACATTCCTCTGCAGCTGTATTTCCGCTGGAATCATTCCCACTTTCAAACATCTTCTGAACCCCTCAGTAGTCTTTCAACATTTGGTCCCCCAATATATGTACACAGAGAAGAAATTTTATTAAAAGCTAATGGTGGCTATGTTTTTGAAAGGTTACAAGTTATCATTATTATTAGAATGAACTATCAAAAATGTATGTGATGAAGCAACAGAGCTTATGTCCAAATCACAGCTGTTCTAAATTATGTTTTAAAAAGTCAAACATACAGATATTTCCAAATATATGGAATACTGTCAGTCACATAAAACATGTAATGCTTCACTTAATTTCCTATTTTTTATTCTGACATATTTTATATATATATTGTTGAATTGCATTTTATGATCTGTTAAACAAAGGTGCTTATGTGTAACATAAGGAAACAGCTGAACTTAAACTTTTAAACTTATGGGTTAGCTTTTGTTTGTTTTAAAGATAGCTTTTTGAAGAATATAACAGAAATATATTTGAATTATAGAAAATTTTGTCCATAATGAAGAAAATGCAAATTATCCCTAAACTTAGGTATATTCTCACGCATATATTCTCAGGACATGGCCAAGCTTGTGAAAGCTGATGGAAGTGTGTGGGGGGCAATTAAGGTAGGGGCTAGCTGACTCTGTATTAGTTTGCCAGGGCTGCCAATACATACATACATACATACATACATACATACATACATACATACATACATACATACATATTAACCACAAACTGGGCGGCTTAAGCGACAGAAATTTTTCATAATTCTAGAAGCTAGACATCCATGGTCAAGGTGACAGCAGGTTTAGTTCCTCCAGGGCCTCTCTCCTTGCCTTGCAGTTGGCCATCTTCTCCCTGTGTCCTCACAAGGTCTTTCCTCTGGGTAAGCACATCATGGTGTCTCTCTGTGTGGCCAAATTCCCTCTTCTTATAAGGCCACCAGATTAGATCAGGGCTCACTCTAATGGCCTCATTTAACTAAATTACCTCTTTAAAGGCCCTGTCTCTAAATACAGTCACCTTCTGAGGTACTGGGGGCTAGGACTTTGACATAGGAATTTTAGGGGGACATAATTCAGCCCATAACATTGTCTACTTTTAAGCTCCAGAGATTAAACAAAAATCAAATCTGAGGATGACACCAGAATGTTTATTAATGATGACAACTAGGAATGTCATTCAGACCAGAAATTCTATTATTAGAATTACAGCTGTGGTCCCTGTGCTCCAGCTATCTGGGATGTAGAAGCTTGCCTGGTCTGTTGTGTGTTTGCCAACACCACCAAGAAATTAACTCATTTCTGACACTATCTACCCAGCGATTGCATCAGATCTCACAGGTAAGGGCTCAGTCTCCTAAGACTGCACTCACTTCAGATGCCACTCTAAAGTATAGGTTGTTACCTGTGCTTCTGATCTACGACTACATATTGAAGGTTCCCACAACCCTATCCTCAGGTTCAATTAGTTTGCTAGAGTGGCTCACAGAACTCAGAAAAACATTTACTTATGTTGCCAGTTTATTATAAAGGATATTGTAAAGGATACAGACAAACAACCAGATGAAGAGGTACATAGGGTGAGGTCAAGAAGGGCCCCAAGTGCAGGAGCTTCTGTCCCCATGGAACTTGGGTGTGCCACCCTCCCAGCATGAGGACATGCTCACCGTCTAGGAAGCTCTCCAAATCTGTCCTGAGTTTTTATGAAAGTTCCATTACATAGGCACAATCGATTAAATCATTCACCATTGGCAATTGAACTCAAATTTCCAGCCCCTTTCCCCTCCCCAGAGGTGAGGCAGGGTGGAGTGGTGGTGAATTCCAACCGTCTAGTCCAGTGGTTCGTCCCATGGCAACCAATGCCCATCCTCTGGGCTTTCTGAAAGTCTCCTCATTAACATAAACTGTGGTGTGGGCTAATAAAGCTAGTTGTTATGAATAGCAAATGCCACCTTTATCACTCTTATGATGTAGGAAACCCCACGGGTTTTACAAGCTCTGTGCTAAGAACAGGATGAAGACCAAATAATGTATTTCTTAACTATAACTCACAATATCCCATCTGGTTACATTTGATTCAGAAATATCCTTAGCTAAACTGGTCAATCCCACCTTTTGATTAGTATGCTTTCTTTAACATTTGTTAATATATAAAAAAATGTACAAATATTATGAAGTCTTATTGCCATACCGTCACCTTGTCTCCTAGGCTGATTTTACAAACTGACTCTCCAACAGCAATAGATCTCTCTTTTTTTGTTGTTGGTTATTGAGAGCTACCACAGTGTGGCCCAAAGAAAAGGATTTATAAAGACCACTAGTTGGAATCTGGGATCTTACTTCTTCATACGTGGAAATAAATAATAAATATTTCCATGACATTAAAGTAAGAATACTTAAACATCCTATTATCATAGAAGAGTTACTGTCACTTGAACAAGTGTGCATTTGTTGAACATCCATATTGTTTGCATTTTTAACACAATACAGAATAATGACTGAATAATATTCCATTATTTATTTATAGTTAGATGTTGAATTTAGTCAACTTTTTTCATGATAAATAACATTGTGAAGAGCATTCTTTTAATATGTTTTATGTAACTTTTAATTACCGATTAATTTATTAGTAAAACTTACCCCTCAAAATGGACTATATCAAAGGGTGTGGCATATTTTTAAGGCTTTTGATACTCGCTGTAAAAACTGCCCTATATAAGGGTGGTACTAATTTACACTCCCACTAACAGTGTTGGAAAGCCATTTCTCCAGAGTTACCATTTATGAGTAATTTGATGAAATGTGTTATTTTAAAAAATATTTTCCATTTTCATATGTAAAAGACCAGCATCTCATTATTCTCATACACGTTTTTAGTAATTAATGAGGTAACTTGTTTTTTGCTTTTGTTTTTGTTTTTGTTTTAAACATTTTTATTGGAGTAAAATTGCTTTACAATGGTGTGTTAGTTTCTGCTTTATAACAAAGTGAATCAGTTATACATATACATATATCCCCATATCTCTTACCTCTTGCGTCTCCCTCCCTCCCACCCTCCTTATGCCACCCTTCTAGCTGGTCACAAAGCACTGAGCTGACCTCCCTGTGCTATGCGACTGCTTCCCACTAGCTATCTATTTTACATCTGGTACTGTGTATATGTTCATATATATGTATGTCATAAATATGGTAGTGTATATATGCTCATATATATGTATGTTCATATATATGGTCACAGGATTCGCCTGTGAAGCCATCTGGTCCTGGGCTTTTGTTTGTTGGAAGATTTTTAATCAATCACAGTTTCAATTTCAGTGCTTGTGACTGGTCTGTTCATATTTTCTATTTCTTCCTGGTTCAGTCTCGGAGGTTGTGCATTTCTAAGAATTTGTCCATTTCTTCCAGGTTGTCCATTTATTGGCATATACTTGCTTGTAGTAATCTCTCATGATCCTTTGTATTTCTGCAGTGTCAGTTGTTACTTCTCCTTTTTCATTTCTAATTCTATTGATTTGAGTCTTCTCCCTTTTTAAAAAAAAAAAATTTATTTATTTTATTTATTTATTTTTGGCTATGTTGGGTCTTCGTTGCAGTGCGCGGGCTTCACACTGAGGTGGCTTCTCTTGTTGCAGACCACGGGTTCTAGGTGCATGGGCTTCAGTAGTTGTGGCAAACGGGCTCAGTAGTTATGGCTCATGAGTTCTGGGGTACAGGCTCAGTAGTTGTGGCGCAAGGGCTTAGTTGTTCCACAGCATGTGGGATCTTCCCAGACCAGGGAACAAACCCGTGTCCCCTGCATTGGCAGGCGGATTCTCAACCACTGCACCACCAGGGAAGCCCCTCTCTTTTTTTTTCTTGATGAGTCTGGCTAATGGTTTATCAATTTTGTTTATCTTCTCAAAGAACCAGCTTTTAGTTTTATTGATCTTTGCTATCATTTCCTTCATTTCTTTTTCATTTATTTCTGATCTGATCTTTATGATTTCTTTCCTTCTGCTAACATTGGGGTTATTCTGTCTTCTTTCTCTAATTGCTTCAGGTGTTAGGTTAGGTTGTTTCTTTGAGATGTTTCCTGTTTCTTAAGGTAGGATTGTATTGCTATAAACTTCCCTCTTAGAACTGCTTTTGCTGCATCCCATAGGTTTTGGCTCGTTGTGTTTTCATTGTCATTTGTTTCTAGGTATTTTCTGATTTCCTCTTTGATTTCTTCAGTGATCTCTTGGTTATTAAGTAGTGTATTGTTTAGCCTCCATGTGTTTGTATTTTTTTACAGATTTTGCCCTGTAATTGATATCTAGTCTCATAGTGTTGTGGTCAGAAAAGATACTTGATGTCAATTTTCTTAAATTTACCAAGGCTTGATTTGTGACCCAAGATATGATCTAGCTTGGAGAATGTTCCATGCACACTTGAGAAGAACATGTATTCTGTTGTTTTTGGATGGAATGTCCTATAAATATCAATTAAGTCCATCTTGTTTAATGTGTCATTTAAAGGTTATGTTTCCTTATTTATTTTCATTTTTGATGATCTGTCCTTTGGTGAAAGTGGGGTGCTCAAGTCCCCTAATATGATTGTGTTCCTGTCAATTTCTCCTTTTATGGCTGTTAGTATTTGCCTTATGTATTGAGTTGCTCCTATGTTGGGTGCATAAATATTTACAATTGTTATAGCTCCTCTTGGATTGATCCCTTGATCATTATGTAGTGTCTGCCTTTGTCTCTTATAATAGTCTTTATTTTAATGTCTATTTTGTCTGATATGAGAATTGCTACTCCAGCTTTCTTTCGATTTCCATTTGCATGGTATATCTTTTTCCATCCCCTCACTTTCAGTCTGTATGTGTCCCTAGGTCTGAAGTGGGTCTCTTGTAGACAGCATGTATACAGGTTTTGCTTTTTATCCATTCAGCCAGTCTATGTCTTTTGGTTGGAGCATTTAATCCATTTACATTTAAGGTAATTATCAATATGTATGTTCCTAGTACCATTTTCTTAATTTTGGGGGGGTTGTTACTGTAGGTCTTTTCCTTTTCTTGTGTTTCCTGCCTAGAGAAGTTCCTTTAGTATTTCTTGTAAAGCTGGTTTGGTGGGGCTGAACTCTCTCAGCTTTTGCTTGTCTGTAAAAGTTTTAATCTCTCCATTGTATCTGAGGGAGACCCTTCCTCTGTAGAGTAATCTTGGTTGTAGGTTTTTCCCTTTCATCACTTTACATATGTTCTGCCACTCCCTTCTGGCTTGCAGAGATTCTGCTGAAAGATCAGCTGTTAACCTTATGGGGATTCCCCTGTATGTTATTTGTTGTTTTCCCTTGCTGCTTTTAATATTTTTTCTTCGTATTTAATTTTTGATAGTTTGATTAATGTGTCTTGGCATGTTTCTCCTTGGATTTATCCTGTATGGGACTCTCTCTGCTTCCTGGACTTGATTAACTGTTTCTTTTCCCATATTAGGGAAGTTTTCAACTATAATCTCTTCAAGTATTTTCTCAGTCCCTTTCTTTTTCTCTTCTTCTTCTGGGACCCCTATAATTCGAATGTTGGTGCATTCAATATTGTCCCAGAGGTCTCTAAGACTGTCCTCAATTCTTTTCATTCTTTTTTCTTTATTCTGCTCTGTAGTAGTTATTTCCACTATTTTATCTTCCAGGTCACTTATCCGTTCTTCTGCCTCAGTTATTCTGCTATTGATCCCTTCTAGAGAATTTTTAATTTCATTTATTGGTTGTTCATCACTGTTTGCTTGCTCTTTAGTTCTTCTAGTCCTTGTTAAATGTTTTCTGTATTTCTTCCATTCTATTTCCAAGATTTTGGATCATCTTTACCATCACTACTCTGGATTCTTTTTCAGGTAGACTGCCTATTCCCTCTTCATTTGTTAGGTCTGGTGGGTTTTTACCTTGCTCCTTCATCTGCTATGTGTTTCTCTGCCTTCTCATTTTGCTTAACTTACTGTGTTTTGGGTCTCCTTTTCGCAGGCGGCAGGTTCGTAGTTACTGTTGTTTTTGGTGTCTGCCCCCAGTGGCTAAGGTTGGTTCAGTGGGTTGTGTAGGCTTCCTGGTGGAAGGGACTAGTGACTGTGTTCTGGTGGATGAAGCTGGATCTTGTCTTTCCTGTGGGCAGGTCCACGCCTGGTGGTGTGTTTTGGGGTGTCGGTGATCTTATTATGATTTTAGGCAGCCTCTCTGCTAATGGGTGGTGTTGTGTTCCTGTCTTGCTAGTTGTTTGCCATAGGGTGCCCAGCACTGTAGCTTGCTGGTCATTGAGTGGAGCTGGGTCTCGGCATTGAGATGGAGATCTCTGGGAGATTTTCACCATTTGATATTACGTGGAGCTGGGTGTCTGTGGTGGACCAATGTCCTGAGCTTGGCTCTCCCACCTCAGAGGCACAGCCCTGATGCCTGGCTGGAGCACCAAGAGCCTGTCATCCACACAGCTCAGAATAAAAGGGAGAAAGGAGAGGAGACGGGAGGGGAGGGGAGGGGGATGGAGGGGAGGGAAGGGGAGGAGACAAGAGGAAAGAGATAAAATAAAATAAAGTAAAATTAAATTAAATTAAAAAGTTATTAAAAAACAGAAAATAATTATTTTTTAACAATTTTAAGTAATTTTAAAAAAAGAAAGAAGAATGAAACCAAAAAACAAATCCACCAATGATAATAAGCATTGAAAACTATTCTAAAAAAAAAAAAACTGGACAGAATCCTAGGACAAATGGTAAAAGCAAAGCTATACAGACAAAATCACACACAGAAGCATACGCATACACACTCACAAAAAGAGAAAAAGAGAAATATATATATATATATATATCATTGCTCCTGACGTCCACCTCCTAAATTTGGGATGATTCGTTGTCTATTCAGGTATCCCACAGATGCAGGATATATCAAGTTGACTGTGGAGATTTAATTCCCTGCTCCTGAGGCTGCTGGGAGAGATTTCCCTTTCTCTTTTCTATTCGCATAGCTCCTGGGATTCAGCTTTGGATTTGGACCCGCCTCTGTGTGTAGGTCACCTGAGGGCGTCTGTTCTTTGCTCAGATAGGATGGGGTTAAACGAGCAGCTGATTCAGGGGCTCTGGCTCACTCAGGCAGGTGTGGAGGGAGGGGTACAGATGCAGTGCGAGCCTGTGGCGGCAGAGGCCAGTGTGACGTTGCACCAGCCTGAGGCGCTCCATGTGTTCTCTGGGGGAAGTTGCCCCTGGGTCACGGGACCCTGGCAGTGGTGGTCTGCACCTTCCCAGTAGGGAAGGTGTGGATAGTGACCTGTGCTTGCACACAGGCTTCTTGGTGGCTGCAGCAGCAGCCTTAGTGTCTCAGGACCGTCTCTGGGGTCCGCGCTGATAGCTAAGGCTTGTGCCCGTCTCTGGAGCTTCTTTAAGCAGCGCTCTTAATTCCTTCTCGTGCACCAGGAAACAAAGAGGCAAGAAAAAGTCTCTGGCCTCTTCCGCAGCTCCAGACTTTTCCCCGGACTCCCTCCCAGTTAGCCATGGCGCACTAGCCCCCTTCAGGCTGTGTTCACGCTGCCAACCCCAGTCCTCTCCCTAGGGTCTGATCTCTGAAGCCCGAGCCTCAGCTCCCAGCCCCCTCCCACCCCAGCGGGTGAGCAGACAAGCCTCTCGGTCTGGTGAGTGCCGGTCGGCACCTATCCTCTGTGCGGGAATCTCTCTGCTTTGCCCTCCACACCCCTGTTGCTGTGCTCTCCTCCATGGCTCTGAAGCTTCCCCCCGCTCCACCACCCGCAGTCTCCGCCTGCAAAGGGGCTTCCTAGTGTGTGGAAACCTTTCCTCCTTCACAGACCCCTCCCACTGGTGCAGGTCCTGTCCCTATTCTTTTGTCTCTGTTTTTTCTTTTTTCTTTTACCCTACCCAGGAACGTGGGGAGTTTCTTGCCTTTTGGGAAGTCTGAGGTTTTCTGCCAGCATTCAGTAGGTGTTCTGTAGGTGTTGTTCCACATGTAGATGTATTTCTGATGTATTTGTGGGGAGGAAGGTGATCTCCACGTCTTACTCTTCCGCCATCTTGAAGCTCTCTAGGTAACTTTTTACATATGTTTCATTTACTTTTTTTTTTAACGTGAGTGGTTTATTGCAGTGTTGCTTTGAAGCATTGTCCATCCCTTTTACTCACTCACTTGACAGCTGATTACCCCTCTCAGTATGTATGTATGTATGTATTTATTTATGGCTGCGTTGGGTCTTTGTTGCAGCGCGTGGGCTTTCTCTAGTTGCAGCGAGCAGGGGCTAGTCTTCACTGTGGTGCTCTGGCCTCTTATTGCAGTGGCTTCTCTTGTTGCACACCATGGGCTCTAGGCACATGGGCTCAGTAGTTGTGGCTCGTGGGATCTTCCCAGACCAGGGATCAAACCTGTGTCCCCTGCACTGGCAGGCGGATTCTTAACCACTGTGCCACCAGGGAAGGTCCCTTATGTACTTCTTCTTGAATTGCCTATTCATGTCTTCTGCTCATTTTGCTATCAAATTATTTACCTTCTCACTGGTTTACATGAGCTCTTTGTATATTAATTATATTAACCATTTGTTCTAAGTTTTTAAAAATTTACCAATTTTTGGTACCTGATACTTTTGAGCACCTGAAATTTTTATTTCTGTTTACTCAAAAATTAGTATTTTTCCTTTAAAAAATATTCAGGTTCTCTTCTTCCCCAAAAGTCAGATTAATCTTTATATATGTTGCACACTGATTTTTCAAACAAAATTCCCTGTATTTTTCCAATTAATTGTATATGCTGCACAATGTCTATCATTTCTACAAATTAAACACCAGCAAATACAGCAATTTGCTGGTCATTTGTTATCAGAGGTTGTGTGGTATGGTGTAAGAACTACTAAACTATATGACCTTGGGAAAAATTATGTGTCCTTACAGAAGTTTATTTGCTGCAAAATGAGGATATTAATGTCTACCTCACAGGGTGGATGTGAGGATAAAACAATATTACATATGTGAAAACACCTCAGGGGCACTGAATAAATGTTAATGAGTTTCATTTGTACAGATGTGTTTTTGTTGAATATCAATATTGCTTTCCTTTCTCTGGTGAATTTATCACTTAGTTTACCTTTATCTTCTACATAATGCAGCTCACTCTCTGAAGTATTTTGAAAATTTTATGTACTACTGTAATAACATACTAATACTATTGTCCATATATTAATATACAGCTTTAATATTTAGAATGCCTTGCCATCATTACTCACCATTACTCTTACTACTAGCTGCTTATTTATAGGAGATTTCCATATCGCCAAGGAAATTGAACACTAAATCCTACACGTTACTTTAGCAACACAGGAAATCTTATCAGCTACCAAAATAAATACTTTATTTCCAGTTAAATATTCTATTTCCAGCAAATCTTTTTTTTTTTTTTACCAGTCAGAACAGACGGCTTTAATTGGTGACATTTTTCAGTTAATTGTAGTATTAATACAATTCAAAAGAGCTTAAATAATAAAAGGAATGTATTAGTTTTTGCAGTTAGGACATCTAAGGATGTGGTTAGCTTCAGGGACTCAATGATTTCATCAGTTAAGAATTACCTTGCTCTCCTCTCCATGCTCCTCCCCACACCCTCCCACCATTACTTGTTTTTATCCATGTTACAGGGACTATGACTCCACCAACTGTAGGCCACTGTTATTCATCATTATTTCAGCTAGCAAGAATACTATTTCACCAACTCTAACTCAGAAATGTCCTGGGGAGGAGTCGAACTGCCCTCAATCATGGTGTGAGCCATACACTTCGTCTGGTTTTAATCACTGTGTCCAGAGTGATTCAACAGCATGATTGGACCAGCTGGGGGGGATACATGATCAATCTCTTGACCAGCAGGAAGGGAACAGTGATTGGGAGTTCCCCCAGGATCACAATAACAAGAAAGAAACATGTCCCCAAAGTAAATGTTAGGGTGTGCTATCACAGAGTATGTGAATGGGAAAACCTGCTTGGTGGGATCAAAACAACTACTACCCCTCAAGGGTGTTTATTTTATCAAACCAAATCACTTTTGTTAGAAGATAATAGAAGTTGTTACAAGGAAGATTTCTTCAGTCCTGCAAAATTTATTCAAGTGCCCAGCAATGCTGACTTCATACTATCTTTCATTCATATAACAGTGGGCTTAATCTACAGGATTATTATTCAAAGTGTTCTTATACCCATGTTTGATGATCCTCCACAAAGGCATAAGAAAGGGCAATTACCTTATTTGAAATGTATTTGACACAAAAATTAATGTCAGGAGCATATACCTTAACTCTCACTGTTTTAAGTCAAGTTTACTTTAGCTCCTGGAGTTTTTTCAGTGTTTCTAAGTGCCTTGCAAATTTCTGAGCAAATGATCCATTTGTATGTTGTATGTTGATGGTATAAATGACTAATAATTGCATTCATAATTATCTTTACTTTATCATGGCATTCTGTGCCTCATGAATTCAAAAACATTCAGCCATGAAAAGAGACCTTTAGTGGTATATGATGGAATCTAATTTCTTCCCACCCAAAGGGCAATTTAGCAATATTGACCATTTAAAGGGCCAAATCAAACAAGATAATGAGAGATAATTCACTTTTCTCTTTCTGGCTTACCAATCCAGATTTGGACAATATGGACAACAGAACAAAGCCACTGTAATTATTATTTGGCTTTCAGAGCTATACAAATGCGTAATCTTTTTCAATGCTGTTTCCCAAAAAAGTTCTAACATTGTTATATAATTACATTTTTTCCTTGCCTTGGCTATTTTGGTTCTTGTTAAAATGTTGTTTTTGATCAAATAGCCCATACACAATTAGCTGCAGTATTATAAAATAAATGAATCACAGCTGCACTGACAAATACATAAGCAGGAACAGAGAATGATAAATGCAGAAACAATTCCATCTCTAGCTGGAAGTATCCTGACAGCAATAATTATAGAATGCAACAGAGCCAATTTGCCCATCATACATTAATTTGACTACATTAAAAAATGCTGACAGATATTTAAGGAATAACTTAAAATATATCTTCAGTTATATTGATCTTATGTGTTTGCTTCTGGAAAACTGAAAGACAAGGAAATGTCTAATAAAAAGAGAGGGTACAGTATTTGGACATGGTTATGGGTGGTAGAATTCTCAAGCAAATTTTGTGCTGTATGTGCTTTGTTGATCTTCTACTATGCCCACCCCCTACACGCACACACTTTGTTGATCTTCTACTATGCCCACCCCCTACACACACACACATACACACACACACAGCTGGTCTTCTACTATACCCACCCCTCTACATGCACACACTTTTTTTAAGGTCATGTTGCTTTCTGACATTCAAAGAGAGATTCCTAGTTTTTCTGGCAGGTATATACTCAATTCCCCCAGATATACCATGTATAACTAAGTAAAGCCTACTACATTATAATGGAGCCTAATTTTAAGATTAAAGGCAATAAAATGAAATTAAATGTGAGAGAGGTGAGATAAGGCAAATCTTAAGTAAGAACAAAAATAGAAGGTTTTAAATTTACTCTAGAGACAGCAACAAGCAGAACTGATAGTCTGAAGAGCCAGATCAACAGTATGAATGATAAATTAATCTATCCCCTCTGAACTTGAAAAGGGTACCCTCCATTCTCCTCTAAAAAAAAAAAGTAAAAGAAGAGATAAAAAATGTGGCAGATAGAAAAATAGAGGCCTCACATACAGAATTCCTGAGAAAGATACAAGATCACGTGCGGCAGCTACAGGAAGTTCTCAAGTGAATACTTAATTGTAGGGTGCATGCAAGTCTAATCACCTAGGTTAAAATCCTGGCTCTGCCTCCTCTAAGCTGGGCACCTGCAGCAAGTTGCTGAACCTCCCTGTGCCTCAACTTTCCTATCTATAAAATGTGGATACTTACAATACCTGCTTCAAATGTTCCATGTGCTGACATAACAAGTTTTACTTACAACAACCTGGCATGTAGACAGCCTTCAATAAATGTTAGCAATGACTGCAGTAAATCTCTAAGCCAAATGTGTGCTGTTCATTTCCTACTTTCTCACTGCCCACCATGCTCTGTTAAATATGTGAAAAGTTGAAGACAGAAGAAAACATTCCTAAGCTGAAAAAGACCTGCATACACAGAATGAAGGAGCACATCACTTTCTAGATAAAAAACAAGGAAAGAAACTAATATATATATATATATGTATAACTGAATCACTGTTTTATAGACGTGTAACTAACAATACTGTAAGTCAACTATACTTCAATAAAAAAAGAGACTCAAAATTAGACACATTCTGGCTAGATTTCAGAACTGCACATGTATAGAAATATACGAAGCTTAAAAAGCATGAAAGACAGAATTTTTAAAACCCACACATTTTGACCTCTGTTTCACAATATGTATTGTATACATATTGTATACATACATATGTATACATTGTCTATGTATACATAGACAATATGTATAATTATTCTCTGACCTATCTTTTTAACCTACTATATCCTGGAAGTCTTTCCATGTCATTGCAGGCTTAGCGATCTCATTTTTAAAAATACCTATAATAGAGTTTACCATAGTTGATTTAAACATTCCCATTCATTGCCTTTACAAGGGAGGGGGGAACATTTGATTATTTTTAATTAGGACCTGATTTAAATCTATGTTCTTAGACTACAATATAAAAAATGCACTTCTTACCTTCTTCCTTTATTATACTTTAACTCTGTGTATTTGTTATTGATCAATTTTGGAGAAATGGTATGGAATTTGGACATAGCATTCTTAGTCGTTAAAAAAGGATTAGTTTAATTGCTCCAGGATGTATGCCATTTTGTTTGCAAACTGCATTGCACTTCACAATGTCATCCAAAAACTGGAAGGCCATATGGCCCTCACTTCACTATTATAACAACTTCTTAGGGAAAGGGCACTTCTTACACACACACACACATACACACACACACACAAATGCACAGAAAGACTAAGGTTTTTATCAAATTTTAGTAGAGAAAGTTCTGTCTCTTGAGTGAGAAAGAATAGTGACCAGGATGTGCACACACCAAGACAAAAATAGAATTTAGAAACACAGTTCACATCTCAGGACCTGCTGTCAGACATTTTCCTTCAATTGCTTTTTTATGCTAAAATCAAGAATCCTAGGATTTGTTCCAGTGGAAAACATTCATCTCTCATAGGACCATCTAGAAATTATATCAAAAGTTATAATAGGAGACCAATTTATCATCCTGCCTTTTAAAATAATTTATCTTGGCATATCCACAACATTTTGAAATGCCAGAAAAATTAATTTTAATTAAAAAATAACTATATTAATAACAGCATATATTTACTAAATGCACACTCTGTGCCAGGAGCCATGTTAAGTCTTTCACCTGAGCAAACTTGTTAAGTTCTTACCACAAACAGATGAGGAAGGCATTATTACATGTCCATTTTATAGATGAGGAAACTGAAACTCACTAAGGTCAGATATCTTGCTTTAAGTCACACAGGCAGCAAGAACTATAACCACATGGATCCAATTTGCAAGTGAGATCTCTCTTATTCATTATTGTTTGTTAGGTTCTGAAGTGCTTTTAAAAATTAAAAAATCTTATATGATATTTAAAAATTAAACACTGTAGAATTATATTAAGTGAAAATTTTCCTCCTCTGCAGATATCTGCCATTCATACCCCATTCTCATATCCTGTTCTCCAGCAGTAACCAATGTGAAGAGTATGGTGTGTTTCCAGCCAGATTTTTTCAATGCTTATATAAAATATTTGATATATATATATATACTACGACATTTTTCCCAGAAATAGAAACAGTATAAAATAAACTTTAAATTGCATATTTTATTTAAGCACTATATTTTAATCTTCTTCCTATGTTAGTAAATAATAATTTACAACACTTTTTAATGGCTGCATATTATTTCACTGAATATATGTACCAACATTTTCAGTATCAGTCCACCATTAATGATCATTTAGGTTATTTCCAGCTCTTCTATAAAATCACATCCCTGTCAAGAATTGTGAAAGGTTTGAGACACAGCTGAGGCACTCCAAGTTTAGGAGGCTCCAATTTTTTATAATTGCCACAAGCAAACCTGCCAAAACTTTATTATACTGTTCAACCAAAAAAACCACCTCTTTGCTACTGAAGGAAATACTGTATCTTTCCAGGCTGTTCACACTTTAACAGATAGTCCAGAACAAAAGGCTGTTAGTGCCTCTCCTCTAAACATGTGCAGAAACACAAAAAACTCATATAGAATTGTTTCCCAATAGTTACAAAGAATATTATCCAAGATCTTAATCACTACATCCCAGGTCATAGTGATTTTTGCACTCCCCAAACATCACTATATATTCAGTCTACATACTTCTCTTTCAGCATTATGCTTTACAGCATTGTGGTATATTGGAGGGAGCATGTGAAGTGTTGTAAGAGAAATGTAAGTTCTAATCTCAATCTATTATGTTTAGAGAGATTTGTGAATTTATATTCATAAACTGTTAATAATGGCTATTTTCAGTTGTAGAATTTGGGGTGAATTTTAATTTTTTTATTTTAATTTTATGTATCATTTGCATGTTTAAAAAATTAGCCAGAGTTAAACTAGCAAAGCAGTAAGTCATTATCTTATAACACACAAGTACAATTTTTGTATAGTAATTTATCTACCCTTCTAAAAATCTTTCATTTCTACAGTTATTCATCCAGCAGTTTGATAATCATTATTTGGGTCAGAAACTGAGATGTAACCCAGCATGGCTTCAGATGGACAAAATGACTTCTGAATAAAACAAATTAATTCCACTGAAAATACTGTGGTGAAATTCTATTATTGTTCCTTGTAAAAACCAAGTTATATGACTCGTTTAAAAATTGCTTACAACCTTTTAAAATGAGAATCAACAGCTATGTGAAACTGTATTCTAGTCCTAAAAAAAAAAGTTTGGTTTATTTCAAAAGTTGACTTTTAAATAAAAAAATTTACTATTTTCTCTATGCCTCTGTACTGGTTTGAGTTCTTTTTCGAAGTCATTTAAAGATAGGTTTCCAGTTATATCCCCAACCACCATCATAATTTTCTTGAAATTTCAAAATGGAATGTGCTCATACCATGATGTATGTAGATGAAATTGCTGAGAACATGAATTCCAAAGACCTAGAAAACTCCCGACCTCTTAGACATAAAATGGTACTAGAACACATTGGCTGAGGAGTTGCATTATTGCAAAAGAGTCAACAGGATACTATAGCAAAAATGATAGTACACATCGACAAATGAGACCAAAATTGCTAGGATACTCTGCAGTTATATTTTGATTTGACTGAAGAAACTAGGTAAGTGTAGTGACCACAGCATCCCTCACAAAGCACTGCATTAATCTTAAGAAATGTGTTCTGGGACTTCCCTGGTAGTGCAGCGGTTAAGAATCCACCTGCCAATGCAGGGGACACGGGTTCAAGCCCTGGTCCAGGAAGATCCCACACGCTGCAGAGCAACTAAGCCCGTGCACCACAACTACTGAGCCTGCGCTCTAGAGCCCGTGTGCCACAACTACTGAAGCCCGCGCTCCTAGAGTCCATGCTTTGCAACAAGATAAGCCATGGCAATGAGAAGCCCGCACACCACAACAAAGAGTAGCCCCCGCTCACCGCAACTAGAGAAAGCCCACACGCAGCAGTGAAGACCCAACGCAGCCAAAAAAAATAAATATAAATAAGTAAATTAATTAAAACAAAATGTGTTCTACCACATAGCAGCTTGCTGTCTATATAATCCATTAATTCAACAAACAGTTGTCAAGGGCCGAAAATGGGTCAGGAATTTGATAGACACTAGGAATTCAAGTGGGAAAATAATGAACATTGTCTGCCTTTATGAAGTACACTATCTGTATTTTATTTTAGGAAAAGCATATAAAAGGAATATATAATTTCTGTTTCACTATAACACTGAAAATAATGGTACAATATTATCTGATACTATACAGGAAAAATAATTTCATTGAAAATGTGTCCCATTATTGAGGAAAAAAACTAAGTAGAAGACAAGGGAATTCTTACTTTCAGTTTCACAACCTTCAATGATTTCTCTATAATGCTTTCAAAATTAAAATTCAGGTGACTACGATGAAAGTGCTATAGAGGAAGAAATACAGTCTTCATCTTTCAAAATACTGAAAAGCCTAATTAAATTACTCTACCTTAGTCCTCCTTTTTAACCTTATGACTTCTAGTATATACAATGCTTAAATAAAACAGAATCATTTCCCTAATATTAGTTTTCTATGTTGCTTTGAAGATAGGAAGAAAGTACAAAGTTATATAACTTTCAAATCCTTCTAATGTTTTGAGGACAATATAAAATATATTGAGTGGGAATTCCCTGGTGGTGCAGTGGTTAAGAATCCGCCTGCCAATGCAGAGGACATGGGTTTGAGCCCTGATCTGGGAAGATCCCACATGCCACGGAGCAACTAAGCCCATGCACCACAACTACTTGAGCCTCCACTCTAGAGCCCACGAGCCACAACTACTGAGCCCGTGTGCCACAACTACTGAAGTCCACGCACCTAGAACCCGTGCTCCGCAACAAGAGAAGCCACTGCAATGAGAAGCCCACGCACCGCAGCAAAGTGTAGCCCCCGCTCACCACAACTAGAGAAAGCCCACGCGCAGCAACGAAGACCCAACGCAGCCAAAAATAAATAAATAAAATAAAATATATTTAGTAATATACGTCAACATAAGTCAATGAAACTTTGGCTTTTGGAAACCTTCAGACTGGTATGAAATGTTGATCGTGCTTAACATCCCAAACTTATTTTCCAAGTAATCCTCCAGGGTCAAGGAGCATTCTCATGTAAATTAGACAAACTGTATCATAATTTAAGAATGGTCCACTCTAAAAGTAAAATCAGAAAATAACTATCTACGAGTAATTCATGGTGCTTAGCTCTTCTTTATGATTTGAATTCTCTGAAAATCTGGCCTTGAACAAATCTGACCTAGTCAATGTGTTATGCTGAGGAGATTTCCATGAACCAAGATTCCTGTTCCCTTCAATTTCAGCAGAGGGATCCCTCTGAGGCAGAGAACGTTTGTGGGGAGAGAATACCTCTCATTGCACCTTCACTCCACTCCCTCTACACACACACTTTTTTGCCCAGCGTACTTTTAAACATTATATTTCTGGTTCAGATGAGCAACAGAAATGTTACTTAAGAATGTAGATTTTATATTTAAACAGTACTCCCCAGTTAACACCTTATTCTTGATTCCATTATACTTTCATTTTCTTTAAAGGACTTTGAAATAGTCTAGCATCTCCTTTGTAATTTTCCTCTATGCTTAGGTATAATCTATGAGGTCAAGGAGCTTATATTCTTATGTACTAGTGCGCAAACACACACACACACACACACACATACACACATACTAACTTTACCTCTGTAAGGTAAGTTAGATAAGTTACTTAAGATAATAGCAGAGAGAGTATTAACTAAACCAAAATGAGAGCTGAGAGAGTTCAGTGAGTGAAACTATCTTTAAAGTGAAGATATTTTTCAGGGCAAGTAGTCTAAGTTTTAGAAAGGTTGGGTTGGTTGCTGACACTGGGATCAACAGTGCAGAACTTTAGCTATTACTTCACATATCACAGTTATATCCAACTGGGTGAGTAATGATATTGAATAAGGCATCTTAAGGCTCTGTATGTCAGCTTCAATTTCTACTGACCATATGAACTTGAGCAAGTTTTTATATTTCTTTAAGCCAGTGTCATCATATGAAAAATTAGATCATAATATTTCTTATTTACCAGTCTTTAATAAATATTATATAACACATGTAAAAATGCTTAATAGCACAGTGCCTGTGACTAGTCAATAAATATTATTATTATCAATGATTATAAATTTGCATTGCTCTCAATAACTACAGTTCATATAGTTATTTAGTTTTGTGTGTATGTTTACTTGTTTAAATGTTCAAAAAAAGTGGGAAAAGGAAGGAGCAAAAAAAGTCTTGCTTTAGAGATGTCATTCTGTCCTACAATTTGTTTGCTCTCCATTCCACAGACTTCCATCAGGTGAAATGACATACTTGCATACCTTTAACCATCACTACAATTCTTGTGCAAAAGACTTTATCTCCAACACAGACCTTGCTCATTAGGTTTACAATCTATAAAAAACCACCCATTGGACGTTTCCTCTTGGATGTCTCATTGTAACCCCAAACTCAGCAGATTTTCAAAATGTTTTTCTGAAAATCTGTTTTTCCTCTTGGATTCATTAACAGTCACTGAACTATCATCACCCTTCTCTTCTCTCTCTTGATCCCCACAGGCCATCAGACCTCAATTCCTATCAATTTAATCTTTATCAACCATGTTCCTTCCCCTGGTCTCTGGCACTTGGTCTTCGGCCCAGGTCCTGATCATCCACTGTACCTAGACTGCAGGACCCTCCTAGCACATCTCCCTGCCTCTATTCTTGCCTCCATCCATTGTTCTAAATAAAGTATTCGTTTGAAAATTCTAAACAATCATCAAAGGTTCCCCATCACCTTCAGGATAAAACCTGAAGTCCTTAGCATGACATACAAAACCTGTCATTATTTGGGTTCTCTTATATCTGCAGCTCTTGCTTCTTCCCACACCATACCCTAAGCTATGAATAACTGATATTTGAAGCTCAGCAAGTATTCCATGATTCCCTTACACTTCTTTGAATTTTCCCAAGCTGCTTCCACTGCCTGGAATGCCACCTGCCTCCATTTCTTTATCTAGCTAATTCTTAATTAATAATAAAACTTGGCTTATATGCCTTCACCTCTATATAACCTTCCCTGAACCTTCTCCCTACATGTGCACATAGTTCTCAGCGTTTGCATTTACTTTTTCCCTTACAATTCTGAATGTGATGATAGGTTTACTTGTCTTCATTCCAACTTGAGCCCAAGTTTCTTGATGGCAGGAAAAGTAGCTTAAATATCTGCACCTGAAAGGCTAATTCCCACCACCCCAACATGTAGAAATGGCCATACAGTAGGTGTAGTAAGTTAAGTAGATTTCAGTAGATGATATCATAACCTTATTCCAACCACATATCACACTTTTGTGTCCTCCTTATGTCTGCCGACATGCCCCCCAATCTTTTCACAAAACATGCCCTAGTTTTGTATGTGGTAAAGAGAAGATAAGATACCAAATCTTCTCTGTAGGCTGTCTTTCCCAAAACTCAACTGTCATTAACAGATGCTAACTTGAGGAATGTGGTATGAAAGGAAACTAGTTACTTTCCACTGTCCTAATATTGGTCCTGTCCACTAGCGAACATGATCACTTGCACTCATATTCAAGACAGTTAAATTTATAGATATTTTATGAATATTAATTAGAAAAAACTACAGATTATTGGAATTAGACTGAGTTGCGTCAATTTAAAAATTCAGTTGTCAAACAATTACTTTCCTTCTTAAATTTATATACAGCTTTTAAAGTGATACTAGCCAGTGCTAGAGACAAAGTGCCCCAAACCTTGACAATCCCATGAAATACTTCGGGAATGGAACTGTTGTTACCTTGACTGACACATGGATGTCGGGCTTTGGATGGGTCAGCAACTCATACTGAGAATCATGACTTCAGGAAACCAAGTTAGTTTCCTTTTTTTTTGCTAAGTCACATGTTTATAAAATTTAGGATCACAATAAAATGGAAGTGTTAGAAGGTATTTCGGGAAACTATTTCCTTTAACCCTAAGTACAAGGTGTGCATCAACTTATATGATGGGATTAAATGGAATATGTGTTAGAAAGCAAAATATGTCTTACAAGCAAACCGAGGTAAATTTCCTTAGAGCCTAATCTCCCTAAATATGCACAATCCCTGAGCAATGAAATGAAATCATATTGCTTGCTGGATTTGTGTAGTCTTTTTGAATATTTGATACTGTTGATTTTATCAGTTTTGTCAACGTGGAGTCCTTTGTCAGTGAGCATCACCCCAGCAGGCTGTTTTGAGGGCAACCATTAACTTTTCCAACGCTGTGAGGATTCTTTAACAGTAATATTCTAACGAGACACTCATGTGTCTCCTTCTATATTAAGAGTATCTTTATGCTAAACCTGCTGCTTCTAAGTCTGAACCAAAGTCACAGATCATAAAGAAAAATTAACCTGAAAACAGAAGTCGATTTTTTGCAATGCGTTTTACAATTTGCCATTTATAATACCCAAAGTCACTTATAAAGTAGTTTAGCCAATTTGTCATCAATAGGGATGACAAAACAGTTTGACTCTGTTTACAAACACAAATTTTTGATGTAATATATTCCTACTTCCTTTGCTTGTTTGAAGAGCAAGAAAATATATAGCTCTACTTGATTCCAGGACTTTTGAACCAGGAGTGTTTTAATGGTAAAATGATGAAATATTCCTGACTTTTTCCCAGCTCAGTAAAAGGTAAGACAAGCTGTGCTGTGAATACCAAAGCCTTAGGCAGATTTCCACCAAGAGGGCAAAATTGTTTTTCTTTCTTTGAAGGAGTACATGTGGCTCATGAAGAACTATGAAACTAGGGGGAAATGAAGAGGAAACATCAAATCTGTGGGGAAAGAAAGACATGGTATAATATATACATTACAAATCACTTCAAAAATTTGCTCCAAAGATGTAAAACAATTAAAAGGCTTTGAAAAGATAGGCAAAATTTTCCTGCCAAAAAGTTACTTAATATACCCTCTTTATTTCATATACCACTTTTCTCCCCTTACTTGCTGAAAAGTGATATCGTTATAGATGTCATTTGTAGAAATTATTTTAGCATTTATATGTAGGAATATTCACTGTATTCCTTACACATGCACATATTTAAATTTGCAGTTTCCCTTATTACTGTAGAACTTTTTAATAATCGACCTATAACTATACACACAGAACAGTGTTAATCTATGTACTTTAAGATCTAATCTTTGTAGTAAGCCTGAAATAATTACGATATTTTGGAATAAAATAATAATGATCTTTTGGGACGGCAGAAGAGTGTCTCATGTCAGCTTGGAGTTATAAACATCAGAGTAGGAATTTTTGAATCCTTTCATAAAAGAAATAAAGCTGGAATACATCTGGCATGGCACTTTAGTTCTCATTCTCAACTTTCAGCCTGCACTTAGAAACTCTCATTTTAACTATAATTTTGGGGTTCCCCACATAGATCTTCAGTTGACTAGGAACATTATATGGGGAAATGTCCTTTCACTGAAACACAATGCTTCTTTCTAATATCCTAATAGTTGGCATCATGGAAGAGAGTTAACTGTGAAAAGTGTACACTGCTTTCTAAGGCTGCTGCTTCTCCATCTTTGAGTACTCTAGAATAAACTCTGTTACACAGATTTTAATAACTTCATCACATTTGACAAAAGGTGAAACATCCAATTAACATTTATGCTTAGGCATTTCAAAACTATCCACATCCAAAAAAGGAAGCCCTTAACAACTGTTAGTAGGAATGTAAATTGGTGCAGAAAACAGTATGGAGGTTCCTTAAAAAACTAAAAGTAGAACTACCACACGATCTAGCAGTTCCTCTCCTAGGTATATATCTGGGAAAAAAATGGAAACACTAATTCAAAAAGATACATGCAACCCAGTGTTCATAGCAGCACTTTTTACAATAGCCAAGACATGGAAGCAACCCAAGTGCCCATCAATGGACAATTGGATTAAGAAGATTGGGTACAAAACCATAATTCAAAGAGTCATGTACCACAATGTTCATTGCAGCACTATTTACAATAGCCAGGACATGGAAGCAACCTAAGTGTCCATTGACATGAATGGATAAAGAAGATGTATATACAATGGAATATTATTCAGCCATAAAAAGATACAAAATTGAGTTATTTGTAGTGAGGTGGATGGACCTAGAGTCTCTCATACAGAGTGAAGTAAGTCAGAAAGAGAAAAACAAATACCATATGCTAACACATATATATGGAATCTAAAAAAAAAAAAATGGTTCTGAAGAACCTAGGGGCAGGACAGGAATAAAGACACAGATGTAGAGAATGGATGTGAGAACATGGGGAGGGGAAAGTGTAAGCTGGGATGAAGTGAAAGAGTAGCATTGACATATATACACTACCAAATGTAAAATAGATAGCTAGTGGGAAACAGCTGCATGGCACAGCGAGATCAGGTCAGTGCTTTGTGACCACCTAGAGGGGTGGGATAGGGAGGGTGGAAGGGAGACACAAGAGGGAGGGCCTACGGGGATATATGTATACGTATAGCTGATTCACTTTCTTATACAGTAAAAACTAACACAACATTGTAAAGCAATTATACTCCAATAAAGATGTTAAAAAAAAAAAGATGTGGTACCCCCCCACACACACAGGAATATTATGCAGCCATAAAAAGAATGAAATTCTGCCATTTGCAGCAACATAGATGGACCTGGAGATTATCATACTAAGTGAAGTCAGAAAGAAAAAGACAAATATTATATGATATCATTCATATGTGGAATCTAAAAAATGATACAGATGAACTTATTTACAAAACAGAAACAGACTCGGAGGCATTGGAAACAAACTTGTAGTTACCAAAGGGAAGAGGGAAGGGGGAAGGGACGAATTAGGGGTATGGGATTAACAGATATGAGTTACTATATATAAAATAGATAAGCAACAAGAATTTACTGTATAGGACAGGGAATTACAGCCATTATCTTGTAATAACCTATAATGGAATATACTGTGCAAAAATACTGAATCACTATGCTGTACACCTGAAACTAACACAATACTGTAAATCAATATCCATTAAAAAATCCACATCCATATATAGAGATATTTATGCACTCATCACACCTTGGTTGTGCACTCACCACATCCATGAGCAGCCCCTTCAGGAACTGGGAATAGAAAGCACACTGCCTACCCTTTAAAATTTTATAGTCTCATATCAGGAGATAGCCATGTACAAAATAAGCCCAACACTGTAATACAGGAGGAGAATTCTGACACTGTTGTGTGAACCTTTATGCCATTGAGGAATCCCACAATTAAAGAAAAGTTCAGAAAACGAGTAATTCCTCTGACAAATTTAGAAAGTCTAAATTCCCCGTTTCAGGTAAGTGTTCTATAGTAACTACACTATACAAGTAATATCTGACTGTTGAGTCTGATCCAACAAAGCTCAACTTTTAAATTAAAATGGAAAATTATTTAAAATGTGCATTATTTGGTTTTCAAAATCTTTTTTTACTAAACAAATAGTCATAAATGTCTTAATATCAACCTCAATATGTAATAACAGTCACAAGTACATATTGAGAAAACAAAGACTTTTAGTTCAGCATGAAAATGTAAAGACAAGAAGACAATAATAGGGAATATATGTAATATAATGCAATAGACAATTTGAATAGCATACCACAATAAATTTCAGTAGTACTTTGAATATTCATGTACAGTAATGGCAATTTTTAATTAAAGGGCTATCGATATTTTAAAGTTGTTAATACATGGCTTTTAAAATGAAATATTAAATGATTAAAATAGATTTCTCCCATCTCATGCAGCAGCTGTGATTATATGTAAAATTCTCTCTAATTAGAGAAAATGAAGGAAAAGCTTTATGATTGCTCTACTCTAGTTTATCAAATGAGTCCAGATTTTATCCAGTGCAGACCATTTAATTATGTATGCAGACACTTATATTTCCATGTTTGAATAATGCATAGGAATGGTAAGATGTTTATTTTGAGATATCAAAATGAACAGTGACTGTGCTCTGAAAACAAAGCATTTTGTTTGTTTATTTATTTATTTTAAATGTTTCTATCTCCTGAGCCCTCAGTGGGAGAGTTCTAGACCTCCGAAGAGTCTCTTGATCTATATCTGCTATCATATTTCAACTCATTTGACTGTGAATGACCACTTCAAAGTAAATTGCTTAAGAAACAATTCTTAATTTAGGTGAATTAAAGACTTTTAGATACATAAAACTTTAAAACTCTTAAAATTTAAAACTAAAACAAAGAAGAATAATCAAAACCAAAAGGTAAGCTGAATAACCTGGTGATACAGTTGAAGAAAGTAAAATAAAAAATGTGACACTCATAAAGAGAACATGCTAACAAATATGATATGCCATTCTTTTACTGATAGGTATGTGGAGAATGGAAACGAGCAGACATTAGAAAAAAAATAATAAAATGGTTAAAAATGCATGGAAAATGTTTCAACTTCATTAGAAATAGAAGAGAATTTTAAATATACTTACATTATATGTATTTGTATATACACATTCCTATACTTTTTATATATATACATAAATATATTATAATATACTATATATGATATATATTCCTGTATATGGTATATACTTATGTGACTATACCCCCCCATATATGTATACAAGAAATGTGAGCATACCAAGTTTACAGGTGAGTTTTTATACATATTATACATATTAAGAACAATAGAAATTAGATGAAGACTCATTCTCATGTCCCACTGTTCTGAGTATTTACCTCTTGGCATGACAAAGCATTTGAACATAATTTTGGATGAGCTTAGCAAAATCATCATTTTTTTGGTACCAAAAAAAATAATCTCTCTACTGTTTGCAGCACTAATCAGATATCTACATTTAATAATAGAGTTCTATACTTTTCAAGATGCCTAATAAATTTTTGTAGTAGACAGTTATTTGGGGGATCCAATATTCAAATGACAGGGGAACAAAGAGTCTGTTAAGTTACCTGCTTAAGCCCTCATCGAAAGGCAGGAATGAATTTAAGTTTGAGCTCACCTCTCCTGACTCTGCCTGTGCATGTGAGGCGTGGGGAGGAGGGAGAGCTGGGCTGGGGGTTCATTCCAAAGTTTCTGAGCACATTTTCTTTAGAATAATTTTCATGTGAAAATGCTCGGAACTCCTATTCCTCCTAAAGTATTTATTATCTTAAGCATCTTAGTGCCAGAGCTGGCATATTACAATCACTCAGAAATGGCAGTGTTCATTTCCCATCTCAGAAGATTATTTAAAATTGTCATTTCTTTTAGTGAAAAAAAAAGGATAGACAAAAAAATCATTTATGTAGTGCAAAATCATAATGCAGATGCTTCAATATCCCTCACTGTTGAAATGTTAAAATAAAACATTTTTTGTAACATTTTTAAATAGTTCACTACAAATTTTTTTTAAAAAATAAGGTTTAGTGAAAGCTGTCATTGAGACATCTAGTTTTCAGTTTGTCTATTTACAGAGTAATTTTAAATCTTCACTCTGGTACAGAACCAAAGTTAAATAAAAAACATTTCAGATACTTCATTTTGATGAAATAATTTTCTGAAAGTTGATGCTTTAACTCTTCAGGAATTCAAGCTGGAAGACTGCAAGTGATATTTATTTCAGGAAAGAGTTGCCAAGGGAATCAAATGTGTTATTTGAACAATTCGTATATGTTAAGTAGGTAAGTTTGCTGGGACTGACACTAAGTAAATTTCGCTTCCAGCTGTCTTTTCTAGCTTTCTTGTTTGGAACCTCCTGCATCTCAGTTTCCCAGGGCTCTTCTGTGGCTCCCATGGGCATGGTCCCTGCGGTCATTTCCCAGTTTATATTAGATTTAATTCCCCAGATGCAAGCTTTTGATTCCAATTTCCTTGGGCTCTGCTTCATGATTATTTAAACACACACAGACATACAAAGACACATAGCACACAGACACACGAACTAGCTTTAAGTCTTTCCTCTTGTGTAAATAGGATAATGCATTACTTTTTTCAGTAACATTAATATTTTAACCTCTACTCACACTTAATACAAAAACGTGCTTCTAAAAATTAGAACTGAGGCCCTGGATGAAGTCATTGGTGGACATGGAAGGCTTTTTTTTTTTCCAATGATCATTCCATTTTATTATTATTATTAACTACTGGTTGACTCATGCCAATTAAGCTCCTCTGGATAAAAGGGTAGCATTTCTTAATACAGAGCAGCCACCCAACCATTTAGCAACTTTCAGAACATGTTCTCCGTGCTTTACCTAATTAAAGGAACATCCAGGAGAGGGGTTCATGCATTACTGGGATGATCTCGGGAAGGAGAGAGGTGGCCCACCACCACTCACTAGCTCCTTCATTCACCACGTTCATTCTAAATGAGTTCTTAAAGCTACACTTCTTGAAATTGCCCAAACTTTACACAATGATGAATGCTTGAAGTCTCCTAGACTCATAGATTTTCACTGGATAATTATGAAATGGGGTCGACAGAGCTCTTCCAAATTGTACTATTGGGTAGCCCAGATAGCTTACTTTAAATTGCTGGAGAATTTACGTATGAGGTAGAGTGGATGGTTTTGGAATCAAATGAAACTGCATTAGACCAGCTATGAATAACAGCTATGACTTTTTCTAGTTTGTGACCTCGGACGTGTCATCTCTCAGAGTCTCAGTTTCTTCATCTGCAAAATGTAAATAGTAAGACCAACTGCAAAGAGTTGTTATAGAGATTGGAGGTGATACATACAAAGCATCCAACATAGTACATAACAGGTGCTCTCAATGGAGGTGCTATCTTACCATCAGCATCATCATCACCATCATCACCATCATCCATCCTCCTCTTCCTCCTCATCATCATCCATCATCATCATCATCACCACCATCATCATCATCCATCACCACCATCATCATCATCATCATCATCATCACCACCACCATCATCACCATCATCCATCCTCCTCCTCCTCATCATCATCATCCAACAACATCATCATCACCATCATCCATCATTACCATGATCCCCATCAACGTCATCCATCACCAGCATCGTCCACCAGTGAGTTTCTGGCCTTTAACTGGCAGCACGAAAGGCTTTTGATGTATGTAATTCTATCAGTAAATACGGCTGAATTTGAAGTACTATAGAAAGTAAAAACTCATAATCACCATAGTGTCCTGAAACAAGATGATCAATTTTTCCCTTCTCTTCCCTACTTTCAGACACTGTGTCAGTGCTTTTCAAACATCAATGTTCCTGGGATCTTGGTACAATGAAATTCTGATTCAGCAGGTCTGGGGTACAGACTAAGGCTCTGCACTTCTAACTAATTCTCAGGTCATACAGTGGCTGCTAGCCCACGGACTGTATTTTGAGTGATGCTGTAAGGCATCAGAATGTTTTATGTTTAGAGAATAAGGCTTATCTAAATAAATATATCAGGCTGTAAAGAAAGCTTTACCTCTTAAGTATTAGGAAAAAATTATGTCATATGAAATATTTAAATATTATCTTCATTATTATATAATATTGAATATATGTCACTTTCTCTATTTTACCCCCAAAATATCTCATCATGACAAAATAAAAACCTCATTTGAAATATAAGGTTCTTTGTGGCTTAGCCAAACAATCACAAGACTCCTAACTTCATTCTAACCATATAAAACTGTGCCAATTTGCTCTCCACTCAGTATTTTTAAATATAGTTCAGTACTTTTGTGTGAGTCCCTCTGTCTGGGCTTTACTATGCTGACTTGCCTTTCCTGCTCCCTCTGGAAACTTCCTTCAAGAATCAGACCATATTCAGCAACCTTATGCCACATGATCTAGCATAGCATAAATTAATAACCTAATATTAAAGGAAATAAATCAGCAGAAATTTTCAGAGAAAAAAAATCACTACAAAAAGTACAACCTATTATTATCTTGCTCATTAACAATTTCAGAGCAGCTAGAATTTTGACTGTCAATTAGACTTTGTTTATGTATATTGAAAAATATCTCAAGGTAATATAGAAAATTGAGATTAAGATGAAGTGATTCAGCAACCACTTCTCACATCCTTTATCAATTTCCCCATGAAATTCTTATGCAATCTCAAAAACAGATATAAATCTGCAACAATGGTAGAAACTAGGACTATTGATAAAAGATATGCCAGATCTTAGGAGGACTTTTCAGGCACAAACTACAGATGAAGCTCTCAGTCAGAGCAGCAGGACAAGGGATTTTGGAAAAATGACAGTCTGTCCTGAACACTGACCCACACAGGTAGACACTGCACCAAGCTGAGGGAGGCAACCATGAAAGAAAGCAAACTTCTTCCACAGCTAGAGACATATTTTTTCCCACTCAAGACCTAACTTCCAATAGACTTCTGGGAATACAGCAAGCCTACTCCAACAGCAATTCCCTTCCCTTCCCTTCCCCCTTCTTCTTTAGTGCAGAACCTGCCTGCCTCCAATGATAAATGTTAAAAATGTGAGCCACCCACTTCATAGGCTCCCTTGCAGCTAAGGGTGATCATGTGACCCTGTTCTGACCAATGAGATACAAGATGTCTTCCATGGAAGGTTTTTTTACCTGAGAAGAGAAGAACCATTATCTCCCACCACTCCTTTCTCCTTGTCTTTTAAAAAGCTCATTTGTAAGACTGAAAGTAACCTGCTAAGGATGCTGGGCAGAAGAAAACGAAGAAAAAAGGTTGAGCTGCTTATTAACCTTGGGCTCCTCTCCCTCTAAGTGCACCCTGTTCACTGGGTTTATTACAGCTGAAAGAGGTGATATGGTACATAAAATAGCCTGAAAGAATAAGGGAGGTGTGCAGTCTGTGACTTATGCTTATCTGATCTACCGTTGCTTATAGACAAAAGGATTGCAGCAATATAGATCATGAAAAATTATACCCCTTTCTTTGATTTTCAATGGGGGCCTCTATGCAGTGGGGTGCAAGTGTGATGCTGGACTGTGTGGAACTCCAGATAGCGGTAGAAAGCTTTTTTTTTTTTTTTTTTTTTTTGCTTTCATGGAGTGGAGCAACTTAAAGCTAGCATCAGGGGCCCCCAGTTAAGGACATAGAGTGCCAAATCCTGAAATGTCTGGATACCTGGAGAAGGTAGCTTTCAGTCCTGCAATAAGTGTTCCTCTTCACCCTGGCCTGCCAGAGACCAACAGACCTGTACCTCAATGATATATCCAAAATCAAGAGACTGCTTAAAGGAGGCATTTTGATTACAAAAATAATAATAAACACTTACCAATATTCTAATGAGGTACTAAAGAGATATCCTAGGGTAAAAATAATAATTTCCTGAATAAATAATTCAGTAGGTAAAGAAAAATCATCTGTGTAAAAGCTGAATTAGTAGACTTAGATATCAAGTGCAAATATATATATATATCCTTTACATTTTAGAGCAGTTTTAGGCTCACAGCAAAACTGAGCAGAAGGTACAGAAATTTCCCAAATAATCCCTGACCTTACTCATTCATACCCTCCCCTATTATCAACATCCTCATTAGAGTGGTACATTTTGTTATAATTGATTAACCTATATTGACCCATACAATCATTCAAAGCCCACAGTTTACATTAGGGTTCATTTTTGGTTGCACATTCTATGGGTTTATACATTTAACTGTCATTATAATGACATACACGGTAGAGTAGACCCTTGAACAAGGCAGAACATGGTCAAAAATCCACATACTGCTATCTCTGCCTCAAAAACAAAGGAATTGATAAATGGCTCACCCAAGGGCAGGAAACTGAAACAGTGTAGACAGAATCAGGACTCAAATCCTAGTTCTTTTGATTCTACAAATTGTGCTCTCTAATCAAACACAAGCTTTTCCATTTTCTGTAAAATGTAAATACAGGTACTGTATTTATTGAAATAAATCCGTGTACAAAGGGACTCATGCAGTTCAAACACATGTTGTTCAAGGGTCAACTTCCTTTTACTGCCCTAAAAATCTTTTGCATTTCACCTACTAATCCCTCCTCCCCCAACCCCTGGCAAACACTGATCCTTTTACTGTCTCCATAGTTTTGCCTTTTCTAGAATGTCATATAGTTGGTTGGAACCATACAGTATGTAGCCTTTTAAGACTGGCTTCTCCCACCTAGAAACATGCAATTAAAGTACCTCTTTGTCTTTTCATTAGATAGATAGCTTCTTTTTACTTGTATTTCTTTTTAGATGTTAGGTGTAGGCTTTTTGTAGATATGCTTTGCAAGTTGAGGAAGTTCCCCTCTATTCCTTGCTTACTGAAGGCTTTTATCATGAACAGGTGTTAGAGTTTGTTGAATATGTTTTCTGCATCTACTGATATAACCATGTGATTTTTCCTTTTTAGCCTGTTGATGTGATGGATCTTACTAATTGATTTTTGAGTGTTGAATCAGTC
Source organism: Mesoplodon densirostris (assembly GCF_025265405.1). Classification (NCBI taxonomy): domain Eukaryota; kingdom Metazoa; phylum Chordata; class Mammalia; order Artiodactyla; family Ziphiidae; genus Mesoplodon; species Mesoplodon densirostris. The sequence goes on along the minus strand of NC_082661.1, from coordinate 86,089,340 downwards.
TTGCATACCTGGGATCACTTGGTCATGGTGTATAATTATTTTTATACATTGTTGAATTTGATTTTGTTTAGGATTTTTACATCTATATTCATGAGAGATAGTGGCCTGCAGTTTTCTTTTCCTGTAATGTCTTTGGTTTTGGTATTGAGGTAATGCTGGCCTCACAGAAAGAACAAGGACATATTCCCTCTGTTTGTACAACCTGAAAAAGATTATAAAAAACTGGTGGGCCTCCCTGGTGGCGCAGTGGTTAAGAGTCCGCCTGCCGATGCAGGGGATACGGGTTCGTGCCCCGGTCTGGGAGGATCCCATATGCCGCGGAGCGGCTGGGCCCGTGAGCCATGGCCGCTGGGCCTGCGCATCCGGAGCCTGTGCTCCGCAACGGGAGAGGCCACAACAGTGAGAGGCCCACATACCGCAAAAAGAAAAAAAAAAAAAAAAAACTGGTATAATTTATTCCCTAAATGTTTGAAAGAATTTACCAGTGAACCCATCAGGCCTGCTTCTTTTTGTTTTGGAAGATAATTAATTATTGATTCAATATCTTTAATAGGTCCACTTGTTCAGATTGTCTATTTTTTCTTGTGTGAGTTTTGTCAGATTATGTCTTTCAAGGAATTGGTCCAGTTTATCTTGGTTATCTAATCTGTGGACCTATAGTTGTTCTTAATATTCCTTTATTATCCTTTTTTTTTTTTTTTTTTGCGGTACGCGGGCCTCTCACTGTTGTGGTCTCTCCCGTTGTGGAGCACAGGCTCCGGACACGCAGGCTCAGCAGCCATGGCTCACGGGCCCAACCGCTCCGCGTCGTGTGGGATCTTCCCGGACCAGGGCACGAACCCACGTCCCCTGCATCAGCAGGCAGACTCTCAACCACTGCGCCACCAGGGAAGCCCTATTATCCTTTTAATATCCATGGGACCTACAGTAATGTCCTCTTTTTCATTTTTGATATTAGTAATTTCTGTTCTCTTTCATCTTCTTAGCCTGGATAGAGGCTTATCAATCTTTTCAAAGAACCAGCTTTTTGGTTTCATTGAGTTTATCTATTGATTTCAATTTCATATATTTGTGCTCTAATTTTTATTATTTATTTTATTCTGGTCACTTTGGATTTATTTTTCATTTTATAGTTTCCTAAAGTGAAAGCTTAGGTTACTGATTACAGACCTTTCTAATTTTCTAATATATGCATTAAATGTTATAAATTTCCCTCTAAGAAATGCTTTTGCTGCATCCCACAGATTTTGATATTATCTTTTCATATAGTCCAAAATATTTTAAAATTTCTCTCAGGATTTCTTTGTTGACCTATGTGTTATTTAGAAGTGCATTGCTTAATCTCTATGTATTTTGGTATTTTCCAGCTGTCTTTCTGTTACTGATATCTCATTAAATTCCACTGTGGTCTGAGAGCTGACATGGTATGATTTCTATTTTTCAAATTTGTTAAGGTATGCTTATAACCCAAATGTGGTCTGTCTTGGTGAATATTCCATGTGAGATTCAGAAGAATGTATAATCTCCTATTACTGGTTTAAGTAGTCTATAGATGTACATTCTATCCAGTTGATTGATAGTGTTGTTGAGTTCAACTATGTCTTTATGGTTTTCTGCCTGCTGGATCTGTCCATATCTGATAGAGGGATACTGAAGTCTCCAACTATGACAGTGAATTCATCCATTTCTCCTTACAATTCTGTAAGTCTTTGCCTCATGTCGTTTGATACTCTTTTGTTAGGTGCATATGTATTAAGGATTATTATGACTTTCTGGAGAATGACACCCCCCCTTTATCATTATGAAATGTCCTTCTATATTCCTGATAACTTTCCTTGTTTTGAAGTCTGCTCTGTCTGAAATAAGCTGTTACTCCTGCTTTCCTTTGATTAGTATTAGCATGGATATTTTTCTCCATCCTTTTACTTTTAATCTATATGAGTCATTGTATTTAAAGTGGGTTTCTTGGGCTTCCCAGGTGGTGCAGTGGTTGAGAGTCTGCCTGCCGATGCAGGGGACGCGGGTTCGTGCCCCGGTCTGGGAAGATCCCACATGCCGCAGAGCAGCTAGGCCCGTGAGCCATGGCCACTGAGCCTGCGCGTCCGGAGCCTGTGCTCTTCAACGGGAGAGGCTACAACAGTGAGAGGCCCGCGTACTGCAAAAAAAATAAAAAATAAAAATAAAGTGGGTTTCTTGTAGACAATATATAGTTAGGTGTAGTTTTTTGATCAGCTCTGACAATCTCATCTTTCAATGGGTATATTTAGACCATTGATGTTTAAAATTATTATTGATATAGTTGGATTAATATCTACCATATTTGTTAATGTTTTCAATTTGCTGCCTTTGGTTTTTATCCCTATTTTTGTCTTCCATTGCTTTTCTTACATTTGTGGTTTTAATTGAGCATTTTATATGATTTGATTTTCTCCCCTTTTTTAGCACATTAGTTACACTTCATTTTCTACTGTTTTTAGAGGTTTGGAATTTACATTTACAACTAATCCAAGTCCACTTTCAAATAACACCATACTGCTTCACATCGTAGATAGTATGAGTACATTACAAAGTAATCCTAATATATCCCTCCTGTTCCTTACAACATTGCTGTCATTTATTTCACCTCCATTTAAGCATACATAAGCATCTATAAATACAAATTGTATATATCTAAACACTATCCTATGATAGGCATTGTTGTAGAGAGGAAAACAAACAAAATTTTAAAATACGGTAAAAGATTTACCATTGGAAAAAATCCTAGGGTTATTTGGGTCTAACTCTAAGGGGATAATATTGGCAATGTTTAAATTAGTGTAGGCTGTTAAAAAAATGATCTCCAATTTATTTAACAAAGTGAACAGCTTTGTTAAATCAATAAAGATGTTACAAAACAAAGTAGATTTAGTTAAAAAATAAACTACCAGTCTCACTTGTAAACACACATATAAAAAACTTTACATAAAATATTAACTAGCAAAATTCAGTTCTGTGGAAAAGGATAAAGCATTTTCCATCCTAAAATAATACATGCAGACTAATTTAGATTACCTAAGAATCTTTTCAATAGTAATTGTATTCAAGGGTCAGTGAGAGATTATATAAAATATGTGGTGAAAGCCCAAACTATTTTGTACAGAAATAAAAAGGAAAGATTTTTATAGAGACATATAAAACTGAATATAAATCTCAACACAATTGTTAGAGAACCATTTTTAAAAGAACTGGTATGAAAGGTATGAAAGAGAAGTAAAAATTTATAATTTTCTCATCATATTTAAAGAAATCAAAATATTTTCATTAAATTGATGATACTGATATTTAGAGAACTTAAATTCACTTATGATATTAAAACATTCTGAAGTAATCACTTGTAAAATTAAAAGAAGAATATATATTTCTATATTACTAAATAAAAAGTGGAAAGAAAATATTCTTTGCTAGTGACTGAACTTTTGGTCTGGGGTCTGGTCTGTGAAGAGGTAATGGCTCAAGTCAACCTTGTGACTTAGGAACAGGAGTGAATACTACCAGATGTGAATGCCACGTTTTCAAGAACACAGGAAAAGAAAGTTTTCAAAATAGATTAAAAATTAGAATACTTAGAAAATGTAAAAGAACTTAAAATATAATAGCCTTTGAAAGAAAAAAGAAAAATTTGTTTAGTAATTAAAGAAACCAAAAATATAACACTTGAAATGAGAAAAGAGATAAAAGAATCTATAAGAAGAGTCAAAAACTATGAGATATTTCATACTACTTTATGAAAATACATTTAAATATCTAAAAAAGGGTGATTTTATTAAAAAGTTTAATTTACCAATATTGATTTAATTCTTATTATTAAAAATACTATTTTGGAATACTTATGTATCAGACACTTCACATATTTAATCTCAATTAGTTCTTTTCATAACTCCATAATTAGATATTCTTATTATCCCCATTTTATAGTTAAGAACACTGAGACTTGGTGATATAAGTAACTTGTCTAGGGTCACACAGCCAACACAGGCTCAATACCAGAGCCTGGAATCAATGTTGGTGGGATGGTTACAAAGATATATTCTAAGCAACTTTGATCATTTTTCTGTATTCTGGGGAAAATTGTTTTGTGAAATGCTATAAAAATTGGGAGGAACTTCCAGAATAAATGAGTTTGAGGAATATCACACTCTCTATTCTCCTTATTACCTGAGAGTTCTGAAATTAAAAAAAAAAATGGGGAATTTTGCAGAATTGTATGTCAAGGAACTTGCAAGATGTTGTACTATATAAGATTACCATCATCATAAAATGATTGCTGTGGAATAAAGGAAATATATTTCCAAATACTCATCTATTTTAAAAGACATGGTTCTCAAAATTTTTATTATTGATTTCTTTCAAAATTCCAACAAACATAATATTCTTGTAAATAAACCATTCAAGACCATAGAAAGGTCTTAAATAAATCTTCTCAGTGAAATTAGTCAATTTTCTTTAATCAAAAACTGCCTGTTTGTTCTACAGAAGAAAATTAGAGACAAATTTTGTTTATAACCAAACCAAACAAAATTCAAATCAAAATACCAGCTAGGTTAATCCAAAAGTATATAGAAGATAACATATTCTGACTAAATATCTTCAATAAGTTAAAAATTATTTAATATTAGAAAAAATTGATAATCTATATTATCATGTTAATAGGCCAAATGACAAAGAATTTTGATAATATTTCATACCATATGTGTATTTATAGAAATATTTTTTAACATAGTAAAGTATAAATAGAAGTATATTTCTTCAAAATAATGAGAATATCTAAAGCCAAAAGCTAACACTGAATTTAATTAGAAAACTTCAGAGAAATTCCATTTAATTCAGGATTAAAATAAGTGTTCCCATTGCAATCATTTTAGCTCAACATTACTCTTGAAATTCTGGTCTAGTCAATGAAATTAGGGGAACAAAAGAGATAAAACTATTAGAATATAAAAAAATATGTTGTTTTCAAATAGGTAAAAAGTTAGAACTTAAGCATTCTTCAAATGAAGATTGGTTAAAAGTGAATTATAGTATAATCTCATTGGCACTAAAAATATGCTTTTACAGGAACACTGAAACTGGAATCTGTCTATAACATATTATGACATAAAAATGTCAATTACCATTAACTCATTGAACAAATAAGTGCTAGGCACTGTTTTAGGCAATGGAGATTGAAGAGTTCAAAACAAAACAAAACACAAATCCCTGTCCCATGGAGCTTAACTTTTAGTAGGGGTATGCAGCAAGACAAATAAATAAGTAAATGTATTTCTATTCATATTTATCTAACTTCTCAGAGAATAATGTCTTAATATCTAAAACATTATTGTCACTTTGACGTTGTCTTGATTTTTTAATATAGAAATACATATGTAAAAGATTGGAAGCTTAAATATCAAAATGTAAACTGTGGTTATTTCCAAATATTTTAACTGTGAATGATTTCATAGTTTGCATGCTTTCCTTGCTTGTCAAAAATTATTTTTACAATAAAGGCAAAAAACACATAAAATTTAGAAATGTAGAATTTATTTTACAGTCCAACATAAAGCATCACAATTTCTCATTCCTTTACAGTTTTATTTATAACCCATAAAGTTAATGATCAAATATCCTATCACAGACCAAACTATAGCAATAAAGATCAACTATAGTGTGATTTCTCTCTATTATGTTGTGTTGAAAGCCATACCAAAGTTAAATTTGAAATCTGTGCTTCTCTGCAATTAAAATAAATTATATATAATCAGAAACAGTAAAGATTAAGATTGACTGCCAGTTACATCGACATCCAAACCATACTCTGTCCCCAAATTCCAAGTTGTAATTTGCTAAGCTGAAAGAACAAACATATATTATTTGTATAGCCAGACATATGATTATCTGGATAAAAGTATGAGTACCATCCCCATAAGGCATAATCCAATACATTACTACATAGCTGAAAAGCCAAATTCAACTCATTCTTATCCTACTGACTCATGCTTATGAATAAATTTTAAAAGTATTTTGTGCACCCATAACCTTGGAAAGTATATATGATGAATTTATTACCCATTTGCAAAACACAGGGTTTTACCCAAGTGGAGCTGTTCCCTCATTTTATTATATATTCTAATATTATGAAATGTTAAAGAGAATGACAAACACTGTTCCAGAAGAAAGATGGAAATTTATGTACCCTGTTCCACAATAAAACAGAGTGGTTACGTGGCAAAATGAAAAAGGAAGATTGGGCTTGGCATCTATACAAAGAGCAAATATTCAAGGAAGTTTTCCAATGCTTACTTCTACCAGCAAAATGAAAGCAATTATCTAGACAAATCATATGAAAGGAGTTATATTCCCTGATAGAAGACACTGTACATGCAGACCATCTCATTTTTGAAAATCTTTCATGTTTAGAAGATTGTGTTTTATGTGAAATTCCTAGGGGTGAACAAAAACTATTCCTCTAAATTGCCTTCTTTTTCTCTCATCAAACCCTGGACATTTTCCTCTCTCCAGCGTTGATTTATTGTGCATGTACTATGACAGACCACCATTTATAGAGCACTGACGATGACAGTCTGGCATACAAAGCTGAAAAGATATGATCCTTGCTGTCAAAGTAGTTGACAAGTTCAAAATTCCAAGAATTTGTCCATTTCTTCCAGGTTGTCCATTTTATTGGCATAGAGTTGCCTGTAGTAGTCTATATGGATGCTTTGTATTTCTGCAGTGTCTGTTGTAACTTCTCCTTTTTCATTTCTAATTTTATTGATTTGAGTCTTCTCCCTCTTTTTCTTGATGAGTCTGGCTAATGGTTTATCAATTTTCTTTATCTTCTCAAAGAACCAGCTTTTAGTTGTACTGATCTTTGCTACTGTTTTGTTTCTATTTCATTTATTTCTGCTCTGATCTTTATGATTTCTTTCCTTCTGCTAACTTTGGGTTTTGTTTGTTCTTCTTTCTCTAGTTCCTTTAGGTGTAAGGTTAGATTGTTTATTTGAAATTTTTCTTGTTTCTTGATGTAGGCTTGTACAGCTATATACTTCCTCTTAGAACTGCTTTTGCTGCATCCCACAGGTTTTGGACTATCGTGTCTTCATTGTCATTTGTCTCTAGGTATTTTTTGATTTCCTCTTTGATTTCTTCAGGGATCTCTTGGTTATATAGTAATGTATGGTTTAGCCTCCATGTGTTTGTGTTTTTTATGTTTTTTCCCCTGTAATTCATTTCTAATCTCATAGTGTTGTGGTCAGAAAAGATGCTTGATATGATTTCAATTTTCTTACATTTACTGAGGCTTGATTTGTGACCCAAGATGTGATCTATCCTGGAGAATGTTCCATGTGCACTTGAGAAGTGTAATCTGCTGTTTTTAGATGGAATGTCCTATAAATATCAATTAAATCTATCTGGTCTATTGTGCCATTTAAAGCTTGTGTTTCCTTATTTATTTTCATTTTGGATGATCTGTCCATTGGTGTAAGTGAAGTGTTAAAGTCCCCCAATATTACTGTGTTACTGTCGATTTCCTCTTTTATAGCTGTTAGCAGTTGCCTTATGTATTGAAGTGCTCCTATGTTGGGTGCATATATATTTATAATTCTTATATCTTCTTCTTGGATTGATCCCTTGATCATTATGTAGTGTCCTTCCTTGTCTCTTGTAACATTCTTTATTTTAAAGTCTATTTTATCTAATATGAGTATTGCTACTCCAGCTTTCTTTTGATTTCCATTTGCATGGAATATCTTTTTCCATCCCCTCACTTTCAGTCTGTATGTGTCCCTAGGTCTGAAGTGGGTCTCTTGCAGACAGCAAATATATGGGTCTTGTTGTTGTATCCATTCAGCAAAGCTGTGTGTTTTGGTTGGAGCATTTAATACATTCACGTTTAAGGTAACTATCAATATGTATGTTCCTATTATCATTTTCTTAATTGTTTTGGGTTTGTTTTTGTAGATCCTTTTCTTCTCTTGTGTTTCCCACTTAGAGAAGCTCCTTTAGCATTTGTTGTAGAGCTGGTTTGGTGGTGCTGAATTCTCTTAGCTTTTGCTTGTCTGTAAAGATTTTGATTTATCCATCGAATCTGAATGAGATCCTTGCTGGGTAGAGTAATCTTGGTTGTAGGTTCTTCCCTTTCATCACTTTAAGTATATCATGCTACTCCCTTCTGGCTTGTACAGTTTCTGCTGAGAAATCAGCTGTTAACCTTATGGGAGTTCCCTTGTATGTTATCTGTCGTTTTTCGCTTGCTGCTTTCAATAATTTTTCTTTGTCTTTAATTTTTGCCAATTTAATTACTATGTGTCTCTCCTTGGGTTTATCCTGCATGAGACTCTCTGTGCTTCCTGGACTTGGGTGCCTATTTCCTTTCCGATGTTAGGGAAGTTTTCGACTATAATCTCTTCAAATATTTTCTCGGATCCTTTCTCTCTCTCTTTTCCTTCTGGAACCCCTATAATGCAAATGTTGTTGCATTTAATGTTGTCCCAGAGGTCTCTTAGGCTGTCTTCATTTTTTTTCATTCTTTCTTCTTTATTCTGTTCTGCAGAAGTGAATTCCACCATTCTCTCTTCCACGTCACTTATCCATTCTTCTGCCTAAGTTAGTCTGCAACTGATTCCTTCTAATGTAGTTTTCACTTCAGTTATTGTATTGTTCATCTCTGTTTGTTTGTTCTTTAATTCTTCTAGGCCTTTGTTAAACATTTATTGCAACATCTTGATCTTTGCCTCCATTCTATTTTTGAGGTCCTGGATCATCTTCACTCTCATTATTCTGAATTCTTTTTCTGGAAGGTTGCCTATCTCCACTTCATTTAGTTGAGTTTCTGTGGTTTTATCTTGTTCCTTCATCTGGTACATAGCCCTCTGCCTTTTCATCTTGTCTGTCTTTCTGTGAATGTCAAGCCAAGGCCTTTTCCAACCTTTTTTTTTTCATGTTCCTTTTTTTTTTCTTTTTTTTTCCTTTTACATTGTGGTTCTGTTTTACCTTGTTGTTGTTGATTCATTTATATTTTTATTTTTTCTAATAATTTTTTTCTTTTTCTAACTTCATTTTATACTTTATACTTTGTTATTCAGCTCCTCTTGGCTTGTTCACTTTTTTTTTTCTTGTGGTGCTGTTTTACCTTGTTGTAGTTGTTTCACTTACATTTTTATTTTTCCTAATATATTTTTAATCTAATTTTATTTAATTTTTTATTTCTTATTATTGTACTTCTCCCTTTTTTTTTCTTTTCTTTTGCCACACCACGTGGCTTGCAGGATCCTGTTTCTCAGGCAGAGAGTCGGGCCTGAGATACTGTGCTGGGAGCACCAAGTCCAAACCACTAGACTAACAGAGAACCTCAGACCCCAGGGAATATTTATCAGAGTGAGGCCTCCCAGAGGTCCTCATCTTGGCACCAAGACTCACCACTACCCAAATGTCTGCAAACTCCAGTGCTGGATGCCTCAGGCCGAACAACCAGTAAGACAGGAATACAGCCCCACCCATCAAAAAGCATGAGACAACAAAAAATATGTTATAGATGAAGAAGCAAGGTAAAAACCTACAAGAACGAGTAAATGAAGAGGAAATATGCAACCTACCTGAAAAAGAATTCAGAGTAATGATTGTAAAGATGATTCAAAACCTCAGAAAGAGAATGGAGACACAGATCGAGAAAATACAAGAAATGTTTAACAAAGACCTAGAGGAACTAAAGAACAAAAACGGTGATGAAGAACACAATAACTGAAATGAAAAATACACTAGAAGGAATCAATAGTAGAGTAACTTAGGCAGAAAAGCAAATAAGTGAGCTGGAAGACAGAGTGGTAGAAATAACTGCTGAGGAGCAGAATAAAGAAAAAAGAATGAAAAGAATTGAGGACAGCCTCAGGGATCTCTGGGATAACTTTAAACACACAAACATTCGAAATATAGGGGTCCCAGAAGAAGAGAAAAAGAAAGGGTCTGAGAAAACATTTGAAGAGATTATAGTGGAAAACTTCCCTAATATGGGAAAGGAAAAAGCCACCCAGGTCAGGAAGCGAAGAGAGTCCCATACATGATAAACCCTAGGAGAAAAACACCAAGACACATATTAAGCAAACTAACAAAAATTAAATTCAAAGAAAAAATATTAAAAGCAGCAAGGGAAAAGCAACAAATAACATACAAGGGAATCCCTATATGGTTAACAGATGATTTTTCAGCAGAAACTCTGCAGCCAGAAGGGAGTGGGAGGATATATTTAAAATGATGAAAGGGAAAAACCTACAACCAAGAGGAAGGAACAATCCCAAACTCATTCTACGATGCCACCATCACCCTGATACCAAAACCAGACAAAGATATCACACAAAAAAGAAAATTACAGACCAGTATGATTGATGAACACATATGCAAAAATCCTCAACAAAATATCAGCAAACAGAATCCAAGAACACATTAAAAAGATCATGCACCATGACCAAGTGGGATTTATCCCAGGGATATAAGGATTCTTAAATATACATAGAACATTCAGTGTGATACACCATATTAACAAGTTAAACAATAAAAACCATCTGATCACCTCAGTAGATGCAGAAAAAGCTTTCAACAAAATTCAACACCCAAATTGATAAAAAAAACTCTCCAGAAAGTGGGCATAGAGGGAACCTACATCAACATAATAAAGGCCCTATAAAGCAATCCCACAGCAAACATCATTTTCACTGGTGAAAAACTGAAAGCATTTCCTCTAAGATCAGGAACAAACCAAGGATGTCCACTCTTGCCACTACTATTCAACATGGTATTGGAAGTTCTAGCCATGGCAATTAGAGAAGAAAAAGAAATTAAAGGAATATAAATTGGAAAAGAAGTAAAACTGTCACTGGTTGCAGATGACATGATAATATACATATAAAACCCTAAAGATGTCACCAAAAAACTACTAGAACTAATCAGTGAATTCAGTAAGGTTGCAGGATACAAAATTAATGCACAAAAATCTCCTGCATTCCTATACACTAGCAACAAAAGATCAGAAAAAGAAATTAGGGAAACAATCCCATTGACCATCACAACAAAAAGAATAACTACCTAGGAATAAACCTACCTAAGGAGGCAAAACACCTGTACTCAGAAAAGTATAAAACACTGATGAAAGGAATCAAAGATGACACAGATGGAGAAATATACCATGTTCTTGGATGGGAAGAATCAATATTGTGAAAATGACTTAACTACCCAAAGCAATCTACAGGTTCAATGCAATCCCTATCAAATTACCAATGGAATTTTTCACAAAATTAGAACAAAAAATTTTACAATTTGTTTGGAAACACAAAAGACCCTGAATAGCCAAAACAATCTTGAGAAAGAAAAATGGAGCTGATGGAATGAGGCTCCCCAACTTCAGACTATACTACAAAGCTACAGCAATCAAGACAGTATGGTACTGGCACAAAAACAGAAATACAGATCAATGGAACAGGATGAAAGCCCAGAGATAAACCCATGCACCTATGGTCACCTCATCTATGACCAAGGAGGCAAGACTATATAATGGAGACAAGATAGCCTCTTCAATAAGTGGTGTTGGGGAAAATGGACAACTACATGTAAAAGATTGAAATTAGAACACTACCTAATACCATACACAAAAATAAACTCAAAATGGACTAAAGACCTAAATATAAGACCAGACACTATAAAACTCTTAGAAGAAAACATAGGGAAAACACTCATTGACATAAATCACAGCAAGATCTTTTATGATCCACCTCCTAGAATAATGAAAATAAAACCAAAATAAACAAATGGGATCTAATGCAACTTAAAAGCTTTTGCACAGCAAAGGAAACCATAAACAAGATGAAAAGATAACCCACAGAATGGGAGAAAACATTTGCAAACGAAACAACTGACAAAGGATTAATCTCCAAAATATACAAACAACTCATGAAGCTCAATATCAAAAAAACAACCCAATCAAAAATGGGTAGAAGACAAAAATAGACATTTCTCCAAATAAGATATACAGATGGCCAAGAGGCACATGAAAAGATGCTCAACAGCATTAAATATTTGAGAAATGCAAATCAAAACTACAATGAGGTATCACCTCACACGGTCAAAACGGCCATCGTTAAGTAATCTACAAACAATAAATGCTGGAGAGGGTGTGGAGAAAAGGGAACCCTTTTGTACTGTTGCTGGGAATGTCAATTGATACAGGCACTGTGAAGAACAGTATGAATGTTCTTTAAAAAACTAAAAATTGAACTACCATATGACCCAGCAATCCCACTACTCAGCATATACTCTGAGAAAACCATAATTCAAAAGACTGTTCATTGCAGCACTATTTACAATAGCCAGGACATGGAAACAACCTAAATGTCCATCTACAGATGAATGGATAAAGAAGATGTGGCATATATATATATGATGGAATATTACTCAGCCATAAAAAGGAATGAAATTGGGTCATTTGCAGAGATGTGGATGGACCTAGAGTCTGTCATACAGAGCAAGTGTGCCAGAAAGAGAAAAATAAATATCATATATTAATGCATATATATGGAATCTAGAAAAATGGTACAGATGAACCTATTTGCGGGGCAGGAACAGAAAGGTAGACATAGGTAATGGACATGTGGACACAGGGGGAGAAGACGAGGGTGGGATGAACTAGGAGATTAGGTTTGGCATAAATACACTACCATGTGTAAAACAGATAGCTAGTGGGAACCTGCAGTATAGCACAAGGAGCTCAGTTCAGTGCTCTGTGATGACCTAGATGGGTGGGATGGGGCGGGGTGGGAGGTCCAAGAGAAACAGGATGTATGTATACATATAGCTGATTCACTTCACTGTACAGCAGTAACTAACATAACAATGTAAATCAATTATACTCCAATAAAAATAAATAAATATATAATTAAATAAATAAAAAGATGCGGTACATATATACAATGGAATATTACTCGGCCATTTAAAAGAACAAAATAATGCCATTTGCAGTAACATGGATGGACCTGGAGATTATCATACTAAGTGAAGTAAGTCAGACAGAGAAAGACAAATATCCTACGATACCACTTAGATGCGGAATCTTAAAAAAGGTGATACAAATGAACTTGTTTACAAAACAGAAACAGACTTACAGACTTGGAGAATGAACTTATCGTTACTGGGCAGGTGGGCGGGGGGAGGGATAGATTGGGAGTTTGGGATTGACAAGTACACACTGATATATTTAAAACAGATAAACAACAAGGACCTACTGTATAACACACGGAACTCTGCTCAATACCCTGTAATAACCTAAATGGAAAGAGAATTTGAAAAAGAATAGATACATGTGTATGTATAACTGAATCACTTTGCTCTACAGCTGAAACTAACACAACATTGCTAATCAACTATACTCCAATATAAAATTAAAATTAAAAAAAAGAAAAAATATATATTTAAATTGTTTTGTATGTACCAAGCAGAAAAGCAGAAAAAAAGGAGATAGACATGGATAATATTCTGGGGGGGTTGGGAAAAGTTTTATACAGAGGTTGCCATAGAAGGTGGTTTTTCATAATTCTTCCCTTTGACAGAACGGAGATCGAACAATACCCTTTCCGACAGGATGCGACAGACATCACATATTTGATTGTACCGTGATATACCTTGGTCTTTTCTTTTCTATATGTCTTTAATTGGTGACATGGTTCCTGGACTCATCCTCATTTGAGAAGTCCACCTCCAATTTCACTAAGCCAACCCTTGGCCCCATTCAGGTCATTGTTCCGGGACATGGAGCTCAATATGCCCTCAGGCAGCTGCCATTCCAATGAAAAGGATAATAAAAGAATAAATCAAACAAGTTAAAATGATAGTGACTTCAGTGTGGGAGAAATGATATAGATCAAGGGACCTAGAATGGTCTCTGAAGTGGGAGTGGGCAAACCATGGCTTGCCACCTGATTCTGTAAATAGAATTTGCTTGGAATGACAGCCATAATCATTCATTTACATACTGTCTTTGGTTAATTTCCTGCTTTAATGGCAGATTTTGGTATTTGTGACAAAAACCGTATGTCCCACAAAGGCTAAAATATTTACTACGTGGACCTTTACAGAAAAAGTTTGCTCATCCCATCTTAGAGGAACAGATACTAGATCTGAGGTCTGAGTGAAAAGAACAAGAATATGGCCACATAAGAAATTGCCTTAAGACCTGTGACTTAAAACAACAGACGTTTATTATCTCGTAGTTTTTGTGGGTCAGGAATTCAGGTGTGGCTTAACTTGGTCCACTGGCTGGGGATTTCTACCAAGAATGCGATCAAGGTGTCAGCTGGGGCTGCAGTCACCTCCAGGTTCAACTGGAGGGAATCTGCTTTCAGGTTCCCTCACAGGCTGCTGGCAAGCCTTCGGTCTTCCCCGGCTATTGGCTGGAGACATCAGTTCCTTGCCATGTGGGCTTCTCCAGCAGGGTACTCACAATGTAATAGCTGGCTTCCCTTAGAATGAGGGATTAGAGGGCATGAAAATGAAAAATACAGAGAGCCCCAAAGAGAAGACACTATCTATATCCTACTCTCAAAAGTGACTTCTCATTAATTTTCCCATGTTCTATTCACTAGAAATGAGTCTGCAGGTATACTGTATGCACACGGGGAGGGGATGACACAGGACATAGATATCAGGAGACAGGAATTGTAGGGAGCCATATTACAAGGTGCCTACCACAAGGGGTCATTCAAGTAGGAAGAGCATTCTAAAGGAAGACTGCAAATATTGTAAAGCCCCCAAGTTAAAAATGAGCTTGGCTGTAATGGCAGAAGTCAGTCTCTCAGGAACAACAAGATCATATGACTGGATCATGTGGAAGGAAAAGCAAATATCAGGGAAATAAGGTCTGAGAGGTCAGACCTAGATTACAGAGATTTATAAGTCATGGAAAAGTCATTGGATTTTATTTCAAGTATAATTGAAGTCCACTGGAAAACTTTAAGTTGGGGAGATGACATACTTAGATTCAAGGCTTAAAAAGTTTTATTTAGCTGAGTGAATGTGAAATAAACTTTGCTAGCTAAGGCCATATACTTAATTTCACTTGTCATGGGAATCCCTGGTAATGTGGATACTGAGCATACTTGCTACTGGAAGATCCTTTGAATTTACTGACAATAGTGGATTAAGGTTACATAAGTAGCTAGAACATAACTTGATAAATATGGATATAACAATGCAAGTGTTTTAAATTAACCAAATTTTAGCAAGAAAAACTGGCTTTGAAAAGTTGTATCTTAATGATTAATTGAAATACATTTTACAAAAGTTCCAGATGGCTACTGTGCCAGACACTATCCATTACTATAAATACACAATGGTATGTTGTCATCCTCTTTTTGATAAAATGTTTCTTAACAACATCATATCCTTTTTTGACTCTAAACATTCATTTGCTCTGTCCATATTAGAAAAAAGAGACACTTGACATAGTCTAGCAAAGACATTTTTTTGTTAATTCTAAATACTTATGAGGGCATGTCCTCCACTTCACTTTGATACAGCTTTTTAAAGGTATAAAATACATACCATATAATCCTACATTTAATTTTAAATTTGTTTTCCATATTTTAATAGCAATAATAAGACACTTATTTGGGAAATACAATTGTATAGAAGAAAGAATACAGAAGATGTATCTATTTCCAAAACTCTACCAATAAAGTTTCTACTAGTGGTTACCAATCCTTTATGAGACAAAGGAAATACTCTCTTCTTCCATGAGTTGTTTTCTGGTCACCTCTCTATCTGCAATTTCCTGAAAAGAATATCTCTGCTTGACTCTTGCTAACTCAACTGAGTAAACAGACTCAGCACAAGTCTAAAAGCAGTGGAAATATACAGTTACTTTAATGTTCATTCAGATGTGTTCGCTCAAATCTATGACTTGAGTATTAATATGTGATTACTGCAAGTCCATCACCTCTTCTTTTTCCACCTCATGCTTTTATACCCTGTTTACGACAATTTCTGGACCCCTTAGTTTACAGAATTATCAATTTTTCACTGTCATATTCCCCTTCCTGTCCTCAGCTTCCTTAAATTTCTGTTACATACATTCCTTAGCCCCTTATTATATTCGCTCCCCACCCTCAATCTTCTTGCCCTTCTCTCCATCCTCTCTCAAACTCATCTGGTTGAATCCAACTTTCAGTCTTTTCTCTGTCTACACTAGAAGAGATGGATATGTCTGCAGAAAAATACACAGCCTTGGTAACTTATCTCCCTTTAATTTCATGACCACAAACCACCTTGTAGCCCAGCAGCCCTACCATTTTTAACTGGCCCATTCTTTCTCCCACTCTCTGAAATTGGTTTACCCATTCTCTTCTCTCCTCTCCTCAAACAGGCAAAATATCCTTCCTGCTCATCACTCTCAGCTGATTGCCTTACATTTCTATTTTATTGAATAAATAGGTGCAAATAAAAGAGAGCATCCATATTCTCCCACTCCCAAATATGATTATAATGAACAAACTATCTCTGTTCTTAAGGTCAATTCTTCCATTGTGCACTGGATCCCATACCCTCTCTCCTACTCATGACCTTTGCTTTTGCAATTATTGCATCACTCTTTTATATCAGGAATGCCATCCACTTACTGGACCATTCCCACTCCTCCAGTATTTTTCTCTTCTTTAGAGCAAAACTCTCAAAAGAGTTACCTGTACTCTGTTCTATCCACTATTCTCCTCCCATTCTCTTTCAATCTATTCTACCACTCTACTAAAAATGCTCTTTTCTATGTGACCCATGACTATATTTTCAAATCCAATAAGAACTTCTCAGTCCTTAACTCTTTCAATCCCTCAGAAGCACTTTTTTCTGTTGATCAATCCTTCCTTCATGAAGCATACTTTAATTGATCTGAGTCTCTATGATCTCATAGTTTTCCCCGTTTGACTGGTGGCTCTCTTCCCGGCCTCCTTTTCTGAATATCTTGATTTTTATGTGTTGCAATGATGCAGGGTTCAGTGCTCAAACCTCTTCTTTATCTCTACTTGCCCTAGCTGACTTCATTCACTTCAGTTGCTTTACATACCAAATATATGTTGTGTCTCTAAAATCTGTATCCCATTCCTAACCTATTTTAAATTCCAGAATTCAACAATATCCAGTTCTTCTGTATTTCCACTGGACTGCATAACAGACATCTAAAATGCAATGTGTTCAAACCAAAATCTTGATTTACTCCCGCCAAACCTACCTTCACAATGCTCCGTACCCTGGTGAATGGAACCTCAGTTACCTAACTGTTATAGTTAAAATACTCAGTCTTCCTTGACCATGAGTCTTTTTTCCCCACATATCTGTCAGCAAATCCTGACAGCTCTACCTTCAAACCCTTCTCACATTCAGCAATTTCTCAACAACTCTACCACTACAACCCTTGTCCAAATTACCAACCTCACTTACGCGGACTATTGCAAACTAATAGCCCTGCACATACTCTGTCACCTCTCCAAGAGAGCTCCGGGCTAGAGCTCAGATTCTGAAAGTGCACTGCAAGGATTTATATCCTAGATGAGCCAGTTACCTGCCGTATGCCATGGGCAAATTACTTAATGACTGCGTACCTGTGTTTCCTTACCAGTAAAAGGAGGAGTATAATAGTATCTAACTCACGGGATTGTTGTTGGGACTTAACAACATAGATCAAGCACTTTGAATAGAGTGTGACAAACAATAAGAAATATATAAATGTCAGCCAGTATTATTATCTTATCTATTTTTTTTTTTTTTTTTTTTCTTTTTGCGGTATGCGGGCCTCTCACTGTTGTGGCCTCTCCCGTTGCGGAGCACAGGCTCCGGATGCGCAGGCCCAGCGGCCATGGCTCACGGGCCCAGCCGCTCCGCGGCATATGGGATCCTCCCAGACCGGGGCACGAACCCGTATCCCCTGCATCGGCAGGCGGACTCTTAACCACTGCGCCACCAGGGAGGCCCGTATCTTATCTATTTTTATTAAGCTATTTTCTACTTAGCTATAAGAAAGATTCCTTAAAAACAAATTAAATCTTGCCAATTCCTTGTTCAAAATACTCAAGTGGCTTCTGCTTATATGTAGAATAAAATCCAAAATTCCTCCAGGCCTACATGACTGGTCTGTCAGCCTACCTCTCTGAGACCTCACCTTCTGCCAGCCTCCCCTAGCCTATTCCCTACACTCAAGTTTCTTGCTTCTATTTGAACATTCCAAGCACACATTTCCTGTGGGATCTAAAACGTTCAACAAATATTCAAAAATGACTTCTTATCCCACTTCCTTCAGCATCTTCTCCGTATGCTTTTCCCTTGACAGACAGAGAGCCACCCTATCTCCAATGTCAATTCCCCTTCCCCACAAGTTCATGTTCCCCTTCCTAGCTTGTTTTCCTTGTAAGGACTTATTATCTAACATATTATATGTTTTAGTAATTCAGCTCATTTTTTCACTGTCTTCCCTTTTGGAATGTAAATCCCAGGAACAAAAAGTTATTTATTTACTTTGTTCTCTACCTAAAACAGTACCTGGCACTTAGGTGCTCAAAAATATTTTTTGAATGACTGAATATATGTATATATAAAACAAATAAAACCAGATCTTATTAAAATGAACATTCCAACAACAAATAATAGTTCTTGAATATTATGAAGGTGATACTACAAAAAATAGAAAGCTTAGAAGTTACTGTTAAATCATAAATCTTCTTCCAGAGAGAGAAGCTAAGAAATTTACAGAAACTATCTCAAACTAAATTAACGAATGATAAGAATTTCTAAAAGAGAGAATGGAAAAAATAATGCAGAGGAAATTATTAAGAAAAAAATTAAGAAAGCAAAGCATATATGTTTCCAGTGTTAAAGGGCCCACAAAGGGTTCAAAGAAACAGGGGGAAAAAGATGATAGCAAAGCCCATCATTTTGAAATGATACAATACTTAAAATAAGAAAAGCATCCCAAAAGCTTCTAGACAGAAAAAGTTCAGGTCACAAACAAGGGACTAGAAATCAGAAACTTCCTAATAGCAGCAAGAGAGAGCAATAACAAAAGTTCTGAAAGAAAATAATTTTCAACGTTGGATTCTAAGTCCCGTGATACTATTAGCAAGTGTGAGAGTAGAATAAGTACATATTCTGATATGCAAGTTTTCAAAAAAAATGAATCCCAAGCTAAATCCATTTCTTAGGATGTTACTGGAGGTATGTACCAATAGAATGAGACGAAATTAAGGAAGGATAAAACATGAGATCCTGGAATTAAGAGAATCAAGAGAGAAAAAAAGCACAGGTAATTAATACTTTGGGTGAAGACAAAGGGAGATCTCAGAATCACAGCTAGAAAATGAGAGTGGGAGGACAGAGGGCTCAGGGAGAGATCCCCAAGAAGCCAAATTTGGTGGAATCCTTGATGTATTTGAAATTATTGAGATGAGGATTACACTTACGATGGAAAGTCTGGGAATTAATTAGTGATTAGTATATAGAAAATGAAACGAATATATAAAATAACATCAGGGAAAGTAAAACCTTTGTACAAAAACATAATGGTGAGCATCAGTAGTGAATAATATTACAGATTCATAATAATGTAAAAACTATTTTTTCAACCAAAACTCATGTTGTAACTATATTAGGTTGATGTCAGAGGCTGTGTGTGTACTAGTGAGTAGGTGTGCAAAGACAGGTGCACATGGCAGTGTGTATGCACGAGTGTTCATGTATACGTGTGTGTATACTAGTGAGTAGGCGTGCAAAGATAGGTGTGCATGGGAGTGTGCATGCATACAAGTGTACGTGTGGGTGTACTAGTGAGTAGGTGTGCAAAGATAGGTGCACACCGGAGTGTGCATGTATATGAGTGTACGTGTGTGTGTGTCTGTGTGTGTGTCTGGGAGGTGGATGGTGTGAAAGGTAGCCAAAGTCTTATCTTCCACCCATGGAAAGTTAAGATGAAATATCAAGAAATAGTATGATATGTTATTTAGAAATACAGAGTTAAATACTAAACAAATAATCAGCTAAGTATCTAAAAGTTGAAAATAGCTAACTCTGAGGACTAGGGATGTGTTCTATGTATTTGGGTGCAGAGTGGACAGGAGATAACTCTTTGTTTTAAATATATCTTGTTGAATTATTTGACTTTTTAAAATTACTTGCATGTGTCACTTGGAAAACAATATTTAAAAAGATGTGTGAATTGTGTGACTTAGTTTCTAGCCAAAACACAACCCAACAACTTTCCAAACCATTCTCCAATATCCAACCATATTACCTTTAACATACACAAACATTCTTTTTAAGCTTTGTCCAAAATGCAGTCATAAACATAACTTAGTCTCTTGACTCCCCCAAATAATATGTCAGTTATGTGGAGTGTGGGCTAGATAACAAAGCACTCTCACATATATCATCTCATTTTACCCTTTGTATTAACGTAGTAAAGTAAGCCAAGCAATTATTACCACTTTACAAACATGGAAACTGAGGTTCAGAAAGATTACAGACTGAGCCAGGCTTATATTCCATCCACTGATGCTTTGCCTAATATTCATTTAGCTGTATTGTGTATGTTAAGTCCAGTTATTTTTTTCCGACAATACATGATACACATGAAGAGCCACTGCAGCCAATGATACAGTTTCATTGCTTTTGGGAGGCCAAGTATATGAGCTATCTAATATTCCGCTTGGACTAGGCTTTGGGGTTAATCTGACTTCAGGCCCAGATAACAGTATAAGTACATGCGTGTGTGTGTGTGTGTGTACGCTTGCTTATGTATTTACTTATTTTATATTTTGAATTTCTAAAAAAAAAGGCAGTAGCTGAAGATATGACAACTCTGATAATATTTTCTATGATTTCCTTTTTTTTTTTGTTTATGTGCAGGTGTTCTTTTCCCCAAAATCCCATACAATTGAAATTCACACTACATAAAGATAAAATATTCAATTTCAGTCCACCATAAAGTGACTTACTGGCATTTGAATAAGAAACAGATGATTGACAAGAAATCTATCTAAACTATAAAACTATGCACCATAAAATATGGGATGGTCTAATCACTTCCTCAACATACGATGCCGTAGTTTGGAGATATTTTCACAACGTCTTAAAATCTTCCAAAGCCAAAAACAGGATAAAATGCCTTCATATATAGTCATAAATTCAACGCACAACCTTTCTCTTTATTTTATAAGTAGTATATTACTGAAAAGGGTAAAATAGGAAAATAAATTTATTCTGGATTGTTTTATAATCGAGTCTATAGAAATTCATTTGTCGTAGTAGCAGCATAATTAAGCAATAGCTACAGCTATTACAAATGTAATTTTAATTTAAACTATTCAATAAGATTAATGAATAAATGATGCAAAGGCATAACAGTTTAAAGCGTCTTCCAATTGTAGCTAGTCTTTTCCTTGGGAAATATTTTTGTACTAGAAATAAAGACTGGCAGAAAATGTATACTACTGATGACACAAACCTGTGTTTCTTATCGGACTAGTTTTAGTTCTCTGGGTTTTACTAACAGCTTTGGTGTCCTTTAGAACTAAGAGCTATCAACACAAACCTCGAAGACAAATCAGTATCTTGCTACAATATGGTGAGAGGTTAACAAACTTCGTAATGTTTAAAATTTCGTTAGGAATGTATCTAAGCACAGACTAACGTTGTTTTCTTGTTTGTTTGTTTGTTTTGCAGTACGCGGGCCTCTCACTGTTGTGGCCTCTCCCATTGCAGAGCACAGGCTCTGGACGCACAGGCTCAGCATCCACGGCTCACGGGCCCAGCCGCTCCACAGCATGTGGGATCCTCCCGGACCGGGGCATGAACCCGTGTCCCCTGCATCGGCAGGCAGACTCTCAACCACTGCACCACCAGGGAAGCCCACAGACTAATGTTTTGAATTGCTTCTTTACTATGCAAGAACACCCCTAGGCTTTTCAATTAAATTCTCTTGTATTGTCATGAATTATCTTTTCTTTTAATCCAGCCAACTGAAAAAGAGAACAATTACTAAAGTTAATGGAAACAAAAATAACCTATGGAGAGGTTTTCTTCTCCATGGACGTTTATCATTTTCCAGGAAAGAGAAAAATGGTACTAATATCCTCTCACATTTCCTCTAGAACATTACTGTTAAGAGAACTCTAGTGACCAGCAAAAGAGACTATAACCTCTATTTTCTTCCCCATGGAGAAAAGGCCTATAAAAAGCTTTTTTAATTCTTTAAACATATTCATTTAGAATCCAGAAACTCAAAATATTTCACCAACCAATCACGAAATGTAAAGCATCTACTGAATCATCAACTCTTCAGTGTCCTATGTGAACTTAAATTCTTCATGCTCCTCATAATTATGGAACAGAAAAGTGCAAATAAAATTCCCAAATCCCAGGAAAATAGAAGTTCTGGCTTGTACCCGATATATCTGAATGTGCATTTGTGCCCCTCCAAGTAAGCAGAGAGAGTGTGTGATCATTCCTGCCATCAGATCTGATTGAACCAGCAATGAGATTGAAAGCCTAGCCCTGAGATCTTGAACTGAGTGCCCTGGCTCCAGAATATATACTGGGGTCAATCAGAGGTTTGCAGAGACTTTCTAATAGGCAGCAATGGGGATGCTGGCCACAGTCCTGCACACTAAGAAGACTGGAAGAGGATGAGTGGGAGCTCAGCATTTATGTGCTGTGAAGAGAAATGGAGATGAGAGAGAGAGCATTCTCTGGAGCTCTTCCAAAGGGCTACAAATTCAACGTGTCCTGAATTCTTATGGAGATCTTACAGGCATTTAAAATAATATCCTCCTCAACTGATTCTTTTCTGAAAACTTTGAGTACATTTTCTATTTCTTATAAGAACCTTGACTTGGACATGAGTATTACGAGTGCCTGACTACATAAAAGAGGCAGTCTGATACACAAGAAAGAAGAGTTGTAGTTGCCACGTATCCTAGTAAGGCAAGGCATTAGTGGTGCAACCTTAGACAGGTCATTTAGTCTCTGGGAGCTTAAGTTTCCTCATCAGTAAAATGAGAAAAACAATCCATTCTTTATAGGATTATTATCAGGATTTTTTAAAGTGGATGTAAATCTATCATTTTTCTAACACAGAATAAGAGCAAAATAAATGATGTTTACTTTATAATTACACAAGCAGGTTGTATATCCTTATATCTTTCATCTGGCCTGCATAAACTTTTCATTTCTTACACTTAATCAAATGTAAGATACTTAAAAGATGAAGTTTTCCTATCAGAGGAAATAGGCTATAATTCCCTTATGGAATTTTTTTTTAATAGCCTACGTGTTTATGGACTTGAAACATACAAGCCATGAAAACTGCATTTATTTTTCTATGATTTTTTTTTTTTTAGAAAATATGAATTGTTGAAGAAAATGGGTCTATTCACTCCTTATATTTTCTTAAACTGTTAACTCTAGTGCAGACATAAGTGTATCTGGCTTATTGGTGGTGTCTGGCTATTATTTGGTATCACCAAAGCTTCTTCAAAAAGATTCACCTTTCTTTTTCATATGATTAAAACAAGTGGACAGCGCATAAATTAACCATGATGTGCCTTGCCTTAAACACTTACACAGTACCAGATCCATCCATAATGTATACCATAATCCAAAAACCCTTTTATCCACTGAAGTGTCAGAAAGAGTTTCTTATAAACACCATAAGTGAATATATTCTGCACATTTCCTTAGGCAAGAATATAGCCATTTCACATAAAGTTCCCATCTTTCCATGTGAATATACAAAACGTCTGGCCTTTGCAAAACAGACCTTTAACAGAAGAGAACAAATTAATTCTTTGTTTTTCACTTCACAATGAGAAAAACAGCTGAGGGCCCTTAATTGAAACAATGAGAGGACACACATAGTCCATATAACTCTTTCAAGAAGAATAACCCTTAAATGCTTTCCAGTAGGAGGGACTTTGAGAAAATAAAGTGGATAAATAAACTGCGATGGACAAATTCCCAAATAGTCTTTTCTAAATTGAAACCATCTACATACACATAAAGTCAACAGATCTCTTTTCTTTAAAATATTCAGTGTCATTCTTACAAGAAATATTCTTTGTTCATCTTACCAAGTAATATTTTGTTATTGGACAAGGACAATTGTGCAAGTTCCTTGTTCTATACCAGAATTTCAAACATTTTTGTGTTTATATCTTAGTAATAGCTTATAATAATGATGACCTAAAGCAAAATTCATTCCATCCTCACTCCATGCTGGCTTATTCTAAAATAAATGACATGTTCAACAATAAC
This sequence comes from Mesoplodon densirostris, assembly GCF_025265405.1. Lineage (NCBI taxonomy): Eukaryota > Metazoa > Chordata > Mammalia > Artiodactyla > Ziphiidae > Mesoplodon > Mesoplodon densirostris. The sequence goes on along the minus strand of NC_082661.1, from coordinate 86,064,995 downwards.
TTTCAAAGCTTTGTTGTGAATTTAGTAACCCTATGAAATACACCTTTTTTCCTCAGTAGCTTTGATTCTTTTTTTACTTACCAGACCTGACAATCAGTTCAAGTTATCTGCTGTTTACATAAAAAGGAACAAATGCAGTCTGGAAATAAGATCAGAATCTCAAAAGACCATAATTACTCGCATCCCCATCTCACATCACCTGCCTGAGACAATCAAGCTACAGGAATTTCTTTCTTGATCCTAGGATTTTTTGGAATTATTTATTTAAAATAATGCATATTTTATAAGAGAAATCTTTCTTACCAAACAAAACTAAACAAAGTTGTTTCAACACTAGTAATTATCTATGATTTAAAAATTTTTAATTTACTATTAGATATGCTTGTTTTATGTAAAGCATGTGAAATTTCTAAAAATTACACCTTTTCTCCCAGGAGCAATAATAAATGTTAAATAAATTGTCATTGTTTAATGTTGTTAAAATAATTTTAAAGGCTAGTACAATAAACGCATTGTCTTTAGCCTCTCAATCCTCCACGTTAGTGTGGTACTTATCACATTTTATCCAATGTTTTAAGCTAAAACAAGATTCTGGATTTGCTTTGTGCTACCATATGCGATGTCAAACAGCTATTAGAAACAAAAAGCAATGTAAATATAGGAAATCAACTAAGCAAAGATTTCTCCAGATTTGTCTTTGTTTTTCTAAGAAGTAGTTTAATGATCTATTTCACTGCATGTTGAGTGTAAATGCTAAGAACACTGTGTGTGTAGTATATAGTTCCAGAGAAGAGTGATTTTATCATATTCAAAATGCCCAAGTAGATATTGTAATAGCAAGTATGAGAGAAGTGAGAAATTCAAAACAATGCATTGTATAAAATCACTTAATTAAAATGATAAATTATTTAGTACAGTTTTGTAGTACTTATCTTATAAAGCAGCAAGAAACAATTTTTTAAAGGACTTCTAAGAGAAGTTTTACATCTCTTGTAACATCAAACATTGTTTTTGGTTGGAAAGGACAATTCAGTTTTTGGCGGATCCATTAAAAACAGAATTATGTCTTTGGTATGTGGTATAATTTATATATTTTCAAATACACTTTGATAACATACGATGGCTTTTCCTTATGAGTTCTAAGTAAATACCATTCAAATCTGTGTGTGAGCAGAGGGCATGAGAGCAATTTACTAAACTGAATTGGAAGAGATTAAAAGAAAGGTATGTCAGAATATGCCCCCCAACTTAATCTCTATGGGGATTGTGGCAAATGTATAATCAGTTATTTAGGGAAACAAAATGGAAATAAGAATTGAAGCAGAAAAATATAAATACTTTCCACTTTAAGATTTATTTCTTAAATTTCTTACCAAAATTCTTATTAAGAAAATTCTTGTCCTGGTGTTTATTTTTGCATGTGTTCAGCATTTAACCACTTAACCATTATCTGGCTTTTAAGCAACAAAGTTTAGTAGTGCCTTTGATTTGCTTCAGTATAATGGACACCCTTATTTGGGTTTTAAATTTTGTTTGGATAAAAGTGAGGCTTGTTAGGACTGAGGATCTTATCTTAACTTCCCAAATCCCTTAATACTACAAAGCTGGAATGAAAACAGAACTGAGAAAGGGCAATCTGCAGGCCTTTCCTTTAGAACCTAGCTTGAAAAGGGACTTTTCCATGGGACGGTTTTAAGAAACAGACATAAAAATAAGTAATATATTATTTAAGTTTAAATGAACATCCTATTTGAGCAAACAAATAATTTTTAAAAATAAACATTGGTTGAGTCCCAAAAATTACAGGTTGAGGTGACATGCCCAGAGTCTTAAGGAAACCTGGATTATTTTGGATGGCTCTAAGAAAAAGTCTTAAAGCTATGAAACATGAACCCCTGCTATCCATTGAAGGTCGTGTTGTTCTGTCCTCAACTGTGTAAATAAAACTCCATCAGCTACTTGTGTTCATCTGTGAGTCAAGAAGAAGTAGCCCATGGTGGTTGCTTAGCCTCACACAGAAACAGAGATAAAATGCCAGTAGCATAAGGTCTCTTTTATCTATCTAGGAGGAAACCAAGGTCCTATTTGGTTTATCTCTCTTTTTTTTTTTTCCACCACCCTAGCTATTTTAAGTGATTTTCAGGGGAATCTATTTAAAAAAAAAAAATTGGTCAGAATATTTCAAAATCCAACCAAGTATTTTTCTTCTGAGTGTTAGACATTACAAGGTGGAAACTGTATGAAGTTACAAATAATCTCCAAGGTTTTGAAATAGGTGACCACGTCCTGACTCTAGGTTTATTTCATGAATACTACTCTCCATTCCTCCACCCCTATTTTGTTATCAGCAGGAACAGCTAATCAGTTTGTTTACCGATATGGAAAGAAGGATGTGAGAACAAATTACAGAGACCAACAATAAAAAATTTTTTCTTCCCTGATCAAAGAGAGGAAGAAATAAATCCACACTGAGATGAACAAAGGTCTTTTTCCATAGGCATTCCCAGAATTTACAATCTATGGCAAACTCCACCAGGTTCTCAGTAGCTTTGCTGAATGTGACAGGCCTAATCAGATGTTACACAGAGCAGACGCACATCGGCAGTTAGCACTTTCCACAGGTCTCTAACCTGTGATCCTTCATTCTCTCTAGATTAACACCCAGGACTCTGATCCACTGACATCAGTGAACAATTCAAATCCAAGAATGTTACCTTAAAAGATAGAAAGGGATGCAGAAAGTTGCTAATCACACTAAAGTTTGCCAAAAACTGAAGGATTTGTTAAACTCTGTGGAATAGCTATATAGCATAAACTCATTATGCATCAGTATGCTACATGTTAGAAATTCCAACTCCTGCCAGATATGTTACATTAGCATATTTATAATGGAACACTAGATTAACAATGTTTGACATCTTCACTGTGTTCATTTTCAGTTCTATTATTACTCCAAACAGTTCCTCCAAAAACATTAACTGGCTAACAGTAGAACTGTGAACAATTTTGGAAAAAAGGAAAAAAAAAAACTGTTTAAAAGCTATTTATATTTTCATTGAGTAGCTTTTTGGAGAATGATCCTGGATTAATTATAGCGCTATAAAAGATCCTATAATTTTAAACACTTTTTCCTGTATTCAATCACATATAGAACTAAATTCACAAGAACTTCTGCATAAGTTTCAAACTGAACACAATGAAAAGGTTCTAATTTTTTATAAGCTAGTGAGGAAATGCTTGGATAATTTCACACCTCACTGAGTAAACAGAAGAAAGCCTAGAGTTTATTCATCTAGTACTGCTTCCAAAGGTGATCTTTTAATTTCTAAATATCTCTAAAGGACATTCTGGTAGGTACCATATTTGGAGGACGGGGCCATGCGATTTAATGGAAAAACAAACTTTGGTGAAAGGCAAGCCTGAGCTTGAGTACTTACTGGTTGTGTGTGACCTTGGGCAGGCTGCTCACTCTTTTCTGGTCTTCTTTTTCCCATCTACAAAGACAAGGATGATAATATTTTTCAGGGATCATTCAGGATTTAAAAAGTAATAGTAAGAAATGAAAGCAGACCACCACCCTCTCCAACCCATAAAAGTACTGTCTCTAGTCTTGTATCTAATTCAAATATAAAAATTGTTCTGAACATATATTATCAAAGTTTCCATTCAAGTTACTAAAAATAAATCAAATGATCCATTTATCATAAATCTGTTCAGAAACATTTCCTAATCTGGCCATCTTGTTTAGCTAGGCACAAGATGGTAGTGAACACAGGTCTGGTCAATGAGACAGCTTTTCAGGTAACTCTAAAACTCAGTCCTAGAGCTTAGAAGGTCACATGCTTTAAAAGTCCCTGGAGAACTGCTGCCAGTCACCATAGACCACTGGTTCCCAACACTTGGCAACAAAAGCAAAACAAGCCACCCATGAATTTAACCACAATTGTATTTTTTATCAAGAGACTTGAAATTTTGTCCCAGAGCAGTATTTTCTGCCTGGTAAGGCCATTTCTGCTTTACCACTTTGTTTAAAAAATAAATGTTTCCAAATGGTCAGTAAAGCTTCTTTCGTGAGAATGCCTTACGGAAAGTTTTCCTTTAAAAGTCAAATGTTCTTTTCACTTTAAAATATATGCTACAAAAATTAATTGATTTAATTGTACTAAAGGAAAATAAATGATACAGACACTCACATCTGAATCGGAATTGTTTTCCCTAAACCTTCTGAATACAAACTTGTTTTTTGACTGAGATCAATTTAAGAAACTTCAGTTCTTCAGAATTAATATTAAATGCTCTAAACTATTGCACACATGGAAAAATGAACTGGTGAACATACTCTTATGTTATGTGAAGCCTAAACTTACGAGTAGGCTTAGTGGGAATTAAAATTGTAACATGTTTGCAAATGAGTGTCAGAATATTTACATACATATCTGTATTATATAACCCCAAGAAGATAATAGGACCCTCAGAGTAATTTAAATAATTCTAGACAATACAGAATAGATCTTAAAATACAGGTTAAAACAACACCAAATTTAGTGAGATTCTAAAGTCAAAATATAGACAAATTTAAACTCAGTGTTCTCAAGCAAAAATATCTCACAACCCTACCATCCATGCTTACCTATGCACTCATTCACTCTCCCCGCCCCTTTACCCTCTCTTGAATCCCAAGTCCTGGCAGGGCTTCTGGGGCCCAGGAGCCATGTTTAACTGCTGAGGATTTATTGAGTGCTTAGTGCCAACATGGCATTTATTTTTCAGAGATTACAAATAAAAATATATATAAAATAATAATATGTATTATCAGAATGCATGACCATAGCTGTCAAGTGAAACTCTTTTTTTTTTCATTTTTTTGGCCACACTGTGCAGATTGCAGGATCTTAGTTCCCTGACCACGGATTGAACCTGGGCCCATGGCAGTGAAAGTGCGGAGCCCTAACCACTGTACTGCTAGGGAATTCCCAAGTGAAACTCTTTTATATCTTGCAAACTCAAAATTCATCTCATTACAGCTGATGGATAAGACATATCTAAATTAATTCTTGCTCTAAAGATCTTTGAAAATACTGAAACATAAAATATGTAAGTATTGTTTTTGAAGTAAAAATCTAATTTTTCAAAAATTTCAGTAAGTATAAATTTTCTTTTTAATTATTTAACTCGTTTAACTGCAGGAAAAAACAACCAAATTAGAAACCTCAAATTTTAGTACAGTGTTATTCATAAAGATTAAGAAAACACTGGGCCATTATTTCTTCTCCTGGCTCTCATTTGAAGGTTACTTTTCAGTCTATTTAAAGGGAAAGAAAGTTATATGAATATTTCATTAGAGAGGAGATAAGAGAAAAGCAAAATTAATATATGAAGACAAGACAAAAGTAATGAAATGGGAAGCCAGTTAGATGAACATGGTGTTAACAAAGGAATGAAAGTGTGGGACTTTGTGGAATGTTGCCCTCTTTTCTCCAAAAATATAAAATGAAAAGAGAAATAAGGAAAGGTGGGCATTTTACAGCACCTATCAACCAGTTTCAATCGGCTAGTGCAAGTTAGAAAGCAATGATTTTGTCTGAAATTGGACAAATTACTGTTTTTAGTTTTTTTTTAATTTAGAAATTTTAACATTAGAAACAGTTCTTCTTTTACAACTGTTCCCTCTCTAACAACAAGGAATGCACTCACAGAATGCCTTACCAGCTGTCTTATGGTGTGAGTAAAGTTACTATTTTTCTCTTACTATGTATGTATTGAATAAATGAAGAAATAGTGAAAATAATTAATAAATTATTACAACATATAAGTTGGGCAGAGTTCCATATTCTAAGCTCCCAGCACCCAAGGTTCAAAAATAAAGACAATTTGGGGAAAAAAAGGCATTCCCCTAATTTAAATGTTTAATCTTCATAAGCTACATTGAAAAACCTTTAAAGAAATGTTGTTTTAATTAGTTTGTCTTTAAACAGCCCCTGGTTATTTTTGTTTTTCTAAAATGAAAACACAATTAGACAAGAATATGAAATTAGTCAATAAAATTTTTAAATATGTTTCTGTTTTAAATCCAGCAAAAGTTTTAAACGCATGCACTAGACATCATTATACCATTAGAAACCATAAAAACTGGAAGGTAAAGATTGGTCACTTCTCAGAATTAGTATGTTCACTCATGCAGTACATTCAGAGGGGAACAATTTCCCAAGCTTTAAAAAATTCATAGACACTTCTAGAAAACCCCAAACTACCACAATTGCACTGAACTAAACTAAGTTTTTAGTTTCCTTCATTGGTTTCAAAATGAATAGAAATTCCAAAATTTATCCAAATTACAAGGCTTGATGTTCCCCCTTCCTAGCTGTTAGCTGTACTAGCAAAAGGTACAAAAGGCGTTTGTTCCTAGAATTCACCAACAACCCAAATCACATACTTTTTTCTTACTTCAAGAGTATAATTAGGTTGACCATAAATAAATTTATTTCTCTGTTAACTTTGTTCCTAAATTATTTTTCTTCTTATTTTGAATTACCATGTTACACATATGTGCAGACATGCTAACTTGGGGGTTAATTTCTGGCTCTCATAGATGCGTTGTTTATGTATGGGCGTGAATGTGCCTGAATGTTGGGGGAAGGGGAAGACCTTAAGCTGGAGTGGTGTCCATGACAGGTACTGAAATATGGTAGGTTCATTAGGGGTCAACTTGCATGAGAGACTGAAGAGCCGGCTGAATAGAACTTTCCCTGTGTGAGAACAAAGGAAGGCAAATCAGACCCAATAACAACACTTTGGAAATCAGAGAGAAAAATGGACTTTACTTCACTGAAAGATGGTGACAAGGAATCTGTCCATAGCCAGGTTCCCCAGGAATTCATGTTTGAGTCTTTTGGTGATGGTATTAATGCTGTAGGGTAAAATATAAATAGTTGTTTTCTTTTTTAAAAAACAGGCATTGGGGAAAACAGCTGTTTTGGTACCTCTGTGATTTGTATAACATGACAGAAGGAACAGGGAAGCATTTATAAATGGACTTGGTTCCAAGGCATCAATAACATTAGAAAACACAGAACAGCAGTAATAGCCTGAGAGAGAAACATGCATTATTTACTAGGGGCAGTGGTGCTCTGCTAAGGAGATGCTGGATCAGAGTTCTTGATGCCTGGTGGGAAGGGTAGGTACCTGTGGGCATACTTGGGACTGTGGGAAATTTCCAGGTCACCCCTTTACGGATACAGTATATTTCTTAAAGGAAGGCTATGTATAGAGAAGGTAATAGTAGGTTCCAGGTGGTAACCAACAAACTTACGCATATGCACATCTGAGACAAATCCAGGACATCTCAGGAATAAGGGAGGAGGTGGGAGACCTTTGGGTGGACTGTAAATCCAACCAAAAAAGGGAGGGTGCCTGAGCTACAACTTATTAATAGGATTTCATTCTAAACCTGGGGCTGGTATAAACTTGGGAAACAAAATGTCATTCTATATTATATGTACTTAATCTCTCCTCAAGTGAATGTGCCAAAACATTAACAACTCGTGAATCTAAGTGAAGGATGTGAAGATGACTATGGTACTCTTCTTTCAGCTTCTCTGTAGATTTGAAAATTCCCAAAATAAAATATTCAAAGAACAAAGAGATGTATTTCTTGTATTTCAAAATTTCAGTTTTGATAATTAATAATTATTTATAAAAATTTATAATAAATCTATTTTGTTTTGATTCACTGTGTACTAATAACAAATATAATTGAATCTAAAAAGAATTTAACACTTAGGACCTTATGATCAAAGGAAAGTTTTTAAAAATTCAAACTTCAGAATAACATTTTTTTTTTTTTTTGCGGTGCCCGGGCCTCTCACTGCTGTGGCCTCTCCCGTTGCGGAGCACAGGCTCCAGACGCACAGGCGCCAGACGTGCAGGCCCAGCGGCCATGGCTCACGGGCCCAGCTGCCCCGCAGCATGTGGGATCCTCCCGGACCGGGGCATGAACCCGTGTCCCCTGCATCAGCAGGCGGACTCTCAACCACTGCACCACCAGGGAAGCCCCAGTATAACATATTTTAAGACAATGAAATATGATAGAATAATCATAAGGGTTTTTCAAGCATTAAAAGAAGAGATAAAATAGCAAAATAAATAAAATAGCAAAAATAAAAACCAAATAACGTAAAATTTTCAACTGTTAGCCTTTTCAAATAATTGTTTACATGGATGACAATCACTAAGATATATAATCACAAAGATATCTGCCTTGGCATATCTCTGCTCAGATCCATTAAGAGTTATTTGCAGGTAATCATGTACTCCTTATTTCTAAGATCCTAAGAAGACACTGGCGACAGTACAGGCAGGCATACATTGTTCTCTTTGGCTTCATAGATATTGCATTTCTTACAAACTGAAGGTTTGTGGAAACCCCATGAGGAGCAAGTCTACTGGTGCCATTTTTCCAACAGCATTTGCTCAGCTCATGTCTCTGTGTCACATGTTGGTAATTCTTGCAATATTTCAAACTTTCTCATTACTATTATATTTGTTATGGTGATCTTTGATGTTACCACTAGGACTCGTTGAAGGCTCAAAAATGATTACCATTTTTTTAGCAATAAAGTATTTTTTAATTAAGGTATGCACTTTTTTAAGACATAATGCTATTGCATACTTAACAGACTACAGTATAGTGTAAACATAACTTTTATGTGCACCAAAAAACTTGTGTGACTGGCTTTATTGTGGTATTCATTTTACTGCGGTGGACTGGCAGCATCTGCAGCATCTCCAAGGAATGCCTTCAGATGAAATTTTCCTCTTTGCTCTCAGGTTAAAGATATATGACTTTAAAACTGTATACTGACTTGTTATGATTTCAAATCCATGTCTTGAAAGCTTGTTTTGGACAAAGCTGTTCATGGTTTAAACTTCTTCAGAATAAATCATTTTGATAAAATTGAAGTTAGATATTAAGACTTACTTATCGAATTCTCACACCTGGAGTGGAAAGGACTATTTCATCATTGACACCACAGTAAAAGTCACATGACAGACTTTTGAACTTTAAATACCAATAAGTTTGACCAGCAACTGCAGAGTGTTCAGTCTGGACAAGGCTACTCTTTGATGATCTAAATAGCTCTCTAAAGATCTTGAGACACTTGCTCCTTTACAGCCAGGCTACTCTTGGTCAGCAGTGGTGTTAAACTGTGCGGTAGTCTCAGGAAGAAAAGGGACATCCGTTTTTGCCTTAGCAAGGCTACTCTTCAGAGGCAGTGGCACAAGTTGTGTAACTGTCCATACAGTAATAACCTTTGGAGCTGTCACCTTGCCTGCCCACACTGGTACTGTTGCCCACTAGCTTCATGCCCCAGAAATAAGGTACCTAAGCCAGCAGCTGATACCCAGCTTTTAGTTGGAAGGACTGATTCTACAGAGAACCAACTCATAGAAAGGTAATCCTCAACTAAATTTGGACTTTCTTTCATCTCCCCCTTGCCTGGAACAATACCGTAATTATCTATCACTGATATGGAGTAGGTTATTTCTTTATTATCTTATTAAGAGAAGTTTTTCTGTATTCTATTGCCTTGTAAAATATTATTATAAACTATAATTCCTACAGTGAACCTGTGTTAAATAAATTATTGGCAAAGACAATCTCGGTCTCTGAGCAAAATTTGCCTTGAAGAAAACAAAGGTTTTAAGACCTTTCACCACTAAGTATCTGAAACAAGTCCTGTCATTTCAGTTTTCCTGTATTTCCCTTTGTGCAGCCTCTTCTTGTTGGGAATTTTTATAGGCCTTGTGCTGTTTTTAAGTTGAATGACTGTTGTTATTGTTACATATTCTAATAATGAATAAAATCTGAAAGAGCCCAACTAAAATGGTGAGCATTTTCCAAAACTCTTCATGACTTATTTTGGGTTCTGAAACATTAGAAGTCATTTGAACGAAACATTTTCAGCTTTATTAGCTGACAAATAAAATTGTATAGACTCATCTCAGTTGCAGAGCTTGGAACAGGACTGAATTTGATTTATTCCACTGTGACAGAAAGGGATTTTCTTTCACTCAACAAACTTGTTTTGTTCCCACCACCTATCAACCTAACAACATGTTAAAGTAATACCATGAGAAGCAGCCAATATCGGAATATGAAGATCTGTTTGTTTTGTAAATGGATGTTTGGGGAATCTGAAGGACTTAAAGCCTTCATCAGTGATAGATCTGAGCAGCTCCCTGAGGACAGAACCAGGAATAGCTGAGTCACAAGGACCTCACATTACTAAGGAAAAAGAGATGACAGCCACCTAAGGAATGGTGAGAAAGACAAAGGAAATCATGTGAAGTAAAAAGAGAAAGAGCTGACAGCAAAAAAAGAGATTCCTAGATGCCCACAGGCCTGAAATTTGATTCAATGTGGGATGGGGAGAGAGTGTATGAGAGAAACATATCTATTCATATTAACATTCAAATGTTTACATACATAATATATATATAAACATATGTATACATATTATACATATATTTCTAAATGTTTTTTTATTGTCCTTTCAATTTCACAATATATAAATAATCATCTGATTATTTTTCTTTTTGGTAATGGGTGTTACCTACATATCCTCCCAGATATTGCAGGCATAAATTCAGGAATACATAAGTATCATTTTATTGATGCTGTATTTTTATTATTTTTAAGAGAAGCATCTTTCTTCTTATGGAAAATAAAATCTAATTAATTACAAGTGTTACAATACCAAAGACACATTGACCTCCCTTGAAAATTCAGATAGAATGGTTTCTAAACCATTCTATTTAAACCATTGGCTAAAAACTTACCAATTAGTTTACAGTATTTGCAATATGCTATGCTTTATAAAAAACATAACTTATTTGAATACTGACTGTTCATTTGGGATGTTTTATTAAATATTTTTTCAAAACTCATTAATAAAGAGGTATTTATCTATTTTCACACAAGTCAATCATTGGTTAGAATTTGAATCAATGCACTTTGTGAAATCTTTGAATCAGAACTGTCAAAAATATGAAATTTTTTGCTTAGAAACAACAAAAAAGAAAAACTCCAATTTTTAATATGTAGACAGAGCCAAATTTTGACCACCTTCATCCAAATCCTTCTAGTTGATTTCCTTTCCCTAGCTCCCATCTCAGGATTTGTTTCATAGGTATTCTGGAAATAAACAGCCATCTTTTTAAATATTTTAGACACAAATGAAAATAATAATAATAAGAAGAATGACAATACGAATAATGGCTATTCTTTACTGAATTCCTTCTATGGTCCAGGCATAATGCTAACCAGTGTGCACATATTATCTCATCGAATGCTCATGGCTCTCTTAATTCATTGCCATTATTATCGCCATTTTGCAGTTGAAAACTTCATTATCAATAATGAAAAACTGAAAGCATTTTCTCTAAGATCAGGAACAAGACAAGGATGTCCACTCTCACCACGCTTATTCAACACAGTTTTGGAAGTCCTAGCCATGGCAATCAGAGAAGAAAAAGAAATAAAAGGAATACAAACTGGAAAAGAAGAAGTAAAGCTGTCACTGTTTGCAGATGACATGATACTATACATAGAAAATCCTAAAGATACCACCAGAAAACTACTAGAGCTCATCAATGAATTTGGTAAAGTTGCAGGATACAAAATTAATGTACAGAAATCTCTTGCTTTCCTATATACTAACAACAAAAGATCAGAAAGAGAAATTAAGGAACAATCCCAATTACCACTGCAACAAAAAGAGTAAAATACCTAGGAATAAACCTACCTAGGGAGTCAAAAGACCTGTACTCAGAAAAATATAAAACACTGATGAAACAAATCAAAGATGACACAAACAGACGGAGAAATATACCATGTTCTTGGATTGGAAGAATCAGTATTGTGAAAATGACTATACTACTCAAAGCAATATACAGATTCAATGCAATCCTTATCAAATAACCAATGGCATTCTTCACAGAATTAGAACAAAAAATTTTACAATTTGTGTGGAAACGCAAAAGACCCTGAATAGCCAAAGCAATCTTGAGAAAGAAAAATGGAGCTGGAGGAATCAGGCTCCCCGACTTCAAACTATACTACAAAGTTACAGTAATCAAGACAGTATGGTACTGGCACAAAAACAAGAATATAAATCAATGGTACAGGATAGAAAGCCCAGAAATAAACCCACACACCTATGGTCACCTAATCTATGAAAAGGAGGCAAGAATATACAGTGGAGATAAGACAGCCTCTTCAATAAGTGGCACTGGGAAAACTGGACAGCTACATGTAAAAGAATGAAATTAGAACACTACCTAATACCATACACAAAAACAAACTCAAAATGGACTAAAGGCCTGAATGTAAGACCGGACACTATAAAACTCTTAGAGGAAAACACAGGAAAAACACTCTTTGACATAAATCACAGCAAGATCTTTTTTGAGCCAATTCCTAATGAAAATACAAACAATAATAAAGAAATGGGACCTAATGAAACTTAAAAGCTTTTGCACAGCAAAGAAAACCATAAACAAGACAAAAAGACAACCCTCAGAATGGGAGAAAATATTTGCAAATGAAGCAACTGACAAAGGATTAATCTCCAAAATATACAAACAGCTCATGGACCTCAGTAACAAAAAACAAACAACACAAATCTAAAAAATGGGCTGAATACCTAAACAGACATCTCTCCAAAGAACACATACAGATGGCCAAGGGGTACTTGAAAAGATGCTCAACATCACTAGTAATTAGAGAAATGCAGGTCAAAACTACAATGAGGTATCAACTCACACTGGTTAGAATGGCCATCATCAAAAAATCTACAAACAACAAATGCTGGAGAGGGTGTGGACAAAAGGGAACCCTACTGCACTGTTGGTGGGAATGTAAATTGATACAGCCACTGTGGAGAACAGTATGGAGGTTCCTTAAAAAACTAAAAATAGAACTACCATATGACCCAGCAATCCCACTACTGGGCATATACCCTGAGAAAAGCATAATTCAAAAGGACACATGTACCCCAGTGTTCATTGCAGTACTATTTACAATAGCCAGGAGATGGAAACAACCTAAATATCCAATGACAGATGAATGGATAAAGAAGATGTGGTACATATATACAATGGAATATTACTCAGCCATAAAAAGGAACAAAATTGGATCACTTCTAGAGATGTGGATGGATCTAGAGTCTGTCATACAGAGTGAAGTAAGTCAGAAAGAAAAAAAAAATCATATATTAACACATATATGTGGAATCTAGAAAAATGGTACAGATGAACCTATTTCCAGGGCAGGAATAGAGATGTAGATGTAGAAAACAGGCATGTGGACACAGTGGAGGAAGGGGAGGGCGGAATGAATTGGAAGATTAGGATTAACACATATACACTACCATGTATAAAACAGATAGCTAGTGGGAACCTGCTATATAGCACAGGGAGCTCAGCTCAGTGCTCTTGCATGACCTAGATGGGTGGGAGAAGAAAAAAAAGAATAAGGCACAGAGAGGTTAAGTAACTTTCCCAAGGTCACAGTCAGTAAATAGTACAGCTGAAATATGACCCTAAACCATCTGAATCCAGAGCTTGCACTCTGAATCACTCTGCTGCTCTAGAAAAGAAAATAATTTTAATTGGTTTTATGAAACTAACTAAAAAGATTTCATGGGCTTCCCTGGTGGCGCAGTGGTTGAGAGTCTGCCTGCCGATGCAGGGGACACAGGTTCGTGCCGCGGTCTGGGAGGATTCCACATGCCGCGGAGTGGCTGGGCCCGTGAGCCATGGCCGCTGAGCCTGTGCATCCAGAGCAAAAAAAAAAAAAAGACTTCATGATTCATTAATGTTACTTTTCTAACAGATCAATAAATTATTGAAAAGTCACAAAAAATTCATTGTCAAAGATATACTTTCCAGTTTTTGACTTGACACTATAAACTGCACTCATTTCAAGCAAAATGTTACTGTAAGTTAGAAAACATTGCACTATTTTAGTCAACCTCTATTTAACTGGGTTGCCAGAATAACTGAGATTCTCCATTTCCCAGTGAATTATATTATAGGCTATTAACTTCTTGAAATTGATAATCAACTTTGCAATGTACTTGTGCCCATTAGCAACTACCAGTTGAGTTGTGTGCTCACCAAGAATTGTTTTCAATTATGTTTGTGTATTTTTTGTTATAATCATTAAATTTAATCAAGCGTTATACAAAGTTATGACTGAATGAAAATATGCAGCTGTTTCTATGAAAATTAAGTTGAAATCTTCGGAAAGACTCAATAAACTCCAGTTTCTAAAAAGAAGAAAAAGGCAATTGAATTAAATATGATTAATGTTGCTATAAAATGAAAAAAATAATAAAGCAGTGAAAGAATTCTGAATTAAATTGCTGCACAACTTTCCTGCTCTACTTTCAAGGGTGTATCTTTTGATAGAAGGAAAATCCAACCTGTTCCACCTGGTCCTACATCAGTCAATTAACGAATGAACTTATAGATGTATAAATTTTAAATATGTGTGTATCACTTTCAAAAATAATTCTTCATTTATACACCTTTCAGTTTCCTACAAACTACTGGGGGGGTGACTGTTTCAGCTTCTACTGTATTTTTGAGTTAAATTTTATTTGGAATAACAGTGTTTTGAAATTTGTAGAACAGAGATAGAAAAAATAAGAGTTACTAAAATACCATTTATTTTGGATTGGTTTTAGAGAAGTAAAAGTTAGTGGAAACATTTAACCAGTATCAATTTAAAAAACAAAACCAAAAACACCCCAAAAGCATCCAGGATCTTGACTTATCCACCTAACATAAAATAGAAGGGAAAACTGAGCTTGCCCCATAAAATGACAATATACATTCTCTCGCATCAAATACTGATACAAACAAAAGGAATCTTCTTAAGCTGTTCCAAATTCTGCTAATATAAATATCATCACTAGTATGGAAAACAGAATCTGGGCATGGACACGTGTGCCAGACTGTCATTACTGAGGCTGACCAACTACAGAGACTCATATAGTCATCGAAACTATAAGCTAAGGGGTGTTTCCAGGCCTGACGGAAACTTTGCTCTGCAACTTTATTTTTTACTAGCCATTGTTTGTTAACAGGATTACATGTTTATAAAAACAAAGGCTAAAAATATTTTCATAATCATAACTGTGCTAGCCATTGACAGCTTTTCATGCAACAGTTAGTCTACTCCCCAAACACAGTTTTATTGCCACACCTGGTCCTTCCTTGACTTTCAGACAGTTTTAGAAACTATACCACACTGCCTACTAATCTGTACTTTTTTTTATTTCACTCTTTCCTCTTCTTACAAGTATTTTTATGGGTCCATTCTTCTTCTTTCACACTATCTGAAGCTCTGTGTTACTGCTTCCTGTAATTAAAATGCATGATACCTTCCCTCAAAGGAAGGCTATTAACTACTGATAAAGAAAAGAGTGTTTGGATTGAAGGACTAGGAGAAATAAAATGTCTGCAGACATTTAGGGCATGATGAATTCTGCAGTGTGCCTAAAGCCCTGGGCTGGATAAGGATAGGATGTGGAAGGATAAGGGAATTTGGGGGCCAAGTTATGTGAGAGTATTTTTAAAAAATCCGACTCTAATGAGAAGTTTGTCTAATTGCATATCCTTTAAAAATACCAGAAATTTTAACTGCATCAAAAATTATGCTCCTTGATAAATACAAATAAAACAAGTCTTTTTTTTTTTTTTTTTTTTTTTTTTAATAGCCAAGAGCTAAGAATGATGAAAATGAAGTAAAAACACACCTGGCTTTTTGACAAATTTAATTTCAGTCAAGCTCCAAGATAAATAAAATCAATTTATTTAACTTGTAAATTATAATATTCTCTCATTCTTCTCAGTATTTTGTGTTGCTTCTCACATTTAAAAGGAGTCTTGGCACTATACCTGTATCTCTTCTTTTTTATTTGTTTGTTTCCATCTGCAAAATGTGGGATTTGGGCATTTTTCTTCATGATACAAGATAGAAAACTCTAGGAAAATGAGTGATTTGTAGGTCTAAAAAATAATTTTATAGCTAGTAATATTATCCTGTATCATTTAACTGCAATCTAAAAAGGATCAGCTAGAACTATATTCAATATCTTGTAATAACCTATGATGAAAAGGAATCTGAAAAAGAATACATATATATATATATATATATATATATATATATATAAAGCTGAATCACTTTCCTGTGTACCTGCAGCTAACACAACATTGTAAATTAACTATACTTCAATTTAAAAATAAACAAAATTAAATTAAAAGGATCAGGTATTAATGTCCACAAAATCTTAAAACCAGCGGACATATCCTCGGAAAGGAGAGGTCTGACTATCTCTTGGACTTTGTAAGGAACATGACTTCATCAAGACAAAAACCTGGAAACCAGTCAATAAGGCAATCTACATATACATCATGTAGGTCAGAGACCCCAGCCTAATGGCCTGAGTTTGTTTGGTATTCACATACCAGACTATTATTTAAAAACTTTGATTGGCTGTTGTTTTCATTGTGGAGAAAAGGAGAAAAGAGTTGATTTGAGTTTTAAATTTTGGTTCTCAGCCTATCCCCGTTTTCTTCTGTTTCATCATTCTTTCCCGTCCATCAATCACAGCAATCCAGAAAGAGGCCTAGGGAGATGGGAAAACAGGATAGAAGCCTGCTCCTCGCACACATGTTCAAGTCTCTTCTGGCTTCTGGCCTTCAGTGTGAAGTGATCACCAATTTCTTTGTGGAGCTCAGGTTGAAAGTCACTTCCTCAGAGACCCCTTCCCTGACCTGCCTATCTAAGCCACACAACACACCAACATCGCTCACTCTCCAGCTCCTCATCTTACCTGCGTTTTCTTCACAGCGTTATCTCCATATAGCAGTTCATATTTACTCACTGATTTATAATAATAATAAGAGCTAACTTGCTGAATTTCCAGTATGAGCCGAGTACTCTTTTCAAGGTTTCACAAGCACTAAATCATTCGATCCTCATTTAACCCTATGAAGTAGAAACTAATGTTCTCTACTTTGAACAGAGAGAAAACAGCACTGGAGCTTAAATAACCTACCCAAGGTTATACAGGCAGAGCCAGGCAACCTCCAGGAAGTCTGACTCCAGAGCCTGGCTTCCCACTAATGAGTTACCCTACCTCCAAAAGGGCAGGGATTTTATTTTTTCCACCGATATGCTTCCTGTGGCTAAAACTGTACCTAGTACAGAGAGGTTTCTCAATCAATACTGTATTTGTAGAATGAATAAAATGAATGAGTGAAAAAGTGAATGAATAAGAGGGTGAAAGGGTAAATATAGAAGAATTAGGAAACAAATTCATTCCATATAGCATGTCAAACCTGGATCAGCAGCATTCCAGAAAATTCAAATTAGCAAAGACAGCCAGGGTCAGGATGTGGGTAATTAGTTAACTGTAACAGGGGAACTGACTGTTCTGAACTTTTAAAATCATTTTACTCATTCTGATCTACAAGGGTTTTAGTGTTGAATACCTTCTTCCTTAGGTAGTGAATATCTCTAATCTTTTTTGAGCCTTTTGATAAAATGAGTATTCTAAGGTCAGTTTGAATTTTTCAGTATCGCCTATTTTTTTAATCACAGAGGAGGAAAGCCTACAACAAAATCCTGTTTCTCATATAAAGTAGTATGATTGCTGTTTCAGAAAGATCTAAGTAAATGTTTGATTAAAAAGCTAGGAGAGATGCTGTCAGTGAAAACTGCTAAACCATAGCATGCTGTGTTAAGAGACACTATTCTTAGGAGGAGGTACAATTTCCATTTTAAAATTACTGGAGATGGTTTATGTGCATAATTTGGAGGGCAAGATAAAGCACAAAGCAAGCAAGTTTTGGGAGAAAATGAACCTGCATAAACTGGTTACACAACTGGTTTAAAGGGAGATGGGAAGTTAAAAATCAAAGTTCTTGCTATAATTTTCTGTTATGTAGACCACAGCTTGTTGATTGGTGTTTAAATGAAGTCGGGTCATATGACAAAATTTTGAACTGCAATCCTTAAAGCAGTGGCTTTCAAATTTTCAAATAATGCTGTAATATTTGGGGGAGTTATCATTGTTTGGAAGACTGGTAGAATTCAGGGCTCACACCGAATTCAGGGTTTATAAACATTACTTTTATTAGAAAACTTCTGTAAAACAATACCCCATGTGAAACCAAAGATAGTCAAATTTATGAAAATGAGAGCTAATCAGATGGAAGTCAGAAAGGGGAATGAAAAAATCCATCTGCTCACTCCCTCTCCCCTTTGTGGCCTCTGTAGAACTTCAACACCATTAACACAGGCATCGCTGGGCTGGCTGGATAAACTAGCAACTTTTTTTTTTCTTTTTAACATCTTTATTGGAGTATAATTGCTCTAAAATGGTGTGTTAGTTCTCCTTTATAACAAAGTGAATCAGCTATACATATACATATATCCCCATATCTCCTCCCTGTTGCATCTCCCTCCCACCCTCCCTATCCCACCCCTCTAGGTGGTAACAAAGCACCGAGCTGATCTCCCTGTGCTATGTGGCTACTTCCCACTAGCTATCTATTTTACATTTGGTAGTGTATATATGTCCATGCCACTTTCTCACTTCGTCCCAGCTTACCCTTCCCCCTCCCCGTGTCCTCAAGTCCATTCTCTATGTCTGCGTCTTTATTCCTGTCTTGCCCCTAGGTTCTTCAGAACCATTTTTTTTTCTTTTTAGATTCTATATATATGTGTTAGCATATGGTATTTGTTTTTCTCTTTCTGACTTACTTCACTCAGTATGACAGATTCTAGGTCCATCCACCTCACTACAAATAACTCAATTTCATTTCTTTTCATGGCTGAGTAATATTCCATTGTATATATGTGCCAAATCTTCTTTAACCATTCATCTGTTGATGGACACTTAGGTTGTTTCCATGTCCTGGCTATTGTAAATAGAGTTGCAATGAACATTGTGGTACAGGACTCTTTTTGAATTATGCTTTTCTCAGGGTATATGTCCAGTAGTGGGATTGCTGGGTCGTACGGTAGTTCTATTTTTAGTTTTTTAAGGAACCTCCATACTGTTCTCCAGAGCAGTTGTATCAATTTACATTGCCACCAACAGTACAAGAGGGTTCCCTTTTCTCCACACCCTCTCCAGCATATATTGTTTGTAGATTTTTTGATGATGGCCATTCCTACTGGTGTGAGGTGATACCTCATTGTAGTTTTGATTTGCATTTCTCTAATGATTAGTGATGTTGAGCATCCTTTCATGTGTTTGTTGGCAATCTGTATATCTTCTTTGGAGAAATGTCTATTTAGGTCTCTGCCCATTTTTGGATTGGGTTGTTTGTTTTTTTGTTATTGAGCTGTATGAGCTGCTTGTAAATTTTGGAGCTTAATCCTTTGTCAGTTGCTTCATTTGCAAGTATTTTCGCCCATTCTGAGGGTTGTCTTTTCATCTTGTTTATGGTTTCCTTTGTTGTGCAAAAGCTCTTTAAGTTTCATTAGGTCCCGTTTGTTTATTTTTGTTTTTATTTCCATTTCTCTAGGAGGTGGGTCAAAAAGGATCTTGCTGTGATTTTTGTCATAGAGTGTTCTGCCTATGTTTTCCTCTAAGAGTTTTATAGTGTCTGGCCTTACATTTAGGTCTCTAATCCATTTTGAGTTTATTTTTGTGTATGGTGTCGGCAGTGTTCTAATTTCATTCTTTTACATGTAGCTGTCCAGTTTTCCCAGCACCACTTATTGAAGAGACTGTCTTTTCTCCATTGTATATTCTTGCCTCCTTTATCAAAGATAAGGTGACCATATGAGCGTGGGTTTATCTCTGGGTTTTCTATCCTGTTCCATTGATCTATATTTCTGTTTTTGTGCCAGTACCATATTGTCTTGATTACTGTAGCTTTGTAGTATAATCTGAAGTCAGGGAGCCTGATTCCTCCAACTCCGTTTTTCTTTCTCAAGATTGCTTTGGCTATTCGGGGTCTTTTGTGTTTCCAAAGAAATTGTGAAATTTTTTGTTCTAGTTCTGTGAAAAAGACCATTGGTAGTTTGATAGGGATTGCACTGAATCTGTAGATTGCTTTGGGTAGTACAGTCATTTTCAAAAAGTGGACTCTTCCAATACATGAACATAGTATACCTCTCCATCTGTTGGTATCATCTTTAATTTCTTTCATCAGTGTCTTATAGTTTTCTGCATACAAGTCTTTTGTCTCCTTAGGTAAGTTTATTCCTAGGTATTTTATTCTCTTTGTTGCAGTGGTAAATGGGAATGTTTCCTTAATTTCTCTTTCAGATTTTTCCTCATTAGTGTATGCAAGAGATTAGGAATGCAAGAGATTTCTGTGTACTATTTCTAGCAATCTTTTTTTAACATGTAGAAGTTTATGAAGCATAAAATCACTATGTTATCTAATAGCACAAAAAATCTTCTAATTTTTAACTGTCCTTTGAGCACAAAAGCTCAAGTAGATATACTTGTGTGAAGTATATCTACGATAAAATTATTATCATTGACCACCAAATGCTTTATAAACTCCCACGAAATTTCTCTATATTGTAAAAGGAACATGTGCTTTGTAGTCAGTACAATCTATGAGTGGTCTCTACCTCTAGCACAGGACCTGGCACATATTAGATACCCCATAAACTTAATTCTATTACTATCCTCTGAAATGACCTCATCTGCACATATTGGATCTCTCCTCTGTCCCTTCTTGCTTGCATCTGTTCCTTATGAATCACTCACGTTCTTGCCAACACCACCTCAGAGCTCCACATTCTTTGCCTTGATTCTGTTGGTTTCCATGAGCTTCTACCTAAAAACTGTCAGTAACCATGTTCTCAGGTACACATCACATGCACCTGGCCCACATAACTTTGGAGCAATACTAAATAGAAAGAGGCAAATGCTCTAACTGCTTATCTTCTACTGAAATGTTACATTTGATTCTTTTCCTTTCTTTGTGTATTAATTTATAGGCTTTCTTAGAGCCTCTGGAATAGACATCATACTCTTCTTTTATAGAACTTTGCACTGCTGCAATTAATATCAGACCTGTCCTCTCTTTCACAAGATATGTTTTCACCATGTTTCTTAGTTGTGTAATATTTGATTAGTATCTCTCTCCCCAGCTAAACTGGTCTGTGATGGAAAGAATTCTGTGGCAACTTGGTACCTCCTGGAGTTGGACAAAATAGTGGCCAGTATCTGTCTCATTTATCATTTTGTTGTGCACAAAACAGGCACTCAGTATATATTTGTTGAATATGGGAGTGGATGAATGAATATCTTTCTGCTCTGAAAATGTGTTAAATAATTCAAACTGCTTCTCTCTGAAATCTCCAAATAAATATCCCCCTTGAGTGAAGTCTTCCAGTAATTCCTAGTTATCCCAGAATACATTGTAACTCATCAAAAACCTTATACGGCTTTTGAAAGAACATGGAGAAATAACAACAACAACAACTGCAGTGTGATACAGAATTACTCTCTTTCTCAATGTTATGTCTTTTGGATGTCTTAAACAATGCAAAAGTTAGGGGCACTGACCCTCCAAACAGCCGAAAATCCAGATATAACTTGCAGTCGGCATGTAACTTATAGTCAGATATAACTTACAGTATCCGCAGTTCCGCATTCTCAGATTCACCCAACCACCAATGGTGAGTACTGAATTATATACTATTGAAAAAAATCTGCATAAAAATGGACTTGTGCGGTTCAAACCTGTGTTGTTCAAGGTTCAACTATATTGTTTTCCTAACTTATTTCCTATTAGGAAACTCCAAAAGAAAAAGAACCAGTTTCAAAAATATATTTGTACTATCTTTCAGTTTTTAATAAAGTGTAAGTTAATGTCATCCATTGGCTCTTTATTCTGCAGTTCAGTAGTGTGTAGCTTCTAGTTAACACTGAAATATATCTAAAAGGAAACTGCTGTCTTTTTCCCTCCTCCATCCCAGTCCCAGTCCACCATCTGCAAACAAAAAGCATTATTTTTCTGCCCTCCTTTCCTCTTTTATGCCCAAAAATAGGAGGGGAAAAAAGTACTCATACCCAAATCACATACTACTTGCTGGACCTACTAATTTACACAATGGCTGAGTTCGGGCTTAAATAAATATGCTTAAAAGCCAAAATAAAATCTATCATTTGGCATCAAACTAATGTTTGACTGATACTCCACCAGAACTTTGAGTTCCATTGCTCCACAAAGTTAGGGTAGGATTCTAAAACTACCATTTGTGGTGAGAATGGTATTCTACATCAGGCCATCACTTTTTCATTTCTGATATTCAGCCCTTTTACTGTATGATCTGTTACCTCAGAAATCTGGGGAAAGACTAAACTGGAGTGGCATGAGTGAGAGCAAGGGAAAAGAATATAACTTAGAGAAAGATACCATGGAAACTAGATATGGCTAAGAAAGCACACAGATACCAGGTGGATTACTCATTGTTATCTTCTTCATTCTGTCCTTAATAATAGCAAATGGCTAAATAAGATTACACCAAGTTTACAGATTTTAATCTCAAATGTTTTAACAGTCTTTCCATTTGCTGATAAAACTTTCTAAAAGCTGTCCCTTACAAGTTTGTATAAAATTAAAGTTGATCATAAAAATTTTAACATATCATCTGACTATGAGAGCATTGGTTTTCAAAGCACTAGCTATGAGAAAAAAAAGAAACAAACAACAACAATAAAAAAGCAAATCCATTTCAGACTTAAACTATAGATTGCTTGTCAGAAAGCTAGCAAAGATAGGAAATAAATTTTAATATGAAAGACATGAAAAAAATAAAAGCTGATCATTTAAGATATGTGCTTATTTCTAAGACTGCCCATACTTTGAGGACTGCAGATAAAAACACTTCATGTTGCCCTGCATGAATGTTAGTGTACTATGATCTGATTCATCGTAGATATCAGAAGTTACTGTATCTGCATTCTAAATAGGCACTTCCCAGAAAATATTCTGTAGGTACAACTGGAAGACTTCCAGAAGCCCTTTGGAAGAGGAAGAATCTAAGAAGCCCCAGTCTTGATCATATTCCTTTTTGTCTTTATCTAAATTCAGATATCTGGATCATCACAAACTACTCCAAACTGACTTTCCTTATGGAAACAGAGGTAAATGGGCCCATTTTAGTGTCAAAATATTTAACTAATGTTTATTGAGCACCCACTAAGTGCAGGTGCTGTTCTTGTTTCTGGGTACAGAGTAGGGTAGAGAGCAAGACAAGCATGATCTGTGCCCTCCTGAGCACTCACAGTCTTGTTGGGGGAAATACTGAATTAGAAAGTTAAGAAATATCACATAGGTTATTATAAATACTGAAAAGGTCCCTGAAAGACACAGAGTGATGGAAATGTTGACCAAGGGTGGGGAGAGTGGAGGGGATCTTGGGGATTCACCACCATCAAATCCTAAATTGCCAAAATGAATTTGGATACTATTATGAATAGTGGATTTTTCATGTATTTGAAATAATTATTATGATCTTTTTACTGTTTCCTTCATAATTTGTTGGTTTATTTATCTGCATGTAAGGCTAAACATAGTACCACTAAAACCTTTCATTTTGAGGTAACTAGACCATAACTTACACCTTTTCCAAAATTGTTTATGTTTATATCTTGCAAAGCCTTTAGATGCTATCCAGGCTGAAATTGGTTTTAATCTTTTTGGAAGCAGAATATTCATGTTTTTGGTTACTGGCCAAAAAGCATGTTATTTATTTGAAATAGTATGTGCACAAAAATATGCTAACTTTATCCCAGGACATTAGTAACTTAAGCACCAACTTTTAAAAATGTAGTCAGTTGTTTCTAAAACAATGGAATTCTTTTCCCTGATCATAGTGTTGGTGAACATTGACTGTATTTTCGCACGTCTTTTGAAACTCTTATGAGGGAGGACAATGTTTTGAAATGTTATCTGGTGATTGTTTATTCCTGGTCATTCTTGCTGCCCTGATGTTCTTCATCTACCACATGAGGCATCCTCAGATTCAAGAGGGCAGAAGCCAACCAAAAGCAAAGGTGATGAGGCTCAGACTTTGACTTCTAAAGCTAATACTTAATGCTCTCTTCAGAGATGACAATTGTAGGAATCCGAGCTTTTTAGAAAAGGAAAAGAATCTTCTAAATTATAATAATAATAAAGGTATTTTAAATAGCAACAAGCAGAGACTGCCAACCAAAGAACACAGGGTTTTTACCATAAGCCACAGAGTAAGAAAGAAGCATATAAATGTTTGAGTTCCAAATGTTAATTTCAAGGATTTCAGCTACCAACTTTTTATGATGAGCCTTTTAAATTTTTTTTAGTTCAGGGGTTGAATATACAATAGAGCCTCAAGTGAGGTTCTCTTGGTGCAGGTTATGGAGAGTTGTAGACATGATTCTGGCAATTTGTATGAAAAGTGATCATACCTTAAATGTATCAAGAAAGATCTCTGTTTAATATCTTATTTTGGATAGGTCACAATGATTATTTTTAGTATTGAAAAACAATCATTCCCTGTATTAGTCGGCTGAAGCTGCCATTACAAAATATCATAGACTGGGTGGCTTAAACAACAGAAAGAAGAGGAAGAGGCACCACAGCTCTCTCTCCACCATGTGAAGACACAGCAAAAAGGCAGCCATCTGCAAGCCAGGAAGAGGACCTTCACCAGAACCCAACCATGCCGGCAACCTGATCTCAGACTTCCAGCCTCCAGAACTGGAGAAAATAAATTTCTGTTGTTTAAGCCACCCAGTCTATGGTATTTTGTAATGGTAGCTTCAGCCGACTAATACAGGGAATGATTGTTTTTCAATACTAAAAATCATCGTGACCTATCCAAAATAAAATAGTAAACAGAGATCTTTCTTGGTACATTTAAGGTATGATCACTTTTCATACAAATTGCCAGGATCATGTCTACAACTCTCCATAAGCTGCACCAAGAGAACCTCACTTGAGGCTCTATTGTATATTCAACCCCTGAACTAAAAAAATTTTAAAGGCTCACCATAAAATGTTGGTAGGTGAAATCCTTGAAATTAACATTTGGAACTCAAATAAACATTTAATGGTCAAACACATATAATACTATAAGTAAACAAGTCTAATTTTCAAAGGTATAAAATTTCTAATTAAAAAAGCCCTGACCTTGCCTCTTCTTTGCCTTATGATTATGTAAAGTTTCACTTTCATTATCTTGCCAATTTCCTACCTTCTCTTCCTATTCCCACTGAGATTTTCTCAAGCCTTTTCTTTTTATGTATTATGAATAAATTCAGTGCAGTTGTTTGGGATTCATTCCAAGTAAAGAACAATGAAACTTTAGCTTTTGACTTTTATATTCATAAGTTGTTTTTGGAAAGGTACCATTTGAGAAACACTAGTAGTAATTGCCTGCTATGCAGAGTTGTGAAGGATCAGTACCCACAACTGCAATTTACTTGAAAGCAAAGCACCAGGAGCCCACAAAATGCTTTCAGTCTAGTGCCAAACCTAAAATTCATTCACTGGAAAGAACTGTTCCTTCCACTGGAAAAGACACATACCAAATTAAGAAGCCTTCTGTGTGTTTGTCTTGGGAATGGCTTAGTCATTGGGCCCTAAGTAAAATATTCATGGGGGCTGGAGGTGGCAGTTACACTGCAGCAACAAACGATCTCAAAATTTCAGTTGCTTACAAAAAGGGTTGACTTCTTGTTGGTGGAATTTATTATAGATAGACTGCATTTTCACTCTTTGACTTCATACCAGAAAACAGGATGATGAAGCAGGCTCCATCTTCATTTTTCTAATTATCATGGCAGAGGGAAAAGAAGAAATGGTGAACCTCACATTGGCTCTTAAAATTTATGCTCAGAAGTGACATATATGACTTCTGTTCATTTTCACCAGCAAAAGTAAGTCACATGGCCAAGTCTGATGTCAATGGGTCAGGGAAATATAATCCTTCCCTTGGGAGGAGCTTCAAACATCTGGGAACAATAATACAACTTACCACAACAGCTTCCTATATAACCACATAATAAATTATGATATATTCATTAACAAATAGCTATAAGGTTTTATTTAATACTCTTCTACTTAATAATAATAATATTTAATCTCTACTGTATTTATTCCCATTTTAAAGATGAAGCTACTGAGGCTTAGTGAAGTTAACTTGTTCTCTGTTGCATAGATAGTAAGTGAAGAGGTAGAGCCAACTCAAAGCTTTTGTAAATTGCCATTATCCACACTATCAGTAACAATTTGCTGGTTTTGTGCTTCAACTTGTGCTCAAAACTACTTTATTATTTTTTTCTTTTTTCTTTCTAAACTGGGTTATCTTAAGGTACAGCAACATAGGTCCCTTGAATAAAACATCAGTCTAGCACTCGCAAGAGAGCAGCATACCTGAGAGTAAGGTGAAAAGAATGAAGCAGTTGCCTCAAATGAGCTCAGCTCAGTGGACTGTCAAACAAAGACCCACTCACATAAACCATGAAGGGATCTAGGGCAACAAGAAGTTTAGCTTCTAAAACTATATTATTCCCGACATGTGAGCTCTGATAAT
Organism: Mesoplodon densirostris; assembly: GCF_025265405.1. Taxonomy (NCBI): domain Eukaryota; kingdom Metazoa; phylum Chordata; class Mammalia; order Artiodactyla; family Ziphiidae; genus Mesoplodon; species Mesoplodon densirostris. The sequence continues at coordinate 86,038,363 of NC_082661.1, read as the reverse complement.
TTAAAATTGAGCAAAATTATTTGTAACATTTTTAATTTGTTCATTTGACTTTGTGGAAGAGTAAATAGATGCAAGAGAGGAGAGTTGGCAAATCTTGATAGTCCTCTGAATTAATAGATTAATTTGATTCAATCTATCAGAAGCCTACTGTCAGCTACAAAAATAACAACAACAACTTAAATTTTCTTTGTTGGTCAGAAGAGGGCCCCATGGCATATGACTGGTGCTGCTATCTGTGTCCTCACAATGACAGCAGTGGTAGCATCCTGTGTACACATGTAGAGCTAATACCCAGAACTCAACTCATCAAGCCAGTGATCCACTCAGAAAACTGGATAAGTGGTACTGAAATGCTTCCCATGAATAAGCCCAAAGGGAATTGCTTGGGTTTTTTGTTTTGTTGGGTTTGGGTTTGCTTAGAATAGCTTAAGGTGCCCTTTCTTTTTTCCTTTTGACTTTATTTTATAGGACTTGTTCTGACTGTGGAAAACAAGTACAGGAGATTCTCTCAGTATTACCTTTGCCCCAGGCCACCTCAGACCTTTATGCTTACATATTAGTAAACAAAGCAGGTGCCCTCTGGGATCTCTGGGACATTTATGAGGCATGTGAAGCAGAATAAAAAGGGTGATCTCATCTCCTTCCTTAACATTCCTTATGGTTGGAATATTCCACTTTCATCATAGATTTTTATTACTGATTTTTCTGCTATTTTTAAATATGAAGTTGGGCACAAATGTGGAGACCCAATGACCCATTACACACACAAACTGTATACAAAAACAACATAATAAGTAAATAAACAATAACCAAAATTATCTTCATAATCACCAAGTTTGCTCACCTCTGATGTGTCAGTGCACTAAAATTTATAATGCTTCCTGAGTTTGCTCAAGTAATATTTTTTCATTCACTTTCTTGTACGCTGACCAACTATCTTTGCCATGTCCCTTGTTACTTCTTTTTGTGGATCACTGACCACCTGTTATAAATTCATCATTGCCAGTGAAGAGGAGGACACCCAGTACTAGAGAGTGTTTTACTAATCTCATCTTCCATGATTCAGTCTAAAGCAGATTGAAAATAATGCTTCTTTCCCTGTCCCAAAGGATGCTTTCATGTACATTCATGGCTTTAAATCACTAAGTGCAGGTAAGAATACATAGTTTTCAGTCATATGAAGATCAAGAGTATTAGGGTTATTCAGAGAAACAGAATCAATAGGAGATATCTATAGATTTATATCTATGTCTGTCTATATAATTTTTATATATGGAGACTTATTATGAGGAATTCCTGTATGAAATTATGAAGGCAGAAAAATTCCATGACCTGCTATCTTCAAGCTACAGATGCAGGAAAGCCAGTGGTATAATTCTAGTCCAAGTCCAAAGGCCTGAGAATCAGGGGAGCTGATGGTGTAAATCTCAGTCCAAAGGTAGGAGAAGACCTATGTCCCAACAAGCAGGCAGGCAGGAAGAAAAAAGGGTGAATTTCTCCTTCCTCCACCCTTTGTTCTATTCAGGCCCTCAACAGATTGAATAATACCTACCCACATTAGGGAGTGCAATCTACTTTACTAAGTCCACTTATTCTAATGCTAATCTTATCCAAATCCAGTCTCACAAACACACTCAGAAATAGTGTGCAATCTGGGTACCTGCTGGTGCAGTCAAGTTGACAAATAAAATTAAGCAGTGTATCAAGTAACCTAAGATAATCCTTCAAAAGTGGAAGTGTTTAAGTCCAGAGAAAATACATTTAGGCCTTGCCTGCTGGTGCGTGGAGCAGCGAAACACTCTGTGCCAGAGATTGTCAGAGAGATTAGCTCAAGATGGTGGAGTAGAAGGACACGTGCTTACCCCTTCTTACGAGAACACCGGAATCACAACTAACTGCTGAACAACCATACACAAAAGAAAGCTAGAACCTACCAACAAAGATACCCTACATCCAAAGACAAAGAAGAAACCACAATGAGATGGTAGGAGGGGTGCAATCACAATAAAATCAAATCCCATATCTGTGACCCACAAACTGGAAAACAATTATACCACAGAAGTTCTCCCGCTGGAGTGAAAGTTCTGAGCCCCACATCAGGCTTCCCAGCTTGGGGGTCCGGCAACAGGAGGAGCAGCCTCCAGAGAATCTGGCTTTGAAGACAACTGGAGTTGCATCACAGGAATTACACAGGACTGGGGGAAACAGAGACTCTACTCTTTGAGGGTGTGCACAAGGACCTATGTGCACCAGGACCCACGGGTAAAAAAAGCAGTTACCCCATAAGAGACTGGGCCAAACCTACCGGCTGGTATTAGACGGTCTCCAGTAAAGGTGGGGGGGCGGCTGGAACTTACTGCAGGGACAAAGACACTGGCCGAAGCAATTCTGGGAGGTATTCATTGGCATGAGCCCTCCTGGAAGCCGCCATTAGCCCCACCCAACAGACTGTAGGCTCCAGTGCTGGGAAGCCTCAGGCCAAACAACCAACAGGGTGGGAATACGGCCCCACCCATCAGCAGACAAGCAGATTAAAGTTTTACTGAGCATGGCCCTGCCCACCAGAGGGAAAAGACACAGCTCCACCTACCACCAGTCCCTCCCATCAGGAAGTTTGCACAAGCCTCTTAGATAGCCTCATCCACCAGGGGGCAGACAGCAGAAGCAAGAAGAACTACAATGCTGCAGCTGCGGAACGGAAACCACAATCACAGAAACTTAGACAGAATGAAACGGCAGAAGAATATATCCCAAATGAAGGAACAAGATAAAACCCCAGAAAAACAACTAAGTGAAGTGGAGATAGGCAACCTTCTGGAAAAAGATGCAGAATAATGATAGTGAAGATGATCCAGGATCTCAAAAAAAGAAGGGAGGCAAGAATCGAGAAGATGCAAGAAATGTTTAACAAAGACCTAGAAGAACTAAAGAAAAAACAAAGAGATGAACAATACAATAATTAAAATGAAAAATACACTAGAAGGAATCAATAGCAGAATAACTAAGGCAGAAGAATGGATAAATAACCTGGAAGACAGGATGGTGGAAATCACTGCTACAGAACAGAATAAAGAAAAAAGAATGAAAAGAAATGATGACAGTCTAAGAGACCTCTGGGACTACATTAAATGCATAAACATTCGCATGACAGAGGTCCCAGAAGGAGAAGAGAGAGAGAGAGGACCCAAGAAAATATTTGAAGAGATAATAGCTGAAACCTTCCCTAACATGGGAAAGAAACAGTCACCCACGTCCAGGAAGTGCAGAGAGTCCCAGGAAGGATAAACCCAAGGAGGAATATGTGGAGACACATAGTAATGAAATTGACAAAGATTAAAGACAAAGAAAAAAATATTAAAAGCAACAAGGGAAAAGTAACAGATAACATACAAGGGAACTCCCACAAGGTTATCAGATGATTTCTCAGCAGAAACTCTGCAGGCCAGAAGGGAGTGGCATGATATATTTAAAGTAATGAAAGGGAAGAATCTACAACCAAGAATACTCTATCCAGCAAGGCTCTCATTCATATTCGATGGTGAAAACAAAAACATTACAGACAAGTGAAAGCTAACAGAATTCACCACGAGACCAGCTTTGCAACAAATGATAAAGGAACTTCTCTAAGTGGAAAAGAAAAGGTATGTCTAGAAACAAGAAAATTACAAATGAAAAAGCTCACTGGTAAGGGAAACACACAGTAAAGGTAGGAAATCATCCACACACAAATATGATATCAAAACCAGCAATTGTGAGAAGGGGAGAACACAAATGCAGGATATAGGAAATGCATTTGAAATTAAAAGAACAGCAACTTAAAACAACCTTCTTTATATACAGACTGCTCTATCAAAATCTCACAGTAACTACAAATCAAAAGTCTACAAAAGATACACAAACAAAAAAGAAAAAGGAATCAAAACACAACACTAAAGTTAGTCATCAAATCACAAGAGAAGAGAAAAAAGAGGAAGGGAAGAAAAAAGACCTACAAAAACAAATCCAAAATAATTAACAAAATGGCAATAAGAACATGCATATTGATAATTACCTTAAACATAAACAGATTAAATGCTCCAACCAAAAGACATAGACTGGTTGAATGGATATAAAAACAAGACCAACATATATGCTGTCTACAAGAGACCTACTCCATATTAGAGATACATACAGACTGAAAGTGAGCAGAGGGAAAAAGGTATTCCATGCAAATGGAAATCAAAAGAAAGCTGGAGTAGCAATACTCATATCAGAAAAAATAGACTTTAAAATAAAGACTGTTATAAGAGACAAAGGACACTACATGATGATCAAGGGATCAATCCAGGAAAAAGATATAACAATTTTAAATATATATGCACCCAACATAGGAGCACCTCAATATAGAAGGCAAATGCTAACAGCCATAAAAGGAAACTGACAGTAACACAATAACAGTGGAGGACTTTAACACCCCACTTACACCAATGGACAGATGATCCAGACAGAAAATTAATGAGAAAACACAAGCTTTAAATGACACAATAGACCAGACAGACTTAACTGATATAGAGCATTCCCCAGGACTGACCACATGCTGGACCACAAACTGAACCTCAGTAAATTTAAGAAAACCGAAATCATACCAAGCATATTTTCCGACACAACGCTATGAGATTACAAATCAGCTACAAAAAGACCCTCTAAAAAACACAAACACTTGGAGGCTAAACAATATGCCACTAAAGAACCAAAGGATCACTGAAGAAATCAAAAAGGAAATTTAAAAAATACCTAGAGACAAATGGAAGCACAATCCAAAACCTACGGGATACAGTGAAGGCAGTTCTAAGAGGACGTTTATAGCAATACAATCTTACCTCAGGAAACAAGAAAAATCTCAAAAAAACAATCTAAGCTTACACCTAAAGCAACTAGAGAAAGAACAAACAAAACCCAAACTTAGCAATAGGAAAGAAATCATAAAGATGAGAGCAGAAGTAAATGAAATAGAGATGAAGAAAACAATAGAAAAGATCAATGAAACTAAAAGCTGGTTGTTTGAAAAGATAAACAAAATTGATAAACCTTTAGCCAGACTCACCAAGAAAAAAAAGGAGAGGGCTCAAACCAATGAAATCAGAAATGAAAAGGAAGTTACAATGGACACCACAGAAATACAAAGAATGGTAAGAGACTACTAAAAGCAACTATATGCCAATAAAATGGACCACCTGGAAGAAATGGACAAATTCCTAGAAAGGTACAATATCCCAAGACTGAACCAGGAAGAAATAGAAAATATGAACAGACCAATCACAAGTCATGAGACTGAAACTGTGATTTAAAAACTCCCAACAAACAAAAGTCCAGGACCAGATGGATTCACAGGTGAATTCTACCAAACATTTAGAGAACAGTTAACATCAATCTTACTGAAACTCTTCCAAACAATTGCAGAGGAAGGAATACTCCCAAATTCATTCTATGAGGACACCATCACCCTGATACAAAAACCAAAGATACCACAAAAAAAGGAAATTACAGGTCAATATCACTGATGAACATAGATGCAAAAATCCTCAAAAAAATATTAGCAATCTGAATCCAACAATACATTAAAAGGAGTATACACCATGATCAAGTGGGATTTTTTCCAGTGATGCAAGGATTTTTCAATATCTACAAATCAGTGTGATACACCACATCAACAAATTGAAGAATAAAAACCATATGATCACCTCAATAGATGCAGAAAAAGCTTCTGACAGAACTCAACACCTACTTATGATGAAAACTCTCCAGAAAGTGGGCACAGAGGAACATACCTCAACATAAAAAAGGCCATATATGACAAACTTACAGCTAAAATCATACTCAAAGGTGAAAAGCTAAAAGCATTTCCTCTAAGATGAGGAATAAGACAAGGATGTCCCCTCTCGCCACTTTTATTCAACACAGTTTTGGAAGTTCTAGCCATGCTAATCAGAGAAGCAAAAGGAATAAAAGGGCAGAAGACCTGAAGAGACATTTCTCCAAAGAAGACATACACATGGCCAAGAGGCACATAAAAAGATGTTCAACATCGCTAATTATTAGAGAAATGCAAATCAAAACTACAGTGAGCTATCACCTCACACCAGTCAGAATGGCCATCATCAAAAAGTCTACAAATATTAAATGCTGGAGAGGATTTGAAGAAAAGGGAACTCTCCTGCACTGTTGGTGGGAATGTAAATTGGTACAGCCACTATGGAGAACAGTATAGAGATTCCTTAAAAATCTAAAAATAGAGGTACCATAAGATCCAGCTAGCCCATTCCTGGGCACATATCTGGAGAAAAACTTGGTTCAAAAGTATACATGCACCCCAATGTTCACTGCAGCACTGTTTACAACAGCCAAGACATGAAAGCAACCTAACAGTCCATCGACAGATGAATGGGTAAAGATGTGGTACATATATACAGTGGAATATTACTCAGCTATAAAAAAGAATGAAATAATGCCATTTACAGCAACATAGATGGAGACCTGGAGATTATCATACTAAGTGAAGTAAGAGACACAGAGAAAGGCAAATCATATGATATCACTTACTTGAAGAGTCTAAAAAAATGAAAAAGAAAAATGATACAAATGAACGTATCTACAAAACAGAAACAGACTCACAGACTTAAAGAATGAACTTATGGTTACCAGGGGGAAGGGTGACAAGGAGGCATAGACTGGGAGTTTGGGACTGACGTGTACACACTGCTATATTTGAAATAGATAACCAACAAGGACCTACTGTACAGTACAGGGAATTCTGCTCAATAGTCTGTAATAACTTAAGTGGAAAAAGAATTTGAAAAAGAATTTTAAAAAAGGAAAATACATTTACTATAATTGCTGAGCTTTTTTTATTCTAACACATATTGCTGGCAAATCTAAGATTCATTTTCCAAAGCCAATCTTATCTGTAGAGGCAGGCAAATTTTTTAAAATATTTAAGCTATTTTGAATATTCATTTTCTAAAGGAAGATGTGATCATCAATAAAAATGGCTCATTATAAATGAAATGATTAAAATATCCCTTTTGGTTTTTTAGAAATTTTTATGACAATATTTTTATAGAATGTGAATTGTTGAGTCCTTGACATTTTAGCACACTTATTACTATGAACAAACATCTTACTTTCAAAGAAAGCAGACAGTAGTGGAATAAATTTATAACAGTGAGAATGCTTGGAGACAATATTCATTTTTCATTTTCTGGTGTATTACATCCATTCAATTATATAAAACACTTGTTTTAATCAATATTAGATCTATATTTGTATGTCTTGATATCACTGACTGAAATAAAGATACAAAATGCTTTTCAATTGAGTTCTTTTTATAAAGATTCAAAAACATTACAGTGTTTTTAGGGGAAATATGGTAAGTTTAAAAAAATTTTTTAGATGTAAATATTCTTGTGAATTTTACATACTTCTTTCAACAATACTATGTAGTAGTAGTAGTACAAGAATAAAGTAATATGTGGAGTAAAAAAATTTAATACCTCCAGATTTCAAATATTTTGTTCCATTTCGGTCCACGACTCAGAAACCATGATCACTATTGTTAAAAAAGAAATAAAAAATATTTTTAAAAGGAGAAAAAAAAGATTGATAATAGATGCTAGTTGCAGGTATAATTTATTGTGCATATAACTAAATTCTATCAAAGATTTACTTTCTATGTAAAATTCTTTAACAAATTTTACAGACTTCAGGTCCAACAGGTAAAAGGAAATCTCATCACGTTCCCTTCCTTCAAAACACAAAACAACTCCACATTTTAATTGTTTTCTGTGAGTGAAACTCGGAATTCAGAATTATCTCAAGATTGATGGTAAATTTATTTCAGAAATTATTTGACAGTTCTGACCAATTTTTAGTAGGTTTAGTTTGGTCCTTACTGAAACTGGGTTACCCCTTTCCCTAAAATAAGTGAACTCTAAGAGAAATCCAGTAGACTTTTTAATTTTTGAAAAATGTTTTGAGTCACTACCTTATGCAAGTAATAGACACAGACATGAACAGGTTAAGAAGGAGGAAAAAGGTTCTTGATATACTTAAACTACAATCTCTTATGAAATGAAATAAGCATTTCCTACATAGATGGTCCCAAGAAATACAACAATAACTAAGTGGAAGCTAAAGTGGAGGGTCACTTTAGAAACAGCTAAACCAGAAAAGTCTAAATGGCCTGCAGCAACCTCAGAAAGCAGAGGACAGACTTGCATACACAGAGTGCACATTCACTAAGAGGAGGGTGACAAAGAGATGACTTTTTCATAACATTTTGTAACATCAACAGTTATGCATCAGGACTTTGATTTTCAGCCCCAACTGCCACGCTACACAAACATGCACACACATACACATCCTCACACTCTTGTGCTCACCAAATCCAAACAGCTTTTCTACACCCAGGGTATATTTTAATAAACCAAACAAGACAACGTAGAAATCATCTGAACTCACCAAAGCAATTTCAGGTCACCTTCTACCTAACTATAGAATAAATGTTCCCTAGGTATTGCCCTGATATCTTTTTTTTTTAATTAATTAATTTTATTTTTGGCTGTGTTGGGTCTTTGGTGTTGCATGTGGACTTTTCTTCAGTTGCAGCGAGCAGGGGTTACTCTTTGTTGAGGTGCACAGGCTTCTCACTGTGGTGACTTCTCTTGTTGCAGAGCACAGGCTCTAGGCACGCGGGCTTCAGTAGTTGTGGTGCACGGGCTTAGTTGCTCCGTGGCATGTGGGATCTTCCCAGACCAGGGCTCGAACCCATGTCCCCTGCATTGGCAGGCGGATTTTTAACCACTGCACCACCAGGGAAGCCCGCCCTGATATCTTAATGACAGCTTTCTGATAAGCCACTAGTGAGAAAGAATCTGAAATAGACTCCTTTCACAGGCTTATATTTTAAGACTATGAAACTCAACCCTATTGTAAAAACACTGAAGAACTTAATGCATTTTGCAAATGAGATGCAAACTTGCAAAAAGTAAATTAATGAACCAAATAAACAAACAGTTTAACTGCCTGGAATTACTGAAACTGTATTCTAAAAATTCCTGGAATCTAGGTTCATGTACCACTCAAGGCAGAATAATTCATACTACTTGATAACACCTTGCTTTCTAGAGCTTTTTAATTGTTAAAACCATTTCAGCGAAGTGAGTTGCACAGTTTCTAATCAAATAAGATAAAAACATGCTTTTGGAAGAGGTGAACAAAATCACAGATTGGGGGGGGACTACTGTACATTGGCAAGAGAAGCATCAATTTCCCTGGGAAGAGGTGAACAAAACAGAATCAGAGAACTTTTGGAAGAGGTGAACAAAACAGAATCCGAGAACAAGATGTCCTCTTCCAGTACAAGAAAATATATACCTGTGAGTCTGACTCCCTGTTTTCAAGTGGAATGCTGTTATTAATAGTTCACATCCTACTCCCCAAAAGTTTTACTTTCCCTTTTGTGTCTTGCAGTATCTAGACACATCCTGCAAAGAAGCTTTATGGGAACATCGACCCTACTAGAGGTTTCTTGTATTTGTTGCGTAGTTTTGTGACTGGGCAAAGATATGCTCTTAGGAAGGTGGCAGAGATGTTGGTAATGTCTGGATGATGTTGAGAGGCATGATATTGTCAGGTGGGAATTACTGAGGATGTGTATGTAAAACAGCACTAAAAGGCTACCTTTGCATTTCAGTGTACCATGGAGTCACTAAAGCCTCTTTCATTACTTAGCTACTGTAAAACACAATATACAGAGAAGGAGACAGTGAATGGAGGGCTGTTCCCAGTTCACCAAAATCCTATATTGTGCTCTAATATTTAGTTCTCAATGCAACTTTGTCTTAACAACAAGTAAGTAACTGTTAGGTACAATACATGACGTTTGATATTTGGGGGATTTTAAAATGAATTAGCCGTAATCCTCCTCTTGAGAAAGTTTTGATGTGGGAATCCAAAATGATGAAAAAGAAACATTTCCACAACATTCTACACTTTACAAAGTACAAAGTTCAAGTGCATCCTCTTATTTAAACCTCACAACAACCTTGTAAAATACATCATGTACTATTCATCCCATTTTATTGATGATTCAAAGAGGTTCAAAGAGGTTAAGAAAACTTCCCAGCATTTTAAAAACAGTTAAAGGAAGAACCAGAACTAGGATCCAAATTATCTGAAACTAGAATTAAAATTTGACCATTGCTTTTTTTTTTTTTACCAATATGCGACATGTATATATGTGTCTGTAGTTAACATACAATTTTTTTACCTTTTTTTTATTGGAGTATAACTGCTTTACAATGGTGTGTTAGTTTCTGCTTTATAACAAAGTGAATCAGCTATACATATACATATGTCCCCATATCTCCTCCCTCTTGCATCTCCCTCCCACCCTCCCTATTCCACCCCTCTAGGTACAATTTTTCTACCTTTCCAAGGAAACATTCATGAAAACACAGAGATTCCAAAGTTCTAACTATAAGAGAAACCAAACTTAACAATCTAAAATCCTCCATATTGTGAAAGGGATTTTATCTTACCATGGGTGGGGTTTAGAAACAGAACTGGTCACTCATCCTTCATAGAATACCCTTAGCTAAGATACCCAGGTCTCAATGTTTAATACTCTCCTAATATTCTGATTATCTCTTTGCCCAGTATATATAGACTATACAAACGGCCACAGATTCCTTTGGGAATGACTGGAGTGGGAGGCAGAGGGATCTGAGGAGGAATATTTATAACACAACCTTGTGACAATATTGCAGTGTCTTTCCTTTTAGGGAATCCATATCTCTCTACACTCTCACTTTTTTTTGACTTACATCAGGTCTCTGTTCCCCAAACTTAGAGTTTCATTTTTCGACACACATGTCAAGTAAGAATCAGTATGCTGTTCTTGCAGATGTATTTGCATCCTAGGGAAAGGGTGATTCTTGTGGGTCAAATCATTCCAATTCATGCTTTGGTCTTGTTATCTATTATGGTATTTATATGTACTTTATGCCTGGTGCTGAAGAGCTACCACATAACTGCATTTCTGGGATTCCATCATCCCATTGAAATAAGGCATCCATCTCAATCACGGCATCTTCCACTGTCATCTCCAGCTTTCAGAGGGAAGTTACAACAGACCTTCCCAAGGAAACTGATGCTTCTTTTGCCAATGTACAGTAGTCCCCCCTTATCTGTGGTTTTACTTTCTGAGGTTTCAGATACCTGTGGTCAACCCCAATCCAAAAATATTAAATAGAAATTTCCAGAAATAAACAATTCATAAATTTTACATTGTGCACCATTCTGAGTAGCGTGATGAAATCTTGCACCATCCTGCTCCACCCAACCCTGGACATGAATCATCCTTTTGTCTGGGGTATCCCGTCCATTAGTCACTTAGTAGCCATCTAGGTTATCAGATCAACTGTCCAGGTATCGCAGTGCTTGTATACAAGGAACACTTATTTTACTTAATAACAGCCCCAAAGCACAATAGTAGTGATGTTGGCTATTCAGATATGCCAAAGAGAAGCCATAAAGTGTGCCCTTTAAGTGAAAAGGTGAAAGTTCTTGACTTTATAAGGAAAGAAAAAGTCAAATGCTGAGATGGTTAAATTTCACAGTAAGAATGAATTTCCTATCAGTGAAATTGTGAAGAAGGAAAAAGGAACTGGTACTAGTTTTGCTGTTGCATCTCAAACTGCAAAAGTTTACAGCCACAGTGCATCATAGGTGCCTAGTTAAGATGGAAAGGGCATTAAATTTGTACAGTGAGAAATTTTGACACACATTCACATAGCATTTATTACAGTATATCTTATTATTGTTGTTAATCTCTTCCTATACCTAATTAATAAATTAAACTTTATCACAGGTATGTATGTATAGGAAAGGACATAGCATATATAGGGTTCAGTACTACCTGCAGTTTCAGGTATCCACTGGGGGTCTTGGAACATATCCCCCGTGATTAAGGGGTAACTACTATTTTTAAGCACTTTGGTCATGGCAGCATTTTTGGAAATTTCCTGGATCACATAGTGATATCGTGGATGTATGGATAACACATGATAAATTCTTAGCGTTTCACTTCCTCTAGGTGTAAGTCAAGTTAAATTAGATTACAATGCAGTAACTGTCCTCGAATCTCAGTGGTTGTATATATTGAAGGCTTATGTTTTACTCACACTACTTGCTCATTTCAGGTCAGCAAAGTGGTTCTACTACAGGAGACACTCAGTGAACCAAGCTGATGCAACAGCCACCATCTCAAACATTGTCTGTCAATGTAGCAGAGGGAAGAAATGCTCTGGAAGTGTGGCATTAGCAATTAAATGCCCTGGCCTGTAAATGATGTGTGCCACATTCTCTCACAGTTTATTGAATGGAATTACACACCCTCTACTAACTAACAAGGGGGCCTGGAAGTACAATTCTGTCATGTTCTCAGTAGAGAACCTGAAATATTTGTCAACAGGCATTACTGTCTACAACACTCTCCATTATTCCAGGGAAGTCTGGCATCCCATTTTAATTTAATACAGAGAACTGTTGAGATTTCTGTTCTCCAAGCAAGCAGGTTTCCAATGCTCATCTCAGATGCTCAAGCTAATACACTGTATCCACATGCCTGGTCATTATACCTACATAGATCAATTCAACCCACACTAACAAATTTCTTCCTTCCTCATCAGCACTCTTAGAATTCATTCCCATATATATTACTAAGGGTTCTACTAAGTTAAATTATTAAGATCTTAAAATTCTTTTTGATGTGTATCTATTTTCTTCTGCTTCCAACTTTTTAATTGTTCTTCTGAGACAAGATGGAATCTGACTCTAATACGGATCTGATGGCAATGAGAGGTGGACATGAAGAGAATTAGCATCCTTTGTAGGTTAACTGCCTCAGGTAAAATCCTTGAAGGATCTTCAAGCAAGACAGTACTAGATTCATCTGCGAGAAGGGACTACTGATGGCAAAGAAGCTCACTGGGACTTGGTGATTCACAGAACCTGGATTCATCTAAACTACCAATTGTCCCTAACCCTTTCTTAAAGCCACACTCTTTCCTAATCATTATCCTAAATTTCACATAGAGATCTGGTGAAGCTATGAATTCAACCTGTGTTGGAATTAGGCATGCAAGATCAGACTCTGTCTTGTTTTTAGCTACATCAGCTCTGAGTCTACAAGAGAAGAAATTCTTAGAATAGTCATAGAAGGTCTCATGTCCTCAGACCATGCCATAAGACCAAAACTAAAAATTCAGAACATTTTATTCTCTTTCTTTAAGCTCTTCATTACTTCTGGAATTAGATATTGACCCACAGAGGTAGGTATTCCTTAGTCCTATCACAATAGTTTATGACAGCAGCTATATAATGTGTCAAAGCCTTGCCTTAAATAACCCTTTCTTTCCAGACAACCTCAAGTAATCACTTAATAGTTTTTCTACTTTTTAATTGACCACCAGTATCTCATTTTCCACTGGCTTATTGTTGCCTTCAAGCCCAAACTTGTAAGATAATAATCCAGATTCCAAACTTTGTGAATCTGTTTATGGGAATAGGTTTCAATTCAGGAAAGAGAAATTAGTCTAGGTATTTCACACAAAAAAGGAATTGGGTACTTACAATTTTACTGGAATTAATGGAAGAGTAGAAGTCATAGGAAGACCACTAGACTGCAAGGCCATGCCATGCAACTACTATCCAAATATCAGAAAACTGTTACTGCTATTCTGAAGTCAGGAAACATCTGGAAACTGGTGTTGCTACCACAGCTGCCTATTCCACCAGAAAGTGGCATGTGCAGTCTGGCTTCAGAAAAACCTGTGTCTGCCAGAACCTGTCCATCAGCCACTACCATCACAGAAAGAACAGCAGCCACCTGACTCACCTTCCAGACTTCATTTGGAATTTCTGCATAACAAAATGACATTAAAAATACAGATTCTATATTGTTATTTCTAAATTAATTTATAATAAGATTCAATTCCCATAAAAATCTCCTCCTCCTTTTAATTTTTTTTTAATTATTATTATTATTATTTTTTGCGGTATGCGGGCCTCTCACTGCTGTGGCCTCTCCCGCTGCGGAGCACAGGCTCCGGATGCTCATGTTCAGCGGCCATGGCTCACGGGCCCAGCCGCTCCGCGGCATGTGGGATCTTCCCGGATCGGGGCACGAACCCGTGTCCCCTGCATTGGCAGGCAGACTCTAAACCACTGCGCCACCAGGGAAGCCCCTCTCCTTTTTATTTTTTACTGGTACTTGAGAGATTGATTCCAAAGCTCTTTTGGGTAAATAAATTAGTTGAGAATATCTACGAAAAAGAATAATAATAAAAGAAACTGTGCTCAGAAATGAAAATGCATTGTAACTTTTTATCAGTACATTTTGTGATAATAATATGACATGAGAGACAGACCAGTGGAAAAGAACAATTATCCAGAAAAAGTGGTATATATAATAATGTAGTAGAAGATGACAATGGCTTCACAAATCAATGATAAAAGGAACATTTGCTCAATCTACCAAAATAAATTTTAGCTATTTATTACAACAAAAATAAAGTTGAAATCCAAGCTGTTACTTCATATCTGAAGTATACATATACTTCATATCTTATTCTCTAAATAATTATATGTAAAGTTACAAGCCAATAAAAATGGAAAATTGTACAGGTAAATACAATTTTCATAAATGAATTTCCTATAAAGAAACACTTTACTGTTACTCAGTCATCAGTCAAGATCTGTCATATCAGACTTCACCCATCATCCCATGGGAAGCTCTGCCTTTCTAGAGGTGTTGGTGGTGGGTGAGGGAAGGGATTAGGTAATAAACACTTTTTAAATAAAACACAAGACAAGGTCTTTGCCATTTTCTGAGGATCATCCTCAACTAACATTGAGAAAAAAACTTGCTATTATGAAAAAAATTAAGTATTCTTAATAAGGGTTCTAAAATTCACCCAAGACTATTTCTTGAAAATTATAATAAATAAAATAAACTGATTATCTAGAGGAAGAAGGCTTCTTATAGAGAGAAGAGCAGTGCAAAGATCTTAGATGACAGTGGGTTTGGAAGTGTGCAAGGAACTATTGTAAGAAGGTAATGCAAATTGTTGAATGAACGAATACAGTCCCCCAAAACAATAAGGTTGTCCTAGAGTAACATTAAGCCAATGATAAAGTTTGAATTCTTTTTTATTATTATTATTAGTTTCTGCTTCATAACAAAGTGAATCAGTCATACATATACATCTGTTCCCACATCCCTTCCCTCTTGCGTCTCCCACCCTCCCACCCTCCCTATCCCACCCCATAAAGTTTGAATTCTTGACACATTTTCTTAGGTAAAGTTGCTTTAAAAAAAAAAAAAAGACAGCAAAAAATAAAGTCATCATTTTCTATTTTTCTTTGCTTCAAATTTTGGTCTGTAAATTCTTTTGAAAGTGAGATCAAACCCTAATTTGCTCTGCCTTATACTGATGTGCCATGCATACTCTGGACTCCTTCCACAATTTCAATCCATCTCCCACTATTTCTCAACACCAGTCCTCCACTCCAGCCAACTGTGTCTACTTATTTGTCAAGCACACGATGCTCATTTTCATCCCAAATTCTTTGTTCTTACTATTTCTCTGACCTGGAGTGCCCTTCTGCCTTTCCTCCCTACTCTGCTTATTAACAAAATCCTACCCACACTTCAGAGCTCACCCCAGTGTTCTTCAGCCCCTGAAGCCTCTACTCATTCTCCCCACAACCTTACCTCATCGAACTCGAACTATATTTTTCATTCAGACTACTAAATAATAACATTATTATTGATATTACTGTTCCATTTTAGGTTGACAAGTTTCTAGTAACTTACTTAATTTCAAATTTACAGAAAGGTTGCAAAAAGAGTACAAAGAACTTTTGATTTCTTTCACCTAGGTTCCCCAACAATTGTTAATATCTCAACATACTTGCACTATCAACCATATATATAGATAAATATAATAATCTCATTAAAATTTTCTAGTTATTCTCAAAATATGTCTTTTTTTCACTTTCTGGTCCAGGATTTCATTGCATTTGTTGTTACGTCTCTTTAGCCTCCTTCTATTTGAAACAGTTCCTTTATCCTTCCCTGTCTTTCATGACCATGAGGGTTTTAGAGAAAACAAGCCCTCTGTCCCTGTTTTGAATCAGTCCATTATGCAAGAAGTCCTGGGGTTTTTTAGTGGAATATGATATATATAAACAGAGGTGGTGCTCCATGTTCTCATTGCTACTGAGGTGTCTTTGATTTCAGGACTTCTCAATAGGGGGGTGGGATGAATTGGGAGATGGGGTTTGACATATATACACTATTGATACTATGTATAAAATATATAACTAATGAGAACCTATTGTATAGCTCAGGGAACTCTATTCAATGCTCTGTGGTGACCTAAATGGGAAGGAAATCCAAAAAGAGGGGATATATGTATACATATATCTAATTAACTTTGCTGTACAGTAGAAACTAATGCAACACTGGAGAGCAACTATACTCCAATAAATTTTTTTTAATTTTATTTTTTTATACAGCAGGTTCTTATTAGTTATCTATTTTATACATATTAATGTATATATGTCAATCCCAATCTGCCAATTCATCCCACCACCACCAGCCCACCCCCAGCTTTCTCCCCTTGGTATCCATATGTTTGTTCTCTACATCTGTGTTTCTATTTCTGCCTTGCAAACTGGTTCATCTGTACCATTCTTCTGGATTCCACATATATGTGTTAATATACGATATTTTTCTCTTTCTGACTTACTTCACTCTGTATGACAGTCTCTAGGTCCATCCACATCTCTACAAATGACCAAATTTTGTTCCTTTTTATGGCTGAGTAATATTCCATTGTATATATGTACCACATCTTCTTTATCCATTTGTCTGTCAATGGGCATTTAGGTTGCTTCCATGCCCTGGCTATTGTAAATAGTGCTGCAATGAACATTGGGGTACATGTGTCTTTTTGAATTATGGTTTTCTCTGGGTATATGCCCAGTAGTGGGATTACTGGGTCATATGGTAATTCTATTTTTAGTTTTTTAAGGAACCTCCATACTGTTCTCCATAGTGGCTGTATCAATTTACATTCCCACCAATAAAATTTTTTTAAAAAATTAATGGACATACTTAGAAAATAAATGTAAGTACACATGGACATGCATCTGTATCTACTTCTAAACCTATTTATATTTTTAAATAGGTTCATGTCAACAACTCCAGTTCCCATTCAATACTTTTCTAGCTTTCCTCCTCTACATATCTGAAATCCTTTCTCCAGCAGTGAGAAATTTGGCTCTCAATATATTTAATATATTTGCTTACTTGCTCATTCCTCTTGTATGAACCAAATCTAATCACACACATCTGCCACTTCCTTAGCTCTACATTTCCTTGGCCCCACTGCTACTTCCTTGGCCTTGCCACCAACAGGGGGCTTGGTCATATCATTGTCTCCAAAGAAAGTCAAAGGAAGAGAAGGGAAAGAAAAAGAAAAAAAAAGAAAGAAAGAAAGAGAAGCAATTCTTTTATAGAATATAGAATGTTAATACCAAAAGAACCTTGAAAATCATCTAAAATATGCTCTTCAGATAAAGAAACAGGCTCAGAGAAGTAAAATGATCTGCCCGAAGCCACTCATGGAGAGCTCAGAGTATAAAAGAAGTCTCTTGAACTTTTAGAGCTTTTCCCTCAACAAATGACGTGTATACCCTGTTCTCACTTCATCTCATAATTATTAAAATAAAAATGCTTAATTATTATATATTTAGTAAATTAAATAAAATATTGAGGGGAGGGCTTCCCTGGTGGCGCTGTGGTTGAGAGTCCGCCTGCCGATGCAGAGGACACGGGTTCGTGCCCCGGTCCAGGAAAAGCTGACATGCCACGGAACGGCTGGGCCCGTGAGCCATGGCCGCTGAGCCTGCGCATCCAGAGCCTGTGCTCCGCAATGGGAGAGGCCACAACAGTGAGAGACCCGCATACCACAAAAAAAAAAAAAAATTGAGGGGAGTGAAAATATAGTGTTCTCACTGCAACCACAGAATGTTTCTTCATTGCTGCATTCATATATAGAACTTTATGAATAATTGTATTCCATATACTTATTTCTTATATAGAAAAAAATTGAAATTTTTAAACACAATTGCTAATTTTTCAAAACTAATTTCTTCTAATAGGTCACTTGTTAATTTCAACCAGGGTCTATATTCAGAGCTGTAAAACTTAAAATAATGTAAAACATGGTAGATAATGATGTTAGAATTTGGTTAAGACTTATTATGTAAGAACTAATAAAGAATGATAAACCATAATGGAAAAGAATATTAAATATATATATATACTCAGTGTATAACTGTGTCACTTTTCTGTACAGCAGAGATGGGCACCACATTGTAAATCAACTATAATAAAAAAATAAACTAAAATTTTAAAAAAGAACTAATAAAGAAAAAAATTTGTACTTTGTGACTCAAGCATGTCATTTTCTCTAAAGCTGTACTTTCCAAAAAGAAATATAAAAGCCACATATATAATTTTAATCACATTTTTTAAAAAATGTAAAGGAAGCAGATGAAATTAATTATATATTGACTGCTATAGGTTGAATGTTTGTGTCCCTACAAAATTCACATGTTTAAATTTCATCCTCAGTGTGATGGTATTTATGAGGTGGGGCCTTTGGGAGGTGATTAGGTCATGAGGGCAGAATCCTCATGAATGAGATTAGCGCCCTTATAAAAGAGACCCCAGAGAGCTCCCTTGGCCCTTCCACCATGTGAGGACACAGGGTACAGGAACTCAGCTTTCACTGGACACTGAATCTGCTGGCACCTTGATCTTGAACTTCCCAGCCTCCATTACTGTGAGAAATAAATATTTATTGTTTAAATCACACAGTCTATGTTATTATTTTTAGCAGCCTGAACAGACTAAGATGTATATGTACACATATACACATGTGTATATTAAAATATATGCAAAATATCATATCAATATGGAATCAGTAAAAAATTATTAATGAGCAATTTTACATTTTAATTTATGCTAATAAATCTTCAAAAATCTGGTATGGGGCCTCCCTGGTGGCGCAAGTGGTTGAGAGTCCGCCTGCCGATGCAGGGGATACGGGTTCGTGCCCCGGTCTGGGAGGATCCCATGTGCCGCGGAGCGGCTGGGCCCGTGAGCCATGGCCGCTGAGCCTGCGCGTCTGGAGCCTGCGCGTCCAGAGCCTGTGCTCCGCAACGGGGGAGGCCACAACAGTGAGAGGCCCGCATACCGCAAAAAAAAAAAAAAAAAAAAAATCTGGTATGTATTTTACACTTAAAAACTCAACTGGGTGTAGCCAGATTTCAAGTACTCAATAGTCGCTTATGGCTTGTGCTACCATATTTGCAGTACAGCTCTAAGGGACAAATGAACATTCTTCAAGAAGTTCTAACCTTTCAGAGTATTTGGCAAATAAATTTTATAAAACTTTCCAGTATCCATAAAAAGGTAGTTATGCTTTTGTATGTAAACCATAGGATTTATTACTATTTATTTAATAAACCATAGGGTGAAATATAACCAAAAAGAAGTAATGCTTTTGAAAAAAAAAGGAGGTAGAATTTTCTTGAGACCAAAGGGAGAATTAATGATGATTGCATACAGTGTCCATTATACTTCATTAATATTCTCATTATTCCAGTCACATCTCCTTACCAATCCCATTTCTACTTTAAGAAATCAGAAGAGACTCAAAGTATTATAAAACATTATTTTAATGTTTTGGTCTTACATCAGTAATTGTAATTTCCTGGAGGTGTATGTAATATCAACAAAGTAGTTCAGTACTTCTCATGAGTATTTTTCCTGTTTTCCTCAGTATATCCATGGCCCCATTTACTTTATTCTTTCATTTTTATGCTAGCCTTTTCTTTTACCCTAAAATTCTCTTTCCTAAGAACATTTAAGGACAGGGTCCCAAAATGGTATATTTCTGCAGATGATACTCCAAATTGGTATGCTAATACACAAAATTACTATCATGGGAGTAATCCACAAAATGCCAAATATATGGCTCATTGTACCAACATCAAAAAGTAGAATAAAAGACAGCTGACTTGCTAGTCACTTCCTACCCTAACAGCTGCTTATAAAAATTGCAGGAATCGGTAGGTATGTATGCAGCGGCCATTTGTAATGCATTGTTCAGGAGCAATATTCTTGTCTCAATAATATTGAGATGAGACAATATTCTTGTCTTTGAGAACTATTTTTCCTAGACCCAGTCCTAGAAGTAGGCAGATACCCAGCTGTGGCCAAGGACCACCTACTGTTTGGCCATAAGGACTGATTTAAAGGTAGGCATGCGATACAGGGGACACGGGTTCGTGCCCTGGTCCAGGAGGATCCCATATGCCGTGGAGCGGCTGGGCCCATGAGCCATGGGCGCTGAGCCTGCGCGTCCGGAGCCTGTGCTCCGCAACAGGAGAGACCACAATAGTGAGAGGCCCACGTACCGCAAAAAATAAATAAATAAATAAATAAATAAAGGTAGGCATGTAATCAAAGTACTTTTCTTCTGGAATCATCAGGAAAGATACTTGCTTATGCTGCCACTGCATGTGAGGACAATGTACAAAGGGCTATTTTTAACACTGTCTTCTGGCTACATAGAGATGAGAAAGTCATTTTAAGGAGAAAATGGGGCCAAAACATAAGAAAAAGTGTCATGAGAAAGAGGGGGAAAATTTCCTGGTGGCATTATTTAGGCCACTGGACCCAGACACGTATGACAGCTAATTTCTAGAAGAAAATATAGGAGAAAAACCTTTGTAATTTTCAGTTAATCAAAGATTTCTTAAATAAAATACCAAAAGTACAATATATAAAAATAATTGATAAATTGGACTTCATCAAAATTGAGAATTTCTGCTATTTGAAAGGGAGTATAAAAAGAATGAAAATGAAAAACAGACAGGGAGAAAGTATTTGCAAATCACATACCTAATAAGAGATTTGTATCCAGAATATATTTTTAAACTATTAAAATTTAATAATGAAAAAACAAACAACATTTTTTAAAAAAACAGGGCAAAAGATTTGATCATACACTTTACCAAAAAAGATATAAAGATGGCACATAAGCACATAAAAGATTCTAAACATCATTAGGCATTATGGAAATGCAAATTATACCCACAATGAGCTACTATTGCACACATAATAAAATGTCTAAAATTCAAAAGATAGCCCATACAAAATGTTAGCAAGGATGCAGAATTCTCAGATATTGCTGGTGGCAATGTGAAATGATACACCATTTTGGCAAACATTCCGAGAGTCTCTTAAAAATTAAACATACACCTACAAACCATTCTACTCCTAGGTATTTAGTCAAAGTAATGAAAGTATACAGCTGGCCCTCCTTAACCGTGGGTTCCTCATCCTCAGATTCAACCAATTGCAGATCAAAACTATTCAAACAAACAAACTAAAACTCCAGATAGTTTGAAAAAGCAAAACTTGAATTTGCTTCAAGCAGGCAACCATTTACATAGCATTTGCTTTGTATTATGTATTATAAGTAATCTAGAGAAGATTTAAAGTATATGGTGGGCTTCCCTGGTGGCGCAGTGGTTGAGAGTCCGCCTGCCGATGCAGGGGACACGGGTTCGTGCCCCTATCCCGGAAGATCCCACATGCCGCGGAGCGGCTGGGCCCGCGAGCCATGGCCGCGGAGCCTGTGTGTCCGGAGCCTGTGCTCCGCAACGGGAGAGGCCACAGCAGTGAGAGGCCCGCGTACAGCAAAAAAACAAACAAAAAAAAAGTATATGGTAAGGTCTGCATAGGTTCTATGCAAATATCACGCTATTTTATATAAAGGACTTGAACATCTAAGAATTTTGATATCCAAAGGGTGTCCTGGAACTAATCCTCCATGGATAACAAAAGATGACTATATGTACATGAATGTTCACTGTAAACTCATTTGCATAAGTCTCAAGCTAGAAGCAACCCCAAAAATCCATCAACAGGCAAATGGATAAACAATGTACAATCACTTATCTATCTGTATCTATCTGTACAATGTATCTATCTGTATAATGGAGTACCACTTAGTAATAAAAAAATAATGACAGATTGTTGCATGCAATATGGATGAATCTCAAAATAATTACGCTGAATGAAAGATGACAGAAAAAACAGAAAGAGGCACATACTATATAATTCCATTTATATAAATGCCTAGACAATGCAAACTAATCTAGAGTGACAGAAAGCGATCAGTGGTTGCCAGGGAAAGTGGTAAGGTTGGGAGGTACAGGAGGGTGGAATTACAAAAAGCCATGAGAAACTTTTGGGAGTGCTAGATAGGTTCATCATCTTGATTTTGGTGATGGGTTTCTGAGTGCATACAAAAAGTAATACATAATGCAAGCAAAAACAATATTTTTATTACATTCTTAAATAACCTCAATTACTTATTAATGAGATGGGTGTGCTTGTCTGAGACACTGCACAACTTTTCAAATCTTGACATCAGATTGGGCCTCATCACTGTCATTTCCTGTTCCACAATGATCTTCACACAACACTTGCTTTTATCACAACTAACAAAAACCCAGCTTTGGAAAGATATGATGTCATCTAAAGAAACGTGGTTCAAACTATTGTTGAAACTATGTACTATTTCAAGCTAGAAGCTGAGATGATCTCCACCAACTGTTGGTAAATTGGATTGAAATCTCCAAATCTAAAATTTCTCATTTTTTTTCCATTTTTTTTTATTAGTTTCTGCTTTATAACAAAGTGAATCAGTCATACATATACATCTGTTCCCACATCCCCTCCCTCATGCATCTCCCTCCCTCCCACCCTCCCCATCCCTCCCCTCCAGGCAGTCACAATAAAATTTCTCATTTTTCTGAATGCAATTTTAAAGGTTTCCTAATGGTATAAGAACTAGAGTTATACTACTGATTTAATCAGGTATGGTGTGACCTCAGGCAAATTTTTGGAAAGTTTTCCAATTTTCTGTGGAGCCATCTGAATATACACTTTCTATAATTTATTTTTTGTTCCCACCTTTGCTACATAACTGAAAAGTCACACACAACCTACTGTTGAACTCTTCAAGGAAGCTTTGGGAAGAGAATATGGAGACTATTCTGACTCTTCGGGTGTAAACATCTTTGAAAATCTCAAATAAAAAAATATGGAAATAGAAATAGTCTGTTTAATAGGATACATGGTATTGTCTTTATAATAATTATCTTTGCTTCTGTTCTTACTGTAATTTATAAACCATTTCAGGTTATTTCTGCTACATTTTATAACTTAATTAAGAAATTTTGTTTACTTATTTTGAATTATGGTCAAGCAGCCTAATTTGGAGCTGTAATATGGGCTTTGTTAGGACTTCAGGTTCTGCAAGAAGACATGGATGTATTCATAAGTTTTAATATCATAGAAAGAGTGTTTATTAGCAGGTCTTTGCCTAAACTTGTCTGGCCTTCAACAGGGTTCAAATCCAGTTAAATTCTATTTCATCTAAACAGCTGCTATCTCCTTTTTTGCATATTTTTGCTTCAACTATAATAAGGCAGTGATCTAAATTTGCATAACAATTGGATCCTATCCCAAGAAACTGAAGTGTGTTCTAGCCAAATGCAGATTAAATTGGCTAAGTAAAAATGCACTTCAAATTGCTGTACTCTGCTTTAATAATGAAGTAGAACTCTTAGAAATAACTAAAAAACAAGTTGTTCAATTTATAAACTCTTTCTATTATATTGAAACATAGTTTGAAGCTTTGAAAACATCTGCAGAGAGAACACAGATCAACAATGATCCAGCTGTGACCTCACTACTTAGTAATTGTGCTTTTAGCCTACTCCACTACTTGTCTCCTACTTAAGGACATTTTTGGGTGGGAGGGTACCTCTAATCCATTGATCCATCAAGCCTACCTTTTAAAAAGTGAGCACAGGGGAAGGCTTTACTACCAGTGATTTCAATAAAGTTTCCATTAAGTGCAACTCTGTAGTCTGGCTAGAACTTGTGTTTTAGAATTCAAGTGCTAACATTAAAGATCATAATATGACTGAATTCAACAGAAACCCAGAAATCTCAGGTTATCTAGTAATGATAAAGAAGGCGCTCTCAATATCACCCACTCACATTTTGCTTTGTTTTGTTACCTACTTACTTTAATACACACAGAATACAAGAAGATTGCCTTTTTCTCATTTTCAATGCTAGTCCTAAAATGGTTAAGTCTTTTGCAGGATGAAATCACCAGGCTCAGACTGGCCCTTCAACAGAAGGTCAAAGGGAGTGGTGAAGTCACCTCCCATGGTAAACACCCATACATTCAGTCTGAACAAGTTTGGGGTTAATTCTTGCCATTCCAAAATTCATTGCTCTCTTGGCATATGACATTTCATGAACTGCAAAGGATGAGAAATTCCACTCCAGAGAATTCTGTTTACAAGAATATACACATCTAATAATCTCAGAAGATATGAGCACAGCAATGTTGAAAATTACCAATTGTTATTCCTAGGAGAAAAAATTAGATAATTATTTCTGAAAACATAAAAACCCTCATGTAGGGCCTCCCTGGTGGCGCAGTGGTTGAGAGTCCGCCTGCCGATGCAGGGGATACGGGTTCGTGCCCCGGTCTGGGAGGATCCCATGTGCCGCGGAGCGGCTGGGCCCGTGAGCCATGGCCGCTGAGCCTGCGCATCCGGAGCCTGTGCTCCGCAACGGGAGAGGCCACAACAGTGAGAGGCCCGCATACCGCAAAAAAAAAAAAAAAAAAAAAACCCTCATGTAATAAAAATTAGACTCCCACATGTGATTCAACTTCTACTTATTAATTATGAAATTAGTAATTACTAAATTGCCAGCACTAAAAAATAAATCATTCATCACTGGAGAAGTGCTGAGATTTTACAAGAAATGATCAAGAATATTCTAATGGCTTTAGAGCTTTTGGTATCTAAGACTTTTCCCAATATTTATACACACCTTGTCATCCTGCTTAACATTTTCAACGTAATTTAAGGTTGATTTTTCTTTTCTCATATAATAGCTAAGATTGTATTTCATATTTAAAAACTCACTAATTAGGAGTTTAGTAAATTGTTTTTTCTGACAACTCCATTTCACCTTCTGAAATAAGTCTCTCTTAGGACATAATAACTTTGGTTCCAAATTTTCATCACTGAGTAATTTTGAAAGCATGCCAATCTTTTAAAACCTTATGACTAAACTCTAATAGTCTCTAGATGTTAGCCAAAAGTATACAGCTCAAAAAGAAAAAAGAAAGCAGGGGGAAGGGTGTTTATCTTTACAAATGACTATGTGTGCCTTTTAACAGTTGCTTCTTTAAAAAATTATGTATTTTTACAAGGCAGCTATTTACATTTTACTTAGAACCTAAGTCTCCTTAGTGGACCAAATCACATAAATTTGAGAACATTTTGGTCACTCCACCAGTTTAAAGATCTCGTGAAAGCCTTATAAAAGTAAAATAAAATAAACCTAAATGTGCCACATGAACATTCAGGCCTTTATTCCCTCATAATAATAATATCAAAGCTGGAAGCCCTCTGTAGTTAATATTTTTCAAGTCCTCCTGGTTATCTAAGTCACTGTTTGCAGTGCTTTCTAGAGTGCAAATTTCACCCTGCCACTAAATCCTATAGTCATTCCTCAATCTCATCTAAATAAAACATTAATTTCAAAGCCTGACATTTTAATGGCGCTGAGTAATCTGGTCCAACTTGAACTCTAGCCTACAATGTTCAGGTTCTGACATCATTTCCAGTATAGTTTGTAAGGAAAACATCCTTTCCCTCCCCACTCCTCTGTTCTGGGGGCATACTGAGTAAGGAAGAAGGTTTGAGAATTACAGCTTCTCTTCTCTGAATACCCTCACTCACTCCTTTCTGAGGAGGCAGTGACATATCTAATTGGAAAATTTAGAATCTGCATGCCGGCAAGGGGTTCTCCTGTCCTCTCCTACCAATAGTAAATTAACTGAGCAGGCTCTGCCTTATCAGACCAGCAAGGCAGCAGTTGGAAAAAGGCAGATCCAATTCCTGGGATAATTATTAGATGGCCCTTTGGTTGTTTTTCCTAAGCCTTACCCAGGCTTTGCAGTAATAAGGTAAATCCCCATCTAAATAGAAAGTTTCTTAAGGGTTTAGTCTAAAACATCTTTGAATCCAAATATCTAACCCCTTGCCTTGTGCATAGTACAAACTTAGGGTTCTCAATAAATAATCAATCTACTGGAAAATGTTCAAAACAAAAGCATTCTCTCTGTGGAACATAGTAGAGCACTATGAAAAACTGAATGCTTAGTAAATGTTTATTGAGGATAATCTGCATAATGATGTTTTCTGATATCTATTAAGTACTCTTAGATGCTTAGCACCATGCTAGGGAAATATTTTTAAAAACAAACGAACAAAAACAAAAAAAAACCTTCTCAAAATTAACCCCAGACTCTAAAGGGATACATATGATCTAAACTCTCCTTCTGTTCCCAACATCAAGAAATAGCAGACAAGGCTGTCTTGGATTTGAGCATAGGTAATAAAGGAAAAGAAAAAAAAAAAGAAAGAAGGGGAAATAGTTCCTACAAAGTTGTGACCACACATTGCTCTAAAATAATCTGTTCACTAAGTATATAAGTATATTAATTCTTGATGGAACACACAATCTGGAATTGTGCAAATGATTTGAATTTGCCCCAACTCTTGTCATCCCTAGGAAACTGGAATAAGCAAAAGCAAACTCTTTATGGAAAAGGTCACATCTATCTTTGACCTTTTTATTTATTTATTTATTTATTTTTTTTTTTGCTGTACGCGGGCCTCTCACTGCTGTGGCCTCTCCCGTTGCGGAGCACAGGCTCCGGACACACAGGCTCCGCGGCCATGGCTCGCGGGCCCAGCCGCTCCGCGGCATGTGGGATCTTCCGGGATCGGGGCACGAACCCGTGTCCCCTGCATCGGCAGGCGGACTCTCAACCACTGCGCCACCATGGAAGCCCTATCTTTGACCTTGAGGAAACTTTCAAGTAATTTTCTGTGGGCAATGACTGGCAAGCAGTCAAAGATAACAAAGTTCACAAAGAAGTAAGACAATATGAAAGATACCAGAAGAAAAAATAACAGAAACAGATCTACAAGTATATCATATATAAGAATTATGAAATAAATTAGTATTAAAACAAATACACTTATCCTGTTTAAAGAAAGGAATGACAAATGAAAATATGTGAAGAACCAGAAACTATAAAAAAATCTAAAAAATAGCTAATTTAAATGTAGAATTAATCATATAATAACTAAAATGAAAAACTCATTGGCCACATTTGGACATATGTGCACAAGACAGAATTAGTGAACTGAAATATAGATCAGAAGAAGTTACCACAAATGCACCAAATGTAAGTCAGATGACTTCACTGGTAAGTCTCCCAGACATTAGAAATTAAGAAGTTAAAAACATAATGTTGGTCTCATATAATCTCTTCCAGGATACTGAATGGATGAAAACACTGCACAACTGAGTTCCTGGAGGTCAAGACCAAAACTTGACAAGGACAAAAGAAAGGAACAAGTGCAGGACAATCTCATTCATGAACAAAGATACAAAAATTCTAAACTAATTACTAGCAAATTGAACCCCACTATTTATAAAATGAATAAAACCATGATTAATTTTATCTCAGAACAAGATAGGTTGAATAATATAAACTCTATGACTGCACGTAAAATAGGCATAGAAAAAGAGCTCGGTTAAAGAAAAAAAAAAGACTTTTAACAAACTAGAAATAAAAGAGAACTTTCTAAATATATGAGTTGCCTAAAAACAAACTACAGTAAAGGTGCACAATGAACTACTGGAAGCTTTCCTTTCAATATAATGAACATTACAATGATGCTGCTATCAACACTTTGCTTTAACATTTCACTGGTGGTTCTATCCAACAGGGTAAAAGTAGAGCTCAACTATATGATGGTACTGGCATTAAATATCAATGGAGAAAAAATGCACTATTCAATAAGTTGATACTTCAACAATTGCTTCTATATAGGTAAACTGGATCTCTGCAAAGCAACCCACACAAAAAATTTCTAGATAGACAAGGATTTAAAACATTTAGAAGAAGACATAGGAGAATATTATTATAATGCTAGGGTAAAGAAAATTTCTTAAACATGGCACAACATAAAAATCTTGCATAAAAATATTGCTCAATTAGACTAAATTAGTTTTAAGAGCTTTTGATTATCAACAACTTACGGAAACTTATGTTTCAATAAAGAAAGTGGAAAGGAGATCATGGGAGGAGATAAGATGGCAGAGTAGAAGGACTTGAGCTTACCTCCTCTCACAAAAACACCAAAATCACAACTAACTGATTAAAAGTCATTGATAAAAAAGACTAGAACCTACCAAAAAAGATATTCTACATCCAAAAACAAAGAAGAAGCCACAACAAGACAATAGGAGTGCTTTCATGATGTAATCAAATCCCATACTCGCCGAGTGGGTGACCCACAAACTAGAAAATAATTATATTGCAGAGGTTCTCCCACAGGAGTGAGAATTCTGAGCCCCAGGTCAGGCTCCCCAGTCTGAGGATCTGGAACATGAGGAAGAGCCCCCAGCAAATCTGGCTGTGAAGTTCAGCAGGGTTTGATTGCAGGACTTCCACAGGATTGGGGGAAACAGAAACTCTACTCTTGGAGGGTACACACAAGGTCTTGTGCACACCAGGACCCAGGAAAAAAAAGCAGTGACGTCATAAGAGACTGGGCCAGACCTACCTGCTAGTATTGGAGGGTCTCCTGCAGAGGTGGGGGGTGGCTGACACAAAAGTCCCCAAACAGCCAAAGCAATACAGAGAAAGAAAAACAGAGCTGGAGGAATCAGGCTCCCTAACATCAAACTATACTACAGAGCTACCGTAATCAAAACAGTATGGTATTGGCACAAAAACAGAAATATAGAACAATGGAATAAAGTAGAAAGCCCAGTAATAAACCCACACACTTATGGTCAATTCATCTACAACTAAGGAGGCAAGAATATACAGTGGAGAAAAGACAGTCTTTTCAATAAGTGATTCTGGGAAAAACTGGACAGGTACATGTAAAAGAATGAAATTAGAATATTCTCTAACATCATACACAAAAATAAACTCAAAATAGATTAAAGACCTAAATTTAAAACTGGATACTATAAAACTCTTAGAGGAAAACATAGGCAGAACACACTTTGACATAAATCACAGTAGTATCTTTTTGGATCCACCTCCTAGAGTAATGAAAATAGAAACAAAAATAAACAAATGGGACCTAATTAAACTTAAAAGCTTTTGCACAGCAAAGGAAAATATAAACAAAATGAAAAGATAACCCACAATATGGGAGAAAATATTTGCAAACAATGCAACCGACAAGGGATTAATCTCCAAAATTTACAAACAGCTCATGCAGCTCAATATCAAAAAAACAAACAATCCAATAAAAAAATGGGCAGAAGACCTAACTAGACATTTCTCCAAAGAAGACATACAGATGGCCAAAAAAGCACATGAAAAGATGCTCAACATTGCTAATTATTAGAGAAATGCAAATCAAAACTACAGTGAGAAAACACCTCACACCAGTCAGAATATGGCCATCATCAAAAAATGTACAAACAATAAAGAGGGCTTGCTGGAGAGGGTGTGGAGAAAAGGGGACCCTTCTACACTGTTGGTGGGAATGTAAATTGGTACAGCCACTGTGGAGAACAGTATTGAGGTTCCTTAAAAAACTAAAAATAGAATTACCATATGACCCAGCAATCCCACTCCTGGGCATATATCTGGAGAAAACCATAATTTGAAAAGATACATGCACCCCAATGTTCATAGCAGCACTATTTACAATAGCCAAAACATGGAAGCAGCCTGAGTATCCACTGACAGATGAATGCATAAAGACGATCTGGTACATAGAGACAATGAAATATTACACAGCCATAAAAAAGAATGAAATAATGCCATTTACAGCTACATGGATGGATCTTGAGATTATCATACTAAGTGAAGTAAATCAGACAGAGAAAGACAAATATCATACGATATCACTTATATGTGGAATCTAAAAAGATGATACAAATGAACTTATTTACAAAACAGAGACAGATTCACAGACTTTCAAAACAAACTTATGGTTACCAAAGGGGAAAGGTGGGGGTGGGATAAATTAGGAGGTTGGTATTAACATATACACACTACTATATATAAAATAAATCAACAAGGACCTACCATATAGCACAAGGAACTCTACTGAATATTCTATAATAACCTATATGGGAAAGAATCTGAAGAAGAGTAGATAAATGTATATGTATAACTGAACCACTTTGCTGCACACCTGAAACTAACACAACATTGTAAATCAGATATACCCCAATATAAAATAAAAATTAAATTTAAAAAACAGTGTGATGGGCCTCCCTGGTGGCGCAGTGGTTGAGAGTCCGCCTGCCGATGCAGCGGATACGGGTTCGTGCCCCGGTCTGGGAGGATCCCATATGCCGTGGAGCAGCTGGGCCCGTGAGCCATGGCCGCTGGGCCTGCGCATCCGGAGCCTGTGCTCCGCAACGGGAGAGGCCACAACAGTGAGAGGCCCGCATACCGCAAAAAAAAAAAAAAAAAAAAAAAAAAAAAAAAAAAAAAACAGTGTGATTGATGCTTCCAATTGCTAGGTATTTTATCATATTTTAAAGACTTCTATAGTTTAAGGCCTTTCACTGTTTAAGACCTTTCAAAAATCATTTAATGATTTACTAATTAACATCCTTTTTATACTGGTATCTATAGCATCCTAAGGCTTTGATACAAATCCCTTAATATTTTAAAATGCTATTACCTGGCTTAATAAAAATCAGTAGTATTTATCAGTGAGAAAAAAGTGGAAAGGCAAGCCATAAACTTGGAGGAAATATTTACAAAACACATATTACTTACAAAGGATTACTATCCAGAAAATATAAAATATGTAAGAATCAACCATAAAAATCATTAAAATAGGGCACATGGCAAGTCTTAAAACAAAAATGACCAATAAACTTGTGAAAAATGCTAACTTTATTAGTAATTAAGGAAATCCTAATTAAAAACACAATTAGATATCTTCCTAACCTACCATATTGGCAAAAAAATTATAAGCTTAAGAATTCCAAGAGTTGGTGAAGATGTGGGGTAATTAGAACTCATTAATATCCCCCAGCATTAGACTTTATCAGTTCATGAATAGTTGTATGTTCATCCCTTGCTGCAGTGAAAATAGACATCTACAGCTATGCAGACATGGAAGAAAATACAAAAAAAATCATGAATGAGAAAAGCAAGTATGATTACATTTATATAAGAGCAAAAAACAGGTACAACTGAAAAGTCTCTTGTTTAGGGATACAATTACATTGGGTAAACTAAAACACAAAGTTTAGGGTAGCAGTTACTTGGAGGTGGGAAGTTAATGGACTTCAGAGGTATCTATGTCACTGGAGTGTGCAAGGGTTTTATGAGGCTAGACTGAAAGTTTCATGAGGGCAGGGACCAGTATTTTCTCTTCTCCCTTTTATTTCCTGAGTGTAAGAAAACTTATGGCATGTTGTATGTTGTATGTGATCAACAAACATTTATTGGCTAAATGAATGAATACATGGCCTTTGTAAACTGTAAAGCTATGCAAATCAAGACATTTTTATTATTATTTACTATAGTTTACCTTGCAGAATCATATAGAAGGTAATAAACTATAACAGTCAGTAAACACTGCTGAAAGTTTGATGTTAACCTGGCACTCCTTGGCAAAATTAATTAAAATTTTTAGTTTCTAAAAATGTGATAATTGCAATTGCATTTAAATTGCCACATGAGGCTGAAACATGAAATCTGACTTCAGGGGAACATAATTTGAGAGGCAAAGCCAAAAAACAAAAAGAAAAAAAAAAGGAATGAAAACTTGAGTTGGCCAAAGTCTGCAAGTTCTACCACGTAAGTTTTTTTTTTAGAAAATAGTTCACAAGTTGGAAGTTTGTGAAATGTGGTTAACATGGAAGTAATTGAGAGTGTTTGTGAACTCAAATGCCCCTCTACCAATGTGTCTCCAATTAAAAAAGACATCAGATGAATTAAATGTTCATTATATTTGAAGTGTGGAATCAAGCCATAGCAGTCCATCGCACATTTGCCAGTTTTCTGATTTTTTGGCTCCATTATCCAACTGTCCTGCTGAGATGTTTGTATATTGTATGTGAAAAATACGTATTTGCATGTCCATTACACCAAAGTCATATAATCCACACTATATATTGCTCCCGGCTGTGTTTAATGGAATCTATCCAACGAGTGAGAAAAGTCTTCAAGTTACAAACAATATTCAAAGAGGACTTTTATCTCAACCAGATACTATGCTTTGTTCATGTTACTTAACGCAGGATATTTCCATATACATAAAATTTGAGCCAGATCACCAAAAAGGAAGATGTGTTTAGAGGAAAAATTGCATGTTTTGAGGGCCAAGATCATTATTGTATCTTATTTTATTTACTTTTTGCTTATTTGCTTGTCACATCTCTGGAATTATGTCCAAATAACACTTTGAAGATAAAACCGCATGAAAGAAATTTGTTGAAAAAACATGTTTTATTCTGGGAATGGGCAGCAAACACATATTAACAAGCTCTCCTTGTATTCACCTCACCAACTAATTCTGCATCGATCTCCTGCATGTATGTAGGAGACAATATGATGAAAAATTAGAGAACTGCTTTATATTTCAGAAGACAGGCTTGTGTAAGGAAAAGCCAACATCTGAAGAAGGGTGTCTCTTCAAAGTTTGGTTTTCCTTCTGCACATACACAGAACAGTGTATTGTGCTATAACGTTTGTTTTTTTTTTAATGGCAGCCACAGTTACTACCCATCAGGATTTATTTTAGGGCTCTGTATGTTCTATATAACATTTTTAAATCCTTATTATGTTTTAGGTAATATAAAATATGTATATATAAACAAATTTTACAAGTTACTGTAGGGTTCAGCAAACTATATAAGTTATATTAATATCTCTACATTTTTTATATTCAAATGGTTTCTTGGAAAAGATTGTCATCTCTAAAAAGTAATGAATTCAGACTTATGTTCATGATGCAAAATGAAGTAAAGAAATGAGTAGTTCACTCTCTGTGAGCGCCCAATCTGAGTAGATCACACTGTATCCAATATTTTAATCAAAATTATTTAGACAGGTTTAAATGACTGCTTCTTTGACTACACAGACATATTTTTATAACTATTTCATAAATCAAACTTATTAATATTATTGCTTTATTTATTAGTAATATATCTATAAGAGGTCAAATACCTATTCAAAATGTATATTTTTCAACAATAATTTGGTGTTTCAAATACTCAGATGTCTGGTTTCAATCAGATGAACTATTGGGATAGTCGACCTATTTTGTGTCCTGTTTTGTATGGTGTGTTCAAAATCTTCCGGCCTATCCTAGTATTGACTGATAATACGTAAACAAATCAATTTTTTTCCAAATATCACAGACCTGTTAAATTGTTGAAGTTCTTTTCAATAAAAAGATTTCTGTCTTTCAATTTTATTTACAGAGATTTAGATCTAGTCTAATCTATTCAACCTGTTAATCATTGTCAGGTGCCAGATTCCAACTGGTTCTGAAAGTAACTGTATGGCTTTTCTTTCCATATTCCTTGAGCTAAATTTCTACTATTTATTTGAATGTTATTTAATATAGCTCATACATTTAAAATAAAACCACCAGGTAAAATGAGTTCTGGCTTAGTATAAAGAGGCTGTTAGCAAATTAGCATTACATATACAGATGGATGTGGCTCAACAACACTGATTTAGACAAAAGAAACAATGACTTGAACTGACATGTATCACCATGACTCAGACTCTAATGTGTCTGTGAATAAATCCATATTTCAGCATGTTATCCAATTGCATTCACTACCTGTAGAAGGGGTCCTATCAGGAATCCCCATACTACTGTTTGAGAAAACAAAAGTCTGCTGTTAACTAGGTAATCAACTGGAAGGCATTTTAGCACATTTGGAAAAACTGAAAAGTAATACTAATAAATGCAAACTATATCACTTTGAAAAGGGACACCCTGAATATCACTTTTCAATATTTGAAAATTTGAATTGTGGGTGACATACGTTCAGCTTACCCTCAGCAGGAAGAAGGAAAAAAAAATCTTACACACACACAAATTCTAACATCCACCCATGTGTACATATTGATCTTTGTGTTGAGAGAATCTGAAGCAGAGTATTTTGGTGAACTTGAGACAGCTCTTTTGACCATATGAACATGCTGATGAAACTATTTAGATTTAATTTGTGTGAAATATAACCACACCAGTACTGCTTTGTACTATCGGTGACACAAGTAAAGAGCAGCCCTGATCCTCCCCTAAACATAGATGACCATCCATTCCTCAGGTTCTCCCAGACTCGGCCTCACCAAGGCTGAACAACATGGTCAGACGGACCTCACACCGGAGCCAGAGCAACAGGAGGGATGAGGCCAGAATGTCAGCTCCAAGGCTCAGAGATTGCCTGGGGGACCAGGATATTATGACGTTGGGGACAGACTGAAGCTGTCAACTGTGAACGTTAGGCAGGAATAAACATAAGAGGCTGAAAACAATATGGTTGAACTTGTCGGGGGAAGGAGTCTCTGGGGTCAAAACAGTTATGCCAAAAGGACTGAGTCAGAATGGCATGTATCTAAAAATTATTAAAAGGAATGTTTACAAGTATATTAATATATGTTTCTAATCTTATTAGCAACATCCTTTTTTATAATGTCATCTTCTCCAAACTAAAGCAGCCATAGAGAACCTAAGACAGTACCTAATACATGAGCAATTAGTTCTTAAATTTAAAAAAAAAAAGCTCACAATGATTTCATGCATTTCACTGAAATCTATTCCCTAGATAAATCTCATCTAAACGACCTATCTAGTATCCCTTTTCCCTCAGTCTTTTCTGGTCTCCTCTGTTGACTGATTCTAACACTTATGTAGTTCCAGACATTTCTAAAGCCCCATATGTAATAATAAAAAGGGAGTAGAAATGAAGCCAAATTACCCCCAAATAATCCATGTCTAATACATAGGACAAATGCACCCTAAACCCCCGAAGTCAAAAAAAGTAGCTTTAAAATTCAACCTAAATTCAGCTGTTGTAGGCAAAACTAAAAATTTTATTAAATTATTTTATAATTTCTAAAATCAATAGTCACAGTGTAGAAACTCTAAATCTGTTATTGCAGGCAAAATAATGAAGTGCTCACTTTGTCAGTTTCAGGAAAGGATACATATAATAAATATACCTAATTAATCAAAATAAAATATCCTTGAAATATGAATAACTTTATTCTTATTTTCATATATTTAGATAAAGACTTCTGGTGAAAAATATTCACAGCTACTATATATAAATCAAAACAGCCCTCAGTGGAAAAAAATGGTACTTTGATTAATAACAAAACTTGAAGCTCCAAGGATTTAAAATAATTTCTCCTGATCACATAGCTAATGACTCAAACCAAGTTCAAATGTGTTTGACTCTAAAATTATGCTGTTTGGGCTTCCCTGGTGGCGCAGTGGTTAAGAATCCACCTGCCAATGCAGGGGACATGGGTTTGAGTCCTGGCCTGGGAAAATCCCACATGCCACGGAGCAACTAAGCCCGAGAGCCACAACTACTGAGCCTGCGCTCTAGAGCCTGCATGCCACAACTACTGAAGCCCGCATGCCTAGAGCCCATGCTCCTCAACAAGAGAAGCCACTGCAATGAGAAGCCAGCAGGCTACAACAAAGAGTAGCCCCTACTCGCCGCAACTACAGAAAGCCCGCTTGCAGCAACGATGACCCAACACAGCCAAAAATTAATTAATTAATTAATTAAATTTTAAAATAAAATTATGCTTTTCCCACTGTGGACAATGATGATGTGACCGCTGATTAAGCAGAGAGGTTGACATGGGAATAGGTTTGTCGATTGTTTGAAAGTCACACTGCATAGACTACAACTTTTAAAACGTAAATGCATGACACAAATACTGCACAACACAAAAGGATGAAAATGACTGAGATAACCACAAAGGACAGCTAAAGTTTTATTCTAGCAATAAAGAAAGATATATATCTGGTGTCAGAGAAAGATCATTTGAAATATTTGGTAGGTGTTACCTTCAATTTAAAAATCTAAAATTAGTTTTAGTTCCTATAAAAATAGTTTCTTAGGTATTTTCAATTTCTAGACAAGATTTCCAAATATTTGCTTTGTCAGTTTAGTTTCCCCAAATAATTTTGAATAGGATAGAATGAATACTATCTACTAAAAAAAATCAGCTTTTCTGGTAGTTGATCAGTTAAATTTCCAGATTGAACAATACTCAAATTGTACATAATTCCATGCTGACCAATTTGATCAGAAGCCTCTCCCATACAATCTGGGGAGCAGACACAAAGAAGCAGCTTTCTTGTTGGATAGGAAAGGAAAGGATTCATTACTAGTTGTCCAGTTGTCCTTTGACTGATCAAGGTTGATTTTAGTCACTGTTTTATCTCTAATTATGTTAATGGAAGAAGTAAATAATGGCCTCAAGCCTAGTGGAAAAACATTTAGTGCATTCTTTCTTCAATCAACCAAAACAGTAACCAAAGAAGTCATGAAAATGAAAGTATTAACATAATCATAACTTATATTTTAAAATTAAAATAATTCTAGAAATAAAGACAGATAAATGAAAGAAAAGGAAGTAGAGTGAAATATTAAATGTATAGCAATCTAAAGGAGGAAAGACTACTTTAAACTCTACCTCAGAATTCCTCATTTTCAAATTGCCCTAAAAATAGCTTGC
Organism: Mesoplodon densirostris; assembly: GCF_025265405.1. Lineage (NCBI taxonomy): Eukaryota > Metazoa > Chordata > Mammalia > Artiodactyla > Ziphiidae > Mesoplodon > Mesoplodon densirostris. The sequence goes on along the minus strand of NC_082661.1, from coordinate 86,001,284 downwards.
ACTGTTACCTAACTAGGCATATCTCCTGAATTTAAATTTTAGGGGAAACAGGAAATAAGATAGATCTTCATAATCCAGATATCTGCAGCCCCTAGACCATTCTCACAGTTTATGTTTTAGAAGAAATAAATCAAATCAAAAATAGAATACATTTTTTTAAAAGAATCATAAAAGCATTAACCAGCAGTGTAGAATGAACTGAATTATTTCTCAGGCAAGCTAAAGGAGGGGTCTATATTGCACAACCCATTACAAATAACCTTAAACTTCTGTATTAGGCATTTCTGTGTTTCAGAGTTCCATCATGGCCAGGCTAACCAGTTTTTCTTTTTTTACTACCCTCCTCACAACACCCATATAGCAGTTGTTTCTCCCTCTTTCATGTTTCTCCCATGAACTTCAAATCCCTAACTGTCTAGGTCCTCTGCACCAGCTACTTACCCACTCAAAGTCATAACTGGACTCAATGAAACAAGATGCCTTCTAGATAACAATCCAAACCCTGAGAAGGCTTTTTTTTTTAACATCTTTTTTGGAGTATAATTGCTTTACAATGGTGTGTTAGTTTCTGCTTTATAACAAAGTGAATCAGTTATACATATACATATGTTCCCATATCTCTTCCCTCTTGCATCTCCCTCCCTCCCACCCTCCCTATCCCACCCCTCTAGGTGGTCACAAACCACCTAGCTGATCTCCCTGTGCTATGCGGCTGCTTCCCACTAGCTATCTATTTTACATCTGGTAGCGTATATATGTCCATGCCACTCTCTCATTTTGTCCCAGCTTACCCTTCCCCCTCCCCATATCCTCAAGTCCATGCTCTAGTAGGTCTGTGTCTTTATTCCCATCTGACCCCTAGGTACTTTTTTTTTTTCCTTAGATTACAAATATATGTGTTAGCATACGGTATTTGTTTTTCTCTTTCTGACTTACTTCAAAAAATATGGAACGCTTCATGAATTTGCGTGTCATCCTTGCACAGGGGCCATGCTAATCTTCTCTGTATCGTTCCAATTTTAGTATATGTGCTGCCGAAGCGAGCACTTGAGAAGGCATTTAAATAATCTTTGGTTATTTTCCCATGCCCCTTATAGTCTCATCTCTCTCTAGACTTCTTCTAGATTAAATTATATAAACAAAAACGGCCAACAACAAAAAATGGTGAATGATTTTTTTCCATCATTTTACAGAAGTTTTCAAACAGAGTTCTCATCTTTAAAATCAGTTGTAAAATATAACTGTAAAGATTAATGATCAGAGACTATTTAAATGGGTATTTGACTAAAACTCAGATAAATGGAGAAATCTAAATCAAAGGGGACTCAAATGTCTCTTCCCTATATCTCTTATATGTTATCTCAAATATATTCCTCTAATTTTCAGTTCCTCAGGGAATTGAATCATGTCCTGAACAACTGAAAGAGAGGAGAATAATATATTCGTTAAAACAATACTAGGTGCTACAAGTGATAAACACTGAAACCTCAAAGGCTTAGCAAAACAAGTATATTTCTTGTTCATGTCACCATCCCCCTGTGAATTTTCCTAGTTAAGATGCCTTCCTCATGATCTTTCAGGTATCAAACCTCCTTTCATCTTGTGGCTGCATCCTCCTCTTCAGCCAATGGATGAGTAAAGAGATGCAGAGAAGACACATTTGCTTCTTACCCACACATCACTTTTACTCACATTCCACAGAGGGGAATTAGTCATATGTTCCCAGCTAGAATTAAGGTAAGGAGGGCTGAGGGTCAGGTTCCTGACCTGACAGCCAGTTCTCAGCAAAAAAATCTACACAATGGAAGAAAAGCATGAATCTTTAGTCGAAAGTTTGCCATCTCTTCTGCATAATAAGTATATGCATAGACACTGCAATGGTAGTGATTAAATAGATTCATTTTGCTCGTATGGGTTGAAACAAACAATATATGGCTATAAGTTAGCAAATAAACAGCAGTAAAGGAACATTATTTGAAATAAGGATGTCATGGATCAAGTTAACCTGTAATTAGAGAACAAAAATATGAAGACCCATCTGAGTGGTCCCAGCTATAGTTATATAACAGTGAATGCTGCTTTTCACTAAAAATTGTATCTTGCATAATATTCAGTTTATGCCACCCTCCTCACTGTTTCAATTCTTCACAGTTCATATCAGTGAAGAATTGGCCAGCTGTTTGCTGGAAAGCATGTGGTGGTATTACTGCTGGGATGATGAGGATGAGGATGAGGATGATAGAGAACACTTGCCTGGGTGGTGCTTACGTGCCAAACATTGTTATTTGTACTTCATATACAACCTCTTTCACCACAATCTCATAAACTAGGAATTATGTTAGCCCATTTCTCAAATGAGAAATCTGAAATTAACTGAAAATCAAAATTTCAAGATAATATAGTCTCTAAATGGCAAAGCTGGAATTTAAACTCAAGAAGTTTGGCTCCAGAGCCCAAGCTTTTAACCACTATAATATATACTCTCTCTCTCAAATGAACCATTTTTTTCTTTAAAACTAGCCTTTTCCCCTGAGGGCTCCATTTTCATTGGATCAAATGCAAACAGTGGCTATAAGAATTATCATACCTATAGTATCTGTACTTTTACCTATCTCTTTTAATAAAATCCTACTCCATTATTTCAACTCAATTCTTAATAATAAATTGATGTGTGAAAAAGAACAAAAACTGTTGCCATTATAGGTTTATATTAAGGAAAGAACCGGGTGTGGCAGAGGAGGAAGTGATGTTCTGAAAATAGAGGAAAGGTATTTATTTGCTGGAAATTATTACAATGAGAGGGAAAAGGCTTTCCAGACATCTCCTTTAGCAATCTCTAATTTTTCTCATAGAAATTTTATAAAGTACAATTTTAAAAAGTTACAGTTTTTAATACAATTTTTCTCAACACAGAAATAGAAGGGAGATTCTTCATCTGATAGAGTATCTACAAAATCTTACAGTAAGCAATACTTAATGCTGAAGTATTGAAAGCTTCCTTTCAAGATTAAGATCAATCATGTAAAATCTGTTATAACCATTTCTGTTCAACTGAGGTCCTAGCTAGTGTAAAAAGGCAAGACAAGGAAATAATAAGTTATATGGATGAAAAGGGAGAAATAAATCTACAATTATTATCTATTTCTACATGCTTTTCTGAGTAGAAACTTCAAGTTTTCAGAAAATGATAATAATTAAAAAGTAAGCTGAGCAATATTTCTGAATATGACATAAACTAAAATGAATTGTATTTATACACAGCTAAAATAAAAAGTAGAAAATGAATTATTTTAAAAGATATATTTTAGAATGGCATCAAAAAACATACATCTGGGCTTCCCTGGTGGCGCAGTGGTTGAGACTCTGCCTGCCAATGCAGGGGACACGGGTTCGTGCCCCAGTCCGGGAAGATCCCACATGCCGCGGAGCGGCTAGGCCCGGGAGCCATGGCCGATGAGCCTGCGTGTCCAGAACCTGTGCTCCGCAGCGGTGAGAGGCCCGCGTACCGCAAAAAAAAAAAAAAAAAAAAAAAAAATACATCTAATGAAATATGTGCCAAAATTTTATACTGAAAATGTAGAAACATGAAAGATATTAAAGATGACATAAATACATGGAAGGCTATTTCATGTCTGTGAATTGAAAGTTCCAACAATGTAAATGTGTCAATTATGCACCAATTGAAATATAGATTCAATGCACTCCCAATCAAATCCCAACAGTTTGTTTTTTTCTTTTTTTAATGGAAATTGACAGGTTGGTGCTAAAATTTACATGTAAATGCAAAAGATTAAACCTATTTAAGGCAAACTGAAGAAGAAAAAAATCTGAAGGAGTTACATTATCAAACATAAAGCCCTATTATAAACTATATCAGTTAATAAAGTGTGGTTTGTTGCAAGAACAGACAAACCACTGGAGCATAACAGAGTTCAGAAAGGCCCACACACAGAAGTGGTGAACTTGTATTGTGTCAACATAGCTAAACTGGAGCTGTTTACCAGAATTTCCCTCCCTGCATATTTCCAAGTTTAGTGGGCCACAGAGGCATTTTGCAAGAGATCTGGAACCTGGTGGTGAAGCAGCAGGCACATTATTTTTTCATAAGGTCAGCACAAAGTACAGGTGCTGTTGCACCTCACCCACTGTCGCCTAAGTGACAGCACACCTGGTGTGGGGCAGCAGCTGGGCCTGCAGCTCCCCCACCCCCGTCCCTCCTTCAGCTTTCCTGACACCTGGGCCAAGGGCATGTTAGCTCCACATGAAAGGCATTCACTTTTGCAGATCACCCATCTCTGTAGTTGAGGACCTGGAGGTAGAGGGAGACTGGCATGGGTTTCAGCTCATCCTCACAGGATCCAAGTTCATGTGACTTTCCCCACTACATGTCCGTATTTCCTGAGTGCCTGCTCAGGATCAGAAACAGAAGCAGTAGCCTCATATAACTGTTTAACCAGCCTTCAAAATTGCATAAGGGCAAATCTATATAATACATCTTTATGTATATGTATATCTTCTAGTGGTTCTGCTTCTCTGATTGAATCCTAATTGATGTTTCCTTGATTTATGACAACAGCAATACCATAGTGCAGTGAGAGAAAAAAAAAATTTTTTCAATAAGCTGTGCTAAATCATATGGATATCCTTATGGGGGAAGAAACAAATTTTGACTATCACAAAACAATTCCAAAGGGATTTTAGGTTTAAATTAATATATATATGCGTATATATACACATATATGTATATATATAACAACTGATAAATTGACCTATTTTAAAATTTAGTACTTTGGTTGCAAAAGACATTGTAAAGAGTCTAAATGCAAACAACTTGGGGCTTCCCTGGTGGCGCAGTGGTTGAGAATCTGCCTGCCAATGAAGGGGACATGGGTTCGAGACCTGGTCTGGGAAGACCCCACATGCCACGGGGCAACTGGGCCCGTGAGCCACAACTACTGAGCATGTGCGTCTGGAGCCTGTGCTCCGCAACAAGAGAGGCCGTGACAGTGAGAGGCCCGCGCACCGCAATGAAGAGTGGCCCCCGCTCGCCACAACTGGAGAAAGCCCTCGCACAGAAACAAAGACCCAACACAGCAAAAAAAAAAATAAATAAAAATAAATAAATTTATAAATACAAACAACTTAGTAGGAAAAGGTAATTGCAATGTATATATCAAAGGACTTATATCCAGAACTTATAATGTAGCCCTATATAGCAATAAGAAAAAGGCAACACTGCAATAGAAACATGGGCCAAAGAAATGAATGCACTCATCAAAAAGAAAATATTCGGGGGGGCCGGAGGAAGATGGCGGAAGAGTAAGACGCGGAGATCACCTTCCTCCCCACAGATACATCAGAAATTCATCTACACGTGGAACAACTCCTACAGAACACCTACTGAACGCCGACAGAAGACCTCAGACCCCCTAAAAGGCAAGAAATTCCCCACATACCTGGGTAGGGCAAAAGAAAAAAAGAATAAACAGAGACAATAGGATAGGGACGGGACCTGCACCAGTGGGAGGGAGCCGTGAAGGAGGGAAGGTTTCTACACACTGCAAGCCCCTTCGCGGGCGGAGACTGCAGGTGGCGGAGGGGGAAAGCTTCGGAGTAGCGGAGGAGAGCACAGCAACAGGGGTGTGGAGGGCAAAGCGGAGAGATTCCGGCACAGAGGATCGGTGCCCTCAGGCACACACCAGCCCGAGAGGCTTGTCTGCTCGGCCGCCGTGGCGGGCGGGGCTGGGAGCTGAGGCTTGGGTATCGGCTTTCAGTCGGAGCGCAGGGAGAGGACAGGGCTGGCGGCAGGAAGAGAGCCTGAAGGGGTTAGTGCACCACGGCTAGCCCGGAGGGAGTCCGGGGAAAGGGTCTGGAGTTGCTGAAGAGGCAAGAGTCTTTTTTCACTTTCACTTTCGTTTCCTGGTGTGCGAGGAGAGGGCATTAAAAGGGCTGCTTAGGGAAGCGCCGGAGACAGGCGCGAGCCGCGGGTAAGGCGTGGACCTCGGAGACGGGCGTGGGCCGCCGCGGCCCGCCGCCGCCGCGGCCCGCCGCCGCCCACCGCCCGCCGCCGCCCGCCGCCGCCGCGGCCCGCCGCCGCCGCGGCCCGCCGCCGCCGCCGCCGCCGCCCGACGCGGCCCGCCGCCGCCGCCGCCGCCCCCGCGGCCCGCCGCCGCCGCCGCCGCCGCCGCCGCCGCGGCCCGCCGCCGCCGCCGCCGCCGCCGCCGCCCCCGCGGCCCGCCACCGCCGCCGCCTACCGCCGCCCGCCGCCGCCGCCGCCGAGGCCCGCTGCCGCCGCCGCCCCCCGCCGCCCGCCACCGCCGCCCGCCGCCGCCGCAGCCGCGGGGCCTGTGTGCGAGCGCGGGTCACTGTCCGCCCCGCCTTCCGGGGGACCTGTGCACCCCGCCACTGCCGGGGTCCCGAGACCCGGGGACGGCTTTCCCGGGAAAGCGCACGGAGCGCCACGGGCTGCTGCAACGTCACGCCGGCCTCTGCCGCCGCAGGCCCGCCCCACACTGCGCGCCCCTCCCTCCCCTCTGCATGAGTGAGCCAGAGCCCCCGAATCAGCGGCTCCTTTAAACCCGTCCTGTCTGAGCGAAGAACGGACGCCCTCCGGCGACATACGCACAGAGGCGGGGCCAGGTCCAAGGCTGAGACCCGGGAGCTGTGAGAGCAGAGTCAGGGAAATCTCTCTGTGCAGCCTCGGAGGCAGCGGATTAAAGCTCCACGGTCCATTTGATGTGCCCTGCGTCTGTGGAGTGCATGAATGGACAGCGAATCATCCCAAATTGAGGAAGTGGACTTTGAGGACAAGATTTAAGACTTTCCCCCCTTTTCCTCTTTTTACAACGAATTATCCCAAATTGAGGAGGTGGGCTTGGAGAGCAAGATTTTTGATTTTTCCCCCTGCTCTCTTTTTGTGAATGTGTATGTGTAATCTTCTGTGTAAGATTCTCTCTGTATAGCTTTGCTTCCACCATATGTCCCAGGGTTCTATCGGTCCGTTTTTTTTTTTTTTTCAATAATTACTTTCTAATTTTAATAACGCTACTATATTTCATACTTTATTCTATTTTACTTTACTGCTCTTTCTTTTTTTCCTACCTTCCCTTCCTCCCTCCCTCCCTCCGCTCTTCCTTTCCTTCTTTCTTTTTCTTTCCTCCCTCCCTCCCACCCTTCTTCTTTCCACTTTCTTTTTCTTTCCTTCCTCCCTCCCTCCCTCCTGTCTTTCTTTCTTTCTTCCCTTCCTCCCTCCCTCCCTCCCTTCTTCCATTCACTCTTCCTTTTGCTTTCATTGCCCCCTCCCTCCCTCCTTTCTTTCCTTCTTTCTTTCCATCCTTCCTCACTCCCTCCCTCCTTTCTTTCTTTCTTCCTTCCTTCCTTCCTTCCTTCCCTTCTTCCTTTCTTTCCCTCTCTCTTTCTCTCTTCTACTAATTCTTTCTTTCTGCTTTTTCTCCCTGTTATTCTGAGCTGGGTGGATGAAAGGCTCTTGGTGCTGCAGCCAGGAGCCAGTGCTGTGCCTCTGAAGTGGGAGAGCCAACTTCAGGACACGGGTCCACAAGAGACCTCCCAGCTCCACATAATATCAAGCAGCGAAAATCTCCCAGAGTTCTCCATCCCAACACCAGCACCCAGCTTCAGTCAACGACCAGCAAGCTACAGTGCTGGTCACCCTATGCCAAGCAACTAGCAAGGCAGGAACACAACCCCACCCATTAGCAGAGAAGCTACCTAAAAACATAATAAGGCCATAGGCACCCCAAAACACACCACCAGACGTGGACCTGTCCACCAGAAAGACAAGATCGAGCCTCAACCACCAGAACACAGGCATTAGTCCCCCCCACCAGGAAGTCTATACAACCTACTGAAACAACCTTAGCCACTGGGGTCAGACACGAAAAACAACGGGAACTACGAATCTGCAGCCTGCAAAAAGGAGACCCCAAACACAGTAACATAAGCAAAATGAGAAGACAGAAAAACACACAGCAGGTGAAGGAGCAAGATAAAAACCTACCAGACCTAACAAATGAAGAGGTAATAGGCAGTCTACCTGAAAAAGAATTCAGAATAATGATGGTAAAGATGATCCAAAATCTTGGAAATAGAATAGACAAAATGCAAGAAACAGTTAACAAGGACCTAGAAGAACTAAAGATGAATCAAGCATCGATTAAAAACACAATACATGAAATAAAAAATACTCTAGATGGGATCAATAGCAGAATAACTGAGGCAGAAGAACGGATAAGTGAGGTGGAAGATAAAATAGTGGAAATAACTGATGCAGAGCAAAATAAAGAAAAAAGATTGAAAAGAACAGAGGACAGTCTCAGAGACCTCTGGGACAACATTAAACGCACCAACATTCGAATTATAGGGGTTCCAGAAGAAGAAGAGAAAAAGAAAGGGACTGAGAAAATATTTGAAGAGATTATAGTTGAAAACTTCCCCAATATGGGAAAGGAAATAGTTAATCAAGTCCAGGAGGCACAGAGAGTCCCATACAGAATAAATCCAAGGAGAAATACACCAAGACACATATTAATCAAACTGTCAAAAATTAAACACAAAGAAATCATATTAAAAGCAGCAAGGGAAAAACAACAAATAACACACAAGGGAATCCCCATCAGGTTAACAGCTGATCTCTCAGCAGAAACTCTACAAGCCAGAAGGGAGTGGCAGGACATAATTAAAGTGATGAAGGAGAGAAACCTGCAACTAAGATTACTCTACCCAGCAAGGATCTCATTCAGATTGGATGGAGAAATTAAAACCTTTACAGACAAGCAAAAGCTGAGAGAGTTCAGCACCACCAAACCAGCTTTACAACAAATGCTAAAGGAACTTCTCTAGGCAAGAAACACAACAGAAGGAATATACCTACAATAACGAACCCAAAGCAATTAAGGAAATGGGAATAGGAACATACATATCAATAATTACCTTAAATGTAAATGGACTAAATGCTCCCACCAAAAGACACAGAGTGGCTGAATGGATACAAAAACAAGACCCATATATATGCTGTCTACAAGAGACCCACTTCAGACCTAAAGACACATACAGATTGAAAGTAAGGGGATGGAAAAAGATATTCCATGCAAATGGAAATCAAAAGAAAGCTGGAGTAGCAATTCTTATATCAGACAAAATAGACTTTAAAATAAAGACTATTAGAAGAGACAAAGAAGGACACTACATAATGATCAAGGGATCGATCCAAGAAGAAGATATAACAATTGTAAATATTTATGCACCCAACATAGGAGCACCTCAATACATAAGGCAAATACTAACAGCCATAAAAGGGGAAATCGACAGTAACACAATCATAGTAGGGGACTTTAACACCCCACTTTCACCAATGGACAGATCGTCCAAAATGAAAATAAATAAGGAAACACAAGCTTTAAATGATACATTAAACAAGATGGACTTAGTTGATATTTATAGGACATTTCATCCAAAAACAACAGAATACACATTTTTCTCAAGTGCTCATGGAACATTCTCCAGGATAGATCATATCTTGGGTCACAAATCAAGCCTTGGTAAATTTAAGAAAATTGAAATTGTATCAAGTATCTTTTCCGACCACAATGCTATGAGACTAGACATCAATTACAGGAAAAGATCTGTAAAAAATACAAACACATGGAGGCTAAACAATACACTACTCAATAACGAAGTGATCACTGAAGAAATCAGAGAGGAAATTAAAAAATACCTAGAAACAAATGACAATGGAGACACGACAACCCAAAACCTATGGGATGCAGCAAAAGCAGTTCTAAGGGGGAAGTTTATAGCAATACAATCCCACCTTAAGAAACAGGAAACATTTCGAGTAAACAACCTGACCCTGCACCTAAAGCAATTAGAGAAAGAAGAACAAAAAACCCCCAAAGCTAGCAGAAGGAAAGAAATCATAAAGATCAGATCAGAAATAAATGAAAAAGAAATGAAGGAAACGATAGCAAAGATCAACCAAACTAAAAGCTGGTTCTTTGAGAAGATAAACAAAATTGACAAACCATTAGCCAGACTCATCAAGAAAAGAAGGGAGAAGACTCAAATCAATAGAATTAGAAATGAAAAAGGAGAAGTAACAACTGACACTGCAGAAATACAAAAGATCATGAGAGATTACTACAAGCAACTCTATGCCAATAAAATGGACAACCTGGAAGAAATGGACAAATTCTTAGAAATGCACAACCTGCCAAGACTGACTCAGGAAGAAATAGAAAATATGAATAGACCAATCACAAGCACTGAAATTGAAACTGTGATTAAAAATCTTCCATCAAACAAAAGCCCAGGACCAGATGGCTTCACAGGCGAATTCTATCAAACATTTAGAGAAGAGCAAACACCCATCCTTCTCAAACTCTTCCAAACAATTTCAGAGGAAGGAACACTCCCAAACTCATTCTACGAGGCCACCATCACCTTGATACCAAAACCAGGCAAGGATGTCACAAAGAAAGAAAACTACAGGCCAATATCACTGATGAACATAGATGCAAAAATCCTCAACAAAATACTAGCAAACAGAATCCAACAGCACATTAAAAGGATCATACACCATGATCAAGTGGGGTTTATCCCAGGAATGCAAGGATTCTTCAATATACGCAAATCAATCAATGTGATACACCATATTAACAAGTTGAAGGAGAAAAACCATATGATCATCTCAATAGATGCAGAGAAAGCTTTCGACAAAATTCAACACCCATTTATGATAAAAACCCTGCAGAAAGTAGGCATAGAGGGAACTTTCCTCAACATAATAAAGGCCATATATGACAAACCCACAGCCAACATTGTCCTCAATGGTGAAAAACTGAAACCATTTCCACTAAGATCAGGAACAAGACAAGGTTGCCCACTCTCACCACTCTTATTCAACCTAGTTTTGGAAGTTTTAGCCACAGCAATCAGAGAAGAAAAGGAAATAAAAGGAATCCAAATCGGAAAAGAAGAAGTAAAGCTGTCATTGTTTGCAGATGACATGATACTATACATAGAGAATCCTAAAGATGCTACTGAAAAACTACTACAGCTAATCAATGAATTTGGTAAAGTAGCAGGTTACAAAATTAATGTACAGAAATCTCTGGCATTCCTGTACACTAATGATGAAAAATCTGAAAATGAAATCAAGAAAACACTCCCATTTACCATTGCAACAAAAAGAATAAAATATCTAGGAATAAACCTACCTAAGGAGACAAAAGACCTGTATGCAGAAATTTATAAGACACTGATGAAAGAAATTAAAGATGATACAAACAGATGGAGAGATATACCATGCTCCTGGATTGGAAGAATCAATATTGTGAAAATGACTCTACTACCCAAAGCAATCTACAGATTCAATGCAATCCCTATCAAACTACCACTGGCATTTTTCACAGAACTAGAACAAAAAATTTCAAAATTTGTTTGGAAAAACAAAAGACCCCGAATAGCCAAAGCAATCTTGAGAACAAAAAAAGGAGCTGGAGGAATCAGGCTCCCTGACTTCAGACTATACTACAAAGCTACAGTAATTAAGACAGTGTGGTACTGGCATAAAAACAGAAAGATAGATCAGTGGATCAGGATAGAAAGCCCAGAGATAAACCCACGCACATATGGCCAACTTATCTTTGATAAAGGAGGCAGGAATGTACAGTGGAGAAAGGACAGCCTCTTCAATAAGTGGTGCTGGGAAAACTGGACAGGGACATGTAAAAGTATGAGATTCGATCATTCCCTAACACCATACACAAAAATAAGCTCAAAATGGATTAAAGACTTAAATGTAAGGCCAGAAACTATCAAACTCTTAGAGGAAAACATAGGTAGAACACTCTATGACATAAATCACAGCAAGATCCTTTTGGACCCACCTCCTAGAGAAATGGAAATAAAAACAAAGATAAACAAATGGGACCTAATGAAACTGAAAAGCTTTTGCACAGCAAAGGAAACCATAAACAAGACCAAAAGACAACCCTCAGAATGGGAGAAAATATTTGCAAATGAAGCAACTGACAAAGGATTAATCTCCAAAATTTATAAACAGCTCATGCAGCTCAATAGCAAAAAAACAAACAACCCAATCCAAAAATGGGCAGAAGACTTAAATAGGCATTTCTCCAAAGAAGATATACAGACTGCCAACAAACACATGAAAGAATGCTCAACATCATTAATCATTAGAGAAATGCAAATCAAAACTACAATGAGATATCATCTCACACCAGTCAGAATGGCCATCATCAAGAAATCTAGAAACAATAAATGCTGGAGAGGGTGTGGAGAAAAGGGAACACTCTTGCACTGCTGGTGGGAATGTGAATTGGTACAGCCACTATGGAGAACAGTATGGAGGTTCCTTAAAAAACTAAAAATAGAACTACCATATGATCCAGCAATCCCACCACTAGGCATATACCCTGAGAAAACCATAATTCAAAAAGAGACATGTACCAAAATGTTCATTGCAGCTCTATTCACAATAGCCCGGAGCTGGAAACAACCTAAGTGTCCATCATCGGATGAATGGATAAAGAAGATGTGGCACATATATACAATGGAATATTACTCAGCCATAAAAAGAAACGAAACTGAGCTATTTGTAATGAGGTGGATAGACCTAGAGTCTGTCATACAGAGTGAAGTAAGTCAGAAAGAGAAAGACAAATACCGTATGCTAACACATATATATGGAATATAAGAAAAAAAAATGTCATGAAGAACCTAGGGGTAAAACGGGAATAAAGACACAGACCTACTTGAGAATGGACTTGAGGATATGGGGAGGGGGAAGGGTAAGCTGTGACAAAGCGAAAGAGAGGCATGGACATATATACACTACCAAACGTAGGCTAGATAGACAGTGGGAAGCAGCCGCAGAGCACAGGGAGATCAGCTCGGTGCTTTGTGACTGCCTGGAGGGGAGGGATAGGGAGGGTGGGAGGGAGGGAGATGCATGAGGGAGGGGATGTGGGAACAGATGTATATGTATGACTGATTCACTTTGTTATAAAGCAGAAACTAATAAAAAAAAATGGAAAAAATTTAAAAAAAAAAAAAAAAAAAGAAAATATTCAAATGTCCAATAAGCATACGAAAGGGTGCTCGACTTTTTTAGACATCTGAAAAAAAAATTGGAAACAACCCAACAGCTCATCACAGTACAATAAATAGTAATTTCTGGTGTATGAATACATGGAATTATATACAATAATGAAATCAAACAAACTACAACTACACATAACAAAATGGACACACAAACATCACATTGATTAAAAAACTCCAGCTAAAACAGAGTACATATTTAGTGATTCCATTTATATGAATTTCACAAACTAAGCGAAAATGAAGGGGCTAATCCTGAAAAAGGATACAAGTGAGCTTCTGGAGGGTTGTTAATATTATATTCCTTTACCTGATTACTGGTTACATGCATGTATTTCTAAAAATTCATCAAGGTATATACACTTAGGATTTATGTAATTTTATAAATGTATGTGGTACTTAAAAGTTTATGTTAAAAAATAATACCATTTATTAAGCATAATTACAGATCATGCTTTGTCTAAGGTCAAATGCCTAGTGCTCTCGGAGCCAGAACAACATCAGTAGTCTGAGCCCACTGCCCATACTCTCAAACACTATGACATCCTGTCCCACCTAATTAATAACCAAAAGATTTTTTTCATGAGTAGTGACTCAATATCCATTATAAAACATAATTTCTTTAGAAATATCTGCTCCATTTTCTAAGAAATCAACATAAAATAGAATTTAGAATAAAATCTGATCCTAACTTGGGAACGATTGGCTTCAAAATTTAATAGAGTTAAAATATAGAATTACTGTTTAGGGCAACAAGATAGTAATAATAGCAAATACTTGGAGGAAACAAAATACATATTTTCAACCACAAAAATTTGGAGTAGCCTAGAATGACAGTTTCATAAGTTTCCTATTCTTTAAGTGTTATCCAAGTAACAAATATATTTTATGCTATCTCACGATGGAAAAATATAGGGATTTGACTCAAAACACTAGATAAATCTGAAAGCTAAATGATCACACACCAGATCAGCATTCCACGAAACTTTGGAAATTAATGTGTTTAAGAATTCAAAGAGTGTTTTGGATTAAAGGAGATCACAGTTACTGATGTGTTGAGAGGTTCATTTGAGGTTTTTAGAAGATTCTGAGCCAAGTTTATTTTTTGAAAGTGTGTCTAAAAGCTTCCTTTCCTCTGAAACTGCTGAATCTTTCAAAAACATAACCATCACCCAACTGAAAAATAAATGTCTCAGTATAAAAACAACTTTTATTTCCTTCATTCATCCAATCATTCATTCAGCCATCTGTCAATCCCATTCTAACTGCCAGGTACTGTGTTAAGAGCTGGACACAAAGGGATACACAAAACACGGGTCCTTGCCATGAAGCACTTCCCAACCTAAGAAGATTAGCACTCTGACATAATATGAAGAGTTACAACTGAAAACCAAAAGTGTTGAATACCACAATCTAAAATATAATTTCTTAAGAGTCATATTATCATAGTAGCTAACATTTATTGAGTGCTTGCTATGTGTCAAACATAGAAACTGAGATTCCAATAGATTGAGCCAAGTATCCAGTGTTGCCAAGCTAGTAAATCCAACTTAAGATGTGTGTGTTCACAGCCCTTAATCTAGACTGTTATACTAAATTAACCGTGAGATCCTCTAAAACATGGAATACAGTGGCTAGAAAACAACTTCCAAGTAGCTGCTAGAGATGATAACACGGGGTATATCTCAGTATGAGAATTACACTGTAGTTTTGACTATAGAGAACTCTCCTGTTTTATGATGTGGCTATTTATCCTTCATATTCTCATTAAGTTTCTAGAGGACTATTTCACCTGGATTCATACCGTCTAGATTTATATATCGAGTCTAAAAGTTAAATGACTAATTTAATCCAAAATGTTACCTTTAAATAGAAAAAGCTTTCCATCGTGCCCTGTTGTTCAATCAAACTGCATCCTGTGTCAGCATTTGGAACTGTGACTGTGCTCAGGTTTCCTGGCAGCCCGAGGTCAAGGCGGTCGGTAAGGAAGATCGTTCCCCTTCAGCTTCGGTCCATCCACCCCCATTCTGGGCTCTCGGGTGCCCCCATTTACAAGGCTGAATACCCAACAACAGAACCTCATTACCGCAGATGCAGCCCTTCACAAGGGGGCATGGGTCACATTAGCTCTTTTGTTCTGAGAACTTTCTAAAACATTCGGTCTCTTTCAATTTCCCCCATCTTTCTCCTTGGCGTGCCCTCCCTCTTCCTTCTGCAAATCCACCCTTTTCTGCCCTGATGCGCTTCCCCTATTGTGCTGCTTTCCCTGCAAAACAAAACTTAGCAAGTAGGCACTTAGTAAAAAATTCTAATGGTTGTTTGAGCTACATGTGATGCTGTGCAAAGCAGATGGGAAATTCGCAACTGCCTCCTGCTAAGAGGACCACAGACATCTCTGTCAGTGTCCTAACCGACACAATAGACCTTGTTAAGATCTCTAGGTGTCAGAAAGACTACTCCAGAGGGACACTAGTAAGGATTCTCACCATCCCGCGAGAGGACTACTACTCTCATGGATAAGTGGGGTACACACCATCGGCACAATATGACGAAGTTAACACAGAAGCATCTGTCTTCTCTGAATTCTTCACACTGCTACTTCTTGATGCATGCATACGATTGATGGAGAGTTAAGCTCATCTGATGATGCTGTTCTCAGGAGCCATCATAAAATCGAACATGGCCTGTTTCCACGAGGCTTTTCCTACCTCACTTTTATACCAGTCTTTTCTGATAGAAACTATAATATTTCTTCTTATGAATATGGGTATTCATGCTCCCCATCCTGCAATTTAATGTCATGAGCAGCCACTGTCACCAGTCCACCCCAGTGAGATCACCAAATCACACTGCGGGAATAACCTCTCAGAGATGGAAAAGAATTAAACATGCTCTTTAAAACATCAGAAAGGCAAAAAAACTATGTTTAAATATAGTTACAATATCATGTGTTTACCTACACCAGCAATGCCTGCCTAGGTCTAAATTCCTGAGGAGCAGGACATTATATAAATAAGGAAACATAGCAGCTAGAGACAGGCTTGTGTCCAAGATTCAGAAAAGTGAACACCTTAAATATGTAATGAAACAGCGTAATTACTTCTGTTTCTCAGCCAGTATCTACTCTTGCATAGCTATCACATGTTCCTAACTCAAATCTCCCTAGTGATACACAGAGAGAAATGAAATTAATTATTGGACGACAAGGATGAAAGATGAATTTGAGATTTTCAGAGGCAATTTTATTACTGTTTTTTTGCATTGTTAATTAATTGCTTGGTAGTCAATGCTTTTCCTACTTAAAAAAATTAAGTTAGCAAAAATCTCTCAAATCTTGTGCTTTATTTTTTTCAAGAAAGAAAGTGATACATTTTAAATTTTCTTTAAAAAATACAGAATGGGCTCCAAATAAAGGTCTCCCTTTGTTATTTTCTCCCATTCCCCAATTTATGTTCCAAATGCCCCTTATAATTTGATACATTTACATGTGAAGTAAATATTTGAAACTATTTTTATGTCATTTTAATAGGCATCAGTAAGTGGTCTTTGTGAAGAGATAATTTGAAAGAAAAGTCTCATAATGTTCCTCTTCATATAATACTTTCAGAGTTACATTAAACAATTGAAAGCAGAAGATACTGAAGCTGAGAAAGTCTCTATGTAGTTACAATGAATAGAGAAGATGTAGCATATGTAACAGGGTTTGAACTATTTAGGGAGCAGAGTTTTTATCAGTTTCTTTCAAATGGCAAACTTAATTTGTGAGTAATTTTTGCTTTTCACGTACAACAAATAATAATTTCCTGTACTTCTAAGCTGATCCTGAATACATCTGTAAAGTTTATATTCTGTGATGAGACAAATGTCCTGCTAAATCAGGATTTTCCTTCGCACTTTCTAGTGTTGGCTTGCCTTGATTGGACCAAAATAAATAAATAAGTAAATAAATAAATAAATAAGGAGCTGTCGATCTGTTTTCTTTTCAGGTCTTTTTCTGTTCCTTTTGAAATTAGTCACAGCCTGCTTTTTGTAGCATTGTAACCAGCCTGACCTAATTTAATTACCGTGACTTGTGTGGTTTAAAGATAAATACTTTTATTCAGCCTGTCTACTTTGTGTATGTTTCCCTCCCTTTCATACAACCCTCTGTATTTTAGCATTCAACACCCTTGTTACTTCTTTCTTTATTGGGCTAACACAGAGTTAGTTTTTATAGCGGTGACTATATTCACAAGTTTTCTTTGATGCCACGTTTGCTTTCTCCCTGCTTTGCTGTATCTGTGTCTGTGCTGGGAATTGTGGGCCTTTGTGGGATCCAGACTAAACATTCTTTGACTTGAATCACAGAGCATCACTACTGTATGTGTCTCTGGGCAGACCCAATTGCTCTAATTTAGAAATAGAAGGGGCAAAAAGGAGAGTGAAAGGAACATGGCAGGGACTTGGGGTTTAGAAACACTGTATTGAAAAATTTCAGTCCACAGATTGTACTACCAGGCCCAGGAAAACATTAGACATTCACTCAAGCTATTTAAAATGGAAAACCTATTTCTGTTATTTCAGACTCACTGCAAGTCTTGTAAGGGGAACGCTTACCATTTTACTGGTGCTTTCTTCCTGAGTAAAGTAGCCATGCAGAAAGATTTTTCACAGTAAAAAGATGGCAAGCTGTGGCTATGGAGCTACAGGCTCTAATAAAAAGAACATCATTATAATAAGGGCAGTGAATAACCAGCATTAGGGTCTCACAAGGGAGTGTTTAGACTGATTGGAGTTAATCTATTAACCTCCTTGTGCTCATTTGATATGTACCATCTAAGAGAGCCTTTTATTTTTCACAGAAAGGAACATATGCTGAATACTTATGGGGAATAAAACCAAGTGTAAAATCAGATCTGAGTACTGAACAGATTGTGTCTTGCTACAGGTGTTGTGTAGCCCTTTGCCCGCCCCTACAGACCCTCCTCTTAAAAAAGGTTCCCACAGCACAGTGCCTTTGCAAATTGTCCCACAGAAAACGTGAATGGGGCCTATTCGGCCACATGCAACGCTATCTGAAATGGCACAAAAACCTGCTGTTCCACAAAACAGACCATTCTATTAAAAAAAAAAAAAAAAACTCAGAAAAAGAAATTCAAGCATGCTGTTTCCCTTCACAAACTCTGGTTTGCTTGGGTACATGAAAAGAGATTTTTATCTTGCAAATGAAGTAAAAAAAATTACGACGACATCATTAAGAAAAAAGTTCTATTTGAACTGTACAAATAATATTGTATCTTAAACAAACAGAAGGAGGCTTTTTTGTAAATGCCAAAAGCCAAAACCCTGCAGAGTAGCAATGAAACAGTTTTCATTACCTCAGTTTTCACAATGCATCAAAATTGCCAAGAAAACTGTTTCCTGCCACATTGGTCTTTAGATAGTGACAAATCCCTTTAAACTAATCTTTAGCCAGAGAATACTGACCATAAATGTAATAAAACAATGCCAAAAGTCCCACCACAAGAGGTCACATTTTACACCAAATTAATTAGTATGTTCATGTTACATTTAATTTGGGGAAGCAGATATCTCTGCAGCATCTTAAGCAGTTTACGGTTAATAGTGAATTTTCCTCAACCCTCCATGAGCTACAGCTTCTTTGTTCACTAGTCAAAGATGTAGAAAACTTGCTTTCTGAGTTAATAGCAGTGATGTTAATCACACAAAGTACAGCAGGACCCTGGTACCAACCAAAGATAGCAAATATTACCACCAAAGAAGGGGCTACTTTCTGGTGCTATAATCCCCTTGGATATAAAAGGAACAGAGACTACATATATGGAATTCATAAAACTGCAGAAAGAAGCTTATACTTAGATAGCAGATACCAAGCTACATAAATTTTGAACTGCACACAGTTTGAGATAAAAGCACATGATTTTTGATGGTGACTACCAATCAATTCAAATTTAACTATGTAACTCAGCCAAAACTTAAATATTGATAAGCTATTATTTATTCATTAATTTTTCCAATTTGTGACAAACTTCAGAAGGTCTATCCACAGGTTTAAGAAAATATATACATAAATTAGCACTAGCACTACAAAAAAAGAGAAATATAGGAAGATTAGAATAAAGATATCTTAATTATTGCTAGAGTATATAGAAAGAGACTACAACTATCTCAACAAAATTCTTTCCCTGAAATTTATATGAAATACCATATAGGAGAATTCTAAAATAAAGATATGAAGGGTAAATTCTGAACTAATGAATATTAAAATATAACAAAGCTAGAGCAATTAAGTGTTCAGTATTGATTTAGAGATAAATGGACTAAACAGTAAAAAAAATAATTAGTTCAAAAATACAATCAACTATATATAAAACTTGGTTTATAAAAATTGGTAAAATTTCAAACAGTAGAAAAAATACATTATTCAATAAATGATATTGGGATAGCTGGCTAATCTTTGGGGGAAAAATAAATTGAATCCCTACATCACTCTCTTCAGCAAAATTAATTCCAGGTGGATAAAGAACTTAAACTCTAAAGAAAAGAGAAAATAACCCTTGAAGCACAGGAAGAAAATGTGCATTTTAAAATAATCTTGGGCTTCCCTGGTGGCGCGGTGGTTAAGAATCTGCCTGCCAATGCAGGGGACACGGGTTTGAGTCCTGGTCCGGAAGATCCCACATGTCATGGAGCAAAAAAGCCCATGTGCCACAACTACTGAGCCTGTGCTCGTGCTCTAGAGCCCACAAGCCACAACTACTGAGCCCATGTGCCACAACTACTGAAGCCCACATGCCTAGAGCCCGTGCTCCACAACAAGAGAAGCCACCGCAGTGAGAAGCCCACACACTGCAACGAAGAGTAACCCCTGCTCACCGCAACTAGAGAAACCCCACGCACAGCAACAAAGACCCAACTCAGTCAAAAATAAATAAATAAGATAAATAAATTTATTTAAAAAAAAATCTTGGCATGGGGAAATCCTTTTTAATCAAGACTAAAAACCAGAATTACTAGAAAAGAATATTGATCATGGTGACCCCATAACTGTGAAATGCCATAAAGTTAAAACATATTTTAAAATTTAGGAGAAAATATTACAAAATAAATGGGGAAAAGGGAGATTTTAATATCTGAAGCATACAAGAGCATTTGCAATAAGGAAAAGTGAATATTTCAAGAGAAAATTAAAGGAAGCACATCGTCAATTCAATTGATACAGCTAATAATAATAACTGATGAGCTACAAGCTCTGTGCTAAAGAAACTAGATGCATTATATTATTGAAATATCACAGAAAATGGATAAAATTAGCATGCACTATAATCCCAGTTTTGTAGATAAGAGAATTGAAGCTCAGAAAGTCCCATATCCAAACATATAATTAAAGAGTAAAAGAGCAGGGACTTAATTTGCCAGACTCCTAAATCTGTGCTCTTAATTTTTGTTCAATAACTCCTCCCATAAATAAAGAAATATTTACTAAACTTGGATTCCCTGGTTCTCCATGTGAGTTCCAAGGACCAGCAGCACTGGCATCACATGGGAATTTATTAGAAATGCAGAATCTGGGACTTCCCTGGTGGTGCAGTGGTTAAGAATCTGCCTGCCAATGCAGGGGACACGGGTTCGAGCCCTGGTCCAGGAAGATCCCACATGCCACAGAGCAACTAAACTCGTGTGCCACAACTACTGAGCCCTTGTGCCACAACTACTGAAGCCCGCGCTCCTAGAGCCCGTGCTCCGCAACAAGATGCCACTGCAGTGAGAAGCCCCTGCACCACAACGAAGAGTAGCTCCCGCTCACCACAACTAGAGAAAGCCCACGTGCAGCAACAAAGACCCAATGCAGCCTAAATAAATAAATAAATAAATTTATTTTAAAAAGAAATGCAGGGCCTCCCTGGTGGCGCAGTGGTTAAGAGTCCGCCTGCCGATGCAGGGGATACGGGTTCGTGCCCCGGTCTGGGAGGATCCCATATGCCGCGGAGCGGCTGGGCCCGTGAGCCATGGCCGCTGGGCCTGCGCATCCGGAGCCTGTGCTCCGCAACGGGAGAGGCCACAACAGTGAGAGGCCCGCATACCGCAAAAAGAAAAAAAAAAAAAAAAAAAAAAGAAATGCAGAATCTAAGCCTCCATCCCAGATCCACTGAATCAGAATCTGCCTTTTAACAAGGTTCCCATCGATTCTATGCACTTTCAACTTTGATAAGCACTCGTGCTATCACACTTTGATAATCATTAACTGATAAAAATTAATCAAAAATACTTTAAAAATTATTTTTCACTGGTGTAGATGAAAAAGATCGTGAGTAGGGCAGGGAGAAGTGGGTGGCGGGAAGAGAAAAGCCACACAGTAAATGTGTAGTTAGAAATCCTTGGAAAGATTTTTGAATAATTTTGTCAATATGCAAAAAATTTTATTATTTTTTATACAGCAGGTTCTTATTAGTTATCCATTTTATACATATTAGTGTATATATGTCAATCCCAATCCCAATATGCAACAAATTTTAAATGGGTTTGACTTTGCAATCTCACTTCTGAGAATTCACCCTGATTGGACAGAGTCCAAAGAGATATACTGTATTAGTTTCCTATCGTTGCTGTGACAAATTACTACAAACTTAATGGCTTAAAAGACAAATTTATTAAAAACAGAAATTTATTACCTTACAGTTCTAGAGGTCAGAAGTCCTAAAATGGGTTTACAGAACTAAAATTAAGGTGTCAGCAGTGCTGCATTCTTTCTGGGGTCTCTAGGGTAGATCAATTTCTTTATCTTTTCCAGATTTTAGAGACTACCTGTGTTCCTTTGCTCATGGCTCCTTCCTTCCATATTCAAAGCCAATAATGTAGCATCTTCAAATCTCTCTCTCTCTCTCTCTCTCCTCTGACATTAATGCCCCCATCTCCCTCTTATAAGCATTTGTGATTTCACTGTGCCACCTGGATGATCCAGGATAATCTCTCATCATAAAAGTCCTTAACACGGTCACATCTACAAAGTCCTGTTCCAGTATTAGGAAGTGGAAGTATCTGGAGTCCATTATTCTTTCTACCACAGACAAAAGAGATTTTTTTTTGTAAATCACAATCTTATTTTAATAGTAAACAATTAAGAACAACATAGAATTCCATTCATACAGGAGACTGTAGTATTTTCATGTAATGCAACACCACGTGGCCATTAAACATGATGATTATCCCTATTTATTGAGGGAGTATTCCATATTTTGATGCTGGAAGAAAAATTTAGTTACAAAACAGTTCACAGTCACACAGAATCAGATAGACAGATCTAAAGAGAGACAAAGAGATAGAGAAAAAAATGAAACTGGAAGTTTCTCCAATACATTAACAGTACTCACCTCTGAACAGAGAAACGTGTGGTGATTCCTACTTTCCCATTTATGCTTGTCGACATTATTTGATTTCCTTACAATAAGCGTATGTTATTTTTGTCATAATATAAAATGAGAAATTTATTTTCATTTACCATACATGTTTTACTAGACATCTAAGTATTCATGAATACTTTTTTTTAGACCAATTATTGGCACGTTGACTTTGGAGCAATGAAACTTGACAGCCTGAAAAAGTACAATCTGCCTGTTCTGATTTGCTATTTCAATCTTAGGCTATATGCTACACAAAATGCCAGAATATATGAAAAGAAGTGACGGATTTAGCTTAAATGTACAAAACACAAATAAAATCTAGTAATACTGTACTTAACTTCTGGCAACCAAGTTATAACCATGATAAGTATTCTTACCTTCTTAGAGCACAATTACACTTAGGGCTTGCTCACTTTTCTGCATAATATGCAAGACTGGATAAATACTCCTTAACTCCTCAGATGTGGGATTATAAACAGACCGGTAATATGATTTCTGTAGTAAAAAACCTATACTAGGCCCAAAAAGGCCAAGATATATTAGAAAACAAAATTATCCTGGAAGAAAAGCCTTGAGTGAATCTAACCTATGTAAAACATCTAACATGTAAAACATTTTAGAATGCATTTGAAATCTATGCAGAAGAGTTTCAAACCAACCCAATCTTCTAATGGCCACCAGACATCTCAACTTAAATTAGGCCTGGACATTATGGTAAGTAGCCCATGGGATCATACTGAATTATAACAGTATACTCTCATCTAGAAAACTGATTTAACATTAAATATCAAATAGGTTTCTTTGCAGATTAAATGAGATACAACATGCAAAGCACCTAGTATGGTGGATAGTACATAATTGGTGCTTATTAAATATCAGTTCTCTTTTTTTATCCATCATTTGTTATTTACAGAGAAGTATGTTCACTGAATTACTATCCTTTGAACTGGAGACATATGAATATTGAACAACTAGACTAAAAATTTCAAACAGGATTAGGGGACATAAAACATTTGTACCAAAGGGTTATTAGAAGTCAGTTGCTTAGCTAGTAAATTATATTAGTATCATTATTGTTGTAAGCCAAATGTTTGCTATTCCTTGTCCTCTGGCACTTGTACTATAAGCAGTCTGTAGACAGATGGGGTTGGGGGTAGGGGCATTCTCATTGGTCTAAGAGCAAAACACAATTTTACCTCTCCTTTATGAATATGAATTATCTCCCACAAGAGGGTTTTGATAAAGCAGGAGAATATTAATTTTAGGTGGAGACCTTAGCACATAAGGACTTGGAGATATTAACAAAATCAAGCGGCTCTGTTCAATTAGATATTTTAGTAATTCCAGGGGATGGCATTACGGCTTTCAAGATGTGGTGGAGGCATCACATGTGATACATAGAAAAGTGCCTCCCACAAGTCCTTAAAGATGACATTAGCCAATCTTATTTTCCATGGGCTGGGCTCCTTGCTCAGCACTGTACTTGCAGTATCTCACTTGATGCACGTATGAACCCCATGAGATACAGACTATTATTAACTGAACTTTACAAATGAGGAAACGGAGAACGATAGTGGTTATGGGACTTGCTGAAATTCACACAGCTATTAACTATCACAGGCAGGATTCAAATCTGGAAAATTAGACTCCAGAGCTTTATGGTGAACCATGATTCCACACTGCTTCCCTTGCTGTTCACTTTTCTGGGGCAATACCTGAAAGGTTTCTTCATAGCAAAGCTCAGTAATACACTGTGTGATTAGTTCAACTTATTGCACTTGGGAACTTTTTTTTTTTTAACTTCCAAATACTGACAACATTCGGGAAACTGAGGCAAGTTAGTAAAAATCAAATTGGTATTTAGAGTAGTTATATCTCATTCTGAATCTCTTACATACTAATCTAATTCTGCCAATATCTTTTATACCACCCAAAATTATTTGTACTATGCATGACAAGCTCCTAAGCAGTAAATAGATATAATCTAATTTTGAAGTAAAAATTGATATAGGGTTTCTCCTCAGTCATCCAGAAGCTCATACTGAGCATTTTGAGAGGCATGTATTGGCAAATCATGATTTTCTGGGAAATCATCAGAGCTGGACCTAACTCAGTAATGAGGTGCCTTTTATCTGTCTTCATTCTCTTTAGCCCTGCTGGATCCACTGTTCCCTGAATCTTCTCTCGACTGCTTCCAACCCAGCTATGGTCTCTCCTCTTGCTTGATTTGTGATCCTCAGAAGCTCAATTGCCATAATAAGGTTGAAAACAGAAGGCAAGTCCAAAGTAGTTCTTGATCTTGCCCTCTTCCCACCTCTGCTACACAGCTTGTCATAGGCTCCAGGCTGGTCCCCAGCATCCTTCCTGGTCCCAAGCTCTCTTACTCACTTATCCTGGCAAAGATGTTCTACTCCTGTTATCATAGCTAAGTCCCATCTACTGGAAGCCAAGGGTAGTCTACATGGAGTCTGGTTCCCCTGAATGTGGGTGAACTTATTTCCAACTTTACCTTTGAAAAGGGTTGGAGAACACATCAAGATGCTGGGAGGGTGGTGCCCCTAGAGAAAGCATGGAAGC
This sequence comes from Mesoplodon densirostris, assembly GCF_025265405.1. Classification (NCBI taxonomy): domain Eukaryota; kingdom Metazoa; phylum Chordata; class Mammalia; order Artiodactyla; family Ziphiidae; genus Mesoplodon; species Mesoplodon densirostris. The sequence goes on along the minus strand of NC_082661.1, from coordinate 85,976,166 downwards.
TCTGCACCCACCCCACCCTCCCATACCTTTTCCATTAGGCTGTTCATGAGTTGCATCCTTTATAATATACCAGTAAACCACAATGAGGACAAGCAAGTATTTTAAAATATTCACCCTTTAGAGGTGAAACCACAAAGTATGCATTAGCTCTAGTTTGTCTTAAGAATTCCTGGAGTTGATGCTGTACTAGTGCCTTAAACATAGAAGATGGTAAAGAAGTAACAAGTTGAAAATAAAAAGAAGAGCAAAGAAATACCCATTATGGTTCACATAAATGGACTTCTGTGTGTTCCAATGTTGGATGTATGACAAGAACAATATGAGATCACTGAAAGAGGACATCTTCAACTACATAGAATTAGCATCATTTTTATGATTTTACCCTTCATATTTTCAACTTACTCATCTACAAAGCGATAATTCACTTACTAAATAAACATGTATTTAGCATTCATTACATTCTATGTTACAGGCCAGGAATTTTAGGCACAGTGGTATATAAGAAAACTTTGCCTGCACAGTCTACTCATGGATGCTCAAGACTTAACTCCAGCAAATGTAGTCATTGTTTGAGATACCAGAGCATGTGCAAAAATTTGGAAAGAAAAAAGGCATGAAGGCATACTAACAGGAAAAATTTTAAAGAGTTATTTTTGTCTTTATTTTGAGGTTGTCATTAACTATTATTTAAGCAATTTGAAGCTTGAAAAATAGAATCTCCAATTCTTTTCATGCTTATTGTATTCATGACAGGAATTTAGACAATTTAATTCCTTTTTTTTATCTTCTTACATGTAAAAACTTTGGTAATTGACATAACAATAAATAATGGAAGAGTAATTATGTTTGTTTTTATCTGATTTATTTAAATAATCATATATAAAGAAGTAAAAATGTTTAAATAGATTCTTTTTTAGGTAATAGCAAATCATCCAAAAACAGCATTAATATTTAACAAGCATGAGCTTCTTCTTCAAATAACTATGTTACTTACAATAAGGAGGAAAATCTCAAATTTTCAAAAAATATGAGACATTTCATCTATAAAGACTCCACATATGTGTTATTTCAAGTCAAATCATGGACACAAACTTAAGTTAATAATGTTGTAAACCATTTTAAATTAAGTTAGTTGAAATTTGTAGCATTTAAAATTGATTGATGTGATTTGTGTTGTGCTTTCTCTGAAAAGTGTCACACTAGTGAGATGTAGATTTCCCATCATCACTTTGTATTGATAAAAAGGATATGATAAAATTTCTAAGTGTAAAGTAATATATTACTTTTTGAAATGATTAACAAAGGAAATTATTCCTATTAAATCTGACATGACACATATTTTAAAAACAAAAAACTGAAATTTTAAAAGAAAGAATTTTTCTTTAAACGCTTTGTGACTCCACATGAAATATTTTGGTTACAATGAAATACAAAAATGATGGCTGCAATTAAAGCTGAGGCTGGTCTCTGGTGACTAATTTCTCCAGCAAACTTGTAAAATAATATTCCTGAATTCAGACTCCCTGTCCCCTTTCTCCATCATTTTCTTCTTGCATGAACACTTATTCCTTACCCCATACCTACACTTCCTCATCTATTAAAGAAGCAAAATATTTGCACTGACCTGTACAGAGGACCATTATAAAACACGTTTTACATTCCGATTTTAAATAATATGGTTTGGCTAAAGCTGGGTTGTTAATTAAAACAAACTTAGGTGATTTCAAATTATTACTAAAACAACACGTTTATTATAGTAGAACTAAAATGTAAAAATTTAAGCATAAAAATGATCTATATCTATATATAAAAGTACATTACACACAAAGACATCTATATTTTGAGTATTTATATATTCTTATATATGTATATTCATATACATATTATACCCATTAAAATATCTTATGAAATCACATAACATATATGCCATTTTGATATCTGCTTTTTTCACTTGAAAATATACTATGAAAATGTCTCATTACCAATAGTATTCTTGCTTACCAGTGGACAGAGTTCTGTGGGATTTTTTGTTTGTTTGTTTTTTATGATGGCTCTGCAGGGTTGATTAGGGTGTAGGTAATTTGGCACTCCCATAGCTAAAACTGTAGTTCAGCCATTCTGGAATGAATTTAGCACTGTATTTTAAGAGCTTTAAATATAATTTACTGGTGTTAAAATTTGAAAAAGTCTTTTTATCTCACATTTTGGTTGTGCACAAATTTCCATTACAAGGATATCTGTTACAATGCACTTTATAATTTCCAAAAATAATAATAGACTAAAATGCATAACAAGAGGTGTCTGGTTAAATATATATATATACACACACATATATATATATAATATATCCATGCCATATAAAAATACTGTACCTTAAAAATTATGTAAATCAAGGAAGAATATGAAAATGCTTCAATGTTTAGTTCATATATATTTTCATAGAAGTTTTGTAAAATATTACAATCTCAGTACACATTCTTATCCATAGTACTACAAAATGGAGAATGGGGAGTATCACTTAAACATGATCAGTTTATACAGAATTCTCAGAAATGTGGACTAATGTATGGACAGAAAGCAGATCAGTGGTTGCCAGGGCATGGTGGAGGAGTAGTATGGAGAGGGAGGGATGACAAGAAGAGAACTTCTGGGGTAATGGACATGTGTACTGTCTTGACTGTGGTAATGATTTCACAGGTGTATGTACACCTATGTCAACTGTATTAAATAGTGTGATTTAAATATGTATATATATATACATATTTTAAAATATGATTTAAAATGTGTGTATTTATGGTTTGTCAACTTTGCCCCAATAAAGCTGTTAAGAAAAATAAAAAGTCTGGCAGTACTGGGTGTTGGTGAGGATATGGAGCACTTGGAACTCGCATATATATTTTTGGTATAGAATGTCTGACACAGTTGCACTGGAAAATAGTCTTGCAATTTCTTAGAAAATTAGACATATGACCCAGAAATCCCACTCCTAGATATTTACCTGAGAGAGATAAAAACAGGCCAACAACAACAACAACAAAAAAAAAAACTGTTCCCAAGATAACCAATGATCCTGTCACAAAATTTAATAGATAATTTTAGTCCTGATTGTTTTGGTTCCTCAGTTATTAACACTCCTGACCATTCACTTCTTTCAGTTCTCTTTTCCTTGTCCTCCCTGAACTATATACTCTTTGTTTTCTTCCTACATATTTGGCACCTCCTTCTAGTTCACCTTTGAGATTTCATCCTCCTTAATCTAGCCATTAAACAATGTTATCTTGGCTTATTCTTAGTTGCCTTCTCTTCTTACACAATGCTCTTTCTCTAGACTAATTTCATCCATTTCCATCCTTTCACTAAATTAATATCTCACAATAACTTTCTCCTAAGCTCTTGACTTTTATCTCCACCCACCTATAGAAGATAGGTGGAACATTTCATGGAAATTTCTCAAAGGTTCAGCAATGTCAGTACATCCTAGACTGAACATGTTCTCATGCCCACAAACACCTACAGTATCTAATATCTCAGCAGATGGCAACATCACCCATCCAATTCCTTAAAACCTAAGCTGGAGTCAAGGATGCTTAACACCTCCCACTCCATCACCTCCCACATCAAAGAAATTACCAAGTTCAGGAAACTCACATATCATTTCTGAATTCCCTTAACTTCTCTCCATCTACACTGCCTCTCTTCTAATCAAATTTATCTTCATCTTTCACCTGGATTGCTACAATAACTGGCCTCCAAGGATTTATTCTAGTCTCTGTCCAATCTGTACTCTATGGTATGGTACATTAACATTTTTAAAATGTAAATCTGATCTTACTGCATCCCTAATCCTTCTTCTCCCCCTACCCAGCCCAATTTATAATCTATTTTTCCTGTTGTTTTAGAAAAATGACCAAAATCCTTAACATGACCTACAGAGCACTATTATACAGCCTGGTTCTTATCAACCTCTCCAGCTTTTTCCCCTGCCCCTTCCACCCCTTCTCCAGTCATTCTGGCTTTCTTTCCAGGCTTCCTTCCTCCACAGGGATTTTACATGTACTGATCCCTCAATATAGGATTCTCTTCTTGCTCTCCACTTTAATCTGGTTAACCCCTACTCAATACCCTGATCTCAAGGGAAAGATCATTTCCTTTACTTCTCCATATTAGGTTAGGTTTATGTCATATACTTTTCCAGAATTGACTTATTTTATTTTCTTTGAATCTACCACATTTAAAATTATGCTTTATTAATTTGATTAGTTGCATCACATCAGCTTCCCCTCTAAAGTGTAAGTTCTAGGAACAATGTTTTAGTTCATCTTTGTCTCCACAGGGATACATTTCACCTACTGGTAATAATTTTTCACAAATAAGCTATGTATCTGGAAAACAGATCTCATCATGACTCTCCTTAAATATTACAGTGATTTTTGTATTGTCTAACGTGTCCTGAAGGGTAACTGATTATTTTTAATGTACAAGTATATTTGTAAGTTTTTACAAAATTTGGATCACAAATTCACAAAAGACTTTCATTGAAGTAGGTGTCACTATCAAAGCACTTGAACACTTGGCTCCAGTTTGTTATTTTCCTGTTTTATTTTTTTAAAGAGGGCCTGTTGTCCTTTGATCTTGCTCTGACACCTGCACCAACCTACTTTTTTCATCTTAAGAGGTCCCTGTAGGATCCGAGGTCATGTGGATAAAATTAAAATGGAGGTCATGTGATTAAAACTATTCTTCACAACTTCTCCCAAAACACACAGACACATATTCACACAAACACTTGGACCTGATTTTCAAAGGGCCCAATTTGTCTTGTAAATTTTATATCTCCATTTAATGGATTTTCTCACATAGATAGCAAAACAGAAGGTGCCTAAATTTTTGTGTTACAAAATTAATAGTTTGTGACAGTGCATGTTCATTTCCCTTTCACTGACATTCTAATATTTCTTCAATATATTTCCATTAAACTATTTTTTCATTCTTTTTTTTTTTCCGGCTGACTTTTCTGAAAGGCTGTCTCATCCATCATTATGAAATGGTCAGAAGAATATTACAATTGCTTAATGTTCCCTCTGCAAAATGTAAACAAATGGGGGTGGGAAGTAGGAGATTCTTTGAGGAACCAGCTAAGAATCATGGAATTACTTTCCATCTATTTCTTAGTAACATGTTTTCTGTTTTCAGTAAAGACAAATATGTGGTCTTAGAAGTCAACAAATCCCGTACAAAGCAGGGGAGAATTAGAATTTCTGACAGTCTTTAAAAACAATATTAATTTACAGAATTTATAAAACTACTACAATAGGTATCAGTAAAAAATGTAATAATATTTATCATAAAATGTTAACTTTAATCCTTAATTCTATAGAAGAATAAAAGAAAGTTACTTTTTAAAATATTATATAACTTAAAACAACTTTATGATAAATTTCCCCCAATTATGTATCTCTGCTTCCATGATGAGAGGCATCATAATTCTACGTACATCTGGTGACTACGTATCCTGAATCAACATTTAATGTTAACAAACTTCAGCAATAATGCAGTAATAAACAGTCTCTTCAAATAGGAAAAAAATAGTAAAAATTAATTTTGTACCCTCCTCACTCTTCCCTCCTAACTCCCCAATCAATTTAACATTTTCTTGAGCAGTTTCCGAAAGGACTCTTAATTAAACAATCCCCAGATATCTACTTTTTTACTTATTCTTTATCAGGCCGTTATCTCTGATATAGCCCAACCAAACTAGAAATTCAGGGCTAATTTGGAATATGTCTTGTTTTCTTACAGCTTGAAGAAAAGATAAAGGTCAGAAGCAGGCTTAAGGAGATGGACATTAAGTCACAAGTTAGAAACAAACAAAGGAAGTTCCTTTGCAGTAGAACTATTTAAAACATATGCCAATAAAATGTTCAAAGGATTCCTACAGGGCTCCAAAGATAAACACGTGCAATTTTTTTTTCTTCAAAAATTCCACTTACCTGAAGGTATAAACTCAAATATATAACATGGTTCAGTGGAAAAATACAAATTAAAACCATTTGGTATTTTGTTTATTTACTAGGAATTAAAAATTTTAGTGCAGATGACCACGAATTCCAGCTCAACCTGCTCTTAGGTATGTGACTTGGGGCAAGTCCTTTAGCCTCAGCTTGCCCCAGCTGCCTTATCTGTAAACAGGAATAACTACAATACTCACCTCATGAAGTGTTAAATGAATAATACATGCAAAATTCTTAAAACCATGTCAGTCACACAAAGAAGCTCACTAAATGCCAGCTATTATTAACAATTTTATTATTATCACCAGCATTATTCTAATAAAGCTGGGGCACTGAAGGGACTGAGCATGAAAAACTCTAACCTGTAAGAAATCATCAGCAATAAATCTGTGGAAGGTGCTGAGCCTCACTTCAAAACACACTGAAAAAACTGAGAACACATATACTCCCTTCTTGGTCCTCACATGGTGAGAGAATTAAGATTTTAAATACAGGGCTATTTTTCCATATGTTTACTGCTGGCTATCTTTGAGTTCAGGAGTTTGGGAAAAAATAAACAGAAATATGAGAAAAAATGTAGAGATATTAAAAAAAAAAAAACCCAGGAGACACAGAAACAAAGAATGAAAATTGGAGGCAGGGAGATTATTAAAGAAATAATAAAAGAAAAGTTTCCAGAGTTGAGAAACACTATATATCTTCAGATTAAAAGAGAACAAACTAAATGCTTACAGATATTAAAAAAAAAAAAAAAAAAAAAAAAGTACTTGTCACCTTACCAGGAACTAAGGAACAGGAATCAATCTGTTATCAGTTTTCTCATTGGCTATATTAGATGCTAGGAAACAATGGAGTAATTCTTTCCAAGTTCCCCAAATCCCAAAACTCAGTGAAAATTGACTGTGGAATGTTTTATGCACAAAAATCCTGAATGAATGTTTGCTTATTTTTAAGTTTTTGTCTCGTATTCTCTGGTCTTATTAGGTAAGTCTATAGTCCTATAACAAAACAATCCCCAAATAAAAGCTTCAACATAAGACAGAAGACTTCGTTTACTGTTTCAGAAGACAGCCCAAAGGCTTGCAATACCAGATCAGCAGGACAACTCTGTCATTTTCTATATACAGCTTGCATCTCTACATCCCTGGTGGTTTCTCCAGATCTTCCAACACATTCATATCTCAGCAGGGAAGGGTAAAAAGAAAGTTTAGTGTACTATATCTATTCCTTTTAAGGGCATGACTTGGAATTGGCACGTATTATTTTGTCTCACATTCTTTTAGGTATAAATTAGTCACATGGCCAAATCTGGATGCAAATGAGTCTTGATGGCCCTCGCTGAGTGACCTGACCATGCACCCAGCTAAAATCTGGAAGTATAATTTCAAAAAAAGAAGTGGTAAATTAATCCTGGTGGAAAAGTAGTTGTCCCTCTCACTGGTCTGTAAACATACCAAAAGCCATGCGATACTTTCTAGCCTTATGCAGCATTTTAGGACATTTTCCTTTTTCACTATGTAACTAATAGTGACTACACTTAGATATCAAAGACAATTATTGACTAATATGCTTTATTTATTGCAACTCAATTAATCCAAATCAAAGTCTATTGTGCAATAGATAAACAGAAGGCACTATACAGACTTCCTTGTAATAAATCAGAACCATTCCCAGTACAAATGCAAGTTTGTGTAATACTATTAAATAAAAGTTACTTAAAACTATTATTTAAAAGTTCTTGAAATTTTTAATAATTATTTCAAGCTTATGTGGCATTTTTCCTTTATTAATTAACTTTAATAATTATTATTACCATGTATATATTGTAGAAGAACAAACTTTTTTCTTTTTTAATCATCTACACCTTAAAACTTTTTAAGGAATAAGAAAAAGGTACCAATAAACTAATTAAAAGGTTTCTATTTTTTGAGGAAAATAGATCTAAACTACATGAAACTAGAATATCAAGGAATGAAAGGATACAAAAATATCTTTTGGATATACTCATTTAGTAAGAAAAAGTGAAGAAGACCATAAAGGAGTTGCTACAATTAATTAATAAAAGATTACATTACAAAAAATATGCTGCTGTTAGTCTGAAAGTTGAAAGTTTACCAGCACAGAATGATAGAAATAACCTTAGCGTGGCTTGAATTACTGAGATAATCTCTTCAATCTTATATTTTGCCTTTAAAAAATTTGTTCAGATGAGCAACTGGATTCAGTAACAACAGAATGTATTCTACTACTTCCTGAAGACAGAAGATTTATAAACTATTTTAAGAATATTCTCTTAACTCTTATTCGTCTTAATTTTGAAATTGCCTCTTTAAACCTAAATAATGCTCTGGTAGACTATTATACAGTGAAATCTCATTCATTCATTCAACAGATATTACAGGGCTACTGTATGCCAGGCATTGTTCTAGGCATTTGGGACACAAAAATGAACAACAAAAAAGACACCAATAAACCCTTGTCTCAAAGAGCTTGCATCTTGAAGGGAAGACAAATAATAAAGATGATAAATAAGTAAATTATGTGGTATTTCAGAAGGTGATATGTGCTACAGAGGAAAGTAGGTGACAGAGAAGATCCAGAGTGCGGGGGACTGGGGGGAAACTGGCAAAATTAAATAGGATGCCAGATAGGTCTCAGGGGAAGTGCTGTGAAGCATCCAAACATCTGGAGGAAGAGAGTTCTTAGCACAGGAAGAGCCACATAAAGGCCTTAACTTGGGAGACTACCTGGTCTGTTCCAGGAAGCAAAGAATGCCCAGAATGAAATAAAGTGACCGACACGGAAAGGTCTGGGGGGAATGTTCCAGGTAGAAGACCCTGAGGCTGGAAAGAACTAGCCAGTGTGGCTGCAGAAGTGAATGAATTCTGAGAGGAAGCCAAAGACCTGATCACAGAGGCCTGCAGGCCACAGGGAAGGCTCTGGATTTTATTCTGTATGATGTGTGAACAGGAGAATGACCTAATCTGCTTTAATTTTACAAGCTGATTCTGACCGCTGAGTGGAGAACTGAATGTAGGGGTGACAGTGGAAGTAGGAGGCTGCTGAGGGAATCAGAGCCAGAAAAAGTGCTGGTCCAGACCTGCTGTAGAAAAGTGGCTGAGGGTTATATTTTTAAGACAATGGACAAGACTTGATAATGGATTGAATGTCGGATATGAAGGAAAGAGAAAAATCAGGGATGGCTCCTAGGCTTTCACCTAAGCAACTAAGTAAACTGAGGTAATATTGATTGACCTGTCCTTATATGTTTTGTAAAAGAATTCACCACATAAATTTTTTCCACTATTAAAAATACGGTTGAAGTAAAGATAAAACTTTGGCCATCACATCAAAAATAAAACTCCACCTTGAATCAAAATACGTTTTTATTTCTTATTTCTTTTCTTCCTGTGTTATATCTAAGTGCTAATTAAAAATTTAATGGATTATCTATAAATCTTCTAGTGAAGAGGACAGAAAAATCTGGAGACTAGTTTCCAATCATCTAACATCACTATACTTTCTGCTTAATGAGAGTGAAAATGAGGTAAACAACACTATACACCTGCTATTAAGATGAAGAAAAGACCATTTTATAGGCATTAAACTCCTATGGTCAGCCAAATGTTCCTACTCACTCACCTACTGGGAGGGTAATTACCATTCTAAGATTGCTAAAGCAATAGAATACGCCTTAATTTTCCTTCGGGCTGAAAATTTTTAAATGTTTTTAAAAGTTCACTTTCCAGGCTCCTCATTTGACTTATCAGAATAAAGGTGACATTACTGCATCACCTCAGTCAAATCTGATAATGCATTTCCTAACTTAATAAAAATTCCCCCTATAATAATAAGAAGAAGTTTATTTTGCTGTGAGGCATTTTTAATTGCATAGGGTATGACTGTAATTGAAATGTACCCATTTTTGGTTGACATTTTCATTATTCCACTAGGCAGAAAACAGACATTACGAAATTTTGAAAATAGTCTTTGGTAATTTAGAACCGATTTTTTCAGCCATTCTTACAAGCATTCAATTATTCTTCTCCTGAAATCCTTTACATGTGGGAGAATTTTCTTCAAATTCAGCTACTTTTCCCTTAATATATCTAATATTTTCCCCTAAACTATTAATCTCCTTCTTGAATGTATCAAGGAAAATCAAATCTTATTACATCTAACTCTCACCCTTAATCTGATCTTCATTTTGGAAGCTTTCTTTTCCCTTGTTTTTGTACAAAGTTCTCTGCTTCACATGGTCCAGAGAATCCCCAAAATTTTAAAGTCCGTGGCTTTTTTGATCTTGACTCTGTGGCCATGAAAAATGCATGATAAATTTTATTATTATTTTGCAAAGAGGCCCAAAAGTAACAGAAAAGGACAGTTAAGCCCTGGACCTAAATGAATTTAGGGTTTTTACCTAAGAGAGAATGGTAGCCTAGTAACTGTCAGCAGGTAAGCTTTAAAATGAAGTTAAACAAAAATATTTCACACCCAGCAAGAGGTTAATCAGACACAGAAAGGCAAAATGATCAATGTAGAAATCTTACTCAAGGAGAACTTGTGTGTCTTGGGGGTTGATGTGGGTGCAGTGTCCCCTCTGAGGAATGATACACAGCCCCTCCTACCCTAGGCTGTAGTTCTGTAGGTCTAAGAGCAGGGAATGTTTTGGGGTATCATAGGTAGGAGGAGAAAGAGCATTGTAGCTATTTCACAAACTTTTGCTTCATAATTTACTTTAAACTTTTACTGATAGAAAAAAATGGACACAAGCATGTTTACATGTGGTTTTTCTCAGCCTCTCAACTGGCTGAGAGTAAGTGTATTTGGCTCGAAGGAAATCAACTCAGTAAGGTGGCACCAGAGAAGTTTGGGATCTTATTCTCCTCATGGCTTCCTGTTATTTTTGTCTTCTCCTCTTGTACCCTCAATTTTAAGATTCAATCCTTAACCTTTAACTTTTTTTTCAATATTCTCCATCTCATAATACATAATTCCAAAGATCTTCAACTGTAAGACACAACATCAGAAAAAAGATACATATAACCCCAATATTAAAATGTACCCCAAATTCAAAATTATGAAAATTGTGAAGTACAGGTCACTTACAATAAGGAAACATAATACTGACTGTGTATTAATGATTCTCAAATCTATACTTTTATTCCCATCTCTCTCCCATCGAACTGCTTATTAGTCATTTTCAGGCATACATCCTACCTCCAAAACCTGTTTCCTCTCTTCTCTTTACTACTTACAGAAATAAGAGTAAGGAAAGAGTGCTATACTGATATCTCTATCAAGTCAGAGATACCCTTTAACCTCCACTTCCTATGCTTCATATGTCCAGTCTGTCATCAACACTTTGTTTTGTGCCTCTTATGTGTTCCTTTCTTTTCTAAGTTCTAGCCTTATCACCAAATGCCTAGAGTACTCAAACAGCACCTCAGTTGCTTCTAGGCAGAAGCAGGGGAAATATCATCATGGTAAGGGCTCTAAAGTCATATTTCCTGCTTTCACCTCATGGGTTCACCACTTAATATGTGTGTGACTTTGGACAGATTATTTTCTTCTTATTGCTCTTTTCCTCATCTATAGACCAAGTATAAGAATAGTACTTCCCTCATGAATTGTTATGAATACTATAGGAAGGAATACATGGAAAGCATTAGAACATCTGGAATTGTAGCAAGCACTCATAAGGTATTAGCTACTAAAACACCACATTCCAATTCATTTGACAACACTGTGTTAGTGTCAGCCTTACTAAAATACCAATTAATTCAGCCATTAAACATAAATGTGTTAAGCAAATGAGTGTTTGTTGTGTACCAGGCATTGTTCTAAGTACTAAGAATACAGTGATAAATAGAACAAATTCACTGGCAAACAGGTGGGATAGGGGACAGAGACAATAAAACCAGATGATATGATAGACATGGAGGTTGTGTCTACTTTAGGACGTTAGAGGAAACATCATAAAGGAGGTGATGTGTCTTTTTAATAATGTCACATAAATGGTAATATACAATAGGTAAACTTTTGACAAGCTATTACTCAGCACAATGCCTTTCAGATTCATCCAAGTTACTATAATTTCTTATTTTACCTGTAAAATATTTTTAAAGAACTCAAGAGAAGACTAGTTTATTATATTTACACAGATATTTAACCATTTCTGTTCTTCTTCCTTCATTCTTTATGGTTCAACTTTCCTTCTGGTATCATTTTCCTACTGTCTGAAGAATTTTTTTTAGCAATTATTTTATAACAGTTTTGCTAACAAGAACTTCTCTTCATTTTCTTTATCTCAAAATGTTTTTATTTCCCTTTCATTCCTGAGGGATAGTTTTATTGAATATAGAATCCTGGCTTAACAGTTCTCTTCCTGAGGCACTTTAACATTTTTGTTCCACTTCCTTCTGGGCTGCACAGTTTCTAAAGAGAAACACAAAATCACTTGAGTCATTGTTCCCTAAAAGTAATGAGTCAGTTTTTCCTGGATGCCATCAATATTTTTTCTTTGTGTTTAGCTTTCAGCAGTCTGATTATGATGTGTCCAGGCTTAGATTTCCTTGGGTTTATTGTGTTTAGAGTTTGCTGAACTCCTAAAATCTGCAGATTTATGTCTTTTGTCAATTTTTTTTTCCAGCCATCGTTTCTTCAAATACTTTTTTAACACCATATTCTTTGTGACTCTGTTGACATGATGTTATGTTCAATGTCAGTTGATTTTCAAATCTTTGCAGAGTTACATCTGTTGCGTATGTGAGACGCTTAGTGGGCAGTTTGGTACCTGGGTGGTCATTGGTGGTCTATCTGTTAGTTCTCAGTATCTTTTGGTATGTGTTTAGGATCAGATACACAAATTTAGAGCTCAAGTGTGGGCCCAGGAGCTTATAAATGACTTTATGGTCTCCCTTTTCTAAGCTCCTTCCCTTTTTGATCCTTGACCAGAAAGCTGAGGTTTTAATTACTCCACTCTCCTGCATACTTTCTGTGACTGTGTGCATGTACAGGCTAACAGGCAGTATGACAGGGAGAAGAAAAGAAACAGGGGTTTACTTCACCTTCTTGGGAGCACAGCTCCTCTAATTAAAGGAGAAGATTCTCCTCCCTTCAAATTTTCAACCACTCTGGGCTCCTGTACCACCACTGATGCTGCTGTTTCCACAGCCACTGTGGGTTTGTCTAGAAGCTAGAGTACAAGAGAACTAAGAAAAGAAGAAAAAGTTTTAAACGGGAGATATCCCCCACTCTCTCTGAATATTTGGAGGCTCCAATCCTACTCCCCATGAGAGAACTAGAGAGTTTCTCCTGGAACTCTGTCTGCACCCTGGTGCCCTCTTCTGGTGTTTCGGCTGCTTCACATCCAGGCCAGGGTATACATGACGAAAATGGGAAACTCAATGCCAACTTGGTATATGTTGAATTCTAGTCTTCTTCCCCAGTCAGCCAGCTACTATTACTTATTTCTCAAAGACTCCAAATGAATTCTTCTCCTTGAATTCTGTCCAGATTTTAGAGCTATGTTTGATGAGATATCCAGAGTAGAATATACTTACTCCATCTTACCCAAAATCAGAACTCCCACTTCACTCCTTTTAATAATTAGAATAATTCATCTATTTGCTGTTGACTCAGGTGAGTATTTGGCTTCTTAATATAGGAATATAAGATGTGGCCACAGAAAAATAATGAAGAGGGATACAATGGAATAAGTGGATCCTAGCTCCAAGAATCAAAGTGATAATGTAGTGTAGGAGTATTAGTCCAAAAAGCTAGTGTATGAGCCACGTGCTCCTTGTAACAGGAACTAAGGAATATTCATCCTGTGTATTCAGCATCCAATGTAAAGGAACATATATGGCACCCATCAAGCATTTTTTTTCTTATTGGGATTGTTCAAGAGATGGTGAAGAAATATCAAGGCAAAATGTGTTGTCAGAATTTCTGAGGTTTGGTTATTCAACCAGCACATAATTTACCTAATCATATTACCATCTATGAAACATTTCTACTTCTCACCCTCTATGGGCAAGACTTGTCCTAAAAGACTTTGTCAAATAACTTGTTGAAACAGATATACGTAGTTTGCATGTTGTTCTCCTAATTTAGAAGTCTAGTGCTTATTTTTAAAGGATACAGGATTAATTTTGGAAAAGCTTCATTTATTGAATACATTTTGGCTTCTAGAGATGATGGTATATTTTGAATGACTGCCCACTAGATTTTAAAATATTCCTTCAAAACTTCTGCAAAAGTATGGTTTTCTGAATTTGTAGTAGGCTTTCACTGTTGAAAATGTGAACAATTTTTATTGATCTATATACTATGGTATCCCAACTGAAGTAATTTGATAAGAAATACTTATATTACAATGTTTTATATACCCTAATGCCCATATTTTAGAAATGAGGACATCAAGACTCATAAAGATTAAGCTACTTGCCCAAGATCACATAGAATATTAGTAAAAGAAGCAAGTCCATGCTACAAATCAAGACTCAGAAAGCCTCTTGATCCTGCTCTGACTTTTCTATGATTAATATAGTCTCTTACAGTTGTTTTAACAGCTCCTATAATAGCTGAGAGATTTGAATAACTTACCAATTTTTACCTTAAGAGGGTAAAGCTACATTATTTTACAATTTGGGAAAATGTCAGTGGTTTAGAAAAGTGGTTCTTTATTTGAGACAATAAAGTTATCATTGAGACAGATAACTGCAGCCCCAAATATCATGTCTTCACAATATATTTGAAGATACAAATGTGTTGGAGAAATTATGACTCCCAACAATTCTTCTAAATCACCATGTTATAATCATTTTCTTTCTTACACTCCCAACACCTCTACCTTTCTAAGTTAATTCTCTGAAAAACAGCATGACTCTAAGATGAAACAAATCTCTGCCTTTTCTGCCACTGTGTACTGAGCCCTCAACTGCATATAGAAAGAAACACACCACCATACTGACTCCCAAGTTTACATCTCCAGGCTGGATTTCTCTCCTGAACTCTCCACATTCATAGAATCACAGACTACCTGACATCTGCACTTCGATGTATAACAGACAGACATCTCAACATTAACATGCCCAAAATTAAGCTCTGGGTGTTTCCCTTAAAACTTTATACTACCCTTAGCTTCCCATTAATTTGGGTTGTTAAATTTTATCTTTAATATTTATATAGTTTTAAGAACCTGAGGAATGTTTCCTATTCTCTGGCTTTCCTATCTCTAAATATATTAACATAGCTGCTCTACAGTATGACTTTATCATTTCAATATCTGAAATCTCAGCAGGTCTCTTTCTCATATCTGTGCTTCTGCTGAGTTGTGCTGTTTCCTGGTATGCTGGAACATATTTGTATACCACTCATTACACTATTTCAAAGTTACACACCAAGGCATACCAGCAGGGTATAATGGAGTGCTGGCTGATCTTGTCTCTTCAGTGGTTTTTAATCTTTAATCTTTAGGAAATTAGAGCAAGTCCCATGCATCTGTCTATCTTCCTTTATTACACTGTTTGCAATTAGACTGATCATTTATTCCTCAACTATCTGGTAGAGTAAATGTGCTTCTTAATGTTTTATGCTATTGTGGTTCTGCCACATAATATTTTAAGAATTGTCTATAAAAGATTTCTTGGTAATATAATTTTTCTAAAAAACACACAGGTGGAAATAATGAAGTATATTTAGTATATTTAGTTTGATTTTTCTCCTCTCGTGTTTCCTCTGAGTCAAAATAAAACAGAGTACGTGGTTAGGGTCATTTTTATGCTGAACATACTTAAATACTTAAGCCTGTTTCCAAAACTTACTGATATTTATTATAAAATACTTAGTGTCAGGACACATGAGAATTGAATAAATAAAAATACTAACAACATTCCTGGTTGGGAAAACTCAACATTGTAAATCTGTAAATTCTCAAAATCTGTACTTGAAAATGTAATGCATTACCAATCAGTATCCCATGAGATAATATCTCAGAGTTTGTCAATGTGACTGTAAAATTCATTTTAAAGAATGACTAACAAAAGAGAAGAAATGTTGAAACAGAATAAAATTAAAGGAACTTGTCCAACCAGATGGTAATACATAGTCCTGACTCAGGAAAGACAACAGACAAAATAAAAAGTCCAGAAACAAAGTTAGTATATGACACAGAGATCATATCAATAGTGAAGATAATTGATTATTTACTTATTGGTATTTGGACTTGTTTAATCGCTTGGGAAAAAATTACATGATCCAAATACTCA
Organism: Mesoplodon densirostris; assembly: GCF_025265405.1. Classification (NCBI taxonomy): domain Eukaryota; kingdom Metazoa; phylum Chordata; class Mammalia; order Artiodactyla; family Ziphiidae; genus Mesoplodon; species Mesoplodon densirostris. The sequence goes on along the minus strand of NC_082661.1, from coordinate 85,959,881 downwards.
TTATGCATTAATATAAATTCCAGAGAGAGTAATATTTGAGAGCAAAAAATATGGTATGAGGTAAGAATGGTGCCCTACAAACGTTTGAAATGTGGCAGCCTGGGAATAGAGATTACAAAAGTAGGAGGTTACTGTAACCAATAATCCCATGGTTCCTGGAGTGCTCACAGTATTCTTTTCTTGCCTTTGGTGGCGAGGAAGGGAACTGCATGGGAGATCACATTATAATTATGTACTAATCCACACATTTATATTTTTACTCTTTATATATGCTGTATTTCACAGTAAAATAAGGATTTCTAGAAGTTGGCATTTGCTTCTCTATAGAAGTATCCAAGTATTCAGTATTAATCATCTGATTAATGGGCTATAACATATAATGGAATAAGAAGAAATGAGCTGATCCCCTTCAGAGCCTCCCATTCCATTCTGAAGGGCTATTCATTTAATCTATTTGTCTTCTACTGTAGGGAATATAACTGAGTTTTCCTAGTAGTGGAATGCATTTTGCTGTACCATCCCAACTCTTTGGCATTGTTACCATCGGGAATAACATGAAGCATTTACAAAGCAGATGGCCAGCTTTGCAGGCCCAGGTGTGGCTTGAACCTATGACCTTATTAGCATCTACAATAAATAACTGACGTAACTAACTCAAGCTAGTCCTAAAGGAAATGGTAAGTGGATAACAAAACATAAGGAAAATGGGTATGCCTTTTAAAATAATTAACTAAAACATCTATTAGTTCTATAATGAAAAATAAAGAAATGGATTAATAGAGTCAAGGCAGACAAATTTTATCTGGAGCTAGACTGTAATATTGAGTTTTATCTTTCATTTGAGCAAAAGAAAGAAAAGAAAAATGAAAAAAAGTTAAGCACTATCTTTATGTGAAGAACAGTACATTTTTATTATTTCTCTCTATAAAATACACATAGATGAATACAAATAATAGCACTTAAGACTATTTTCTAAATATCCAGAGAGAAAGGAAAAGAAATAGGAATATTAGTAATTATAAGATATTCCTTAGAAGAATAACTGTTGAAAACCAAAATCTAGATTCCATATTTGTATTTTTTTAAGTTAGTAGTTAAATTTTTAAGAAAGTAAAAAATAACATGCAAAAGAACATAAATCAGGGCTTCCCTGGTGGCGCAGTGGTTGAGAGTCCGCCTGCCAATGCAGGGGACACGGGTTCGTGCCCCGATCCCGGAAGATCCCACATGCCGCGGAGCGGCTGGGCCCGCGAGCCATGGCCGCGGAGCCTGTGTGTCCGGAGCCTGTGCTCCGCAATGGGAGAGGCCACAGCAGTGAGAGGCCCGCGTACAGCAAAAAAAAAAAAAGAACATAAATCACATTAAATATCTATATCAACTGTTATTTAAATTTTAAAATAACTCTGTAATTAAATTTGAGAATAAGCATTATAAATACCTCAATAACTCAAGATTTTAAATGAGCTATCTCTGGAAATTGTGCTTGTTTATATTAAATACTAAAATCATTTTTACTTTTTGGCTTTATTAAATAAAATTACGACTAAGCATCTTGAAGACATTTTCTGAAATGGAAAATTTCAAAATTTAAAACAAGTTACTGCTTCTTACACACGTTACACTGATAATTCCTTCTCCAGAAGAGAAGAACATTTTTTTGACCATTAGCTAAATTTGTATCTGTTTCCCAGTTTCAAAATCCTGAGCCCCTTTTGTATTTGTATGTTGCTAGAAAAACAGAATTTTTTTTTCTGATATGAAATTATTTAAACATGTTTGCTTTAGTGTTTAGCCTTAGTTTAGCTTTCATCTCCCCCCACCACCTCTGATGCAGAAATGGTGAAAGGTAGAATGAACCTTGAGAATGAATCCCATTTCTGTAAAGTTTAAATATTGAGGAATGGACAATGTTCCTTTTCAAGGCAGGGATCCTTCCTGATTTATTAGCTTCTCCTTCTGGATTTATCCATGTGGGAAAACTGCCAAAGCTCATTTGTCTTTTCCTGCCTATATCCTTATGTCATGACATTGAGGCACTTTGTTCTGCCGAAGTATTTTTAAAAGGTGACAAGCCTTTCCCTGTGGAACATTTAAATAATAATAAAAACCACTTTTAATTAGGATCTGGAATAACTGCTAAGAAGAAAGTGGGAATGGAGCATAGCTCCCCACAGCTCTCACAGCAGACTGATTTCATGTTTCTTATGTTATCCCTGGCTACACTTGAACATAGCTCTGGTATACTGAAGTTGTTTTTCTTTGAGAACACCCAGCTCTCTCTTTCTTTGCAAGGCTAAATATTCTCTTTATTAAGGACTGTGAGGATCACATTTTATTGTTCCCAGTACTATTTACCAAAACATTTGTTTTAACTCTTAAAATCATTGTTCCTCTCAATGTTCAATTTAGAACATCAAGAAAACACAATAGTCAGATACTTTTTATCATCCTAATATCTGAAGCAATGTCTTACTATATGTACAGTCAAACATTTAGAATATTTTTTTGGGAGAAATATAACAAGATTATATAATCTACCTTACTGGGACTTCCCTGGTGGTGCAGTGGTTAAGAATCCACCTGCCAATGAAAGGGACACGGGTTCAAGCCCTGGTCCAGGAAGATCCCACATGCCGCAGAGCAACTAAGCCTGCATGCCACAACCACTAAGCCTGCAAGCCACAACTACTGAAGCCTGCATGTCTAGAGCCCGTGCTCCGCAACAAGAGAAGGCTACGCTCCGCAACGAGAAGCCTGCGAGCCACAACAAAGAATAGCCCCTGCTCGCCGCAACTACAGAAAGTCCGTGCTTAGCAACAAAGACCCAATGCAGCCAAAAATAAATACATTTATTAAAAAAAAAATACTAATCCACCTTATCCAGTTTATGGAATAGGAAACCAAGGCCAAGAAACACACAATGAAATATTTAGTACAGACAGTGCTGAATCTCTTTGGTTTTTCATAGTAGTATACTCATTTGATGAATAATAATCTAAAGCTATATAACATTCTTTGTTTCAAGATAATCATAACGGAAAGACAAAAGAACTTAAAAGTAATTTAGACTGAGGAAATTCAGAAAAATATCATAATCAAATTTGGCCATATTTTCTATAAAATAGTGTCATGAACAACATTACTCAGACATTTGTTTTTTCTTTTTAAATGAGATTTCTTTGCAAAAAGTTCCTTATCTCCTCTTATTCTCTCCACATGCATATACCTTATGTCCCAAGTTCAGGAGGGAATGCAAATTATGCTTTATCTATGAAGTCTTCCCAAACACCCTAATGTGTTCTTTTGTTATACTCCATACATTCATCTACTCATATTGTACTGCAATTATCTGTTCATATTTCAGTCTTCTCTATCAAAACGTGAGTTCCCCCAGGGCAGGGAACATATCATTCATTTTTGTATCTCTGGTGCCAGAACTATGGTAGACATTCAATTAGTATTTGCTAGGTGAATCAATATATGAATGATTGCTTCATGGTAATTTTCCAAAGTATTCTTGAGCTTTTTACACATAGTTTTTTTTTTCAAAGTATTCTCAGTGTGAATGAATACATCTACCTAAGGTTGTAAAACAATAAACCACCTATTCTCCCTCCTCCATCCCCTGAGTATAACCATAATTTCAGCTTCCAAAGAGAATTATTATAAGGCATTCAGTTAGTAATTACACTTGAGCAAGCTATGGAATTTCAAATAGAGATATATTTAGGTTCACTACCCCCTTTATTATGCTGTCAAATTATTTCCAGTATGTTTCAAAGCCTAATAAAATGCATTAATCGATATTCTGATGGTTTAAAAGAATGAATGTAGCCCTCAAATTTTTAATGAAATACCAGGGAATAACGAAGGTCCAAAGAAATAACATATAGAATCAGTATTAACAAAAAGAGCCAACAAAATATTTTATCCAGTTAGGGTTTCACAACATAATAGAGATATGAAGAAGTTAGAAAGAGTACAAAACAGAGTCATAATACCAGAAGACAAGAAATTAAAACCTGGGATGAAGAAGGAAACTGTAAAAATGATAATAATAAAATGGAGAAATATGCCTAGATATTTCCTTTTTCCAACCACATATAAAATTAAAGAATATAATATCAAGAAGAATTATTTAGGTATATAGAATTTACCAGTAAGATTATGGAAGTGGGGTGTGTCCACTGTTTATTAATTTTTGTAGCTTTCAAAATATCAAATGAACATTTATTACTTCTATAATCATATGAAAATAAAATAACTAAACAAATTGTTCAATACTCATAGTTCATAAGCATTGAAACATTTTAGTGAAAGAGGTTCTGAAATATCCATCCCTGGAGATTATTAGAAATAGGATAGAGACAGATTAGTTTGGAACAGGTCAAGGAGAACTTGCTTAAATGGTGACCTCTACATCTGCCTTCCATTCATAATGTCTATGATTGATCCTAAGCGTTGTTTAAAACAGAAAAATTGCTTTTCTTAAGGAAACATAATCTAGCATTCAACAGAAATAGATTTTTGTTTGGGGAACTAGTAAAACCCATAAATTCATACCTTACTACATTATCAAATGAATCTTTTTTTTTCTTGTTTTATGAGATTTCCCTAAATTTCAAATTATCTTTTCCTTTCCTTCCTTTCAATAAATATCTCCTTTGAGGAAACTCAGAAAACTCAGAAAAAAAATTATAACAAAACCACAACAATTGATTATGTAATGCAAATACCTATAAGGTACAAGTATAACCAGAGAATGGATAAATGGTCTTAGCCACACATAAACCTAAATTTATAAAACACTGAGCATAAGAAACAATATCATCAGCCAAAGAAACAGATTTCCCAGCACCCCCAAACCACTACCCAATGGAGATAGATAAAAGAACAAAAAATGAATCTCTGGTACACATATAGGTTGAATATCTTGGTACTGTTGATATTTGACTATTTTGACCTAAAAAAAAGTCAATTTCATGTGACTCAATGCATGGCATGTTTATTTCCAAAAAACAAACAAACAAAAGAATTATCCTTATACAGTATCATATTTCACGAAATAAACAGCATTCATATAAAGTATTCAGATGTGAAATGGAAAATTTGACTTTTTTTAGTTTTTTTGATTTGGAAATTGTGTCTTTTCTGTAAGTGTATTAACCTAAGCCTGCTCTCTGATAAATCTTTTAAAAGGAAGCAACAAAGAGAATAGGAGCAATTTTATGATGGATAGAGACGGATGTGAAAAAACGGATGTATCAAAAATATTAAATAAGCCAGGCAAAACGTAGTTTTCATTGACACTTACACATCATATGACATAATTTTAGATTCAAATTCCAAATGAACCTTGCTTGGTTAAGGGTCACTTTTCCAGTTATTTCCAGGTGTCTGATATTACTATTGCAAATATATATGATCAAAACATATTGATATATGTATGCAATTGTGTAAGGATATCATTCAACTATTTTTGTTACATTTCTTTATTTCATAAGTATGTATTGAAGTTTCTAGCATTAGTTGATAAAATCTCCAAACCAGAGCACCACAGGTATTTCACTTAAGATGAAAAGAACCAACCCTATAATCATTAGGTAATAAACAATTTTTAAGAAATTTTCTTTAGAAAATTTCTTAAAATTTTAAAATTTAGAAAAGATATTCTAAATGAAAATTCTGGAGAAGTGATGTGGAGACATAGTATTACATTCAGTGAATATTTAATATTTTAAATATGCAATACAATCCTCCCTACACGGCAAGCTAGTTTATCTTTGATACGTAAGGAAGTACACATTACATACTCTGCTTTGTAGGACATTAAAAACCTTCAGCCAGACTAAGAGGCTAGAAAAAGTTCCACACTGCTTGTAAATTCACATATTGAGGCGAGCGTGCTTTATTTGTAGAGTACTTCTTCTACCTCATCTATCACAACGCAGCCTGATTTCAATTATACTTGATCAGGTTCCTGTATCAATTGGTCTTTCTGTCAAAAGAGAGTATCTCAAAACATTTTGGCAAGATTTATACACCAAATCAGTCCTTGCCAGCAATTCTCAAACTTAAGTCATAAAGCCACTTGTTGATGTTTAAATCTCCGAAAGCTCAGGGCGGACGGGACACTAAATAAAACCAGGGAAAGGGAAAATTGAACACAACCCTCTATTTTTTAACCAACTCACCAACTCACAAAGTTAGAACGCTCTATTCAATATCCTTTCGATTTCCAACCTCTATTATGTTTTCTATTTTTTTCACATGTGTAAAAACAAAACAAAACTCCTCTTCTGCCTGTTCTAAACCACTTATTCCGATTTCATGCCTTCTTTTGCACTATTTTTATTCCTGAAACCTTGATACATCCAAAATCTTTCCCCCGTATAGAAATGCTTCTGAAATCAGTGTCTCTCAACGATTACAACAGGACAATCTCCACCACTAAACCAGAAACAAGCAAACTACCTAATCAAACATGCCTCTAAATCAGGAGAAAAGGAGGAGGAGAACGGGAGGTAGAGAGGGAGAAGGAAGGAAGGAAGGGTCACCGGCAAAGCCCATTAAAAATTCCCCGGGAAATAAAAATAGAATCTGGGTAATAAAATAACACCTAACCTTTTTTAAAATTTTTCATCCGTGCTTCATCGAGTCTCACTTGTTCATAAGGTGCCACACGAAGAGGCCTGGCCCCCAGCACTTCAGACCAGAGTTTCTAGTGACAAAGGGCCGCCCCGACCCTGCAGCTCTGGTCTGTGCAGACCTGCTGCCCTTGACACCTCCACTCAAAATGGCGGTGGGCCGTGCACGGAACACTGCGCCCGGCGCGGTGAACTGGAGCGTGAGCAACACAGCTGCGCCCACCTAGCAAAAACTCCGCCCCCTCCCTAGGGCGAGCACCCTATAAAGCAGCCCCAGGGCCCAGGGCCTGCTGGGAAGAGCTTGTGGGCTAGAGCGGCAGCTCGCACTTCTCTAATCCGCGACCAGAGCATGAGGTTTTCCTTTGCTTTTGAACAAACTCCGTCCCTTTCTCCTGGCCCTAACGACACTGGGCAGAAGGACCCTTGTTGGGGCCCAACTCGAAAGGGTCAGTAACAGAAGGAAATAAATCTGTAGGCAGATTCTTATTTATTTGTATATTGTATATCCAAAGTGGTCTAAATTAATTACTTGGGACCAAAACTCCTTTATGAAAAGCACAAAGACTTTCTGTGAAGTCATGTAAAGTTATACAATAACAACCACAACAAGCAAGCAAATCATAAAACTTGAAAACTTTTTTTGTAGCAGCTACAAGACCAGAAAAATTTCAGTGCAGACCTTTTACTTATCTCCTGCCCAAGTGAATATTAATATACAATTTATGCAAAGTTATAAAGCCTTTGAAAGTTTCCTTAGCTTCCAGGCTTCTCTTTCTGTGTCCTTCCTCCCTTCCAAGTATTGCAGCCCGCAAGGACCTTAAAGGCCTCTTGCTCTTTTACTCTCTCCTGCCCTTCCAGTATCAATTTATCCCTGAGGGCATGACATTTATGAAGTCAACTTCATTCACAATACGCTGTTTCATGAGCCAGGCACTTGTCATTTGAGCCTTTTAATCTCACAGAGATAAAGGACTATTTGTCTCTGCTCTTCACCTTTCTTTGAAAAAAATTCTCGTCAGCCTCAGGCTAGGAAGATAAGCATTATCACACTTAGCTGGGCTGAACAGAAAAAAATACAAAAAGTTTATAATTTAGAACAGTGTTTCTCAAACCACAAATCATTTGAATGAGAATTACCTGGAGTCTTCGTGAAAATGTAGATCCATGGGCCACATTTCATACCCATTAAATCCTAATCTCCACTGGCCAAACCTCCACTTTGCCCCAAAGTACAGATGATTCTCACACAGCTGAGCACTAAGAACTCTTCAACTTCTATTCATATAAAAAAGCAATATAACAGCTCAACGCATTTTTCTAAGATAAACTTAACCTAAGATGTGTGCTTAATTTTTCTTCAGTTTGCTATTTCTAAGTTTTATTTTCTGCAATGTACTGTTTAGTTTAGGGAGATTGTTATAACAACCCTTCTTAAATTAACAAAAAGCCCCCACTGGGCTGGCTTTACAACTAAAAGATGATGTCACTGACATCTCTTTCAGCATCTCTGATCTCAACATGTAGTGGAAATTAAATTAATGAAAACAAAGGCCATCAAAGGGCTTATAAATTAATTTTCTCTTCACTCAAATGAACAGCAGGAGAAAAGATTTTTTTCTATGATTAAAAATGACATCATGCTGTCTTCTACAAAATAACAGCCCCCAAAGTAATTCTATTTAAAAAGTTTTAATTTAGCCCTTCATTTTTAAAACTACAGTAGATTGTTTTGAAGAGGTTTTTTTTTTAAGAAAAACTTAAATATTGTTGGTTACATCATCTTATGCTTAAAGTTGTAGGAATTAATTGCTTATGTGGCTTTCTGCTGTAACATTCTTTCAATTTTAGGGTAGATTACTGTAATTAATGCTTTAACTTAAAGGAAAAACCTGGGTTTAAGGGGCGAGCTAGTATTTAGCAAATGTTTACCTCCATCAGATTACACCTGGGCTTCTACTTCTAGTTGACTACAAGGGAATCTCTCTCTCACACACACACAGACACACACGCACACACACACACACACACACACACACACATGCCACTGCTGTATATGAACTAGAAGAGTTAAAATTTGCAAACTGCTCTCACTACATTCTCTAATCATTTGCAAAGTGTAAAGTTTTTGGTTATGACTCTGTGGGGGGCAGGCAGAGGAGTTGAAGAGGAGAAATAAATGCATCTCTTTTTTTCTCAAAGAAAGAAAATGTATTAAAATTTATACACTGAAAGTATTTTCACCTCCTCACTCTACTTATGGTCAAAACCAAACTCATTATTTCTTTCTTGAATACAATAAAGTGTGGAAAATAGTGATACCTGAGAGCCATCCAGTTTTTCCTAGCTGGGGCAGAAATATCAAACACACACACACACCCCACACACAAAGTAAAGCTTGTTTTAACCACTACATTCAACAGAATCACAACGCCATACTCTCTTGGTTTTCCAGCTACCTGATGTTATAATGAGTCCTTTTTTTACCTGCTGATCTGCTGGCACAAAGAACCCAAACTTAGAGGGCATCAGCAATAGCTTTAACTTTATTGGGACTTTTATTTCGTTTCCTGATAGAAGTAGGCCCTCCTCTTAGGGAACAAGAACTTCTAGTCCCACGGAGCCTAAAGTAGTAGAGATGGAAGCATAAACTCCCCACAAGTAGGTCACTGGGAGAGATCACGAACAGGACCTCTCCTCCTTCCAAGTCTTGGTCACATCCTGAGAATAGCTCTTCTTCCTCCTGAAGTGTCAGCTCCCAACTGGCCCTTCAGCAATGCCTTAAAGAGGCTGCTCCACAACTTCCCAGACTTCTGGATGGTGCAGAAGGTGGTAGGAATATTGGAAGCCATGGTCCTCCTCTTTCTCAGTCTACTTGTTCCCCTTCTGCTCCCTGACCTCTTTATAACAAAATATCATTCAAACTCTTCTCAGTCTTTGGTTTCTTTATTTATACCTGGTAATTGCATCCAGTCTCATGGTTTAACATACCATATTCTCTTCCAAAATCATGTCTCTAGCTTGGACCTTTGCCCTGAAATTTATATACATATATCTAGGCTTATATATAAGCCTAGTTGTATATATATAACAGACATCTCAAATTTAGAATGTTCAAAACTGAGTCCAGATCCTCCCTACCACCAACAAAGAACAACATCAGAAATGACCTGCTTCTCCCATCTCAGTTAGCAGCAACAACATTCTTCCAAGTTCCTCCGGACAAAAATCTTAGAGTCCTTAATTCCTCTTCTTCCTCTCTACATCTAGTTTATCAGCAAATTCAGTTAGCTCTACCTTCAAAATATATCTAGAGTCCAATGAGTTCCTTTCAAGCCCACTACCACCACTCATATCCAAGTCACCATGATCGCTCAACTGGATTATTTACGTAGGTTTCCAATTAATCTCTCAGTTACCCTTGCTCTTCTTTAGGCTGTTCTCAACACAGAAGCCAGAGTGGATCTGTAAGTCAGATAATATTTCTCTGTTCAGAATGACATCTGAAGTCCTTACAATGGTCTATGAGACTTTACAATATCATGCAGCTCAACAATCTTAGAGTTTTCATTCTACCACCTACCCATCACTCACTGCACAAAAGTCAAATTGGCGTCTTACTGTTCCATAACCATGCTGGCCCATCTTCCCACCTCAGAGCTTATATATTTGACATTCTCTTAGCTTTGGAGTGTTTTTCCCCCAGATATCCCTATCACTAGCTCCCTTGGTTCCCTCAGATCTTTACTGAAATATTGTCTTAGTGAGGTTTTCCCTAACCACCGTATTTAAAATAGCAAACACACTTCCTTAAATTCCCTCTACCCCTGCTTTATTCTTCCCCAAAGCATTTATTACTACTAACATTTTATATATTTTACTATATATTTACATCTATGTATTTGTTTCTGGCCTTATTAGAATATAAATTTCATGAGGGTAGGCCATTTGTCTGTTTTGTCCCTTTCTGTATTCCTTATTCCTAGAAGAGAGCTGTCTAGTAGCTGTTCAATATATGTTGAGTGGATGAACAAAACAGTATCACCTAGAAATAATATGATATCTTCTCCCTAATGAAAATGTACTTCACTTCTTTCTACATGTTTGTGGTTAAAAACCCAATGACAGTAGTGGTTTCAGAAGAAAAAAACACCAGCACAATCAGTAATTAGTGTTCTGCTCATACTTCTTTTTAAAGGACAGGGATGTGTTAACAAGACCCCACATTTTTACGAAAAGTGGCATCATTTGAAAACATTAACTTATTTTGAATATCTTCTAAGATGTGTGAAAGTCAAACATATCCACAGATTACATTACCTTTAAATGGACACTAATAATTTTAACAAAAGCAAATTAGTCCCAGTTTTATAAGGCTGACATATTTAATTTTAATTCATTAAAGTGATAATTTGTTTAAACTAATTACACTATTATCCTGAAAGGTATTCATTTATCAACTTTAGACATTAGTATTTATGAACTTCCATTAAATTAGATGAGGGTTTAATTCTCTTACACCGTCAACTACTTCCCCTACTATCTTCCTCCCACTGAGTGATGTCAAATTTTTCATTAACTCAATAAACACTGCTAACACTAGTAATATCTTAACATTGTTTATTATAGAGTCAGCAGTGTTTCCTGTATTGCTAAATATTTTAATTTTTCCTGGAGTAAATTATTATATTTCACTTTCTTAGTTTTCCACATATTCTAATATTTATTACCAATGTATTAATTTCTCCAATACATCTGTCAAATACTTACCAATATTGTTATCTGGATACTCACATAGATCAATGATCTATCATTGCTTGGTTTTTTGTTTGTTTGTTTCCCTGAGATATCCTCCCCAAAGTCTTATCCTCCTGCTCCAATTTGGACAAAACATTTCCTGAGCCTATTGCTCATCTGTCATTCTGGAACTGCCTACAGTCATCACTCTGGTCTGTAGTTCAACAATCTTCTGTTTGGAGTCTCCTCTTTTCTTGTCCCATATCTCCTTCTGCCTTCTTGATTTAATCATTTGCTAGAGTCCATCCTTCAATAGCTTCCTCCTCAGCTAAAATACAATGAGAAAGGTTGGGTCCTTGCTTGTGTTTGTTCTATTCATATACTTGATTTAGAGTTTGGCTAGGAAGAGAATTACAAAATGAAAGCACCTTTCTCTCCGAATTATGAAGTTATAGCTCCACTCTCTCTGTCTTCTAGATGATGCTGTTGAGACCTCCCATGCCATTATGGTTCTCTATTCTTTGTAAGCTACTTGACTTTTTTACTTTGCAAGCTTTCAGGAGATACTTTATTCTGTGTTCTAAAATTTCACAATTATATTCCTCAGTGTGGTTTGTTATCATTATTTATTTCACAACATGAGGTTTTACAAGGGCCCTTTAATCTGAAGCGTCAAGTCCTTCCTGTCTCAATTTTTTTCCTTTTTTTTGGCCATGCTGCATGCCTTTGGAATCTTAGTTCCCCAGCCAGGGATTGAACCCAGGGCCATGGCAGTGAAAGCACTGAGTCCTAACCACTAGGCCACCAGTGAATTCCCTCCTATTTTCTATTTGATAACTTCTCTGTTTCCTATGATCTCCCTTACTAAAATTTCTATCAAACTGTTAGATTTCCTGGCCTGATCTTTTAATTTTTCTATATTCTCTCTTTTATTTTTCTATCTCTTTTTCTTTATTGTTTATCTTTCTGGGAAAATATCTGATATTAGAGTTTACAAAAATTCTAGCACTCATATTTTTAATTTCCAAAGGTTTTTTTTTTCTTATAATACTTCATTTTCATATATTTGGCTCTTAATTTGTGGATAAAATATCTTCTCTTGTGTGTCTGGGATATTAATTCAAGCGAGTTTTTTTAGATTTTTTTTTTTTCTACTGCCTGCTTTTTTCTTTTTTTACATCAATTCTAGCCTTCTATTTGTTTTTGATCTTTCTGGCTTGACTGAAGCACCCTTAGACTATATGGTTAACCTTGGCTGACCATTCATATTTAAAAGTAAAGCATCAAAAAGCTGACTGGCTGTCCTATGTCTGGAGGTGGTGATTGTTAATTTGGGGCTTCACTATAAGGTCCTCATGGGGCAGGCCATTTTCCCCTTTTTTTTTACTTTATGGATCCTTCTATGTCAGTATCTAAAGGTTGTTTTTCTGTGACCATTCAGATAAGAAGCCTACTTTCTTTTACCACTGGGGACATAGACCTTACTGCCTGCTCACATTCTAGAATTTGAACAGTAGGAAAAAGAGCTGCTGCTTCACCTGGAAGATTGGCTCTTAATTACGATTTTTAAAGATGTCACACCGTGGCTAATATTTCCTGACCAGCCAACAGTCACTCTCACATCATGTTAGTTTTGATCTTCTGCATAATTCTTGTCACTACCTGAAATGTTTCTTGTTTACTTGTCTCTTTGTTTTATCTCTATCCCGTTTAAGAATGGAACCTGAGATCGTAACTGTTTTGTTCACTTCCTAGTACATAGTAGGTAGCTAACAAGTATCTATCAAATGAACAAATGATTATATGAGTCAATGGGACCTGAACTCCCTATTTATAAGTTTCTCAAAGGAAAACACGTAAGTTGGGGGAGAGTTGGGAATGGAGGACAGAACCACATGACTCACCAGTGGCATCTTCTGTCTCCTACATGCCAAACACAGTTTTTAAAACCAATGCCCATATTTTCAGCCCAGCATCTCAAACACACTGTCTGGTGAGGTTTATGCCCCCAAATTCTGAGTCTATTTGGTTCTCTGCACACAGGCTGGTAGCTTCCATGTTTATCCACTCTACACTGCTGCTCAGCTACCACTCACTCCTCTGTTGGTTCTGTCTTCTTGCTCTTCTCTTATTCCTGAGGAGTTTATACTTCTTTTATCCCTTTATGTTATTTAAATGGGAGAATCATAGATGATCTAAACAACCGCGGTCTCTCCATCATGCTCACCTAAAATCAGACTACTTTAATATGGAAACTTTTATTTTTTCTTCTTTTCCTTGTCTCACTATAAGGAAGAGTTCCCATTTATTCACATCTCTGAATTCCGGATGATCTTTTAAAATTGCAAATATGATTATGTTGCAGACTCCTTACTCTCTTAAAATACTTCAATGGTTTTGCATTGCTTTTAGGATAAGGGCAAAAATTCTCCACGTACAATAGAATAGCCCTGCATTGTCTAGCCTGCCTCTTTTGTCTCAGCTCTCACAGTTTGTTACAGCTAAGCGGGGCCTTTTTTTTTCAGGATCTCACATGACCTAAGCTCTCCTTTGCCATAAGACCTTCTGCATGTGCTTTTAGCCCTACTTCAATGTCACTTCCTCAGGATATCCTTCCCTGACCTCCCAGACTAGGTAAACTCCTCCTATCTCCCTCAGAACTGTTATTTTTAAGTGTAACAACACCTAACATGGCTGTAGTTGATTTTTGACTGGGCAGTTATTTCATTACAACTAATGAGAGAGAGAAATGTTAACCTCCATGAGGTCATTAACATATGCCCACAGCTTAGCATGGTACTTGGCATGATATAGGTTCTCAATAAATATTTTCTGAATGAATAAATGAATATAAATGCAATCAAGCACAAAGCACTATGAAAAAGACAAGAGGCAAGCCCCTACAGAGCAGAGAGATCTTTGTCCTTTCAATCCTTACATTGTTTATTGGCTTCTAGCGTGATTACACATCCTGCTTTAGCCTTGGCCTTTAGGAGAATTTGGTAGCTTTATACACAGTGTTACCACTGACTGTTTTTTTTTTTTCTTGACATTCACTCTTCATAGATTTGATTCAAAGGAGGCACAAGTTTTAAAACTCCAGTAGTATATTTGTTCTTTTTGTGGGAACCAACAACCAAATAAAACTAGCCCTAAATCTTCTGAATTGCTCAATTCTATCATTTCTACTACTGTATACCATTGCAGCATTGGTATAAAAGGCTTCTTATTCTAATGTTTTCTGAGAGTTCAAAAAATGGGCCTGGGAGGGCTTCCCTGGTGGCGCAGTGGTTGAGAGTCTGCCTGCCAATGCAGGGGACACGGGTTAGTGCCCCGGTCCGGGAAGACCCCACATGCCGTGCAGCGGCTGGGCCCGTGAGCTATGGCCGCTGAGCCTGCGCGTCCGGAGCCTGTGCTCCACAACAGGAGAGGCCACAACAGTGAGAGACCCGCGTACCGCAAAAAAAAAAAAAAAAAAAAAAAAAAAAAAGGGCCTGGGATGGCCATGTCAGGTATTTCATAACAGTGAATTAATTCTCATCTTAAAAAAATACAGTATTTACTATTTTATTCCATAATGGGAAACAGAAATCAAGTTTGGCCCAGCGTATCATCATAAGAATTCATATCATCATTTCAGGCTGTCAACAGTCTCACACTTTGTCTATCAGATTTTGTGAAAAGCACTGATGACAAGAATCCTTATTAAGGTATGAGCTGATGATAGCATTAAAAAGTGAATCATGATCAGCTGACCTTACTCGGGAAAATATATAAAGAAAGCATATGTAACTGTGGCACTGAATTCATGGTTTTGTGTCTTTGCTACTGTCAGCTATGTGAGGAAAATGAGCATTAAGCACTTGCTTCAGCCTTTTATAAACACTTTCTCCTTATCTCATCCTTTAGGGATCCATCCATGACTTAAGTTGGTGAACTCTAAGGAGAAGTCATTGGATGCTTGAGGCCATAATTTTGTGGAAAAGCTTTTTCTTTTTCTTTACATAGATAGAAATACAGACAAGAAAGAAAAGCAGTCCTCAGGTTTGAAATTTCCTCATTGAAGAAGGTAATGTTCTTGCAGCAAAGACTTTGGAAATGATTGTATAAAACGGAGCCCAGAAAGGGAAAAAAGTGGCAAGGACTCTTATTTTCTTGGTTTCTGTTTTTCATCTGTTATTTTCTAAGGACATAAATGAGATGAATAGAGAAGTGAACTTGTTGAAGGGAGCATCTATTTTTAGCTACCCACCAGGTATTTTTAATTGCTAATTTATTTTTTTTAATTAACAGAGACATTCCTGCAGCGATTATCTCCAGAATTTTTCCTGAATTACAGGGCAATCTTTCTTAGAGCCTGAATTCAAGATATCAATGTGTAACTTGCCTTAAGTATAAGTCTGAGGTTTATACTTTGCCAATTTCATCAGTACATGATAATGCTGTTCTTTCGTGAGGCAGAATCCTTCCCATTACAAGACACTTGCTTAGTAAATTAATAATAGGGTCACTTGAAATATTATCGATGCTGAAACTTTATATTTTAATAATGTAAATCATATACTTGGCATGTTTGCATGTAATCAGCCTGCAATCAGATAAGAAAAGAACAGACACTTAATTTGAGAGCTCATTTTTGTGCCATAGTTGTATTTGTGTAATGCTCTTTGTCTGACCTGAACACCCACCTATGAAATGACAAAAGGTCACTGAGGTAGATTTCTTTGTTTAGCCTTGAAATTCGGCAGACTTATAACTTCAACAATCATAAGAGAAAAATTTGTTTGATTTGTGAGCTTTATATTGTAGTTTAATAGGAACATGGTTCTTGAGTTCACTAGGGACTTGCAGGCCACTCCATCATTTTCCCTTGTCAACTGACACCTTAAAGGAAAGATAAAGTGGAGATGAAAGAACTTACTCCAAGGAAAACTCCAAGGTGAGTATCAAATGCTGTCCACTCTCAAGGAAGGTGAAATATGATTTCTACGTAAATTTTTCTGATAGAATTCTGCCTTTCTAGGAGCACAACACTTAATCAAGTAATCTGAATGTGTGCCCCTGCAGTGATATTTTACCCAAATGCAGTGCACTGTGAGAAAACTAATTAACTTTGACTTCACTGCATCCACCTCCAGAAGGTTCAGCTCTCTTGTTATTTGGGTAGAATAATTAAAGGAAAATAAAATTTCCCCAAAGAGAACAACTTTTGGTTCTATTATTGTAACACAGAAATGAAATAAATTGTTGCCTTGGAAAGAAATGAACTGCAAACTCTTTCCATCTGTTTATTTGGGAAGGAAGGCAGGTTACCTCATCCACACTGCCACAGACGATTATTAGCTTTTTGTTCTGGCTTCTACAGCATGGAAGACTGCTCATCTGTCAACGGCTTCACACACCAGGCCTAGCTATGCCTATCTTTGCCAAATGATGGGTGAGTGAGGTATAATGCCCCAAATTGTGGACAGTAGTGAGCTAAGGTCATCTACCCAGGCAGCTTTGTTACATTTTTAACTGCTGCTCAGTCAAGGACATGAGAATTTAAACATCCAGGGCAAGACCCAATCACTGAAATCTCCAGCTCAAAGCTTGAAATGCCATCCCTAATCAATCAGTTGTTAGGGATCACAGAATATTCTTTTAGCTTTTATTCTGGAATTGGCTAGAGATTGAATATAACTTGAAGGAACGAGAGCTTATCACACATTCCATCAAATTCACTTTTGTAAGTGAGATAACCAGTGGATAAACTCTGTCATGGGTGGCCAAAGTCTTGTTAATTGGACAGAGCACTTAGATGTTGAGTAGAAGATAAATAATTTTTCTAAATTATAAGCAGTTTCATAAAAATAAGTCGACTTCGTAAAAACCTTTGAAAAGCTCTAATCTCTTTTCACCAAATCCCATGAACTGCAGGACTTTCTGGAGTTGTTAATTTAAGATAATAGGAAAAGTTTGTGAACCTGCTGTCTTTGATTTACTTTCTTAGGCTATGAGTAAAATTTATAAAAAAACTCACCACCCACATTTAGAATGACTGACAAAAATGAATACAGGAACCAAAGGGATTTCTGAAGGATAAAAAATTATCCTACTTGTTTTAGAAACATTTTAAAAAATTGTTTCAATTGCTAAACACTCTTATTTGAGACTGGCAATAACATGTGTTGCTCAGTTTTGATCTGACAACCAAAAGCAGGTCAGCAAATTTTTGTCTCCACAAACATTCTGAAGCTCATGAAAAACGATGTGAGATCTCTACATGGTGGCCTGAAGTTACACAATTTTGGTCAACTCACAATACATGAGAATAAGTGTAGTGCTTTTGATACTGCTCCTTAAGGTCAGATTACAAGGAAGGCTGACATTACAGTTCTGTTTGAACCATATATCAGCTCTTCCTTCATGGCTTAAAGCATGAAACAAGTTTTCAACCTTCAAAGAATTGAACAAAAACACCATATGTCTTTGACATTTCATGCTCAGTAGACAATGTTTTCTGTTTTTCTGTTCTTAATTTTGACAACATTTTATTTGAGGCATACTACTCATGGGACAACATTCTTTTGCTTTTTCTCTGAAAACCAAGGACCTAATCAATTAATGTAGAAGATAAAATAGAAATTGATGCTGGCAATATATAACTTAAGCACAGTTACAGGATATGTTAACTTCCAAAGACAAAAATTGAAGAAAAGCCATAGAATGTTTGGCTATCTCCCTCCTTGGAAGATGTGGCAGGGAATCTAACACATTCCAAATATATTCTCTCATTCAAGGATTTAAATTGAAATTCTGGGCTCTCAAGTAAAATGTTTCAAAGGAATGTTTCTGTGGACTCTGGTGTGGGCTTCATCTCACCATATGTTGGGTATACAAACAGTTCAACAGGGCTCAGTGGCGGATACAGCAGCACTATGTTAGCAATGCCATACTCTAGCTGAAGGATTATTTGTGGTCCTGGTACTTTTCCCTCCATTCACACAGAAGAGAGGGCTCAATCTGTACTCTGCCCTCAGGATAGGGTCATTAAAGCAGTGTGCAGGAGATTGGTTCAAGATGGCGGAGTAGAAGGACGTGCTCTCACTCCCTCTTGTGAGAGCACCGGAATCACAACTAACTGCTGAACAATCATCAACAGGAAGACACTGGAACTCACCAAAAAAGATACCCCACATCCAAAGACAAAGGAGAAGCCACAATGAGACAGTAGGAGGGGAGCAATCACAATAAAATCAAATACCACTGGGTGGGTGACTCACAAACTGGAGAACAATTATACCACAGAAGTCCGCCCACTGGAGTGAAGGTTCTGAGCCCCACATCAGGTTTCCCAACCTGGAGGTCTGACAACGGGAAGAGGAATTCCCAGAGAATCAGACTTTGAAGGCTAGTGGGATTTGATTGCAAGACTTCAACAGGACTGGGAGAAACAGAGACTCCACTCTTGGAGGGCACACAAAAAGTAGTGTGTGCATCAGGACCTAGGGGGAAGGAGCAGTGACCCCACAGGAGACTGAACCAGACCTACCTGCTAGTGTTGGAGGGTCCCCTGCAAAGGCAGGGGGTGGCTGTGGCTCACCGCCAGGGCAAGTACACTGGCAACAGAAGTTCTGGGAAGTACTCCTTGGTGTGTGCCCTCCTGGAGACCACCATTAGCCCCACCAAAGGGCCCGAGGCCTCCAGTGCTGGGTTGCCTTAGGCCAAACAACCAACAGGGAGGGAACTCATCCCCACCCATCAGTAGACAAGTGGATAAAAGTTTTACTGAGCTCTGCCCACCAGAGCAACACCCAGCTCTACCCACCACCAGTCACTCCCATCAGGAAACTTGCAAAAGCCTCTTAGATAGCCTGATCCACCAAAAGGCAGACAGCAGAAGCAAGAAGTACTACAATCTTTCAGCCTGTGGAACGAAAACCACATTCAGAAATATAGACAAAGATGAAAAGGCAGAGGACAATGTACCAGATAAAGGAACAAGATAAAATCCCAGAAAAACAACTAACTCAAATGGAGATAGGCAACTTTCCAGAAAAAGAATTCAGAATAATGATAGTGAAGATGATCCAGGACCTTGGAAAAAGAATGGAGGCAAAGATCCAGAAGATGCAAGAAATGTTTAACAAAGACCTAGGAAAATTAAAGAACAAACACCTAGAAGAATTAGAGAAGAAACAAACAGAGATGAGCGATACAATAACTGAAATGAAAAATACACTAGAAGGAATCAATAGCAGAATAACTGAGGCAGAAGAACGGATAAGTGACCTGGAAGAAAGAACGTTGGAATTCACTGCCATGGAACAGAATAAAGAAAAAAGAATGAAAAGAAATGAAGACAGACTAAGAGACCTCTGGGACAACATTAAACATACCAACATTCACATTATGCGGGTCCCAGAAGGAGAAGAGAGAGAGAAAGGGCCCAAGAAAATATTTGAAGAGGTCATAGTTTAAAATTCCATAACATGGGAAAAGAAATAGGCACCCAAGTCCAGGAAGCACACAGAGTCCCAGGAAGGATAAACCCAAGGAGAAACATGCCGAGACACACAGTAATCAAATTGACAAAAATTAAAGACAAATAAAAATTATTAAAAGCAACAAGGGGAAAACGACAAATAACATACAAGGTAACTCCCATAAGGTTAACAGCTGATTTCGCAGCAGAAACTGTACAAGCCAGAAGGCAGTGGCACGATATATTTAAAGTGATGAAAGGGAAAAACCTGCAACCAAGATGACTCTACACGGCAAGGATCTCATTCAGATTCGATGGATAAATCAAAAGCTTTACAGACAAGCAAAAGCTGAGAGAATTCAACACCACCAAACCAGCTCTACAACAAATGCTAAAGGAACTTCTCTAAGTGGGAAACACAAGAGAAGAAAAGGACCTACAAAAACAAAGCCAAAACAATTAAGAAAATGGTAATAGGAAAATACATATCGATAATTACCTTAAATGTGAATGGATTAAATGCTCCAACCAAAAGACACAGGCTTGCTTAATGGATACAAAAACAAGACCCATATATATGCTGTCAACAAGAGACCCACTTCAGACCTAGGGACACATACAGACTGAAAGTGAGGGGATGGAAAAAGATATTCCATGCAAATGGAAATCAAAAGAAAGCTGGAGTAGCAATACTCATATTAGATAAAATAGACTTTAAAATAAAGAATGTTACAAGAGACAAGGAAAGACACTACATATGATCAAGGGACCAATCCAAGAAGAAGATATAGCAATTATAAACATATATGCACCCAACATAGGAGCACATCAATATATATGGCAAATGCTAACAGCTACAAAAGAGGAAATTAACAGTAACACAATAATAGTGTGGGACTTTAACACCTCACTTACACCAATGGACAGATCATCTAGACAGAAAATCAATAAGGAAACACATGCTTTAAATGAAACAATAGTCCAGATAGATTTAACTGATATTTATAGGATACTCCATCCAAAAACAGCAGTTTACACTTTCTTGTCAAGGGCACACGGATCCAAAACCTATGGGATGTAGCAAAAGAAGTTCTAAGAGGGAAGTTTGTTGCAATACAATCCTACCTCAAGAAACAAGAAAAATCTCAAATAAACAATCTAACCTTACACCTAAAGGAGCCAGAGAAAGAACAAACAAAATCCAAAGTTAGTGGAAGGAAAGAAATCATAAAGATCAGAGCAGAAATAAATGAAATAGAAACAAAGAAAAAATAGCATAGATCAATAAAGCTAAAAGCTGGTTCTTTGAGAAGATGAACAAAAATGATAAACATTTAGCCAGACTCATCAAGAAAAAGAGGGAGTGGACTCAAATCACTAAAATTAGAAATGAGAAAGGAGAAGTAACAACAGACACCACAGAAATACAAAGCATCGTAAGAGACTACTACAAGCAACTCCATGCCAATAAAATGGACAACCTGGAAGAAATGGACAAATTCTTAGAAAGGTATATAACCTTCCAAGAATGAACCAGGAAGAAATAGAAAATATGAACAGACCAATCAAAGTAATGAAATTGAAACTGTGATTGAAAATCTTCCAAGAGGGCTTCCCTGGTGGCACAGTGGTTGAGAGTCCACCTGCTGATGCAGGGGACACGGGTTCCTGCCCCGGACTGGGAAGATCCCACATGCCGTGGAGCGGCTAGGCCTGTGAGCCATGGCCACTGAGCCTGCAAGTCCGGAGCCTGTGCTCTGCAACGGGAGATGCCACAACAGTGAGAGGCCCACGTACCACAAAAAAAAAAAAAAAAAAAAAAAAAAAAAAAGACTCTTCCAAGAAACGAAAGTCCAGGACCAGATGGCTTCACAGGTGAATTCTATCAAACATTTAGAGAAGAGCTAACACCCATCCTTCTCAAACTCTTCCAAAAATTTTAAAGAAAGGAACACTCCCAAACTCATTCTATGAGGCCACCATCACCCTGATACCAAAACCAGACAAAGATACTACAAAGAAAGAAAATTACAGACCAATATCACCGATGAATATAGATGCAAAAATGCTCAACAAAATACTAGCAAACAGAATCCAACAACACATTAAAAGGATCATACACCACGATCAAGTGGGATTTATCCCAGGGATGCAAGGATTCTTCAATATACGCAAATCAATCAATGTGATACACCACATTAACAAATTGAAGAATAAAAACCACATGATCATCTCAATAGATGCAGAAAAAGCTTTTGACAAAATTCAACAGCCATTTATGATAAAAACTCTCCAGAAAGTGGGCAAAGAGGGAACCTACCTCAACATAATAAAGGCCATATACGACAAACCCACAAACATCATTCTCAATGGTGAAAAACTGAAAGCATTTCCTCTAAGATCAGGAACAAGACAAGGATTCCACTCTCACCACTATTATTCAACAAAGTTTTGGAAGTCCTAGCCATGGCAATCAGCAAAGAAAAAGAAATAAAAGGAATAAAAACTGGAAAAGAAGAAGTAAAACTGTCACTGTTTGCAGATGACATGATACTATACGTAGATAATCCTAAAGATGCCACCAGAAAACTACTAAAGCTAACCAATGAATCTGGTAAAGTTGCAGGATACAAAATTAATGCACAGAAATCTCTTGCATTCCTATACACTAACATCAAAAGATCAGAAAGAGAAATTAAGGAAACAATCCCATTCACCATTGAAACAAAAAGAATAAAATACCTAGGAGGTAAAAGACCTGTACTTAGAAAACTAAAAGACACTGATGAAAGAAATCGAAGATGAAACAAACAGATGGAGAGATATACCATGTTCTTGAATTGGAAGAATCAATATTGTGAAATGACTATACTACCCAAAGCAATCTACAGATTCAGTGCAATCCCTATCAAACTACCAATGGCATTCTTCACAGAATTAGAACCAAAAATTTTACACTTTGTATGGAAATACAAAAGACCCTGAATATACAAAGCAATCCTGAGGGAAAAAAAACGGAGCTGGAGGAATCAGACTCCCTGACTTCAGAGTATACTACAAAGCTACAGTAATCAAGACAATATGGTGCTGGCACAGAAACAGAAATATAGATCAATGGAACAGGATAGAAAGCCCGGAGATAAACACATACACCTATGGTCAACTAATCTATGACAGAGGAGGCAAGGATATACAATGGAGAAAAGACAGTCTCTTCAGTAAGTGGTGCTGGGAAAACTGGACAGCTACATGTAAAAGAATGAAATTAGAACACTCCCTAACACCCTACACAAAAATAAACTCAAAATGGATTAAAGACCTAAATGTAAGACCGGACACTATAAAACTCTTAGAGGAAAACATAGGAAGAACACTGTTTGACATAAATCACAGCAAGATCTTTTTGGATCAACCTCCCATAGTAATGGAAATAGAAATAAATAAATAAATAAATGGGACCTAATGAAACCTAAAAGCTTTTGCACGGCAAAGGAAACTATAAACAAGACAAAAAGACACCCCTCAGAATGGGAGAAAATAATTGCAAGTGAATCAACAGACAAAGGATTAATCTCCAAAATATATAGACAACTCACGCAGCTCAATATTGAAAAAATAAACAACCCGTGGCTTCCCTGGTGGAGCAGTGTTTAAGAATCCACCTGCCAAGGCAGGGGACCCAGGTTCAAGCCCTGGTCCAGGAAGATCCCACATGCCGCGGAGCAACTAAGCCCCCATGCCACAACTACTAAGCCTGCATTCTAGAGCCCACGATCCACAACTACTGAAGCTCACGCACCTAGAGCCCATGCTCCACAAGAGAAGCCACCACAATGAGAAGCCCACACAACACAATGAAGAGTAGCTCCCTCTCGCTGCAACTAAAAAAGAAAGCCTGCACGCAACAACAAACACCCAATGCAGCCATAAATAAATAAATAAATAAATAAATAAATAAACAAATAAATAAAACCCAATCCAAAAATGGGCAGAAGACCTAAATAGACATTTCTCTGAAGAAGACATACAGATGTCCAAGAGGCACATGAAAAGCTGCTCAACATCACTAATTATTTGAGAAATGCAAATCAAAACTACAATGAGGTATCACCTCACACCAGTTAGAATGGGCATCATCAGAAAATCTACAAATGCTGAAGAGGGTGTGGAGAAAAGGGAACCCTCTTGCACTGTTGGTGGGAATGTAAATTGATACAGCCACTATGGAGAACAGTATGGAGGTTTTTTAAAAAATTAAAAATAGAATTACCATATGACCCAGCAATCCCGCTACAGGGCATATATCCTGAGAAAACCATAATTCAGAAAGACACATGCACCCTAATGTTCATTGCAGCGCTATTTACAATAGCCAGGTCATGGAAGCAACCTAAATGCCCATTGACATATGAATGGATAAAGAAGATGTGGCACATATATACAATGGAATTTTACTCAGCTATGAAAGCGAACAAAATTGGGTCATTTGTAGAGACGTGGATGGATCTAGAGACTGTCATACAGAGTGTAGTAAGTCAGAAAGAGAAAAACAAATATCGTAGATTAATGCATATATGTGAAACCTAGAAAAATGGTACAGATGAACTGGTTTGCAGGGCAGAAATAGAGACACAGATGTGGGGAACAAATGTACGGACACCGAGGGTGGACAGCAGGGGTGGGGTGGTGGTGGTGGTGGTGGTGGGATGATTTGGGAGATGGGGATTGGCACATATACCCTAATATGTATAAAATAGATAACTAATAAGAACCTGCTGTATAAAAATCTAAAATAAAATAAAATAAAAAATAAAGCAGTGTGCAGATGGGGAAAAAACGGAGGCAATTTTCGGCCTCTGAGCTTCAAAATTAACTCTGGAAATACACAGGAGGCAATAGCTTTAAAGAAAAAGTTTTTATATCTCAAAAGGCCAGATGCTGAAGGAATCAAAGCATAAAGTTAATGCCAAAAAGAACATATTTGGAAGAATACATAAGATATAAGAGCAAATTTATGTTGCTCCAGTGATTTTAAAATATCCCTCTGAAATGGGGGTGAAGCTGAATTTGAGAATCATCAAGTATGAGAGGGTGATGTGGGCTCTGAGAAGAGGTAAACATGGGGCAAGAGAACCCCTATAGGTTTGGGGTCCCAAAGTAGGGGGCACTTGTACCCTACTTCCCATTATGAGCCCTGGAGGTGGCAGCCTTGCAGGACTCCCACCCCACAACATAATGTGCAAGCTTTAGCAGAGAGACAGCTAAGTGGATGACAGTGCTGGAGACAGAAACAGTTAGTTGGTCACAGTCCTAGTGTAGTGTGGTAGAGCAGGGCAACATTTTATAAGCCCCCAAAAGGGTGGAATTTAGAAGAGAAAGAGCTGGTGAAGAGACCTCAAATGACAGATGATGGGATTCTAGAAATAAACACAGGTATTACCCACAGAGAAGATAGGAAACTGGGATGTCCAGCATGTCATCATGGAGGGTTGACAGTGACCAGGAACTGTCATTGAACCACAGACCATGACATTTCAACAGATGCAAGCATGGATAGATGCCACATGAGGGCCAGGCTCTACCCATGGTACTCTGCCTTAGTGCTATGTAATCCTCCAGAACTGAGATGCAACCTGGGAGAAAGGCGAGAGGGAAAATACTGAACTGCTCAAGATTGAACGACCAATGGCCACAAAAAGGATTCTGAGGTGTCAGGAAAGTTCCATTACAGAGAATATATTTGTACTAAGATTGTCATTTCTGCACGTTTGTGGCCCAACATCTCATACTCACTTCACATATAAAAGTCTAACTTGAATAGATCAGCTGCTGTCTAACTAGATACAGGAAGCAGTCACTAAATTTCAAGATTACAGAGGGAAAGAGAAAGACTGACACCTGAGGAAGGAAGCGATGTTATTTCCAGTCTTGTAATGTAGTATTTTCCATAGTTACTTAACATATCAATATTTGCTTGTCTGATACAGGATTTGGCAATCCATGGTGCCTGGACCAAATCCAGCCTGTCAGCTGCCTATTTTATAAAGCCTGCCAATTAAAATTGTTTTAATATTTTCAAATGGTTGTAAACAAATCAAAAGAAAATCATATAAAATTCAAATTTCAATGTCTGGAAATAAAATTTTATTGGAAAATAGCCACACCTATTTGTTTGTGTAAAGTAGCTTTTGCACTACTATAGCAAAATTAAGTAGTTACAACAGACCATATGACCCTGACAGCCCAGTATTTTTGCCATCTATTCATTTACAGAATAAGTTTGACAACCCCAGATCTAGTAGCAAACTCCCCGGTTGAACAGTCAATAGAACTCAACTCATCAAATATGTTTGCTAGGATTCCCTGGCAGTTGGATATTAAATTAATCAAGCTGTTGCTTAATTTGAGTGAGTTATTGTATGTAAAAGCCTTAGGAGCAGAGTCTGACACATGGTAAGCACCATCTAAGTGATAGCTAGTCTTCTCATTTGTGATCTTGCATAATTTGAAATTGTACCTCTAGCTGCTGCTAGGATTTACTTCTATGGTTTCAATATTATTATTTTATTTTTTAAACTTGAAGAACCAAGTTTCTATTCAATTTGCTATCAGTTAAAGTAAAAAGTCATCTAAATGTTGCAAGTCAAACCAGTAAGTCAATCACCATGCCTTGTTTACTCTGAAATATGAACCTAAATTATGAAAAGATGTCACTACTGTTCCAATAGTGTTTCCAATAGAATGATAATAATAACAGTAGTTAGCATCTATTTCATGCCTTCCAAATGTTAAGCATTTTAAATGCATATTTTCACTTAACTCTAATGACATCCCCACAAGGTAGTGCCATTCCCCGTCTATAAATGGAAAACTTGGGCTCAGAAAGACGAAGGAACTTGCTCACAGTTGTGGTTCATAAGTGGCAGACCCAGATCCAAGTACTAGTCTAAATCTGTGGTCTCCCTCTAAACCGTATGGCTTTTTCTTTACAATTTCTAGCTTCGTGTATCATTCACTCCTCTACTTAGTCTTCTTTCGAGAAAAACTCCCATTAGCAAGCTAGTTAAGGAGAGCTAGAAGCCTAATTGGTGACCAGAAGCAAATTTAATTCTGTGAGCCAAGACCCTGTGTGGTAAGGAAATTCACAGCCATGCCCTCTTCAGCACCGCTTAATTGCCTCCTGTGGAAGCAGCAGTTGGCGGTGTCCATTGACTTCCTGCGGTGGCAGTTTGGAATACAGCAAAGATCATTTACTGGCTGAACCTGACCGGACTGACTGCACAGCAGCCCGGTGATCCAGCGGAGGCGGGAGAAGAGCGGGGGCTCAGAAGCGGCCCTCGGCTCCCTCCCCTGGAGGCACAGAGGGCAGGGGTCTTGGTGAAGGTCTTTCTTGACGGCTACTTGCGGAGGTGTGGATTCAGGATTTGTTCCTAGTGTCCAAGACTTTGATAAGAAACTTACAGAGGCTGATGCTTACCTACAAATCTTTTTTTTTTTTTTTTTTTTTTTTTTTTTTGCGGTACGCGGGCCTCTCACCGTTGTGGCCTCTCCTGTTGCGGAGCACAGGCTCCGGACGCGCTGGCTCAGCGGCCATGGCTCATGGGCCTAGCCGCTCCGCGGCATGTGGGATCTTCCCGGACCGGGGCATGAACCCGTGTCCCCTGTATCGGCAGGCGGACTCTCAACCACTGTGCCACCAGGGAAGCCCTTACCTACAAATCTTGATAGAACGGTTAAAGCTTTTTGATGACAATCTTTGAAACTGCAAAGATGATGAATGGAGAAAGAAAACTGAAACTCTCAAAGAGACAACAAATAGCATGGTGGAATCAATTAACGCTGTTGCTGCAGATCGCTAAAGACCAGTGTAATGTGGAGAAGCACGCAGATGGAATTATAAGTACTATTAATCCTGTAGATGAAATATATCAACCTAGACCCTTGGAACCTGTGATCAACACAATGCTTTCCCAGACTGTCTTACCTCCAGAACCTTCTCAGTTGTGTAAGTCAGAGCAGCATCCATCTTCTCTACCAGTTGGACCTTGTATTAGCTACCTTGGGACATCATCAGACTCCAACACCAAATAGTACAGGCAGTGGGCACTCACTACCTAGTAGCAGTCTAACTTCTCCAAGCCATGTCAACTTGTCTCCAAACACAGTCCCAGAGTTCTCTTACTATAGCAGTGAAGATGAATTCCATGATGTGGATGAATTCCATCAGAGTGGCTCATTCCAAAAGCACTTAATAGATTCCTCTGGATCTGCCTCAGTCTTGATACACAGCCGCTCAGGAAATAGTCTAAAGCACCCAGATACCACGGAATCACTTAATTCTTCCATGTCCAATGGAACAAGTGATGCTGACCTTTTCGATTCACATGATGATAGAGATGATGAAGGGGAGGCAGGGTCGGTGGAAGAGCACAAGAGAGTTATCATGCATCTGTTGTCACAGGTTAGGCTTGGAATGGATCTTATTAAGGTAGTTCTTCCAACATTTATTCTTGAAAGAAGATCTCTTTTAGAAATGTATGCAGACTTTTTGCACATCTGGACCTGTTTGTGAGTATTAGTGACCAGAAGGATGACGGAGATTGAATGGTTCAGGTTGTAAAATGATAACTCTCAGCCTTTCACGTAGGAAGGAAAGGATCGGTTGCCAAAAAGCCATACAACCCCATTTTGGGCAAGAACTTTCAGTGTCACTGGACATTACCAAAATGATACTGAAGAGAACTAGTTTCAGAAGGACCAGTTCCCTGGGTTTCCAAGAATAGCGTAACATTCGTGGCTGAGCAGGTTTCCCATCATCCACCCATTTCAGCCTTTTATGATGAGTGTTTTAACAAAAAGATACAATTCAATGCTCATATCTGGACCAAATCAAAATTCCTTGGGATGTCAACTGGGGTGTACAACATAGGACAGGGCTGTGTCTCGTGTCTAGACCATGCTGAACATTACATTCTCACATTTCCCAATGGTTATGGAAGGTCTATCCTCACAGTGCCCTGGGTGGAACTAGGTGGAGAATGCAATATTAATTGTTCCAAAACTGGCTATAGTGCCAATATCATCTCCCACACTAAACCTTTCTATGGGGGCAAGAAGCATGGAATTTCTGCTGAGATTTTTTCTCCAAATGACAAGAAATCTTTCTGCTCAATTGAAGGTGAATAGAATGGTGTAATGTATGCAAAATACTCAACAAGGGAAAATATCTGTCTTTTATAGATAACAAGAAGTGGCCTATAATCAAGAAGAAAGTGCGGAAGTTGGAAGATGAGAATGAGTATGAATCCCGCTGCCTTTGGAAGGATGTCACCTTCAACTTAAAAATCAGAGACATTGATGCAGCAACTGAAGCCAAGCATAGACTTGAAGAAAGACAAAGAGCAGAAGCCCAAGAAAGGAAGGAAAAGGAAATTCAATGGGAGACAAGGTTATTTCATGAAGATGGAGAACGCAGGGTTTATGATGAACCATTACTGAAATGTCTCAGTGCTGTGAAGCATTAGGTTGGGAAATGCAAAATTTGCTCCTGGTGACCAGGGCAGAGGCAGAATGAAGTAACAAGCTTCCTTTGGGAGAACCTATTCACTCCCTTCTTATTGCAGTGGTTCCTATCTTCCTTTCTGATGCAGACTTTCTGATGCAGATGAACAATTGAAGCAGGAAAAGCTTCCCTTTTTCCTGTTCTGTGGCAGTTCCAATGTTGACTTTGGTCTTGAGAAAAACTTCAGGTTTTGAAAACAAGATGACTGCTCCTTTTCCAAACCCCACGTTATAAATCCCAGTCTCAGACTCTGCACTCTAATATTGCTGTTGAGATATACAACATCTGTTTCCTAGTTCATATAATCTTGGGTTTTATATATACATATATACAATATAGGTGATGCCAGATTTTTCATAAATACATCATCTACTGTAAATATTGGTTCCTCTGAGTTGTTTTAGAAAATTTAGCACAACATATTAAAATCACATGTTAGGAAATTTCATGGTCTCACCTCCAATAACTTTTATTTTGGAATTGAACTATTATTAAATTGTATGTAACTCTGGACTACAGTTTAATTATACTCAGAGCTTCTTAAGGCTTCATAAAGTAATTTTTCCAACAACAACGACAAAAAGATGCACTTACTGATTTGTCTTGTGACATCCAGACACAATTTTCTTGACCTTTGCTTG
This sequence comes from Mesoplodon densirostris, assembly GCF_025265405.1. NCBI lineage: Eukaryota > Metazoa > Chordata > Mammalia > Artiodactyla > Ziphiidae > Mesoplodon > Mesoplodon densirostris. Next base: position 85,929,830 of record NC_082661.1, on the reverse strand, counting down.
CCAGAAAGGTGCCATGACTGTTGTTCTTTCCAAGAGGATAACGTGACTGAAAAGATTAGTGAACCCTCACACCCCTTGACTTTAACAGGGAAGCTGCCTATTCTTTGCTGGACATTTTGATTTTCATAACCTCATCTCTTTGATCCCCAATAAGTATATTCTGGGCATGATAGGCTTCAATATTGTCTTCAAAAGTTCACTATTTAAAACCTGAAGATAACATAATAGTTTCAACCTAATTTTCTAAATTAGCTAATTTATTAGCCCATCTGAGAGTATATTCAACTGATAACTATTTTCTTCCCTCACACATACTGCCTCAAATTGAATTTGCCAGTCTCTGGTGGTGTGTTAGGGACTTTTCTCTCTGCCAAACTGAGATTTTTTTTTAAGGTGTTGATTAATAACCACCCCATGTTTGAGGCTTTATAATACCCCACACAATTGTTGCTTGATAAACCTTTCTTGGCTGCCTTGGAACTTTTTTATGATCTTTCCAAATACGTTTAAACAATTTGATTCATTTCAGCCTAAAGTTGAACAACAAAGTCATGTGCTAAGCAGACACAAAATGACGAAGATATCATCCCTGTCCTGGGGGTGCTTTACTAGTCAGAATGGTACTAAGGTAAAGACTCAGTGCTTGCCCTCGAATATACTGAGTATATGAGTTGAATTGTGCCCCCCCCAAGACATGTTAATATCCTAACCCCTGGTACCTGGGAAAGTGATCCTATTTGTAAGTAGGGGTTTTGCAGATGTAATCAATATAAGATGAAGTCATTAGGGTGAACACTAATTCAATATGACTGGTGTCCCTATGAGAAGAGGAAAGTTTAGACACACACACAGGGAGAACACTACGTGAAGACAGAGGCAGAGATTGGAGTTCTGCTGCCACTAACCAAGGCACCCCTGGAGCTGCAAAGAGCTGGAAGAGGCAAGGAAGGAGCCTCCGCTAGAAGCTTTGCAGGGAGCATGACCCTGCTGATACCTTGATTTTGGACTTCTAGGCTCCAGAACTGTGAAAGAATAAGTTTCTGCAGTTTTAAGGCACCCAGTTTGTGGCACTTTGTTATGGAAGCCCTAGGAAACTAATGTCGTGGATATACAAGTCCTATACACAAATGACTATGGCAAAAAGTGAGGGTGCAGAATCCTAAAAGCAGTATAAAAATGTGAGAAGACTCAGAATTGGGAATCAAGAAAAGTTTCCTGGGGCAAAAACACAAGGTCTAGATATGTAGGAACAGTAAGGTTGGGACATCTGGAAAGGGGGAGCAGGGCTTTCTAGATAAGGCCTTCAATTGCATGGATATTGGATAGCAAAGGGATAGATAAGAGACCTTCAATTGCATGGATATTGGATAGCAAAGAGGAGAAGCACAGGATGATGAGGGAAAAGGAGACCTGAATAGGTAAGCTAGAAGGACATTTGGGACTAGATGGGTGTGAAGGGTTTGAATACCAGACTGTGGAGTTTGCTCTTAAGGAAATAAACCATTGAAGGCCTTTGAGGAGGTGAGTGATAACACTAGGACTCTGTTAAAAAAAAAAAAAAACTACTCACTTTTTGTAGGATAGGTTGAAGAGGAGAAAGATTTGGAGGCAAGGTGACCAGTTAATAGGCTATTACAGTAGCCTAGGATACAGGCAATGAGGAATTGATCTGTCAATAGGATAGTTGTAATGATAATTGAAAGGAAAAGAAATATGAATGAATCACAGAGGTACAATGGATATCACTGGACTACTAACTTAGACTTGGGAGATGAGGAACAGGCAAGAATTATATCTGTTCTCTCTTGCCACAATAATCCTATGTAACAAAACCTTAGTGACATACAACAACAAACTTTATTTTTGCTCATGTGTTTATGGGTTGGCTGGATAGGCCCACTATCTGAGTTGGGCTGGTGGAGGAGAAGAAGTCCTGATTCAGGTATCTACTGACCTTGGCCAGGCTCTCATACATCTGGGGCCCTAGCTGGGACAACAGGGCTGACTTGCTCTTTCAGTGTCTCATCCTCTAGCAGGCTGGCACAGGCATGTCCTCAAGGTGAAGGCAAAGAAGCAAGAGCGTGAGCAGAAATGTGCAGTATGTTTTAAGACTCTATTTGCATCCTATTGGTCTCATTGGCCAAAGAAAATTACATGATGAAGCCCATGTTCAGAGTGGGAGGGGACCACAAAGTTACAGAGCAAAGGATATTGATAAAGGGAGGCCATTAATTGGGGCCATTAATGCAATCAGTCTGCTATAGGAGTTCAAAATGATTTCAAAGTTTTGTGGGAGGAATAATAAAACTGTTGTCCTAATAAAGTCCTAGCCTTCCTTCAAAACTCAATTCAAGCATCACTTCTGTAAAATCTTGCCCACGGCTCCTCTGGGTTATCACTGCTTCTTATATTTCTGTTATTTAAATGACCATGCAGTATATTTGCCTGTTTTTGTGTCTGCTTCCTTATACTGAGTTGTGTCTCCTCGATGTCATAGGCCATACTGCTCTGCAGTCTCAAGGTCTAGGTTCAAATGCTAGCTCCATACCTTCCTATCAAGTTACTCTCTGGGTGTCTCTATCTGTAAAAGGGGAATACAAGCAATGCCAACCATAGTCGTTGGTGTGAGAATGATACAAAGTAATGTGTGAAAAGCCCAAGAAATGTTAATGATTGTTAGGATTATATGTCATTATTTTATTTTCATTGATAAATGCTCTGTGCAGTTCTTAACGTATAAAAGTCATTTTTAAGTCTTTTGAATAAATTAATTAACTAACAGATGAAATCTATGGGATGAAGTGGGTGCTACTGAACATGAAAGACAACAGGGGGATATTTCATGGAATGGGCACTAAAGAGGCAAAAGGGGATAGAATTAAGAGAATCAAAGGAAAAGCTAGCCTGGAAAGAGAAAGGACTTTTTGCCTAAATATATGTATTTTGAAAGTCTTCCTTGAAAATCAAGCATTTTAACTAGGCACTGTTATCGTTTTGGTTCTTGATCTTGTTTTTTTTGCTGTTTTAATATGGTTAAAGGTACACAGGGCACATCAGATGGGACTTTCTCTAGTTCATTGAGGAGCAAGGAAAACCTACCTATCATATCCCGATAGCATGTTTGTTTTACCTTCTAAATGTAATGGGACATAGACAGTATTTATAAAGGTCACAGGCTGTTTCTTAATAAACATGCATCATTTGCAATATAAAGAGAAGAATTACATCTTTACAGATATTAAAAGACAGCCTCTTCACCAGGTTTTACAAAATACAGCAGATAACTGCTTTGCTTGTCTTGTTCAAACAGTCGCTTTCTTGACTTGACAGTTGGGGCACAAGTATATTTATGCCCCCATGTAATCAGTCCACACTGCTTAAAACTAGATGAGGAGTAAATAAAGAGCAATATACTTAATAATGACCTGCTAGGGATAATAAAATTTAACACAGTACATGAACTGTCAAGGTGTCAGAGTCATGTGTTAAAAAGCAGTATCTAAAATTAAAAAAAAAAAAAATCTAGTTATTAGTATCCAGGAAAAGAGCACTGGGAGAATGGGAAGCCATACTGTACTTTCATAGTCTTCATATTTTAGAATAGGATTCCTATCAGAGTTAAATGTATGCCATTTCAGAATTAAGAATAAGAGAAAGTTAGAGTTGAATAGGAAATTAAAGATTCCTTTCATTTGTCAGATGAATAGTGTTAGAGACGCCAGGGAATTTGCCCAAGGACATGAAGAGGAAGAGCCAGGTAGGATTGTGCTGGTTCACTGGTTTAAGGCCAGCATTGAGAAGTATCTGGTGTTCAGTAAGTACTTACCCAGAGAATAACCGACTAAATAAAAATGCTTGATTGAAACTCTTGTATTCTGACTTATAGCTCAAACATTAAACATAATTGTGGCTTTCTATTTTGAATGAGAAATTATAAAGAATATGTAATATGCCATCATTTTAAACAAGAAATTGTTTGTATTTCTCTTTAAAAATGCTCTTTAATATTTATCTTAACAATGTCTAAGAAAGAAGCTAAAACAGGAAAGTACAATATTGAACTCAAGGATAATTGGAGCTACCAAAAAGGATCATTTTAAGTGAGCTCACCTAAAATGAAAATGAATAATTTTGTATTACATTATGAAAAGAGATCAATTATCTTTTAGTCTTGAAAACTGAAACTATGAATCATGAAAATAAGTTGATTTAATTTGTATCTTTACAGTTCTTGTTATAATTGAAATTTTGCACTAATTTTTAGAAGAAATCAACAATGAATCAAGTGTTCACTGGTTTGTGTAAGAAATATTTTTTCTAAGAAAACTGTGCTATGGCACATTCTACCCTTCAAATTTGAATTTCATATCACAGATGCAAAGAGGCTCATTTTTGTTTTCCACATTCACCCTTTAATCTTTTGATTTTCAAATCATTCCCTATCGAAAGCCCATAATGTACAGACCATGTTGCTTCTCTCCTCTGATCTGAGCCTCACATTTAACTGGCCACATATGTATGAGAGTCAAGCAGTTTTCCCAGGTAACTTTGTAAAGCTTGACTCTTGCACTTTCACTCTTCAATCAAACTGAATTGTATTGTTGGATAACATAAGCACCTGATAATCTTCAAGGCACTGACTGATCATATGACAAGATGCTGACTGACATCCATACCGGTGTTACAAAAGGAGGGATATTCGAGTGGGCATTGATTTTCTTGGTGCTTAGTTACTAATTAATATTTTTGTATTTTGACAATTTGTCCTCCTTAACACAACATGATTGTCTATTTTCAGATAACAAATTAATAAGTGGATAATATTTTTGAGCATGTATATAAATTATATAATGTTTTTTATATAAAGTTCCAGGGAATAAATTTGTTGTGTCCAAAATATCATAGACATCATATTCAAATGGAATTTTCTGAGAAGCATTACTTTTGTTTTGTTTTTTTTGTTCTTTTTGCGGTACGCGGGCCTCTCACTGCTGTGGCCTCTCCCATTCCGGAGCACAGGCTCCGGACGCGCAGGCTCAGCGGCCATGGCTCACGGGCCCAGCCGCTCCGTGGCATGTGGGATCCTCCCGGACTGGGGCACGAACCCATGTCCTCTGCATCGGCAGGCGGACCCTCAACCACTGCACCACCAGGGAAGCCCAGAAGCATTACTTTTGGAATTATCTTAGAATGATAATCCTGCCTCACTTCAACATCTATAAGCACAACTGTCTAAAGTCTATTATCTCTACCACACCTGACTTCTCAAGATTCACCCATCAAATTAGTTTTTACAGAAAGTCTCCACTTTGCCAATTAAACGAAGTTTAGACTCCCTAAGAAAAGAACAATTTAAACTTAAGGAACATGACATTTCTTCCATCAGGCTCTAAGAATAAAGCTTCCTCCACCTATTTTCAGTTTTGACTTCACTTTCTGAAGGTTTGAAAGTGATTTCACCAACAGATGTGTACTCATTGACACTGCCTTTTTGGGTGAGATAAAAGTTATACTATGTAGTTTTTACTAATATTTATATACTTTATATAAGATTATGTATATTAGCTTCCTGCCCTAAACTACAGTTTAAAAATGACAGGCTGACTTTTTAACAGTAGGAATCATAAGCCTTCAAATATCTTAAATGACTCCATAGTACTTACGTATATCTTGACTTAATTTATTATAGCCAAAACAAACATAGACTGTAAGTTGAATAAAATAACCTTTCCCCCTTCCTTATATAACTTATCTAGTTGTATAACTTACAGAGAAAGACAACATTACAAGAGTCCTAGTTCATGATTTATTCAAATACTAAGAACCTTAATCCTAACAGCAAGAAATGCAAATCCTTGTGATTATTCTCTATTCAGTACAGGGAAAAAATACTTTCTGACCAGTCTATTTTGTATGAATGCTGATAATACAGTTTCATTTATCTTTCCACATAAGTTTCAATATAAGTATTCTGAAAGCCTTTAAAAAATTAGTATACATGCTATAAAAATGCTTGACTGGACACACAACATTTTTACATTGGCAATAATATTTGATGAGCTTTCTCATAAATATGAAGAACCAGTCTCTTATTTCAACTTAATTTAACTGCAATCCAGCAAGTATTTATTAAGCACCTGCCTCAAGGTAGCAATTGTGGAGATGTAAAAGATTATAAGATTTATTTTCTCCCTCAGATTATAATCTGTGGAGGAAATAATGTTTACAGATCTGAAACTATCACAGGCTTAAGAGATGAATTATAGTTGGCTCAAAATTGAGTGACACCCCCCCCATAGACAGCTACTTAGGTGCCCTTTTAATATTTAAATATAATAACTTTGCTTTTTCTCATGTGCTATGAAAAACCCAGGAACCACTCCAATAGCTGAGAATTATTGGTGAGGCATTTCCCCTAGTGTCCTTTTTTTTTTTTTACATCTTTATAACAAAGTGAATCAGTTATACATATACCTATGTTCCCATACCTCCTCCCTCTTGCGTCTCCCTCCCTCCCACCCTCCCTATCCCACCCCTTTAGGTGGTCACAAAGCACAGAGCTGATCTCCCTGTGCTATGCGGCTGCTTCCCACTAGCTATCTATTTTACGTTTGGTAGTGTATATATGTCCATGCCACTCCCTCACTTTGTCACAGCTTACCCTTCCCCCTGTCCTTTTGCTTCAGTTTTCTGATTCTATTCTTTAGTAGTTTACAATTGGCATCTCACTCTGTAGCTGCTGCCCTTGGTCTGCACAGCTTTGCTCCCCACTGGCCATTGCTCTGATCCCTTCACTCCTCCAGAATACCATTGACACAGGATGAGGTTTATTTAAGATTTGGCATAGTGGAAGGAGCAGCTTTCAGCATAGGACAGACATTAATTTAAAACTAAATGCTTATATTCTTCAGCCTGTCCCAGACGTGGGTAACTGCCCATCGTCTATGCTTCCCTAGAGATATTACCTTAGCTATATTTTCTCAGGCTCCCCTGTCACCTCTTCTTCTCCAGTATTTCCAAGCTTCCTCCCCTCTCTCATACACGATCTCAGGTAATCCATATTTCTGCTCTTTAATTTGAAGAATCTGGCACTCCTTCAGTAATCCATGTTACAGGGAAGCTTCACTATTCCTAAAGAGTCTATTGGGTTTTCTTCCCTAAAAAAAGAATCATCTCCCCTTATATGAAAATTCCACTTGTCTAGTATATGAAAAGTGGTTGTAGTCAGTTCTTGCTTTGCATATAATTTTTTATCTTCATAATTACATGAGCAAGTGAGAATCAGTAAGAAAGAGCTCTCCTCAGGCTGACTTGTCCATAAGGCTTCATGGAGGAAATGGGAATTGGGCCAGATCAAAGGGTCATTGGTATTTGAGTAGATTGAAAAGAGGAAGGTATTCCTACACAGCAGAACAAACAAATAAGGGTTGAGATAGGGAATTGTGCCCGATTCATGTGGGAGAGTGAGAGGAGAGTTACTTAACTAGAAATTGAGACATGGTGAATAGTAGAATATGAACTCAGAGAAATAGTTTGGTAACTAATTATAGCATAAACTAGAGAGCAAGAAAAAAAATTAAACTTGGAACAATAGAAAACAAGAAATAGAGGCTTTGTGGGATTCCTTAACAGAAGTGTGACATATGGTAAATAAACATTTGGAGAAGGTGAGTCGTGATGTAACAGAGATGGGTTGATGGTATGAGAGCCTGGAGGCAGAGACGTCAGTTTGTATGACATGGCAGTAACTGTGAGGGGAGGCTGAGGACATGAGCCAGCCTGGTGATACTGGAAGGGAGGAGGCTTGTGAGAAATGAGAAATAATGCAGAGGATCCACCCTGCTTAGGCTTAAGGCTGCTGACCAGTAACACAGCCCCCATGCATGTAGCAATGAGCTGGGACAGGGAAGTGAAGAGGAGAGTAGGAGATATTTACCCTCCAAACTACAGGGGTTGTATCAAAGCTACAAGTTAGTGGTAATTTTCTACTCAGGTTGCCTCTCAAGATTTTTCCTTTGTTATCTCTCCAAACTTATGTAACACTGTTTGCTAATATAATTATGGATAATTTAAAAATATGCATGTATTTTAATCTTTTACAAACAATTTTTGTTATTTTTTATAACAAAGGTAATGAATGTTGATGGAAGAAAATGTATAAAAGAAACATAAAATCAAAACATTAATGATCCACCATCTATAGATATACCCTGCTAATATTCTGCCGTTAAATATACTGTATTTTTAACAGATTAATGCGTAACACATCAAAGTCAATTTTGTCTTCTGCATAGTTCATATTGCTTTCTAAACTATGGCTTCTAAAATTTTTTTAAAGGACAAGTTTATTAAGCTTTCTGTCTTTTGTTTTCCCCATTTAAACCAATAAAGAAAAGAACACTTGGCACTAGTATTGCCAGGGTACAATGTTTAAAGAAGGGAAACTGGGAAGACAAAGCAAGTTTCTGAGAAAGAGCTTCATTAACAGAAATGTGTTTCAGGTTTTGTGATTCCCCTCTTTTTGGCCCATGACATTAACCTTCTCAGAAACTTTATGTTTTCAAATGATTCATGTTTTATAAAGATAAGCATTGGGAAAGTACCTTGAAGGCAAAAAAGATATCTTGTACGCTGAATTCACACTGACCTCAAGATCCATAAATATTTGGTTTTTAGGCACTAGATTCTGAAGAGAGGTTTCTACTCTGCTACTTAAGTAGCCAGGAATGAAAAAAACATAATAAAATAACACTGTTTGAAACCAAAGACAACAGAATATTCTGGGACATCATTTATTTTGTTTAGTAACTCTAGCTATAGAAAACTCAGCAAATCCTACAGAGAACTATTCCTTAGAACAGAAAACTATTTTCTGGCCATAAATGATGACATTATTTCTAAAGAGGAAGGACTTGCCCTATCTTCTAAGGGTTCTAAACGTAGCCAAAAGTCAATTTAAAACTCTTCTATAAGTTATAATGTTTTTAACAGTATAACCATTGCTTTTCTAGTCTCAGGTTTGACAATAAGACATATTTCTTACTTTCAAAAGTTGTATAGACCTTCACAATTTCCTGGAAATAAGATGTCTAGGAAGAAAGAATGAGCTAACTTGGTAAAGTAACTTGGGGATTTGAGACAAGATCTGGTGCGTATTTGTCAATGACTAGTGTGTTGCCCTTACGAAGGTCATTTAATCTCTCTATATTTGGAACTTGATGTTAATATGCTTTCAACCATTCTTCTCATTTAGCTAAGCCATTACTTACATGGAATACTAGAAAAAATCAAAGCAACAATGGTTTTTAAGCACAGAGCATGTAAAAGACTGTCTACATGCTAAGCATAGTTACCCAACCCTCACACAGGGAAGTCAAGCTGTTCAACCCACAGGATGGCTTCACTTCGCACATTTGAAGAGGAAAACAAAATAGCCACACATTTTTGGCCTTTTCAGTACTCAAAAATGCTTAGGAGCAACTTTAACTGAGTGATACTATGGATAAATTGCCTCAAACAATTTCACTTCTTAGAAAGAGGAAGAATAGGTCAAAGCAACGCACACATAGTTCTGCATGAATATCCATTGACACTTTCAAATTGTAAAGAACTTTCAAGGCATTATCCTGAGCCTCCTATTTACCTTCCCTTCCCTTAAAAAGGCTTATGACCCCAGTACTTTGTACCATGCAGTGCTTTTATTTCCATGAGTTGAAGAGGGCACCCATCCTAGAATATATTCTACCCAGACAGGGAGGTCAGAGGATAGGCAAAAAGAACTAGCTGTAAATTCGTTATCTGGTTCTGTGACTTCCAGTATGGCGTTAAAATTCAACTTTCTATTCTCAGGCAATACCACTATTCAGAGTTGTACCCTATCAACTTACAGTTTGAGAAGAGGGCCACTTATTGTTCATACATTGTGAAAGGAAACAAAAGCTAGGTCACCAGAGGGCAATTGGTCTTTTTTTTTTTTTGCGGTACGCGGGACTCTCACTGTTGTGGTCTCTCCCGTTGCGGAGCACAGGCTCTGGACGCGCAGGCTCAGCGGCCATGGCTCACGGGCCCAGCCGCTCCGTAGCATGTGGGATCTTCCCAGACCGGGGCACGAACCCGTGTCCCCTGCATCGGCAGGCGGACTCTCAACTACTGGGCCACCAGGGAAGCCTAATCGGTCTATTCTTATTCTCTGATAAGCAACGAACATTTATCGAGCACCCACTATATGCCCAGTACTGTGCTTGGCCCTGCTGGGAAAACATAAAGATTCGTTAGGTCTCTTTCCTCAAGAACTTTCATTTAGTTAAGAGAAAAGATGAAAATACATCACATAGGGGCTGCTTAGCAGACAAAATGAGGTCCAGTGGACCAGCAGCCTCAGTTCACCTGAGGCTAGCTAGAAATATGGACTCTCTGGCGCTGCCCTAGCCCTATTGACTTGGAAACTGCACCTGAATAAGATCCCCAGCTGATGCACATGAAAGTGTGAGAAGTGGTGACAAACAGAACAATGTTTTCTCGCCCCACAAATCTATGCCACAACATTAGAAGTGGCCACTGGCCCAACCGCACGCTGAGACTATGAATGGGCACGTTCTTGGAGGGCAAGGAATCATTTAAATGAAATATGCCTAGAAAGCTGGAGAGACATAGACAGGCTTAGCAAAGAGGCTGTTGTTCATTTTTAGTCCTACCAGTGTACAGAAAAACAAAAAAGCTCATTATTTTATTTAGCTTGCTATCGGTAAACCTCTAAAAGGTAAAAAGGACTTCTTCAAAGGGAAAAAAAATCTATTGTCTAACATTTATTTACATTAATTTACTAGGCTAAAGAAGATAGTACCTGGAGGTTATTCAACTCTATTTATAAAAGATTTTGTGATTTAGATTAAGATTCTTGTCTCCTTATTTTTTTCTGGAATTAGCATACCTCTAGAACAGATCAACAAAAAATGATATATCAGGAAGGATTTTACTCAAAGGACATTTCACTTTGTATGTAAGGGGGGAAAAAGTGTTAGGTTGAGTTGTAGAAGGCTAAAGCATGGAATTTAAGTACATCCTAAGTAATATAATATCAAAGCACTTTCATATTTATTTGAAATCAACAAAAGATAATTTTTTTACTCAATAAGGAAAAACTTAAAATCAATTCAAAAGTGATGACTGACATTGCTATAAAACATACAACATTTGCTTTGTGTCACTGGACCATGAAGAACACCTAAGAATTTTTAGTGATTACTAAATTGCTCTTCACAGTAATGATTACACTTTGTACTATATTGTGCAATTAGGTCGGTGTATAATTATTATACATTACCATCGTATTACTATTCTTATACATTCGTTCTTTACTCTTTCAGATAGCTTAAAGAATCAACGACACTCCTTGAAGCTAAAATAGATTTCATTTACATTAATGAAGATTTTGATTAGTTAATGGAAAATAATTCCATGTAAGTTTCTGTATTGAATTACCCCTTACAGTTTTTTCACATGGCTCTCTACTCTTTGTTTGATATTAGCATTTATAATGTGAAATATAGTTCAAAAGGAGAAGTAATGTGTTCTTATTTCTTCTTTTCTGACTCCATTTAAATGCAGGATTAATCACATTAATCACCAAGTGTGATTTCTGAAAGTCACATTTGGTCACTGAAGAACGATTTTTTCTCCTTCTTTGTGGACCTCAATTCCCAATAGTGATTAAATCTTAATATTAACTATGAGAAGGAAAATATAGCTGTGACCCTAAAAGAAATTTAAAATATTCTGTATCCAGTATTTCTGTATTAATTTCTGTATTAATAAATTTTTAAGAACACTGCAAAGACATTTGCTTCCATCTAAAGTATTTGTCTTCTTTAGCCTGATGCTGTGGGATACAGGTTAAAAGAGTCTGAAATAACTATGTAAATTTATGGCCAATATATTTTCAGTCTGGAGAGTTTTTTGTGCTGTTGCTCTACTTGCTTGTTTTTCTCTTTTAATAAGTTATCACTAAAGTATTAGGTGGTTCTAAAATGCAAATACTTTTGAAAATAACTATGTAAGTATATATAGGGAGAAATATAAAATATAGACAATAAATGTATATAAATACAATAAATGTATATAATATAAAATGTATAAATTTATATAAAATGTCAAATATTAAGACATTTATTTCCAGATTATAAAGTTTTGGTTTGTCATATACCTTAATTAGATACAAAAATATTTCTTCTTAAAGTAATACATTTATTATAAAAACACAACTTGGATTTCATGGTCATTATGGTTCACAATTTGAGACACATAAAAATTATTTTTAATAGGGTGAGTAGTTTCTATTTTCTCAAACTCTCCAACACTTATTTCATAATCATATCCCCATAGTTATAACTATCTTTGATTACAAACAGAACTATTTTAACATTATGTGATATGTATGAAAGAATAAATATCTCATCTTTTCAGTATGAGGTAGCCGGTCTGTGGGCTTCATACAGACTTATGAAAATGTTAGTGACCAAAATAAGGAAAGCTTAAATCAGTAGTTCACTGATTTTTCAAGTCTCATAACAGGAATGAATAAATTAGACAATGTCAATTTATGAAAATGAAATAAAAAATAAAAAATCATAAAAGAAAGAAAAATAGTACTGCAATGAAGCCAGGATCAGGTAAACAAGAAAATTCTTAGAATAATAGACTCCATGCTGAAGTTTCCTGTTCATTTTCTTAATGTTTATTCAGGAATCATAGCCAGAGTTTTTCCATACATAATTTTTTGTGAGTGAAAATCTAAATCTTCATGGAAGGTCTACATATTCTTTAAAATAGTGCCCTGCCATTAGAGACTTCTACAATGATGGATGAGAAAAATGGCATTCTGAAGACCTAATGAATACCCATATGGAGCCACAAGACAGCCTCATCTGCTTTATAAAACTCAGGGTAAATTCTCTGTAAAACTATCATCATGTAACCAACAGAACATTGCTAATACTCCTGTTCCTTTGGTTAAATGTTTGTGTGAGAATCCACTCAAACACATGAGAAAGAAGAACAATGTGATACCACCTTGTCCTATGGTGTGGTATATAAAAGGTTCTTTTCTAGAATACAAACTAAATGGTATTTTCTCTACAACTCAGTTAATTTCAGAACATATTATATACAAAGTACCTACTATGTGAAAAGTACAAGGCATTGTGTTCAGTCCTGCAAGACAGGAGGATATAACAATTCAAACGTGACACAACTGGATAATAAGATTGCACCTCATAAAGGCATAAGTAGCATAGTTACTCTAGTATACTCCACCCCCCACAAAAAAGTGCCATGAGAAAGATTTAAACAAGGGGTAGATATAAAAAAGAGAGAGATAATTTCTTAATAGAGAATGCTGAGGGAGAAGACATTTGATCTATATATCAGTTATGTTTTCAAGCTTCATATTCAGTCACACATTAAAAAAAAATAACCAAAAAAAATTGTTACCAGCTTAGTTTCATGGTTTTTGGTCATCACAACTCATTGGCATTTGCTGGGATGTCAAAAATTCCCCCATGGTCTCTCTCTCATCAGTGCCGCATTCACTGTCCACATCATCCCCATCCTTAGGCATCTTTCATAACCCCTCCATGTGTGAGGGGGACTCTGGACTCTTGGGACTATCCCAGCCCTCTCTGCTTAGACCCAATGATCTGCCTCCTAAGATTCCCAATGAGAAGTGGGAAAATTATCTTAAAACTTCTCCCTCTATGTTTTGGAGTCTCCTAAATTTTCTGCAGTTATTATCATCTCTCTCCAATGGAGTATACTACCTTGGAGTGGAAAGATTTGATGGCAAAGATCCTCGGAGTGAGTGCAAATGGATAGTTTGCTGAGAAATGGCTATGATTTTGCCACGCTGAGATGACAGAATGAAGTAGCCCCTTCAGACTGCAGATAGGTAACTGCAGTTAGGTAGAGGTCAGGAAGGCATCTGAGATGACTCTACCAATTACCCCACCCATAATGAAGTCATGACAGAACAACATGGTAGAACAGTCATTCCCTCATTCATTCTTCCATGAACACAGTACATCTATCCTATGCTTTTATCCAGGTACTTGTCTTTTTGAGGTCAAGCCTGATTCATCTCTGAATCCTCAGCACCTAGCTGAGTCCCTGACTTAATCTAGGTTTTTCATGAATTAATTAATTAGTTAGTTAACTACTATAAAAGGAGTTCAGGAATGTATATTGAATGATGGTACTAAGGAGTAAATCACTGAATACTTGGAAGGAAGGATTAAAGGAAGGTTACACAGTTCTGATAATTTCACTTGTAGACTGTCTTATTTCATTTGACCATGTCACCAAAAAATTATGCTGAGAAGTTTTCACCCTGAATAAGTGCAGAACACATAATGGACGCTGACTTCACTGATCTTGGGCCTTAAAAAGTATAAAAGCCATATGATAATATTAAGTCCATGTGAATTAGTAAACAGTAACATTTAAATATATGACAATTTTTCTGGAATTAACAGTGAATGGGCTCTTAAAAGTTTCACTTATAATGGACTGTTCCTTATGCATACATAGGTACAACCAAGAGTTAATGTTTAAAAAGAACTTAACCATTGATGAGTTCATGTGCTCACCTACTCAAAAAAAGCAACCAGATTTCTCACTATTTATGAGATAAGTACCACTGAAGCACTTAAAGACCACTGCTACAGAATATGGCCTAGACTCTTCCACTGCTCCTATAAAACATACTTTTTGATAAATCAAACATACTTTACACATTGCATTTCTCTATCACTGTATGTTTGTTCATGGCTCTCCCCCGCTATTTTCCCTTTACTGAAACTGAAATTCACCATATCTTCCAATGCCCAGCATAGAGCCCATCTCTTTCCAGATGCCTTTGCTCATTTTACCTCTTCAAACTTCAGTAAGCATCTGTTATTTTTAATGGCTATTTGGTATTCAGAGAATTCATGTGCGCATGTGTGTGCATGTGTGGTTTGAGTACTCAAGTGCACACATCTTCTCTCCACAGTCAGGCTGGAAACTGCTATACAACAAAATATATTGCTCTAATTTTTAAATATACATATCACCTAACATAGGTCATTTTTTATTTAGTTTTAATTGTCATGATCATAGTTTTAAATGTACTTTAGGAAAAATATCAGAATCCAATGGACATTTCAACACAGAATTCAAGTAACATAAATAAAAATAATTAAGTATAATAATCACCCTGAAATTTATCTCTTCTCAGCTTCCCTGTTCCTTCCTTTTGACTTCCTGAATTTATTTATTTATTTAGGAGAAGTTGCCAGTATTTGGTCTGGCAGTTTACTAACATTCTCTGGAAAAAGACATTTTTTTTAACATCTTTATTGGAGTATAATTGATTTACTATGGTGTGTTACTTTCTGCTTTATAAGGAACTGAATCAGCTATACATATACATAAATCCCCATATCTCTTCCCTGTTGCATCTCCTTCCCACCCTCCCTATCCCACCCCTCTAGGTGGACACAAAGCACCGAGCTGATCTCCCTGGGTTATGCGGCTGCTTCCCACTAGCTATCTATTTTACATTAGATAGTGTATATATGTACATGCCACTCTTTCATGTCGTCCCAGCTTACCCTTCCCCCTCCCTGTGACCTCAGGTCTATTCTCTATGTCTGTTTCTTTATTCTGGTCCTGCCCCTAGGTTCTTCAGAACAATTTTTTTTTTTTAGACTCCATATATAAATGTTAGCATACGGTATTTGTTTTTCTCTTCCTGACTTACTTCATTCTGTATGAGTCTCTAGGTCCATCCATCTCACTACAAATAGCTCAATTTTGTTTCCTTTTATGGCTGAGTAATATTCCATGGTATACATGTGCCACATCTTCTTTATCCATTCATCTCTCGATGGACATTTAGGTTGGTTCTATGTCCTGGCTATTGTAAATAGAGCTGCAGTGAATATTGTGGTACATGATTCTTTCTGAATTATGGTTTTCTCAGGGTATATGTCCAGTAGTGGGATTGCTGGGTCGTATGGTAATTCTAATTTTAGATTTTTAAGGAACCTCCATACTGTTCTCCATAGTGGCTGTATCAATTTACATTGCATCTAACAGTGCAAGAGGGTTCCCGTCTCTCCACATCTTCTCTAGCATTTATTGTTTGTAGATTTTTTGATAATGGCCATTCTGACCACTGTGAGGTGATACCTCATTGAAGTTTTGATTTGCATTTCTCTGATGATTAGTGATGTTGAGCATCCTTTCATGTGTTTGTTGGCAATCCGCATATCTTCTTTGGAGAAATGTCTGTTTAGGTCTTCTGTCCATTTTTGGATTGGTTGGTTTGTTTTTTTGATATTGAGCTGCATGAGCTGCTTGTAAATTTTGGAGCTTAATCCTTTGTTAGTTGCTTTGTTTGCAAATATTTTCTCCCATTCTGAGGGTTGTCTTTTCAACTTACTTATGGTGTCCTTTGCTGTGCAAAAGCTTTTAAGTTTCATTAGGTCCCATTTGTTTATTTTTGTTTTTATTTCCATTTCTCTAGGAGTTGGGTCAAAGAGGATCTTGCTGTGATTTATGTCATAGAGTGTTCTGCCTGTTTTCCTCTAAGAGTTTTATAGTGTCTGGTCTTATATTTAGGTCTTTAATCCATTTTGAGTTTATTTTTGTGTATGGTGTTAGGGATAATTCTAATCTCATTCTTTTATATGTAGCTGTCCAGTTTTCCCAGCACCACTTATTGAAGAAGCTGTCTTTTCTCCATTTTATATTCTTGCCTCCTTTATCAGAGATAAGGTGACAATATGTGTGTGGGTTTATCTCTGGGCTTTCTATCCTGTTCCATTGATCTATAGTTTTGTTTTTGTGCCAGTACCATACTGTCTTGATTATTGTAGATTTGTAGTATAGTCTGAAGTCCAGGAGCCTGATTCCTCCAGCTTCATTTTTCTTTCTCAAGATTGCTTTGGCTATTCGGGGTCTTTTGTGTTTCCATACAAACTGTGAAATTTTTCAGTTCTGTAAAAAATGCCATTGGTTTTTTATTAGGGACTGCATTGAATCTGTAGACTGCTTTGGGAAGTATAGTCATTTTCACAATGTTGATTCTTCCAATCCAAGAACATGGTATATCCCCCAATTTGTTTGTATCATCTTTAATTTCTTTCATCAGTGTCATAGTTTTCTGCATACAGGTCTTTTGTCTCCTTAGGTAGGTTTATTCCTAGGTATTTTATTCTTTTTGTTGCAGTGGTAAATGGGAGTGTTTCCTTAATTTTTCTTTCAGATATTCATCATTAGTGTATAGGAATTCAAGAGATTTCTGTGCATTAATTTTGTATCCTGCTACTTTACCCGATTCATTGATTAGCTCCAGTAGTTTTCTGGTAGCATCTTGAGAATTCTCTGTATATAGTAGCATGTCATCTGCAAACACTGACAGTTTTGCTTCTTTTCTGATTTGGATTCTTTTAATTTCTTTTTCCTCTCTGATTGCTGTGGCTAAAACTTCCAAGCTATGTTGAATAATAGTGGTGACAGCGGGCAACCTTGTCTTGTTCCTGATCTTAACGGAAATGGTTTCAATTTTTCACCATTGAGAATGATGTTGGCTGTGGATTTGTCATATATGGCCTTTATTATGTTGAGGTAAGTTCCCTCTATGATTACTTCTGGAGGGTTTTTACCATAAATGGGTGTTCAATTTTGTCGAAAGCTTTTTCTGCATCTATTGAGATGATCATATGGTTTTTCTCCTTCAGTTTGTTTATATGGTGTGTCACATTGATTGATTTGTGCATATTGAAGAATCCTTGCATTCCTGGGATAAACCCCACTTGATCATGGTGTGCGGTCCTGTAAATGTGCTGTTGGACTCTGTTTGCTATATTTTGTTGAGGATTTTTGCATCTATGTTCATCAGTGATATTGGCCTGTAGTTTTCTTTTTTTGTGAGATCTTTGTCTGGTTTTGGTACCAGGGTGATGGTGGCCTTGTAGAATGATTTTGGGAGTGTTCCTCCCTCTGCTCTATTTTAGAAGAGTTTGAGAAGGATAAGCATTAGCTCTTCTCTAAATGTTTGAGAGAATTCACCTGTGAAGCCATCTGGTCCTGGGCTTTTGTTTGTTGGAAGATTTTTTATCACAGTTTCAATTTCAGTGCTTGTGATTGGTCTGTTCATACTTTCTATTTCTTCCTGATTCAGTCTTGGCACGTTGTGCATTTCTAAGAATTTGTCCATTTCTTCCAGGTTGTCCATTTTATTGGCATAGAGTTGCTTGTAGTAATCTCTCATGATCTTTTGTATTTCTGCAGTGTCAGTTGTTACTTCTCCTTTTTCATTTCTAATTCTATTGATTTGAGTCTTCTCCCTTTTTTTCTTGAAGAGTCTGGCTAATGGTTTATCAATTTTGTTTATCTTCTCAAAGAACCAGCTTTTAGTTTTATTGATCTTTGCTATCATTTCCTTCATTTCTTTTTCATTTATTTCTGATCTGATCTTTATGATTTCTTTCCTTCTGCTAACTTTGGGGTTTTTTTGTTCTTCTTTCTCTAATTGCTTTAGGTGCAAGGTTAGATTGTTTACTCGAGATGTTTCCTGTTTCTTAAGGTAGGATTGTATTGCTATCAACTTCCCTCTTAGAACTGCTTTTACTGCATCCCATAGGTTTGGGGTTGTCATGTTTTCATTGCCATTTGTTTCTAGGTATTTTTTGATTTCCTGTTTGATTTTTTCAGTGATCTCTTGGTTATTCAATAGTGTATTGTTTAGTTTCCATGTGTTTGTATTTTTTACAGATATTTTTCCTGTAATTGATATCTAGTCTCATAGAATTGTAGTCGGAAAAGATACTTGATATGATTTCAACTTTCTTAAATTTACCAAGGCTTGATTTGTGACCCAAGATATGATCTATCCTGGAGAATGTTCCATGAGCACTTGAGAAGTGTATTCTGTTGTTTTTGGATGGAACGTCCTATAAATATCAATTAAGTCCATCTTGTTTAATGTATCATTTAAAGCTTGTGTTTCCTTATTTATTTTCAGTTTGGATGATCTGTCCATTGGTGAAAGTGGGGTGTTAAAGTCCCCTACTATGATTGTGCTACTGTCAATTTCCCCTTTTATGGCTGTTAGCATTTGCCTTATGTATTGAGGTGCTCCTATGTTGGGTCCATAAATATTTACAATTGGTATATCTTCTGCTTGGATGGATCCTTTGATCATTATGTAATGTCCTTCGTTGCCTCTTGTAATAGTCTTTATTTTAAAGTCTATTTTGTCTGATATGAGAATTGCTACTCCAGCTTTTTTTTTTTTTTTTTTGAGGTACGCAGGCCTCTCACCATTGTGGCCTCTCCCGTGTGGAGCACAGGCTCCAGACGCGCAGGCTCAGCGGCAATGGCTCACGGGCCTAGCCACTCCGCGGCATGTGGGATCTTCCCGGACCGGGGCACGAACCCGTTGTCCCCTGCATTGGCAGGTGGACTCTCAACCACTGCGCCACCAGGGAAGCCCCCAGCTTTCTTTTGATTTCCATTTGCATGGAATATCTTTTTCCATCCCCTCACTTTCACTCTGTATGTGTCCCTAGGTCTGAAGTGGGTCTCTTGTAGACAGCATATACACGGATCTTGTTTTTGTATCCATTCAGCCAGTCTATGTCTTTTGGTGGGAGCATTTAATCCATTTGTATTTAAGGTAGTTATTGATATGTATGTTCCTATTATCATTTTCTTAATTGTTTTGGGGTTGTTATTGTAGGACTTTTCCTTCTCTTATGTTTCCTGTCTAGAGAAGTTCCTTTAGCATTTGTTGTAAAGCTGGTTTGGTGGTGCTGATTTCTCTTAGCTTTTGCTTGTCTGTAAAGGTTTTAATTTCTCCCTCGAATCTGAATGAGATCCTTGCTGGGTAGAGAAATCTTGGCTGTAGGTTTTTCCCTTTCATCACTTTACGTATGTTCTGCCCCTCCCTTCTGGCTTGCAGAGTTTCTGCTGAAAGATCAGCTGTTAACCTTATGGGGATTCCCTTGTATGTTATTTGTTGCTTTTCTCTTGCTGCTTTTAATATTTTTTCTTTGTATTTAATTTTTGATAGTTTGATTAATGTGTGTCTTGGTGTGTTTCTCCTTGGATTTCTCCTGTATGGGACTCTCTGCACTTCCTGGACTTGATTGACCATTTTCTTTCCCATGTTTGCGACGTTTTCAACTATAATGTCTTCAAAGATTTTTCTCTGACCCTTCTTTTTCTCTTCTTCTTCTGGAACCCCTATAATTCAAATGTTGGTACATTTAATATTGTCCCAGAGGTCTCTGAGACTGTCCTCAATTCTTTTCATTCTTTTTTCTTTATTCTGCTCTGCAGTAGTTATTTCCACTATTTTATCTTCCAGGTCACTTATCTGTTCTTCTGCCTCAGTTATTCTGCTATTGATTCCTTCTAGGGAGTTTTTAATTTCATTTATTGTGTTGTTCATAATTGTTTTTTTGCTCTTTAGTTCTTCTAAGTCCTTGTTAAACATTTCTTGTATTTTCTTTATTCTATTTCCAAGATTTTGGATCATCCTTAATATCATTACTCTGAATTCTTTTTCTGGTAGACTGCCTATTTCCTCTTCATTTGTTTGGTCTGGTGGGTTTTGACCTTGTTCCTTCATCTGCTCTGTATTTCTCTGTCTTCTCATTTTGCTTAACTTACCGTGTTTGGGGTCTCCTTTTTGCAGGCTTCAGGTTTGTAGTTCTTGTTGTTTTTGATGTCTGCCCCCAGTGGCTAAGGTTGCTTCAGTGGCTTGTGTAGGCTTCCTGGAGGAATGGACTGGTGTCTGTGTTCTGGTGGATGAGGCTGGGTCATCTTTCTGGTGGCAGGACCGTGTCTGGTGGTGTGTTTTGGGGTGTCTGTGAACTTATTATGATTTTAGGCAGCCTCTCTGCTAATTGATGGGGTTGTGTTCCTGTCTTGCTAGTTGTTTGGCATAGGGTGTCCAGCACTGTAGCTTGCTGATCATTGAGTGGAGCTGGGTCTTAGCATTGGGATGGAGATCTCTGGGAGAGCTTTGGTCGTTTAATATTATATGGGGCTGGGAGGTCTCTGGTGGCCTAATGTCCTGAACTTGGCTCTCTCACCTCAGAGGCTCAGGCTTGACACCCAGCTGGAGCACAAAGACCCTGTCCGCCACAAGGCTTATGTAATTAAAAATCCACTGGACACTTTAGAGTCCCAAGCAGCTCATGATGCACCTTTCCAGTGGCAGTCTTCAATTCCTTTCCTACTCATATCATGTTTCTGGGATCTGTAGCACAGATATCACCTGGGAGCTTGTTAGAAAAGCAGCATCTCCAGCTCCTAGCCTGAATTTATTTTTCTTATTATTTTTCTTCCTGTTTTATTGAGATACAACTGACATATAACATTGTGTAAGTTTAAGGTGTATGACGTGATGATTTTATGTATGTATACATTGTTTGTGTACCACAATAAGGTTACTTCATACATCCTTCCCCTCACATAATTGCTGTTTTGTTGTTGTTACAGTGAGAACATTAAAGCTCTACTCTCACAGTAACTTTCAAGTAACAATACAGTATTGTTACCTATATTCACCATGCTATACATTAGGTCCCTAGAACTTATTCATCTCATAACTGAAAATTTGTATCCTGTGACCAACATCTGTCAATTTCCATCAACCCTCTCCCCCTGACAACCACAAGTCCACTCTGTTTCTATGGGTTTGCTTTTTTCAAGATTCCACATATAATGAGGTCATATGGTATTTCTCTTTCTCTGACTTATTTCACTTAGCTTAATGCCCTCAAGGTCCATCCATGTTGTCTCAAATGGAAAGATTTCCTTCTTTTCTGTGGCTGAATAATATTCCTGTGTGTGTGTGTGTGTGTGTGTGTCTGTGCATGTCTGTGTTTCTTTATCCATTTATCCATCAGTGGACAGGCAGGTTGTTTCCGTGTCTTGGCTGTTGTGAATAATGCTACAGTGATGACACGATTTATTTTTAATTTCTGAATTGGTTTGATGAATTTTTAAGAAAACATTATAAGTACATCTCTGCAGAATTCCAAAAGTGTAGATCTTGAATGGTGAATTTTTAAAGTCTTTTTAAAGTTGTACATGCTGGTCCCTTTGTCTATATAGCCCTTCCTTCTATCCTTGTTCTTCAAGACTCAATTCAAATGTCATCTCTCTCAGAAACCTACTCTGATGTTATCTCCACACCATTTTACTGAAAAGGAGTCATTAATCCCACCTCTGTTTCACTGCTACGGATTATACACATCTCAATTCTTGTGTATATATAATACTTTCTTATAAACATTTCTTTACAGATTAAACTCTCCTTACTAGATTTTAAAACCTGTGAGTTCAAGAATTATCTCTTTTTAATCTTTATTTCTTTAACTCCTAGCACATTGCCTCTTTGTTTAGTGACTGAATGAATCATTGCCTAAATCTTAAATAAGACAAGAACAAAAATACAAGTGTCCTTATTTTGTGTACAAAGAAATCAAGGGTATGATGGAAGGTGAACAGGTTAAAAAGCCAGTGACAAAATGCAATTTAACTTCTGGGCACTTAGTCTGGTGAGCTACTACCATCCCCTACATCAGGCTGTCTTCACAGCAAACAAGGAACAGTCACAGGATTGTAAAGGCAATTTTATGAAACTACCAGAAAATGAAAATTCAGTTACAAGTGGTTTCCCAGGGTTAAAACTCATCCTATACAAATGTAATTTTTGTTTATCCAATTTCAATAATAATAATGCTTATGTTTACTGAATCCTTGCCATATGCTAAGTTCTAAACATTTACATGATTTAACTATCATGACATCTCATTTATTGCATATCTTTTATCCCCATTTTATGGATGTGGAAAAGGAAATATATAAATTCTGTAATCTACCCATAGCAAAACTGGGGTAAGTGACAAAATAAATTATATTATATACTTTTAAATGAAGCCCAATGTTATTATTGATATTATCAACAAACTTTAAAAATCAGAGTTGTCATGGCCTAGTGCTTCTCCCTCACATACATGGTACTCATTTGCACTTTTAACCAGAGAGCCCTATTGAATGACTGGGACAAAGCCTCTCTACTCTCAATTCCTTACCTTGAGCACATTCAATCCTCCAAGCCTCTCTATCATTGAAATGGGAAAAATAAAGTACTGCCTCTCTTAATTCTTTGCATTTTTATGAGAAACAAAAACAAGAAGGATTTTGTGAACTATAAAAAATCCTCCAAATGTAAATGGTATTATTAGATGTGATTTTCACCACACTGTCTGCAGTTAAGCAAGGACTTCATCGTGAACCTCGTACAGATGAGGAAAATGGGTTCCATGAGGCTTAGAGACCCTTTACGGGCCTCTGAATGCAACAAGGGATGAATCTCGGCTGGACCCCAGAGATGTGCTTCCTCTTCTGGAACCTGCTCTCAGTGTCATACTGCCTTTCTGCAGGTGGGGTTTGTTTTGTTTGTTTGTTTGTTTTTGATGTAGACCATTTTTAAAGTCTTTATTGTATTTGTTACAATATTGCTTCTGTTTTATGTTTTGTTTTTTTGGCTATGAGGCATGTGGGATCTTAGCTCCCCAACAAGGGATTGAACCCACAACCCCTGCATTGGAAGGTGAAGTCTTAACCACTGGACTGCCAGGGAAGTCCCAGGTGGAGTTTTTTGATGGTTTCACATCCACGTGATTCAACCTTCGCTTTTGAAATAGAGAGAAAAAGAGCCTGAAATGTTGTGCTCTAACTTACTGGTCTATATTTTGGATGCATAACTGAGTAAAAATGAGAAACTGCACTATCAACTTGTAAGTGCTGTTTATCCATTAAACAAAAGCCCCACCAACTACAGCTGTGCAGGTCTTCACATGTTACCATGATGATCAATTTCATATCTCTCTACTAAGAGGAAATGGATTTGAAGCTTCATGTTAATTTAAACATTTTCTTCTCTACTGAGACTAGCAACAAGGCCACCAGTTGGCATCCTTCTGATTTAGCATTTAAATAGCTCTTGATAATAGCAAAAGATCCTGTCATTCTTCTTACAGGGGTAGTTTCAATGATTTCCATTTCAACTCCAGTCATTTACACATTGTGTACCTACCACAGAGCAGCAAACCACTGCAAAGCCTGATTTGATAAATGGACGAACAGATGTATGTGCCTTGGACATGTCCTTGGGCCCCCTGAGTTTGGGTTTCCTCTCTGGAAGATAATGACAAGCACAGTATGTACAATTAGATTAATCACATAAATATGTTCACATTTTTTACTCTCACACACACAAATATAACATTTAAATTTTTTTCACTTAATTAATCAATAAGAAGCAAAACAACATGTTTGTTCAATATGTTTGCTTTGTCACATTCCTTGAGAATCCTAGATTTCTATTTCTTTTATGGTATATCATGTGGTATCCATTTTTCTTACTCTAATTAGAATCTAGTTTCAAATATTCACTTTCTGTGGCATTTGAGTTCCATCATACAACATTATTAAAAATAAGATATGGTAATAGCAGTGAGGGTGACACATTCAATTGCCATGTCCCCCAGTGAAGTGATGGAAATACTGTATCTGAGAGGCTGGCAGTAGGTCCTGAATTCCAGGCTCTGCTCTTCACTAACTGCAGAGCCATCTTTGGTGAGACTTTGGACCCCTCTGGATCTGAGTTGTTCCACTTTAAAGTGGGAAGATAGGTTGACAGCATAGACTGCTTCCATTTTTAAACCCACTGTGAGCCTATGAAATATTGGAGGATCTACTATACAAATAAAATATGGCAGGGGATACTAAGGTATTGTTCTTATCCTCAGAGAGTTAATGACAAAAGTAATGCAGAATTGAGGTAAGAAGCTGAGGTCAGAGACATTGGCAGTGAAAAAGCTTATTCTTGTATTAGTCAGCTAGGGCTGCCAAAACAAACTACCACACACTGGGTGGCTTAAACTACAGGAATTTATTTTCTTACAGTTCTGGAGGCTAGAAGTCCAAGATCAAGGTGCCATCAGGGGTGGTTTCTGGTGAGAGCTTTCTTCCTGGCTTGTAGACAGCCACCTTCTTGCAACATCCGCACAACATCTTTCCTCTGTGTGCACAGAGAGAGAACACTCTGGTGTCCCTTCCTCTTCTTCTAAGATCACCAGTTATGAGAGATTAGGGCCCCACCCTTACGGTATCATTTAACCTTTATAACCTCATGAAAGGTCCCATGTCTAAATACCATCACACTGGGGAGTAAGGCTTCAACATATGGATTTGGGGTAGGGAGACACAATTCAGCCTGTGACAGCTCTCTTTCCGCTCCACCATATACAGGTGAATGATTCAGACCAAACCTCTGATTCCCATTTTCCTCATGGAGAAAATAATAATCATGCATTCTTCAAGAAGAGGTTAAGAAGATTGAATAGAATAAAAGATTACAATGTACTATGTTAATTATAAAATGCTAAAGAAACGCCACTCAATAATATTATTAAAATGATTAGTGCTGGGAGTACTAAATGCATGTGGAGTTGAAAAAAGTTAGCATAACCTATGGATTGGAGTTATCAGAAGGCACTGTGGCTAAAATAGGAATATAGAATCTTAGTTATGAGTAATTGATTTTTTAATCACAAAGCCTTGAGTTCAAATCCTGCTCTTGCTTTACTTACCATGTGAATTTGGACAAGTTTTAAAACATTTTTAAGCTGCAGCTTTATCATCTTTAAAATTAAAATAATATCGTTTCTATCGGGCTTCATAAAAGTGATAATATTAAAACTTAGGTTATTAGTAACTTAATAAATACTAGTTACTTTAAAAGGACCTTAAAGGATATGTGGGAAAATGAAAAAGTTGTCTCAATAGGAGTGGGCAAGTATTTAGTGAACAGAGAACAGATAGGGAGTAATGGAGTTAATGTTAAATAGAAAAAAAATAATACATTTGAGAAGATAAGATGAAGTTAAGGTATAAGAGGTTACTGCATAATAAACCACTCCAAAAACTCAGTAGTTTGAAATAATTATTTATTCTCATGGGGATGGCTGGGCATTGGCTGATCTGGACTGGGCGTGGGTAGGTAGCTCTGCTTCAAACTACTGGTCTGTCTGGGCTGGGCTCCTCACATTGTGTTGGGTTCATGTGCACTCTGCATTCCTCTCATCTTCCTTGGACCAGCAGTCTAGGGTCATGTGCCTCTCACAGAATGACAGAAGTGCAGTTAGGCAAGCCCAGCAACCTAAGTGCATTGCATGCCTCTGTGTTGTGTCTGCTACAACTCTATTGCCAAAGTAAGTCATATGGCCAAGCCCCAAATCAAGGGGTGGAAAGTATATTCTGCCTACCAGGAGGTCAAAGCAAGTCTCAAAATAAGATCAAAGAAAAATCAAGGGGGATGCTGAGAAGTGAATAGTTTTGAACAAGAATCTAATACACTACACTAACAATACAAGGTTTTATTTTGAAGACAAATGGGAAAACTCTATAAGGTTTTTTTGAGCAGTGGAAATGTATGGAATCCATGTGTTTAAGAGACAAATAATCTGCTATAGGTGTGTTATAGACATTGAAAGAAGGGAGTCAGGGAAGCTGGTTAAAAGGCTAAATATTTCAGCCATCTGGGAGGTGAAAGTTTGAGCTAAATTGGGGGTAATATGACAATCATATTTCAAAGAAGGGACAGATACCAAAATCACTTCAGGGGGGCTTCCCTGGTGGCGCAGTGGTTAAGAATCTGCCTGCCAATGCAGGGGACATGGGTTAGAGCCCTGGTCTGGGAAGATCCCACATGCCACAGAGCAGCTAGGCCCATGAGCCACAACTACTGAGCCTGCGCATCTGGAGCCTGTGCCCCGCAACAAGAGAGGCTGTGACAGTGAGAGGCCCGCGGACCGCGATGAAGAGTGGCCCCTGCTTGCCGCAAATGGAGAAAGCCCTCGCACAGAAACGAAGACCCAACACAGCCAACAATAAATAAATAAATTTATTTTAAAAAAAGAAAACAAATCACTTCAAAGTAAGAATCCATGAGACTTAAAATTTCTTCAGATAGAGGAAAATAAGTGAATGTTGGAAGAGTGGTGAAATAGCTTCATAACCAAGTACCCCAAACTCTGTGACATAAAATAGCAATATTTATAATCTCAGGCAGTCCGTATGAACTGGGAACTCAGGAACCACTTAGCTTAGCGGTTCCGGCTCAGGGTCTCTCATGTGGTTGCTGTCAGTAGGACAGACGTCAGCTGGGGCTGCCATCTAAAGGTCTGAGTGAAGCTGGAAGAGCCCCTTCCAAGCCCGCTCATACACATGGCCGGCACATGGCTGCAGCTTTGACTGGAAGGCCTCTGCTCCTCTCCACATGGACTGTGAAGGCTGTCCTCACAATATGGTGGCTGGTTCCTCCCAGAGTGAGTGACATAAGAAGAAGCAAGGCAGAAGTCTTTTATGACCTAGCCTCAGAACTCACACATGTCACTTCTGCCACATTCTATTCATTAGAAGAGATTATTAAAATCAGCACACATTCTTTTGAAGAAAAGAGTGTCAAAGAATTTTGGGAAATAGGAAAATAAAACCACCACAGGAAAATAACTACAGTACTTAGTTTTAGACCTACCAAGTTTGTGATAAGTATAACAACCAATGGAAACATCAGATGAACAGCTTACTTATTAAAATAAAATATGGGTCAAAAATGATCATTTTTGGAGTTATCTACATAGTTGATGTAGGTAAAGACCTAAAAGTAGTTAAAAACATTGAGAAATGAAATTTAGAAAGAAAGGAATAGGGTTGTATGTACATTTTGAGAAGAGGTGGAAGAGAGGGGTGATATCAGAAAAGAAAATAAGAAAACAGAGAAGGGTCTACAATAGCAAATTTTATGTAAAAATTGAGGATAGTGAAGCCATTGCAAGGGTGCTGACATTTCTTTGGTACCAGATAAAGATGTGACTAGAAAGCAGAAGAGCTACTTTTATCAAAGAGGTTTTTGGCTTTCTTCCTTTGAAGCTGAGAAGTAGTAGTAAGATAGGTAATGGAAGTAAATCAGGAAGCTGTTCAGAGCTCTGGACAAAGCAAATGAAATATTGTTAGCAGCACTTTCTATATTCAAGACAATTTTAGAGGGTTAAGTCATTATTGAGATAGCTATAAAAGAATATTCAGGAGAAACAGGTCTGGAGTACATAGAAAAGGCAAATTAATGACAAAATCAAAAAACAAAACAATATGTATAATAAAGTGAATTGGGCTCAAAAAAGAATGTTTGAGAACACAATACAGTGTAGTTGTGTGGGAAAATTTATCACAAGTCAAACCATGAAGAAGAAATCCTGCTGAATCTGACATTTCCAATCACAGCACTCTCACAAAATGTTTTCAAATATGTAGTAGTAGGTAAAGGCAGTGATATGAAAACATATCTTTCTTTTTATCCTTGCTTCTATGGAGTTTGCAATTAACCAAATCAACTACATTCTAAAATATAAAGTAAAACTTACTAAAATTCCCATCAGGAAGTCCAAAGTGTTGTCAGACAAAAAAATAAATAACTTTCTCCAAGTAACTTTTCTCTCATCAAAACTATGAACGGGTTCTGTGTGATTCCATTTCGAAGATAAGGACTGATGACAGCCAGGTTGCCAGCCAGGTAGAAAGTGACATCACCTTACAAAATCCCCTCAGTATCCATGACCTTCTTTCCAAATAGCTATTAGGTTGACTTCTCAATGGCTAAAAGAACACTTTAGTTTATACTTTTTCTGCAGGCAAAAGGGTTCTAAGTATTTTGCTGAAGGGTTTGGTTCCCTTTGGTTCTTTAAATAGTGCACTGGCCCCAAACCCATGTAACTCACAAGACGAGCTTCAGCGTCCACTCCACGTTCTAAAGAAGCTGCCTTTCCACAAAGTGGCCTTGTGATGTCTGTCTGTCTGTCTGGGTTCTGTGCAGGTTCAATCGCTTCATTGAAAACATAATAAAACTATGGAGAATGGAACTTGGTGACCCTGTTTCACAGTTTTCCAAAGCACAAGAAAAGAATTGAAGGCATTGAAAAGTGAGCCCAAACTTTTATGGGTTTTCTTTGCCCCAGACCTCAGACAACAGCATTGTCACGAAGCAGCAGTATTCCTAAAGGGGAGTCTGGGCATTGATATGCAAATATAGGCTACAAACATCCCATTTGGCTCCAGCATTCCTGTGTCTAGCACTGTCACACAAATAGTTTTTGAATCTGAGCAGTTTATTCAGGACCATAAATATGTGTTTCACCCTGTGAACAAATTCTGTTTGCTCACAGAGTTCGCAAGCAGTGAAATACAAGGTAGACTATAAAACAGCTCCATTTGATGGGATGTGCCTCTAAGCAAAGACTCTTTTTAAATGGATCCAATTTTTACTTCCTGCCCAAGATTTTTTGTGCAAATGTAGCATACCCCAGACAGTAAGGTGTTTTTTTTTTTAGTTATTATTTGAAGGTAGGTTCTCTGTATTGAAATAACTTACTTGCTTTTAAAAAAGAGAAATGTAAAACAATTTTAGTTCACTTGACTAAACATTGTTAGTAAAATCAGAAAATCCTTACTATTGCTTCTTAACAGATTAAATAGTGAAAGGAAGAAAAATAATTGTTAAGACACCTAAGGAGGAGATGGAATGGGGGTAGAATTTACTCCAGGAAACAATGTAAATCAACTTTTAAAATAGTTTGAAAAAACATTCAACCACCAGAATTCTATTTAGCCTGCAAAATTTGTATCAGCTCTACCCACATTTCCCAATGCTATTTCCAGCTCCTCCCAACCATCCCTCTTCTTTCTATAACTGCTCCACCTCTAGGTAACTGCTTGCATATAGCAGACACACTGAATCCCCATTTCACACTTTACCATTGAACACACACAGGAGAGTGTAAGACAGAGTAAAGGAAGGTCCTCTTTTTCTGAGCTCCATCCTGATCCTTTAAAGCACTGGACCCACTGATTATGTCTATTTTTATGACAAATCAAAGCTGAAAAAAGTTAATAGAAAAACCCAAGATTCAAAAGGCAAGTATAAAGCATATATGCCTGTATGGATGAGTATGACAGAGCACGTGATATCAAAATAGAGACCAAACTGCTTTAAAGCAACTATCAACAGTAAATTCTTCTTCAGATGACAAGATAATTAACAAACGTACAGCCTGTAACTGAACGTCATACAGATGACTGCATCAACTCACAGCCTATTTTGATTTAATTTTCAATATCAGATTATGTCGTTCCTAGTCCTATGCTAAGACTGTCCTTGATTTTCATTTCTTTCATTCTTTCTTTACTTAGGATGATGACACCAGACGTGGAAGTGAAAATGGATGAGTCACTGAGTCAGACTGGGTAAGGAGAAAGAGTGCTTTCCTCAGAAATTTAGGGAAGTCATGACAGGCTACACTATTCCTTTTTTTGAACATCATTATTAAATTATACAATTTAAAAATTAACAAAATTCTGTCATGTCTTTTAGATGTTAATCCTTAATAATTACTTTATTTCATCAAAAGCATGCTAGAACCATAAAATCTCTACACACAAATAGCTTCTCAGAGTATTTCTTAAATCTGTTAAGTAGTGTGTATTAAAGATCTATTTAAGGGCAATAATGTTTATGTGCTTTCCCCAAATCATTAATTTGATCAAATTAGATAAAGTGAGAATAGTTACCATAGCATGTTAATATAATATACTATCATACCTCTCATAACATATTAAGAAATCCTACTTTCTTTTACATGAGTTGTTAATTTTAATCAGCTAATAAAATCCATTAAGTTTGGATAAAGAATAAAGTTTCAAATAAAGGAAATGGTAAATCTACAATAGTTAAAGTTATAAATAGTTAACATCTTAGATAGTCTAGTTTCTCATAAAGAAAGGCAGTAAAGGGATTTTTTAAAAAATCAAAGAAAAACAAATGACATTTTGAGAAATTGTGAGTAAACATTTGTTCATTTTTAAATTTAAAAGAAAAGAAAAACTGTTGATCGCTCCACTGGGAAAAAGAACATAACAATATTCAGGAAGGAGGATGTTATGATAATGAACCAAAGCTTTCAATGCCAAGAAAACTTTGAAAAACATTAATTTTCTCAAGTTAAATTTTGGACGTATTGGTTGTCCCTTGCTTTCCTTTTCTAATTTTCAGCACTACTTAATGCCTATCTCTTTCATAGTTGTAAACAATTAGTGAGCTACCAAAGTTAATCTAAGACAAAGGACAGCTTAGGAAAGGGAGAAACTGAATGGTCTTTATTCCTTTTGTGCTTGTTTTTATAAATTTTGCAGGGAAGATCTGAAAAATCATCTTGGAACATATCCTGACTTTGGGGGAGGCTTTTCTGCTGAAATAATCCCCCAGTTTGTGTTCGTTTCTTTTTTTCTATGTAGTCTTTACTTTCCTAGAGTAATTGCAATGAATTACAAACTGAAAATTTGAAGACATTTTTAGAAAGATAAACACTTCTTAAACTATTTGATTTTGCATTTAACTGTATAGATCTGAAAAATTGTGTAATATTCTCTTGGATTTTTATGACATCTGCTTATTTTTAAATGTGGGCTCTTTGTAAATAAATTTAGCCACAGAAGGGGTATTATTTGAGTCACTGGTGCCATCCTCTGGACACAAATAAAATTAAAGACATGATAACTGTTCCACATGTGAAAAGTCCAAACAAGTATAGACCTTGTTCCTTAAAATTTAATCTCTGTAGAAACACTCATAATTCTTTTCAATGTACCTGAAAAATACTTTCAGCCCTATGTCTCAATTTGGCATGCCAGGAAATATAATGAAAAGTTATCTTGGAATATTTGGCATCACAAATACAGTTTTAAAGTATATTAAACATTCAACAAAGCATGCACTGAGTATTCTGGGAACACAAGACGTAAAGGACTCAGGGACCTGCCTTCAAAATAACTACTCTCATGGGTTGACAGGTTGAAATAAACAAATGCAATAAAATTAAAATGCTGTAATAGTATAATTCCATCATTCATGTGAAAATTGATGTAAAGATTACTTACTCAAAAACAGCAAAGACTGGGCCTCCCTGGTGGCGCAGTGGTTGAGAGTCCGCCTGCCGATGCAGGGGATACGGGTTCGTGCCCCGGTCTGGGAGGATCCCATATGCCGCGGAGCGGCTGGGCCCGTGAGCCATGGCCGCTGGGCCTGCGCATCCGGAGCCTGTGCTCCGCAACGGGAGAGGCCACAACAGTGAGAGGCCCGCATACCAAAAAAAAAAAAAAAAAAAAAAAAAAAACAGCAAAGACAATATTAGTTCTGGGATTTAGACAACTACTTAATTTTGCAACTGGAAAATGTGAGACTAAAATTGTAATATCTTATTTAAATAATATTGCTAATTAGCGCCAAACCTGAAACCAGAACCCAGATCAACTAGTGCTCTTTTCATGATTTCCTTTATGCACAATCATTACTTACTGATTATTATACAGATAACAAAGTGAAGGCAAAAATACTAATAAAAATGAAGGCATATAATATGTGATAAAGATAATATCCAAAAGGAAATGTGATACACACACAACGGAATATTGTGCAGCCATAAAAGGCAGAAATCCCGCCATCTGCAACAACATGGATGGACCCTGAAGGCACTATGCTAAATGAAATGAGTCAGACATAAGAATGATAAATACCATATGATCCCGCTTACACGTGCAATGAAGAAGAAGGAGGAGGAGGGGGAGGGGAGGAGGGGAGGAGGGGGAGGGGAGGAGAAGAAGAAGAAGAAGGAGAAGAAGACATAGCTACAAAGAACAGATTGGTGACTGCCAGAGGCAGGGGGTGGGAGGTGGGCAAATGGGTGAAGGTGGTTAAAAGGGACAAACTTCCAGTTTTAAAATAAATAAGTCCTGGGGATGTAATGTAGAGCATGATGACTACAGTTAATAATACTGTATTGTATATTTGAAAGTTGTTAGGAGAGTAGATTGTAAAAGTTCTTATCACAAGAAAAAGTGTGTTAACTATGTGTGGTGACGATGTTAACTAGACTTAGTATGGTGATCATGTCACAATATACAGATATATTGAATCATTAAGTTGTACATCTGAAGCTAATATAATGTTACATGCCTATTCTATCTCAATTAAAAATAATGATAATAACATCCAAAGCATAAAAAGCCATGAGAAAAAGGATTTCAAAATCTTCTCACATTTTTTATTCATACATTTAAGTTTGTTGTTACTGGTTTAATGTATGCCCTCTTCCACTAGATTTCAAGATTACATAGCAGAGTTTAGTAGAGTGCCTGGCATATGCAGAGTAGGTTTGTGATGAATGAAGACTGGTGCATATGAATAGGATGAATAAAAATTTATAGGATAATAAAAAAGTCTGGAACTTGCTCTTATTTTTTTCACATACACACTGGAATCCCTATGGATAGTTTCTATATACTTAAATGAATATCAAAGGATAACACTGACAAAAGACTTGATTAAATTAAAAGATACTCCATATTTTTCTCTCTTTAAAACAAAGAAATATTAATCTGGATAAGAAAGACATTGAAAGCCAGGGATAGAGGAAGGAGCCCCGAAGCACAGAAAAGTGCATTGTCCTCATCACAGAGTTGACTATTCCCAGTGTTAGGCACTGTTGTAATTGCAAGTGTTAATTCATTTAATCCTCAAAACACTCTACGAGAGAGATATTATTATTAATTCCATTTTAGAGAAGAGCACACTGAGACATAAGAAGTTTAATAACTCACCCAGGATCACAAAGCTAAGAAGTAAAGTTTGTCTATACATAAAGGCACGGGGCCTCAAAGCCTAAGCCCTTACTGTGCTAGCATTTCTTAAACTGTGTTCTCAAGACCTTCCAGGGGGTATGAGACTCTTGCAGGAGGGACTACAAAATTAAAACAATAACCATCATAGCATTCAGAAGATATTTTTCTTTTTCACTCTCATTCTTTCACAAGTGTGCAGTAGAATTTTCCAAAGACTATGTGCTGAATGCTATACAACTAAATACAGAAATGGAAATGACGATCCAGCTGTATTTTCTATTAAGCAAAACATTAAAGAGATTTGCAAGTATGTGAAACAGTGCCACACTTCTCACTAATTATTTTTTTTTAGAAAATAGTTATTTTTCATGAAAGTATGTTTTCATATTAACATAGAACGGGTTTATTGTTGTTAATTTAAATGAATTAATGGTTTAAAACTTCTCATTTTTAATTTCTACAACAATAAATATCTATAGATAAAACCCACTTAAGCAGAAGTTTTTTGAGGGCCTCAATAATTTTTAAAAGTGTAAAGGAGTCCTGAGATCCTAAAATTTGAAAACCTCCGCAGTACACTTGGGTATAGTGGATACAAAACTGCACCATTTTGGGTGCTGTTTTCACATTCACACCAGCTAATATTTCTTGCAATACAGATATATGTTTCAACAAAATTACAAATGACTAGATATCATGGACCTTGGAAAAATTTAGTCACGTTTAATTAGATCATTTAAGGTTTTAACACCAGGATAAGTTATGTTTCTCTGCATGCTATACAAAGTCAATTAAGATTCTGAATATAAAATAGTGCTAAATGCAGTGAAAAAAGTGTGTATAATGAATTGGAGATACAAATACTGAACATAGAATAAAATGGAAAAACAAAAGGTAGCTCATTGAATGGAATAAAAATTACTGCAAGAAAGTAATAATGGATGTCCTATAAAAAGTATTAAAGAAGAGAGGAATATTAAATACCAAAGGAGAGGAAAAAGCTAAGAAATTATTTTTAAATGTTTTAAATATATATAAAAGATTATTGGGCCTTCCCTGCTGGCACAGTGGCTAAGAATCCGCCTGCCAATGCAGGGGACATGGGTTTGAGCCCTGGTCTGGGAAGATCCCACATGCTGTGGAGCAACTAAGCCTGTGTGCCACAACTACTGAGACTGCGCTCCAGAGTCCGCAAGCCACAACTATTGAGCTTGTGTGCCACAACTACTGAAGCCTGTGTGCCTACAGCCCGTGCTCTGCAACAAGAAAAGCCACCACAAGCGCACCACAATGAAGAGTAGCCCCTGCTCACCCCAACTAGAGAAAGCCTGCATGCAGCAACGAAGACCCAATGCAGCCAGAAATAAAAAATAAAATTAATTAAAAAAATACATTATGTGGAAAATACAATTCATTTTCTGTCATAGTGCATGAGTCCTTTTATGGAGAAATGGACTTAAGTCTCAGTCAAATAATTTGGTTAAATTATAAACTGTTGATCACTGAGGATGGTTTTATATTAGAATATACCATAAAGAGAATGTCAACAACACCTCTCCCCTGGAAATATATTACATGTTATGTTTCATATGGTTACTGCTAGAGCAGATATCTGTTGAGAGGCAGTATAATGAATAGTGTAGTGAAACACAGCTCAGAAGTACTGGCTTCATTATGCCATCTGTTAACTAGCATCATCATCAGTATAACAGATACATTCTGAGTGTTGT
This sequence comes from Mesoplodon densirostris, assembly GCF_025265405.1. NCBI lineage: Eukaryota > Metazoa > Chordata > Mammalia > Artiodactyla > Ziphiidae > Mesoplodon > Mesoplodon densirostris. The sequence continues at coordinate 85,894,248 of NC_082661.1, read as the reverse complement.
TTTTCTTTTTCATATCTCCTATGTTTTTTGGTTTTGGTTTTTTTTTTTCGGTACGCAGGCCTCTCACTGTTGTGGCCTCTCCCGCTGCGGAGCACAGGCTCTGGACGCGCAGGCTCAGCGGCCATGGCTCACAAGCACAGCCGCTCCGCGGCATATGGGATCTTCCTGGACCGGGGCACGAACCCATGTCCCCTGCATCGGCAGGCGGACTCTCAACCACTGCGCCACCAGGGAAGCCCTCCTATGTTTTTTATAAGGGCCATCTTGTACACAAAGGCATACAGTGAATATAAAATACTATTCAACAATAGATGCTTATGATAATGCTGACAATGGCAATGACAACTCAAAAGCCTACCCATTACTATAATTTTATAAAGATCTAGTATTTATTCTTTTACTCATATACTTTATTCCAGAGTCTGGGAAAATAGTAGTGAGTAAACAGATAAGACCTCAAACTAACAGAAAGACAAGTTTTTAATAAAAAATACTTTGGTTTACACTGGGAATCTATTTGTTCCCACATTTATTTGCGCTAAGAAATAGAAGTACAAAAGTTATATGAAGTCCATGTTAGATGATATTTTCTTGATTTTTTTGTAATTTTTGTAAAAAGTTTAACAAAAGAAGATAATTCCAAAATGGTGGAAGTTACAGAAGTTTGCAATTTGTTGATGGGTATGTTCCAAAAGATACAGTATATAGCCTGAATTTTATCCAGACAAAAATCACAAAAGAATTCATTAAAAATAAACAAAACCAAATAAAGTTGGTAATTTAAGCAAGTTTTGTGGTTTATTTTCCTAAAATTGATTCAAATATGTTAAAAGATAATCCCCTTTAGAGGATTTCCGAGATTTGCACTCTAGCCTATAATGAAAAGAGGTAAGGATACTGTATACACAGACATAAACAAAATTCTGCTTATACATAAATACATATGCTGTATATACATATCTTTGAATAGAGGGATTCATTTAGGTGAAATATATTATAGGCTTTTAAAAATGTCTTAAAAATTTTTCTTCTCCATAATGAAATACAGTAGAAAAAACGATCATTTTACAAGAGAGTTTTATTGTTGCCATATTTCATCATATTTGAAGAGAAGCAAGAAGTTAGTCTTATGGCAATGCCAAACTTTGATAAGCAATACTACTTGGGTTTTCACAGCCGATGTAGCTATAGATAATGAGATTGCCATTATTTAATTGAATAAAGCAGATCAATTGACAGTAAGATTGATAACAAAGATATTAAAGCCTTTTCCATACTCACGCACAGAGCTATTTCACAAAGGCATATAAACTTAAAATCATTTGAGATTGATTTCCTAACAATCAACTGCTTTGCAAAATAGGAAGGAAAAACTTACACAACAGACATCAGGAAAATTATCCAAGTCTTGTTTACATTTGAGAAAGTATCTTCAGCTATATTTATATAAAATGTCTTCTTGAAAAAAATTAAGCTGATTTAGAAAGGCTCTATAAGTTCCAAAGTTTCTCTTTGAAAAAATCAGAATTTACTGAAACTATTTTTTTCTATAGTTTTCACCTCCACAAACATGTTTCTATTACATATAAGGAATTAACAGATCAAAATAAATTCTCCAAAGTGAGAACTGACTTCATTGAAGACAGAAAATACATAGCTTGAAAGTGATACTTGAAACCTTCAAAAACTTAGTCATTTCTGACCTTCATTGAGAAAATGAAATAAAATATACTGGAATGTTCATTTAATGGAGAATTCAACCCTTAATGACAGAAGAGAAACTGTCCAAAGCAGATGAAACAATCAGTCATAATTGTGAACAGCTGCACACCTACAGAAAACAAGCAAAAATTCTTATAGAAAAAGTAGAGAGAAGCATTTGTTCTTTCTAAAGCCAAATGATTTCCCATGAGGAACAAAGCTCATAATAATTGGTCAAAAACTCTATTGGCCAAGAGAAAACTCAAGAATTAAGAAAAAAAATACATATGACAGAGGAAAAAAACTCAATGAGGCAGATCTTAAATTTAATCTGTTAGATGAAAAGGGGCTTCTTACAGTTACACCACAATGTTTAAAGTGGGGCATATGTCAAAAGTCTGAGAGGACCACCAAGTTATCTACTAGATTATCAGATCACCAAGAAAGCAAGAGCATTAAGCTGTAATGGCTGAGGGATCAAGTATCTAAATGTATCCTCTGTGGACCAAATGTCACCTCCATGGGATCAAAATCATAGAATGTTCCCTCCATCAATTTGTTGTACTTTTCCAATAATTTCTCTACAAAAGCCATATGCAACTTATCCTCTTGGGTCTAACTTGGCAGACTCACTCTGGACCAGCAGAACTTAAAAATTTACTATGCCTTCTTTTGCTAACATGCCATAGGATTACACATGTTCAAAAATGGAATCCAGTACAAATGACACTAAAGAAGAGCCTGGCCATTTATGCACACCTGATTCAGGGTCAGCCTTTCTTTCTCTACCGCATCCTCTAGTCAGATGTTGAAGAAGAGCTCCAGGGGGCAGTTTGTGCAAGGTGAGTATGGACATCCTGAAGAATACTCATCATTAAGAGATGCCCCTAGCCTAGCACATTTTCCATTAGCCATGAGAAATGTCTGCACCAAGAACTAGATATTTCCCATCCCCCCATCCTGAAAGTAGAATAATCCTCCATTAAGCCAACTTCTGAAGATCCTGTACCACAGCAAAATTCTTTTTGTTTCTTTTCTAAAGAAAGTTTGCTTTCTCTATCTTTTAGCATCATTGCTGTTAAGTGATTATACCATTACTCAAATGGAAGCTTGAGAGAATTACAATTCAGGTAAAATTTTACAAATGTAGAATTTTTAAGTTTGAGTCTTAAGAGTAAATTGCTTCCATTTAAAATTTATTTTGTCTATCTTTTAAAATAATCGAAAAATTTTTGTTTGTTTTACTGCTGTTAGTGAAGTGAATATGCAGCCGCTTATATAGAAACTTGGTAGAATTATAATTCTTAAGATATTATTTTATAAATATAGATTATTTAAATGTGACTCATGCACAAACTATTCACATTTTATTCTAGTTCTAGACAGAGTAGATGTAGCATTTTGGTTTTAGTTTTTAACAAGTCCCCTATAACCTGCACTATAGCAACAGTGAAATGTGTGAGACTCAAGGGTCATGTGTGCATTCCAGGGGCTATATTTTACTCTACTTATAAAACAAAATAAGGTAGCTTGATATCTCTATGACTAAAATTTAATTCATTTTTTAAAGTAACTATTAATTGTTCCCTACTATTATATCTAATCCTCTGTTATGCCCTGTGAAGTATATATAATGGGCAGTCTATGCCCTTAGGGAGTTTACAACAAAAAGTAACCATTTAAAATTTTCTAGTTAAAATTAAATTTAAGTTTAAATTTTTACATCACTACCTCCAAGAGCATATATCCAGCTTCAACTTTTCTATACTGAATGGCATCAATTTGTCCTGACGAAACATCCCTTATAGGCAGGGACCATCCTGTAGTACAGTATCTGTGAACATAGTAGACCTATAACCATTGCAAGTAGATTGATGATATGGTATGAACCTACTGAACATTCACACAACATTTATTTTGTGTAAAATTTAGTCCTAAGCACTTCATGATAACTAATTTAATCTTTGAAACATTCTCCTGAGGTAAATAATATTACTACCCCTTATTTAAATATGGGTAAACTGAGTTACAAGGAGGATAAGTAACTTATCCAAGGACACATAGCTCTCAGGTGACACAGCTAGGATTCGAATCCAGGTGACCTGGGATCTTGAGTCTACCTACTTCAACACTATGCCTTGCTGCTTGGATGAGGAGCAGCACCATCCCATGACTGAAGCTAGTATCAGCAACCACTGTTGTGAGGGCCACAGTCATTAACATTTTTATATGCTCCCAGTCTGAACTCTTTTTGATCCAGGTAATTTCTTTTACTCTCTGGGACTCTAATATTTGGCTAATTGTTTATACATTGACACAGAGACCTGTCAACAATTAGTAGTTTAATACTTGAAAAGTAATGATATGAAATGTTCTGTCTAATGTGGATGGGTTCATTTATACAATGCCCTTCTCCCTGGAAGAAACATCCATTTTCTGCCACATCTTTAGAGATATGATCAAATGGTTTGCATTTCTAATAAAATCATTCCTCAGAAGTACTTTCTGACTTTCCAAAAATGAACTAAATATCTCAAGGTAAGACAAGGTCTCTGAGAAAGAGACAAATTATCCTAAAAGAAAAAGAATACAGGGCTTCCCTGGTGGCACAGGGGTTGAGAGTCCACCTGCCGATGCAGGTGATGCAGGTTCGTGCCCTGGTCTGGAAAGATCCCACATGCCGCGGAAAGGCTGGGCCTGTGAGCCATGGCCGCTGAGCCTGCGCGTCCAGAGCCTCTGCTCCGCAACGGGAGAGGCCACAACAGTGAGAGGTCTGCGTACGGCAAAAAAAAAAAAAAAAAAAAAAAAAAAAAAAAAGAATATATATTAAAACATTCTAAAACAACAATGTATAATAAATGTAAAAAAAATGTGCACTTTCTCACCATAAAATGCTAAGGTTATCACTGAGAAATTATCAAATGCTTTTATCCCTCAAAGGGATAATGCTGCCTACTTGGAACTGAGCAGAGGGCCCTGGACCACTGTAAAAAAAAACTCTTCAATATTCATGATTGTAAGCAATCCAGCCACTGTCTGTGTCAGCTCAGAAGACAAAGGGCTCCTGCCTTCCCACTTGTTACTGGGGCTCCCACTTATCTCCTATTTATGATAAATGACTTGTTAGTCCATAATTTCACATAGTTTTGGCAACTATTATGTAATTCTGTCAGCACTTGAAGTTAGACTTGAAGGTGGCCAGGAAGGTAGGCTCCAGCCTCAAGGTCAGATGTACCATTTCTGGGGAGAATTGGGAAGAGAACAAAAGAAGTTTTCTCATCCATTGTTCAAGTATCTTACAGGGCCAGAAGCTGAATCAATCATTGGTCTCTTTTGGAAACATAGTTGAATCAGCCCCTGTTCCCACAAAAAAAAAAGGTGCAGTAAGATAGCAAGATTACATGATTGCACTGAAGATTGAAAATAGTGTCAATAATAACCATATGGAACAAAAAGAATTCAATATTATACATGTTGATTTTTGTTGAAAAATAAAGCCAATTAAAACAAAGTCAGAAGTCAAAGAATAAGAGTTTCACAACTATAATAATACTGCTGTTCCAGAAGTTAGAATAAACATATTTAGTTGAGAAACTGAAAATAAAGTGTAGATTCCAAAGACATTTTTCAATGAGATAACTTAGAAGCTAGAAAACAAAATTTACTTTTTTTTCTTCCTGTTTACTAAGATAAATATCTAACATCACAAAAAGCTGGGCATCACCTTGCCAAATCATCTATAAGCCTTTAGACTAAAGGCAAATCTTGATACATAGATAGATAGATAGACAGACAGATAGATAGATAGATAGATATGGACAGTCTATTCTAAGGGGAAGTGGCTAATAAATAATGAAATTTATAACTTTATTTTATTGAAGTATAGTTGAGTTACAATGTTGTGTTAGTTTCTGGTGTACAGCAAAGTGATTCAGTTATACACACACACACTCACACACATATATATATTCTTTTCCATTATGGTTTATTACAGGATATTGAATATAGTTCCCTGTGATATACAGTAGGACCTTGTTGTTTATCCATTCTATATATAATAGTTTGCATCTGCTAATCCAAACCTGCCCATCCAACACTCCGCTATTCCCCTCCCCTTGGCAACTACAAGTCTGTTTTCTATGTCTGTGAGTCTGTTTCTGTTTCATAGATAGGTTCATTTGTGTCATATTTTAGATTCTACATATAAGTGATACCATATGGTATTTGTCTTTTTCTGACTTACTTTGCTTAAGTATGATAATCTCTAGGTCCATCCATGTTGATGCAAATGGCATTATTTCATTCTTTTTATGGCTGAGTTATATTCCATTGTATGTATGTACCACATCGTCTTTATCCACTCATCTGTCAGTGGACATTTAGGCTGTTTCCATGTCTTGGCTATCGTAAATAGTGCTGCTATGAACACAGGGGTGCCTGTATCTTTTCAAATTATAGTTTTGTCTGGATACACGCCCAGGAGTGGGACTGCTGGATCATATGGCCAATCTATTTTTAGGTTTTTGACAAACTTCCATACTGTTTTCCACAGTGGTTACACCAACTTACATTCCCACCAACAGTGTAGGAGGGTTCCCTTTTCTCCACACCCTCTCCAGCATTTGAAATTTACAACTTTTGTCTAATAAATACCTACTCCAGATGTTCAAACACAAAACTTATGGATTTGAGAGCTAGTCATTCTAATAGAATTAAATATGATATGTACACACATATATATATATACACATGTCTGAAGTTGGAGGCAGTATAGTATAGAAGAAAGCACATGGGTTTGGGAGATAGAAGGATCTTTGTCTAAATCGATTCTCTGCTACTTACTAACTATATGACATTTGCAAGTCAGTTAAACCCTTTGGGAATTAACACAAGAAGGTACTATTTTAGAATTTTTAAAAAAATCCTTAACCCAAAAGATATTTTCAAATTCAATGTGGAAGACTGGCATAATGATGGCATGGATAAATCTTACAATGATGTCTGATTGAATTTCTAATTATGTTTGTGTAAAGTCAGATAATGTTTTAAGGTAATGGTTCTTTAACGAAGTTTTGCTGTCTCAAAGCCATCTGACCCATTGATAAAATTTCTAATATTTATGACATCCGTATAGAACATTCAAAAGCATTCCAATGGAAGTTCTCACATCATCCATCAGTTACTTTAAAAAGAGGCAAAGCTCTTTACCATGGCATCTGGCTAGTCTCGTAATAATCTTTGATCTCCTTATCTGACATGCGTCCACTGCAGAAATCACAGCCCTCCACGGTTTTCCAAGTTAACAGCTTAGTACATTTGGGAAAATCCAAATTTTGTATATTGTTAAGTATGTTGTTAATTTAATGTTTCTATTGTCTTGGGGTGGGTGAGGAAGGTGATGTTCAGCAGTAGAGATAAATTACATTCTTCTCCTCTCAAGTTAATGCTCACAGAACTTCCAAAAAGTTCATTTTACTTCTTTACAAGTAAGATGGAAGGCAGTATGTTAAAGTGGAAAGCAACCTGGAATCAGGAGTGAGATGAAGCAACAATTATATACTGAGCATCTATGATGTGCCAGGTACAACTGTTCTATAAAAGGAACTATTGTGTATTCAGCACTACATATAGTAGGTAAAGATTCACCTGTGTGTATATGTATATATACTACGTGTGTGTATAACTTAATTTAATAAAGACACTACAATCTGCCTTCAAATCTCAACTTCACTGCTTACTATGTGGATGGGGGCAAGTTACTTAATTACTCTGACTTCCAATTTCTTCTATTATGAATTATATTATAAAGTCTACTTCACAAGGTTGTCCTGAGGATTAAATGGGATAAAGTACAAAAAAAGGATTTGGTATACTGCCTAGAACACAATAGGCACTCAATAAAATCATAATGTTTATAATGCAAATACTTAGTACTTAATACAGGCCTGGCATTGTTTTATGTGCTTTGTAAATATTAACTTTTAAAATCTTCATAACAATTCTTAGGTCACCTATTATTATTACACCTCTTTTACTAATAAGGACACTGAGAACCTGAGAGGTTAAGTGACTTAAGGTCACACAGTTAATAGAGACTGAATTAAAATAAAAACCCAGACTATTTCATTCCAGAGCTTCTGCATCTAACCATTATGCTCTACTGTTAGATTCTGAGCTGTCTGGCAAAACTTTTATTTTAAAGTGCCTTTTAGGCAGTTAAAATATATATACATATTATTCCAATTTTAATAAATTATCTCAAGATGACTGCAAAATACATTAGAGAGTTATATGGACATACTTAAAATATCCAATCGATCAAGGAGATAAACAATATACAGCAAACAAATGGTACACAATTAGGATAATCCAAGGAAGGTTTAAGTGAAAGAGCTATTTACAAAAGAGTGAGCTGGCCATAGGGAAACTGTAGGAGAGAGCACAATGTCTCGGGTCAGAAATGATGGGACTATGCAAATCGGAAGGTACAAAGGGAGGGAATTTGACTGGAACCCAGAAAGAGCAAGTCATGTAGGGAGGCCCTCGTTGAGAAAATTATTGGGTTAAAAGGCACAGCCAACCCAAAGTGACCGGGCAGGGAGGGAGGCAAAGGAGTGGACACCTGGCCTCACACCTCCTCTTGGGGACCCCCTAGCAGGCCCCTCACTGGCAACTAGAAGTCCAGGGAGTCTGCTGAGGATGCCCAGACAGGTCAGCCTCCTGGGGTAGGGAGCAGGGGAGAAGGCTAGCTGACTTATTTTTCCAGATTTCTAAAATACTAACATTTAAGGTCCCCAAACTTTCTTATCAAATATCTTCTTAAAATTTGTCTTACTTTCTTGCCTTCTAAAACAAAGGACAGGGCTTCCCTGGTGGCGCAGTGGTTGAGAGTCCGCCTGCCGATGCAGGGGACAAGGGTTCGTGCCCTGGTCCGGGAAGATCCCACATGCCGCGGAGCGGCTGGGCCCCTGAGCCATGGCCGCTGAGCCTGCATGTCTGGAGCCTGTGTTCTGCAACGGGAGAGGCCACAGTAGTGAGAGACCCACGTACCACAAAAAACAAACAAACAAACAAACAAAAACAAAGGACATAGTCCATAAATAAATATTTGTACTAGCTCTAAAACAGTAGTACCCTCAGGAGCAACAAAGGGGTGTAACTGCTGACCCGACACTTGTGTCCACAAAGTGTGCACTCCTGTGTCCCTCAGAGCACAACTAACAAGCACGTTTTCAGGTGTTACATGAGAAAAGTTTTCTGAACTGAATTTGGGACTACATGGGATGAAACAAAGTTCAACAGATTTCTTAACTGACCTATTTGTGTGGCAAAAATAGATCAGACTGTGAAATGCCTACCTAACAAACTAAACCATGTGGTCTTTATTTTTTTCCTACAAGTATCTTTGGAACCACAGTTTCAAGGGGCATGCTTCGAGAAATAATTTTCTTCATGCCAAAAGGCCTCCCCACTCTGAGTATTTGCAAATGTGCCTTTGCTTGTTCATTTAGTCAACAAAGATGTATTAGACCCCTACTGCACACAGGGCGCTATGCTGAGTACGGGGTGTCAGTGGTGTACCGGACAGATGGGATCCCTGCTGTCCTGGACGTGCTCTGGTCTTCTGTTTCATTCCCTTTTCTTTCCTTTTGTTGGTAAAATCTCTTTCACACTCACCTCAGGTATCACTTGGTCCTGTTTATTACTATCTCTGTGTGCTCACTTCCAGCAAGACTTTTGTCCCCATTCTTCTAATTTGCTATTTGTAAATCTTGTGTGTTTGGAAAAGCAGACAACTACATATATAAGAATGAGTGAGGGTATGAGGGGCTGGCCTTTTCATATAAATTGTAGAAACATGGATGGACCTAGAGACTAACATACAGAGTGAAGTAAGTCAGAAAGAGAAAAACAAGCATCGTATATTAATACATATATGTGGAATCTGAAAAAATTGGTATAGACAATCATATTTACAAAGCAGAAATAGAGACACAGACATAGAGAACAAACTATGGATACCAAGGGGGAAAGGGGGGTGTGGGATGATTGGGAGATTGGTATTGACATATATACACTACTGATACTATGTATAAAATAGATAACTAATGAGAACCTACTATATAGCACAGGGAACTCTACCCAGTGCTCTGTGGTGACCTAAATGAGAAGGAAATCCAAAAAAGAGGGGATATATGTATACGTACACCTGATTCATTTTGCTGTACAGTATAAACACAATATTGTAAAGCAACTATACTCCAATAAAAAATTTTTTAATTAAAAAAAACAAAACATTTTATGTGAATGTATACAGCAATCGAGGCCTTTCTTGACTACTTCCTTGTATAATCGTTAGTAGAAATATCTGAGAAAGCAGCCTTTAGTTAAATGAGTCAGTATACTCGAGTGGTTTAACACAGACTACTTGCCTTCTACCAGACAGGCATGCCTTATAATCCCAGCCCTGGCTCCTCTTGCTGTGTGACCCATGCAAGTTTCAGTTTCCTTATCAATGGGATGGTGGAAATAACAGTGCCCACTTGCTAGGGTTGTTAGGGATTAAATTAGACAATGTACTACAGCTCACAGGAATTTCTAAGATCAACTATGATTTTTTACGATGCTGAAGGCCCTGGTGGATCAGACTGACTAGAATGTCTCTCCAAGCCTTGTGACATGTCGACTATAGAGGGAGAATCACACATAAAGAGAAACGGCACCAACGATTAAAGATAGGACACCACTCCATGTCATAAAGCTGGAATATAATAGGTGAATATTTTGCTGCAAAGTAATATTAAAACATGCCCAATCAATTTTAATTTCAGTGAAAGAAATGAAATAACTTGCTAAATAAAAAGATGCTAGTATATCTCCTAAACTCCCTAAACCCCCAACATTTGGGAAAAGCTGATGGAAACTGACAGAGGCAGAGCTAACAATCCTACCACTTCCATCTTGGTTAACATTTAACAGTTTTTCAAGAAAATGATAGCTGTTTAATCTTAAAAGTTTACATAAATAATTTTACAACATTTTGTAAGCTGTTTCTTACCCCAAAATGTAAAATTTGCACCACACTCTTCTCAAACCAAGAATCTAATCTTCTAACAATCTCAGCAGCACAGTGGAACTAACCTCAATATTGGAATCAGACAGATCATTTTGAATTTCAGCTCCTCTTGTTAGTATAGTTCTGATCTTGGACTGATGGAGCTGATGAGATACTGAATGTAAAGAATTACTGCAGATAGAGTACCTGGCACATTATAGGCATGTGATATGTAGTTACAATTATGAGTTATGGGCCAAATGACATGGACAACTTTTTAAATGTCTTAAACTTTTTAAATGTGCTAAACAATTTTAATACTTTTTAGGAAGCATAATTAAAACTTGAGCCCAAGTGACGGTTGCACAATTCTATGGGATGAATTGTGTGCCCCCTCCAACAAAATTCATATGTTGAAGCCCTACTCCCTCCTCAGTATCACAGAATTGACTGTATTTGGAGATAGAGGCCTTAAAGAGGGTAACTAAGGTAAAATGAGGTCATACAGATGGACAGTAATCCAATATGTAAAGACGCTGGGAAAAGACAGCCATTTACTAGCCAAGGAGAGAGATCTCAGAAGAAATCAATCTTGCTGGCACCCTGACCTCAGACTTCTAGCCTACAGAACTGTGAGGAAATAAATTTCTGTTGTTTCATTTATCCAGTCTGGGGACTTCCCTGGCGGCACAGTGGTTAAGACTCTGCGCTCCCAATGCAGGGAGCCTGGATTTGATTCCTGCTCAGGGAACTAGAGCCCACATGCATGCCACAACTAAGAGTTCACATGCCACAACTAAGGAGCCGTGTGCCACAACTAAGGAGCCCACCAACCATAACTAAGACTCGGCGCAACCAAATAAATAAATAAATATAAATATTTTAAAAAATGTATCCAGTCTGTGGTACTATATTATGGCAGTCCTAACAAACTAATACACACAGCTTCCAAAGACTCAGGTCTGATGGGATTTCTGAAGACCAGTTACTATGATCAGGTACATGCAATGGCCCAGGCCCCTGCAAACTCAGAGGACCAAAAAACACTACTTTGGTTTTACATGAGTTCTTTGAACTGCATATTCCTCTTATGTTGTTTTCAGTGAAAAAAGGGAAAAAAAGCTGGTTGTTTTTCTCTTTATAAAAATTCTCCTTATATTTGAATAAAGTTGCTAACTGCTGTGTAGCCCTCCCTTTGGGAGGCAAGCACATGTCTAGAGATACACTGTAGTTCTAGATTACTACGTTGAGAAAGCAGCATGGTTAATGGTAAGAGCTTTAGTTAAAAATCTATAGTCAGAGGGACTTCCCTGGTGGCTCAGTGGTTAAGAATCCACTTGCCAGTGCAGGGGACACGGGTTCAAGCCCTGGTCCGGGAAGGTCCCACATGCTGTGGAGCAATTAAGCCCGTGCACCATGACTACTGAGCCTGCACTCTGGAGCCCATGAGCCACAACTACTGAGCCTGCGCTCTAGAGCCCGAGAGCCACAACTACTGAGCCTGCGTGCCACAACTACTGAAGCCCGCATGCCTAGAGCCTGTGCTCCACAACAAGAGAAGCCACTGCAGTGAGAAGCCCGTGCACCGCAACGAAGAGTAGCCCCTGCTCACCGCAACCAGAGAAAAGCCCCCGTGCAGCAATGAAGACCAAAGGCAGACAAAAATTAAATTAATTAATTGATTAATTTTTTAAAAAGTAACTATAAAAATCTATAGTCAGAAATGATCATAAAAACATTAAATTTTGAGATTGAATTCTACTTTATGTTATAAAAACATAGTAGGCTACTAACTCTTTGTGACACAGTGTATTTATCCTTCTGTAAAATGGAAATAAAATACTTGACTCCATGATCTTTGTATAATACTTTAAATGACATTTTAATAAGTAAATTGTCTTTCACAGCAGTAAAAATGGTTAACTCCAGGACCAGAGATATCTGACCAGGGGGAATTTAATCTGTTTCAACAGGAACACCTATTGTCAAGCTGTCTACCTCCCCCTGGCAGCTGACCCCACCTTCTTCCCCTACTCACTATTTTGTGCCCCCAATCCCTTTCTTCTCTGGATAAGCCTTATTCTTTGTGTCCCTGCCCCTTGATGGGTGGGCCCTGCTCCTTCCCTTTGGAGTTACCACCAAGCTCCTTATTGCCCTAACTCTTTTCCCAGGCTGACTTCCCTCACTAATGCAAGTTCCCAGCACCTGCTCCCGCCCAGCACTTCTCTCATAGTTCAAGGTTGTCAGCAGGTACACAATCATGTTACAAGAGCAGAAAACCCTGGCAGCCAAGCAAACATAAGAAGGTCTGTCCTGTAGCTAAAGAAGATATACACAGTTTATTAGATTAACATTTTATATTATAGAATATGTGTTAATAGGCAGCATGCTAATTAGTTATCAAAAGTAAACTGTTCATAATTATTCTTCTAAGATTTTGAACAATTAATCACAAGCATTGAACAAGCAAATGGGACCTAAGGATATAACTAAGAAGACAAAGTATTCCTACTATTTATTGAGTTTCAACCAATGTACTGGACATCATAGGTGCTTTTATGTACTACACTTTATTTAATCTTTCCAGCAGAGCTGTAAATTAGACATTTTTATTGTTCTTTTTCAGATGAGGAAATTGAGGTTTCGAGAAATTAAGAAAGTTACCTGAGGCCACTGAGCTGGCAAATGACAGAGCTGGTAGTCAAACCCCATCTTTCATTAGCCAAAACTACTGTAAACACCCAAACTGTATCAGCCCATTTTGGGTGCTTGTAGAATTGCTGTATCTCTGTAAAGGCTTCAGAAAATCTTTAGAAATTTTCTGCAAAATATAGATTCATACATAGCACCATTCATGAATAGCACATAATTGAAACCACAGTGACCTCTGGATTTTTGTGGCTAGGTTTACTATGAGAAGGCGTACCAGTGGTAAGAAGCGACTGTATTTGAGAAAGGCTCAACATAGTAAAGCCAATTCCAGAAAATATGTTTGCCTACAAGAAACAGTAAAGTGGTTTCATGGAAACATTTTGTAGGAGAAATTGAAAAGTCTCTGGAAAAATTTAAAACTCTTCGTTTTTGAATTGAGCATGTAGTATAATGTACATACTTTATTTTGAGTGAAATAAATATCAAAGGTAAGCATAATTCTTTCCTAAGATTCCCCTCTGCCAAAAATGTTTAACCTCCATACCAGAAGAACCAAAGTTATGTAAGATTCCTAAAAGGCTTTTTATGAGGTCATGCGCTATTGAAATCACACACTAATTCTCCACATCTATAATTCTAAAAAGACAGATTTCCAAGAAGACCCCCAAATTCCTAGAAAATAGTACTTCAAACTCTAGATATTTCTCTCAGACTAACAAAAGATAAGCGGTAACTTTTTTGGCATTAACATCTTCAGCATTTAACCTCTCATTAGTTTGAATATGGTCAAATATTACAAAGATCTTCATTCAAGATAGAATAGTAAAAATTTCACTAAAGACTACCTCTGAATATAGATGCCTTTTTATTGTGTCTGGAAATATATATACATATATATGTATGTGTGTGTGTGTGTATATATATATATATATATACACACAAAAGTTTCCTTTTAGAAACAGATTTTTGTGACCATGGGAATATTTTCTTCTATGAAACACTGAAAACATGGTATTTGTTTTCCCAAATTCATAAATTTTTTCCTAACAACTTCAAGTCATCTTGGATATTTAAAATGTATTAGATGTACAGTGTCATCTGTACATTTGTTATTATTATAAAACTGTACAATAGGGCTTCCCTGGTGGCGCGGTGGTTGAGAGTCTGCCTGCCGATGCAGGGGACGCGGGTTCATGCCCCGGTCTGGGAGGATCCCACGTGCCGCGGAACGTCTGGGCCCGTGAGCCATGGCCGCTGGGCCTGCGCGTCCGGAGCCTGTGCTCCGCAACGGGAGGTGCCACAGCGGTGGGAGGCCTGCGTACCGCAAAAAAAAAAACAAAACTGTACAATAGTACTGTACTATATTAGAATGATACTGTCATTTTCCTTAATAAAACAAGCTTTATTCTCCAAATGAAATGTTTAGTTTTTCTTTTTAAAAAAAGATCCACATTATCTGCTTTAGTAAATATTATGTTTGATTGTGTTACACAAATGAAGAGTTAACCTGAAGTCAGATAAGAATTTTCAAGATTATCTGACAAGTTTTCTCAAAGTTGCAACTTGATGGATATTACAAAATATACTTTAGAAATATGAAAGAAAAAAAAAGGTGCTTGGTTTTTGGAAAAACAAAGCAAAAGATTAAAATTACAGGTGATTAGCTGTCATCTCTTTTCTTTGCTGACCCCAAATAAATATATTATTTATTGCTGATTGACTATCCACTCTATGGCTATATCCCACATTCATTTCTTCACATCTTTTTATTCTGGTATATCCCCTGAGCAGATAGCCCAGAGATTTTGAAGGAAGCAAAAGAGACAATAGAAGCGAATTGCAGAGTTTCTAGGTGGATTTCACCAATGACATTCTGTCAAATGGAATTCTTGTACCTCTCACTACAACTCAATGAGGGCTCCTGGAGATGTTAAACAGCCTTAGACGTTAGATGTTAAACAGCCTTAGACACTCTGACATTTAACATCAACCGGAGCATTGAGGACAGCCAATCTGACCATAAGATTGTATTTTACCCTTAGAAACAATGTTCTGTAGGTAGGCTGTCATTAGTAGTGTCATCACTAGTGTCATTACTAGTGAAGTTAGTCTTTGTATGTCTGCCTTTTAAAATCCCATAATCATGACTGAACTGTCTTAAATCAATACTGACATCTGATTTATAAGTTTAAGTGTATACATGAAACACAGGAAAACATTTTTAAGTCTTAAAGTCCCCTCACAACATGACTTAACTGTCCTAATATGCTATCTGCTCTATTATTAGCTCTGTTATTTGCTAATTATTAACTCATCATAAACTTCACTTTAAATTAATAGGAAGTTCTTTATACATACACAAACATATAATCCCCTCCTTTTAATATGGTGGGTTGATTTACCCCTGTGATTTCCTGGGTGAGTTTAACACTTCCTTTGATTAAATCAATGTTTTCCAAATTTTGACTGATGACTTAGTCCTTGTCAAATAAATCTGAGAAATAAAGCATATTTATATGCCTTTTGTACAGTTACAATGCACATTACTATATCGAAGATACTGATGAGTCCTACAGTAAAAGAAACCTTAATAAAGAAAAGAGGTGGAATCTAAGATTTCCCACTGAACACTTTTATAGTATAGCATAATTTAACATCTAGAAAAAGTAGTGACACTTGGAACACTTTTTTGAAAAGATCATTGTATTATTTCTATTACATAGTAAGCAGCTCTATTCCTCCTATAAAATAAATTATATCACTAATTATTATTTTGCTATACTATAGCAAAATAATAGCCTGATACATCACATTGATTATGTATTACATCATTTTTAAAAATCTAGAAACCACAAATAATTATCAAGCTTAGAAACTGGTAAATATATGTTTTTGTTAATTGATCTATATAAATGTATATAGATGTATATGTTATTTTACATCACAGATAATATGCATGTAGAGATTTATTTTATTCATACATGTTCTCTTTATGTATAACCCAAGAAACCTGAAAAACACATCCTATCTTCTTATTATAAATGAAGACAGACCCTTTGGGCTTTCCAAAGTATTTATAGTCTTAGAAATATTCAGCTACTAAGAAATTGGTACCTAGAGGCATTCATATATCACTGAACACCGACCAAAATAATGAGGCAGCATGGGTTTAGAGTCTGGGTTCTGGATTCGAATCCCAGGTATGCCACCTCACTAGCTGTGTGACCTTGAAAAAATTACCTATTTCTCTGATATTTATTAGGGAAATAACAGTAGAACTATTTTGTGATGAAGAATTTTTCAGTGTTAAGGAAGATAACAAATACGCAGTATGTAGCACAATAACTGACATAGTGAGCTCGTGATAAACCTTACATTTTTAACATTATTTGCATCTGCTTCCCACTAGGTAACAATCAGAAAAAAATATAAATTATTTTTCCTTCCCAAATACCTTCTAACATATCAGTCATGAAATACAGAAGAGTGTGATGTCAAAATCACAGTGTGGAACTTTAGAGTAAATGAAAGTTAATCCAAACTATCATTGACATGGTACAAATTATACTTTGTGTTCAAAAAACCATAAGTATAAGAGTTATGCAAGCTTTTATGAGACATCAATGAAAGTATACATCAATTCTCTTTGAAATGCTTTGGGTTTATAAATCAAGATCAAATTCATGAGGCTAAACAAATCAGTATCAAAAACTCCCTTAATTAAGTTCTGTATGAAGTCAGTTTTGCTGCACAACAAATAATCCAAACTCTCAGTGGCTTACTAAATAAACATTTGTGTCTTTCTCATATTACAGTTCGATGGCTGAGGGTTAGCTACTTGGTCCTGTCTGTCTCTGTCCCATGTGTCTCCTCATTTCCACACCCAGGCTAAAGAAGCAGCTCTTTAGGAGACAATCCCCTAAAACTTGCAGGAGAGAAACTCAAGTGGCCTAGCGTAAGCAACACCATTGCATTTAAAGCTTCTGTTTATCTGCGGCATATACCATATTCCACTGGACAAAGTAAGCCACATGGCCAAGGCCAAAGAACATGGGGAAGGGATATATACTCCTCCCAAGCAAGTGACACAGCAGTGGCATTTTATATAATCCTCTTGCTTGGAAGGAAGAAGTGAGCACCTGTGAATACAATCTTTCTCAGTTCACCTCCTCAGTCACAGATACTCACTTTCTATACCTCTTCACACAAAATTCACTCACACCTACAAGGAAGACATTCTAAAAGTTTCAACCAGCCAAAGCATCAGCCTTGAAGATCATGAACCTATCTATAACAAATCCAAATAGCTCCTCTTGATTTGAACACAAATTTTTATTTTGAGCTAAGTAGGCAAATTATCTTCTCTACATGCACACAACATAAAATGGTGCAAAAGAGGCAGGATAAACACATAAACACTCTCATTTGAAGGTGGAAAAAAATGGAGAACACAGAGCACTCACTGGTCCATAGAAGCTCTGAAATCCCACTGGGCAAACAGGAGGGCATTGGGGATAGGGAAAATGAAGTGTCTTTGATTAGGAGTCTGGGATTAACTCCTCAGAGGATTTTCTCCAGCGTTACTGGCTCCAACCTCTTCCTTCCTTTTCCTTTAGGTTCCTTGACCACATCAGAATAGAAAATTGGAAAATATGCCCTCCTTAAAGCTGAGTAGCTCTTTTGGCCTGCTTCCTGCCCAGAGAAAGTTGGTGGCCCACATGTCATTTTAAGATACAAAAAGCCACATATCTGCTATTTCAGGCTGGAAATACTCTTTGCATTGAAACTCTTTCAAATTTTTTATCTTTTCTTATATTTTTTTAATCTATTCTGCTCCATGTACTAAAAAACACACTCACTATTCTTTTACCAATCTCTAAACTGAAGTACACATATTTGCGTTTATCAGACTTCATGAGATCACTCCTTTGGTTTCTTTTTCCTGAACCATTTTGTCCAACTGAAAGGATTTACTGAGGGAAACCTTAATCCAATCAAAAGGTTTTGTGCACATGCCAATAATTTGGTCTTTGTCCCTAAAGTGAGTCTTAATCTGAGTCTTAATTAGCCTTTGCGGTTCAAAGTGTTTATCTTTTAACCAGTTAGAGATGAGAAAGAGTTTGATTTTCTAACCCTGTAAATCCTGGAGTTTCTCGCTCTTTAATTTCCTATTCATCCTTTAGGTTAAACAAGTCACTTATGTTTGAGATCATTTTCCTTCTTGTGTTATCTTATCAAATGCAGCTTCTAACAACCAATTCACATTAGTAACATTTCAAATCCTCTTTATGCAAAGCCTTAAGCACATTATATAAACTTTCAAGTTTGCCTTTCAAGTTATCTCAGGTAACAGTTTTACCAAATGTTTTGCTACTGAATAAAATGTATCACCAATTTTCCAGCCTCCAATAAGCTTCCTCACTGCTAGCTCTCCTGCCCCTAGAATCAGTGCCACATATTTTAAGTTTTTATATGGTAACACTCCACCTCTAAGTATCAAATTCTATACTTTTCAACTTTTCTGAGTAACTGCTGTAAAATCTCATGTGCTTACAAAAACAAGCATCTTGTTCTTGTTAATGTTTCATATAGGCAGTTATTGGATGGATGCAGCTAGGGTGGCTCTGCTTGGCTTGGCTCTGTGGGTCTTATTGGAAGACTCAGCCTGAGGTTGAAGCCCTTATGTGGAGCATGCCATTTTTCAAAATAACATTTTGAAAAGCAGGCGTCTGAGCCAATCCCTAGAATTTCATTTAAAGCTTCTAACTGGATATAGTGTAGTCATATCTGTTCACATTCCAGTGACCAGGGAAAATTTCATGGTTAAATCCAAAATCAGTGGGGTGGGAGGGAAAATATATACTCCCCACAACAGGAAGCAGGCAAGCCCCATGGCAATGGGCTGGGAGATATAAACTGATCATGAGGAAGGGGTACACTGTATAACTGTGTGCAGAAATACAACCTACCAAATGCATAGTTTAGCAATTTCTTCAAATGGTCTACGATGCAAACATTCCCAGTAAAAACTAGACTTTACACTCATGCCACTTTCCCAGAAAAATAAATCATTTATGGGGCTTCCAAAACAACCTCTGTTTTAAAAAATGGTATTGAGTCTTGTTTTAGATTTCTATCATTGGTAGGAACTGTTTAGGAAGTTATTTCTCTGCACAAGAAAACCTCCCATTCTCCTATCTCAATCAGCCAGCTCAGAGCAGCTACAACTGTAATTACCATACTTGCAATAATCTCTGGCACACACCTGGAAGACTAGGGCCACACAGAAGAAAATAGAAAGGAGTTCAGGGGTCATAATTTTGTCAGTCCTATTCATTCATGTCTTTATGACTATCACTGTCATCACCAATAGGGGCACTGCAATAAGACATGCCAACACATCGAGGTCAGCCAGTGGCTGGGATGTAACAGACATTCTATTACTATCTCTTGAATGCTGTTAAATTATCTAACATTACCAGATTGAAATAGCACATAAAACATCGACCAGCTTAAACTGGTTTTGCCTCCTTAAATAGGCTGATCGATTAGTTAACCCCTCAGTTTTCTTACAGAGACAGCACTGCACATGTGCAAGACAGGAATCAAACAGAACAACACTGCACATCTCCAGGATACCCTAGAACCAAGAATTGTCAGTCTCCAGAACTCAAAAATAGAAATATTGCCATCGGAGCCCTTTAAGAAGTCCTTCAGTAAGGAAAATTTGGCTTCCAGCAGCACAAGTAGTTTATATGGACTGATTTGAGACTAGCCAATCAGCTTCCAAATTTGAAATTCCCCTAACCCCTTAAATTTCCCCCCAAACCCTGGACCAGAAAGACAGATTTGAGACCCTTGCCTTCTGTCTCTTTGCCCATCAACCTCTCAATAAAGCTCTTTCTTTTCACAAAAGTTGGTGCCATGGTACTTGCTTCTATGTAGGTCAGGCAGCTAGCCCTTGCTCAGTAACAGGATTAATGGGATAGAATCTTTAAATGGTCCCCACCATAATGCCTATCTGCTGATTCTCAGCCTATAAGCAACATAGTTCCGTCGTGGCCCTCATCCCCTTCTCTCCCAAACCACTGCCTTAGAACCTAATTATATACTGATGTTGTTTACTTTTCAAAAACGATTTGCTTTAAGATGGAATTGATTTCACCCTTTCAAAAGATGTTCTGTTTCAAAGGAGGAAATATTTTTATCCAAATGTTTTTCTGGTAAGAGAAAATATTTTCGAGAGAGAGCTGCTGTTTCCTCTCAATTTCAGAGTTCTGTCCCGATAGCTTGCTACCAGTACAGGGTGTTCTTTTCTGTCTCAGGGACATTGTACATCAGGTTCTCCTTCCTAGAGCTTTTTCCTCCACATACCACACTTCCTCGTGTGGTTAATTCCTAATTATCTTACAAAGCTAAGCCGAGGAAAGGGTTTCATGACCCTCTTGGTTAGGTTCTTACCTTCTGATGTAGACTTTTCTACAAACATGTGCTTCTTGTTCCCAACACTGACCATATTTGAACATTTTAAATTATCTCCGTAATTGGTTAGTGAGTGTTTCTCCAGCTAAAATTTTATCTCCATGAGGGCAGAGACCACATCTAACTTCTTCACAACTGTATACCCAATGGTTATCCTATGTATTACACATCACATATGAATCATAAATATTTGTTGAATATATGGCTGTGTGACTGAATAAATAAATGTGAATTTTTATTTTGAAACTTTGTTACATAATTCCTCATTTTAAAAAGAGCAGCAACTTTCTACATAGTCTCCTGAAGGAGGAAAATGGAAGAAAAACTCCTAAGTGCTTTCTTACTTCCTTTCTGAATTCATCTACCCACTCTTGGTGGCCTCTTCCTGTTGGCTTACCTTAAATATTCCTTAGTATTTCCTGAACCTTTAGCACTTCATGACCACCCACAACCAAATATGTCTTAGAAATTCCTCCAGCTGCATGATTTCAAGTTGCATTATGCTTGTGTGTGTGAGTCTGCATGCATGTGTGTGTGTGTGATTTAGGAACTATATCTTGCTTAAGATATAATTATATAAGAGAAACAATTTTTTTTTTTAAAAGGTTACTGCATTTTTTTTAAATTTTGCAATCTGGGGGGAGGTACTGAAAATGATGTCATTCCCTGACGACCTCATTCATGATATAGCATTGTGGGGCAGGGTTATGACAATGAAAGCATTACTGGGAGAACTTCCAAATCCATCTGGCAAACACAGGAAATATATTTTAAAAAGTGATCGCTCAGTTTCTAAACATAATGTGCCAGGATTCAGTGTTAAATCAGTGGGAAACTAAACATAAAGGATAGCAAACATAAATGATTAGTATAGGCCCAAAGCAAGAGAAAATTTTATATTTTATAACTTGGTTATCAAGGTTTTCTTATATGAATATCATGAACACACAGTTACAGGGTATTTCTGAATTATGCTTCAGGAACTTACATTATTCTACTCTAATAACTTCCAACCAATTTTTCCAGAGAATGCATTTTTAATCAGTTTTATTAAAGTATAAATTATAAACAGTGAAATTCACCCATTTTAAATGTATAATTCAATTACTTATAATGCATTTTTGACATATATTTTCTTGAAACTAGATTTGTAAATTTTATGGAAGAGAAAAATCACGAGTTGTAATCTCACATATCAAAAATTTCTTTTTAAAGTGAATTTTCAAAAGCACATAGGTCTCTTCCCTATTAAGAGTTTTACCTCAGAGAAATAGTCAGAAGGTAAGATACATGGAAGAATTAGAAAAAAGATTAAGTTAAAAAAATTAAAATTAAAAACATCAATAAGGTGAACTTTCTGTATTGCTAAGCCATGAATGTGATATTATTCATTATGAAATTATTAATTTGTATATCACCTTGAGAAAAAAATATTGCTTACTAACTCCAAGTCATCTAGGACATCCAATTTATCCAACTATCCAAAGTTTCAGCATCCACTGGGGGTCTTCAATACCCCCTGCAGATAAAGGAGGACTACTGTACGTGAGTGTCCCGCTTTCCTCACTGTGGAGACACCACCCATCATCTCCCAACTGGTAAAGTAGTATACCCTTTGACAAGATTCTCAGAGTCACTGCTGACTACTTAGCCTGCATCTCACAGTGTTGCAGGCAGGGGGACCCCTTCCAGGGCCCAAGAGTGGGCTCTTGTCTAATATTCGGAAATGAATTGTTTGAGGAGACACATGTGCTGACAAAGCAAGAGACTTTATTGGGAAGGGGTGCCCGGGCAGAGAGCAGCAGAGGGAGGGGACCCAGAAAAACTGCTCTGCCACGTGGCTCGCAGTCTCGGTTTTATGGTAATGGGGTTAGTTTCCGGGTTGTCTCTGGCCAGTCACTGACTCAGGGCCCTTCCTGGTGGCAGGCACATCACACAGCCAAGATGGATTCCAGTGAGAAGGATTCTGGGAGGTTGGTAGGACATGTGGACTGGTGTCTCCTCTCTCCTTCTGACCTTTCCCAAATTCTGCCGGTTGGCGGTAGCTTGTTGGTTCTGCATTCCTTACCAGGACCTCCTGTAGTAAGATAACTCATGCAAGTGGTTACTATCTTACCTGGCCTGGGCTGATGGTTTCAGTCAGTGGTTCCCCTAAAAATAGTACACATGGATGCCCACTCTGTTCCCTGATACAGATTTCACTTACCTCCTTAGTATTTATCTTGTCTGCTACCTGGCTACTCTTTCTGGTAACACATTTAGCATGACCCTGACACAAAAAATCTATAATGCTGCTTCTATATGTAAGTGCTTCTTCTTTTTTTTTTTTTTTTTTTTCAGTACGCAGGCCTCTCACCGCTGTGGCCTCTCCCGTTGCGGAGCACAGGCTCCGGGCGCGCAGGCTCAGCAGCCATGGCTCACAGGCCCAGCTGCTCCGTGGCATGTGGGATCTTCCCGGACCCGTGTCCCCTGCATCGGCAGGCAGACTCTCAATCACTGCGCCACCAGGAAGCTCTGTAAGTGCTTCTTGCTGCTCTTATCGAACTGTCTCCGGAATCTTGAAATGTGAGCTTCCTCACTTGCTCCTTTTACTGTCAATAAATGGGCCCAGACTCTATTTCTAAAATTCTGTCAGTCATTTTTCCAATTTTCCTCTACCTAAGTAAGGGTCCCCAAATGCCATGCAAATTCCAGTGTCTTCTTCACGAAGCTAATAGGGACACTAACATAGCTTGTATGGTATGGTTACCAAGCACTGAAATAACATTGCCCATCATTGCTGCTTTCCGACAGTTTACTGCTGTTACACAGAAAGTGTCATGGTGCTGGCAACCACTGAAGACATTTTGGGTTAGACTTCACATATAAAGTGACTCCCACTGAAAGGGACTTTAAATATCTCTCCCCTCACCCTGGCTCTGCTGCATATTAATCCTGACAGAGACCCACAGCCTTCAGAGATAACAGGCCATAATGAGAGACTCAAGTGAGAGACCAAGAGCTCTCCTACCTGAACCATTCCAGAATTTACACGTAAAAAGAACAACCAAATTTACAAAGGATACTGGAAAAGAACAGCACTTTTCTAGAAACAGTTGATGAAATTCACAACTTAAAGGCTGTGCTTTCTTAAGCAAAGCGGGACAAGTCTATACATAGTAATAACTGATGGGGTTCCATAACTTGAGACTTTACTGAAAATGTGTGAGCTTATGGTCTAATCCGAGAACTCCACTCGGTTAAATACACAAATGTATATACCATAAACTCTGCTGTCTTAGCCACAGTGCAGGGAAAGAATATACCTCTTATTGCGTTTTGTTAAGAAGACCCTTTTAGAAAGAACAATCAAGTATGTAGGAGAATAAGTTGTGTTTTCTGATGGCAATCACAAGTTGCATTTTTACACTGAGAAGTTGGGCTTGGTGAGTTGCCAGTTAAATCAGATTAGAATTTCCATCTCATCTACACTTATTTCAATGTGTTTGCTATGAAGCCAGCTGGTACAAATACAAGTACACATACCACCTATTAGACTGCTTGTTGAGTCTCCAAAGTACCCTATTTCTCTAGTAGAACTGAGAGGAAAAAAAAATCAGTCTTAATCCAAGTTAGGAGTGAGGAGACTAATAAAAATTCTAAGGTCACTTATGGGGCTGAGTTAATTGAGCCCCTTGAGCAGAATCCTGAACCTGCCCTTTATTTTCTCAGGCATTTAAGATGTATCCAAAATGTTCAACTTGGCATCTTAAGAAGTCTTGCTGCCTCCATATTCTGGAAAACATATAAACGAAAACTCCTCTTCAGTTCCAACCTTGACAACTCCATCAGTTTGCCGTTCCAGAGGAACATAGATGCAGCAGACTATCATAGTAGCATGATACTTTATCTTAAGTCTACCAGGCTTTTTCACCCAATAAAAATACCCAAGAATTTGGAAGTATCTGCTTTGGTATCAATCCTGGAATCAATACCTATATATCGATATATCTATCTATCTCTCGATAGATATATTGATATATATCTCACATAATTGCCTTAACCACCAGCATTGTTGCTTCTAATTTTTTAAATGTAAAATAAGATGAGGATAATAATGACTATGAGGAAGCTTTATTGACCATCTGAGACATCATCTGATGCCAGTCAAGGTTTCATTTCCTACCTATAAAGCCTACTGTATTTGAAAATAGAGTCTGGATTCATGGTGGGGAGCAGGGGAACACACAAACCCCAGGAGCAGATATATGTTAGGTGTGAGTCAGGGCATTTGATTTCCCCTCTGAAAGATGCACTACTGCATGAGAAAACAAATGTAAGCTAGCAGGGTCCCACTGGGGACTTTTCTGTTGGTCAATCCTTTCTCTTATTGGCATATGGCACTACATGTGTGACTTCTACTGCTTTGTTTTTTTATTTTATCTAGACAGCCTCATTACTTGAGAAAACGTAATAAAACCTTTGTTTTCCTGAGAGCAGTTCCATCCTTCACGTTCAACAGCACTTAAGGATTCTTCAAACATTCCAAAGGAAAACTTACAGCCCAGTAGGTTTTTCAGCTCACACATCCCAGGCAACACAGTGGCCACATAAGACAACTATTTCCTGGTATGATTAGATCCAACAATTCATTTACAACAGCATGCCTAATGAGGCAAAACAGTCAAGATGAACAAAGAAAACCCCATGTCACAAAGTGACAGAAAAATGGTTCAATATAAGTAATTCCTCTTTATAATCCACTGAGACTACATGAGTATAAGTAATTTACTACTCCTTGATCACAAAGCAAAAAAAAAAAAAGCTGAAACATTAAACTCTAGAAATTTCATAAAAAGGAAAAGTTGTAATATCATAACTTAACAAGAAGAGTCAACCAAAAAAGAGGAACTAAAAGGGACATTTTCACATTCAATTTTTTTTTTTTTTTTAGTTAGCAAGGATTGAAAGCAGTACCTATATAAATGACTGGTTATATGCCTTTTTTTTTTTTTTTTTTTCTTTTTGCGGTATGCGGGCCTCTCACTGTTGTGGCCTCTCCCGTTGCGGAGCACAGGCTCCGGATGCGCAGGCCCAGCGGCCATGGCTCACGGGCCCAGCCGCTCCGCAGCATATGGGATCCTCCCAGACCGGGGCATGAACCCGTATCCCCTGCATCGGCAGGCGGACTCTTAACCACTTGCGCCACCAGGGAGGCCCTGGTTATATGCCTTTAAAAAGGACCCTCTTTGAAATGATTATCAGTTAATTCTCTCATATGAACTGAAAGATTGAAGCTGAAATGGCATGTATAGTTTACTCATCCATAAATTACTACATAAAGAAAAAAAAAAAGAAGAAACAAGAAAGAAGAAGCAAGACTAAAGAAACAGTAATAAAAGTGAGACAAAATATTTTGGTATATTTGGCTAAGCTTTTGAGTTTGGGGTTTCAGGTTTTTTAAAGCTAATATTCAGTGGCAGTCTAAAACATCTGTGTATTGCCATTTTTCCAGCTCACAGGGAATCATAAATTAGTTGCCTTCAACAGTATATTTGCCATAAGAAAATTTCATAGACTGGGTGACTTAACAGAAACTGATTTTCTCACAGTTTTGAAGGCTGGGGAGTCCAAGATCAAAGTGTGGGCCAAATGGATTCCTGGTAAGAATTCTCTTCCTGGCTTGCAGATGGCCTCCTTCTTGCTGCCCTTGCATGGCAGAGAGAAGGGGAAAGCAGGCTCTCTGGTGACACTTCTTACAAGGGCACTAATCCCATCATAAGAGCCCCACCCTCATGACTTCATCTAAATCTAATTACTTCCCAAAGGTCCTACCTCCAAATACCATCACACTGTGGGGGTTAGGACTTCAGCATACAAATTGGGATGGTAGGTGGGGACACAGTTTAGTCTATAGCAAGCAGCAACACTCCATCTTTCCTCCCACCATACACAAACAGAGACATGCACATGGGCACAGCTCCAAGACAGAGGACTAGAGTTTATCTGCTTTCCCATCATCACCCAGCAGGGTGTACAGGCCCTTACCTTCCTTCTCCTGTCCTTATAGTGTCCTAGCAAGCTGTAAGGGTGTATGTTGGAATAGACTGTGGAAGATCTTGAGGCACAGATGGGCAACACTCCATCTGGTCATCAGAAAAGTTCTAAAAATCATTGAGTGAAAAATATATTCACTGGACATAGATTGGAAAAACAGCCCATCTACTTAGTCCCTGGGCACAAGAAATGGACAGTA
Source organism: Mesoplodon densirostris (assembly GCF_025265405.1). Lineage (NCBI taxonomy): Eukaryota > Metazoa > Chordata > Mammalia > Artiodactyla > Ziphiidae > Mesoplodon > Mesoplodon densirostris. The sequence continues at coordinate 85,867,123 of NC_082661.1, read as the reverse complement.
TTTGGAGGCTGGAGTACAGCATAAAGAAATGATCAGAAATGCAGGCAAAGAATTATGTACCAGGATGTTCACAGAAGCATTATTTAAAATTGCAGAACAAGCCAAAAAAAGAAAAAAAAAATTGGAAACAAACCAAATAGCCCAAAATAGGGGATGGTTAAATAAGATGGACTATTAAACAGACATTAAACAACATGTTTTCAGGATATACTTAATTAAATGGAAAAATACACATAATATACTATAAAGTTAAAAAACATGCACAGCTATATATACAATATGTTTTAAATCAGTGTCAAAAGTGCTATGTTTGAAATGAGCTGAGACTTGTGAAAAATACTTAGGACAATACAAAGTAGTTTTCCATCATATTTTAGGCAATGAGGAAAGAAAAGGCAGGAAAAGAAGGATCCTACTGCTTGGAGAAGAGAGCAATTTGCTAACAGACAATAGAATTTTATTTTCCTCCAGCACCAAAAATGATCTTCAAGTTCTAAAAACAGAATATTCAATGAAAATATATAAATTTCAACTCTAAATGGTGAAGAAAGCTAGTCTATAAGCTAGATTAGGATAAAAATCGTATCCATTTTTGTGTAGCACCATGTCTATAACACCTGGCCCATCGGCATATAGTGGTGTCTCAGTTAAAACAGTGGCAAACAAATGAATATAGGAATGAATACACAATAATAAGGATCAAGAGTGGTGGTTACCAGGGGCTGGGAGGTGGGGGGAATGGGAAGATACTGGTCAAAAGATACAAATTCCAGTTATAAGATTAACATTGGGGATCTAATGTACAGCATGGTGATTATAACTAATAATTCTGTATTATCTACTGGAAAGTTCCTAAGAGAGTAGATCTTAAGTATTCTTACCACGAAAAAGGAATGGTAATTATGTGACAGGATGGAGGTGCCAGCCAAAGCTACAGTGGCAACTGTTTTGCAATATACAAGCATATTAAATCAACACATGTACACCTTAAACTTACACCATGTTATATGTCAATTATAGCTCAATAAAACTGGAAAAAAATTTTAAAGCAGGATCAAGGACTTTAGAAAGATTCAGTGGCAGGGACTTCTCTGGTGGTCCTGTTGTAAAGGATCCACCTTCCAATGCAGGGGACACGGATTCGATCCCTGTTCGGGGAACTAAGATCCCACATGCTGCGTGGTGCAGCCGAGAAAGAAAAAAAAAAAATTAATCAGATTCAGTGGCATCTCAAGTTGCTGACAAAATTTACAAGTATGTCCTTGAAGTATTTGTAGATAAGTTTCAAAAAGTCAATGAATCTCTTGAGTGGTTTCAGAAGATTGTGTAGAGAAGATTTCTCAAGAATTGATCCAGTACACATGAAGATTGATATTTTTGATGCATTCAATCCTGATGCCCAAGGAAATTTTAGAGTAGATTGTCATACAAATGACTAGTGGGAAAGGAATGTGACACTTAATGTCAAAATCATTTTATATCCTTTCATCCATATGTGATCTTATAGAACTAAGCTTCTGCTGGCAATTGTTTTAATACTTGGTGAAAAAAATTAATTTAAAAAAAACAGGGAACCGTTGGAGATTTTTGAACAGGGAAATACTGTCAGTTCTATACCTAATACACTGGAAATTGAAGAGACCGGAAGTCTAAAGATCAAGCACGTGGCAAACTGAAATTTTCTAGGCAAAGACAATAATAGAATAAAAACTTAAAATTCAATTTAAAAAGAGGGTGTTGAGAGTAGAGATGTAAAGAGGAAACCAGAGGTACAACCGACAGACCTACACAGAAGATCAGAAATTGAGAAAACCACAGATTTCAAAACTGGATGGCTAAGTGAATAGTTGTGCCATAACTAGAAGGAAGAAAGTCAGGGGGAATCACACAGTGAGGTGATGCTTAATTCAATTATTGATCAGAATACTGAACGTTCAGTCAAAAATAGTGCAGTGAGATAATGGAACTGCCTCTCTGGAGAAACAAAAATACCCATCTGAGAGTCCTGTGCCTGGGGTGGTGACAGACCGCTGGAGGCTGAGGCCCTGCCTGTGCACATAGCCCCAGGGGCCGGAGCAGATCATCTGTTGTAACTGATATTCAGAATAATGAGTCTACATCTTCTACAAAAAGTGAACATTCATTTAGTGTTGAGTGTAGTCTGCCCCCATTAACTGTTCTTCTTATCTCGCTGTTCAGCATGTACTAAAGACCCCTCAACAAATAAAGCAGTTTCCCTCTTGAGATTGCCACATAACACAAAATTTTAAGGCTTCAATTTTTAGTATTCTCTGACTAAGAATGACAGAAAGGTGTGTTGTAGAAATATTTATATCAGAAATAGTAAATGAAAAATTTAGGTTTGGCATTTAAATGTCTATACTTCCATTATTTGAGAAATATACTGGCATAAAACAAATTTTGGGCAATGCTGGGGAAATCAGGTGGCTCCTCATTGGTTTAATGATATTAAATCATAGATGATACACAGACAGTAAAGTGATTGAGAGGTAATTTTGATTTTCTCTTCAGAAAAAAGGGATCAGAGAGATTTTTTTAAATAATAATCATCAAGGACAGCAATGGCAAACATCCTGAAAATATTGAGTGTTGCAAGCCATTTATGATGTCTATTACATTTTAGGAAAGATAATCAGTCAATACTGCAACCTCAAATATAAACGTACAGAGTGCTAAATCCTCTACCACACTAAACTTCAAAACCCTCAAAGATGATTGTCTACAATAAACAAGACAAAATAGTTTACTTATGGCCCAAAGTTAGACTTTGAAGTTTGCCTTTAAAGAACATATTTGGAAGTAGTTCTCAAAAAAAATGTTACTTATGAGAATGAAAGGAAATATTAAACCCTTTAAAATTTTATGGTTAATCCTCTTTGAGAAATGCTTTTATGACTCTTTTGATATAATTCATAACACTCCCTTTAAAACATAGCAACAACAAAAAACTTCTTTAAAATTAGCAATCACAAACAAAAAAGTCAGCAATTCAAAAATTCTATAATCCCACAATCTATGTCCATCTCAGAATCATAATACCAAATTGATTATAAGGGTTCTATTATTTTATGTACCACAGAGAAAGGAAAACAGACACTGCTACACAAGTTATAACACAACGTTTTTGGTAACTCAGGACTTTTACTACATACTTATTGAAAGGGCTTTTTAATACTTATTGAGGTATAGGTTTTTACCTTATGTCATTCTTAAGCCTACATAAAAATGAAAATATAAGTAAAACTAGTTAGTTAAGGAATGTCTAAAGCTTCCTCCCATTCCAAGTCCAGTCTTTCAAGATACTTTTAAAGTTTTCCCACACAATACATCATCTCTGTCATCAAGAGCACTGGCGATGCAGTACTGTCTCTGAAATTGTACTCCAAGTTGCTGGACACTCCATTCTGCAAGTTTTCATGCACAAAGACAAGCAAGGGAAACCCTATCAGGACTACCACAAGACACAACCTGTTTCCAGAGATATTAAAATGTGAAGAAAAAATGTAAATGTTAGAATCTTTTAAATATATCTTAAGAGCCAAGATTTGTAAAGAAATTTGGTCTACAGCTCTAGTTTCTTATAGGCATCTTTGAATTTCTTCACTGTTCATCTGCGCTTACAAGTCTGGAATTAACTCCACTTTAAAGGGTTAACTCCACTTTAAAGGATTAAGTTAGAGCTTTAAGTTAGAGTGATGATGTCAGCACCGGCATTTTTACCAGCAGCAGCAAAACCATCATTTTATTTGTACTTACATCTTAGGGGCTATTAAGTTTACATAGAAATGAAATTATCCTATTGTCACATTCCCAAGATTTAAAAAAGTCCTTGGCTTCTCAGAGGTTATAAGTAAATCTAAAAGAGATGACCTTTTTTTGAGAAAATAGTGTCCTCTAACTTCAAGTGTATAGACTGATTTCTGGAAATTAGGTTCAAGTTTTCTGAGGCTATAAACACTGTGTCGAGCATACACTCCTGAAGTAAACATCCTAGGAGTCAGACTAGTATGATCAAGGCATTGCTGTGCTCACTTTTGGAAGTTTATACTTAAACCAGAGAAAATCAGCTGCAAGATGAATCTAAATAAATATTATGCCTGAATATATTATGTTATGTACACTGAAGTTTTCATTTTTCAGTTTTCACAGCAGTAATGGCTCAGATCAGCTTAGAGATTTTCTTTACTTACCAAAATTCTCACAAAGCAGAAAACACAGAAGTAGTTAAATGTTTTCTAGAATTTACATGTAAAATGTGTTTAAATGGTAAATTCTGATCTATGTACCAATGGGAAAATCACATACATCCGAAAATAGATTTTGAGATGAGGAGGTTAGGAAAAAAGAAAACAGCAAATAATGTGCTTTACTGGACACTTTTCTTCATGTATATATTTATTATTTCTTTAAGATATGTATGTATTATCGATCTTTGATTAAAAAAGCATGAAAGAAAAGCAACCTGAAATGGGTCAACTGGAAAAAGGGAATTATTGATATAATAACCACAAAACACTAAAAATAAAACTACATTAATGTGCACCTTTATCTCAAACAGGAAAACAGATGTAGCTAGAGGTGATGTTCAAAGTGTTTGATAACTGCCAGGCACAGGCACCAATTAATGACAGTGGCACTGTTGTCAACAACCAAAATGACCTTACCAGTGCCATCAACTGATACCAAGCCACAGTCCACATGAGATATGCTCCACGAAATTACTCAATATCTTAATACATGAAAGAAATAAGTGAAATATTTAAGTTAGTTATTGTTTGTTTACCTACTCCAAGATTTTTGTATTTCTCTGGACTAATCAGTTAACACAGGGGGCAAATCCTGATTTTGTTTGTTCAGAAAAAATTGTGAAACTTTTCCATTAATGGGCAAGGGGTGATGCAGACATGGTGACAAGTTACTTGAATTACGAGGGATGACAGAAATATCTGATAGAGGGAGAAAAAAGGAATTCAGAAAAGTGACAACAAAGAAGGATGGCCAATGAGAAATTCCCAGTAGCCAGCATGGCCGGAAGACTTTTAAGAACTATAGTCCTAGGCTCCCCTGGTGGTGCAGTGGTTGAGAATCTGCCTGCTAATGCAGGGCACACGGGTTCAAGCCCTGGTCTGGGAGGATCCCACATGCCACGGAGCAACTAGGCCCGTGAGCCACAACTACTGAGCCTGCGCGTCTGGAGCCTGTGCTCCCCAACAAGAGAGGCCGCGAGAGTGAGAGGCCCGCGCACCGCGATGAAGAGTGGCCTCCACTTGCCACAACTAGAGAAAGCCCTCGCACAGAAACAAAGACCCAACACAGCAAAAATAAATAAATTAATTAATAAACTCCTACCCCCAACATCTAAAAGAAGAACTATAGTCCTCATTTAACTTGTTTTCTTTGTTCTTTCTGTGTTTAATCCTCCTATATTAACCATCTAACCTAAGACACTTACATAGATAACCATGTTGTGGTACAGCTTGGGGGAATGGAAAAACAAACAAACAAACAAACAAGGCTGAGTTTATACCTAAGAAAGAAGCAGAGTAGAAAAAGGACAGAACCTAAAGAAAATGCAAAGTAGGAATTGAGAAATCTACAGAAGCAGGAGTTTAGAGCAGACTAAAAATTGGCCCACCTTAAACCAGAGTCCATAGAAATATTGGGTAAAGTGGTATGCCTCTCGCAATATTTAAGATGGAAGTTAGTCTACTACATTTGAATATATACCAAAAAAAGAGGTAATATCAGAAAGCTAGAACACTTGAGACATCTTTGCTTTACTATATAATACTTTACTATATAATAATGTTTGTCATTAGTTTTTTAATTCTCAGTGTCAAACATTATGAGAGCTATTTTTAAATAGGCATTGTTACTTTTCTTATTTCTATTCTTTTAGAAACATACACTTCTAAATTATTCAAAACTGTGACTCAATGTTTTCTAACACCTTGCATCATTTTAAAATATTAAATGCTTACTTCAAATAAACCAAAAGACCTCCTCTCTCATCCTAAAAAATACAGTCAATCATTCAGTATTATTCTCACTCAAATGCATGGATAAACTGTTACATATTTATGGACCATGTGGATAGAAATACAGAAAAAAGAACATTCTTTTTTTTTAAAGGTTTTTTTTTTTTTATTATGTGCAACACAAAGTTACTTAAGTCAATAAATTTTTAAGGAATTTCACACGGTCTGATTCTTTCCACTGCCAATCACCTTAGTTCCTCCAAACTCATAATCTTCAAGATAAAATAGCCCTTTCAAAAAGAAGTTATCATGTGAGTCAGCCCACAATTCTTTTAGTTAGGCTTCTTCGATCGCCAATAAAATATGGACACACTTCAAAATTCCCCACCTGTAATCTTTGGGATCCAATTTCCTCAAGCGATTTACTTTAGGACCCTAGAAATTAAATATAGCAAGTACGTTGCTATTTATCCCTTTATCTTGAAAAAAGAACATTCTTGATGTCAGTTAAGCATAATCACTTGTATGGACCATAACTGACAGTGAAACCTTCTTCGTCAATGTCTGTATAGGAGATGGCTTGGAAATGGGCCAACTCTTTAAGCCCCACTTGTGTCAAATCAAACCCTGGGAACCAGTCTAGAGATAGGAATGACGGGATGCAAATAAATTTTTTATTTACTTCTTGGATTTCTAGTCTATGTTCAAATATCTAACATAGAAATTCCTAGAATATTGCTATTTAGAACATTTGAGTGAAGTAAGCAAATTAGACAAAAGGCTGAAGAATATTATGAATCTCCATATCAGATAATGATCCTTGACTTTTGTGAGGTAATGTATTTGCCAATACAATAGCCTGGAATGCAAGAATTAGGCAGAACAAATAAAGAACAGATATAAAATAGAAAAAAGTTGAAAAGTTGTAGAATCCTAAGTATAACTCCAATCACTGCTGTTTCAGAGGACAGACTTTATAGTCTGAAGGTAGAAAACAAAGTAGATTTTGGTCTCTGAGGGTATTAACAACATAGAAAAAGTGATACATACTAATATAGTAGGTATCAACAGGTTCTTAGTCTTCTTTTGCTAATCCTAAAACAATTCAATTTAACAAAACTCTATTGATAGAGGCCATTTCACAATTGATTTTTTTTGTATATTGATTTTGTGTCTTGCAAACCTGCAAGATTCACCTATTACATTTTGAATAAGTTTAAATACGTGTTTTCTTTTTTTTTTTTTGCTTTAAAATATGCTGTTTATTTTTTTCTCCAATTATAAAAATAATACATTATCCAAACAGATAGTTTAGGAAGCACAAAAATCCACCCAGGAAAACGACAAGAGCCCTTCCAACCCACCAGCCAGAGAGATAAGCGCTGCTGGTGTCTGTGATGAAGGCGCACCTGAGGCTGTGCACCTCGTACAGATGATGCCTTTTAAGTCCGAGCAGAAGACAGAAGACCTCACACTAAAAGGAAGGCTCCAAAGTTTCTGCACATAGAACGGTGGCCTTAAAGTTTCCTCCCCTTGACCATTTTTGATGTTGCAGAGCCCCACCCACCCGGGGACACAGGAAGAGCACGTCCTGGCTCCCTGGGGACAGGGCTGGCCTCTCCTCCTCTTAGCCAGACGTCCACGTCCATGGCCACAGGGGACTCCCCAGGGCTCCACGGGGCATAGTGGGGACCTGCGGACAGGGACCCCGAGCCTGTGGGTGCGACCGTGTGTTCCAGAGCGGGCACCAGGAGACGGGGCTGGGGTCCCAGCTCTGCCGCCCACTGCCCTTGGACCAGGTAGTCTCTTGGGCCTCGGTTTCCTCGTCTGTAAAACGTGAATAACGCCCATCTCATGGGCTCCTGAAGGGACTAAATAAAACATGAGAAGCAGATCACAGCACTGGCACATCTCAAGGGTCAATGAATGTCACAGCACCCATCACTCCTTCCCATTAACCTGCTTCGTGTCAACCCTGTGGCTCTCATTTTTTTTAAAAAACTGTCCCTCTGAGCACTGACCAAAGCCCTGAGGGTAAAGGGGAGGTCTATCCTATCCAGAGCCAACCCGAGTCTAGATCCAGCTAGGCCTGCCAGGGGACGAGAACCCATGAGCCAGGGGCCTGGACCCTGGACCAGAGAAGAGCAGCCCTGCGAGGGCTCTGCCAGGGCCGCGTTCACACTGCAGAGCAGACAGGGCCCAACAAAGGACGGGCTTGTGTGGAGGGGCCCCGTGGGAGGCACCGAGGTGACCTGGCAGACCTCGGGAGAAGGAAGCCCTTTCACCGACCACGCTGGAACCCCCCCCCCCCCCGCAAAACAATGAGTCCTCCATCATTGTTTTGCCTTTAATCACATTTTAAAACACTTAACATGCGAACATCTGTTCCCTTATGTTTCGTCTTTGTGCGTCTGTCATCCTCAAAATGAAGTCCGTAAGTTTCTGCACTAATTTTAAAGTTGGGCTGAACATTTAGCAATGAACAAAGATGCTTAAATTTCCCTCTAATTCTGTCTAAGTCTTCATGAAGTTTATCATAAGTAGGGTCATCATAAGGGAATTTCTGAATCATTCCAATCAACTATTCTAAGACCTTCATCTTTTTGCTGTCTTTCTCAGTGGCGCAACCGTGCAGGAGACATCTCCAAGCAAAAGCAAAACATTGGTAGCACCCGATCTCAGATCCAATTTTATCCCCCTGTAACATGCCATACTGTCATCCTTCAATCATACCCAAACTACTTTCTTCTTCACAGCCTTCCTGATAACCTCCCCTGTGAAAACGCTTCCGGGGAGGTGAAGTCCACTGCTGGAGCTGGCCACGTGGGGCAGGCCGGGTAAGGACGGCACGCGGGAGGGCTCAGCACGCGCCAGGGCTGGGCCTGGGCTTGTTCCTTAACCAAGTTTTTGTAGATTTCACCGGATTCAGAGAAAAACTTGCCATCAGTCAATAAAGACAGTTTTACTTCTTCCTTTCCAATTTGTATGCCTTTGTTGTTGTTTTTTTTTCTCCCTATCTAAAACCTATAATACTGAATGTAAGTGGTGAAAGCAGAAAACCTTCACTTGTTCATGATCTTAGGGAGGAAAATACTCAGTCTTCCATCGTGGAGTATTATTTAATTGCAGGGTTTTTTTTTTATAACTCTTTATCAAGTTAAGGAAGTTTCTTTTTACTTCTAACTTTCTGAAAAATTTTAATCAGGAATTGATATTAGATTTTGTCAAAAGCTTTTTCTGCATGTATTGAACTGACCATGTTGTATTAAACTGACAGATTTTGAAATGTTAAACTAACCCTGCATTCCTGGGTTTATCTTGGTCATGATGTATTATCACTTCTATACATTGTTGTGTTTGATTTTTGCAAATTTTGTTAAGACTTTTTGCATCTATGTTAATGACAGATATTGGTCTGTGGTTTTCTTTCCATGTAATGTCTTTGGTTTTGATATCAGGGAATTCCTGGCCTCATAGAATAGTCTGGGAAGGAGTCTCTCCTCTTTAAATTTTGGAAGAATTTACACAAAATTGGTATTATTTCTTCCTTACATGCCTTGTAGAATTCACAAGTGAAGCTACCTGTGCATTTTTTTTGGAGGGGAGGGGGGTGGTTGGGGGAGGTTTCTAACTAAAAATTCAATTACTTTAATATACAGGGCTATTCAGGTTATCTAATTCTTCTCGAATGAAAGTTGATAGCTGTTAGGGACTTTGACCATATCATTTATATTAATTATTAGTATGAAAAAATATATAATATTCCTGTATCATTTTTCTTTAATGAGATAAAACTGACATATAATATTGTATTAGTTTTAAGTGTACAACATAATAATTTGATATATGTATATATTGCAAAATGATTACAATAATTTAGTTAACAACCATCACCGCATTTAGGTACAATTAGTTTTCTAGTGATGATGACTTTTAAGATCCATTATCTTAGCAGCTTTCAAACACAGTAGTGCTAACCATGGCTACCATGATGATAACTGGAAGTTTGTACCTTCTGAACATTTCCTCATATCACCACCCTTCTACCCCTACTCCTTACTTCTGGCAACCACCAATCTCTTTTCTGTATCTATGAGTTCAGTTTTGTTTTGTTTTTTTAGATTCCATATATAAACAAGATCATATGGTATTTGTCTTTCTCTGACTTATTTCACTTAAGGATAATGCCTTCAAGACTCATCTATGTTGTCATAAATGGCAAGATTTCATCCTTCTTTATGGCTGAATGATATTTCATCTGTCAATGGACTTAGGTTGTTTCCATGTCTCACTTGTTGTAAATAATGTTGCAATGAACATGGAGGTGCAGATATCTTTTCAAGTTGTTCTCATTTCCTTTCACTATAGACCCAGAAGTGGAGTTTCTGGATCATATGGTAGTTCTGTTTTTAATTTTGGGGGGAACCTCCATACTGCTTTCCAAAATCACTGCACCAATTTATATTCCCCCCAACAGTGCACAAGGGTTCCATTTTCTCCACATGCTCACCAACACTTGTTATTTCTTGTCATTTTAATGATACCTATCTTAACAGGTGTGAGATAATTGTGGTTATGGTTCACATTTCTCTGATGATTAAGGATTTTGAGCACCTCTTCGTGTATCTGCTGGCCATGTGTACGTCTTCTTCCCTCTTCTCTTTTGAAATATTTGTATAATCTGCAGTGATGTCATCTCTCTTATTCCTGATATTTGCAACATGTATCTCCTCTTTTTTTCCTGATCAGTCTAACTAGAATTTTATCAATATTATTATCAGTTTGGGGTTTCATTGATTTTTGTTATTTTGTTTTGTAATTTTTGCTGGTATTTTCATTATTTTTTTTCTTCTGCTAACTTTGGATTTCATTTGCTCCTTTTCTAGTTTCTTAAGGTTAAAGCTAAGGTCATGGATAACCTTTCTTCTTTCCTAAAATATGCAATTAGTGTTATAAATTTTCCTCTATGTACTGTTTATCTGCACTCCATAAATTTTCACTGTCATGTCTGTTTCATTCAGACCAAAATACTTGTTAATTTTCCTTTTCATTTCCTCTGAGAGCTTTGGCTTATTTAAGAGTATGTTATTTAGTTTCCAAATATTAGTGATTTCTTACAATATCTATTATTGATTTCTTATTTAATTCATTTGTGGTCAGATAACAAGTTTCATATGATTTTAATCTTTTAAATTTTATTTGAATCTATTTTATGACTCAGCATATGGTTTATCTTTTTTTTAAATTAACTTTATTTATTTATTTATTTATTTATTTATTTATTTAGGGCTGTGTTGGGTGTTCGTTGCTACGTGCAGGCTTTCTCTAGTTGCAGCGAGTGGGGACTACTCCTTGTTGCGGTGCGCAGGCTTCTCATTGTAGTGGCTTCTCTTGTTGCGGAGCATGGGCTCTAGGCACGTGGGCTTCAGTAGTTGTGGCATGCAGGCTCAGTAGTTGTGGCTCAAGGACTCTAGAGCACAGGCTCAGTAGTTGTGGCGCACAGGCTTGGTTGCTCCACGGCATGTGGGATCTTCCCAGACCAGGGCTCGAACACATGTCCCCTGCATTGGCAGGCAGATTCTTAACCATTGTGCCACCAGGGAAGTGCTGCATATGGTCTATCTTGATAAATATTTCCTGTGAACTAGAGAAGAATGTGGATTCTGCTATTGTTAGTTGGAGGGTGCTATAAATATAAATTAGGTCAAGTTGGTTGATGATGTTGTTCAACTCTATAATCTCCCTAATATTCTTCTTATTCTATTAATTATTAAAATGAGTGTTGAAATCTCTAACTGTAACTGTGGATTTATCTATTTCTCCTTACAGTTCTACCAGTTTTTGTTTCATGTATCTAGGAAGTTCTATTATTAAGTACATAAATATTTAGAACTGTGTGCCAGTGACACCAAAAAGTGGGATGCTGCTTTAACAACTACCTAAAAACATGTAAATGACTTTGGAACTAAGTAATGGGTAGAGGCGGAAGTAATTTTGAGGTACATGATACAAATATGGACGTTAAGGGTAATTCTGATGAGAGCTCAGAAAGAAAAGAGTAGAGCTATAGAGAAAGCTTCCATCTTCTTAGTGAATACATAAAAAATCATGAATAGAATCTTGGCAGAAACATGGATGGTCAAGGCCATTCTGGCAAGGTCTCAGATAGAAATGAGGAACATGTTATTGGAAACTGAAGGGAAGGTGATCCTTGTTATAGAGTGGCAAAGAACTTGTGTAAATTGTATTCATGGTCTACTGTTCTGTAGAAGATAGAAATTGCAAGCAGTGAAATTGGATATTTAGCAGAGAAGATATCTGAACAAAGTATTGAAGGAGTAGCTTAATCCCTCCTGACTACTTAAAATGCCAAAGTAAAATGCCAAAGGAAGAAATAAACTGAAGATGTAATTGTTAAGTAAAAATGAACCAGAACTTGGAGCTCTGAAAAAATCTCAGCCTATCCATATTGCAAAAGTGAGAAAGCTTATTCTGAAGAGAACACTTAGTGTGTGTCTGAGCAATCATTTGATAAAGAGATCATGAGTGTGGTTCATGAAATTATCAGCCATATCAGAGACCAGGAATAAAGATAGGATTAAATCAGCAAAGACACTGCCAATTGAACTAAAGGGGACAGAGAAAGTAGGAGAGAATGAAGGAAGGCTGTCAAACTTCTTGGATTTTACACTGAGCTATTCAGCTGTGGGCATGTATTATTCTTCAAGAAAAGGGAAGAGAAGAAAGACCCCAAAGGTGATTCAGAGATCATCAGGGCTGCCACTCCCACCACAGACCCAGTGTGCACAGGCCCTGGGGAAAGGTAGGGCAAGGCTGCCCCTACCTTGGTTTCGGTGGGGGGGACCACTGCCTCTACATAAAGCCCCAGTGTGATTAGGGCCTCCACAGAAAGCCTTGGCCTTGCCTAGGCACAGGTGTGGGGTCAACCGGATGAGCTGTGAAAGTGACTTTACCACCCCAGTAGGCCAGGAAGATAAAGCATTGAACCAAGAAGGATTATTCTTGCACCTTCGCATCTAATGGATTTGCTCTGATAGGTGTTAGACTTCTTTAGGACCCAGCATTCCTCCCTTCTTTCCTATTTCTCCCATTTGGAACTGGAATGTCTATCCTATGTCTGTCCCACCATTGTATTTGAGAAGCAAATGACTTGTCTGATTTCACAGGTTCACAGCTGGAGAAGAATTTTGCCTCAGGATGAACTGTACTTTGAGCCTCATTCATATCTGATTTAGATGATGTTTAGATGAGATAGGACTTTAGACTTTAGAGCTGATGCTAGAACAAGTTAAGAGTTTTAGGGATGCTGGGATGGAATTAATATATTTTGCATGCAAGAAGGACACAAATTTTGGGAGGCCAGGGGAGGAATGTTAGGGACTGAATGTGTCCCCTCCAAATTCATATGTGGAATCCCTAAACCCCCAATGTGATGGTATTAGGAGTTGGGGTCTTTGGGAGGTAATTAGGTTTAGATGAGGTCATGAAGGTGACTCTCCCATGATGGGATCAGTGCCCTTATAGGAAGAGGGAGAGACATCAGAGTGTCCTCTTTCTGCCATGTGTGAGCACAGCAAGAGGACAACCATCTTCAAGCCAGGACAAGGGCACCCTGATCTTGGACTTGGCAGCCTCTCTAACTGTGAGAAATAAACTTCTATTGTTTAAGCCACCCAGTCTATGATATTTTCCTATGACAACCTGAGCAGAGTAATATACCCGGTGACATGTTTTGATAGAGATTAGGAAATTCGAAGGTTGGAGCTCGTTACAAAGGTATATAGTAGACTCTCAATAAACTTGTCATACTGAATAAATATGGATTAAGAATTAAGAATTAAGAAGAATTCTCACAGGAATGTAGGATAAGCAAACATTTTATGGATAAGATTGATGTTGGGAGAGAGGTTACTTTGTGCTGAAATACACAAGAGGTACACAAATGACTGTTCTGGATCTTACAGACTTTTGTAGGTAGAAAAAAAGTAAGAAAAGTTACTCCAGGAAGAAAGAATTGTAAGAAAAGAAGTGGAAAATGAGAAGCATGAGGTATATGAGGACAGTGTGTAAATTAAGTTGCTTGCAATGGAAAATCCATGTAGGGAACAGTAAGAGATAACACAGGACAGAGGCATTTAATTTGTATTGGATAGGGACTTAAATAGCAGGCCATTGCATTTGAACATTATCATGAAAGCCACTGAAGAGTTTTCCAGAGGGGACAGACCCATTATATGAAACATCTTCTATACCCTGATTCATTTCCTCTTCTTCTTCCCCAAAGCTGACTCAACTACTGCAGGCTCAGCCCCATAGCAGTTTACAACCTCAATACCACTATTGGATTAGCCTTTCCAGATATGATGATCCAGCACTGACAGCTGGATTTCCTCAAGCCTATAGCCTCCTTCATCACCAACCAAAACCAAGGTCCAGTGAACTAGGTATAAGCCTGGGGCAATCATGTAGCCAGATGCTGCTGGCTCAATCCATCAGACTGAGTGTATGTCTCTATCTTCCTCTCTATTTCTGCTTAGATTAGCCTAAAATTCCAGCCCCCACATTCAACCTATTCCATCCCACCATACACAGAAACTGTAAAACTGGAATCCTGTCTTGAACCTCAATAACCAACAAGGGGTCCCTAATTCTCTGCCTCAGTTATGAAAAGCCCTTTCTTCACCTGATTACTGCACTCTGAACCTGTCCCCCACTGGCGAGGGATCTGCCAAATGGTAAGATTTTGTGACATGCACTGTGACCTTCCTGACTCCCAAACGCGGGCCTCTCACTGCTGTGGCCTCTCCTGTCGCGGAGCACAGGCTCCGGAGGCGCAGGCTCAGTGGCCATGGCTCACGGGCCCAGCCGCTCCGCGGTATGTGGGACCCTCCGGACCGGGGCACGAACCCTGGTCCCCTGCATCGGCAGGCGGACTCTCAACCACTGCGTCACCAGGGAAGCCCCGCTAGTTAATATTCTTGATTGCTATTCCCCAGCAGAAGGAATGATTCCTGTTACTATAATCGCCCATTTACTGCTTGAGCTTGTGAGCTTGCCATGGACGAGATCATACATGTAGGTCAGCTTGCCAAGGCTCAGTTTCATCTATTGTATTTCCCTCTCTTTCCTAACTGCCTGAGAGTTACTGTAGTCCCAGGATATCTCATAACTATGCCCATCCAAATTTAACATGGGCATCATTCTAGCATTTTAAAAAATCCTTTAATAATTTATCAATATGTAGTGAATAAGTTTCAATATGTACTGAATTCATGCTCCAAATTGAAGTTTCTCAAAAATCTGTCTCACCTTTCTTTTTTAAATTATCTGTTATTATTCAACAAAGCTGATTACTGAGCTACCTCCAGAATGTTACCGACCTTCTCCCCATATCTTGGCTTCAGCTGATAATTCTTTCTTAATGAGGCAAAACCAACTACCTTCCCTCCTAATACTATAATCATATTCTTATTTCAAGACCCAGTTGAAATCCTACCTTCCCACCAAAGAGATTTATTTAAGGGCAGCCTCCCTAGGCTGAGGTAAGAGGACAGAATGCTAGGCAGTAGCAGCTACACTAGAAGAAAGTTCCACAAAGGAAGTGACCTCAAACATAATAGATTATAAAGGTCTCTTGAGAGTCAAGCCATAAAGAGCATATCCTTATCCTTTGTCCAAAAGACGTTGTAGACTCTACTTCTTTGTCAGACAAAACAACAGCTTTTATTATAGCCAAAAAGCATTGTTTATATTACCCTAAATTCCCTTTTAATTAGTTATGGCAAGATCAGAAGCAATGCAAATGAAAATGGCATAAAACACAGCCTATCACTTTTAGAAGTGTTAATGAATGCCCCGTGGATTTTTTTTTTTTAATTGCATGAGAACAGACAAGGAAATGTCTCCATAAAATTGTTGCTTCTCAGGGCAAAGTGTTAATGCTATGCAAATTAAAATTTGAAAGTCTACTTAACTGAAATCAGCAATACCAAGAGTTGTACATATGGAAAACACAATTCTTCAGCCCTGAGAAGGAGCTGTCCAAGCTTTGATAGCTATATATATCTCTAGCTTTAGCCATTTAAGGGAATGCTCTAATTTTATGTTGCAAAGTAAGCAAGGAGTTCTAACAGACTTTGAAGAGATTTTCCCTGGTTGGGAACATGGTGGGGTGAGGAGGGAGGGCTAACCTGATTTCTCTCCTTGAGAAAATTTCATAAAGGCTAAAGACTTCTTGAGAAGTGGACATAACTGCACATGCATGCCCTTAAGAATCTAATGTGATTCTTAAATTTCTCCATTAGACGAATGTGATTTCTTAAAAGTTGGAAATGAAATATTTTGTATTTGGCTATAGATATTAAAACATATATTAAGTAGCATCCCTATTCTTCTCTTTACATAATTTAAATGTTTAAAAAGCAGTTACATTCCCATTCTTTTTCTCATTCCTTACCAGATTCAGACAAAAGATTTTAACCATGTTACTCTCTGACAGCACAGTTAAAAGAAATCATTTTTCACAGTGTATGTAATCTTTATAAATTTTAGCTTGGCGTTAACTAAGAGAAAGCCTGAGGCTTTACAAGCTTGAAAAGATATATTGCTCTGTTAAGAACTAATAGATATGTATTATGAATGTATTGCTTTGGGTGACCAGCTAGAACACTGAAGAAAACTTAACAAGAATAGGCGTATTTTACATAAAGAAATGCAAAATGAGCAATTTAAGCTTTAAAAAAGCCTTTTACTTTACTTGGAGTAACATTTGCTATACAGAGTGATTCACCATTTTTCAGAAGTATATATCAGTTTCATTTATTCAAGAAATATTTACTGAGCATCTGCCAGGTGCCCTCTGTGGAAGAAGCTGTAGAACTTAAAGAAGAAACAGAGACACATGCTTGACCTCAGAGAGCACCGTCCAACAAGGAAGACCATGGATCTAAATATCAGCGGCAATGCAAAATGATGCATGCTGTGATATAAGCTATTTACAAAATACTATGGGGAATGGAGAAAGCAAACATTTGGGAAGCTGTGATGGTGAACAAAATGGATGTTTGAAGAAAATTTCATAGAGAAAGTGACCTTTGAACTAGATAGACCTTGAAAGATGAGAATGATTTCAGAGAAATAAGAGAAAGGTCAGTCTGGACAATGAGATCAGACTGATGAGAAAAGCCAAAGTTGCAGGGACACAATGTACCCTTCAGGGACTTTAAGTACTTTAGTACTATGCTTCTCAAAGTGTGGTCCAGAGACCAGCAGAAACAGCATCCCCTGGAAGCTTGTTAGGAATGCAGAACCTCAGCTCTTCTGAATTAGGGTCTTCGTTTTAACAAGATCCCCTGGTGAGTGGTAGGCACATTAAAATTTAAGAAGCACTAGTCCAGAGTCTATGGTAAATGGGAGAAGAATGATGCGAGAGATGAAGATGCAAAGACAGATGGGTGTCCCTGATATTTGCCATGAAGTTTATACTGATTAGAAGGACTTAAAGGGTTTCTTGAGCAAAGGAGTGATGTAATCTGTGACTTAAAAGACAATTCTAGTAGCAATATGGAGATATGTTTGTGTGGAGAGGGAACTGGACACAGTTACGGGGCTACAATAACATAAGAATGATAACTACTATTTATTAAGTGACTACTACATGTCAGACATCATGGTATAAACCTTATATTTTACACATGTTATTTTAATATTCCCATAATCCCCATTCTGCAGATGTGAAAAAATGTACGAAAGGTTTTTAAAACTTTTCCAAAGTCATACAATAAGTAAGCTGCTGAAGAATTCTAACCTCAGTCTAATTTCAGATTTTGAGTTCTACCTCCAAAATCCACTCCAAATCCATCTACTTCACTTTATCTCACCCTAATATATAATACCACCATTTTATGAATTACTGCAATAGTCTATCAGCTTCCATTCTTGCCTGCTACAGTCTTTTATGCAGCAGCCCAAGTGGTCTTTTAATAACAGAAATCCTCTATTTAGTATCAAACATTTAATAAAATGTAATTTTTTAACCATAGCCCACAAATCCCTAATAATTTGGACCCTGTCTTATATCTGATATTTCATCTTGTAACACACTCCACCATCACTGTATTCTGTCACACTACACACTGAATGACAGTAAGATTTTCCCTCTCAGGATTTTGCACTTATAGTATGCTTTGCTTAGGTCACTCTTGTTTCAGCTCTTTGCATGATGACTGGCTCCAAATCAAAGACAATTTGTTGATCTCAGTCGGCAGAAATCATCTCTCATCCCATGTCCCCCATATAACTGTTTGCATGCCAGCTGCTGAAACCCTCCCTCCTCTTCTAAGGGCATTAGAGTATCTTGTTGGCTCCATTCAGTGGCTCTTTTCACAACTGAATAAAAGTTATCAGCATAATTTTCCATTGCCCATTTTAGAAACAAAATAGCAAGTCGTGGGAGAGTAAGTGGGGAACTAGGGGATAGTAATAATGTATATTCAAACAACTTCCCCTCAACTATAATAATTCTCATTTGGAATTAAGCCTGAAGACCAATAGTTACCTAGCAGCATGCTTTTTCCAAGCTGGTAGAGAAGCTCTTGACTGAATGCTACTCAGTAATCTGCCTTCATTTAGGATGCAAGGATGAAAGATGAAGAAGAATGTGCATTAAATTCATATTAAAACTCTCTATGCATACCACTCTGCAATCTAAAATCAGTTTGTGTACCTTTTATCTTATTTGATTACACACTACTCATATGAATTAAACATTGGGCAACCAGAATTCTCTACTGGGTTACTCTCATCACCATATATTCTCTTATTCCTCTTTATATTAAAAAAAAAAAAACTTCTCTTGAACCCACTTCTCTTCAGAAGCGACCACATTATGTGGTTCTCTTTGCACCAAAACTCCTCTAAAGACATCTTAAGTCCACTCCAGTTTGGCTTTTGTCTGCACCATTCCACAGAAACTGCTCTTGGCAACTTTGATGAAATTGACTAATTCTTTACAACACCCAAAGTATCACATCTCACACAAGAGGAAAAAGGTAATCTGAACAGTCCTATATCTATTAAAGAAATTGAATTTGTCCTTAAAAGGCTTCCAAGAAAGAAAACTCCAGGCCCAAATATTTTCACTGGTAAATCTACCCAACCTTTAATAAAGAAATAATATAGGGACTTCCCCTGGTGGCGCAGTTGTTAAGAATCCGCCTGCCAGTGCAGGGGACATGGGTTCGAGCCCTGCTCCGGGAAGATCCCACATGCCACAGAGCAACTAAGCCCGTGTGCCACAACTACTAAGCCCGTGCTCTAGAGCCTGCGAGCCAGAACTACTGAGCCCACGTGCTGCAACTACTGAAGCCCATGCACCCAGAGCCTGTGGTCTGCAATAAGAGAAGCCACCACAAGGAGAAGCCCTTGCACCACAACAAAGGGTAGCTCCCACTCGCCACAACTAGAGAAAAGCCCATGCTCAACAACGAAGACCCGATGCAGCCAAAAATAAAATAAATATTTTTAAAAAGCAAGAAATAATATAAATTATGTACAGCTTGTTGCAGAGAGTAGAAGAGGAGAAAACATTTCCCAATTCATTTTATGAAGGTGGCATTACCCTGAGACCAAAACCAGGTGAGGGCATTATGAGGAAAGAAAAGTACAGACCAATATCCATTAGGAACACAGATGTAAAATTCTTCAACAAACTGTTAGCAAACCCAATCCAGCAATAAATAAAAAGAATGGTGGATCATGACCAAGTAGGGTTTACACCAGTATGTAAGGCCGGTGCAAGATTAAAAAAAAAAAAAATCAACCAATGGGACTTCCACTTCCATTCAAGACTGAATAAGAGGGGTTAGATTTACATTCTCTCTTCAAACAACTGAAAAAAACAGACAAAATATATGAAACAACAGCACTCAAAACTTTGGATATCAGGCAATGAAGGATAGTGATCCTTCAGAGACAGGGAAAAGTTGAGGTGAGCCCTTTGATTACCTAGCTTACTGCCTGAAAAAAGTTTCCAGGGTATTGCACAGGGAGGGGAATGTCAGACAGAGCCCAGGTATCTCCCTGAGTTAGGAGGCAGAGCTGGCTGTCCAGGAAAATGAAGATGGCTAAAATTTTCATCACAGAGTACTGGAAGGGACAATGTTTTACAAAGAGAGAACTCTTGAGATCTGCAGAAGTTTTTGCTGATTATTCAGTGGAGTCCTGATCAGTACATATATAGTGAGGAAACTACCTGAGTCCAGAAAAGAAAAATTTAGAGCAAGCAGCATTAGGAGGCCAAACAGGGTCAGGAATAATGTCTGTCCCAACTGTCAGAAAATAAAAAATCTCATTATTAAGCATCATTGTTCCGAGTACTAAGAAGGGTCTTGCCTCACTAGTTGGGGTGAATTAACTCTAGGCTAAATACAACTGTAGTTTCACCTAACAAAGCTTAAAAGCAAGATCCACATAGGATCAAATGGTTTCCAACTAACTGTATCCTAAAACAAGCTCAAGAATACCTTAAAGAAATATGAAAATAGAAACACCCAAGGGAAAATTCACAATTTCTTATATCAAATTTTAAAATTACCAGGCATACAAAGAAGCAGGAAAATATAATCTATAATGAGAAAAATATCAATCAATCATAACTGATACAGAAATGACACAGATGATAAAATTAGTACACAAGGCTATTAAACCAGCTACAACTGTATTCCATATGTTCAAGCAGTTAGAGAAGAGTTTGAAAGTAAGTAAAACATAAAAGACATAAAAGTAGCCCAAATGGAACATCTAGAGGTTAAGATTATAGCATCTAAGAGGAAAAATACATGAGATGGAATTAATAAATTATACACTGAAAAGAAAAAAATTAACAAACTTGAAGGCACAGCAACAGAAACTATCCAAAATGAAATATATAGAGAAAAAAGATTGAAAACATTAACAGAGTATCCATTAACTGTGGGATGACTACAAGCAGCCAAATATGCATGTAATCAGAGTCTCCAAAAGGCTGGGAGAAGGAAATATCTAGAGCAATAGTGGCTGAAAATGTACCGAACTTGATTAAAATCATAAACACATAGATCCAAGAAACTTAACAAACCCCAAGAATAAGAAACATGGAAGAAAAAAGGAAAAAACTACATCAAGTCACATTATAATGAAATTACTTAAAACCAGTGCTAAAGGGAAAATCTTAAAAGCAACCTGAGGACAAAGACAATATACAGAGACACAAAGATAGTGATGACAGATTTCTTGAAGAAAACAATGCAAGCTAGAAGACAAGTGCAGCAACATCTTTAAAGTACTAAAAGAAAAGTATGATAAACTTGAGGTTCTTTACCCAGGAAAAATATCATACAAAGCAACAAAGTAAAATAAAAACTTTTTCAGGAACACAAAAGCTGAAAGTTTTCATCACTAGAAGACCCACATTACAAAAAATGTTAAAATACTTCAAGCAGAAGTAAAATGATACCAGATGGAAACCTGTATCTACACGATGGACTGAAGATCATTGAATCTGGTAATCACGAGGGTAAATATAAAGAAAGTTTCTAACATACAATCAACACATACAACTCAACAACAAAAAAACAAACAACCCAATTGAAAAATGGGCAGAAGATCTTAATAGACATTTCTCCAAAGAAGACATACAGATGGCCAGTAGGCACATGAAAAGATGCTCACCGTCACTAATTATTAGAGAAATGCAAACAAAACTACAATGAGGTACCATCTCACATTGGTCAGAATGGCCATCATTAAAAAGTCTACAAATAACAAATGCTGGAGAGGGTGTGGAGAAAAGGGAACCCTCCTACATTGTTGGTGGGAATGTAAGTTGGTGCAGCCACTATGGAAAACGGCATGGAGGTTCCTCAGAAAACTAAAAATAAAGTTACCATACGATCCAGCAATCCCACTCCTGGGCATAAACCCGAACAAAACTATAATTCAAAAAGATACACGCACCCCTATGTTCATAGCAGCACTGTTTGCAATAGCCAAAACATGGAAACAACCTAAAGGTCCATCAACAGATGAGTGGATAAAGAAGATGTGGTACATATATACAATGGAAACAACCTAAAGGTCCATCAACAGATGAGTGGATAAAGAAGATGTGGTACATATATACAATGGAATACTACTCAGCCACAAAAAGGAATGAAATAATGCCATTTGCAGCAACATGGATGCAACTAGAGGTTATCATACTAAGTGAAGTAAGCCAGAAAGAGAAAGACAAATAACCATATGATATCACTTATATGTGGAATCTAAAATATGACACAAATGAACCTATCTGCAAAACAGAAACAGACTCACAGACATAGAGATCAGACTTGTGGTTGCCAAGGGGGAAGGAGAGAGGCAGAGGGATGGACTGGGAGTTTGGTATATGTAGATGCAAACAATTACATTTAGAATGGATAAACAACAAGGTCCTACTGTATAGCACAGGGAACTATATCCAATCTCCTGGGATAAACCATAATGGAAAAGAATATTAAAAAAGAATGTATACGTGTGTATAACTGAGTCACTGTGCTGCACAGCAGAGATGGGCACAACATGGTAAATCAACTACACTTCAATAAAAAAAGAAAATTTCTAAATTATTATTTTATTATTATTAGTCTTTCAAATATAATCAACCATTCAAAGTAAAAATGGTGACAATGTATTAGGTGCTTAATAAGATATCTAGAAGTAAACTGTATGATGACAGTAGCAAAAAGGCAGAGAGTAAAGTAATGGAAGTATACTATATTTATATTCTCATTCTGTATGTAAAATAGATTATCACTTGGAGGTAGACTGTGATCAGTTAAAGATGTATAATACACACTCTAAAACAACCTAGCAAGTAAGATGGCCAAGAGTTACAGCTAATAAGCTAACTATGGAGGTAAAATGGACTCCAAAAAATGTATACAATTAATTCATTATATGACAAAAATAAAAAAGAGGGAAGAGGAATATTGTGTATATTTGATATAACAAATTAATTTTGGAATTTCACAATACTAATTTCTTGCTGTTAATGCACTGACTTATATTTACAAAGATATAATTTTCTCTCTACCTGCTATATTATAATCACTTCAAATGTCACAATCAGTTATTTAAACACGTAAATCAACACATTTTCTTATGGACTATATTATATTTTAAATTATATTTGTTTCCAAGCCTAACCCAAGATTCTTTTTTTGCATCATTCTCAAACATCTCAAGCAATTCTCAGATTGTTATCTCTATAGAAAATAAAAAAATATAAGACAGATATGTCAATGCCTCATAAAAAAAAGTGGGAGCATATCCTCTAATTTATACCTAGCCTCCACATAATATGGTAGGAACATTCTTCAGTGGCATGAAGAATGCTAACAAATGGTCATTCCCATTTTCTGTTCTATAATTTAAACTGGAGGGGAAAAATCATGAAAGTTAAGTGGAGGAAATTTGATTTGACCTTTGTAACTAAACTTTCTGTTATCCAAATCTGAACGTTTTCACTGACTAGTAGGTTACCTATATAGCAGAAACAATTATCATCAGGGATGAGACTAGATGTGCTACTGGTACTTTCCTCTGATGATTACTCTGTCTTCTGAATCAGTTGCCTTCCAAATTATTATTTAACTAGGCAAAATTAGTAGACTTATTAATGAACAAATAACAACTAGTGAAGGCCTATATTATGAAAAGAATAAGTTTCATTTTGGGGTTAAGTAATTTAGAAACAACACTCAGTGAACACATGGAAGCCAGAAATTAAGAGTTTAATTTAAAAGGACAATCTCTGGAATTCTCTGATTCTAGAAATCAGCTTTCTTTTTAATAAAAGTGATAAATTAAGTGATTATTTTCTTCTCTTGGGAGCCTACATCTGTCTCTATATTGGTTCCAGACTCAGGATGGGGAGAAGGGATCAAGTACTTATTGATCCACTCAGACTCCAACATCTTGGTAAATGGGCAGGCAACCTTGAGAAATAAATAAGAAATGGATGAGGGAGGGGACAAAATAGCATGGGAAATCAGTGTTTTGATCAAGGCTGGGGCTTTACTGTGTTATGCCATGTGGGTTTTCAAGCCTGAGTGGGGCAGAGTCAGACAGGTAACTTGAGACTCTTTTGACAGCTTTGGCTGACCTTTAAGGTGTAGCTGAGGCAGGGATTAAGTGTTTTTCAGCATTGTTGGGTGGAATAATATTTGTAGCTTTTATTGTGTCTCTGAGCCAATTCTTCAGACCTGCACTGTGAAGTCCAAGAGTAGATGTATGGCATGGCCTTAAGACGTGGCTACTAGGTAGGCCTTGTCCACTTCCAAGATGTGTCACCTGCTCTGGGACCCTCAGGTCACTGTTCTTGGTGTGAGCCCCACACAGCAACAGAATGGGGGGAAAAGTTCTTTAGAGAGAGGAAAACTGTGTCTTTTCCACATGGTCCATTCAAGCCAAAGAGTCTTTAGTAGCAGATGAAAATGCACCCCAGAGGGTTCTGTTGCCTACACAAAATAAATGATGAAGAATGTGAGCAAAACAGAGGAAGTTATGAAGAGTTCTTTGACAATGATTATAACTACCTATGGCATTTGAAAGAATCATCTGGGCCCTATGTGCTTAAATTCAAAATACCTTCAGCATAACAGGAGAGATGAGAAAGGGGAAACTTTAATAATTCTAGGCCATGGAATTACTTTGCCTTAATCAGAGTTTGCATCAGAACTTAAGGAAGATATTGAATTGGTAAATAAAACAGCTGCTATTTTGGGTCCTCAACTGGATTTGGATCCTGACGTTGTTGCAGCTCTTGGTGATGATTTCGACTTTGTTATCTAGCATCTATGTGAAAATGATTTTATCCTTCAGGCTAATGAGGAACAAGAGAGGAAGAGGGAATAGATGGAAAGAAATCTAAAGCTGAAAATGGCAGTGAGTGGAAAGATATGGATGGGAAGAAAAGTGATAGGGAGGAATGATGATTATGATTTTTTTTTTTTTTGCGGTACGCGGGCCTCTCACTGCTGTGGCCTCTCCCGTTGCCGAGCACAGGCTCTGGACGCACAGGCTCAGCGGCCATGCCTCACGGGCCCAGCCGCTCCGCGGCATGTGGGATCTTCCCAGACCAGGGCACGAACCCATGTCCCCTGCATCGGCAGGCGGACTCTCAACCACTGCGCCACCACGGAAGCCCGATGACTATGATTTTTAAAGCCCATTCTCAAATGAAGATGATTCGTCTGCCTGTGCAAACCTCATGAAGTCATAGGAAGCCATTTTTTTAGGAAGGAGAAATAAAAAGTCACTTCATAGAGAATTCTGTTACTTCCTCAGCCGCGAGAAGAAATGAGCAGCTGACCCTATGTAAGCAGTTTGAGAAGTTTTATGAGCAATTAAGATGATAACAATATTGGAGCGCCAGATAATGCCAAATTGGAGGGTTCCATTCATGTATCAATAGATAGCAATCGGTTACATGAAGTTTTTAATGACGAATGCAAAGAGAAGGCAGAGAATTGTATGAAGTTGAATACACTTTATAAGACTGAGGATGAAGGTCTGCCAGTTAATGATATTGATGAGTCTGAGGAAGAAGAGATGATTTCTCTAGTTCTAGAAGAAGCAAAAGAGAAGTGGGATTGTGAATTCATTTGTAGCACACGCTCACATTTATTCAACCATCCTTAGCTTATCAAATATTAACCAAAGCCCAAACAAATCCAAGTATTTAATAAAACAGGAATACCTCTCAATGGCTTACCAAAGAAAGGACTCACAGCAAAACAAATTAATAAGTGCAGATGATTAATGGCAGTGATCTACTTAAGGTATCAACTCAACCACATTCTAAAAATGAAAGCAAAGAAAATAAAAGAGCAAGAAAGCAAGTTATAAAAGAAGAGCACAGGGAACAGAGAGCAGAGAAGAAAGGTAACAAATTAGCCTTCAAACTGAAGAAACGAGAGCAGGAAAATAAGTGCTGCATTTGAAGAATGTTGAGGGTCCAAAGTTATAAAAATGGGACATTTAAGAAAAGGCACATCCCCCATTAAGGACTCCTCATTATGTTCAATCATGAATTACAATCTTCAAATGACAAAACTCCGCAATATTTATTGATAGGTACTGAAAAAACAAGTGGAGTATTTGAACTAATTTTATAGCTCAATTATAAAATAATTGTAGCACAAGTTTTCCCTGCTGACCATCATGTACATCCTGTCATAGTTTTATTTTAATTGTAATGTCTATTTATGTTGTTTTGAAGTTTTAATTACATTTAATGTTAAGCTATAAACTTTACATTATCGCTAAAATAAATAATTTCATGAATGTGAAATGTTTGGATAAATTATTAGAAAATATCTTCATGACTTAAATCCAAAGGCAACAAAGTTCCATAAGGGCCATAATACTAATGGGTGGAGTCATAGTTTTAAATTACTAGTGCAGGCCCTCGATGGGCAGGTATAATTCAGCTGCCCTGATAATTTTTCTTCTTATTCTGCTTTAAACTATACTCAGGGCCAAGGAGAAATCTGTGAAAGGGTTCACTTCAGGAGTCATGCAGCTTTGCCTATGGCCTCAAAACTTACCCTCTCATCACTATAACACAAACTGTCTTTAATGAACAGATTCTGATGGTAGTTTTAGATATGAGAACCGAACTATTATTTCACCAAGGGAAGAGTGACAGATTTTATCAATGAACAACTAAAAATGGAGGAAGCTGTTATATAAAAATACTATTTCACCTTCTTTTCTTAAGGTAAAGAAACAATCCTGAAAATAAGGCAACAAAGCCTAAGAAAGTGATTTAACAGGGATGTTTCTGGAACATTCTAAATCTAGAAATCAGATATGCTTTAGAAATTAGGAAGAAATAGGGGACTTCCTTGGTGGTCCAGTGGTTGGGAATCCACCTTCCAATTCAGGGGGCATGGGTTCGATCCCTGATGGGGAAATGGGATCCCACATGCTGTGGGGCAACTAAGTCCGTGCACCACGGCTACTGAGCATGCAAGTCACAACTAGAGAGCCTGTGCTGCAACTGCAGAGCCCATGCACTCTAGAGCCTGCATGCCACAACTAGAGAGAGAAGCCTGTGCACCGCAACGAAGAGCCTGCATGCCGCAACTGGGACCCAACACAGCCAAAAATTAAATAAATAAATAAATATTTTTTAAAAAATTAGGAAGAAATGGGAGTGGTTTGAAAAAGATGCCTGAGTCTTATTCATAGAATTGGAAAATTTTCAGAATAGTAACAAACAAAGAAAAACAGTATCATTAAAATAGAACTAGAAGAAAGTCTGAGATCTTAAAGAGGCAGGTGAGACACAGTGAAAAGGGACATGAAATGACTTCTCTTCAGAGGCCAGGCTAGAAAGACATAAAAAAAGGTATGCCCTAAAGGCAGTTTTTGAAAACCCCCAAAGCAGCTCCAGATTACAAACTAGCTCTGCTAGCCAGCTTCAAAGATGCCCTCACTGTTCCCAGCCTCATAATATTCATGCCCCTATATAGTTTCCTCCTACTTTGTACCTGGGTTCGTTGGTGTGACCAATGGAATAAGGCAGAAGTGGTACGTTACTTTCGAGAGTAAGTCATAATAAGATATTGTAACTTTCTTCTTGCTCTCTCTCTTAAATCACGTTCCCTGCTGAAACCAGCTGCCATGTCACGTGAACACTCAGGATGCCCTTTTAGGCCAATATGCAAGGAACCGAAACCTTCTGCCACAGTCAGTGAGGAACCAAGGGATCCTGCCAAGAACCATGTGAGTGAGCCATCTTGGAAGTGGATCTTCAAGCCCCAGGAAAATGGTCAGATGATTGCAGACACACACACAGAAAAAGACTAAAGAAAATGTTCATCTGTGGAGTGTTGTAATCGTGAATGGTTTTTGTTTTCTCTGTAATGTTTATATGTTCAAAGTTTTCTAAAACTAGCATTGTTTTAAAATTTAAGATTAGAAAAGGCAATGATATAAGTAATAGGTATGGAGGGGCATGCATGGCCAAGAGCGTGGCTTGAACAAAGGCACAGAACCAGAAAAGGATGAGTTTACAGCTGAGTGAGATTGGCGACCCCAGAGAAGAGACTGAAACTAGGACTCGATGCAACTGATCCAGTACAGAAGTAGAGAGGTGAGACCAAGAAGGGAAGGAAAGCAATACTAATGTGTTCAACAGTAAGATACCAGTGTGGGCAAGTGGAACTCAAGTCCATTGGAGACTTCTGGGGGATCCACCCAAAAGAGAAAACAGCTGGGGAATTTAATCACCAACACTCTTTGTCATTGCTTGATGGCTTTACAGCGATGTACAGCTCTTGCAAACTACCTTATACCTAGAGTAAAGGCAATCCTGCAGCCAAGGTGCTCACGGTAAGAAGTGTACAGGAATGCAGAGGATTGGGGAACGATGGTCACACACACAGCGAAGAGTCTGCTAATATGCCACACTAGCAAAGGATATATGTGGGAGACACTGGCCAATGACACTGGGAGGATAGACTGGGATTGGCTTGTGGCTTTCTATTCCTAAATAAAGAGTTTGGACTTTATTTTACGAGCACTTAAAGAACTAAAGAGTTGACTTAAAATAATTTTTATTATGCAAAATTTCAAACATATATAAGATGATAAAGAACAGTATAGTGAACCTCCATGTGCCCATCAACTAGTCTGAGTAAGCATCAACTCTGTCCTATCTATCTACACTCCTATCCATGTTTTCTCACTCCGTATGAGTTGAATCAAATCCAGGGATCATATCAATTATTCATAAATATTTCAGTATGTATGCATAAAAGATAAGGGCCTCTTTTCCTTTCTAATACAACCTCAAACCCACTATCAGATCTAAAAATAATAATTCCTTGGGACTTCCCTGGTGGCGGAGTGGTTAAGAATCCGTCTGCCACTGCAGGGCACATGGGTTTCAGCCCTGGTCCGGGAAGATCCCACATGCCGCAGAGCAACTAAGCCCGTGCATCACAACTACTGAGCCTGTGCTCCAGAGCCCACAAGCCACAATTACTGAGTCCACATGCCACAACTACTGAAGCCCATGCGCCTAGAGTCCAGGCTCCACAAGAGAAGCCACTGCAATGAGAAGCCCGTGCACTGCAACGAAGAGTAGCCCCGGCTTGCCGCAACTAGAGAAAGCCAGTGTACAGCAATGAACACCCAACACAGCCAAAAATAAATAAATAAATAAATAAATAGATTTATTTATTTTAAAATTCCTTAATACCATCAAATGCCCAGGCAATGTTCAAATTATTAATTGAATGAAAGTTTTTAAGAGAAAAATTCTGTGGGAAAAGTTACTCATACCAGTATACAAGATGTATTAAAACGAAAAGAATCAGCACAGAGAAGGGGGAGTATAAATGCTATCACAACAGGACAGACATGAGAAAGCCAAGGTGTGAGCTAATGTGATGGTAACTGGGATGAAAACATGGACCCTGAGTGAGATAGAGACCGGACAGGACTCAGTGAAAGCAAAGATAAAGGCGGCACAAACGTAACTGCCAGGACGCAGAGAAGCACAGGGACAATTGACGTAGGATGAAAGATGATGAATTTAGTCAGAGATCTATTGGCTTTAAAGATGAATATCTGGTTGGAAATGTAGAGAGACTACCTGGAAGATGAAAAACCATGGTTTGAGGGAGAGATTGGGATTAGGGATTTAGATTTGAGAATCTCAAAGGTTATGGGTAACTGAGAGAAAGTGTATAAAAGAGAAAAATAGTAAAGGGCAAGACAGAGCTTCATGCTTGCCTTAAAGAACTAGAAATTAAAACAAAAGCCATGAAGGAAGACAAAAATGGAAGAATCAAGGAGGTGAGAAAGAAACGAGAACTCAGATTTATCACAAAAGCCAATTTCAAGAAGGATGAAGAATCCCAAAATATAAAAGGTACAGGAAAATACTCTGGGGACTCCAAAGTGCATTAAATGCTCAGAAGTATTCTATCATATATTCTGCAACTCTTATTAAAGAGTTCCCATCGCGTGCCAAAGACCATGCTGGAGGTCCTGGGGATGAGATGGAAAATCTGGCTCAGACCTTTCCTTCTTGGAGCTAACAGTATAGTGAGAGAAGCAGTTATTAATCAACTGATTGTGCAAAGAAGTAATTAGCAACTGCAATGAGTGCAATATGGGGAAATCCAAGATTGTGGGAATGAGAGTGCACATTAGGAGAATCTGATCTATTCTGGGAGAGTAGGGAGGATAAAGGATGGTTTCCTTGGAATCTTGAATATATTTGATAGCCACATCCGCAGGAATTCTCTAGCATTGCTATTGGACTTGTTCGTAAAGAGTGACATCATTTAGAGGTCATGTCAAGAAGGTGTAGAAGTTGTCCTGAATTTGCTCCCACTGGCCAAAGATATGACAATTTTGAGCATCAATAAGCATGATAATTGTGAAGTACTGAAACATATCCAATAATTTGAATCCAGAATATTATGTTACTCAGAAATGTATATTAATAACACATAGGTCACCTTTGAATGATTCTGGAAAGCAACTCCATATTCTGAATATTGGCAAGTGAAGAGAGAGAAACTTTTAATCTCTCTACCAGGGACAAGCTCTGCCTCAGAGTAGCAAACAAACTTTAAGGGAAAATTGTTCTGTGTAGTATTACAGCTAAACGTGAAGAAGGGCTGATAGAATCTGAACATTTTGCAATCCATGTCAAAATAATGGAACTCGGTAGATAAATTTGTCATTCATTATGGAATAGGAAAAATAGTGATTATCATTTATATGTTTCCTGCTGGAAGAGTATACCACCTATGAAGTATTCTTGGAAAACACAAAGTAAACAAGCAAACAAAACAGAATCACACCAAGATTCTAGAATTAACATTCAGTTGAAAGAAAATACAGGTGACAGCAATATGTTCAAAGACACTGCATGGAGATATTTGGCAAAATCATAAAACAAGATGAATGGCCCCGTTTCTTTAAAAAAAATTGTTAAGTAATCAATATACAGGCAGGGACAATTATAAATTAAGGGACTTTCAAGAGAAATATAAATGACAAGTTACTGGCTTTCTTTTTGTGCTTCCTGATTGAAACAAACTGTAAAAGCAATTATAAGGCATAAGAAATCTGAGGAAATGCAAACACTGACAGGTTATTTAATATTAGAATTACTAATTTTTAGGTGTTACAGTAGTTTGGGGAATGTGCATAGTTTAATAAAGAACTTCTGTCTTAGAAATAAAGTAGTAACTGATGCTAAAAAAAAAAAAAAAAAGCCCAGAGATAAACCCGTGCACATATGGCCACCTTAGTTTTGATAAAGGAGGCAAGAATATACAATGGAGAAATGACAGCCTCTTCAATAAGTGGTGCTGGGAAAACTGGACAGCTACACGTAAAAGAAAGAAATTAGAACACTCCCTAACACCATACACAAAAATAAACTCAAGGGGCTTCCCTGGTGGCACAGTGCTTGAGAGTCCGCCTGCCAATGCAGGGGACACGGGTTCGTGCCCTGGTCCGGGAGGATCCCACATGCCGTGGAGCAGCTAGGCCAGTGAGCCATGGCCGCTGAGCCTGCGCATCCGGAGCCTGTGCTCCGCAACGGGAGAGACCACAACAGTGAGAAACCCGCGTACCACAAAAAAAAAAAAAAAAAAAACCCTCAAAATGGATAAAGACCTAAATGTAAGGCCAGACACTACGAAACTCTAAGAGGAAAACATAGCCATTAACACTCTATGACATAAACCACAGCAAAATGCTTTTTGACCCATCTCCAAGAGAAACAGAAATAAAAACAAAAATAAACAAATGGGACCTAATGAAACTTAAAAGCTTTTGCACAGCAAAGGAAACCATAAACAAGACCAAAAGACAACCCTCAGAATGGGAGAAAATATTTGCAAATGAAGCAATTGACTAAGGATTAATCTCCAAAATTTACAAGCAGCTCATGTATCTCAATATCAAAAAAACAAACAACCCAATCCAAACATGGGCAGAAGACCTAAGAAGACATTTCTCCAAAGAAGATATACAGATTGCTAACAAACACATGAAAGATTGCTCAACATCACTAATCATTAGAGAAATGCAAATCAAAACTATAGTGAGGTATCACCTCACACCAGTCAGAATGGCCATCATCAAAAAATCTAGAAACAATAAATGCTGGAGAGGGTGTGGAGAAAAGGGAACCCTCTTGCACTGTTTGTGGGAATGCAAATTGATACAGCCACTATGGAGAACAGTATGGAGGTTCCGTAAAAAACTAAAAATAAAACTACGATACGACCCAGCAATCCCACTACTGGGCATATACCCTGAGAAAACCATAATTCAAAAAGAGTCATGTACCAGAACGTTCATTGGAGCTCTATTTACAATAGCCAGGTCATGGAAGCAACCTAAGTGTCCATCGACAGATGAATGGATAAAGAAGATGTGGCACATATATACAATAGAATATTACTCAGCCATAAAAGGAAACGAAACTGTGTTATTTTTAGTGAGGTGGATGGACCTAGAGTCTGTCATACAAAGTGAAGTAAGTCAGAAAGAGAAAACAAATACCATATGCTAACACATATATATGGAATATTAAAAAAAATGGTTATGAAGAACCTAGGGGCAGGATGGGAATAAAGATGCAGACCTACTAGAGAATGGACTCAAGGACACGGATAGGGGGAAGGGTAAGCTGGGACAAAGTGAGAGAGTGGCATGGACATATGTACACTACCAAATGTAAAATCGATAGCTAGCAGGAAGCAGTCGCATAGCACAGGGAGATCAGCTCGGTGTTTTGTGACCACCTAGAGGGGTGGGATAGGGAGGGTGGGAGGGAGGGAGACGCAAGAGGGAAGAGATATGGGGTATATGTATATGTATAGCTGAGTCACCTTGTTATAAAGCAGAAACTAACACACCATTGTAAAGCAATTTTACTCTAATAAAGATGTTAAAAAAATTTTTTTTTAAAGAGTGACATCATTGTTTTTGCCATTAAAAAAAGAACATGAAAACATGTCATCCACATTTCCTAGTGAAGTCAACTAGACCTCATTTTGAAGGAAGGAGGACTTTAAGAAGTTTTTTTTTTTTTTAATTTTTTTTTTATTTTACAAGTTTAATCAGTTATACATATACATATGTTCCCATATCCCCTCCCTTTTGCGTCTCCCTCCCACGCTCCCTATCCCACCCCTCCAGGCGGTCACAAAGAACCGAGCTGATCTCCCTGTGCTATGCGGCTGCTTCCCACTAGCTATCTACCTTACGTTTGGTAGTGTATATATGTCCATGCCGCTCTTTCATCTTGTCACAGCTTACCCTTCCCCCTCCCCATATCCTAAAGTCCATGCTCTAGTAGGTCTGTGTCTTTATTCCTGTCCTACCCCTATGTTCTTGATGACATTTTTTTTCTTAAATTCCATATATATGTGTCAGCATACAGTATGCTGTATAAGAAGTTTTTATAATAGGTTCCTTGTTGAGACATTTTGTACAAATGTTTACAAAGAAAAGAGACATCATCAAAAGCAATGTGTAGGAACATTCTAAATTACTTTTAATAAGATCTGACATATGAGTGTCATAATGCAAAATGTATATTTTGTCTTCAATTAAAAAAATATTTGTCACAATTGAAACAAATATTTTCTTTTGGAAATCAATATTTTGGTTTTCAGGGCTCAAGCAAAGGTTTTGTTTGGAAATACTTTTGTTCATACTTACAGTGAGGACAGAGCTCTGCAACAGTAGAATACCATGCCAGCAACCACTGATCAGGCCTTTACTGTATTCCTACATTGCTCACATCTGATGAATTCATATATGTAAAGTTACCTCCAAAGAGATGAAAAGCAAAGGCTTTAAGACCTCATCTATGCAACAAATAGTAAACTTTAAAGTTGATGTATCTAAGAATTAAGAAATCAAGCTCAGAGATTCGCGTAGTGCTCATATGTTTTAGAAAACACTTGGATGCAAAGTAATCGTTAAAATATCCTTGGAATTCTCTTGGGATTGTTTTATTATTATTGGAATATTATATTTCATTATTTTTAAAATCAGAAGTCAGACTTCTTTTAGAAACCTTCCTTGAGAAATAGGCCAAGCTCAAAAGTATTAAAAGTTTATTGATATGGTTTCAGATTTCACATTGCAACTAGTCTCTAACAAACTATTACTTGTTGACATTTGGTGTAATATTAAAGAAGAATATCCACAATTAGCTGAAAAAGTTATTAAAATTATTCTGTCTTTCCAACTACATATTTACATGAAGCCAAGTTTTCTTCATATACTTCAACCTAAATACCATATTGCAACAAATTGAATGCAGAAGCAGATAAAAGAATCCATCTGTCTTCTATTAAGGCATATATTAAAGACATTTACAAAAATGTAAAACAGTGCCACTCTTTTCACTACTTCTTGTTGTTATTCTGAAAAATCTACATTATATATTTTAACACATAATTGGCATTCATTATTATTTTAAGTGAATTAATAAATAAATATTTCAAAGATTTCTCAGATTTAATATCTAATGTGATAAATACTCATAGATATAAGCTACATAAACAAAAGCTCTCTGGGGGCCTTCAATAATTTTTCATAGTGTAAAAGGGTTGAGAAATCCTGGATAGATACAATTTCTGTTTACCATGTTTACTGTTTGTTATTTTGGGTCATTCCTGGGATGCTTTAATGTACTCCTTAAAGTTTACAGTCATTAAAGTATACCTTCCACTGAGTGGTTTACTTCAACAGTATGGACAAATCAGCAGTGCCAAGGAAAGAACAGGGTATTTGCCCCTACAGGTTTTACATAATTTCAAGAGAAAAGAAAAAGTTACTGTCAAACTATATTATAAAATTATTATCAAGGGACTTCCCTAGCAGTCCAGTGGTTAGGACTTTGCCTTCCAATGCAGGGGGTGAGGGTTTGATCCCTGGCTGGGGAGCAAAGATCTCACATGCCTCACAGCCAAAAAACCAAAACATAAAACAGAAGCAATATTGTAACAAATTCAATAAAGACTTTTAAAGTGGTCCACATCAAAAAAAATCTTAAAAAAAATTATTGTCAAATTACATATCACTTATGCTGGAATTGTATGTTTTTTTGAAACTGAAAATATTTATGTTTTTCCTAACTATAAAAGAATCATAAAGCCTATACTATACAGTAAAGATTTAATAAGTCACCCCAAATCCACCCATCACCCAAAGATATACATTTCACTATATTTTCTTTCAGACTTTTTTTTCATACTATAGTGAATGTGTGTGCCTGTCAAGGAAGAAATAATCCATATATAAATTTAGCTACAAGAGTTCCATGAAAATGAAGAATTTCAGCTTGGAAATCTCTAGATTCTGAAAATCATTGGGATCTGAGTAAGAAAGCTATTGTATAAACCTAAGTGTTAACTTCATTAAATTAAATGTATACTGTCTGATATGTTATAATAATTAAATTAAGTTTAAAATCTAAAATGTAGCTGAGTAACAGATCTGGACATTAAACTGTCTTCCAGCTAAAAATTTTAATATACAGAAGCTATTCTACTAATCATATTGAAATGCTGTTACACATTAGAATAAGCATGAGTGAACATCATAGTTCTATTTTGGTATCTGGTATTATTAAGAGTGCCTGTATTCTGGACTTCCCTGGTGGCGCAACGGTTAAGAATCCACCTGCCGGGCTTCCCTGGTGGTGCAGTGGTTGAGAGTCCGCCTGCCGATGCAGGGGACACGGGTTTGTGCCCCGGTCCGGAAAGATCCCACATGCCGCGGAGCGGCTGGGCCCGTGAGCCATGGCCGCTGAGCCTGCATGTCTGGAGCCTGTGCTCCGCAACAGGAGAGGCCACAACAGTGAGAGGCCCGCATACTGCAAAAAAAAAAAAAAAAGAAAGAAAAAGAAAGAATCCACCTGCCAATGCACAGAACACGGGTTCAATTCCTGGTCTGGGAAGGTCCCACATGACGTGGAGCAGCTAAGCCCATGCACCACAATTACTGAGCCTGTGTGCCACAACTACTGAAGCCTGTGCACCTAGAGCCTGTGCTCCGCAACAAGAGAAAGCCACCGCAATGAGAAGCCCGCGCAACGCAATGAAGAGTAACCCTGGCTCACAGCAACTAGAGAAAAGCCTGCGCACAGCAACGAAGACCCAATGCAGCCAAAAAATTAATTAATTAATTAATTTAAATGTTGGTTTTTTTTTTAAAAAAGGCCTGTATTTAAGAAATCTTGTTTCATTGCATCTCTAGCTTATCTACCAATTTAGCCTTAAAACCTTACTAAAAAAAGTAATATAATCCTATACATTTACCAACAGTTGTGTGAAAGGTAAGAAGTAATTAGCAATAAATGTTTCTTAAAGACCATCTGCTTTCAATTTTTCCTAAGATGTTTTTATCAACCTTCACTATAAAAAATATTAACTTTCCACAAATTAGGCATGTTTGAAACAATTTTTAAGACGGGAGAAAAACTGGTAGAACTGACCATTATACAATAAAGTTAAATGGTAACAGACAAAATACGTTGGAGAATGCTTTTTTTCTTAACTACCTCGCAAATGTTTCAATGCCATGCTTTTAATTATGTAATCTGCTCTCCTAAAACAGGCAATAGGTAATTTGGGGCCTCCTGAATTATTTTTGTATCACTTTCAGGCATCACTGATAAGTTCCAGCAATCACATATTGAAAAATGATTATCTAAAATAATTCATTGAAGGCTTAGAATTTTTTTTGTTTTACCATATTGAAAAGTATCTCACTACATTTCACTATCCTTAGATTAAATGGCGTTGTGAGCAAAACTAAGTCAATTTATAGTTTTAACTTAATACACATTGCTTATAAACTTTAATTTTTAATTATTTCTTCTTGATTTCACAGTTGCCTCACACTGCCCATTTGCATAGAGCATGGATATGAACTGAAAAGGCACCAGACATGAAAAAAGGCATTCACAAACTAATATAAATGCAGTCCAAATAACAAATATGAAAATCATGTTAACTTATTATATTTTCAGTCTAAAAAATATTAATCTAATAAAGTTATTGTCATTGATGAGCATACTTAATAAACATGAAAAGCACCTACTAAAAACATATACACTAGTTTTAGATGTTATCAAAATCACAGTGTAATTCAAATGGGTATTAAAATTTTGGACTTAAAATAGCTCCATTTATATGCATGTAGATGTTCTCACAGGCTGTAGAAAGTCCTCACCATGTTCATTTTAAGATGGATATATACAGCATTTACTTCAGTTCACAAAGTGTGGGCATAAAACAATCTACAGAAGCTTTTTACAGGGTTTAAAAGAGTTCTAATCACCCATGCCAACTGCACTCCTCTCTCAACACAAAACTGCTTTTGAAATCAAGCATTCATTTGCTAAAACAAGGCATCTGCTGTTAAAGAGATTGATTATCCTGGGGCCTGACCTAATTGGGAGATTAGATATGGTTCCCTACTCTGGATGGCATGGTTTATAGAGAGAGAGAAAAAAAAAAAGAACAAACTTCTTTTGAACTCCAGTGCACTTTTACTTAATTCTAATTTTCTTTAAATAGAAAACAAACAGTATTGCAAAGCAGTATTCACCAGTATTGTCAGGTTGGTGAAATTGCTGTATTATGAACTATGAATTCACTGAGTTTATCAGGTCATTTCATTAGTAACAGGTACATATCCACTTTCATCACATAATCCAAACACTATAAAAAAAATGACTTTCTGTCATATCCCACTGAGTTAAGATCACTATATAGTGGATACACACACACACACACACACACACACAAATCTGGCCTTTTACTGATGGTATCATTTCAGTTTTTTCTATAGCCTGTTAGGTATCAGTTTTTCCCCCAAACACAGACATCACCTCATTGCTGTGGCTAATTGCATTTTTCTTCCTAGCCTTTGACAACGAGACCTTTGTTAATGCTATTCACCAATATATCAGACTCGGGTCATCCATCCAAAACATGACAAAAGACCCAGATGCTCATGTAAATTGCACTCCCCAAAAGTACTGCCCTCTTCCTCCATGCAGATGCAGATCCATGACCCCCTCCCTTCCATTTTTGTTCACTCTCTTTGTTTTCACTTAATCTGTCATGGTTGGAAAAAGTATTTATTCATAGACTTTACGAAACAGTATGCTTTGTTTACTCAATAAATCAAATAATCAGATAATTATGAAATTAGATACAATTTTCTATACAAAATTTAACAATTGCTTATTCCAGTTGAACTTCGAAATCAGATCCATTTTCCAGAATAAAGACTTCTTTCTACTCATTTTTTACTCCTTCTTGAACTCTCAAGATAAAACCAAGTTTGTCCTCTTTTACTGAAGGAAAAAGGTTTCAAGCAGAAGAGCAGGACTGAATCATTCATAAATTACCTCAGAATTAAAAAGTTAATTTAACTACTTGATGCTTTCTTATTGCTTTCAGTAAAATTGCATTAAGTATTAATTACTCAGAATTTCTACTTTCTAAGGTCTCAAGTAACTTAAAAATAATTTCAAGAGACTTAGAAACTATCAATACTATAATGATGCTTTTAAAGGGAGATTATTATGGATTCAAATGACATCAGGATCATACTATGTGTGTAGATATATCTATATTACAGGATCAAGACTTCTTTCTATTCATTTTCACCCTTTAGATATTTTCATCTCATATATTTTAATATCCACTATGTTTTAGATACTAAGTCACAGTAAGAGAAGGCAGAAATGGATAATTTTTTAAATGAAAAACAATTTATCCAATAGCAATCAACAGCAATATTTTGGTATTTTAAAGAGAGTAAAAAAATCAAATTAAGGTATATGAATTTCTGATCTCAATTTTAAAGGTTTTCAAATTTAATTAAAATTGACTGAAAACTTAGTAAAATGGTAAGAAACTTCTAGGGTTCCTGGAGCTACTATGCAGTCACAAATACAACCACACTAAATTTACTACGCTCATCTGTTGGTCATGATACCAAAAAGAAAGGCAGAAATACTTTATTGAACTTATTTAATAAAATGATATCAAACACTAGTAGCCATAGAAAGCTTAGCAAATATTATGGAATATATACGTAACATTAGGAATTGAGTGACGCAGGCCATCAGTTTATTGGCATTCTCTATGATGAGGCTGAAACGTGCAGGCCTCTCTCTCTGAATCAAGTCAAGACAGAGAGCAGGACAGCTTATACAAAAAGAGCAATGGAAGACAGGGCACACAAAGCCAAGAGGAAGGATAGGAGATTTTTTTAATGACTGAAAATTTGGAGGAGTTAAAGAACCAGAAATCAAAGACACCAAAGATGTCTTTGGAAAGGAAAAAAAGGAGGGAAACTGATGAATCTATGATAATGAGGCAAAACCTGGGATTCTCCTGGTAATTATAGCACTCACCAGACTTTAAACAGTGAAGAAATACTCGAGAGCTTCTTGCCTTGACTGTTACTATAACTCTGCAATCTGTACTTTTATCAGCTACACTAATGTTACTAAAACATCACTCTATGTTGTTCCCAGGTCCAAAAACCTTCAATGGCTCTCTAATGTCCCGGAACAGTACAAATTTTCCAGCCTGCCACACAAGACTCTCTAGAAAAAAGACCCAGATGTGATCTAATTACATGAGGACTGTGTCCCGGGTAAAGTGAGCTAGTTTGGTGCTTAAACTTTGGGTCTATCGATTTTAAGTTCTGTGCCTGTAATGTCCTACTTATATGTCTACATCTACTTTTTCTTTATGACTCAAATTGGAGTTAATATTCTTCATTAAGAACCTAACCACCACCCATATCTGCCAGCCAGTTCTAGGCACTCTTTAAGTTCTTTGTCCTCCAAGAAACATTCCATAGTTATCTTTGAATTCATTGTGCATTTGCTGCATACATTCACTTGATTCCCATCTGATACCTCCTATTTGCAGCTATTTTTGTGTATCGGCTCCCCAATTAGATTTGCCTGGCAAAGAAAGGATGTTTTCTTTTCCCTCTTGCAGTCACACAGTACCACATCATGAGATAAATAGTACTCAATAAATATCTATCGAGAAAAAATATCTACTGAGAAAAAAATGCTCTGTATTGTTAATTCTCCTTGGTTGACTTTTCTTCCCATTCCCCACAATGGCTGCTCAAAAAAACCTTGTCTGTCTATCTCTGCCCTCCCCCACTTCCCTATCTTGCCTTTTCCTCCACTGAGAACTAAAAGTTATTGCAATACTGTGATTTATAGAAAATTTATATATTTGGTCAACCAGATGACCAAATACATATGAGAAATATATATATATACAAGCATACATACACAGTGGCCAAATATATATATATATATATATACAATGATAAATATTTGGTCTTCATCCACAGTTCCTGGCTCACAGCTCCCAAAGCCCTTGAAATTTCCTGATCAATAAGGGCAAAAAAGATAATATTTGGTCTCCTGCCTTCAGTTCCAGAAAAAGCTCCAGGGAAGGTGACTTTTGGGTCCCACCCAAAGGACGGGGGCTGGTTGCCAGGAAAAGCAACTCTGTGCTTAGAGGGTTAGAACTTTCAGTTCCACCCCCTGATTTCCTGGGGAGAGGGGTTGGAGGTTGAAGCAATCGCCATTGGCCAATGATTTAGTCAATCATGACTACGTAATGAAGCCTCCATAAAAACCCAAAAGGACAGCTTTTACCCTTTTTCAGGGAGCTTCCATGTAGGGAAACCAGAACACCTCATGTGTTACACTGCCAGGCTCCACGCTCCAAGAGGACAGAAGCTCTTTTGTTCAGGACATCAATCTATGTATCACTTCATCTGGCTATTTATTCATATCCTTTAATATTCTTTTATAATAAGTTTGTAATTAGTGAGTAAATAAGCTTTCCTGAGTTCTACGAGCCGTTTTAGCAAATTATTTGAAACCAGGGAGGAGGATGTGGGAACCTCTGGTTTGTAGCCAGTAGGTCAGCAACACAGGTAACCAACCTGGGCTTGAAACTGGTGTCTGAAGTGGAGGGTGGTCTTGTGGGACTGAGAACTTTACCTGTGGAATCTGATTCTATTTCTGGGTAGAATCAGATCGTGTCAGAATCGAGTTGAATTCTCGGACACTGCTGGCGTCAGAGAATTGCTTGCTGCTGTACAGAAGCGCACACACACACACACACACACACACACACACACACACACACGCTGGAATTGGGTCCATGAACCCTTTGCAATTATCCTCAATGTTTCATTAAAAATAAAAATTTCTATACTCTCACCTCTTCTTTCTTGTGTATTTTCATTTCCCAAGAAACTGTCTCTTTTAAGGCGCTTATTCCCCACTTAGGTCCTCGATGTCACTGTTTTCTGTGGCCTCTGGCTCTATTAGTTGTACCTTTCCAACTTCCAGCTTCAGTTTTTATATTTCTTCTGGCTCTCTTTCCTCTATATTCCTAAAAATAAAATTCCCAAGATCCAGCAATTGTTCATGCTATTTCCCCCACTCTCCAAGCCTCTAATTCATAAAACTTTCGCTTCTATCTCATTATCCCTCACTTCCAAACTCCTTGAAAAAGACTTCCATCCCCTCTTCATGCCCCCAATTGCTTCCTCTTAGTTCACCAAAGATCTCGAGTGCAAAATCAAATGATGTGGGCTTCCCTGGTGGCGCAGTGGTTGAGAGTCTGCCTGCCAATGCAGGGGACACAGGTTCGTGCCCCGGTCCGGGAGGATCCCACATGGCACGGAGTGGCTAGGCCCGTGAGCCATGGCCGCTGAGCCTGCGCGTCCGGAGCCTGTGCTCCGCAATGGGAGAGGCCACAACAGTGAGAGGCCCGCGTACTGCAAAAAAAAAAAAAAAAAAATCAAATGTTTTCCCAGTCATTCTTATTTGTACTGAATTGCATACCAAACTACTAAAATATTTTCCCACCCAACTCAGATTCACTAAGTAGGTTTTTAGGACATTCATTTCATGATTTGCCTCCTACTTCTCCATTTCTTCTGAGTTTCCTTCATTGTATCTTCTTCCACTATGTGACATTTTATTAGTTACTACCCCCAATTCCTTCCCTGAG
The DNA here is from genome assembly GCF_025265405.1 of Mesoplodon densirostris. Taxonomy (NCBI): domain Eukaryota; kingdom Metazoa; phylum Chordata; class Mammalia; order Artiodactyla; family Ziphiidae; genus Mesoplodon; species Mesoplodon densirostris. The sequence continues at coordinate 85,824,936 of NC_082661.1, read as the reverse complement.
TCTTTTCCTGACCCAAACTCACTTGAACTCACCCAAACTCATCTCCATGTATACAATTTCACTATGATCTCTAAGATATCACACTTTATTCTTCAGAATTCAAACACATGAACACATTTTCAAAATGTCTCTCAGATTTGTCATCCCTTTACATTTTTATTGTACTGGACATCCTCACTTCCTTTTGTCAGAACTACCCACAGAGTTGGCAAGCTGAGCAGAAGGCTGGATTTCAATCACCAATCTGTTCCTTAGCCAGAGCATTTGTATAGTACACAAAATAAAAAACAATTTCTGCTGTTGCAGTCCTACTCAGGGTACCCTTTTTAGCTGCCCGCTCTTAAGCTGAAGAGACAGTACTTCACCCTGGGCCCCACCTCTTGTCTCTCTTCCTCCACTTCTGGCCTCTTTCCCTTGCTCCAACCCCTATCCTAAGCCCAAAGTCTTCTCTCTATGGTGAAACCTATGTTTCCATTAGGTTTCCAGCCATTCGGCTTCATTGTGTTCCATTGCTGGATGAGTTCCAGGAGTTTCACATCAAAAATGGAGGGAAGGACAGGGCATAAGGACCCCTCAAGCTAGATTATTGAAAATCTAGTCAGACCTTCCACACTTTCAGGATTCATATCCTGCTATCATCTAGATGGCCTGGACCTTGGATAAATTAATCCAACCTCCTTCTGTAACTTAGTTTCCTCCATTGTAAAAAATGCACGTAATAATAGTACATAATTCATGGGCTTGTGAAGGGGTTAAATACATTGATTCACATAAAGTACTTAGAAGAGCGCCTGGCAGAAAATAAGTGCACAATTAAAGGTAGTTAGCATTATTATTGCTTCTTCTTTGTCATAATGTTAAGAGAGCGTCTGTCCCAATCTCTGCCTTAAGTTGCTTTACCTAAGGACTCCTTCAGTTATCCTAGACTAAACAAGTACCAGACAAGTACCAGGAGAGATGCATGGGAAAGTGGAGGAAAAGCTACCTAAGTAATAATAATAATAACTAATAATAACAATAATATAACAATAACAAGAATCATATTAATAGTAAATCAAAGCTTCACTTGCATTATCTAATGGAATCCTTACAAAAAATTTATGTGGCAAGTACTATTATTACCTCCATTTTACAGATAAGGGAAAAAATTCTTAGATAATTTTTTTTAAATTGTCCAGATAGTCTGCCTCTAAAAAGTTTCTAGAACATGCTATTTTGGCATCCCTTTCTTGCACATTTGCCTAAGAACTCTGCTTCTGATAGATTGCTTGGAGGTTCCTGCTTCTTTAAGCAATGCCATGACACTCCACCTCTATGCTACCAGTAGTAAAGCTCTTTCTCTTGTGATCCAAATGGGCTTCTACCACATAAGAATTTGTTGAAACTCTGAAGAGGGTTTTTATTCCATGCCTTCAGCAGACTTAAGTGGAAAATGAATGAATGGGATTCAAAAGTCTGGGGCACTCCTTCCCAATAAAGATAATGTATTTTCCTCATAGGATTGCTCTGACAGAAGCCAGCAAGAACGAAAACTCAAATTTCTATACAGGCATGCAAGTTGGCCAACCTAGCTACATCCATTCCATGTCTGCCTGGGAGAGGGGACAAGCAAGGACCATGACCATCCCCAACTTCTGGTGATATATCCCTTCAGCCAACAGGGTTTCTGCATACATTCTCAAAACCAATTATTTCCAAAGTGGGATGTGTGCACAAAACAATTCACTGGGGTACAGGAAGAAATGTAGAATTCCCAATTATATTGACCCTTTAAGAAAATAAGCTGTACTAAAATGTAACAAATGGATTGACACCGACACCCTCAGAGTCTGCACGACAGAAAGTCACAGGTCACGACTAGTATCCCCAAAGAAATGAAAGTCAGCCGTTGCAAATTTAATGGCTCTTTCTCTGTGCAGCTAACAGTTGGTACTGTGCTATCTAACAAGAATTTCAGAAAAATTAACATTCATGTTCTTTCAGAGAAAAAGTGACTTTTAAAATGAACAGTTTTTTTCAAGACACTCAAGCTACTGAGAGAGCATGTCTGTGTCAATTATTTTTTTAAAAAAACTTCATCTGAACGTTGAAAAACTTGGAAACAAGTTTTTCTAATCTATTTATAATATTTCTAAATTACAAATTAGTTCCAAGGGCAATTAAAAGATAAAAACAGGGGCTTCCCTGGTGGCGCAGTGGTTGAGAGTCCGCCTGCCAATGCAGGGGACACGGGTTTGTGCCCCGGTCCGGGAAGATCCCACATGCCGCGGAAAGGCTGGGCCCGTGAGCCATGGCCGCTGAGCCTGCGCGTCCGGAGCCTGTGCTCCACAATGGGAGAGGCCACAACAGTGAGAGGCCCGTGTACCGCAAAAAAAAAAAAAAAAAAAAAGATAAAAACAATTAGTTCCAAACTAATAGAAAGGTGCTGTGTTTTCATAGTTTTAAGAAGTGGACCAAAACTGCTTAAACCTTTGTTTTAGACCCATTTTTTAAAATTATAAAAATACAACACTTTTTAGTTTGTAAGAACATCTAATTGGCACCAGGAAAATGGGGAATTTAATAACTTTTCAAGGCTCTGCATAATTGCTAAATACAGGTAAATAAAAATAAGAAGTCAACAAGGAACTCTCATTAGTATCTTCATATCTTTGTGATGTAACTTTTTTAGCTCTGATGGTCAAAAAAACAAAAACTCAAAAAACAAATAAAAAAATCCAAGTATTAAATTAAGCTGAAGTACCTGACTTTTAAATCACTCTTCACAAATAATTAAACCAAGATTTTTAAGAAAAAGGAAGCATATTAACCATGTAAGTCTTAATACAGTTAATATATTTAGTGAAAGTAAAATTATTTTCTAGTGATACAAGAATCATTTTTTAAAATAAATATTTCTTTATCTCATCTTTCTTAATTTCCTACATACATATATATACACACACACATATACACACACTATACCTAATACTGTGGAAAATGTATATAATTTAGAGATAAATAAACCTATATTGGCGTGTATTCATTATCTTCTCTGTTACTGATGAGATATACTATTTTAAACAAGATCTCTGAGAAAGAGAAGAGGAAGGTACATTTACAGTTCCAGAGTCCTTTGAATAATCTTCCTTCAAGTTCCAGTCTCCCAGAAGGCACAGGCAAGTGTACTTGGGGCCTTAAGTTCTTCCCACACTCCTGATCTTTCTCCTAAGGCAGGCAGCCATCCTAGGAATAGCAACACATAACTTCTTAATTCCCTAAGATGTTCAACTTCTGTGTTAACAATAGCATTTTTGGCTGCTCTTGAGAAGTAAATATCATAATTTCTTATTATTTTAAAGGAGATTAAAGGTAGCTCAAAATTAATAAGAATCTTAATGTATAATTCCAAAAACAAAAAGAAATCTATCTTATTAATAATTTTTTAATTATACAAACTCATAACCACACATTACTTTTAATAACAAAATTCTGTGAATAAATTTTAAAAACATCTAAATTTATGTAAACTAAAATGCTACAGTCCATTGTTTCGCATACTAGAGTCTGCAAGAATATTCTTGGAGATATACTAATTAAATGAAACTTGATTTCAAGTTTTCTTTTGTTTTGATAATGGCGTAACACAGGTTTAAAGAAGTATATACTGGATAACCCAAACAATTGTCTTAAAACAAAACTGCAATCTATTTTGGAGTAAAATGTTACCATCTATATTTACAACCATATTGGGACTAAGCAATCAGAAAAAGACACGGTTTAATATTTAATCCACTTAAGCTCCAGCATTAAACCCAGAACTGTGGAATTCAGTAACCCTTTTTGCTGTTAGTTGATGTTAAACAGGTTATATATATCATTCAAGAATTAAAAACACCGTCATAGCCAATTTATATGTAGAAAGCCTCAGCACAAATAATAGAATTAATGTGCATGACTGATCTGTAACCTGATAAATACGGCTTGACTACTGTATTGTTTGAATGAGCTATAAACACAATGCAAGTTATAAGAAAAGTGTTTCAGTTGAAAAAGCCAAGTTTATCTAAATAGAAAAATATAAATGAATTTAAAGTAAAGTGATTTTCATGTTCTCACAAAGCTTTTTTTTCCCATAAATGTTTTATGAAAAGGTACTAACAAATATTTGAGAAAGACCCAACTTTATGGCTTATTTATTTTGTTTTGTCTATGGAATGTCTCAAAAAATACTTTTCCACTTACTCAAATAACATCTTAGTTGTATTATTAGTTGGTAGATTCAGCAGAACTAATTCACCTATATTTACATATTAAGCAATAGTAAAAATGACTTTCACCTACAAAAGATTCAGAAGCAATAAGCTTAAAATGTACTATAGGCATAAAATATTTAACCAAATTTAATATGTAATTATAAAATCATTTAATGCATTAAATCTGTTTTTACTAATTTAATTGCAACCATGGCTTTTAATTCTTCACAGAGGCTTTGTGTTGTTAGTTTCCATATCAGACACTCTTCTGAGCTGTTTTGAATTTCATTTACATTTTAAAATATACTCTGCTGTCAAAGTCAATTGATTGCAGAATCCATTCTTCATATATATATTACACACACACACACACACATATATATATAAATGTTCCAAACAGTCTCTGAGGATTAAATAGGAATAAGAGTACCTACCTTTCAAGTTATGCCTTTTGGTGCCTAATCATGGTTGAGCTATGGAAGACTTCTAAGTGACTATATATTACTTATCATAATAGATTTATGATAAAATAATATAACATGGTAATACTTTCCGGTAAGAACAGCCCATGCTTTTCATTACAAGAAATTATGGAATTATTAATAAGTTTTCAATAATTTTTGTACTGAATTTTTACTAAAGATAAAATTTTAATATCCTATATATGCAACTGGATCATTAAAAATGATGAATTATGCAGGTACAGAGATATATTTGTTAAGTTTATTAAGCCATTGCGCAAATTTCATGATTCAAATTTGTTCTATCATTTTGAACATGTGGACCAACAATCAAAGAGTCCTTAGAAGGAAAGTATTTGGGGAAGATGGATCTTTAGGAGATTTACATTACACAATTTAATTCTTAAGCTTATGAAAAAATGTAAACATTCATTAGATCTACAAAATAAACCTTAAGTAATCAGAGTAGAAAATTTCTGATTTTAATTCTTGCTCTTCACATCAAATGAGAAATTATCTATATAAGAAATAGAATAATTAAGACTTATGACAGCATCCTTTCTTTTAAAGAGAGCAAATTCCCCATACTGACATAAATATCTATGTGCACAGAATTTTTTTTTTTTTTTTTTTTTTTTTTGCGGTATGCGGGCCTCTCACTGTTGTGGCCTCTCCCGTTGCGGAGCACAGGCTCCGGATGCGCAGGCCCAGCGGCCATGGCTCACGGGCCCAGCCGCTCCGCGGCATATGGGATCCTCCCAGACCGGGGCACGAACCCGTATCCCCTGCATCGGCAGGCGGACTCTCAACCACTGCGCCACCAGGGAGGCCCGGCACAGAATTTTTAATCTAAATTTAGTGGATAAAGTTAATTTAATTTTATTAAAATTATCATAAAGATAAGCATTCCTGTTTTACCCATTTTAGAACAAAATGCTCTATTTCAAGATATTGGACTCAAGAATAACACCTGGAAATGTGATGGAAAACTGTCATAAGTCTATCAGAATAATGACGCAACAAACTAAAATGTTTTCTTTTTCAGGTAAAAACAAATATGCAACTTAAATGTAAATGTAAATAAATATGTTTTCGGGCATGTGTGTATGCATACATGCTACATGTTTAAAAGAAGTGTAACAGTTCTGTAATATATTATGATACAACATTTCATTGTGATGTGTTCCACACATACGAATACCTTAGAAATCTCTAAATTCTTTTTTCCTCATTTCACTTTGAACTAAAGCACATATACATGGACTGTTTTTTAAAGTATTATTTTACATGTAAACAGTGCCATCTTGTGGCGTTTGAAACTATTTGCACACTGGCATAAAATCATTAAGGACTGTAATTGCCATTTTCTTGACAAGTATACAGGTTATTGAACACCCTTAGTCTAAAATCAGTTAGTATTTTAAAAATAAGAGCATTTTCCAGCATGTCTTCAAATAGAAATAATTTTAAAAGAAACTAAGTCAAGAACCCTAGACTCTATTACTATAAATCTTATACTAACCAGATATTGAATCTTAGACTATGTAGTCACTCCGGACCTCAGTTTCCTCATCTCTAAGACTGTCCAGCTAAGTTATTAGTTAACTGCCTAAAATTCCATTTGATTCTAGTTTTGGAAATTTTAATGAGTATTTCTGATTTTAGCATTCTAATATGGAATACAGGTCTGTTTATGACATACGTTTTCATACTCATCTCTTTTATAATTCTAGGTTATTTGATTATGCACTCTGCTTGAATTTTCTTCAGAAATAAATCTTAATTTATACTTCTCCCTGTCCAAATAACCTTCCCCTAAACAATACACATTAGAAAGATGTCACTGAATTGTGAATAAAAGTAAATTCAAGTAACTGAAAACAAGTTTTTAAAAAACCTTCTGTAAAGATAAAGGTGCATGCTTTAGGTAAGATGGGATCAACGTCAAACCAAGTACCCAAAAGCTAATGGGAAAGAAGTTCCACCAAAGCTTCTAGAATCATAAGTGCTCCAGTCAAACAGAACAGTCTCAGAGTTGAGCAGCTCTACCTAACACCCCGAGAGCTCTGACCAACTCTACTGTATATGGCAGGCTTGCCACCTTGGATTCTGTACTACCATTTCATTCTTCCTCCATATCAGTCATCAAAACTCATTTCTTTTTTCAAAATGTCTTGCTCTGATGCATACTTTATTACTTAAACTCTGGCATCCATCTAGTCCAGGAACTCAACCTCCTAGGCCTGCATTACTAAAACTGCCATCAGAGTTTACTGCTTTTCAAAGAGTGACTTAAGAACTTGCATCAGAATCATTTGGGTTGCTGGTTAAATCACGTCATCTCCTAGACTCCAGAAAGTAGACCAGCCCTGTCCAATAGAAAGATGACAAAAGTCATCTATGTAATTGTAAATGTTCTGGTAGACAGATTAAAAAACTAAAAAGAAACAAGTGAAATTATTTTGATAATATATTTTATTTAATCCAATGCATGTATAGTATAATTGTAATATGTAATCAATCACAAAAAAATCAATATACTTTACATTCTTTTTTTATACGAAGTCTTAGAAATCTGGTACTCTATACTTGTAGCATGTCTCAATTCACACCAGCACACTTCAAGTTCTTAAGTCACATGTGACTAGGGTCTATGGTACTGAACTGAATCAGACTGAAAGGAGGGGGAACAGAAGCCAGGAATCCATATAGTTTGCAAAATACCCAAGTCATTCTTTCACATGCTCAAGTTTGAGAACCACCACTCTAGATGGTCCACTACACAATCTATTCTACTACCATTACTGAATTTACACTTGAAAAAAAACGCCCCTTTAATTACAACAATCCTAAGAATTTAGAAATCCTTGTACCTCTAGTTCAATCAACTCAAATGGGTATTGGTATTCAAAGCTCCCTAAAAGTGGCCTTACCGCATCCATCCAACCTGCTCTCCAACTAGAAAACATTTTGGGTTCTTCCATGAAGTTTTCCTAGGCAAATATTCAAATATTCATTTAACAAATATTTGTGGGGCACCCAATAAATGTCATCATGAATCCTCTGCCGAAATAGGAAGATACAAAAGATATCTTTAAATAATGATAATGTAATTGTTTTCATTGCAACAGTGAAAGCAGTGCTCTGAAATAGCACTATGGGATGCTATGAGAGTTCTACATAAGAGCAGAACCTTATACTCTGAGGGGTAAAAGAAAATTTCTTTAACGCAGTAACATTTAAGTTTAAAAAGTATGAATATAATCAGAAATTTGAACAGATAAAACTCAATTTCTGGGCAGAGGAAAGCACCTTACAAAAAGCCCTGAGTTTGAAATGTTACTAAAGGAGTAGGCAGGTTAGGATAGTAACCTGAAAGGAGGCTGCCAGGTAGGCAGAAGCCAGATAAGATCAAATTTATGAGACTTCAACTGTTTTTTAAGTATGCATATTTAAACAAAACTAGATTACAAATCCTCAAAAAGCACAGACCATGCTTTCTAAGCCTTAATCATTTCTTACACCTCCTCCTAGAACACAAAGTATTAACAAATACTTCCTCTATATATGGAAATCTCATATATTTTGCCAGTCTTCTAGAATCTCCAAAATTATACTAACGATTATTTGCATCTACTATATTATTATGAAACTGAAGGAAGTCTTTCCTGAAGTGCTAAGTAGTAAGTTCCTTAGAAAGAGAGACAATTTATATATGAAGTAAGGTGGGCATCATGCTCTACCAGCCTGATGCCAGAATTCTGGCTCTAACCCAAAATCCTGGTGGAAGGAATGAAAAGGTGGTAATTTAAACACACGCATACACACTTGTACCACAGAGACTAAAGAATGTAAGGAAAATATTTCACAGGGTCAAGTCAGCTTATTACCTATTATACCTGTTTCACTCTTCAAACTGATCAAATTCTGATACCTAACACTGTGACTAGGCAGAGCTCTGAGATGGCCCCCCAAATTTGTGGCTCCTAGGGAGCATATACTATATAATCCCTCCCCTTGAGTGTGGCCAGACATGTAATTATGAGGCAAAACCACTTTGAAGATTAGCTTCAACAAAGAGGAAATTATCTGGCTGGGACTGACCTAATCATGTAAGCACTTTAAAAGGACCTCCCTGAAGTCTGAGAGACTGGAAGTGTGAGAAGGCCTAAGGAAGGGCTACCTGGCAAAAACACAAGACTGGCCTCTGGCCAACAGCTAGCAAGCCAATGAGAACCTCAATCTAAGAACAAGGATATTAATTCTGCCAGGAACCAAGGGGGTCAAAAGAGGACCCCAGATTTTAGATGAGATCCCACCTGCAGACAGGTGCGTTTACTTCAAACTTATGAGACTATGTAGAGCACCCAGCTATGCCATGTCCCAGACTCCTGACCTAAAGACTGAGATAACAAATGGGTGTTGTTTTAAACTAATTTATGATAATTTGTTACGCAGCAATAGAAAACGAATACGCTCAGGCATTTTTCTCATATAATTAAGTAACAGTACATATGGTAGTTAAGTTTCTCAGACTTCATTTTACGAATAATTTTCCCACCTGCTTTAAGTATAAAATTGTTTCGCATCTCACATGAACATTAGCTGTGCACTATCTCCTTAATACTTCTCATCCTAACATTAAAAGTCATTTAATTTGTGAGTCAAAATTCACTGAAAAGCTCTTCAGTGCTGACGGGCCTTTTTGGTGAAGTGACCTTATTCCTGACCAGTCGCCTAGGGGTGGAGGGGTACACAATGCAAGCTGGCCCAGCAGACGCAGCCTCCTGCGGCCCCCAGACTCCGCCTCGCAGGGGGGCGGGGCGGGGCATAAACATGAGCTGATCCCAGAACAGACAAGGGATAGAAAAATGCAAGCAGTTCGTCCCTTTAACCCCTAACCCAATTTCTCAAGAAAAGCCGTCCACACAGTAATCCCTCTAAAACTGTGGCTGGGCTGCCGCGCACGCAGTTGCTTTACAAATTCCCAAAGCATCTAGCAAGTTCCAACCGCCCACTAAGGATCCCTGGGGCCACTTATGCCGCAGCTGGCGGACAGTTCATATCACTTTCAAAATATCTTTCAAACTCGGGAACTGTGCTCCTTGGTCGCTCTGTCCCCAGACCTAGGGAGCGGCCACTAAAACCTTGACCTACCATCTTCCCCCCGCTGTGCGCCAGGCAGCCCGCCGACCACAACTACCGGTGCCCAACGGGGATCCTCCCGAGCCTAACCGCTGGGAACAGCGTCACCACGCCTACCCACTGCGCCTGCGCGAAAGGCCGCTCCTGCGAAGGCCCGGAGATCTTGCGGGACCCAGCTGCGTAGGGCGGAGCCTAAAAGCTTGTCGCGCCTGCGCGAGGGGCCGACGGCGTCCTGCGTCGTTACTTTTGAAACGAGTGGCGGGGAACTGCTCTGGAAACCCCTGGTGTTGCTGTCTGCCGGGTGGAAGCGCGTGCTGTCATCCGTGGGCCTGGCCATGGCGCTGCAGCTCTCCCGGGAGCAAGGCATCACCCTGCGCGGAAGCGCCGAAATCGTGGCCGAGTTCTTCTGTAAGTCCTCGCGCAGGCCGTAGGGCGGGGAGAACGGAGCCCAGGCCGCCCGGCAGTCCCGCGGCTCGGCTTCCGAGGCGGGGGGAAGCCGGGTGGGCCGGAGCGGCCCCGAACCCAAGTCCTCTCAGCCCCGGCATCCTGCCCGGCAGGAGGAATCTGGGAAGAGGCGGATGCAGGCGCCTCCTCCGGACGCGTTGCTAATGATGGAGGAGGACGCCTAGGTGCTGCTGAGGCCTGCTTCGCGGTACAGCCCCTTCGCCGGGAGCGTTTCTTTAAAGTGTAGAGCTCACCCCTCACCATCACCCCCGCGAGGTGAAACTGGTCGACGGTGATGGACTAGAGTTCGGGAAGCGCCGTTCTGGACCAGGCCAGTTGTACCTTCTGATAGAACCTGGCAGAACTTGTGAGGATAAAAGGGGAGAGGCTTGCCTGGGCTTTGGACTAGTCAGTCGGTTGCCTATTTTGACATCCTCTAACCATACAGTCTGAATTTGGACTTGTTTTACAATGAAATGAAATTTGCCACTGGGAGATTAATGCAGTTTGGCATTTTTCTTTTATTGCCACATAACTGCAGGTATCACTTTCTCTCTTACTTAGAAGCAAGATTTTAAGGATTTTTAATGCCACTTTGTACCTATTCTGCTTTCAGCAAAACACACAAACACGTGTGTTTAGACATTTACAGCTTTACACCATTAATGAAACCATAGCCACATCTAAATATGCTTTATTTCCCGAAGTTACAAAGTGACAATGACTTTAATATTTCTTGTTTTCAGCATTTGGCATCAACAGCATTTTATATCAGCGTGGCATATATCCGTCTGAAACCTTTACTCGAGTGCAGAAATATGGACTCACCTTGCTTGTAACTACTGATCCTGAACTCATAAAATACCTAAATAATGTGGTGGAACAACTGAAAGGTAATTAATTGTTGGAAACAGTTTTGAGTTTTGCAGGCCTTCTATGATCCACATTTTCTAGCATCTTGGTGCTCATTTTTCAGCTCTGAACATGGTGGTGTAAAACACTACCACCCCACAGTGAATCAGCTGGGAGGAAGCAAATGCATATAAATTGAAAGACGTCCCACCCTTCCTCCACCACACTTTGATATGGCTTAAGAAAACAATCTCCATTAACGGAGTTTATGTGACCAGATGGAACATGTTTGAATTTTACTATTACGATGGTGTTGATTATCTGAGAAAAAAATCCACTATACTTAATATATTTTTTTGTAGTTGCTTGCAGTCTAAAACCATCATTATATAAAGATGAAGGAACTAAAACTGAATTCAACCTGGGGGACTAAACTTAAAAAAGAAGAACTACTAAATAACAGAGCGCTCATTAGAATCTTCTTATTTTCACCTATTTCCATTTGTCATTTTTTTTTAAAATCCTGCCTGAGTCAGTTGCCTTTTCTATCTGAACACTCATTTTTTCCTTTTTGCTCAAGAAGTTGCAGTATTGTTGGATCAATATTTGTTCTCCATCTATTCCTTTTCTTTATTTTTCTAGAATTCCTATTAGTTTCTCTTTCATGTTTCTCTCCACTTAGGAATCCCATTTCTAATTTTTCTGTGTTGTGGGATATTTTGCCTTACCTACCCATTTGACCTTCCAAATTATTAGTTCTAAAAAATGCTACAACTCTCATCTTTTTTTTTTCCTTTTTAATTTTAAAATTCATGAATCATTTTTTTTGTTGTTGTTTTAAGTAACTTCATTTTTTAAATTACATCACTGTATTTTCATTAACTTCAGGGCTAAATCACCCATAGTCATTCATAGGGCTGCACTTGGATTATTTAGTGTGGAACCTCTTAGAACTAAACTCAAACCCTTTCTGACTGAGTCAAATTTTCCTATTTTATGCTTTCATTGTACCATATTTTGCACCTGCATAGCAGTTACAATTTTAATTTCATGTTAATTGGTGCAGTGATTAGGTTAATGTTATCTCCTACACTCTTGCCTTGGATTAGGATGGAAGTACCGAATGTTTACGATCCTATCCTCAGCACCCAGTGCTATACCTGGTATAAATACTGAGAATTTGAAAACAGGAGCTAGGTTATTGATGGGGCAAGTTTTCTGTATAATTTGGAGGAGATCCAAAATAGCAGTGGTAGAAATTTGCTGAGGATAGGAAGTGGGACCCGAGAAAAGAGTTGCTTTGTAATGCAGTGAACCAAAAAAGATGCCTTGTTATGTGTTACAGAATGGTTATACAAGTGTTCGGTGCAGAAATTGGTGGTAGTCATCTCAAATATTGAAAGTGGTGAGGTCCTTGAAAGATGGCAATTTGATATTGAGTGTGACAAGACTGCAAAAGATGACAGGTAAGTAGGAATTTAAATTATTTCCACTTCCATATGCTTGTTCTAAAACTTGTTTTCTTTACAAAATGAGTTCTAATTATATTGAACAATTTTCATATAAGGTATAGTTTTTTCTAGGATGTTTAATTTGATCTTCAGTCTTCTGTGGAAAAGAACTGTGCTTACTTTGGCATGTCACTGACTTGTATAGTATTGCCTTTAGTCTAAATTGGCGAATTTCAAATTGTATTTATGGTGGTATATGCAAAACTCCATACAGTATACTAGGTGGCCCATTTTATCAATTGTTTAAGCATAAGGGATTATCCTAGACTCCCCCAGCTTAAGATGCAGCTCTACTGTATTTCACTTAATGCCATAAATTTCCTAAGACACTTCATAAACGCTGAAGTTTCCAGACTACCTGAATGGGAAATACCCATCATTATATGCTAATGACTAGCACTGTCCTAGGCATACTTACCTGTAAATTCAGAACCATTTCTCATAATGAAATGTAGTTTGCTTCTGAAGCCTTTGGTCTCTTTTAGGAAATGTTTAGCTTATAAAAATAATTTGATATACAATTTAATATCTTATTTGAGACAACAGGGAATTAGACATTTAGGCGTTACTAAAAATGCCAAAATGATTATACCAATTAAATATTTTAGATACCACTGTTATTTTTTTTTTAATAGGTACTGAAGTTTTCCTAACTTGAAGCACTTGGGAAATTTTCTGGTCATCTGATACAAAATGACCTGATCCTAAGACCAACCATAAAAAATGATTGGAAGGATAAATGAAATAATAAAAATACATACTATGCCTACTGTGGTATTATGGTTCCTAATAATGTACTCATTTTCTAAAAAACTCCTTTTTAATGTATTACTTATTTGAATTTGGAATCATTTAATTAGATAATAATCTTACAAATGTTTTAAATAACTCGTTAAAACGTAAATTAATTGATTTGGTTTCTTTGGTAGTGCACCCAGAGAAAAGTCTCAGAAAGCTATCCAAGATGAAATCCGCTCAGTGATCAGACAGATCACAGCTACAGTGACATTTCTGCCACTGTTGGAAGTTTCCTGTAAGTATTATACAACGTCACATTGCCTTAAATTTGTTGGGGAAAAGACTAAGCTACTATTTTAAGACTTACCCCTTTATTAAATTTTTTCTAGGCACTAGGATATATCAGTCACAGAACCAAGAAGTTAGCTTTACTGTAGGTTACATTCATGTTATCCCATGTGATTGATTATATACTTTCTACAAATATTTTTAACGGTTTTTTCTTTAAAGAAAAAAAACCTTGAATTTTTCATAAGATAAAGTGAAAGGAGTGCAATATTTTCTGTACTACAGTAAATTTCCATTGAAGAAAAGCAGTGAACTAGTTTTACAGACCAGGCTAAACTACATTTCTAACACTGTGTGGTTCAAAATGTGAGGGAGACAGGGCAGGTAGTTTTACTTTTGAAAAAATAATGTACCTTAATTATTTTATCCCCAATTTAGGTTCATTTGATCTCCTGATTTATACAGACAAAGATTTGGTTGTACCTGAAAAGTGGGAAGAGTCAGGACCACAGTTCATTACCAATTCTGAAGAAGTTCGTCTTCGTTCATTTACTACTACAATTCACAAAGTAAATAGCATGGTAGCCTACAAAATTCCTGTCAATGACTGAGGATGAGCTAAAGACAGTAATGTACTTATATTCTCAAATGTCGTTTTCCTGAAACCAAATCAACTTTAGTTGATATATTTCATTGGTTAATTTTTAGATGGGGAAAACTTAACATTATACTTTACTGAATCTGTGCATAATTGTTTCATTCCTTGGTACCTGTTTCACTTTCCATAGGGCTGATGTAAGTTATTGCACACTGTTCCAAAGGGAACTAGCAGATTTCATTAGCATTGTAATGTCAATTCCTTTGAAGGTAGTACTGTAGATGGAAAAACTTTTGCCATAAAGCTAAATGTCTTTCTAAATCAGACCTTTTGGTCAAGCAGCTTGACTCAATATACAGAAATATTTAAATATAAAATAGAGCAAAAGAAATATGAATATTCAGAATATTTGTTTAGATCCTGAAAGTAACTAATGATAGTCCATAAGTAATAAAATATTGCTCTTATTAGGTCCTTTTGCCATTTATTTCATTTGTATAGTTTCCATATTGAAAAACTTTCCAATTATTTGGTTTTTATTTATATAACTTGAACCCATGAAGCTATGGATATTCCTACTGTTCAAATTGCTATGATACCAAACTTTTAAGAATGTCCTTTTATGTTTTATAAAATCAAGCATTAAATGACAATGATGAAATAAAGTTAAATGTGTATGTTTTAAATTTGTCTTAAAATATTTTTATATTGGTGTGGTGTTAATACAGCTAAATAGTTATGATGCGTTAAGTACAGCATATTATTTCTTGTGCCTAGTATGGTTGTAGGGCCTAAGAATTCAAAGTTGAGTAAGTCTTGAGGTACTTTCAAATTAATGGACAAGCTTTTATTGTACCCCCTTCATCTCATAATAGTAGATTTAAAATAAACATTCTTTTTGTAAAATGATAAATGTCCTTTGTAATTAATTCAGTTTAGCAAATTTTAGATTGTAGAACCTTTCTATACTCTTAGCCTATTGTTAGTCTAATTTTCCATATACAGTTGACCTTTGAACAGTGCAGGGACTGGATCACTGACCCTCCAAGCAGTTGAAAATCTCAGTATAACTTACAGCCAGCCCTCCATATCTGTGGTTACTCCATACCCCTGGGTTCAACCAGCTGCGGATCGTGTAGTACTGTAGTATTTATTACAGTACTGAAGCTTGAGATCTTATGAAGGAGAGGAAAATATATGGCAAAGGACCATGAAGTAACCAAACAGGTTTACTTCATTATGTATTTGTCTTTATTATTTCACCTGGATAAACTTCTCTCTGATCCAATTGTGTGCTTGTTAAGAATAAAGGAAAATGTCTTACACCCTTTCATCTCTTAGAGCTGCTGGACAAATAGGTGCCAATTTTTGATGATGGGTATCGTGAATGCTGTTGCAAAGGCCAATCTCTAAAGAGTTGTTGAAGCTGTCTAACTGAGGTTCACCCACAAGTCTTCCTGATAAGAAAGTAGGTACTCAGAAATGGAAATAATGTTTATTTAGGGATGGTCAAGAGTCAACGTTTGAATTCTTGAGCTGTTCATAATCTGTTTAACATTTGAAATATGCATTGAGAAGGAAAGCAGAAATAGAGCTTGAGTAAAAATATGGAGAGAGTTGAAAATTATGGTCCTATTTTTTAGGAAATATGTTTGAAAGTTTTTATAGAAAGCAATTACTGCTTCAGGAAACACTGAATGCCCCTTTGTTAAACAATGGGAATAATAAAATGTGGTTTTTGCCCCAAAAAAGCTCACCAGCAGCAACATTATATATTGCTGATAACACATTTCTGTCATTTATGTTTCTGACAAATTAAGTGGTCCTAATATTACTACTTTTGTGATTTATTATGGTACTTCTCTCTCCTTTAAGAGTTATGTCTAGAAATTAATGCTCTGGATTTGAATGTTACCTTCAATAACAGGAGCTTCTGCCATACAATCTATTGCCTGCAAGTTACTCTATAGTATCAGTTCTGCATCAGCTAGGCTCTTCTTTTTTTGAAAACAGAAAAAAACTGGCTTTGAAAAAATTTAATGAAAGAATATTAGCTATGTAAAGAATCAAAGGAAAGGCTGAAAACCAGAGAACTAGGGCAGCCCCAGGGATTTTCAGTGACAAATGTGTGAACTCTGCATATCTTTATGTAATAAATGGACCACTGGTGTTACCCAATG
Source organism: Mesoplodon densirostris (assembly GCF_025265405.1). Lineage (NCBI taxonomy): Eukaryota > Metazoa > Chordata > Mammalia > Artiodactyla > Ziphiidae > Mesoplodon > Mesoplodon densirostris. The sequence continues at coordinate 85,808,484 of NC_082661.1, read as the reverse complement.
ATCTATCCAAATGACTCAGATTGCTGGTTTAAAAAAAGTGACAATGAAAAGCTTTGTTTGCATTTTAACAAGCTGAGATGTAAGACTAAGAATTAGGGGAAACTGCATTTTTAAATACTTTGATCATTTCGTCTCAGCCAACATTGTTAACATGGTTAAATTAGACTTCTTACACCATTTGCATGTTAACTGTTTACTCTTGTGAGGATTCTGAGGAGACAGTCTTGATCTTTCTCACCTCTTACAGATTATGTATCAATTCAGAAATATACATATTGGAGGTGAATGAGAGCCAAGCTATGAGCTTTACTGATAAAGCTAGATTGGAAAAGCTTTGGCCTAAGGTTCCAGCTGGACTTGTCCCACCCTCCTATACCTTGAGGCTCACCCTGGGAGGAAGATATTTAGACCAATAGATGAAAGAACTGTGACTGACTTCATACCATGTTAAATAGAGAGAAGCTAAGATTCCAAGAGAATCTGGTGGGCTTCTAGACCTGCCTGGGCTCTGACTCAGTTTTGCTCACCATAGGTAGAGGAATGAAACCATGTTCCAGTTGAGCCCATCAAGGTTTGAAATAGAGCCCCAGAAGGGACTGAACCACACCTGGTCTTCAGGATCCTTCTCTCAGTACCATCAATCAGACAGAGAAGTCAAGCCTCCATGGGAATTTTTACACAGAGGTATAACAATCTCATGTCTCCATTGGCTTTTGTTGTAGAGCAAACAACCATAACATAGCAACAATAAGCATTTTTTCCTCCTTCAAGTCTGCAGGTCAGCTGGGGTGTTGTCTTCATTCTCACCTAAGTCTACAGGTCATGTGTTGTTCTACCACTGAAAGGGCAGTGACTAGCCAGAATTCTTGAAGCTTAGTTTCAGAACTTGCACACTGACACTTTTCCACATTCCACTGGCCAAGAACTTGCACACTGACACTTTTCCACATTCCACTGGCCAAGGCAAGTCTTATGGCTAAGCCAAACTTCAGTGGGGAAGGGAAGTATACTCCTCCCAAGGAGATGGGGGAGAGGTGTGAAAATATGGTGAAAGGATCTAATAGACCAGGGGTTGGCAAACGTTTTCTGTAAAGGGTCAGATACTAGTTTAGGCTTTGCAGCCATATGGTCTCTTGCACCTACTCAAGTGATTCCGTCCTAACTTGAAAGCAGCCTTAGACAACAGGTAAACGAATGAGCATGGCTGTGTTCCAATAACAAAAACCAGACAGTGGGCTATATTTGGCACACGGGTTGTAGTTTGCTGATCCTGTAATAGATCTGTTTGCTGTTGTGTTCACAAATATTCAAACCCCTCCCTGGCTCAGAGCAATTGATTTTGTAATTTTCAGGGCTCACATTTAAAGCAACATCATTTGTTTTCTCCATCCATGGTATCTCAAATGGGATGGCTCTTTATCTCTATCCCATATTCTGTGAAACACAACTGGCTATTTAAGGTACTCCTCAGGACACCCCACAGTGAATTTTGATCTGAAAACTGGAAAGGGAGGTTCTTTGGCACATGATGCGTACGAAGAGATTCAAAATAGCATAAAGACTACACGCCTCCATTTTTAATCACTATATAAAAACATGTGGGCCTCCCTGGTGGCGCAGTGGTTGAGAGTCCGCCTGCCGATGCAGGGGATACGGGTTCGTGCCCCGGTCTGGGAGGATCCCATATGCCGCGGAGCGGCTGGGCCCATGAGCCATGGCCGCTGGGCCTGCGCATCCGGAGCCTGTGCTCCGCAACGGGAGAGGCCACAACAGTGAGAGGCCCACATAACGCAAAAAGGAAAAAAAAATAAAAAAATAAAAAAATAAAAACATGTATGCTGAATAAATGTTACTATTAGAATGCATTCAAATTTCTTAGGTTCATTAACCTCCTATATATTTTAGCATATGAACTCCAAAATCATAAGCATAATAAAGTAGGTATCCACATAGACATTTAATTTTTCTTTACCTTCTGTTTCCATTTAATTGATTAGTCTGTAAAATTTATCTTAATTTTATTTTCTGTGAAAGATCAGAATAGCTATGATGTTACATTGTAATGCCTGTATTTTCCACCAGGTGACACTAATGTAATACTTAAAGTGAATTTCTTCTGACTCTAAATTAGACTAATATTCTGCTTTTCTTTTTCTTTCTTTTTTTTTTTTTTTTGCGGTACGCGGGTCTCTCACTGCTGTGGCCTCTCCCGTTGCGGAGCACAGGCTCCGGACGCGCAGGCTCAGTGGCCATGGCTCACGGGCCCAGCGTTCCACGGCATGTGGGATCTTCCCGGACCAGGGCATGAACCCATGTCCCCTGCATCGTCAGGCGGACTCCCAACCACTGCGCCACCAGGGAAGCCCTCTGCTTTTCTTATTGGAAGTTAACATTGGGATTTCTGTCTACAAAAATATGAAGACATCAGAGGGAAAAACACAGCATCTCTCTTTTGCTAGGCACTTTACATGAACTATTTCATTTAATTCTCAGGCTTTAGTGCACAAGCAGAATCGTGGGGTCAATGGGCATGCAAATGGCACTATGTTTTTAAAGTTTAGATGGCCTCTTTTGACCTCAGCCAAGGAAGCTCATTTGACTCCACAACAAGCACATCAAAAGCAATTCTTCACCCTTTTCTTAATGGTTCTTACCTTCTACATCCTTTTAGCAATTGAGTGTCCAGAACAAATTACTTTTCCTTTACTGGGCTTTGAGTTTCATTGGTGAGTTTGTATTTACACTTTCCTCAGACGACTTTGACCAATGAATAGAAGGAACCAAAACAGAGAGGACTTTATCCTATGCCTTATCTATATTGTTTATAGAATAAATCAAGTGTGAATTTTCAAGCATCTGTGAAACAGTTTTCCAACTAATCAGAAGAACTGTTCATTTAACTACCTCGGTTACTCCTTGGGGAATTAATTTTTGGCTTAACTTGTAAATAACATTTTCTCATTCTTTTTTTACTCAGTGTATGAAATTATATTTCAAGTTATTTTGTTCAATGTGACCATGATAAAGGTTTGTGTTGGAACAACTATGGAATAGAACCTGTCTGCTAAACTTCACATTTTATTAGTTATATTTTCTAAAAACAGATCTTTAGCAATCTTTCCATTCTTGAATATGGCTTTGAAAGTCAGCAGTATTAACCTATGCTTATTTAAAAAAAAAAATCTAGCTGGGAAAGCTACTTAATCTCCATTAGAGTTGACAATCCTGTTCCAATCTGGCAAAAACATTGTAGCCCTAGCAACAAAACTATTAGAAAAGGCCTAGAGAGAAAAATGTCAGAGTTGACCCTCTGATTTCACAAGTCAGTTTATGTTACCACTTCACCTATTTTTGTCCTCCTACCATTTGATCTATTTTTATACTAGAGAAACATAATATAGTTTCATTTATTTGTGTAAAGTCCATTTCATCTACATTTATCTGCATCATTTTGCTATGTAAGCTTGTTTACACAAAGGAACTTACATCAGATCAAAATCTCTATTGTCTTGGAATTTTATTTGTGTGGAAAAGGCTTCTCTGAGTATAAGCAGGCCAACCATACTCCATTTCCATGCAAGGGAAAGATCTCAAACGTCTTTAAAAACTATATAGATACGGACATATTGAGTGGATACCTAGACATGGATATGATTTCTATCTAAATGGCAGTCTCACTGTCTAAGTGCAGAAGTTAGTAGTTTTAAAGATTGAGTCAGTGATATCCAAAATATTTCATGTCTAAAATACAGTTCTTTTATCACTATACTCAATCATAATAGTCAATACAGCTCTTTAGAAACCAGTTCAAAGCTTCCAGATCTAAGAAAGGAAATTTATAGGCAATGATCATCTACCATGTGCCAAGTACCAGTTAGGTGCTTTACACCTGTTCAGCCTGGTTCCTTCTAGGTGCATAGAGGCTGGGGCTGGTGGGGAAGTGGGAGACTTGGGCTACAGCCTGTGGTCTTGGAAACTGGTGATGGGACATGGGGAGAGCCATGAAGCAAAGAAGATGATGAAGTCTGAGTCCCAAATGACAAGTCCTCTGGAGTAAGGAATAGCTCCAAAACCTCAATTCAGGGCTGTGAGGGAAGAACAGTGTGGAAAGAGAAGGACTGGATCCAAAATGAACGTTTTATAACTGCTGATGCCCAGTGAGTCCCAGAGGATAACCATGAAGGAACACTGCGTAGGGAGAAAGAATCCTTCATAGAGTACCTTAGGCTCAACTTGTGGGCAGGGAGGGGATCCGGCATCAAATTAGTATATTACATGCATTATCTCAATCCTCACAACAACCCAATGAGAGTTATTATCCCCATTTTACACCTGTAAAAAGTGAGATTCGGGAAGGTTAAGTAATTTGCCCAGCTTCAAACATCCAGAATACATTCCCAGGCCTGACTCCAAAGCCTGTATTCTTACTGTATCTCATTGCCTCTCAGAGACTAGGGAACAAGGAAGGGTCCCCCTTTTCCAGTATGCAGACTCAGCCAAGGAGACTACAATACCACTTGAATCTAACTCCAGCTGGAGAATTGAAAACTCACAGCCACAATGGTTGAGTGTCAAGGTACATTAACTTTAAAAAAAACTGTTTCATAATAAGCTATCACTAAATGTTTATTAACACAGAGACTTTTGCTGTGTAACAGGAGCATTCATTTTCTTCCATCAACATTTTCTTCTCTCATTCCTTTCACTTGTTTTTGTAACTAAATGCTGTGTTGGGATTTGGGCTTCTGCTTTATGGGCTTTAACCAGTTTGAGAAATAGACACAGAAAACAGATTGAAATGTATGTATTATCATCTATATTACGGGGTTTCCTAGAAAAGCTGAGTAGGAGCAAGAGGCTTGCACCTAAAGCAGAAGTAGGTTTGCTACTACTCCCCCATGAATGAACTGTGGAACAGTCAGACAACTTCGGTCTTCCTCACTCAAGCCCAACTCCAGCATGGGAGTAAGAAGTGCCGCTCCCTGAACGCCAAGGCCAGAGTTAGAAAGCACTGTACCTGAGCTCCGGCAAGCCTTGGAAAGAGTTCTTCTTTGTTGCTTGGGATGGTGTGAGAGAGAAGGTGGAGAGAGGGGCCCCCAATATTTCCCCAGTACCACTTTCCATCATCAGGATCAGAGCAGAAACCTGAAGAGTGGAGTAACATGCATCCCTCCCAGTATTTGCCAGGTTTTTTTAAAAATATAAATTTATTTATTTTATTTATTTCTTTTTGGCTGCATTGGGTCTTCGTTGCTGTGCACGGGCTTTCTCTAGTTGTGGCGAGTTGCATGGGCTTCTCATTGCAGTGGCTTGTTGTGAAGCACAGGCTCTAGGCACGCAGGCTTCAGTAGTTGTGGCACGCGGGCTCAGTAGTTGTGGCTCACAGGCTGTAGAGTGCAGGCTCAGTAGTTGTGGCGCATGGGCTTAGTTGCTCCACGGCATGTGGGATCTTCCCGGACCAGGGCTCGAACCCATGTCCCCTGCATTGGCAGGCGTATTCTTAACCACTGCGCCACCAGGGAAGCCCATTTGCCAGGTTTTTAATCTTTTAGCATATTACGAGGCCAGTGTGTTCCACTGGCATTATGCCAGTTGATTTTAGGTAGCAGGGTGATGATAACAGGCATTTAAAAAAATTTTAGTAATTATGTATTTTAATCTGTATTCAGAAAAATATATAACATTTTAACATATCAGGAGCTAAAGATTTTTAAAGTACATACCTTATTCTTTTTAAATGTATCAGTATTGGGATGGGTGATATGCAAATAAAAATCACCAAGGCAGCACATATATGAAGGAAGGCTGGGAAATGATGTCATAAGCCATTGTACTTAAGTCAGAAGTAAGCCAGGGCGGGCTGTCCTCTCAGCAGGGCAGGCTGCATGCTCAGAGTGCTGCTATGTTCTTACCATCCTACACTCCACTTCTTGCTACACAAAGTTCCCCTCTGGAACTGCTGATGGGCATTTCACTTTTTGCCCACAAAAGACTCTAGCAACATGAGTCAGACAGGATTCCACGCAGCACCCTAAGCTCAAAATTCACTCCCTATTCTATTCTTATCACTAATTATGTCCTGTCACATTGTCCAAAATAGATCATCAGACTTTATGAAATGAATACAAAGACTGGATCAACACCATAAAAATGTCCCAAATTTGAACAATAGGAAACTCATATTTTTCAGCTTCCTCAAAACTAAATCCCCTTGTAAATAAAAGCCCATAGAAATTAAAGTCCAAATGTCTTCATTCCCTATTTTATACAATTGGCTCAGTCTCAGCCAGAGGGTCTTAGTTGTCTGGATTCCTATATCTGCAGCTGTGTCCTAGGCTGTCTTTCATAGGAATATAGCTTCTTCAGCCTCTTTAAATTCAAATCTCTAGTTAGCTCTACTCTCCAAGGGGGGGGGGGTAGCCACAAAAGAAACTGCAGCTCCACTACAGAAGTTATCACAAACAAAATTATGATCCCCAAATTAAGTGAACGGTATAATGTGGTTTGACATTGCTATTCTCAGCCAAAAAGCATGGCAGATAACTTAGTGGTACCTGCGTTGGAGACAGTGAGGACCTGAGAACACCTGGTTTCAGTCCCATGGCAGGTCAGCCAGCTGCACCAGTGTCGAGTCCAGAGCCTGGGAATCTGTGTTTACTGACCAGTAACTGCCCAACAGTTGTGCTTCTACGTGTATAATATATTTGTGTATTTCTTTGTGTTTTTTCTTGTTTTGTTTTGTTTGGGTGATGCTTGTGGGGATCTCCCCATATATATTGCCTACTTTCTCTCAGAGAGTGACATTTGAGACATTATTTCCTTCTTAGAAAATTTAGATATTCTGGTTTCTTCGTTTCCTCCTGTCTATTGTCTCATGCAAGATTGTGGTCTAGAGAAAACCTCTACTCCCAAATTCTTCCAGTGTGTTCTCTGTAGGGGAGAAGTATACTCTTCTCTGTGAAAACATGAGGGATGGGGTAGAGACCATCACCCTACTTCTTAGCTCTATGTTTTAATAATATACACTGCTTTATTTATTATGATAATAGTGATTGTCATTACTCTTCCATAAATTTTTTCCTTCCTACCTAGGCAGGTAGAGTTGGACCCAGCTAGGCAGTAGGCGACTAGAGTCAAAATTAAATTAGAAAAAAAAAAATTAAAACACCAGGATCACAGTAAAGGTGAGTCAGGATTACTCTTGTACATGGTCGGTGGGAATGTAAACTGGTTCAGCCACTGTGGAAAACAGTATGGAAATTAAGGATAGAACTTCTAAATGATCCAGCAATTCTACTTGTGGGTATTTATCTGAAGAAAACAAAAACACTAGTTCGAAAAGATATACGCACCCCTATGTTCACTGCAGCATTATTACAACAGCCAAGATATGGAAACAACCTAAATGTACAAGGGTGGATGAATGGATAAAGAAGATTTAAGGTATATATATACACACAACAGAATACTGTGTAGCCATAAGAGAAGGAAATCTTGCCATTTGCTACAACATGGATGGACCTTGAGGGTATTATGCTAAGTGAAATAAGTCAGATGAAGAAAGACAAATACCATATAATTTCCCTTTTATGTGGAATATAAAAAACAAAACAAACAAACAAAAGAAAAACAAACTCACAGATTGAGAGAACAGATTGGTGGTTATCAGAAGGGAAGGGATTGGAAGAAGGGTGAAGTGAGTGAAGGGGATCAACTGTATGGTGATGGATGGTAACTAGACTTACAGTGCTGGTTACTTTGTAGTGTATACAAATAGCAATTTATAATGCTGTATACCTGAAATGTGTATAAATGTTATACACCAATTTTACCTTAATTAAAAAAAAAAAGAGGGCTTCCCTGGTGGCGCAGTGGTTGAGAGTCCGCCTGCCGATGCAGGGGACACGGGTTCGTGCCCCGGTCTGGGAAGATCCCACATGCCTCAGAGTGGCTGGGCCCGTGAACCATGGCCACTGAGCCTGCACGTCCGGAGCCTGTGCTCCGCGATGGGAGAGGCCACAACAGTGAGAGGCCCGCGCACCACAAAAAAAAAAAAAAGAAAAGGAAAAAAAAGAAAAAGTAACAGAAGGATACCAAAGTTTAGCAAAACTTTAAGGAGATTCCAGATGTCACAGATTAAAGTACTCAAAAGTTAGTATTCCAAAAGGTTGGGCCATTGAAAACATAGAACACAAGCACAAACAAAAAATACCTAAACCTAAACTTCAGGGCAGAAACTTTTCTGTTCTTACGCCTTCCTGTCTCAGTAGGATCTGACCATTAGTGTAAGGAGAGAGACTGCAGCTATGGAGGAAAATGGTGCCAAGAACTACAGCTGCAGGAAGTTTTTTGGTATTTTTTTTCACTTTTTACTTTTGACATGTAAAATTAATACATACACAAGTTAAAAAACCTCAGACAGTACAGAGTGGTACTAAATGAAAAGTAAGTTCTCTACCTTACCTCGTTCTCCCCCTCCCCATTTCTAATCCAGCTCCCTTGGAGTATAGTTGCTTTACAATGTTGGGTTAGTTTCTGCTGTACAGCAAAGTGAATCAGCTATACATATACATATATCCCCTCTTTTCTGGATTTCTTTCCCATTTAGGTCACCACAGAGCATTGAGTAGAGTTCCCTGTGCTATACAGTAGGTTCTCGTTAGTTATCTATTTTATACATAGTATCAATAGTGTATATGTGTCTATCCCAATCTCCCAATTCATCCCACCCCCCCACCAGCTCCCTATTTTTAAACATTTTTATTCTGCTGCTGGTTATTACCATACCTCTGAAACTTATGTTAATTCCTCCATTTCTCGTTCATCAACTTTAGACAGTATCTATTAAAAGATGATAAATTTAGTTCATATTTCTTTATCCACTACTAAGTTTTTCCAGTTACAGTATTTTGGGTCTTCTGGTGTTTATCCATAATTTTAAAGAATATGCTTAAACCCCATATTTTGTTACATAAATTTTAGATAGTGTATCTTGATTCCTTACTAGATAAGGTGAGAAAAATCTGTCTGACATTACCTTCCACATCTCTCTGCTGCCTTAACAGACTTCGTTTTTTTTTTACATTATCAATGTTAATATTAGATTCTCTTTTATAGTTACTATTGTCTTCCAAGTTTTGTTTATATGTTGATTCTACAAACTGAAATAGCATTTACATTATTCCAATTATTAAATTACTCCTTACTGAAAGACTGAATAGCTCTACCTATTGAGGAAAAAAAGGTAATCTATATCATCAGAATGGAAAGATGAATGTTCCAAGTGTCAAGCTCAAAAGGGATTCCTTAAACCCAATCTTCAAGCATTTCTATTAAATTATTCATTTAGCCAGTGATACCTTTAATTTCCAAGAAATCTTTTTTCTTTGATTATTCTTGTTACCCAGCCACCTATTCTTTGGCTTCTTGACTCCTTAGATGTTAGGGTTTGGGGTTGTTTTTAATCTTTTTTTTTTCAGTTCTCTTAATTAACTGTTTTCTTCAGGAGTCAACTATTATATCTGTTCCACTTGGACCTTCTCATTTTTGCTGTTGGTTTCTTCTAAATTTCCTGGTTTTGTTTTGTTTTGTTTTTTCCATACACATGCATGATTAAAATGATTGATCAATACTGGTAGCATGATTTTCAACTGTGCCATTATAGACCTGTCCCTTGAATGAAAAGATGAATGGTAGGGTCTATGTAATATAAGCTAGTACAGTCAGCCCTATGCATCCATAAGTTCCACATCCACCGATTCAACCAACTTAAGATCCAAAATATTCCAAAAATATTCCAGAAAGTTCCAAAATGCAATACTTAAATCGGCTGTGCGCTGGCAACTATGTACCTAGCATTTACGTTGTATTAGGTATTATAAGTAATCTATAGATGATGTAAAGCATACAGAAGGATGTGCATAGGTTATATGCAAATACTGTGCCATTTTATATAACGGACTCGAACATCTGTGGATTGTGGTATCCACAGGGCATCCTGGAACTGATCACCCACAGATACTGAGGGATGACTGTATTCTTTAAGGGTACGTTTAGATATTTTGTTAACCATGTATTTTTTTTGAAATTTGAAATACATTTTTAATGTATTTTTTTGACTTTCAAAAAATGCATGAAAATATCATTTATTTATTTAGTTTTTTGTGTGCCAGAATTCACTCACTCACTCTCTATAACGAATACGCCTTGGACCGAGGGCCTGAAGGTTAAACATAATTTCCAGGTATGGTCAGCAGAGAGCAGCAAAGGGTAGTGGAACAAGTACTCACTGTCCAGGCCTGGGCATCCCTCTCTTTTACCTTTTCCTGGAGGTAAAAATCAATTAGCAGGTAGTAGAAGGTCCAGAGTGCCAGAATCAGGAGAGAAATTACTCACAGGGACAGTGACCCAGAATGGGGATTAGGCTGAGGAGGCAGTGGAAAGGTTTAGCCACAATTCAGAGCCTGGTATCTGTCACAGAGATGTAGACAACTAGACATCAGGAGGTGAATCATCAATTAGAGCACTTTCACAGTTCTGACTGCTACTCCCAGCCTGTCTAAAACCCAAAGTCTGGCTCCTTAAAGTAACAGGAGTCGACTCTCCACCTTGGGAACTGATACAAACTTCCTGTCTGAGAGTTGGTTCATGCTGCCAGCATTGGCTAAGGGCTCCACAGCCAGCCATTTTGAGGAGGAGACAGTGGGGTATGGGCACCAAATGCAAATGCTAACAGTTAATGTAAACACTCAGATACATTCCAATTAAATAATTTGGGAGTCAACCTAACCATGACGTGGCTTAAATATATTTTCTTCCCTCCTCCAGAGGGGAAACATTGTTTAGTTGTGGAAACACTGTATGACTTTGAAATTAGACAAATGTGACTCTATGAATTGTTAGGTATATGGCTCTCAGTTACTTAACTCTACTGAGCCTCAGTTTGTCCATCTGTAAAACTAGAAATAATGATTCTTACCTCACAAATCTGCTGCAAAGAAATGAGATGATGTACATAAACTGCGTGGCAAAGAGCTTGGCAACTTTTAGTCAGTCAACATTGGTACCTGTTCTGTCTCCCTGTCTTTATCTTGGAAGAAGATCCATGATACTACTTGCTCTCTTTGAACACAAAGTCTCGCTGTCTCCTAGAAGCATACTAACATTAATTGAGGGATTACTGTGTTAGGTACCATAGTAAGTTTTCTGAAGTGCTACCTCACTTAAGTCTCATAACCAGCCTATAAGGAATGTACTTTTATCATCATCTCCATGTTACAAATGAGGACATTGTAAACTGGTTTTCCTAGTCTTCTCACGTAGGGAGTAAAGAACAAGGAGGGATTCAAAACAGGTAATTGGATTCCAGAACTCATGCTCTTGACAATACACAATCTGTTTTCCAATACAGACATTTAATCAAAGATTTAAAAATCTAAGGGAAAAAACAGAATTAAGAAAATAGTCTTGTCTTTGCAGTGTGTTTAAATGTTGGTACTATTGGCATAGGATCACCTCTTCTATTTGATATTTAGGGCAAAATTTCAGTGTTCAATGACATAAATGAAAACACTTTGTTGCAGACTTAGAGAATGGACATGTGGACACAGCGGGGGAAGGGGAGGGTGGGATGAATTGGGAGATTAGGATATATACACCACCATGTGTAAAATAGAGAGCTAGTGGGAACCTGCTGTAAAGCACAGGGAGCTCAGCTCGGTGCTCTGTGATGACCTAGATAGGTGGGATGGGGGGTGGCGGTGGGAGGGAGGTCCAGGAGGGAGGGGATATGTGTATACATATAGCTGATTCACTTCACTGTATAGCAGACACTACCACAACATGGTAATTATACTCCAATAAAAAAATACATTAATAATTTTTTTTAAAAAGAAAACACACCTTGTCACTGTTATTCCATTTAGAGTTCTTTCATAAAATTAAAAGAACTAACAACGGTATTTGGAAGACATTCAGCTTTAGCTATTACATTTAAAGATAACTATTACATGACTAAGGAAAGCTTCCTTGATCTTTCTGAGAAAAGGTTTTCTCTCTTTTGCTTCACTACAAGGGGAAGATGGTACAAAAACACTTCTTTCTCAATGGATGCCTAAAAAACAATCACAATCCTGGTTACATGTAAGAATCATGCAAAACGCTTTTTATAAATACAGGTTTTCTGGATCTGGTGACTCAAAACCTCTGGGAGAGTACAGCCTAAAAAGCTCCTCAAAGCAATTCTGATGCATATCAGAACTGATTACCAGTGACTAGATTCTACAAGGAGAGAAGTCTTCCTGGCCTCTAACCTCTCCAAAAGGGAGAGGCAGAGAATGGAGATAATTTGGGAATTGGGGAAGGTGCAGAGATACGTTTGCCTACATTTCTTGCCTTACGTAGATTCTGCCACATGCTTGATGAGAGGCCAAAAAGTGTTGCCCAATGAGCCTCCATAGTTCTAAACACAGTCAAGCACGTCCAGACTAGCACTGTCCCTTTAAAACTGGTGAGCAGTCTCTGGAGGCCACTGTCTATATGCTGCATCTATGCTAGTTTGGTTTTAAGAGGAGAGGCCTTAACAAGGTCACAGAGGACTAAAAAGACCTGTGCTTCTGGCTTCCATCCACCTTTTCAGACTTCACCTTCCTGTACCTTCTGTTAGTGTCTCCAATCTAGCAAACTCTTTCATGTCTCTGAAATTTCATATACTCAAATTCTATTCCTTCAGCATGAAATATGAAACATCCTCTCCCGGACTTCCCTGGTGGCACAGTGGTTAAGAATCCACATGCCAATGCTAGGGGACATGGGTTCGATCTCTGGTCCAGGAAGTTCCCACATGCCGCGGAGTGACTAAGCCCGTGCGCCACAACTACTGAGCCTGCGCTCTAGAGCCCATGAGCCACAACTACTGAGCCCACGTGCCTAGAGCCCCTGCTCCACAACAAGAGAAGCCACCACAATGAGAAGCCCACATACCGCAACGAAGAGTAGCCCCTGCTTGCTGCAACTGGAGAAAGCCCACGCACAGCAACGAAGACCCAACACAGCAAGCAAGCAAGCAAGCAAGCAATAAGTAAATAAATATATTTATTTATTTAAAAAAAAGAAACATCCTCTCCCAACACATATTTTCTCTTCTCCTCTTCTTCTCTTTCCCTCTCTCTCTCTCTCCCCCTCCTTCCCTCCATACCTCTTTCCCTCTCTCCCTTCCTCCCCTTCCCCCCCCCAATTAATTCCAAATTATCTTCTAAAGCTCATTTCAAAGGAGCTTTTCAAAGGAGCCTTCCTTGCCTGCCCTCTCCACAATCAAAAGTCAGGTGTCTGGTCCCTCTTGTAATTGCTCATCTCACTCTAATTTTTCTTTGTAGTACCTACCAGAGTCTGGCATTAAGAGTTATTGGTGAGACTCTGTTTAATTTCTGTCTCCCCAATTTAAATCTAGGTTTTGTGAGAGAGCTGGGCCAGAGTCCCTTTTGCTCCCTGCTGCCGAGACCTAACCAGGTGCCTTTCTTTCAGTACAGGTTCAAACACTCTGCTAAATGAATGAAGTAAAAGAAAGAGAGACTATTTTAGATTATTCCTTTCTTCCTTCATCCACAGCAGAAAATTATTTCATAAAATGTTTTGAATTCCTCCAATGTGCCAATGCCTGTGAGAATTAAATGATAAATCAAAAATAGACTCATTCCTTGAGATCCTTAGAGTCTAGTGGGGAATAAAAGATATGTATTCAGATAACATTACAGGAACCTTACAAGGGAAACCACAAACTTCATTATATGATCAAATTTCAGTCCTCCACCGTTGTCAAAGGAAAGAGACCGTCCCTGTGAGGAGAGGTTAGGGGGCCTCACTGCTCGGAGGCTGGGAGTCAGCTGGATTTGAATCCTTTAGTTGCACTGTGGCTGCCTGGTTTCACAGCACCTCAACTATCTGTGCATCAGCCTCCTCAACTGTACAGTGGTCAATTTTCAAGTGGAAAGAGAAAGGTGTCTTTACATAAAATGTTTGTAGCAGATTACTGTAGGTTCCCTAACACTGAAGAAGATACACAGATGGCAAATAAGCACATGAAAAGATGTTCAGCATCATTAACTATTAGGGAAATGCAAATTAAATCCACAATGAGATGGCGCTACACAGCTATCAGAATGCCTAAGATAAAAAATGACACCACCAACTGCTTGTGTGGACTTGGATAAACAATCATTCATACAGTGCTGGTGAGAATGTGAAATGGTACAGCCACTCCGGAAAACAATTTGACAGTTTCTTAAAAAACAAAAGATACAACTACCATACAACCAGACATTTGCACTCCTGGGCATTTAGCCTAGAGAAATGGATACTTATGTTGACACAAAAATGTGTACACAAATGTTTGTTGCAGCTTTATCTGTAACAGCCCAACACTGAAGACAACCTGGGCCTTCCTTAACAGTTGGTTAAGCAAACTGTGACACATCATTATCATGGACTACTACCAAGAGTTACAAAGAAATGAACTATTAATACCTGCAACAATCTGGATGAATCTCCCATTATGCTGAGTGGAAAAGAGCGAATCCCAAAGTGTTACATACTGTATGATCCCGTTGATATAACATTTGTGAAAATGGCAAAATTAAAGAAATGGAGAAAGATTAATGGTTGCCAGGGATTAAAGAGGTGGTAGAAGTGGGAGGGAAGTCTATGTGGCTGTAAACTGGTAATATAAAGGATCCCTGAGGTGATGGAAATGTGCCATGTCTTGTTTCAATGTTAATATACTAGTTATGGTATTGTACTATAGTTTAGAGAGATATTACCATTGAGGGAACCTGGGTAAAATGTTATAGACTCTCTCTGTATTATTTTTTTATAGCTACATGGGAATCTACAGTTATTTCAAAATAAAAAAAATTAATTAAAAGAAAGAAAAGATGGAGGCAAAGTCAGGGAAACAAGTATGGCAGTTTGTCAGTTACAGCATGATCTTGACTACTACAGAATCCTCAGGCTTCATGGATTTGTTCACCGTACTCTGCCAAGTGCTACAGACATCCTCAAGTTTCAGTGCCAAGAACTGGAGAAAAAAGGATGTTTATGTCAATCAAAGAGCACTTGGAGCTTTCTGGTGGTCATTCAAGGCTTCACCGCATCAGGTAGCCTTTTAATATACTATTTTTGACCATCAAAACAGACTGGTGGTTACAAGAGGTGTTTTATTTCCTCTAAGACATGAGAACTAATTTTTAACTTCAGCACTGGTTTCCTGAAAAGCGGCTGGTGCTCATAAGATTCAGTGTTGCTGAACACAGGTGAGCAACTTTACATTCTC
This sequence comes from Mesoplodon densirostris, assembly GCF_025265405.1. Lineage (NCBI taxonomy): Eukaryota > Metazoa > Chordata > Mammalia > Artiodactyla > Ziphiidae > Mesoplodon > Mesoplodon densirostris. The sequence goes on along the minus strand of NC_082661.1, from coordinate 85,793,159 downwards.
GGGGCAGAGGGGGTGTGGGGGGAACACTTTTTTGGCTCCACAGGGGAGAATTTTCTGTAGAACTATGAAAACTTCTGCTCTATTTATCAGAGTCTTTATGTTCTGTTCAGTTTAGTTGTTTTACCTATTATGACCAGAGAGTTCTGTTAGAGCTTAGTCATAGCTCAACCAAATAATAGCTAAGCACTGCTTTGTATTTAGAAACTTTTTGATGTTTCCAGTATTATTTGCTGATCTTTGAGAATTTTCCCCAAAATCTGAATATGGATTTAGATAAGATTGGGGTCAATTTTCCAGAATCCTCCGTTATCTAAATTTTTATGTTAACATGACACCAAATTGTAGTTACGTCTTTGCAAATCTCCATATCGTTTTATTTTATCTATATTAGGCCACAAATTGTCCTCTTTTGGGTGGTTGTTGGTTTTTTGCTGCTATTGTTGGTTTTTACCATCTTGTAATACTCTCTACCTTTGGCCTCTTGGTTCTCCTCTTCCTACCATTTCGTGACCAGCTTTGCTGCTTTCCCCTTTTCCCCACCTCTAAGAGTCCACATGCGCCAGGGCTTTGTTCCTGAAACTGTTCTCTGTCCATACCAACTCCCTAAGTAACCTAATTTCTTTCAATAACTTTCAATAACTTACTGACTCCTGAATTTGAGCTGTGAAGCCATACTTGGGAGATTGAGGCTAACTTTTAGGGTTGTGTCAACCTTGACATTTAATATAAACTCCATCATATATTTGACCAGAGACTAGCTGTTCTGTGGTGTTTGATGTTTTGCAGGAGAAGCCCTTATGTTGAGGTGGACACCCACAGTGAAAATACTACATCATCTGAGGGAGCCAATCATAGCCTGCTGATCCAGAGCCCCGTAGAACTCAAAAGAGGTTGGAGAAGGCAGAAGCGGTACCTCTTCTCATTCAGTGATTTAATGCTTATGTCTAATACCAAGTGCATATACATTACATGCTCTCCCGCTTATCATACAGTTCCACGTTTGCTAACCCTTACTGTAAGAAAATATGACAGGCAGTGTCTCTCTTGCCTGGGGCTTACAGACAGGTGATAAAAATAAGAGGGGGAAATTACAGATTGTGATTAGTGCTTCTGATACAAAGTAGCTAGGGTACCATGTAGAAGATGGGACCATATTACAGAGGGGTTGTCCAGGAGGACCTCTCAAGGTGGCAGCCTCTAAGCTGGACCTGCGGGGTGAGAAGCAGCCACCATTTCTAGCCAAGGTGGCTGCGCCTTTTAGGCTGAGGGAGCAGCAGGCGTAAGTGGGTGCAGCTTAGCCCCCTGGAGGGAGTTCAGGGAAAGCCAGTGTGACTGGAGCCTAAAGTGGGGGGCACGATATTAGATATGATACTGGAGTCAGGGTTCCAGCCACACAGGGTCTCCACAGGCCTTAGTAAGGGGCTGATATACTATGCTGAAGGGTGTTTAACTAGGACAGTAACCATATCTGGTTTATATTTTTAGCAAAATTTTCTGACTATTGGTAGATGATGGATTTTGGGGTAAGCAAGAGTGGAAGCAGGGTGACTAGTTAGGGGAGGCAACAGTCATGATGAATAGTAACAAGGGCTCCATTTGGGGGCTGGCAGTGAAAATGAAAGATTCAGCCAGACAGATTTGGAATATATGTTGGAGACAGAATCAACTGGATGCACTTTCCTCTCAACCCTGAATACAAATGCAACCAATACCATAGACTTAGTGGCTTAAACAACAGAAATGTATTTCCTTATAGTTCTGGAGGCTGGAAATCCGAGATCAGGTACCAGTATGGTGAGGTTCTAGTGAGAGCTCTCTTCCTGGCTTCCAGGTGGCTGTCTTCTCACTGTATGTTCACGTGGCATTTCCCAACTGCGTGAATGTGGGGAGAGAGAAAGAAATCTCTCTCCCTCCTCAAACAAGCCCACCAATCCTACTGGATTAGAATCTCACCCGTATGACCTCATAAGCCTTAATTACATCCTAAAAGCTCTATCTCCAAATACAGTTGTATTGGCAGTGAGGGCTTCAGTGTACGAAGGTGTCAGCAGGGAGAGGGGGAGACACAGTTCTTCCACTGCAATGACTAGCAGTACTGAGTGGTGCCACCTTGTATGAGTTTTCACCACAATTTTTAGAAAACCACCTACAAGATCATTCCCACAATAACATTTAGGTACATTCAAGATCATTATTAATATGAAAAATTTGTTTTTTCTTGTTCCAGAAAGAAATAACAATTAAAATGAAATAGCCTCCTGTGATATCTCTTCTCTGTCATGCCTCATCCTTGATGGAGGATTGTGTTATGCCCTGAATCAGTCTGTGCAAATTAATAATCTGAGTTTAGCACCTAGTTTTTCCACTTGAAAAGGGGTGGGGGGACTGAAGTTCCCTTTTACCTCAGTTCATCTTCAGACTTCAGTTGAAAACTCATCTTTAGGTTGATGCTATAGAAATCCACACAAATGGAATAAATAGTTGACTAACTGCTACCTATGTATTTGGTCAGAATAAGTAAATTTTAGCTTCTATGTAATAATAAGCGTAAATGTTTATTTCTTGCCAAAGAAATTATATTCCTCCGGTTGTGTGGGATGTTAATATTCAGTGAAAATTATTTTGAGATTTTTGTCATTTTCTTTTGTACTACATACATTAGAAACTTCTGTTCTCAAGAATTAAACTCAGATGAAACCTTCACTATCACTTTTGATATTCATTAGAATGCTTATAGTAAGTTATTTTTCAAATAAAATTATTACTTTTGTTTTTTAGAACAGGATCTGCTTTATAAATATTAAGATATTAATACTAGTAAAGGCCCATGAAGAATTTACAAATGGCAAGGGACTGTACCTAGTCCACTGGCTTTAGACATCACTATCCTCATATTTAGTTATTGAAGAATACAGAAACAATGAAAAATGAATTTTATTTAGGTCAAAGATGACGATTACTATTAACTTATCAGTGAGATGACAGATACTTATAGAATATACCACAACCCCTCCTCCTAAGCTTCTAAGGCAACACCCCTGTGTTAGAATAGGAGAAATCTCCCTAGAATCCTATAAATTTCACAAACCATTGGGGCTTACCCCCTAGTATAAGGCTAAGGTAAAGGAGGGGGCATCCATAGTAAGGGATACACAGTAGAAATTAAAACTGCAGCCCTCCTCTCCCTTCTCCTCAAGTCAGTTTACATTAGATTCATTCTTTCTAACTTCTACTGAGAAAATCTCACTCAGTTGTGACTGAGTGTGAAGAAACACAATGAGACCCTAGGAGAATCCACTGTAGTATAAAGCTTTGTTGTGATACAATTTGAACATTTCCAAGCTAGCATCTAGCTTTGTTGGTGTAATATGAGATTTATCATCTCACTCCACAAATAAAAGAATAATCCCATCAGAAAGCCTGGTGGCTCTGGGGGAAGAGATGAGGCTCAGGATAGGAAAGAGGAGGAGGGTTCTTCAGGGAGCTACAGGTCAACACCCATGGAGGCCAAGTGGTTATGAGCACAGGCCCATGAGTTAGGTTGTCTGAGTTCAAACCCTGTTTCTGTTGCTTTTGGCAACAGAAAACTGTGAGTTTCCTCATCTGTAAAATGGCGCTAATAAAGACTACCTGATGTAGTTTACAATTAAATGAAATAATGTTTATAAAATATTCAGAACAGTGCTTGGCATATGGTAAGTGCTCAATGTTACAGGAGAGTCGAAACCATGCTCTGGACTTTTGGATAACTCCTTGGTTTGGTTTCAAGGGAGTGGATAATCTTGGCACTGTACTTCACTAAGAAGAGAATTATTCAAATGACTTTTTCCAGGACAGTGTATTTGGAAGTTTCCGCACAGTACCTTGGGGGTCAATACACATAGATATCTACATCAGAAAAAAAAAATCTATCTTTCCCATTGGCCATATAGTTTTAGCTTGATAATGCCTTTTAGCATTACTATGTAGAAAAATAATTTTATCTGATAATTGTGTTTCAAAGAAATCTTCAAATACACAGACATAGGGGAAAATGTTGAAATTAACTGACTACATAATTGCAAAGAAATAAAGCCATACTATAAAACACAACTCATGAAGAGAGAAGAGAGTCCAGCTCCTTCTTTTAAAACTATCCCTCCTCTATTATGGAAAAGGCGTTAAGGTGCTGATGACCAGCCCATTTGCCCTCTCAGAATTCTCAGTCTATCTCTTTCTTTATATATATATACATATATATATATATATATACACATATATATATATGTATATATGTATATATATATGTATATATATATATATATATTTTTTTTTTGGGCTGCGTTGGGTCTTCGTTGCTGCGCCCGGGCTTTCTCTAGTTGCAGCGCTACTCTTCGCTGCGGTGCACGGGCTATCATTGTGGTGGCTTCTCTTGTTGCAGAGCACGGGGTCTAGGCGCACGCACTTCAGTAGTTGTGGCACGCAGCTCAGTAGTTGTGGCACGCAGGCTCAGTAGTTGTGGCGCACGGGCTTAGTTGCTACGTGGCATGTGGGATCTTCCCAGACCAGGGCTCAAACCTGTGTCCCCTGCATTGGCAGGCAGATTTTTAACCACTGCACCACCAGGGAAGTCCCAAGCTGTTATATTTTGTGTGCCAACAAATCCTTTCTGTTTTACTGAAATGCTTTCTACTAGCTTCATGTTATATAAAGGAATGGAAAACTATAATTAGGGGTTTGTGTTCTACATGTGCTTTACTTTGTCATTACCTGAATACAAGCTTTGCCTTTAGAATATAGATAATAATTTAACAATAATTATTTACTCACCTGTTTAATTTTTTTTAATTTATAGCAATTTTTATTCTTTTTTGCAGTCTGTAACTATAACAGTAACAAATTCAGACACAGTGAATGATGTTATCAACATGTCACTTTCAAAGCTAGGAATAACTGTAAGTTACCTGCAAGTTATTTTTAGTTAAAAACAAACTTTGATTTTTGAGATTCGTGTGTTTGTGTGTGTGTGTGTGTGTGTGTGTGTGATGTACCTACCATCATAAGCTGATTATTACAGATATGTAAGTCATATTTGGTGCCCCTAAATTCAGAAGTTGAAGGCAGCAAAGCTATGTTATTAGCCTATACATGAGTGTTGTATTCCCATTTTAAATTCTGTGTGAATTGTAAGTCATAGCATAATGAAATTGGGCTATAATTTTAGAGTGCTATGAAAACATGCACTTTACTGTAAACATTATATACCTAGACAATAAAATATTTATAAGATTCTAAATATTTCCTCCTCTATTGGACTGTTCTTTCTGTATCTTCTTTCCTGATTCCTCCCATCCTATCCCCATTTACCCTGATTGCCACCTGAGGACTCAATCTCAGCATGAGAAATCCTAAATGATATCTTTTGTTGTAAATTTGACATAAAGACCACCTGGCTAGAAGCTACATCCCCTTGTTGCAGGTCCTGAGAATGAGATAGCTAATGCCTCTTGTGAACTGGTAAAGAAGACAAGTTCTGAATAAAACCATGGATCTGGGGGCATTTGTGTACACATCACTTTCATCTTGTTTTGCTTTCAAGTGTCTGTTCTCCTTTATGTTTTGATAGGACTTTTATGGCTTGTTGAAAATTTTTTGGTGAAGGAGATGGCTGTGTTTGGGGATGAGGGTGCATAAGGGAAAAGAGAGGGCAAGGGACATTCAGATGGACAGAACTGAAGAAAGCACTTGTAAAGTATGGCTCCCTATATAAAATTATATATAAATATATAAAATTTATATATATAAGTAGATATATATGTGAATATATATTTATAAATGTGAAAATGTCTTGATATTGTGATATGACATAATGACAATATTTGTATTTAAGTTTTGTCTGACTCAATGGTATAATAAAGCCCCTTAAAAACTCAGGTCAGCCAGAATCTGGTATAAAAAATCAATGATTTCTGTAAAAATTGAATTTAATAATACATTTTAAATAAAATTGAATTTATATGCACTGAGTAAAGCACCCCTCTGCATTGATTTCTAACCTATTTGATATATATGTCCTGAATAAGAATTAAATCTTAGAAGAGAGTGGTTTTAGGGATAAGTTTGGGGAGATTAATGTTAGAGCTCATTTTATTTCATTTTGTAATTTTCCTTTGCTTAAAGTGATCAATCTCACCAGACAAGAAAACATTCCTATTTTAATGAAGAATTGGGGTTATACGCCTATACACGTATTCCTGATTTAAGGGATTCCAACATAGTTTTTCCAATCTTTACCTTAAAAGAAAAGATTTTTATTAGCTCTCACTTCTTATTTGCAATACAATTTTGAGCAGATTTAGCCGTGTGTGTGTGTGTGTGTGTGTGTGTGTGTCTGTGAGTGAGACTGCTTCCATACCAGGACCCTGCCTCTTTCACAGCAAGGCCATGATTTTTAATCAGGAGTCAAGGGCAAGCATACATAGTACCTATCACCAACAACTCTATTTCAAACATTTCCTCTCCTCTTTAATTCAGCAGTCTTTATAATTTAGACTTGTTTCAAATGGGATATCCAGTATTCCTAGGCAGTGATTCTGCTGGGAGTTAATTGTTTTCTGCATCTGACTTAATCTCTAGGTTAGAGTCCTTGTCCCTTCTTTCCCTTGAGTGGCGCTTGTCTACATCAAAGCCAGTGGGCTGAATTTACTCTGCCATCTACTCAAGGCCTCTTGGGCATTTGTCTCCTTTTGCTCATGGTTGCTGAGCTAATGATGCCTTTCTTTTTTTATATATATTTATTTATTTATTGGTTTGCCTGCACTGGGCCTTAGTTATGGCACGTGGGATCTTCGGTGCAGCATGAGGGATCTTTAGTCACAGCACGCGGGATCTTTTTAGTTGCGGCATGTGGGAATCTTACTTGCAGCATGCAGGCTCTTAGTTGCGGCATGTGGGATCCAGTTCCCTGACCAGGGATCGAACCTGGGCCCCCTGCATTAGAAGCGTGGAGTGCTAACCACTGGACCATCAGGGAAGTCCCTAACAATGCCTTCCAAGTTTTAATTTGCTCAGATATAGTCATGGCAGAGTATGTGACTCTCTGGACAACATGCTTGCCTGGGCAGGGACATTTGAAGGCAAAAGCCAACAGTCTCCAAGGAGTCTGGAGACAGCAGAAAGCAGGACTCCTCCAGCGTGAAGGAGCATTACCATGATTTTTTTATGCCATGGGCCACCCACAAAGTGAGGGGCTGATTGCATGTGGTTCCATAGATCCCCACCCTTTATCAAAAAGGACAAGAATCTCAGACGGTCCATTGGAGGCTGCGAGAGGGACAGGGGTTACTGAAATCAGCACTGTTAACTAAAAAATTGTAGCCACCCCTATGGACCAAATAGCATTTATACTAGCCCAAATTCTTTTTTTTTTTTGGAAGTACAGAAATGCTAAGGAAATGTGTTCCTCAAGTACCTACTGGGAAGATTTGCTGTGACACATAGTTCTTTTTGTCTCTAAGGGCTCTGAGAAAGATTACCAGCTGTGGGTCAGTTCTGGCAAGAAAGAGGCCTCATACCTACTCACTGGTTAAGTGTCAGGGAAAACCTAAGATGGGGATGACTGGGTTCAAAATTGTGACCCTGAAGTCTCAAGGTAATGGTTCATCAGTCTTAAGCTTAAATACCCTTAAAAGTGAAAATACCATGCAATATTTATTCATGCATTTATTAAATAATTCCAAGCACTTGCTCTATCCCAAGCACTGATAACATCTTTTCATTTAGCAATTTATGGTCTAGTTGGGGAGAGAAATGTGAATTTTTCTTCTTTGCTTTTTTCACTTGACAAACAGAGTTATCTTGAAGATATTTATTTACTTACTTACTTAGGTATGAAAGCAACACAAAACTGGAATTTCTTTTTCTCATACATTATTTTTCATATTCCAGTCTTGAAGTCCTCTGTTCCATTTCCTAACTACTAAATAGTCTCCATTTTGTGAGAATCTTCTAAAATCCAGCCATGCCTCTGAACCCAAGTACGTTTATTTAATACCTGCTCTGTGCCCACAACTTTTCTCAGCATCATAAAGAAAATGAGATAATCACGCTAAGACTCTTCAAGTCTTCACTGACTAAACCACTTGTACTTTGCTGTTTCTCAAGCTGAGTTTACCAGCATTATTCTTGAGGTTTTTGATAAACATATTACACCTTTCTTAAAATAGTTACTGTATCAAGTTAGCTAGAAATAATAATACATACTCTTAGATTAGCAAATCTGTTCAGTGTAGTCAGTGAAAAAAGAGGGATTAAAACAAGGGAAAGGACAAAATCTGTAGCAGAACTTGCAATATAGTAAAGGTGACAACGATTTCTGCTAGAAATCTTAGAGCATTCCTTCTTACATGCAGTATCTTTTTTTCTTTTTTTTCTTTTTTTTTTGCGGTACGCAGGCCTCTCACTGTTGTGGCCTCTCCCGTTGCGGAGCACAGGCTCCGGACGTGCAGGCTCAGTGGCCATGGCTCACGGGCCCAGCCGCTCCACGGCATGTGGGATCTTCCCGGACCGGGGCACGAACCTGTGTCCCCTGCATCGGCAGGCGGACTCCCAACCACTGCATCACCAGGGAAGCCCCTCTTTTTTTCTTTTTTAATCTTTCAATAATCCTGTGAGGCTATTACTCTTTCAAGTGATCTGAAGAACATTTTCAAGTGATCTGGAAAATCCAATCAACTGAGTTTTTTCTACGGTATGTAGAGTCCCAGTCTTAGAATACATGGAGTCACCAAGTACATAGCTGAGGACAAAATCCCCTCACCCATTTCATGTTTTTTTTTTTTAATGTTGACATCTTTGTAAAAGTCAGCAATAAAGCGAAAAAAATTGAATACTTAAATATATTTATTTTAATAAAATGCATTAATTTAAACAAAACCACACAGATGACAACTTTTAGGCTTCAAACAGCTTCACTCATCATGGCTGGCTCTAAGGACTCCTAAGAGCCTGTCATTCATGATGATACCTTAGCAGTCATTCTGAATGCATTTAACATCCTCTCAATTCACAATTATGGATTAGCTCCTGGTTATCCTGGTGATTTGGTTGTATTTTATTGCTGTCATGGAAGTTTCTTTTGCTTTAAAGGTTGTAAGTCACTGTGATTCTTGTTCTGAACAAAGCACTGACATTGCATTTATGCCAGATGAAAAGCAAAAGCAAGAGCTCCCCAAGTTACATTCAATAATAAATCAGGGGACTTCCCTGGTGGCACAAGTGGTTAAGAATCTGCCTGCCAATGCAGGGGACACGGGTTCAAGCCCTGGTCTGGGAAGATCCCACATGCCGTGGAGCAACTAAGCCTGTGCGCCACAACTACTGAGCCTGTGTTCTAGAGCCCGCGAGCCACACTATTGAAGACCATGCGCCTAGAGCCGGTGGTCTGCAACAAGACAAGCCACCACAATGAGAAGCCCACGCACTGCAATGAAGAGTAGCCCCTGCTCGCCACAGCAATGAAGACATGATGCAGCCAAAAATAAATAAATAAATAAATAAATAAATAATAATAATAATAATAATAATAAATCAGAAATGAAAGAAAAGGAACTTTCATTCTATTCTTAAAAAATGAAATCCATGTCACAGCACAGGGTCTTTGAGAGTTCTATGGTGAGGAAGCAATTTAAAGCCTGAAAGAGTAAAACAAATCACTTGGCAGGTAACTCCCAATGATTTCTGGTGTGGTTTTCCACTCCATAACCACTGTTTTGCACTTTGCTTCTGGGTTTCCACCACCATGCAGCCTTGCCTCTGATCACTGCCTCACAGGACCCCCCTCAGAGGGAAGGCAGCAGTGGGAGGCAAACATAAAGGCAAACAACCCCACTGCTCTGGAATAGCTCTGGCTATTGAACTGACAAAAGGAAATGAAAAATCTGTTTGTTAAACTGACATGTGAGAGAACAGTGATCATAGCAATTCTTAACATATATAGTCCAATTATTTTTAAAATATTAAGCACCAATGTTTATTAATATACTTACTTTTATCCTTATGAGTCTATGTGAGGGTAAGCATTTCAAAGGAGGAATGTAAGGCAAGTACTTTGCCCAAGATGTACAATCTAGTGAGTGTCAAGAAAGAAACTAGAAGGCCTTCAATATTCTCAGATGGAAACATAATGAAAGTCAACATTGTGCGATGCGCTGATGGATATATACAATCCAAGCCAAGCAATGTGTCTAAAAACATTTTTCTCTACTCTTTTGCTTGGGCACCTGCTTTTTGTAGGGTGTCCCCCATGACAGTGCACATCATGCTCACTCAGGAGGCACAGCCTTCTCTACCCAGAAGGCCCAGAAGAACGGCAGCCACACCAGTGTGGTGCACTTACTCATGGTAAGGTAGGTTTGATCGTGCCCATCACCATCAGCAGAATCTATATTTAGATTTTTCTCCATACAGGGCATGAACATCCCTATGGAATTAAGATGAGCCACTTCCAGCTACTGTGCTCCTGCAGCGGGGACTGGAGGACTCCACCTCTCCCGCCCTCCAGGTGGCCTGCCTCCTGAAGCAGGAGTCCCAAGAGATTCAAGCCCGGTGAAACCCAAGCACTCAGCCAGGATCCAAGCCAGGAATCAGTGGGGAAAGGTAAGCCCCTTCCCTTCCTGCAAGTGTCTTCTCTTGGTTCTTGTCTCTACTGCTGAAAGCAAACTCATGACATACAGCCAATTCTCCATGGGGGGGGCAGTATAGGAAGGCACCAATACCCACCCAGAATCAAGCTCAGAGAAACCCCAAAGGTCTGAAATCAAGACCCAACTCACTTCTAGGAAAGTTGTTATTATTATTTTTTAATTCCTCTAGGTAGACATCTCCCTCCTCTGTATCCCTAGAGCACTCCCCACATGTAATTATGTCTGTACACATCTGTGTGTCTTATTAGAACATGAGCTTCTTATGGCCTGGGAACACATCTTCCCCATCCTAGGGTTTTGTCTAGCACCTCATGCCCTCACAGGAGGTGGTTAGATGACTGTATGGCTTAGATAAGACCTGGAATCTGTTCTGGGCTTAGGCTGAAGTGGCCTTGGGGGTTCTGGTTAGAACTGAACTCTCAGTTCTACCCCATAGCAACCTCACTTTCCACGTATACTTCAGACCCAGGTTGCGACTGGAACTGGACTGAATATTTTAGGTTGGGGTTTTTTAAAATCTTCCCTCTTGCAATTTTTTCCCCTACCATTCCAATATTGTCCCCTCAATATTTCTTTCTCTGAATAAAATGTGTTATTAATTTGGGCCAGAACAGAATTTCTACTTAAAGTATTTTTATTGTTATGGTTATTATTCTATAAGCACAAAGTTTCAAAAATTTTATTTTTTAACATTCAAACCCTAATTTGAGCATGAGGAAACACTAACCTAAATCTTACCGGGACTGTTTAAGAAAGATGAGGTTATAAAGTTAGCTTGTTTAATAGTCCCCATATTTTTTCATGGCTATAGCATATACTTTTAATGGTCACAGAGGCAACATGAACTCTAATATCAAACAATGTACATTATGAAAGGTCCAAGTAAGCCTGAAAATATCTTTGAGAAAGTACAGGACTCAATGTCTATTTTGCTTTCTGTATATGCTCATGGAGTAGCTGAATATATAGCTTTGTAGCAAGGGATAGAGCACTCTTTTTAAGAGCATTCTTATTAAAGCTGAACAATGAATGAATACATTTGGAATACATGAATACATTTGGATAGTTTTAGAAATAATACAATCAGGTTAAGAGTAGGGAAACCAGGTTGCACAAAACAACTCAACCTATATAAACATGTATCTTAAACATTTGTACATGTTAATGTAGAAGAATCTCCTCCTGGATTTAAGAATGTATTTGCTTTCTTCATTCTCTCCTTTTAAAATGATGGAGGTATGCATGTCAGGGCAGGAAGAGCTAAGGTAGAGTGGTGGCATTCCTTCATGACTGTGTATCTTCTGGAGGCTGCAAAATCAAATGGAGAATGGGAGTGGGGTCTGCTCTGGGGGGAGGAGACCAATGTTCTAGGCTGCCGTAGGCCCTCTGAGGGGGGAAATTACCTTTATCAAGGCTGCTCTGAGCCATGTCTGTGTTGAGTAGTACATTACATTATGTAGTCCAATGAGGTGTAGGTAGCATCTTTTTTTTTTTTTTTTTTTTTTTTTTTTTTTTTTTTTTTGCGTTATGCGGGCCTCTCACTGTTGTGGCCTCTCCGGTTGCGGAGCACAGGCTCCGGAAGTGCAGGCTCAGAGGCCATGGCTCACAGGCCTAGCCACTCCGCAGCATGTGGGATCTTCCCGGACCGGGGCACGAACCCGCATCCCCTGCATCGGCAGGCGGACTCTCAACCACTGCACCACCAGGGAAGCCCGGTAGCATCATTTTTGTTAAATTTGAGAAACCAAAGCTCAAAAAGTTTTAAGTAACCTATCCAACTAAGTGGCAGAACAGGAACCTTCTGGTTCTCTCATCCAGCACAAGTGTTTCGCCCATACGAGTGGACATGGTGACGCACTCACTATGTCTCAGAAAACACAAGTGGATGGGCGTTTAAGGATATTTGGTAAAATGTTGCTCATCTGTTTATTCTTCTACAACTTGGCTCCTCTGTTGACTTTTTTTAGTTGGTTATTTAAGCAGGTTTTTTAAGCAAATGTTAAACAGGTTACTTAAGCAAATATCAGGAAAACATTCATAGCTAGGCAGTAGAAACTTTGAAGTTAGCTTTTCGTTGCTGATCACTTTTTTTTTTTTGAAAAGTGCTTTGTCAGCATTCCTTTGACGGGGCTGTTGGGTAGTTAAAAATCATCTCTGACGCAAGAGGGAAGGGATGTGGGAACAAATGTATATGTATGACTGATTCACTTTGTTATAAAGCAGAAACTAATAAAAAAAAATCATCTCTGGGTAGCTGGGTAGGGTGTTACAGGAAGATGGCCACCTGGCATCTTACCATGTAGCCAGCATTTAATGACTACTTCCCAAGGACCCTGACTGCAGAAAGTCCTCTGTGGAGCTGCCTGAGGGTCGTGGCCTACCAGAGGAGAGGTCCAGAGGATGGCTGAAAAGTGGGGTCAGGCAGGATGTGTCATGAAAGGCAGATCCTTTTGATGGGAGAAAGGTTGACCACAGTTGGGTACTCAGAAAGCCAAACAGGAAATCTAAGAGTGGGAAGAAGCCTACTACAAAAGTAAATGATTACCAAACTCTGCTTGATTTGAATACCAAAACTTTTTGGCTTTTAAAATGAGATTTGACACCTGAATCCACTGATAATACTTAACATCAGGAAACTTGTATAATACAGGTTAAGTGACTCATGACACAGTGCAGAGGCAGTAGATAGCACTGTCTGGGGAATACTGTCACTCGGAGAATCAGCCCTGAGTCTAATCAAGCCTCTAGGTTTAACTACTGGTTTGCAGGATATGGTGAAGAAGAATACATTAACACCACAAGGATGAAATTAGCCAATTTCAGAATGTGGGAAATTCTGTACAAGAAATGACTCAGTTTCTCTCTCTTCCAGCCACTGCAATAAACATGCTGTAAAATGTAAGTGGTGGAAATCAGGTTAAATGAACTAAACTACTATTAGTAATAATCTTTCTTCTTCCTTAGATTCAGGCCAGAAGACAGTTAAGAGGAGTTCAGTCAAAAACTGGGCCTTGGGGCTTCCCTGGTGGCGCAGTGGTTGAGAGTCCGCCAATGCAGGGGACACAGGTTCATGCCCCAGTCCAGGAAGATCCCACATGCTGCGGAGCGGCTGGGCCCATGAGCCATGGCCGCTGAGCCTGTGCGTCCGGAGCCTGTGCTCCGCAACGGGAGAGGCCAGGGCCTTTTGGCGGAGCTCCAGCACTCGTGAGGACAATCAGTGCCCAGCTCCACCACCCACAAAGCCAAAGCAGCCCTTCGGAGCTTCTCTTGAGGATGTGTGAGATAATGACCACCCACCCACCCCAATTCTGCTAGGTCTCATCTTGGTCTTCTGTAGCCCTCCTGAGGAGGGGAGCTCTGAGAGGGCAAGTGTTCTCATCCAAATCTATCCTCAAGTGGAGAAGTCATTAGACAGCCCCTGGCTTTGACTGAGTTTTGTTAGTATTACTTCAAAGAATAAGATCTGATTTAGGTACTGCAGAGTCATACGGCAAATACAACAGGAAAAGATACTCTTGTCCATTCCACTGGTTTCAGCAAAGACCCACCTACACCTGCTCAGATCAATTAAAATGGGCTCTGTGTGTATGAATCTGAGAGTCCACCTCATCCTCATATTCTCTCCTCATCTCCTTCCTTGAACTCCACACTCAGTCTCAAGTCTCCTTCAGCTGAGTTTACTCAATCTTATGACTCAAAATATCTCACATAGATTTCATTTGTAATTCAAGTGCTTAAGCATAAAGACTCATCCCCTGGCAAATATGAGTCATTTAATCCTGACAGACTGCATCAGATGAAAGTCAGAGTTTGACCTGTGTTATCTCAAATTAGCGTACTGAATTGTCAGCGCTCTCCAAGCACTATACCACATGCAGAGAATCTTATGCTATATGTGAAGAAATTTATCACACTTCTGATAGTTACATGCTAGCTACTACCCCAGTCCTTTCACTTTTCACAGCAAATTTAGGGGGTAACTATGATTATCATCTTCCGCACTTCATAAATGAAAAACAAAAAAGCCTCAGTAAAGCATGTTCTGTGCCCAAAGTCATATAGCAGATGAGTAGCATAACAGATTCCAGATTCCTTGGATTACCTGACTCCAATATCTGTTACCTTTCTACTCTGTAAGCAGAGGACATGAAGACACAACAAAAGGAAATGAAAGACAGATAAGAAGTGAATATGATCAGAGAAGGAGGAGAGGGGTTTTGAGCCTGTTTTAAAAGAGGGGAGGAAATACAGGAAGTAGAAATGGGGTATACAGTCACTGAAAGGAGAATAAACAAATGGGAAATTAGTATGGCAAAAAGATTTCTACACTTAGTAAAGAGCATCTATAATAGGGAATAATGAGAAAGGAATAGTGAAGAAGGAGAGGGTGATTCTACAAAGGCCTCAAAGCAGAGAAGTTTGATTTAACAGTGTAAATTTACTAAAAAGGAAAATCTGATTAAACAAGTATTTTAAATGTTTCGGTGTATGAATGTAAAATGGATTGTTGGGTAGAAAATATATTTGGAAACACTGAAAAAAAATTTCAAATGGACTTCAGTCCTTTCAGCTCTAGCACTGTACCCTCATACACCCCAGCTCTGTCAAAAGGGGGGCAAGCCTGTGCTCTGGGCTTGCAGATAGGAAATGCCACATAGTTTTCTTTTCTTCCCTATAGCATATGCTTTCCTTTATCAATCAAAAAGGGCCTCTCACAGAAGGCATCTTCAGAAAATCAGCCAGTATAAAATCATGCAGAGCCCTAAAGGAGAAACTAAACTCTGGGGACAAAGTGCACTTGGATGATGAATCTGTTCTTATGGTAGCATCCATCTTAAAGGTAGGGGACGTTCTAGCATTATCCACACACAGAGTAACTCTGAAGCTATATGACTGGTCCTTCATCATGACTGCCCAAGAACCATAATAGGCATAATATAAAAACACTTGACAAAGTCAAAATTGAAGGAAGCTACTTTGGGTGTTAAAAGCCCCACAATGTTAGATATACTTTCCTTTTTCATCACACAACACCCTCCCCATCTTCGTTCCTGAACACTCCATGCAAAAGAATAAAAATAATAAATTTCAAAACACCCACTTACAGAGTGTTTACCAAAACAAGCTTCCTGTTTTTGATGACTTCCTCGCCACCTTCCTAATGAAGGCAAAGTTCATATTAAAGAAAATTCATATTAAGCTTTTGGAAATAGTTACACAAGTTTACCACAGTAAGTAAACATTTGCCTTAAGATGAATCAAAAAATGCTCAGTGAGGACACCTGATCCCTTCACCATCCTTCCTTCCCCTGTCTCTTAATGCCTTTTACTTTAAAATTAGTGTAGGGATGACTCCACCCTTTGTTCCTCCTTTTTCCTCCTTTTACCACCTTTGGCATCCTTTGTTGATATTTGTAGTTTAACCCACCACTCGTGGTTATAGTTACATGGTAACCAGCTCCTACCACATGCCTCTTCTTATAAATCTGACTTTTAAAGTGGGTGCAGCAGTCAAAATCAGTTTGGAATTCTGAAAATTCAATAGATTTATACAAAAATAGATTGAGTTTGAAATGATACAGCTAAATCACAAGTGTCTAGTTACATTTCTACCAGGGGAATAACAGAACAGAAACATTTAATCAATCCATGTTGGTACTTGTTAGCAGCTCTGAACAAAAATATGTTAATGGAGTAATGACTGTAAACAGGTTATTAAAATTATCTTAGAAACTCAGTAACATTTGGTCTTTCCTTGTCCCCTATTAATGTTTGATTGTAATTCGATTATATGATAAATAGCAACAGTTCAGAAATGACTTAGAGTTGACCCCTACTACACTAGCACCATAATAATGCACACTAGGTATGCAAATAGCAAGATGAGTATTGCCCTCTGTAAGGTGCACACATGGAACTGATGTGATTTTCTAGCAAAAGTTAGTAGGCTCTTGCCTATTTCCATGTTATAAGCACAGACTAGCAAGAGGGTCGCTACTCATGGGTACAGTTCTTAGACATTCACAATGTTTTCTCTTCCTAAAGTTGACTGATCTTGGTGGGGAATCAAACTTTGCAACCTTGGCTTTGATAATACCATGTGTCAAACTAACCAGAGAGTTGGTCTAAATCAGAAATGAATATATCATCAGTACCACATTGAGTTTGCCACTAAACTATCTATAAACAGAGGTCCAACAGCAAATACCCCTGGCATATTCTGCACATGTCATGTTCTGGCTTAACCACACTCAGCCTCACCAATGGACTCTACAGAACAGGGTCCAGGAAAGAGAGGAGACACACACTCCAAATGCATGTAGTTTGGTACACATGAGGCAAAGGCCCTGCTGCACTCTCCCAGACTCCCAAAACCAGCCAAAGCTGGAGTGCTTCCTCTCTCCACGTATATTGGGGCCACTTCTTAGGAAACACAGTGAAAAACCTAATGATCGTGAGTGGGTATTGTATACCAATAACACAGTAAAGGTATGAGAGGACAGAGACTTTGTCCATTGTCTCCACTGCTCTGTTCCCAGGACTCAAAAGAGTGCCTGGCACAAACAGCAGCTCAATAAAAGTAACACTTACTGGATTATAATCATGACAGTTGCCTAGAAGCGTCTCCTGAGCAAGCTACTATTAAGAGAAGTCGGGCTACATATTAAGACCAGTGGAAGCAAGGTGTGCTTTTGAAACTAGCAAGGCAATGCAATAATTTCCCCTCAGTCTTACACAGAAGATTATGACTTCATAAATTTTAATAGGCCCAATTCTATGATATTAAGACTTGTTCATCAGCCCTCTAAAGTTATGAATTTTCCAGGCCTCCACTTAGGAAGCTTACATTTGCATATCTCTAGCCCTGATACTCAGAAGTTGCAATATATCCAAATTTTCAATTTCCTTTTTTTGGGAGGATGTGTTCCATTCAAGGAGTTGTAAGGGGTAACATGTAGTTACCCACTGGGGATGTTCATATATTTCTAACACCTACTGCTTAAAAGTCTGCAGAACTGAACTTTTATATAGTTAAAAAAAGTAAGACTGAAGTTATTATTAGAGTAGTTTTTTTCCCAAGGAGCATACATACATACCTCAAGTCAGAAAGCTCAGTTCTCTCTTAATATGTGTGCAAGAGGATGAGAAGGTGTGTTTTTTGGTTATTTTTTTGTTTCAGAACTTTTTTGCTTGACTTAAGAGCAAACACTGTGTCTAAAGTACAAGCAAAATGGGTATGTCCATTTCTTTTCAAGAAACTAATAGGATTTAGGATTTAGGATGAGTCACCAGACCTTGTCAGTTTGTACTAGTGTGCTAACATGAGTAGGTTCCAGGTGATAGAAGGGGCTTTAGCGTCATTCTCTCTACAGCCCAGACTCTACTTTTTTTTTTTTTTTTTTTTTTTTTTGCAGTACGGGCCTCTCACCATTGTGGCCTCTCCTGTTGCGGAGCACAGGCTCCAAACGCGCAGGCTCAGCGGCCATGGCTCACGGGCCCAGCTGCTCCACGGCATGTGGGATCTTCCCGGACTGGGGCACGAACCCGTGTCCCTTGCATCGGCAGGCGGACTCTCAACCACTGCGCCACCAGGGAAGCCCCCAGACTCTACTTTTATGCTCCTAATTTTACGCTTCTAATTTTAGTTAGAAAAAATCCAAGCAATGCTTCCAGATGTGCAAGTCGGTGGATAATCAGAGCCAAGCTCTGTGTGGATCACAGTTTGTGTAGTTGAGAAGGAAGTGGGGACTGAACTGAATTTTTCAACTAAATGTTTTCTCTGTAATTTCTCCAACATATTTATCATAAAAATAATATATATATTTTATCTGTGTAAGGATTTTCTTCAAAATATCCATGGAAGTGTATTTTCAGCCAGTCTCTATGATAAATGGCTTGGTGTTATTGATCAAGGGAATGAGGAGGAGAAAATAACTGCAACCCAGAGGTAATGATGCAATACTCTGAGGAAAATATTAGCTTATAATTTACAGCTTTGTACACTAAAATAATGACCAATGTCAGAGGGTTTCACTTGATCATACCCAGGAAGCCAGTTTAAAAATAGATGCATGCCTTACTGTTGATATTGAATTCGTGTTTTTCTCCTTATCTTATTAATATGGAATCCTTGACCATTTTACACCTTCTGAATACATGAAACTGCTGCAGATGAAATCCATCGGTCTAAAAAGAGATGCTAAAGGATCAATCTGCCAGTGGTATGATCTTAACTTTGTCAAACATATAACTAACCAGAGAAGTTCTTACCTGGTTCAGGAATTAAATTCAATGAAACATTTTTGTATGCATTCATTCCTGGAACTCTGTGAAAATGGACTGTGTACATGGTATACAAAGAAGTACTCTGTTCTCTTGTCTTTGTCTTTCCACTTCCTAAGCAAAATGACTTGCTTTGTTTAGAAGTACATTTTTCTGTCTTTAGTCTTTTACAGCAGCTATGAAAAGCAATGTAGTTCTCTTGTGATACCTTTTTGGAGTGTTACACGCAACATTCCTCATCCAATCAGATGACAGCTTACACTTTATCAGTGTGTACAGCCCCAAGCATTCTTTGCCCGTCTAATTCTGGCAGCTCAGAATTAGAAAACGACTTCACAAAAAAGGTAATGAGATCTCTCATTTTTATGCCTTGTGGGGCAGAGTCCCCACATTGAACCTGAAGTTTGCAGTATTAACTCTGATGGACCAGTTTTTTAAAGTGCACATTTTAATTTCATTCCCCTGGAGTGGCAGAGTCCTACTCTGGTGGGGTATGGGAAGGTGGGTTGTTAAGCTGGAAGTTGAGAGCAGCTGAGTCACTTCTCCTTTTTCATCCAGGAGACTAAACAATAGAGAGATGAGAGTAGGATGATATGATAGAAAAGAACCTTGGGCTTTGGAGTCTGAGAGCCAAGGTTCAACTCTCAGCCTAATCACTAAGGGATGTGTAAACCTGGGCAAGGTTTCCAAGCCATGGTTTCATCACTGCATGATGATGACAACACCTAGCTGCTCTGGTCACTGCTGGCACATCCTAGGTGGCTTGGGCAACATGAGTACCCATGGCTCCACACACACTGGCCTCGCTCTGCCAGTTGTGGCTCATTCAGAAAATTACTTGGCTACCATTTTGCCTCCACTGCAGGATGAAGAGACTAGTAAAAGATTTCAGAACATCCTAATAGAGCCACAACATGCCTAATAAGAACACAGCTCTTCCTCAAGCTTACCCAGAGAAAGCATGAGGCAAGGCAATGCAGTCAGAAAAACACATCACATGTTTTCTCTCCAGCTGTTTCCTTCCACAGAAATCTCTGCTTCCCACATTTCAGATATTTCTTAAGTGAAATTCACAAGTTTTTGTGTATTGGATACTTTATAAATTTTAATAAGAAGTTATACATAAATTTATCTCAATAAAACTGGAAAAGTTCTTAAATAAAAATAAATAAAATTTAATAAGAGAATATACATCTTTGCCCCAAATATCCTATGTTGGTTACTTGAAAATTATCCTAGTTTTAAAGATGTAACCATCATTACAAAAATGTTAGCTACTTAAATTAGGCCACAAATTATAATATTAGCCCACTGATTAAAAGAACTTTAAAATCTGTGCCCAAAGTACTCTTGAAAGTATCAGTTATTTCGTAGAGAAAACTAGTGTGTATGTGTGTGTGTGTGTATATATATATATATATACTTATTTATTTTAATCAAGTCTGAATTTTTCTCAGAATTATTCTGCATTTTTGCTAGAGCCAAGATTCACATATGAAATGTGATTTATAACTATGCCATAAAATAACACCCCGTTTTTTGCCCTTTTGTGTTACAGATTTCTTTTGTACAGTTTCTCACTGAAAACTGCCTCAAGGGGGCTTCCCTGGTGGCACAGTGGTTGAGAATCCGCCTGCCAATGCAGGGGACACGGGTTCGTGCCCCGGTCGGGGAAGATCCCACATGCCGTGGAGCGGCTGGGCCCGTGAGCCATGGCCGCTGAGCCTGCAAGTCTGGAGCCTGTGCTCCACAATGAGAGAGGCCACAACAGTAAGAGGCCTGTGTACCGCAAACAAACAAACAAACAAACAAACAAAAAAACTGCCTCAAGATATTTGGAGAAGACATCTCTTCCCTCTTTGAAGAGAGCTCAATGAGTTGTGATAACAGTGATATCACTGATAACAGTGAGAAGGCTGCAGGTACTGTGAATACTTAATTGGCTTTGATGACAAAGACAGCAAGGCTGCCAGGGGTCATGGGAGGTCCTTAGACTGTGCTGTCCTGGAGCCCAAAGCACATCCCAAGGGCAATGATTTCCATCTGCTACAGGTCAGGGGAGGTTTCACACTGTTGTGAAACCAAAGAAAGAATAAGACAGATCTGACTTCAAGAAGTTGCTAGTAACAGCATTAGGAGACATCCCGGTATAATACAGCATTTGAGAATTTTTTCAAACAAAACTTTAAATGGGATTCATATATATCAGATGTGCTCTGGCTGAAACTAGAGTGAGGGGCCCAGAGCACTGCCTGGTTTATTCCCCTCTCTCTCCTTTTTCTGGTCAGTTGTCCCCGAGGCACCACAGGTTCCCAGTGCCTTTGAAATAGGTTGAAAAGAACCAGCATCATTGAGAAAACAAGGACTTGACTTAATGTCAAATAGCCTTTCCAGACTATAACCTCATGTGCCTCTATTTACCAACTGCATTAACTTCGGCCAGTTATTCTAGCTCAGTTTCAGTTTCTTCATCTCTAAAATGTGAATAAAAATAATGTCTAAATCTAAGGATTGTTGTAAAGATTAAATAAGATAATGGATGTAAAATAAATTTGTAAAAAAGCAATTAATAGGGCTAGTAGAAGTTCCCAAGAGATTAAAGCTAGTACTATTTGAGCCTATCTAATCAAGCTAACTGGTAGCAGTCCATTTTATAAGGCAGCATTTAGATTCAGAACCTGAGGACATGTATCATGAGTCCCTTCATATTTTTAACATTTCTTGGTTTTATGACATTTACCTCATTGCTTTGAGGAAATCTTTAGTTTTAATCAGGAATTTAGATGAGCCTAATATCTGAGAATATGCTTATACTAAGACAACTGTTTTTTTTTTATTTTATCGGTGACAGCAAAACAACCTCTTGAATCCAAGCCAGTGAGAGTGATAGTGATTTACAAAAAGGCACAACTGCAGGATGATGCCAAGGCCCCATCTAGTACGGGTCCACCCAGCTACCTGTCTACAATTTTCTAAGTCACTGAAGATTAGAATCTCCATAGTCACACTTGACCCTTCCTTTTTCTTTATTTCCTATAATATCTCACTTGAGAACTCTTTTTACAAAACATCTGCATGATTTTGTTGAGTCTGGGTTAAATCCTCAGATTCTATTGAGAAATAAATGAACTTCCTGGCAGAAGAATGAACATGAGGCACCTTAAACCAAGGAAACCACTTTAGATCACTGAATGAAAAATAAAACCTTCCAAGGTCCCAGCTCATCCCATTTGAGTTTTTCTTTTTCTTGATTCCATATATGCCTGTTTGAGAAAATCTACCCACAAAGCATCTCTTCTATCTTCTATTTCTACCATATTATATTTTTTATATTGTATTGTGCATTTTTATATTGATACAATAAAAATGGGTTAGACAACCATTTTATTTGCTTATAATTCATATTAACACTTTGGTGGAAGCTCATCTGGCAGTTTGGGTGTCAACTAAGATCACTTATGCACCTGCAGTCAGTTGGCAGCTCAACTGGAGCTAACTTACGTGTCCGCTGGTTGCTGTTGGCTCTGGGTTGATCCCCATGTCTTCAACAAGCTGGCCAGTCTTCTTCATATGGTGGAAGAAGAGCTCCCAATAGCACGAGAGGATTTTCAAGAGTCAATGTAGGAGAGTACTCCACAAAAGACTACAAAGACAATGAGTTATTCATTATTTACTGAGGGCTATTACTGTAATCTACCACACATGAAAATCATAACTCAGGACAGCATTACTACCAAACACATCATTTTATTCATCATTTTAACCATCCATTCTTTAGACCAGCACTTCCCAAGGGGTATTAGGAAGTGTGGTAGAAAATATCTTTGAAATAATAATTGATTTTTTCCTCAGATATTTCTTGCCTTTACCCTTCTCCCTGTCTTAAGCGGTCTTAAGAGACATCATTTCCTCAGGGAACAGAAGTTACAGAAGAATTTGAGGAAAAGAGAGCTCTTTGTTGCTTATCAGTTTTGAAAATTTAGTTTCCTAGGAAACAAAAACAATTCATGGCACAGAGTAAAAATTTAGGTGGAAACCTCATGGGAAAAGCCCCAAACCATTAGGTGTATGGAACACGTGCCCCATTTCCTGAGTAGAAACCAAAAGGAATCAGGAAGTCCTCACTGAACTAAATGACATGTCTAAGAAAGATGGAGCATTGTACATTCATATGAAATTTCTAGTACCTCAACACAGAATGGATCAGTGAAGCTATTCCCATCAATCTGAGAATGGTATGGAAGGAACAAAGAGAGCCACTGGATTTGAATGACATGTCTCAGCAACAGTTGTACAGACCAGTTCCCTGGGACCTGATAGCAATTAGGACATCTCAGCAGATGCCCAGCATACATAGATGACACAGAGGATCAGTTAAGTGTCATCCCCCCCACTCCATAACCACCTAACTCCTTGGCACAGAACATGGCCACACTCATGGAGAAAATGGAGAGATCCTGAATTTCTGACAATCTGGGAACAAAGGATTAAACCAGAAACCAAATGAATTATTTAAAAATATAGAACAGTACATATCTTACATATATCCGTTTGTAGACTGAGATTGGTACCAATACATATGGAATACTTGATCCATGCATTTTTTTTCTAGAAAGGGTTCCATGGTCAAATAGGTTTGGGAAATGCTGTACTTTCATTTTGGAAATCAAAATGCCCATTAACATGTTAATGTCTTAGAGAAGACCCACAGTAAAGAAACCCAGTATTTTCCAAATTTATTTTCACTTGGGAGATCCTTTTGAAGGAACCTTGTTAATGAATGATCCTAGGAACATATATTAATAAACATTGCTCTAAATTTATCTTCTTAGGTCATAGAAGATCCTCCACAATGCAACCTGCTCCAGTAATCAGTTTTCTCTTCACTACTTCCCAGTGCAGATCCTTTTCTTTAGCTAGGTCAGACACTTCACTGTTTCCTGAACAAGATACACTCATGTTTCTAAGTAATTATCAACTCCCCTTGGTCTCTATATATCCAAAAACTAGATAGCCACTTGGGTTCTACTCTCCCAGAAATTTCACAAAGCCATCCTTGACCATTCCAGCTCAAATTAATTGTTCTTTTATAATGCACGAGCATTTGACCCCATTAGACATTGGTTCATATGCTGCTTTGCACCATCAGGAATTAAGCTGGTATGTTTATACATTGCTCAACAAATCCAAATTCCTGTGGTAAATGATTGTATCTTGTGTTAGTTTTATATCACTTTTAATGCCTGGCTAAATGTCTACTAAAATGTATGAATGAATTTGTGAACTTTTCTAAGAGTATAGAAATTTTACATAGATTGGTAACGACTGCAAATTTTAAAACTGAGGAGGTAGAATACAGCACAAATGGAACTTCAGTGGGTGGCAATAAGACATCAGCTGGACTAAAGTTTTTTAGATATGACTTCACAGACTTTACTATTCACAAGTTTTGGGATATACTATTTTTATTCATCTTGCAAAAAATGGGATATTGGTATGATATATTTGGGAATAATTTCATGCTTTTGTGAAATTTCTTTTAAATAGCAACAATTTAATAATAAAAAGGGGTAAAAAACCGTTGGGCAGTGCATCTGTGAGTTTTTGAGCCAAGAAAGATATACAAAAGTCCCTCAGATTTGAAAAAGAGAAATAATAGGAGGTAAAGAAAAGCTGAAAACAACTAATTTGTCAATTGTAATTCACAGAGGAAATTCCTGCCATGTGGAAATGGTCAATAATGTTAGTTTTTCCCTCAGGATACTCAAGCATAATGTATCATTGAGAAAGTCAATTTGTTAATTTTTAGAAAAGATCCTAGGAACTGAAAAACTATAAAAGGATCCAGTTGTCTAATGCAGAATGAACAAAAGGCAATTGGACTCTCTGATACTGGTCTTTACCATGGCTGGTAAGATTTGTGTAATCAACCTGCACTTAGCATGTAATTAAGGTTAAACATTTTCAAAAGTAAAGCAAAACGGGACTTCCCTGGTGGTCCAGTGGGTAAGGCTCTGTCCCAGTGCAGTGGGCCCAGGTTCAATCCCTGGTGGGGGAACTAGATCCCGCATGCATGCCACAACTAAGAGTCCACACGCCTCAACTAAGAAGTCCACATGATGCAACTAAGAAGTCCGCATGCTGCAACAAAGAGCCTGTGTGCCACAACTAAGACCCGGCAGAGCCAAAATAAATAAATAAACAATAAATTAATTAATTAAAAAAAGAAAGTAAAGCAAAGATGCTGAGGATGGAAATCTTATTTTATTCCAGAAAGAAAGCTATTCATAGGCTACCTTTATGAGAAAACTAAATCTCTTTATGGTGATTAATTACTATGATATATTGAATGGGGGATGGAGTATATATTTGTATAAAAAACCTCCTTTTTTCAAAAAGCATTGGGCAATGCCTTTCATATTTCTCTATAATTCTTTCCATGCTAGTCAAATGAGCCAGTAAGTACTCTAAAGAGCTGTAGTGAATGTTTACTCTATTTTCCATTTTTATGCTTTACATGTCCACAGCATAACCGGTGCTAGGAAGAAATTGATTTCTTTTTGGCCTTGGGTCTAAATGCCAGTATTCATTTGGTCAGCTACATCTTTCCAGGGAATTAAATCATTCCTTTGTCATGCAAAAGAAACTACTAGAAAACAAAATTGTCAAAGGAGAGTTATAGTTTCCTAAAATGGAAAAAGAGAAACTACTTTGTGAGAGTGGGAGTTTTTCCAAAATGTAGAGGTATAAAACTAGTTGGAAATGTAAAATAAAACAAAACAATACTAACTTCAGGATAATGGATACCTCTGTAGATGGAAGGAAGGGAATGGGATAGAGGAAAAGTGAAAAAGAAACTTCAAGCATACGTATATTATTTTATTAAAGATTTTTAAATGCTAAGATTCTGCCATAATGCTTCAATTTTTTTAAGAAATAAAATGTTAACAGGTAATTTTATTAAGTAAATACCCACAACATACTCATGCATACACACACATATATATACATATGTTTTTATATATAAACATATAAAACATTATTCAATGAATAAATAATTTTTTTTTTTTTTTTTTTGCGGTACGCGGAACTCTCCCTGTTGTGGCCTCTCCCGTTGCGGAGCACAGGCTCCGGACGCGCAGGCTCAGCGGCCAAGGCTCACAGGCCCAGCCGCTCCGCAGCACGTGGGATCCTCCCGGACCGGGGCACGAACCCGCGTCCCCTGCATCGGCAGGTGGACTCTCAACCACTGTGCCACCAGGGAAGCTCTCAATGAATAAATAAGACCACAGAAATTTTTATCATTCAGCACCTTATTCTTTTCCTTAACATATGTTTTTGTGATTTCTGTAAACTGATATATGTAGGCCCAATTCACTCAGTCTAGTTGCTGTATAGTAGTATTCCATTATATGAATAATTCATTAATCAAGTATATATATGTCTATCTTGATCAAACTTTCTAGAGGCTTGCCTAGTTACTAGCTTTCAAAAGAACCAATTTTTAAAATTATCTCATTAGTGTTTTTCCTAGGTTAATTTGTATGTTGTTTTTATAATTTCATTCTTCAACTTTCTTACTATTCTTTTGATTTCTTCATCTAGCTTCTTGGATTAAATGCTAGCTCATTTATTTGTAATAAATATATTTAAGACTATTCATAACTTCTAGGTACTGCTTTAGCTACATCTCATAATTTTTTTTAATTTTTATTAGTATTTTAGTTTTTCAATCATCATTCAGTTAATACCTTTTATAATTTTCTTTGTGAATTATTCTTTAATCCATTCACTGTTGAGGCTTTTTATTTTTCCAGGTTTTCCAACCTGTAGGATTTTCATTACTATTTGTAATACTTAATTTCTAATTTAGTTGCAGTGACCAGATAATATGTGAATAATTGTGATTCTTTATGACTGAAAGTATACAGTAAATTTTAAACATTTAAAATGTTGAATGCATGTTTTAGAAGAATGCATATTCTCTGTTGGGTTCTCTTTTGGGTACAGAGATATATATATATTTAAAATCATGCTATATGTGTTACTCAAATCCTCTCTGTATATTCTCCAAATAAGTAGTTTCTAAGAGAGGTGCTAAATTCTGCCATTATTATAATAAGTTTGTCAATTTTATTTTGCAGTTCTAAGTTTTTGTAGTTTTTTGTTTTTTGGGTGTTTTACAGTTTAAGTCTATATTTAGTATACACAAATCTATAATTTTTATACTCTTTTCAAATATTCTTTATTCATGTTAATGCTTTTGCAAATTCTAGTTTGAGTGTTATTGTTATACCGGCTCTTCTTTGGTCCATATATGCCTGGCACATCTCTTTTTCTTTTTTTCTTTTTAAAGTTTCTGTTTTAGGGTGGGTGTGCATGGGTGTGGCAGTGAATGTGTGTGTTCGTGTCATTGTCTACTATAAAGAACATATAACTGATTTTTTTATATCCAAGCTAATAATTTGATTTTTAATTTAATCAGAGTCATGTAATCCATTTACATTTATTGTCACTATAATGTATTCGGAGTTACACTGACCATTTTATTTCATGGTTTAGTTTCATCAGCGATTTCTCATGGCTTCATTTCTTCTCCTTTCCTAACTTTTCTTGGATTGGTAAACTGTAGATTAGTCTTTTCCCTATTGATTTTTACATATACATATTAAAATTTCTCAGCCATTACTTCTTTGAATATGCTGCTAAAACATTCCTCTTTATCTTTTGCTAGAATCCCATTAAAATTCCATTAAACAAGGATTCTTGAGGAACACCGTATCTCAACAACTTTTTCAATTTTTTTCTTTATGCTGCATCCTGGGTACAATTCTTAGTTCTCTCTTCCAGTTTATTAAGTCTTTAACTTTATTCATTCCAGAGTTTATACTTTCAGTTTTATGACTTTTTTAATGCTGATATATTTTCTAAGGTTACTAATTGGATCTTTTTCCTGTTCATATGATTTTATATATTTTTTTTCATATTTATTTATTTATTTATTTTTGGCTGCGTTGGGTCTTTGTTGCTGTGTGCAGGCTTTCTCTGGTCGTGGCGAGCAGGGGCTGTTCGTTGTGGTGCGCGGGCTTCTCATTGCAGTGGCTTCTCTTGTTGTAGAGCACAGGCTCTAGGTGCGCAGGCTTCAGTAGTTGTGGCACATGGACTCAGTAGTTGTGGCTCACAGGCTCTAGAGCGCAGGCTCAGTAGTTGTGGGGCATGGGCTTAGTTGCTCTGTGGCATGTGGGATTTTCCCGGACCAGGGCTCGAACCCGTGTCCCCTGCATTGGCAGGCGGATTCTTAACCACTGTGCCACCAGGGAAGCCCTGATTTTATATTTTTTTAATAGAGATTATTCCTTCCTTTTCCTCTTTGATACTGGTACCAAGAAATAGGATGCTTCTGGGGGTGGGATGAATTGGGATTAACATACATACACTATTGATACTATGTATAAAATAGATAACTAATGAGAATCCACTGCATAGCACAGAGAACTCTCCTCAGTGCTCTGTGGTGACCTAAATGGGAAGGAACTCCAAAAAAGAGGGGATATATGTATACGTATAGCTGATTTACTTTGCTGTATAGTAGAAACTAACATAACATTGTAAAGCAACTATACTCCAATAAAAATTTTTAAAAAAAGAAGAAGTAGGATCCTTCTGTAACAAATACCTAAAAATGTGGAAGGAACTTTGCAACTGGGTAGAGAGTAGAGGCTGAAGGAGTTTTTGAGATGCATGCTAGGAAAAGCCTGGATTGCTGTGAAGGCAATATTGGTAGAACTATAGACATTAGAGGTGATTCTAGTAAGGGTTCAGAAAGTAAAGAAGAGAGCTTGAGAGACAGTCTGTATCTTCTTAGAAAATACATAAATAATCATGAACAGAATGTTAGTAGAAATATGGATGTTAAAGGTCATTCTGGTGAGGTCTCAGATGGAAATGAAGAACATGTTATAGAAAACTGTAAGAAAAATAACCATGTTATAAAGGGCAAAGAACTTGGCTGATCTGGTGTTCCAGTGTTTTGTGGAAGACAGAACTTGCAAGCAGTAAAAATGAGTATTTAGTTCAGTGGCAGTGATTTCCACTACTCAGTCTTCTGGCTCACTGATCCATTCCTCTGTATCATTTAGTCTACTGTTGATTCCTTCTAGTATATTTTCCATTTCAGTTATTGTATTCTTCACCTCTGTTTGGTTGTTCTTTGTATTTTCTCTTTGTTAAAAACGTCTAACTTCTTGCTCTGTGCATCCATTCATACTGTGGAAAACAGTATGGAGGTTTCTTAAAAAACTAAAAATAGAACTATCGTATGACCCAGTAATTTCACTCCTGGGTATATATCTGACAAAAACAAAAACACTAACTCAAAAACTACATGCACCTCAATGTTCATAGCAGCATTAATTACAATTGCCAAGACATGGAAGCAACCTAAGTGTCCATCGACAGATGAATGGAATGTACATGCATACAATGGAATACTACTCAGCCATAAAAAAGAATGAAATTTTGCCATTTGCAGCAACATGGATGGACCTGGGGGGCATTATACTAAGTGAAGTACGTCAGACAAAGACAAATACTGCATGATATCACTTATACGTGGAATCTAAAAAATACAACAGACTAGTGAATAAAACAAAAAAGCAGCAGACTCACAGATATAGAGAACAAACTAGTGGTTACAAGTGGGGAGGGGGGGAGGGGCATGATAGGGATAGGGAATTAATAGGTACAAGCTATTAGGTATAAAATAAGCTATAAGAATATACTGTACAACATAGGAAATATAGCAAATATTTTATAATAACTATAAATGGAATATAAACTTTACAAATTGTGAATCACTATTATTATATACCTGTAACTTATATAATATTATATAGCAACTATACTTCAATTAAAAAATAAAATTAAAAAAATGGGTCTTTATCTGAGGAGATTGCTGAGCAAAACTGTTAAAGGAGCAGCGTGGTTTCTCCTGACTGCTTATAGTAAAATGAAAGAAGAGGGAGATGAACTGAAGAAGGAATTGTTAAGCAAAAAGGAACCAGAACTTGAAGACTTAGAATATTCTCAGTCTATCCGTTTTACAAAATATGAGAAAGCTTGTTCTGAAGAAAACACTGAGGGTATGGCTAAACAACCATTTGAAAGGAAGATTAGCAGGGATTAGAATCACAAATTTATTCAGCTACCTCAGCAAAAAACAGGAATAGAGATGGGATTTTACTAGCAGAAACACTGCCAGTTAAGGAGACTGAGACAGGATGGAGTGAAAGAAGGCTGTCAAACTTCTTAGATTCTAAGAAGGGACCATAGAGCTATTTGGTTGCAAATGTACACTATTCTTTAAGAAAAGGGAAGAATGACTCCAAAGGCCATTCAGAGATCAGCAGGGCTGCCTCTACAGCTTCAAAGAGTGGCACCATCACCTTGGTTTCAACAGGCCATACAGCCTCCAACTGAAGCCTGGGAGATGAGACCCCTACCTGGCAGAGCCAAAGGACTGCCACCCCAGTGAGTCCAGAAGGTGGGGCATGGAGCCAAAGAGGATTATTCCCAAGCCTTAAAACCTAATGGAATTTGCCTTGCTAGGTTTTGGATTTGCTTGGGACCTGTCACCCCATCCTTCTTTCTTATTTCTTTCTTTTGGAGTTAGAATGAGTTAATAAGGCTTGGGGGGCTGTTGGGACAGAATGAATGTATTCTGCACATGATAAAGACATGAATTTGGAGCAGCTAGAGGCATATTGCTTTGAACTGAACTGTGCCCCCTCCCCAGTTTTATATGTTGAAACCCTAATCCCCCATGTGACTGTATTGGAGATAGAGCCTTTAAGATGATTAAGGTTAAATGAACTCAGAAGGGTGGTAATCTGATATATTGGAACTGGTGTCCCTATAAACAAGGAAGAGACATCAGATTCTCTCTCTCTCTCTCTCTCTGACATGTGAGGACAAAGTGAGAAGGTAGCCCTCTGCAAGCTAGGGAGAGAGCCCTCACCTGCCAGGACCTTGATCTTGGACTTCCCAGCCTCCAGAACTGTGAGAAAATAAATTTCTGTTGTTTAAGCCATCCAGTCTATGGTATTACATTATGGCAGCCTGAGCAGACTAAGACAGGATTTTAAACAGACTTAAAGTCATTTTAAGACTGCTTAACTTTTTCATTTTTATCTGGAATGAATTCATCTTCTACTGGTTATTTTTTTTACTGTCTTCATATCTCTCATATATTTTATTTTAGTTTGATGGCTCACCTTGAATAAAATTTTTTAAAGCTCTTTCTCTGCCCTTGCCATTCTCATTTAATGTCCTTCAGCTGCCCACTATCTAGCCTCCTGAAGCTACTAGCCTAAAGAAAGATTTTTTTATATCAGTAGCACAGAGATTCATCAGCATGAATATTGGGAATATCAGAGTCAGTCCCATTGCTTCAAGGCTAAGTCTACTTCCTGTCTTATAAATGGTTCCCTAGGCAGTTTTTCGGTGTTTTTGGCCTACTTTATTTATAACAACTTAGGATTTTCTGGTCTCTAATTAGTAGATCAGAGCTATATACTAGATAATCACAGCTCCTGGATTGCACACTTGCATCATTATATGATTGTATTAATCATGTCTTATTTTTTGTATTCTGACGCTTTGACATCTGAGACTTTGCTAGCTTCAAAGAACTGCCCTTCCCAGTGTTAGCCAATTCTTGGAGATAATAAACAACTCTTCCTTGCGTGCACCTTTCAAATGTAAACCAAATAATCCAGAACCCATATCCCCAACCACCTCCTTTTTTGGTCTCTTACACTCCAGGCCAATATCCCCTTCTCCCAATCACTCCAAAGGTTACATACTAGACAACGAAGCCCTGTGCCCCCAGAGACTGCTGAAATTATTCAAACTAGCCAATCCTAAACCTGCTTACACTGCCTCACCTTCCCATGGAAACCACAGTAAAGGCTCTTCCCCATGACTGCCCCCACGCCTTCAGCCTCCTGTCCAACTGTGGTGCTTCCCCGTGTGGTCCCCCTACAGGGTGTACTGTGCCTCCTGTTTCTAGGGATCTGTGAGAGTTCTCGCTTCATAAAACACTCATTTCCAAGTTTGCGAGTCTTACCATACTTGATTAAAATAAATCCCAAGTACCATCAAAACTATGACGTACTAGTTGAATGACAGAAAAATAAAGTAACTTGTGGTAGTGGAAAACATGTGTCTCTGTACTTGGTTAACTCTAGTCCACTGAACACCATAATTGTAAAGTTTTGGAGGTTTGGTAATGTGTGCTTTTATAACATTGTGAACCCAGTAGTTCAAATCAATATTGGATTATTACTTTAAAAATGTAATTGCATTAATAATACATAGTTTAAATATGAGGCCTAGAGGAGAAAATAGCACAAAGTACTTTTCTAATTGAAAAAAAATTTGCTCTCCCACTACCTCCTGAATCAAATAAAGCTTCCTTATTCTACACTTTATTTTAAACACCCAAAATGTGTTGGGGAAAGTTCTAATGCTGGATGTTCAAAGATGATCCAGTACTTCAGGTGCCCTGCCCACAATAATGCTTCTCAATCTATCCAAATTTATTTCAACTAGTCATCACACAGGCTCTTCATTCCACACTGGTCAGTCTCCCAGTATCAATTTCAGTCATTCCTGCTCCAGCACTTGTGCTCACGCTGTCACCACTCCTAGATGGTTCCCTTCTTGTCCTCTTCCCTACTCCAAATTCAACATATCCAGTGTCGGCTTCCCAGTGAAGGCTGTCTTGATTTGTTCAGTCACACTGTCATTTACTCTTCCGATTTTCTATAGCCCTATAATCGTTTTCACATAATTTTTGTGAAATGTAGTCTTTAAGGCAAGCACTTTTTTTTTAATTTAAAAATTTCTGAAATTGAAGTACTTCTCTATGTATATATGTGTTTTTGTTTTTTTCCCCAGTGATTCTCTATCCCCAACCAAATATGTTTAAATGAATAACATGTATAATCCATGGGTTCTAGAAACTGAGAAAACAGGAAATACTGACTTCTCAGTGGTTCTCAGGTGGTCCTCCACAGCACCTCCTGGAGCCACCAGGAGCAGGGCTGAAGCAGTGGGAAACTGAGGTAAACCAATGGAGCCCTGCTCTGGTCTCTCCTACAACCTTGAACGAGCACCTCAACTTATTCTTTTTTTTTTTTTTTTTTGGTAATGGTTGCTTTATTATTTTATTTATGCATCTGAACAAAAAGTTTTGTGAACCTGAAAATATTTATGTAAATGCTTAGTAT
Source organism: Mesoplodon densirostris (assembly GCF_025265405.1). Taxonomy (NCBI): domain Eukaryota; kingdom Metazoa; phylum Chordata; class Mammalia; order Artiodactyla; family Ziphiidae; genus Mesoplodon; species Mesoplodon densirostris. Next base: position 85,759,903 of record NC_082661.1, on the reverse strand, counting down.
TTTTAGCTTTGTCTCTCTCATGAGAGTCCAGGCTTCTGCACCCAAAGGGCCTGGCACAGTTACGGCTAGATAATTGGGTCAGCTTGTTCCTGACTGGTTCGTGTGCAACATGCAGACTGCATCCACAGTGATCATTTCTCTTAATCTTTTCAAACAACTCTATGCCAGTCTCCTAAATGTTAGTTCCTTTCTGTGTTCTGTCCTTTTCTTAAAAAATGGTGTCTTGGGCCTCCCAGAATGAACATGAATTATAGCTCCATTATGTCTTTATAGATAGAAAGCTTAGCTTTCTTGCCAAAGCACACAAATGGATTTTAAGGAGATCTGTTAATGGCTATAATTTAAGATCAGGGGGTATTATCCTTGAGATAAGATTAGAATTTGGCAGGAAAACCCCACAACTTTTATTTAGAAACTTGGCATCTTGAACATAGAATTTTAGTGCAGCAGAATTTCAAGTTAGACACTTGCTTGGGATGCAAGAAGTAAAAGTTGGAAAACTAGGAGTAGATGAAATTTTAAAAGACTAGGTAGTGAGTGAATTTACACCTTCAACTGTTGTCTACTTTTCCCCCTTTATTTTGTTGTACTGAAATTTGTTTATTTATTTGTTTATTTCAGGCAAAGAGAGAGAGAAAGCTTACACAGGCACTTTATTGAAACTAGCTTACACATTCATGAGGTCTGGCAAGTCTGAAATCTGTAGGGCAAGCTGACAGCCTAGAAATTCATGTAAGAGTTAATGTCACAGTCTTGAGTCCAAATTCTGAAAAATGGCCAGGCAGGTGAGAAACTCAGGCAGGGTTTCTACATTGGAGTCTTGAGTCTGAATTCCTTCTTCTTTGGAATCTAGACTAATTGACCAAACTACCGTTCACCATAGCCTAGTCAAGTTGACATACAAATTTAACCATCGCAGACAGTGTCTTGTTACCTGTTAGGCTCTGTTTTCTGAAATCTTTTCCTCAGTCTGCTCTACTCAGTTCCACCTGACTCTACAAAGTAAAATGCAACTTAATTTTAGCCTTTTAAGGGTCTCCAATTTGCTACAGACCTGAAATCCCTGAACTAATCTGGATTTCAGACAGCTTCTGGATGATACAGCTACACAGACCAAATCCCCAGTAGCACTGTGTGTCAGAGGCTTTCCTGGCTGGTAGGTTTGGTGGAAGAGAAAATGGAGAGAGAAATGGATTATGTGAGGCAGGTTGACCCCCAAATTTTAATACAGACTTGTCACTGAATCAGTATTATTATGGATGGTATATCATTTATGTCATTATTGCTATAAGTAAATTTTCATGAAGTCTTTGAAGCAGTCCATTGGTGAGGTACATACGTCAAGAATGTGGGTAAGGGTGGATCTGAACTGCTCTTTCATCCTTTGTTTGGAATCTCAGTGGTCATCTCCATGGATTTGTTTAGAGCAGAACTGAGCTCCCAAAATGACATAATTCAAGCTCCCAAAATGACATCTGTCCAAATGAACACAAGCGGCTGCATAAAATGAGCACTAAAAAATGAGGTTAACCATTGTAGTAATGCTTTATGAGCTCTTGCATGCTGCTTAAGTTTTCCTTCCAGTGCCACGGTAACAATAAAACTTACTTGTAGAGTTCATGTCTGTTTAAAAAGCAGCACGTATGCATTTCCACATTTGATTCTCCTTCCAGATAACACTATGGACAAAATGCTGCTGTTCTACAGATATGTAACTGGAGATTCAGAATTCAGATTTCACTTGCTGAAGAACAAATAGTAAATACTGGTGTCAGAACTAGATCACAGCTTTTTCCACTATATCATCTAGTCTGTTAAACATTCATAATTCCTGTCCTGGGAAATAAAAATCATTATGCTTCTAAAGTAAGTTATGGACAAGCAGCACTAAGCTACTTCTTTTAGAGGTAGGGGTTCTGACAAATTAAAACAAACAAACAAACAAAAAAACCTGTGGCATTACTTTGAAATTCACTTATTGTGAATTGCCAGAGAAAAAATAAAATTTCCATGAATCTCACTGATTTAAAACGTAACATTAAAAAAATGGAAGAAAGAAATGATGTTTTTCAGTTATGATAATAAAGGAAGCAATTTTCTTTTGTGCCTGGTAATTACATTGAAAACATAACTACAAGTCAAATTTAGCTGGATCTTTGATGAAGTAGAGCATGTAAGAGACACATTTATGGATTCTGAGGATCAGCTTGATCTTTCCTCCTTTCACAGATATCAAAAGAGTTCTTGTTACTTGAGAAGGAAAAGCTGAATTCAGCAATGGCTGAGATGAAAGACACCAGGAGCAGAGTAGCTGCCTTTTCAATATTTCCTAATTGGGTATCCTGTCTCCAACTAGATACTCTTTTAATTGAGTCTTCAAAATCTTAATTCCAATAATTAAGCCAGTCAGACACTAGAAAGATGCTAACAGAGCCCAGAGCAATACAACTCAAAGCCATTGCAAATGACAAAAGTGGAAAAGTGATAAAGGAATTGGAAGAGAAAAAAATTTTTTTTTCTTAGCCCTCCAAAGTTAATCTGCAATGCCTCAAATTTATCTTTCACAGGACAAATAATATGTATTTGAAATCTCAGAACTTGTTTCTCTTTATCTGTATAAATCCATCCTGTGTTTTACATACAAAATCTAATTATTCCATCTTGGTTTTCCATTCTATCATTGTTAGCACCCTGACGTAGAGCACTGTGCCACTCAGGGAATCTGCTGATTGCTGAATTCAGCAGTAAACTCCCACTTCTGGATAGTCTATAAAATGTAAGGCCAGACACTATCAAACTCTTAGAGGAAAACAAAGGCAGGACACTCTATGACATAAATCACAGCAAGATCCTTTTTGACCCACCTCCTAGAGAAATGGAAATAAAAACAAAAATAAACAAATGGGACCTAATGAAACTTAAAAGCTTTTGCACAACAAAGGAAACCATAAACAAGACAAGAAGACAACCCTCAGAATGGGAGAGAATATTTGCAAATGAAGCAACTGACAAAGGATTAATCTCCAAAATTTACAAGCAGCTCATGCAGCTCTATGTCAAAAAAACAAACAACCGAATCCAAAAATGGGCAGAAGACTTAAATAGACATTTCTCCAAAGAAGATATACAGATTGCCAACAAACACATGAAAGAATGCTCAACATCACTAATCATTAGAGAAATGAAAATCAAAACTACAATGAGATATCATCTCACACCAGTCAGAATGGCCATCATCAAAAAATCTACAAACAATAAATGCTGGAGAGGGTGTGGAGAAAAGGGAACCCTCTTGCACTGTTGGTGGGAATGTAAATTGATACAGCCACTATGGAGAACAGTATGGAGGTTCCTTAAAAAAATAAAAATAGAACTACCATATGACCCAGCAATCCCACTATTGGGCATATACCCTGAGAAAACCATAAGTGAAAAAGAGTCATGTACCAAAATGTTCATTGCAGCTCTACTTACAATAGCCAGGACATGGAAGCAACCTACGTGTCCATCAACAGATGAATGGATAAAGAAGATGTGGCACATATATACAACGGAATATTACTCAGCCATAAAAAGGAATGAAATTGAGTTATTTGTAGTGAGGTGGATGGACCTAGAGTCTGTCATACAGAGTGAAGTAAGTCAGAAAAAGAAAAACAAATACCGTATGCTAACACATATATATGGAATTTGGAAAAAAAAAAAGGTCATAAATAACCTAGGGGCAAGACGGGAATAAAGACACAGACCTACTAGAGAATGGACTTGAGGATACGGGGGAGGGGGAAGGGTAAGCTGGGACAAAGTGAGAGAGTGGCATGGACATATATACACTACCAAACGTAAAATAGATAGCTGGTGGGAAGCAGCCACATAGCACAGGGAGATCAGCTGGGTGCTTTGTGACCACCTAGAGGGGTGGGATAGGGAGGGTGGGAGGGAGGGAGACACAAGAGGGAAGACATATGGGGACATACGTATGTGTATAACTGATTCACTTTGTTATAAATCAGAAACTAACACACCATTGTAAAGCAATTATATTCCAATAAAGATGTTTAAAACAAACAAACAAAAAAAACCCATTAAAATAAATAAATAAAAGGTTCATTTAGTTCAGTTTAAGATGGTGGTTCACTATTTTTTATATTATTAAAAAAATATGAAATTTTTCCAAAAAATGTCTCTTGAGAAATTACCTAGTGAAATTAATCTATGTAGGAATATAACATGGATAATTCAAACAAAAATCCCTAAAATTTTCCCCAAAGTATATTAAGGGGCTTGAATTATGTGAAAAATGTTCTTAACTTTCTTGAAACCAATCAAACCCATGAAGCATAATAAAATAAATTCTGGAGTGTTGTTTTTTTTTTTTAAACACAACCATGACAAAGGTAGGTGATAAAGCCCCAAATGCCTTTAATTTGCATAACATGATCAATTAAATGTCCCCTGTTTCTAAAAGAAGATCATGTGTTCTATAAAAAGTAACTTAAAACAGTTCTTAGAGCAGTACAGAAACTTAAAATTTTGGCCCATGTATTTAATTATGTTTTAAACTGCAATTGTTACTTATTCTGTTGACAGGCAAATTCTCAATAGTTCACCTTTTTCGACATATATTAAATACCAACCATATAAAGGTGAGAGTCAGGAAGGAAATTAGCATTCATGTTGCCTTGTTTTATTTACTTCAGAGCTTTAGTCACTGCCTGAAATGACCTTGAGTTGTTCGTGGTTGATTTTCCCTTACTAGAATTAAGTTCCATGAAAGCAGAGCTCTTCTCTGTCACGTGCTCTTTCAGGTGCTAAAGAACCAAAGGAGCGTGCCTGGCACATAGTAGGTGTTCACGGTTTTTTCAATAAATTCCAGGCACAAGACTAGACACATTGTGAATATTACATCATATATTCTCAGAGTGATCTTGAAATGCAAATATTATTATCCCTCTTTTACAGTAAGAAATCAAGGTTTAAACGAATTAAGTAACTTGTCAAAAATCAAGCAATTAACAAGAGGGGATTTGAACTTAGGGCTGATGTGCATATTGTTTGTGGGCCATGTTATAAGGCATGTTTCCCAAAGTGGACCATGACTGGAAACAAGATGATTATGGGTACTTTAAAAAGTGACATTAAGTAACATAGCATTAGATCATAAGAAAGTTATTCCTTTAAAAACTTCCTTCTGATTAACTTTATTACATCAAAGATAAAGTCTCATATTAGTGCCACAGTGTGTACTTAATGCTTCTCTAATAATTGCTACTCTCTCTCTCCTTATTTCAGTTAATGATAGGTAAGAAAATAAGCCAAAGTTTTGTTTCCAGTGTATCATTTCTATCTATATAATTATCATATAGATGATTATATTTATAAACTATATAAATATGATCTATTTATAAAGAAACTATGTGATAATTGCAAAATGGAAACCAGAATCACTTGCCTTATTCTGGTTTTCCATTTGCAATAGTTATATAGTTCCATCATAAATAAATTTTATGTAAAAGTCTTGAATTTATTTAAAGAAAATATTAATTAGCCAACAGTACAGATGACATATTTGGCAAAAACTGTGGAGGTGCTACACAACGTCTAGTTTTGAAAACCCTACTGTGAAGCAATTTATAGGCTCTGGAATAGAAACAAGCAATAGAAGGCACTGCTGTGATAGGGAAACTCAGACATGGAAAATAATTATCCCCAAACTACTGTAAAAGTGGCGTACTTGAGGTACAAAAGTTAAAGACTACTAACTCTCAGCCTGACTGGGGAAAAATGCCACTGTGATACAAATGCTGAGACTACAGTTAAGTTACAGTTCCTGGCTAATTGTGCCTAAAATATAGTGGGGGAGATATTCAATAATCAGAATACAAGTTAGGAAACAAAAAATGCCCAAAGGAAAAAAAAATACATGTGATGAGAGAATTCATAGTTCTACAAAGTATTAATTACACCCGTTATCATTAAATTTGTTAACTGTGAGGCACCCTTTTCTATAATTGCAAGAAAAGCCTCGATGGATTTGGCAAAGAAGACCTGCTCAATTGCCAGCCATTTAAAAACAATCAAATTCATAACCCCAGTAAAGCTTACACATCTTTAATATGGCACAAAGTTAGTGCTTCACTAAGGTCAGGTACTGCCTGAGAAACTGTCATCACTTAGTATACTTTAGGATAAACTCTTAACAATGAAGGGACTGGTTTTCCTCGAATTCTTTATGCTGACATCTGTTTATAGGGAGTATCAGAATAAATTCACATGGTCCAAAAGCTTGGGCTTTCTGTGAGGCCACTTCAGTAAACTGGAGTATAGTGCTTATCTCATTAAGTTATTTTGAATAAGTGAAATAAAGGCAAGAGAATGTGAGATATCTGGCACATAGTAAGCCCTTAGTTACCATTAGCAACTATTAGCCTGCGTTATGAAGCACAATGTTCTCTCCTCTGGGCTTTTCCAGAGACCTCCAGTAACATGATCCTTTTAACCTTGCTTGGACTGGTACCTACTCTAGTGCTTCAGGCCATCTTGCCCTAGGCACGCACGTCACTCTGTGACTCAAGTCCATTTCCCTCTGCTAGTACCACCAAATAGAAAGGCTGCCTTAACACTCAAAAACCAGGACTTCCTGATTTCTCCAAACCGTGAGCTGTGACTTTTCATCATATCCTTTGTAGTCTGGAACATCCCTCTTTTTTGTCATTTTCTTCTTCAGCTAGATCTACTGGCTAAGGGTAACATTTAATACAATGCTTCTCAATTTTTTATAGCCACTAAGTGTAGCTCTCTGGAAACTTTTGCCTCTGACAAGCATTATGTCAGACATTTTCCCAAACAGAATATAAAGAAAATGCTGAACTCAGCCTGTTCTATTTTTGCATACCTTTTCCTTTATAGCCAAGTGCTAGGATAAAGAGGATGCATAAGTTCAGTGAGATTAAAAAAAAAAGTATCCCCTTAGACTCATTCATCTGTGTATAAAACAAAATGTTTTAATTCTTTGGAACATCTATTTGGAAGAAGGATCATTCCCGAATTTTATATTTTCACCCATGTATACTGATTGTGAAGTAAGCCCCTACTCCTCTGTTCTGTACCCTCCCAGGATGACCACAGGCTGACTGATTCAACAGGCAATTGGATTCCTGAGAGCCAAATGGAGCAAAGGCACCACAGAACTCTTACTTCTGACATCCCTGGAGTTACCCTGGGTTTTACTCTTCCTAAGGCTTAATTGTTCAAATCTCCTTGCTTTCTCAACATATCTGAATATCCTCATTGTAAATTTCCTCTTTCAACTTAAGCAAGCAGAAATGGATATCTGTTGCATATAACCTAAATAATCCTAGTTTATGATTTAAATTTAAAAAGTTAAAGATATTAAGCTTGTCAGTATACAGGATGAGAAAGATAGTACATTTTTCTTTCTCTATAAAACCCATGCTACTTGTTTCAACAGGCAGAGTTAACTACCTATAAAAATACCAGTAAAGAGAAACATCTGATTCAGTGAATTTCTCAAAGTAACAGGGTATATTTTAAATGCACATAGTATTTCAGATTTCTTCATTTTACTCTCATCAAAATTATCTTCTTATTAAAATGACCTAAATCTTTTAAATTCAAATGATAGGAGCTTCTTGTGATATTCAAGCAGTTAGTAGTATACGTTAACCATAAAATTTAAAGTAGTGATATGATGTACTTCTGCAAATAGGTATCATTTCTTATAGCAACAGATTTTAAGCAATTTGATGTACTAAGAAGTCACAGTAACTATCTTACTTCTTTTCATAACGTATATGCTATGAAATTTGGCCCCACTATACTTTCTCAGTTTCTTCTTTGACTACTACACATATCCTTCCAACATACAGTTTCTTATCTCTGAATCTTTAATGCTGTTGATGCTATCTAAAATTCTATCTCCATGAAAGAAATTAAAGATGATACAAACAGATGGAGAGATATACCATGTTCTTGGATTGGAAGAATCAACATTGTGAAAATGATTATACTACCCAAAGCAATCTACAGATTCAATGCAATCCCTATCAAACTACCACTGGCATTTTTCACAGAACTAGGACAAAAAATTTCACAGTTTATATGGAAACACAAAAGACCCTAAATAGCCAAAGCAGTCTTGAGAAAGAAAAACAGACCTGGAGGAATCAGGCTCCCTGACTTCAGACTACACTACAAAACTACAGTAATCAAGAGAGTATGGTACTGGCACAAAAACAGAAATATAGACCAATGGAACAGGACAGAAAGCCCAGAGATAAACCCACGCACATGTCATCACCTTACTTTTGATAAAGGAGGCAAGAATATACAATGGAGAAAAGACAGTCCCTTCGGGCCTCCCTGGTGGCGCAGTGGTTGAGAGTCCGCCTGCCGATGCAGGGGATACGGGTTCGTGCCCCGGTCTGGGAGGATCCCATATGCCGCGGAGCGGCTGGGCCCGTGAGCCATGGCCGCTGGGCCTGCGCATCCGGAGCCTGTGCTCCGCAACGGGAGAGGCCACAACAGTGAGAGGCCCGCATACCGCAAAAAGAAAAAAAAAAAAAAAAGACAGTCCCTTCAATAAGTGGTGTTGGGAAAACTGGACAGCTACATGTAAAAGAATGAAATTAGAACACTCCCTAACACCATACACAAAAATAAACTCCAAATGGATTAAAGACCTAAATGTAAGGCCAGACACTATAAAACTCTTAGAAGAAAACATAGGCAGAACACTCTATGACATAAATCACAGCAAGATCCTTTCTGACCCACCTCCTAGAGAAATGGAAATAAAAACAAAAATAAACAAATGGGACCTAATGAAACTTAAAAGCTTTTGCACAACAAAGGAAACCATAAACAAGACAAGAAGACAACCCTCAGAATGGGAGAGAATATTTGCAATGAAGCAACTGCCAAGGATTAATCTCCAAAATTTACAAGCAGCTCATGCAGCTCTATGTCAAAAAAACAAACAACCCAATCCAAAAATGGGCAGAAGACCTAAACAGACATTTCTTCAAAGAAGATATACATATTGCCAACAAACACATGAAAGAATGAACATCACTAATCATTAGAGAAATGCAAATCAAAACTACAAAGAGGTATCACCTCACACCAGTCAGAATGGCCATCATTAAAAAATCTACAAACAATAAATGCTGGAGAGGGTGTGGAGAAAAGGAAACCCTCTTGCACTGTTGGTGGGAATGTAAATTGATACAGCCACTATGGAGAACAGTATGGAGGTTCCTTAAAAAAATAAAAATAGAACTACCATATGACCCAGCAATCCCACTATTGGGCATATACCCTGAGAAAACCATAACTCAAAAAGAGTCATGTACCAAAATGTTCATTGCAGCTCTCTTTACAATAGCCAGGATGTGGAAGCAACCTAAGTGTCCATCGACAGATGAATGGATAAAGAAGATGTGGCACATATATACAATGGAATATTACTCAGCCATAAAAAGAAACGAAATTGAGTTATTTGCAGTGAGGTGGATGGACCTAGAGTCTGTCATACAGGGTGAAGTAAGTCAGAAAAAGAAAAACAAATACCGTATGCTAACACATATATATGGAATCTAAAAAAAATGGTTCTGAAGAACCTAGGGGCAGGACAGGAATAAAGATGCAGACGTAGGGAATGGACTTGAGGACACAGGGAGGGGGAAGGGTAAGTTGGGATGAAGTGAGAGAGTGGCATGGACATATATACACTACCAAATGTAAAATAGATAGCGAGAAGAAGCTGCATAGCACAGGGAGATCAGCTTGGTGCTTTGTGACCACCTAGAGGGGTGGGATAGGGAGGGTGGGAGAGAGATGCAAGAGGGAGGAGATATGGGCATATATGTATATGTATAGCTGATTCACTTTGTTTTAAAGCAGAAACTAATGCACCATTGTAAAGCAATTATACTCCAATAAAAATGTTAAAACATAAAATAAAATAAAATAAAATAATAAAATTCTATCTCCACATCTCTCCCGAGCTAATTTGCAAGGAAAACTCATACTCATCCTGCAAGGCCCTACTTAAATATCAGTACCTCTGGGAAGTACTCTTCATGTACCTTCTGTCTACATGTCTTTAAGCAGAATCAATCTTTACTTCTAATTTATTTTTCACCATATCATTTTGTAAGTACCTCTAGTACTTCCATGATCTTCTCTATTAGTAATTTCAGGTCTATCACCTGACATTATCCATGAATCCCTTTATGGCAAGGACTATGCCCTGTTCACATTCATGTCTTTCTAGCAAGTCCTCATCTGAACCTTTCAGTTCAGGAAAATGTGAGGAAAATTTGAGGTGGTCTGAGTAATGATTTTGAGAATTATTAGAATGTTCTTAAACATAGGATTGGGACTTTTTATGGTTTGGATATATTTTTTCAATTTAGGAATTTATTAAAGTTTGCTACGAGTTTTTCAAAATGATTTTACCAATTTCTATTCCTAGCAACAGCATGAGACTTCCAGTTGTTCCATACCTTACCAGTACTTAGTGTATTCACATTATAGTTATATATTTATACAAACACAGACACACACACACACTGCTTGATTTGGTTTGATATTGAGCTTTTTTTTTTTTTTTTTTTTTTTTTGCGGTACGCGGGCCTCTCACCATTGTGGCCTCTCCCATTGCGGAGCACAGGCTCCAGACGCGCAGGCTCAGCGGCCGTGGTTCAAGGGCCCAGCCGCTCCGCGGCATGTGGGATCTTCCCAGACCGGGGCAGGAACCCGTGTCCCCTGCATCGGCAGGCGGACTCTCAACCACTGTGCCACCAGGGAAGCCCTGACATTGAGCACTTTTGTTTCTAATGTTTTAATTGAAGTTAGCTTGTATTAATTATTTCTGTTCTTAATTTGATCATTTCCTTCATTCTATTTTTTTGTGTACACTCCTGCTTTTTGCTAGTGTCTTATATTGGATACTTAGGTTCATACAGGTTTAATGCTTTATACATTTATATATATGTATGTATGCATATATATAAATATCTACATATTAGATATAACTAGATATATCTAATATAAGCATAGTAATATCTTATTAATATTATTGTAATATTAATAGTACTAACATTGTTATGTTATTAATAGTGTTATCAATATTGTATCATATTATACATTAAAATATCTACTTTTAACTGGATAAAATATACCTAATATATTGATATGTAATATAATTAATATATTAATATTGGCTATATTAATACTGGGCAAAATACATCTTAAGGAAGATTTTTCTGAATAAAGAAGTTTAAGATCTAATGCTACCTAATATATAAATATGTATTAGATTATATATAATAAGTATATAATATATAACATAATAATGTATAATATATATTAGGTATATCTATATTATATATAGATCTAATATATAGGTATGTATCACTAGATCTTATAGTTCTTTATTCAAAAGAAATTCTAACTTAAGATATATTTTGTCCAATACTACATAGCCACATAAGCTCCCTTTTCATTGGTAATGGCCTGATACCACTATTTTCTCTTTACTTTAGACTTTCTTGTGTCATTATGTTTTAGGTATCTCTTCTTAAACAGAATGTAATAAGATTCCTAAAATCCAATCTCATAGACCTTGATGGTCTTTGTCTTTAACCGAAAAGTCCATTCTATTTAAGGTATTGAAAACACTGACATATTAGGATTTTTTTCTAGATCTTATTTTGTAACTTCAATGTATGATGCTTTTTGCTCTTTTCTTTCCACCCCATTACTACATTCTATTAGACTGAGCAAGTTTACTGATTTTCCTTTTCCCCTTTACTGCTTTTAAATTTATACATTCTTTTTTCTATATTGCTGGATTTTAGGGAGGATTGTCATTACTATAAATTATAATACCTGAAGGTATGTAAATTAGTTCAGGCCCCAGACCAAAACACAGCCATATTCTGGCTACCCTATCTAGTAGGAATGACAGTTCAACAGGAACCTCTGAGCAGAGGTAATTTAGAGTAGAGGTGCTGGTATTACTGGGTTCAAGATTTTACTTTTGTTGCTGATTTTTGGCAAAGTTTTGATTCTAATTCGTGCACAACCAATAATATTCCCCTTGGGGGGGGCAACGAAGACTTAAGATTCTGTTTTATGGTCTGAACATGTGATGAGCTCAGTCAGTGAGAGATATCAAAGAGTGGGTTTTTTCTCATCTTTTTTGTTTGCCTTTTTGTTCAGGGATATGTCTCAATTCTATTGGAAAGAAGAACAATTTGCAATATTAACAACTGTGTTATAGTGTTTCTGTGCTTACCTTTGACCTGTTACTAAATGTTTAGAACTACAGATATAAGCTCTTTTATATCTATAATTGAGAACAGTCTTTACCTCTCAATGTAAGCATGAAATATTTTCCTACCTGAAGACATTAACAAATAAATTAAGTTTTGTCAATAAAGATCTTTTAAAATAAAAATCAATTCTGATTGGTTTATAGAAAATTTAAGTGTTTACATAAATATAATCATCCTAGAATTCCCACACATAAAGGAACTGACTTCTAATACTTTCATTGTGCTAATCCATTAAGAAAAAAAGATCCTTCCTTACCAACTTTTTTCTATTAAAAATGTTTACATAATCAAGGTAAATTTTTGGATAAATCAGATTACTTTGTTAATTTTGGTTTAAGAATGTTTCCATGAGTCTCCCCTATTTTATGAATGTGGAATACAATGCATAGATGTAATTTTTAATAAGACTTAGGTGTGAAGAGACCAGTTAATCTGAACTTCCTAAAGTTTTCACACCAGTTTACTGATCAGATAGGGTAACATTATTTTCACATAGTGTTCAAGATGATGGAAGATATAAAATTGTATTTAACTAATACCTAAAAATAAATTTAACCAAGGAGATGGAAGATCTATACACTGAAAACTACATAACATTAAGGAAAAAACTGACGTAAACACAAACAAATGGAAAGATATTCCATGCACATGAAATGGAAGAATAGTGTTAATATATCCATACTATCCAAAGCAAGTTCTACAGATTCATGCAATCCCTATTGAAATACCAATGTCATTCTTCACAGAACTAGAACAAACAATTATAAAATTTGTATGGAAGCACAAAAAAGACCTGGAATAGCCAAAACAATCTTGAGAAACAATAAAACTGGAGGCATCATGCTCCCTGATTTCAAACTCTATTACAAAGCTGTAGTAATCAAAACAATATGGAATTGGCATGAAAACAGACACACAGATCAATGGAACAGAATAAAGAGCCCAGAAATAAACCCATGCATATATGGTCAGTTAATTTATGACAAAGGAGCCAAGAATATACAATGGGGAAAGGACAATCTCTTTAATAAATGGTGTTGGGAAAACTGGACAGCCACATGCAAAAGAATGAAACTCGACAGCTATCTTACACCACACAAAAACAAACACAAAATAGATTAAATACTTGAACATCAAGACCTGACCTCAAAACTCCCAGAAGTAAACATAGGAGGTAAGCTTCTTGACATAGGTCTTGGTGATGATTTCTTTGGATTTGACACCAAAAGCAAAGGTAACAAAAGCAAAAATAAACAAGTGGGACTACATCAAACTAAAAAGCTCTGCAGAGCAAAAGAAACCATTACAAAATGAAAAGGCAACCTACCCAATGGGAGAAAATATTCACAAACCATATGGTTGATAAGGGATTAATATCCAATATATATATATATATATATATAAAGAACTCATACCACCCTATAGAAAAAAAAAATCCAATTTAAAAAATGGGCAGAAGATCTAAATATTTATTTTTCCATACAGATAGCCAACAGGTATGTGAAACGGTGCTCAACATCACTCGTCATCAATGTAAATCAAATGCAAAATGCAAATCAAAACCTCAATGAGATATCACCTCACACCTGTCAGAATGGTTATTTTCAAAACAACAAGAAATAAGAAGTGTTGTCAAGGATGTAGAGAAAAGAGAACCCTTCTGCACTGTTTGTGGGAATGTAAATTGGTGCAGCCACTATGGAAAACAGTACGGAAGTTCCTCAAAAATTTAAATATAGAACTACCAGGGACTTCCCTGGTGGTCCAGTGGCTAAGACTCCACACTCCCAATGCAGGGGGCCTGGGTTCAATCCCTGGTCAGAGAACTAGATCCCACATGCATGCCGCAACTGAATATTCTGCACACTGCAACTAAAAGATCCTGCACACCGCAACTAAAGAACCTGCATGGAGCAATGAAGATCCCACATGCCGCAACTAAGACGCAGCATAGCCTAAATTAATAAATAAATATTTTTTAAAAACCCCAAAAAACAGAACTACTGTATGATCCAGCAATTCCACTTCTGGGTATTTATCTGAAGGAAACAAAAACACGAATTCAAAAAGATACCTGCATCCTGATGTTCATTATAGCATTATTTACAACAGCGAAGACATGGAAGCAACCTAAGTGTCCATAGATGGATGAATGGATAGAGAAGATGTGGTATATATATACAATGGAATATTATTCAACCATAAAAAAGAATGAAATCTTGCCATTTTTTGTAACATGGATGGAGCTTAAGGGCATTGTGCTAAGTGAAATAAGTTAGGCAGAGAAAGGCAAATAAATACCATGTGACCTCTCTTTCATGTAGAATCTAGAAAATATAATAATAAAAATTAAAAAATAAAAACCGGAGGACCTTCAACATGGCGGAAGAGTAAGACGCGGAGATCACCTTCCTCCCCACAGATACATCAGAAATTCATCTACACGTGGAACAACTCCTACAGAACACCTACTGAACGCTGGCAGAAGACCTCAGACCTCCCCAAAGGCAAGAAAGTCCCCACATACCTGGGTAGGGCAAAAGAAAAAAGAAAAAACAGAGACAAAAGAATAGGGACGGAACCTGTGCCAGTGGGAGGGAGCCGTGAAGGAGGAAAGGTTTCCACACACTAGGAAGCCCCTTCGCGGGTGGAGACTGCGGGTGGCGGAGGGGGGAAGCTTCAGAGCCGCGGAGGAGAGTGCAGCCACAGGGCTGCGGAGGGCAAAGCGGGGAGATTCCCGCACAGAGGATGGGTGCCGACCAGCACTCACCAGCCCGAGAGGCTTGTCGGCTCACCCGCCGGGACAGGCGGGGGCTGGGAGCTGAGGCTCTGGCTTCGGTCGGATCCCAGGGAGAGGACTGGGGTTGGCTGCGTGAACACAGCCTGAAGGGGGTTATTAGTGTGCCACAGCTAGCCGGGAGGGAGTCCGGGAAAAGGTCTGGAGCTGCCTAAGAGGCAAGAGACTTTTTCTTGCCTCTTGGTTTCCTGGTGCGCGAGGAGGATATATATTACCAACCCTACCTTTCACAGTGTTTCCAGCTTATTTTTGCTCCCCCTTTTCTGAATTCCTCTGCCATGTTCCAAGGCCCTCCCATATGTCTTGTTGGAACTAGCAATTCTAAGTTTGTTGAGTAGCTAAATCAAATCTTATATATGTTTTACATTTCCTGCATTGCCTATGTAGGTACTCGAAACTTGCTGAGTTGGGTTACCTAACCTAAGTGAGAGTAGAAAGATATTTTAAAAATATGTTCCAAAATATATATGTTTATGCTTGACTTAGCTTAGAATGGAGTATCTAATAGGATCCTCTGGATGTATTTCAAAATCCACTGAATTACAAAAAAATTAATGGCTAAAGAAGGGAACTAATTAGCAATCAGTCAAAAACTAGATATGTATTGGGTATTCAGCAAGTCAGCATAAATCTTTCTAATCTTTGAGTCATAGTTTGATTCTGTTAAAGAGCCTAATAGGAACAAAAAGAGAGAAAGTGCATCTTGTTGTCCAGTAGGGGAAGGGGAGAGCTCAGGATCTGATAAAGTAGTGCCAAAGGAAATTTGCTACCAGGGATGATATTTAATAAGTCAACATAAGCCAAAAGCTTACTTCTACCTGAAGAAATAGAGCATTGGATAATATATGTTTTCCCAGGGAAAAAAAATGGCCCTGGAAATCTCCAGTATTACCACTACTTCCCTTTTCATTATACTAAGTTCCACAAGTAATCCAGAGCAAATATAGCAAATAACACATAAAAAAGAGTGTTAGTACTGTGTAGGCATTTTCACAACTTAACATTTTAAGAAATACTTTGTATTACCTAAGTCTGTAATCTTATAACGTGCCTACAAATAAATAAATACATTATACATTTATATTATATGTATGATATATATATATATATATATATATATATATATATATATATATATATATATATATATATAATACTCATATACCCATTTTCAGATAAGGACCAGAGAGGTCAAATAATTGTTCAGTTACACAGCTGTAGGTTTCAGTACTAGAATTCAACCTGGATCGGTATAATTCCAAGCTCTTTTCCAGATTCCTTCTCACTCTACAGTGTGATACAACATATTATTGAAATCAATGAAAATAAGAAAATTAAGTGCCAAGCTATTTCAAATAAGAAGTCCCATCAATTTATTTACCTATAAGTGAAGATTGCAATATTACCTATCTCATAGGTCATGTGTATACAGTGCCAATTTCAGCAGCTGGCTTATAGTAAGGTCTCAAGAAATATTAGCCAGTGTTACTGAGGACACTATAGGTCAAGTCACTCATGTTTTATTGAAATTTGTTTTAGAAATTAGTGTCAGAAAATAACTGTGTTGCTCTCTTATACCCCTACCTCCATAGAACTAGGTTGTGCTTTCTCATCCTTATAAAGAAGGCTAGGTCACCTAGGGCAGTGATTCTCAAATTGAGGGCCGTATTTGGAGACATATTTAGTGGTTACAACAGAAGGGGAGGGAGGGAGGTACTACTGGCATCTAGTGGTTAGAGACCAGGGATGCTGCTAAACAGACAGCAATGCACAGCACTCTACAACAAAGAATTCTCCAGTCCAAAATGTCAAAATGAGGTTGGCCTAGGATATTTCTCTCCTTGCCAGGACTGCAGAGAAATTCACAGCAAAACTTTCACTCTCTCATCATTCTACCCATTTCTTACATTAGTACAGATATCTTATTTTTATATTATAACTTTATCACTTTTTGCCATAAAATGCTTCAAGTTATTTTTGAAAAGAAGTGAGTTATATATAAATTCAATAAATTTAATTAAAAATGTGTGGGTGAATCCTCCAACCCCATGTGCCATCTTTCCTGATTGATTAGTGGGTAAGTCAACATGCATTCAGTTGTCCTTATACTTATAGAACTCACTGCTAAATTTTATGCAGCACCCAGAACAGTGTCATGAACAGATAAATGAGGTTTACAATGATTATGATAGTGATCTTTCAGCACCTGAAATATTAAAAGGAGTCACAAAGCAGAATACTGACAATCAATCAATACATGCACAGTATTTATTGAGCTCCTGTAATGAACTCTACTCTGTGCTGGATGCTACGAGGGAGAACTATGTCTTAAACTTCTTTTACATCCCTTGAGGAGTGCTTAGTCAAGTTCAGAAGAGAGAAAAAGAGTGATCTTTAAAACATGAAATAGATATAAAACTGTGTCCCTGAGTGTTAGGTTGTGTAGAACAGTTAAGTTGCAGTGGATTTCTCATAAGGTAATTAGATACAATGATTAAAAATATTTATTATTAGAGTTTTGCCTATAATTAAGTAATGTGATCATATGTTAGAGTCATTGAAAATGTAGGTAACCCCTTTTTTATCCAAAATTAAATTATTTTAATTTCTAAAAATAGTTTACACACAAATTAAGATAGTGATTTTACTTCCTGAATGTAATAGAGGAGCCTCTGACTTGTGGTCTCAGCCTAATCTAAGAATAGTTGAGGGGCTGATATTGCATTTAATAAATACCTAGCATATCTGAAGTCCACCCTTGTAATTTTTAAGCTGGTTTAATTTTCAGATTTTAAACATCTATGGGATCCAAATAGAATTTATAAATTTGAGAAGCAAGAGAACTGTTTCTTTATCATATTAAATCAATGATACTATTCAGGCCAGAAACTGGACTGATTATTCACAACAAACTAGTTTATGAAAACCAACAAACCTTATCATGGAAAGATCAGATGTTCTCCAGAAAGACTGCATGTTAAAAATGAAGATGCACACAAGTTCCCTGGACTTTTTCTTTGGATGCATAATGTGAATATCTGGCTCTGAGATAGTTCAGAATGTAACTGTGTGTTACGTGGGGGACACTTGGCATTCTTTACCTTCAGGGTGGCAATTACCTTCACAATTGCATGCACATGGAGAAGAAAATACACTCCAAATTACATTGTGAACTCTGGAGATTAGTGCATCATTTCTTGGACAGTTGAACCTGTGTCCCATATAAATGTTTCCATAGCAAAACAAAGAACATCATTATGCTGTCTTCTAGATTTCCAAGGAGTTTGCATTAGGCTTTTGCCACCTGACTTCCATTACAGGGAATGGGAGTCAGGGGGCTGAGACTGCAAGCCATGGTTTGAAAATTTAGGGATCATGTCTCAGTGTCTGGACTTAAACATTCATCTTTGTGTTCTTTGGTGGCAATTGAGTTAAGATGCACTGCCTCTTCCATGCCTTTTGGGAATGGAATTATATACAAATTGTGTCTGTGTAGTCAAGTATATATACCATAACATATGTAGATGTAGAGAACTTTAAGCCTTCTTTCTACCTTACTTTCTTTCCTTAACTAAGTTCAATCTATTCTTTGCATAGAATTTTAAATATAGTTCTGACACATAAAATCATATAAAATGTTCAGTAATGCTTATAAATTATGACCAGTTTTTAGAGAGTGCACAATCATAAAACAGTGAGTAAAGTGAAATACAAAGATTAAAGAGCCAAAAGCAGAAGTGCACATGACACCCAGATCCAAAAATCTCCACTTAACAAGATTCCCCAGACGTCTACCAATCTTACTTCCCCATTAAGTCCTGGTTATCTGGTAGATGCTCAGACAAGGTCTCAGTTCCTGAGCCTATCAGATACTTACCACTGAAATGATCTCAGTCACATTACTAATGGACTTGTTTCCTTTAGTCCAATTCCATTGCTTAGAATTCAAAATGGGATATTACAATTAGGTCTTAATAAGATAGGTCAGTATTCATGAATTTAGTCTAAAGAATCTGGGGAGAGGGTCTATTAGTCTGGGCACTACGTTATTGGAAATGTTCAAATAGATGTCTAAATCATAGAATATTAACAACTAATATGAAATGTCAGGGGAATTCCATGAAGCCAGCTACACTTCTGGCAATTGTCAACAGTCAGGAGAACCCTAGAACTTCAGCCAGCTTTGGAAGACCTAAAATTACAGCCGTCAAGTATTGTTTCTCAAAACGTCTGGAAACTCTGAAAGGCCTATGTATTACTTAAGGCTGTAGGTGCATGGGTTGGTCTCATAGCAATAATATTTATAGCATAATAATGCCTATGTTTATGGTACTGTGAGAAGTAATCATTTCTATTATAAACTTATTTTTAAAGCCAACATACCCTTTTAAAATTAGAATTATTTTTCAGCAGTAGCAAATACAGCATATGGGTTAGGAGGTCCATATTCTGCAAGATTAATCTGTTTAAAAACTATTTCTCTGTTCTAAATAATGGAATCACAATTCAGATGTGCATTCAAATACAGAAAGAAAATGGGCTTCATCACATTGTCTTTCTCAGAGATGATTAATTTTCCTCATGACTGCCCTCCTCCAACATAAGGAAAAAGTAGGCTTACAATACAATACAATAACTATAGACCTGTACAATACTTTAAACTATTGTAAGGTAAAAAAAAAAACCCTGTGGTAGGCAGAAAAATGGTCCCCAAAGATGTTCATGCCCTAATCCCTAGAACCTGTGAATATTTTATATTACATGGTAGAAGGATATTTCCATGGAATTAAGGTTATAGACATTGAAATAGGGAGATTAAACTCTTTTTAACCAGATGGGCCAAAGGTAATAACATGGGCCCTTAAAAGTAGGCCCATGTAAGTAAGAAGAGGAAGACAAAATTTTGCCAGACAGATATGATGGAAGAAGAGGCAGGACAGATTTAAAATATGAAATTTGACGTACTGTTGAAGTTTTGAAGATGGAGGAAAGGGGCAAGGATTGCTGGCAGCATCTAGAAGTCTGGAACAACTCAGTTTATAGCCAGAAAGGGAGCGGAGACCTCAGTCCTACAAATGCAAAGAACTGAAATCTGCCTACAACCTGAATGAGCAAGAAAACGGATATTCTCCTAGAGCGTCCAGCAAAGAA
This sequence comes from Mesoplodon densirostris, assembly GCF_025265405.1. Taxonomy (NCBI): domain Eukaryota; kingdom Metazoa; phylum Chordata; class Mammalia; order Artiodactyla; family Ziphiidae; genus Mesoplodon; species Mesoplodon densirostris. Next base: position 85,739,590 of record NC_082661.1, on the reverse strand, counting down.
TACAGTCCTGCTGACACTGATTTTAGCCCTGTGAGGCCCCTGTCAGACTTCTGGGCTCAGAACCAGGAGATTAGACATTTATGTTACTTTAAGTTGCTAAATTTATGGTAACTTGTTATGGAAGCAATAGAAAACTAATTCATACTCTCATTGTTTTTTCCTCTCCCTCTAAAAGCCTCCAAAATGGTATGGGGACATATGGAGAGGAGTGTGGCTTTTCTGAATTCAAGACAGTGGAGTGAAGGGCCTAGGAGCCTTCTGTCAGAGCTAAAGGTGGAACTGGTGTGACCTGTGACTTCACAGCCAGGCCTTCCTGTCCCCCTCATCGTTTTCTGACTTGCTGGGCTTCAGGAGGCTTCAAGAGGCCCAGAAGCCTCTCTGAGCCTCGACCTGTACAGACATCTCCAAGACAAGGAAATGAAGAGACTAGACTATCTGCCTGTTAATGGAGAGGGTAGATGAGTTTGCTGAGGGAGAGAAACAACACAGGGAGTCCATACACAAATGAGTGTCTTCATAAATTGTCTAGCTATATAAGGTCTTCACTGAACCAATTCCCGAAATATGTGTATATATGCAGTAAGTGTGGGAAGGAAGAAGACTTTATAATGTAGGACCAAAAACACGGGGTTCAAATCCAACCTCAGCCACTTAGGAGGTATATAATCAAGATCAAGTAATATAATATCTCTAATTTTCAATAGTTTCACAATCCGCAAAATGTAGAATATAACACCTCCTATATGAGACTGTTGTGAAGTATAAATGAATAATGTAGGTTAAGCATTTAACAAAATGTTTGTTTTGTTTGTCCCTGTTAACAAAATCCTTTTAGGCCTAAGAGTTCATATTTTTATCCGCCTCGTTTCCTTCAGGCTTTCAGGAGAAAAGGCACTATTCTCAGATGCTTTCAAATTTGATTTCAGTTTATCTCTAAAATAATTTGCTAATCCCCTACTCTACAGATTGTTTATTCTACTGGACTACTGATTTACTTGTTTATATACCTCCTAAAATATTATTTATGAGAAAATATTTAAAATCTATTATTCTAACATCTAAATTTACTACGTAGTTATGTTAAATGCAAGAAAAATGGATTTTGTGATTAATTTTACTTGATTTTTTATTATTATTAGTCTTTCAATCATTGGAAATACCTGATATTTTCTATTGTAAAAGAAAAGTGTAGACACAGCCTCCTTAGATTTATGTATTGAAAGCAAATTTAAAAATTACTGTGCAACAAAACAGGCATATTCATAAGTTTTTTCAAAATATACCTGCACAAATAAAATGCCAGTGATGTTTAGAAAAAATTTTAATGAATTTTAACAGGGTGTGAATGAGTTTCCACAAGAGACAGGAGGGGAATACAACTATTACTCATCAGCAGACAAGTAAAACTAAGTAATCTTATGAAAATGGTCTACATCAAGCAAAAAGCAATATATCTATAGGAAAATAGAGTTGGGTTCTTCTTTTTATATAATGTTTTTATAAATATAAAATGCTTCAATGGCAAATAATTTAACTGAAATATAGTAAATCCTTTCAATTCATGGTCACCCATAAATAAACATATTTCAAGGACACACAGTGACAGGAACTGTGATGAAAACTGAAGCAAGCTCATCAGGTCTTAGCCCTTGCTTTTAGAAATAGTTTTGATACACTTTTCTCTGTGTTTCTCAGTTAATACAGAAGAAACACTGCACTTATTTCTATTTGAGCTGATGTTACCTTTTTTGGTCGTAAGTCTTTAGTTTTTTTTCATAAAATAACTTGATAACAGAACTTCATAAAACCATCGGTGACTAATACCATAATCTAAGCATGAAAATAGGACTTCACCAAATCAGGTAGCACAAATAATTTATATCAGTACTGAAGTTATTCACTTTTCTATTTGTTTTTATTTTTGCTGAAACCTTTGTTGATGTGAAATTATTATCCATGCTTTTTAGCATGGGAAAGAAGTAAGTAGATGAGGACGAAGTGATACCATGGGTTACTGCCAATGTGAACAATGAAAACGCAGTAGGCTAGCTAGAGAGAAGTTTTGGAGTGTAATCACTTCTGAAATGTATTTCTAAAACTAGTCTGGTCTAATCTCCAGCACTGTAACAAAATGACAAGTAATCATCCCACACTAATATCTTTCATAATCTTAGAGATTCTACAATGGCCTTAAATAATGCATCCCGATATCTTAAGATGCTCTTGAATCAAAAGTTTCCTCATCAGTCTCTTCCTGATGTGACTGGTATCTCTTCCCTGTTTTTTTTGTGGGGTTTTTTTGCCTGCATAAAAAATGCAGAATAACTACAGCCCACTCCTAAACTGTCACTCCTTCAAATTTTTGAGAACAAAATTACAGCAACATTTCCAAATTTTACGTTATTGCAGAGAGAACGCTCTACTGCTTTGTAACTCTCTCTTACTGGTGTATTGTGAAAGATAATAAAAGGACCACATGATTAGTTTTAAAGAAAGATTGATGTATATAGCCCATGTTAGCATGAGTTAGATACATTTGATTGTCTGATGGGCTCCTTTATGAATAATGTACATTTTGAGCCAGAGCTGAATTAAAGATGCATGGGGCATCCCTGTTAAGTTAGTCAGCAAAACAGCCAGGAACATGCTTATAGTTATTTTTTATGATCTATCAAATTGAATCACCAACCCATTAAATTTAAACTTCTAGCATGTAGCAAATCTGTAATTAAACTAAACTAATTAACATTTTATTCTCATATGAAGAATGCATTTACTCTGTTTATATGGGATTATATTTATAAGATTTTCTACAGACCATCTGCATGGTCTCTTCTAAAGCAACATCTATCTTATAGCATATTTCCTTAGCAAAATAATAATAATAATAATCTGTTGGTGCAGGAAATTTATTCACTACTAAAAAAGCCTTTTCCAATTTAGAAACAAAAAAAAGAGGTACAATATATTGTCAACTAACTCTGACTGCCTAGAGAAAGATTGATTGTGTTTGCAAACCATATGTTTGACATCTAAATCATGTTCAGAGTCTTTCATTCATGATTGCAGATTGATACAGTCCTCCTCGAAAAATGTATTTAGCTTTTCCAGCACTCATCAAACACTAAATACCTAACTAGGTTGCAAGAAGAATCTTTAATTCCATCATTTTACTATGGTAATTGCTTTTCCTTCTTTATGTTTAACCAGAGTAAATGAACTATAATTTTAAATTTCTCTTGACACTCACTATCAGATGCTGCATAAAACACAAGCAAGGTGAGGAATGATGAAAAGGCAACAGAAATAAAAATCTTTTCTGCAAAAAAAAAGGTGTTGCTTACGTGGGTCAGAATCATTACTACAAAGACATCCAGATGCCTTACATCCTATCAATCCCAAATCAGGTCCCAAACACCAGTGCCTCCAAGGGGTCATGTGTAAATTGAAAGGCAAGTGCCCTGCAGAAGGGGGAGCCACCTCTGAGCTGCCACTGAGTTGTTGCCAGGTGGGGGGGCCAGCCCTGTGTGCCTCCCTTCTAATTTTTTCCAGAAAGACCAAAATTCTGATAACTTTTGTAAAATCTCTTTACTTTAAAATGTTGGCCACCTCGCTTATTTGATATTGTTGTAATGCTGTCCAGGCCAAGCAAAGTGTTGTGTGAGAAGAATTCAATCAACCCTTGATCTCTCAGTTTATTACCTCTTCCTCTGATTTTTTTGCCAGGCGGTATTCTCAACTTCAGAATAACATCATGAGGTACACTTTCTAACATTAAGAGTGAGATTTTCTGCTTTCCATATATATATAATTGATATCATTCAGTGGGGAGCTAGGAAAACTTAGTTGCAGTCACATTTCTGCCACTGTCTAGTTTTGAGGCTTACAGTGATAGCAACAATCACAACACACACATTAGTTAAGTACTTGCTCTTCTGAGTTCATAGCATGGTACGATCTATCCTGTAGCATATTCACTTTCATTCTGTCATCTAATCCTCTTAATAACCCTATTAAGGGCTATGAGTATAATAATCCTCCCTACGCTTACAATAAAAAGCATTCTTGAGCACCTAGTAGATGCTAGACACCACATAATACATTAATTATTATTAAACAATGCACTAATTATTATTTAACACTTCAGATCTAGTCCCTGCAATCCTGGATTTTTATATCCAGTGGAGAAGATAGACCATAAATGATAAACTGTGCAAAGCAAATCCTGATAAGTGTCACAAAGTGCTTAGAGTAAGTTGCCTAAGGGCACACAGCTAATCAACTGCAGAACTAGAATTTAAAATAACAAACATTTATTGAGCACTTACTATATGCTAGGCACTGTACTAAACACGTTACACAGATTAGCTAATTTAAACCTCAGAACAGTTTTATGAGTTAGTTGCTACTACTGTTCCCATTTTTCAGATGAGCCACCCGAGGCACAGAAATGGTTAAGTGATATGTTGAAGATTGCACAGCTAGTAAGTGACGAAGCTCGGATTTGAATCCAGTCAGCTATGTTCTTTGCCACAAATGATTCTGTCTTTGTTAGTCACGTCACTTAGTCCCTCTGCAGGCTCTACTATAAATTCCTCACCTACTTTACTGAAGTGCAAATCATATTTGGATATATGGGTGGGAAAGCCCAAGAGGAGGAAGGGAGGACTGGACTCAATGATTTATAAGTTGTCTTTCTGATCTATGATTTAAATTTGAATTTTTGGTAAAGTATGTTGATCAAGATTGTATCTCTTTTGCACTGAGAAATTTTTTGGGTTGTTATTGGTATTCAAAACATTCTGGGCATAAATTTACTAAATAGAATTTTCTTGTAAAACCATTCTTAGACCAGATATGCCTCACATTAAATCTTAATAACATTTAGTCTTGTATACTTTCAATGTCAAATCCAACTCACTACTCTCAGATTATTAGCCAGGATATCTTCTTTTCAACAATTGTTGGTTATCTTCTAGGCTCTAGGTACCCAAGTAATCCATTTTCTTTCATTTCTCTCAGTCTTCTTGAATATAAACTTGTGATATCATTAAGCTCAAGCCCCTTTAGAAAGCAGTTGTTCATATTTAGATTAAAAATATCACAAGGGGGGCTTCCCTGTTGGCGCAGTGGTTGAGAGTCTGTCTGCCGATGCAGGGAATGCGGGTTCGTGCCCCAGTCTGGGAGGATCCCACATGCCGCGGAGCAGCTGGGCCCGTGAGCCATGGCCACTGAGCCTGCGCATCCGGAGCCTGTGCTCCGCAACGGGAGAGGCCACAACAGTGAGAGGTACGCGTACCACACACACACAAAAAATATCACAAGGTCATTCCTCATTCATTGCAAAGGATGGCCATTCACCTATGCTCCAGCATCTGGATTCTTTTGGTAATAGAAATAGCCAGAACAGAGTATTATTATGAAAATTTAGATACTGTGTGAGGAAGAATTTCTATAATGTTTATTGCTTAAGAATAGTACTGAAGTATAGTTTTTACATAAAATGATTCAGTCCTACGTAATATCAATTACAGTCCTACGTAATATCAATTACATAGAATGGCATTTGTCATTTGGCTACCAGGTATTTACTTTAAACCATAATCAATATATTCCAAAATGCATCTTTTCTGGCCTACCAAAATAGAATATCAAATATAATATTTGTCAACATCACCATATCAGTAGGAAAAACACTTGGGAATAAAATTATATATATATATAATTTATATATAATATATATTACATTAATATAAATAATAAAAATATTATTTTATATATATGAATAGGCTAGAATAAATTGCCATATAAACAATAACCATATAATTCTAGGGGAATGAAGTATGATCTACCATCATGGTGGAACAAAAGGTTTCCTTCTAATTTGGCATGTAACATGCTCCTGAGACATGACACTACAGAGCATTTCCAAATGGCTTATATTTGTCATAGCCTAGTGAGGAAATCCAGATAACATTTTATATTGATGGCTCTGCATCTATCCCAGAGAATTAATACTCAAGAACACAATCATATAGGATTCAACTGCAAAAGCACAGGTGAAAAGGAGAACATCTGGCTCTTTACAGGGCCTCAGAGGAAGTGACCTGATATGATGGAAGTCATTATAATCACAAGGTCCTAATGCACTTTAGAAACAATAACATACTAACCTATGAACTACTGTAGCTAATTAAAATAGTCTCCAGGGGAAACCATTAAACTATGCTAGATAAACATTCCTTATTAGCATCTGATGTTTTGTATCTCCTCAGGATACTCCAGTGAAATCTGTTATCCCTTAATCAAATCTCTCTTTAGGAAAATATGAATGTTTTAATATGTTGCGAACACTGGTCTCTGGACACCATAATTAAATTTTGGTAGAATGAAATTATTCACCTGTTAGTCATCTGCAGGTTCTAAACAGCATCTTACATGTTACATCCCAGCATGTTATAGCTGGTAAACACCTAAGAATTCATTTAGTATATCTTGAAGAAACTACAGCCCAAAGACCTACTAATGCATTTCATAGCACTCTCCATATTATTTTGATTATGACCAGGAAGTATCTGTTTAATTCCAAGTTTGTCATTCTGTGTTCTAACCATCAGACCCTTCTGTGGGCCTGTATCAATCTCTAGATTCCCTCCAAAGGGAATGTGGACCATTTGGAGGCTTCAGAGGATAGTGTCAATCATAATTCACATTGAGGGTAACAGATAAAGTATTAAAGGTTTATGACGCCTTCAGCAGAAAAACTAAGGTGAACACTGACCTTTTTTTCTATGTAGTAATTTATAATCTGTATTTTGGTATTGCAGAGTTTTCCTTTCCTGCTCTTTGATTGTGCTAAATGGAAGCCAAGGACCAATCATCCACTAAAGATAGAAAAACACGTGTAGAACTTAGAGCAACAAATGCTGAACTTAGAACAACTTTAGATGATTCTCATGTTACATGTAAGAACCAAATTCCTAAGTCATTATTGTGAAGCTAATCTGAAATCCTTATTTAGAGGATTTCATAAAACAAAATTGCTTCTTAACAGTCCCAGAAATCATATAGGCCTTCACAGTGTGGGCTACCGCAGTCATTTTTTGAATCCTCACTCCCTACCACTTTCCTGTGCATATTCTACAATGTAGCTATTATGGTTAATTTTATGTGTCAACTTGACTGGGGTAATGGATGTCCAGATAGCCGGTAAAATATTATTTCTGGGTGTGTCTGTGAGGTTGTTTCTGGAAGAGATTAGCATTTGAATCAATAGACTGAAGATGGCCCCCACCAATGCAAGTGGGCATCATCCAATCCATTGGGGGCTTGAATAGAACAAAAAGGTGGAGAATGAGCAAATCTTGTCACTCTGCTTGAAGCTGGGACACCTCTTTTCTCTTACCTTCAGACATCCAAATTCCTAGTTCTTGTGCTTTAGGACACAGATTTACACTATTGGCTCCCCTGGTTTTCAGTCCTTCAGGTTTCCTGAGTCTCCAGCTTGCAGATGGCAGATTGTAGGGCTTCTCAGCCTCCATAATTGTGTAAGCCAGTCCTTCCTAATAAATCTTTCTGTATATCTAAATCTATAGATAGATAGACCGATAGAATGATAGATTGATAGGTAGATAGATCCTATTGGTTCTGTTTCTGTGGAGAACCCTAAGTAATACAGTAGCTATGTAAATTTCCCAGACATGCAGAATTTTTTGTGCCTCTGAGTGTTTGCACAAACTTTTGCCTAGTTGCTCATTTTTCCCATGAAAACTTCTGCTAATCTTTTAAGATATAGATCAGATATGACCAGCTTTCTGAGACCCTCTCTGATTCCAGATGCCTTTTCTTTTGTGCATAATTTCCTTACCTAAATTATAACTCTATTAGAATGTATGGAACATATATTATGACATTATTATATAATATATTAAAACTGTTAAAAAAATATAATAACTTACGATAAACATAAAGTGTATCTTTGTTATGTGCTTACTTCTTTACCTTAATGTGATATATTTGAGAATAAAGGCCATTATTTATTCTTTATTTCAAAATCCTGACTTTTAGCAGAGTATTTAGCAGATGGTAGGTGCTGAATAGCTATAAACTGTTTCATATGTTATTATTATTCGATGTTCAATAACAATTTGGTAATGGAATAATAAATGATTGCTAAAAATGTTTCATATTTGCATAAAACTTTACATAAAGTTAATAGTAAAATATTTTATTTTGTACAATATTTCAAATACTTCACCTTTCTTGATATTCAAATAACACTGTGTTACCACAAGGCAAAAAGTACGTTCATGTTATAGGTGGAAGCTTAAGAGAGGGAAATGTAGGTGTTAACTAGATAACACTAAGATGTGTCTAGCTTGGAAAGTCTATAAAGCAATAGCAGTGTTGATAAATATGGCAACTTATATACTTATTTATCTCTTCTTTCTCTTGAAATCTCATTAAAATTGCTATAAAATGTTTTTTTAAGTGAGTTTAAAATTAAGAAAAAGAGAAGTTATGACAGTGGAGAGGGTAAAATACTGAAGACTAGATAGTAGTCTTGCTGACTTGGAAACATAAATCTACATTTAGGATAGGGAAAAGAAAGGGAACTAAAAAAAAGTCACTTCCCACACTAAACCTTTGGAAATGCTGGGGAATTTGAGGTTCCAAGTACCTCAGAAAGTGATGCATGGTAAGGCTGAAAACATGAAAATCTGAACGGAAGATTGTATAGAGAATATCAAGGTCCTCCAGGTTCCCTTCCTGATCCTCTATGGACTCCAGCAGAAGACTGGAGATTCTAGAATGAGAATTGAACTGGACTTGGTGATAGGCAGGCTTGTCCAAGGATTGAGTGGGGTACTATTCTTAAAACAGGGAATTATGGGAAACTCCACATCCTGAAATTCATCCCCTGAAAGGGGAGACTCTGGAAGTAACTGAATAAGTAAACTGGAAGGAGAGAAAATGTGATCAGAGGAAACAGCATACTTGAACTAATAATTTTAGAGTAAAAGGAGATATGGGTAGTGCTAAGATCCAGGTGTGCCAATGGAAGTACATTGCTGAGGTAGAGTAGAGATGAAGGTCCGTGGAGATGTAGAGATCATCGGTCTGACAGATAGCATATTAGTTGAACCTTCTATTTGGACAGGAAGTCACTCAGGATAATCATGGGATTTTAACACTTAGGGCTCTTCAGTTGCAAGCAACAAGCTGGTAAACTGACTCAATTGACACTGGTAACTTAAGCAGAAAGGAGGAATTTAATATAAGGATATGTAGAATAGCTTATAGTATTCTATAAAAAACTGAAAGATTAAAAAAACTGAAGATACTTTCTTCTGAAAGAATAGAAACCAGAATGCATCCAGAGTTCTAGGTAGCTGGAATTGATCATCTTTTCTGGACACCATTTTGGAAGGAACTCAGCCCCACTTTTCATCCTTTCTCAAAACTCAAAATTCCCAGAAAAGAGAAGAATCAGATTAGCCTAGTTTCAATGATGCACCTCTTGGCTAGTAAAGGGCAGAGAGCCTTGATTGACATTAAGAGTGACATTAAGGGACTTCCCTGGTGGCGCAGTGGTTAAGAATTCACCTGCCAATGCAGAGGACATGGGTTTGATCCCTGGTCCAGGAAAATTCCACATGCTGTGGAGCAACTAAGCCCATGCACCACAACTACTGAGCCTGCACTCTAGAGCCCGTGAGCCACAACTACTGAGCCCACGCAGCACAACTACTGAAGCCCGCGTGCCCTAGAGCCCGCGTGCCGCAACTACTGAGCCCATGTGCCACAACTGCTGAAGCCCTTGAGCTCTAGGGGCCCACGTGCTGCAACTACTGAGCCCACGTGCCACAACTACTGAAGCCCACGTACCTAGAGCCCGTGCTCCACAACAAGAGAAGCCACTGCAATGAGAAGCCCATGCACCACAGGCTACAACGAAGAGTAGCACGTGCTTGGTGCAACTAGAGAAAGCCCGTGTGCAGCTACGAAGACCCAAAGCAGCCAAAAAAAAAAAAAAAAAAAAAGACATTAAGAAGTAGTTGCCCAAAGTAAATGAGGATGCAACTACCAGAAAAGATGGAATCATTGCTGGACAGATAGAAGTAACATATGTCAGAATGTAACATACTACAGAATCCTATTGGTAGAGTGTATGATTTTTACTCTAACTTTATATAGTAAATACTTAACTGTGTACATAGTTACCATGTAATAATGAATAAACACCTTAACTTTCTTTTAGTCTTTAATTTCAGTTGATGAAAATAATCTTAAACCCAGAATTATCATAGGACAGTATGAAAATGCAAGCCTATCCTAAAAAAGAAACTTTTGAATATAAAAATAAGAATGCATATCTTATGAATTGAATAGACTAAAAAGTTTAAAAGTTCTCTTAAGACACCCTTTCCGATACTTCACTTGATTTGTACTACATAAGAAAAGGAGATATATATTTACCAAAAGTTAATAGTAAAAAAAAAAAAAAACTCAATAACAAAACAGGTTTCAGAGTCCATATTCCTTCATGAACTTTCAATTTATATGCATTTTATGCTGTCAAAAACAATAGACTCAGCTATGCTTAAGTTTATGGCTCTGGGGAAGCCTGATAAGATTGAACATGTACCAAAACTTGTGAAAGAATCAGGATGACGCCCACCCATTTGTCTCGCTGGTCCACAGTGACTAATTTAAATGTTTGTTCATATAAACTAAACTGGTAGCAGGAATGAATCACTCTGATTGGTTTATTTGCTTACACAAAAAAACTAAACCACCAGGAGTATGAAACAGCTAAGAGTGAACAGATCGAAATGTCAGCAATCTCTCTTCCATTTTTGAATTTTCACTCAAGAGTGAAGGTAATTTCTTGAATAGATCTGTGGTTCCTTACTTTCCTACCTATATCACCTAACATTTACTGAATAAATGTCCTTGAAGCATTATAATATTCTAGGTGCTAGTTTAATAAGTACTTAGATAACAAAGAAAGAAAAGCAATAATGGGTATTTTCAAACATGCTTATGATAACAGGGATCCAATCTTTTATTCCCAGCCTACTCTCCCTAAGCTAATTTAGTTTCTTTTTTTTTTTTTTTTTTTTTTTGCGGTATGCGGGCCTCTCACTGTTGTGGCCTCCCCCGTCGCGGAGCACAGGCTCCGGACACGCAGGCTCAGCGGCCATGGCTCACGGGCCCAGCCGCTCCGCGGCATATGGGATCCTCCCAGACCGGGGCACGAACCCGCATCCCCTGCATCGGCAGGCGGACTCTCAACCACTTGCGCCACCAGGGAGGCCCTAATTTAGTTTCTTTATTCAAATCTGAGTGGGTCTCTTGAATATGTCCTTGTCTTAACTTTTTTTGTCATTTTTTTCTTTCTTAGCATATTTGTCAGCTTTATCAATATATAATTTATAAGCAATAAAATATATCAATTTTAAGTGATCAGTTTTAATTCAATGAGTTTTGATGAATGTAAATATTCATATGGCCACCACCAGTCATGATCTGAACATTACCACCACTCCAAAATTTTTTTCTGTATTCATTAGCAAACACTCCCCCAAGCCCCTGGCAAACACTGATCTGCTTTTTGGGGCCTACAGTTCTGTTTTTTAAATTTTAATTTAATATAATACTTTTGAAAGTCATCTGTGTTATTATGTATACCAGTAGTTTATTCCTTTTTATGGTGGATGGCATTCCATTTTATGAACGTACCACAAATTGTGCATGCACCATGTAATGGACATTTGGGTTGCTTCCAGTTTGAGACTATTATAAATAAAGTTGCCATGAACATTCAACTACAGGTATTTATGTACATCTAAATGTCATTTCTCTAAGGGTAACACCTAGGAATGGAATTGCTGGTTCACATGGTAAGTATATACTTAACTTCATGAGGAACTGCAAAACTGTTTTTCAAAGTGTCTGTGCCATTTTGCATTCCCACCAGCAAGGAGAATTCCAATTGTTCCACATTTTTACACTTACACTTTTACAGTTTTAACTCTTCCAGTTAAAACTATGATTTACTTCAGGTTAAATTTAAATATAGCTTGAGGTAATGGTTGAGATTGTTTTCTTTTTTTTTTTTTTTTTGGAAATGGATATCCAGTTGTTCCAACACCACTTGTTGATTAGATCACAATTTCTCAATGAAATTGTCTCAACGTCACGCCGGCCTCTACCGCCGCAGGCTCGCCCCGCATCTGTACCCTTCCCTCCCTCCAGCCTGAGTGAGCCAGAGCCCCAGAATCAGCTGCTCCTTTAACCCTGTCCTGTCTGAGCGAAGAACAGACGCCCTCAGGCGACCTACACGCAGAGACGGGGTCAAATCCAAAGCTGAACCCCGGGAGCTGTGCAAACAAAGAAGAGAAAGGGAAATCTCTCCCAGCAGCCTCAGGAGCAGCAGATTAAATCTCCACAATCAACTTGATGTACCCTGCATCTGTGGAATATCTGAATAGACAATGAATCATCCCAAACTGAGGAGGTGGATTTTGGGAGCAACAATATATATATCTTTTCCCCTTTTTCTCTTGTTGTGAGTGTGTATGTGTATGCTTCTATGTGTGATTTTGACTGTACAGCTTTGCTTTCACCATTTGTCCTAGGGTTCTGTCTGTCCTTTTTTTGATTACTTAAAAAATTTTTTTCCTAATAATTATTTGTTATTTTAATAATGTCATTTTATTTTATTTTATCTTTTTCTTCTTTCTCTCGCTCTCTCTCTTTCTTTCTTTCTTTCTTTTCTCCCTTTTATACTGAGCTGTGTGGAGGACAGGCTCTTGGTGCTCCAGCCAGATGTAAGGGCTGTGCCACTGAGGTGGGAGAGCCAAGTTCAGGACACTGGTCCACAAAAGACTCCCCAACTCCACGTAATATCAAATGGCAAAAATCTCCCAGAGATCTCCATCTCAACGCAAAGACCCAGCTCCACTCAATGACCACCAAGCTACAGTGCAGGATACCCTATGCCAAACAACTAACAAGACAGGAACACAACCCCATCCATTAGCACACAGGCTGCCTAAAATCATAATAAGGCCACAGACACTCCAAAACACACCACCAGATGTGGACCTGCCCACCAGAAAGACAAGATCCAGCCTCATCCGCCAGAACACAGGTACCAGTCCCCTCCACCAGGAAGCCTACACAACCCACTGAACCAACATTAGCCACTGGGGACAGACACCAAAAACAACGGGAAACTACGACCCTGCAGCCTGCAAAAAGGAGACCCCAAAAACAGTAAGTTAAGCATAATGAGAAGAGAGAGAAACACAAAGCAGATGAAGGAGCAAGGCAAAAACCAACCAGACCTAACAAATGAAGAGGAAATAGGCAGTCTACCTAAAAAAGAATTCAGAATAATGATAGTAAAGATGTTCCAAAATCTTGGAAATAGAAAGGAGAAAATACAAGAAACATTTAACAAGGAACTAGAAAAACTAAAGAGCAAACAAACAGAGATGAACAACACAATAAATGAAATTAAAAATTCTCTAAAAGGGAACAATAGGAGAATAACTGAGGCAGAAGAACAGATAAGTGACCTGGAAGATAAAATAGTGGAAATAACTACTGCAGAGCAGAATAAAGAAAAAAGAATGAACAGAATTGAGGACAGTCTCAGAGACCTCGGGGACAACATTAAACACACCAACATTAGAATTATAGGGGTTCCAGAAGAAGAAGAGAAAAAGAAAGGGACTGAGAAAATATCTGAAGAGATGATAGTTGAAAACTTCCCTAATATGGGAAAGGAAATAGTTAATCGAGTCCAGGAAGCACAGAGAGTGCCATACAGTATAAATCCAAGGAGAAACACACCAAGACACATATTAATCAAACTATCAAAAATTAAATACAAAGAACAAATATTAAAAGCAGCAAGGGAAAAACAACAAGTAACACATATGGGAATCCCCATACAGTTATCAGCAGATCTTTCAGCAGAAACTCTGCAAGCCAGGAGGGAGTTGGCAAGACATATTTAAACTGATGAAAGGGAAAAACCTACAACCAAGATTACTCTACCCAGCAAGGATCTCATTCACATTTGACGGAGAAATTAAAAGCTTTACAGACGAGCAAAAGCTAAGAGAATTCAGAACCACCAAACCAGCTTTACAACAAATGCTAAAGGAACTTCTCTAGACAAGAAACACAAGAGAAGGAAAAGACCTACAATAATAAACCCAAAACAATTGAGAAAATGGTAATAGAAACATACATATCAATAATTACCTTAAATGTAAATGGATTAAATGCTCCAACCAAAAGACATAGACTGGCTGAATGGATACAAAAACAAGACCTGTATATATGCTGTCTACAAGAGACGCACTTCAGACCTAGGGACACATACAGACTGAAAGTGAGGGGATGGAAAAAGATATTCCATGAAAATGGAAATCAAAAGAAAGCTGGAGTAGAAATTCTCATATCAGACAAAATGGACTTTAAAACAAAGATTATTATAAGAGACAAAGAAGGACACTACATAATGATCAAGGGATCAATCCAAGAAGAAGATATAACTATTATAAATATTTATGCACTCAACATAGGAGCACCTCAATACATAAGGCAAATGCTAACAGCCATAAAAGGGGAAATCGACAGTAACACAATCATAGTAGGGGACTTTAACACCCCACTTTCACCAATGCACAGATCACCCAAACTGAAAATACATAAGGAAACACAAGCTTTAAATGATACATTAAACAAGATGGACTTAATTGATATTTATAGGACATTCCATCCAAAAACAACAGAATACACATTCTTCTCAAGTGCTCATGGAACATTCTGCAGGATATATCATATCTTGGGTCATAAATCAAGCCTTGGTAAATTTAAGTAAATTGAAATCGTATCAAGTATCTTTTCTGACCACAACGCTATGAGACTAGATATCAATTACAGGTAAAAATCTGTAAGAAATACAAACACATGGAGGCTGAACAACACACTACTTAATAACCAAGATATCACTAAAGAAATGAAAGAGGAAATCAAAAAATACCTAGAAACAAATGATAATGAAAACACAATGACCCAAAACCTATGGAATGCAGCAAAAGCAGTTCTAAGAGGGAAGTGTATAGCTATACAAGCCTACCTTAAGAAACAAGAAACATTTCAAATAAACAACCTAACCCTACACCTAAAGCAATTAGAGAAAGAAGAACAAAAAACCCCAAAAGTTAGCAGAAGTAAAGAAATCATAAAGATCAGATCAGAAATAAATGAAAAAGAAATGAAGGAAACGATAGCAAAGATCAATAAAACTAAAAGCTGGTTCTTTGAGAAGATAAACAAAATTGATAAACCATTAGCCAGACTCATCAAGAAAAAAAGGGAGAAGACTCAAATCAATAGAATTAGAAATGAAAAAGGAGAAGTAACAACTAACACTGCAGAAATACAAAGGATCATGAGAGATTACTACAAGCAACTATATGCTGATAAAATGGACAACCTGGAAGAAATGGACAAATTCTTAGAAATGCACAACCTGCCGAGACTGAACCAGGAAGAAATAGAAAATATGAACAGACCAATCACAAGCACTGAAATTGAAACAGTGATTAAAAATCTTCCAACAAACAAAAGCCCAGGACCAGATAGCTTCACAGGCAAATTCTATCAAACATTTAGAGAAGAGCTCACACCTATCCTTCTCAAACTCTTCCAAAATATAGCAGAGGGAGGAACACTCCCAAACTCATTCTACGAGGCCACCATCACTCTGATACCAAAACCAGACAAAGATGTCACAAAGAAAGAAAACTACAGGCCAATATCACTGATGAACATAAATGCAAAAATCCTCAACAAAATACTAGCAAACAGAATCCAACAGCACACTAAAAGGATCATACATTATGATCAAGTGGGGTTTATCCCAGGAATGCAAGGATTCTTTAATATATGCAAATCAATCAACATGATACACCATATTAACAAATTGAAGGAGAAAAAACATATGACCATCTCAATAGATGCAGAGAAAGCTTTCAACAAAATTCAACACCCATTTATGATAAAAACCCTGCAGAAAGTAGGCATAGAGGGAACTTTCCTCAACATAATAAAGGCCATATATGACAAACCCACAGCCAACATCGTTCTCAATGGTGAAAAACTGACACCATTTCCACTAAGATCAGGAACAAGACAAGGTTGCCCACTCTCACCACTATTATTCAACATAGCTTTGGAAGTTTTAGCCACAGCAATCAGAGGAGAAAAAGAAATAAAAGGAATCCAAATTGGAAAAGAAGTAAAGCTGTCACTGTTTGCATATGACATGATACTATACATAGAGAATCCTAAAGATGCTACCAGAAAACTACTAGAGCTGATCAATGAATTTGGTAAAGTAGCAGGATACAAAATTAATGCACAGAAATCTCTTGCATTTCTATACACTAACGATGAAAAATCTGAAAGAGAAATTAGGGAAACACTCCCATTTACCATTGCAACAAAAAGAATAAAATATCTAGGAATAAACCTACCTATGGAGACAAAAGACCTGTATGCAGAAAATTATAAGACACTGATGAAAGAAATTAAAGATGATACAAATAGATGGAGAGATATACCATGTTCTTGGACTGGAAGAATCAACATTGTGAAAATGACTTTACTACCCAAAGCAATCTACAGATTCAATGTAATCCCTATCAAACTACCACTGGCATTTTTCACAGAACTAGAACAAAAAATTTCATAATTTGTATGGAAATACAAAAGATCCCGAATAGCCAAAGCAGTCTTGAGAAAGAAAAATGGAGGTGGCGGAATCAGGCTCCCTGACTTCAGACTATACTACAAAGCTACAGTAATCAAGACAGTATCGTACTGGCACAAAAACAGAAATATAGATCAATGGAACAGGATAGAAAGCCCAGAAATAAACCCAAAACATATTGGTGCTTGGCAAAGGGTGGGGGAGGTGTGTGTGTGTGTGTGAGAAATGGGTGAAGTCTGTGAAAAGGTAAAAAAAAAGAATGAAAGGAAGGAAGGAAGGAAAAAAGAAAACACCTGGGAGCCTGATGTTGTTAAGCCTCTAAATTAACCAAACTCTTGACTTTTTTAATGTGAGCTAATCAATGTCCCTACATTTAAGCCACTTTGGCTGGCGTTTTTGTTTTGTGCAGCTGAAAGCACTGTAACTAATATCCTACCAATAAAAATGTCAATTGAAAAAGAAATATATCAGTAAGTATTTGCCAAAATTTTACTCTAGTTCATGCACAATATAAAATGGTTTTGTTCCTCAAATTTAGTTTAATTCAATGTGTTCAAAAAGAAACTTGAATTAGTATCATGGTGGTGGGGAAGGGAAAGAAGTTGTTAAAATACATATTCCTTGGCTTTACCATAGACCTACTAAACCAAACCTTGGGTGTGGTGGGGAAAACAAAAATAGGTATTTTAAGTAAGCACTTAAGTGATTCTAACGTATTCTAAAGACTAAATATCACTGACTTATTTAAGACTGGTTCTGTGAATCAGTGAATAATATAAGGCAGGATATATGATAAAGTGCTGAAGTGTGAAATGTGGAACACGAGCTCTCAGGTTCCACAGACATTCAGAAGTAGCTTGGCAAGTTGGAAGGCAAGATCGATTGAGGGTAAAATACAGGTGCCGCCACTGACGAGCTGAGTGTTTCAGTTAGTTCATCTTTAGACAGGGCTAACAGGGTTTACTTCTGCTGTGTGGTTGTATGTTCTGCAGTAACATCTGAGAAGCATGCGGGAGGTGGCTGTGAAACCAATGCAAAAAAAAAAAAATTGTGTTCAACTAAGCTGACATATAATTCTGACAGACTTCTTTTGTCAACAGTAATTGTACTCAGTGGCATGTTCGCTTAGACATAAGTTCCAAGTTTTTTAGTTAACGTTAGAACCCTGCGGGGCAGGGGGAGGGATGTCCAGGAGGGAGGGGATATAGGTATGCATAGAACTGATTCACTTCACTGTACAGCAGAAACTCACACACCATTGTAAAGCAGTTATACGCCAACAAAAATAAAACAAAACCCTGTACTAATATTACATTGGATTAATTTATAAATGATCTTTGAATACTTGGGTAATTTCTCTATAAAATAGAGTACCTGAAATATTGGTCACCAGTATTTGCTTATTATGTACCTATTTACATTTTTTATTATTTACATATTATTTCATATTTACATATGAAATACTTTTTCTTTACTGAACATGTTTAGTTTTGTCACTTTATGAAGGTGTAAAAATGGTGCTTGTAGCTACAGGTAGTTGTTTTATGTGTGCTCATGAAATTTTTTGGTATGCTAACAAGACTGTGTATGAAACAGTTATTACTTATCTTTCAATTTTCTATGTGAAAATTAAATTGCATATTTTGGTTAAAAATGAGGGTTGAAGCTATCCTGGGAACAATGATTAAAAGATTAAATGTGTAGACAAAGAATGGGATGTATTTTTATTTATCAATGGGAAAAGAGAGTAGTTTCTTCTTAAAGCAAATATTCTGTATAGCTAGTTAAAGAAGACAGTAAAAAGAAACTTGTCTGGACAGAGAAAATTTAGAAGGTTTCAAGAAAATTAACTTTGTCTTAGTTTATAATAACTGCAAATAATGAGTCTGAAGAAAAGCAATGAAAGCCATTAAAATGTCAGCAAAGTAGGCTCAGCTTTTATGAGTTTATAAAAAGAAAAACCTCAAGAATTCTTTACTGCTAAAATATTACATTAACACAATACTAGAATGTCATTTTCTCTCTATTAAAATGACAAATTGGTGTAGGGGTATTCAGTCTGCTCTTAAGAAGAGGTAGTTGTTTGTTACCGCCTGTATAATCTGCCCAGATAGATGAGATTTTTTTCTTACTAGATTAGGCAGAATATAGATAGGTGTTGTTTTTTTATTCATTCAGCCACTCTATGTCTTTTGATGGGAGAATTTAGTCCATTTACAATTAAAATAATTATTGATATACCTATCATTGATATACCTAATGTACTAACTGCCATTTTGTTAATTTTTTTTTTCTGGCTGTTTTGTTGTTCCTCTCTGTTTCTTTCTTCTCTCTTGCTTTCTTCCCTTGTTGTTTGATGACTTTCTGTAGTGTTATGCTTAGATTCCTTTCTCATTACCTTCTGTGTATCTATTATAGGTTTTTGCTTTATGGTTACTATGAGGCTCACATATAACACTCTCTATATATAACAGTTTATTTTAAATTGATAGCAAATTTGAACACATTCTACAAGTCTGCATTTTTCCACTCCCCCCTGCATTTTATATTTTAAAAATTTTGTATATCCCTAAGTAACTAATTACTGCAGTTTTAGTTATTTTTACTACTTTTCTCTTTTAACCTTCATACTAGGTTCATAAGTGATTAATCCACTTCTTGTACTATATATTACCTTTACCAATGAGATTTTTACTTTCCTATGTTTTCTAGTTACTAATTAGTGCCATTTCTTTTCACCTTAAAAACACTTCTTGTACAGCCAGTTTAGTGTTGATGAACTTCCTTAGCTTTTGCTGGTCTAGAAAACTTTTGATCTCTTCTTCAAATCTGAATGATAATCTTGCTGGTAAAGTATTCTTGGTTGGAAGTTTTCTTCCTTTAAGCATTTTGTATATATCATGCCACTCCCTTCTAATGTGCAAGGTTTCATCCGAGAAATCTACTGTTAGTCTTATGGGGGTTCCCTTATACATAACAAGTTGTTTTTCTCTTGCTGCTTTTAAGGCTTACTTTAGCTTTTGGCATTTTAATTATAATGTGTCTTGGTGTGGGTCTTTTTGGATTCCTCTTGTTTGGAACTCTCTGGACTTCTTGGATCTGGATATGTTTCCTTACCCAGGTTAGGGAGGTTTTCAGCCATTATTTCTTCAAATAAGTTTTCTGCTCCTCTCCCTGCCTCCTGTCCTTCTAGGACCCCTATAATATGAATATTATTTTGCTTGATGTTGTCCCACAGGTCCCTTAAGCCTTACTTACTTATTTATTTATTTATTTATTTATTTATTTATTTATTTATGCTGCTCTGTTTGGGTAAGTTCCACTGCCCTGTCTCCCAGATCACTAATTTTTTTCTTCTACTTCATCTAAGTCCACTGTTGAACCCCTCTAATAGTATTTTTTCAGTTCAGTTCTTGTATTCTTCAGTTCTGTGACTTCTATTTGGTACTTATACTGATATTTTCTATCTCTTTGTTGAAGCTCTCTCTGTTCATCCATTCTCCTCCTGGGTTCAGTGAGCATCTTTACGACCATTACTTTGATTTCTTTATTATGTAAATTACTTATCTTCCCATTTCATCAAGTTGTGTTTTTTTTTTTTTTTTCTGGAGATTTATCTTGCTCTTTTGTTTGGAACATATTCTTCTATTTCCTCATTTTGCTTGACTCTTCGTGTTTGTTTCTATGTGTTAGGTAAAACAGCTATCTCTCCCAGTCTTGAAGAGGTGGCCCCATGTAGGCAATGAGCTTTATTGTTAAATCCTGCCCTAGTTCTTGGCTGTCTCTGGAAGTGTCTCTCTGTTTCAGAACTATGGGCTCAGAAATGCAAGCCACCAGAGCCTGGTACTCAAGGGGCATCCTCTGTGTGGACTGCGTGTGCCCACTGGCTTTGGGGGTCTGTAGGGGAGGAAGGATATTCACCCACCACGTCCAATGAAGTGACAGGAACATACACAGAGGGGTGGGGCACTCGCCCAGCACCTCCAGCAGGGTTGTGGCAGCAACACAAGGGGATGGGGGATGGGGCACTCACCTTCTGCCTCTGGAAGGATGCTACGGCAGCATCATGGGGGTGTGGGTACCAGCAAGTTAAAGTGAGAGTACAAAAATGGCACCCATTAGCACTTCCGTCCCTGGAGAGGCTCCCAACAAGCTTTTGTTCCTCTAGCAGATGTTTTAAGCTTAGCAAATGAATCTCCTTCACAGATGGCCTAGGCTCTTTTCAAATTGCTGTTTGTGGACTGAGTCCCAGGGTAAGTGAATCTGTGCATCAGCCCTTTAAGAGCAGAATCACCATTCCCTACAGCCCTATGTTTCCTCAGGATGTAAGCCCTGTTGGTTTTCAAAGCCAGATGTTTTTGAGGGTTTGGCAGTAAAAACATAAGGCGGTTTTCTTATGCTTTCTTTCTATTCTATTGGTGAAACAAGGTCAACAGATGAGAGAAAAGTGGATAGGATTTTGGATGTTTGAAGAGAGAGAAGATCTTTTAGGCAATATTTTAGGGAATGTGAGGGAAGATTGACAAAGGAAATGTTACTGGACTGCTAAGCTTAACTGAGTGTTCCTTTGAGATTTGCTGTCATAAATTTAATGTTGTTGTCTTGTAGCTATAAATTGTGCATCGTGAATGCAGTTATGATTGTGTATTTCTTTTCAGCCTCACTGAGCTAGTCTGCTGTAGGTGTGCAATATGGTAAAGTGGCAGGTTTAAAAAAGGTTAAATTTGTGCCAGGAAACTAGGACTTAGGGACAGAGGAGTAAGATTGTCAAGGTGAGTAGGAAATGAGTTCTCTTTTGTGGTACTTGAACTTTATGTCAGAAACTTTACAAATCTGGGTGAAAGCTTTTTGACAGTAAGGATCAAAACCAAATGCTCAGGCCAGGAAACCTAGGACAGTCTTACCAGCAAGGAGCAGGAAGGTAGAATAGGTAGGACAAAAGGAGGTCAGCGATGAAAGAGAGAATAAAGCAGCAAAATTTATCAGCCTTGAAGAGGCAGTGAACTTTAGTCAGCCAAAAATCATCTAGGTTTGGGTTGGGGACAATAGAGGAATAAAATAATTCATCATTATATTATAATGATATTATAAAGATATTATATATTCATCATAATATCTTTCAGTGGGGTGCCCCAGGGCATCTCTGAGAAACTCAAGTGGTCCCTCCTAGCCCTGAAAAAGGCTAAGCCATCAAAAACTCAATCCCAGGGGCTTCCCTGGTGGCACAGTGGTTGAGAGTCCACCTGCCGATGCAGGGGATACGGTTCGTGCCCCGGTCCGGGAAGATCCCACATGCCGCGGAGCGGCTGGGCCCGTGAGCCATGGCTGCTGAGCCTGCGCGTCCGGAGCCTGTGCTCCACAACGGGAGAGGCCACAGAAGTGAGAGGCCTGCGTACCACAAAAAAAAAAAAAAAAAAAAAACTCAATCCCAGTGAAGAATAAACTTGAACTCAGTTTTCTAATCCTGGCTCACAAGACAGGCTTAAGCTTTCATGGTAGATCAAGGACCTTGCCACGAGCTTAATGGGGGCTAAATTTCCAAAATATCTGGTAACAGTGTGCCCCCAAAAGCTGGGACAAGGGTTCCCACAGCTGTGTATTTGACTGGGTTGTTGACAAGGCTGTTCTCTTCTGTCATAAGTTATAAGTACCCAAAAAGCAATTCTTTTTCCTATCGTTTGCCCTTGAGGATCCATTATTATACTTTATCTTTTTCATACACACTGTTAACTGGCAGAGTGAATGATTTTGTAAAATATAATTTTCCTTTCCTTGGTAATGGGTAATTCTTTTCATGCTGTCCAAACATAATAAGTATCATTTATTAAGTGTTTACATATGCCTGACTACACTAAGTTCCTTACATAGTCTCATTTATTCACCTCAGTATGCCTCTGAAGTAGGTATTATCATGATTCTATATTTTTACATATGAGGTAACTGAAGCCCAGAAAGTATAACTGACCTGCCCAAAGTCACATGACCCATATGGGTAGAAGCCAGTACTTAAACCTAGAACTTTTTCCAAAATCCTTGCTCTGAAACTGATGCATATGCATAGGCAAGAATATTCAGTAGAAAGCAAAAGGGGACTGATATAATCCATGTGAGATGGGAGAATATTCTAGCTTCCACCTTCTCACTCACATGTTCATCCAAGTCCATCATACTTAAATAAAAAAATCCCCCATTACAGATTTGTGGGAGTCTTCTGGGGATTCTTTTACCTACCAGCAAACTTTTCAGCAATGGTGGGGATTATTTTTTAAAAATAAAAAGGAGGAGAAAAGTGAGAAGTGACAATGATAGAGAATATTTTCCCCTCCATGTCCAGGCAAATGCATTTCTCTTATTAACTATCTTGACTCCTGGTGAAAGATACAGACACTCAGCAAGTGAAACTATTGCTCTTCCCAAGTACCTCTTCTCCCTGTATGAGGACTAGAAATCATCAGGGTAGAACATCCTATTCAATCTTCTGCATCACATGCTTACTCGATTGGCATTGTTCCAGAGCAAATAAATTACTTTACTACAGAAGGAGCAGCTTTACTGGAGTTTCTACCAAACAATAATAATAACAATAAAACAAGAACAATAATAGCAAAAAATAACCATATTAACCACTGTGGATTTGTTTGCCTACTGGAATGTGAGGTCCACAGCTCCGATGTGTCTGTTGTCCAATGCCTGGTCTTCTATCGTACATATAAATCAAAAAACTCTTCTCTGAAAACTCTTGAGAAATTTACATACAGTAAATTCACAGAACCCTCAGTTTTTTTTTTTTTTTTTTTTTTTTTAGAACCTGAACAATCATACTTTATTCCTTCCTACTTGACTTTCAACATTAACATTTTATTATGCAGGGACATCAAATGTCACTTATAATTTTCATATAGTTGAAGAAATTAACAAGTTATATTTTTTATTTACTTGTACCTGGCTCAACATACCAACCTTGAAACATCTCAGAATAATCCTTATTAATTAGAACCCTCAGTTTTTATTATGCATTTGGTCAGGGACTAACTGCTATACGATAATCACTCTTTGAACAGCTGCTTTTTAAAAATGTGTTGGTTTCTTGTTTAATCAAACTTAATACATTTTATTTCCCTTGAATATGGAATTTTAATTCATATTTAACCTTGACTCAAATTTTACCCTCTTTTAAAATAAAGACACATTGGTTTTGTAAAAAAAAAATTTCTAATTAGTTGTACTTACTCCTTTCTCTTCTTTCACCTCTAACAGAAACAACTCAGTCTTTATGCAAAGATATTTGATATATTTAATATAGATTTTACAGAATACCATGTCATTTCATTGCATAATTCATTTTAGTGTTTCTATCTATCAAAATACAGTATTCATCTGAGGTTTCTCTAATAATTTTCTTTCTCCTTTCAAATAGACATATATAAATGAAGTAATTGCCTTACAACATGTAACTGGGCTGACTTATTTGTGTTTGGGGATTTATATAATGATTTGTTTCCAAAGAGCAACTGAAGTAATTTTTAAACATGGAAAACATAAAAATGTTAATGTGAAGACTAGAAGGAAGGTTTTAATTAAGGAGAGGGCTGATAAATTGTCCTGGTGATGACAACTCTGACATCATTACATTTCTCTGTGAGGACATGAGAGAAAAAATAGGAGGGTGCCTTTAGAAAGTCACAGTTATTATTACTCAAGGCAATGAGCTGTTAAGTACAAGCTTAATTATGACTTCTGTTTGTCACCTTGATACTTAATAACGCACCAGATGCACTTTTCGGGCTCTGTCAATTGCCTGCTCTGTCAGTTGACTGAGCATTCGTTGCCTAACGTGTGGCTGTCTTCCATCTCCAGAGGAGATAGATGGTTTACCCACATCTAGCCTCCAGGCAAGCGCCAACTCATTTTCTTCTCAAAATATCTTATTTCCTGGGACAGGTTCCACCAGAAATTAGACTGGAAATTTGTTTGCTTACTTACCACATCTTAGGTCAGAAAAAAGAGAGGAAAAAAATCCCTAATTTCTGGCTGTTCTCATGATAAATGACTGAAATTTGTCAGATGACAGAATAATTTTAAAAGGAAAACAGTTGAGGTTTTCCAGAAGCTCAACTAGCTCCAGGAGCTAGTGAAACAACTGTATCCTCCAAGATACAGCAAAGGAGCACAACTAATTCAAGGTTGCTCTGCAACTAACAATTCTTTGAAAGTCTTTCATTTATTTCTCAGAAGAGAGGAGCTCAAGTTGAATAAAGAATTGTATTTTTAAAAAAAGACAGAGAACAGTACCTTATAAAAAAGAGTATTTTAGATTCTTATAAATGAAAAAATGCAAATTATTTTTTAAATTCCAAACTATCTTTCACTAATGAAGAACACAATTCTCCAATTTTCAAAGAGTAAAAATTAATGTTAAATTCCAAATTTTCTTACCAACTGAATCACCCTTCAACTATTTCAGGTGTTCACCATAGTGTCATTTTTGTATTTTATAGAAAATTTAGACCATGGTTAGGTAAATCAACAGCCTTACAATTTTCTGTTTTGTTTTGTTTTAGTTAGGTAAAGTTTTCTTTTCATGCGTAACTCCAAAACTCAAGAGTTAGTTTTCAGTGCTGTGCTGACAAATATGGCCTAAGTAACATATATTATTATTTTTGTCTTTCAGAGTAAAAGACCTTTGTTCTTCAGCAGTTACACACACACACACACACACTCACAACTTGAAAACTGAGCTTCTGTCGGGCCCCTTTGCCATCTGCCCATGTAAGAAATCAGTAACTTGATAGGCTGTATCATATAGAATGACCATCTGCAATCCTGGTAACAGTATTTAAGCTCTGAGATCGCACTAGGAAATCTGTTCAAATATAGGTCATCTACTGCTTCATGTTTTCAAGTATTTTAAAACTAAATAAAAGAGAAACGGTTATATCGGTAGAAATTTCCTTTCCAAAAAGAGAATAATCCAGGTAATAAGCCTTTTGAAGTTTATATCCAGTTGCATACAATTAGTCATTGTGCATTTCTGGAAAAATATAAGATTAGTTGGATATATGAATCAGTAAACAGAGTTTGTAAAAAGTTATGTTCAACAAATACAGACATTGACTTTGGCATATTCACTGAATTAATATCTTTTTGGATATAATATTAGATAATTTTTGTTCTTTAGAATTAACATAAGTTTTCATAGTTACTTTCAGTAAATTTAATCACTGGAACTGAAATAAACCTGCCTATGCAGCATTATTAAATGGAGTACTTATAATGTTACACTAGCATAAGTAGAATGTGCTAGGGAAAAGAAAATTAGAAGATAACTTCATGAAGGGTTCCATGGCAAAAATAATTTCTACAAATCACAGAAAGAACTATTAGTTTCCTCTTATAAATGTACAGTGAGAATATTTGGTTTAAGTTGTAAAAAACACACACAAAGGCTATCCATTAAATATTTAATTAATTATGCAGTACATTTTACAAAGGTACATTTCTATGTCGAGTAACTAACTTAGTAGTTTAAAAATGCCTTGGTGTTCCCCAATCTTATAAAAGTTAATATTCAAGAATGGGTTTGATTTCACTGTTCTCCATTTAAAAAAAAACAGCTTCAAATAATCCAAATATATTCCTTATATTATTAGGCATTATAGAAACACTGAAGCATCTGTGGCTCCAAAAATCCTTCTGTCTAACTCTAGGCACCTACATCCAATAGACAATGCAGAGTGGAACAGAGAGTAAACACTTGCTCTTCAGGATCAGTGATCATTAACCCTGGAGCTCTTCCTAGCAATTCTCTTCCACTCTGGATCTTACCTTCTTACTTCTCTATTCCTCCCTACCTTAGCCTTCTTCCCTGATCATTGCTCTTTGTTTCCTTAAACCTTTTACATCTTCCAGCTCTCTCCTCTCATCTCGATTTCCTGTAGGACCCTCTTGACCATCTTGCCCAATTGTCATTTAATAACTCAGCATTATCTGTGTCTTGTCTCTCCAGGATTCAAAGTTCCTTGAGGGTATACACCATATTTTATGCCTCACTGTGATCTCATGTAACCATACAAAGTATTTTGATAATTAAATTACTCACTCAGTACATTTATGTTAAGTCAATCTCTAGGGCCATCCAATTTCAGCATCAGATTCACTGGACTAGATCAGAAATAGTCAGATTTTAATTTGCAGGACCCTCTGGTTTATTGGAATTGGCTGCCTGAAAAAAAGATTGCATAGCAATATCTGCCATGTTTGTGGGAGGTGTGAATAATGACACACATGCAAATGTTTGCTCCCCAAGACTAAATGATCTTGGCATGAATTAAATACAAAAAGTTGCACCTTCTCATCCAATTGTTTTCAAATGATTTTGCAGAAGTTCTTTGACTGGACTTTTATAGGATAATATGTGTCCCTGGTTATGCTCTGCTTCTACTAAAATGAATATTTACTTCAGATGAGTATTTATTTCCTTTAGACCAGTCAGACTCTGCAAGAGTTTGGGAAATGGGCTGGGTATAGCCCAAAACGAATACTTGCTTTTGGGGGTGCAGGTCTTTAAGCCTGCATAAAACTATCCTTTATAATTACCCCCACTCCTACTCTAATGATGGTCCATGTGAAAGGATATTCAGCCTCCACAAGGGACTGACTCTCCTTTGTTTCAGATTTTAGTAGTAACAGCCATACAATAATAATTTCCTGACTCAGAAAACTGATTATTTGCTTTAAGTTTTATTTTATCATATTTAATAGCATTGTTGAAATTTTTTATGACTCATATAACTGGAAGCCAAGGCAAGTAGACTTACTTGTGTAAACTCTGAAATTAAAATAAATGGTACTTTGCTCTTCCCAGAACTTCCTAATGCCATATAAAGGATCCTGAGTGTCCCTGAATGTGACGCTTGTGCTCTCATCTCTCCATCTCACATCCTCCACTGCACTGACCATTGCAGCCAATCTTGATAAAAGTTCCTTATTAGTGTGTTCTCATCACAAAACACCATACACCACACTACACAGCTAAGAAGTCAGCCAAGTTGCCATTTGCTTTTCATCACTGTCTTAAATCTTGGAAGTTTAGATTTCAGAAGACCAAACAGTACTCCACTTGGAATTATAAAGCATTATGTAACCCATTCCATTACCTAAGAGAGTAAAAGCTAACGTGACATTTGCCTACTTGTGCCAAATGACCTACAGGTGCTTTAATTTCACTCGATTTACTCTTAGGATCTCTCAGCTGCTATTTCTCAAGAGTTCCTGGGAATGCTGTTTCTACTAATCTACAGCGGCCTTAATATATGGGGGTAATTTTCCTCCTGCATGGAGAGTAAATAAACTAGATAATCAAAATCAGGCTCTTCACTGATGAAAGCAGTGATACAAGCAAAATTAAACATAAAAAGTTTCACATTTGGAGAAATAATAATCTATGAGTGAAAGAAAAAAAACACTTAAAAAGTACAAAAAAATTAAGTACAGAAATTTAAAATTTTAACGGCATATATAAACAAATGGGTAAGCCCATATTGTGAAGTGGTAAATGGACTGAACAAAATGATATGTTCCATTTTCTCTTATCTGCACTCGTCAGAGTTAATATTGTAGAAAGACTTTTGGCTATTTTATATGTTCCTGTTTGTAAAAAGACTTCTGCACACTTTTTGTGTCCTTTATCCCCCCCTTTTTTTTTTGATAGGAAGTTTCATGTATACATTTTGCTTTTCTCTATCAATAGTTTCTTCAGGTCAGTGTAACATTAGAATGATTAGATTTTTTAAAAAGTGTGCTTTTTTAAAAAAATAAATTTATTTACTTTTGGCTGCGCTGGGTCCTTGCTGCTGTGCACGGGCCCTCCCCAGCTGTGGTGAGCGGGGGCCACTCCCCACCGTGGTGCGCGGGCCTCTCACTGCAGTGGCCTCTCCTGTTGCAGAGCACGGGCTCTACATACTCGGGCTTCAGTAGTTGTGGCACGCGGTCTCAGTAGTTGTAGCGCACGGGCTTAGTTGCTCCGTGGCATGTGGGGTCTTCCCGGACCAGGGATCGAACCCGGGTCCCCTGCATTAGCAGGTGGATTCCCAACCACTGAGCCACCAGGAAAGTTCCAAAGTGTGCTACTTTTTTTTTTTTTTGCGATACGCGGGCCTCTTACTGTTGTGGCCTTTCCCATTGCAGACCACAGGTTGGGGATGCACAGGCTCAGCGGCCATGGCTCACAGGCCCAGCCGCTCCGCGGCATGTGGGATCTTCCCGGACCGGGGCACGAACCCGTGTCCCCTGCATCAGCAGGCGGACTCTCAACCACTGCACCACCAGGGAAGCCCTGAACGCTTTCTTCTTAAGATTGGGAACAAGCAAGGATGTCCACTCTCACCACTTTTATTCAACATTTTTCTTGAAGTTCTAGCAAATGAAACAATGTCAAAAAAAAGTATAAATATCGGAAAGACAAAAACTAAAACTCTCCCTTATTTACATATAATTGTTTATATAGAAAATACCAAAGAATCAACAAAACAACTCCTAGAACTATTAAGTACCTTTAGCAAGGTTACAGGATACCAATACAGGTCAAATACCAAAATCAATTATTTTTCTAGATTTTAGCAATGAGTACTTAGAAAATGAAATTTAAAACCATCATATATAATAATATTAAAAAATACAAAAAATATGATACTCAGAGATAAACTTAACAAAATATGTGTGCAAGAGCTCCTCACTAAAAACTACTAATCATAGCTGAGAAAAAATTAAAGAACACCTGAACTAAAAGAGAAATATACCTTTATGAATTAGAAAACTCAATATTTTTAATTTTTTTTTCCCAAATTGATCTGTAGATTGAATGCAACCCCAATCACAATTCCAGCAGGCTTTTTTTTTTTTTTTTTTTTTTTTTTTTTTTTTTGCGGTATGCGGGCCTCTCACTGTTGTGGCCTCCCCCGTTGCGGAGCACAGGCTCCGGACGCGCAGGCTCCGGACGCGCAGGCTCAGCGGCCATGGCTCACGGGCCCAGCCGCTCCGCGGCATATGGGATCCTCCCAGACCGGGGCACGAACCCGTATCCCCTGCATCGGCAGGCGGACTCTCAACCACTTGCGCCACCAGGGAGGCTCCAGCAGGCTTTTTAAACCTTGTTTTGCCTTTAGAAACTGGCAAGTTGATTCCAAAATGTATATGAAAATGCAAAATATCTAGAAAGCTAATCATGAAAAAGGAGAAATAGATTGGAGAATTTACACCACTTGATTTCAAGAAATACTACAAATTTATAGTAATTGAGCTAGCGTAGTACTGGCATAAGGACAGGCAAGTTGACCAAAGGAAAAGCATAGAAATTGCAGAAATAAACCCACACTAACTTAAGATCATGAACCTAAAAGCAAAAGCTAAAATGTTAATACATCTAGGAAAATTTTAGGAGAATTTCTTTGCCGACTTGAGTTAGGCAAACACTTCTTAGGACACAGAAAGCACTAACCATAAAAAAAAAAAATGACAAACTAGATTTCATTCAAATTTAAAACTTCTGCTCACCAGAGACACCATTAAGAGCATTAATAAGCAAGCCACAGACCAGGAGAAAATCTTTGCAAAATATATACCAGACAAAGAACTTGTTTCCAGAATATATAAATAAGTCCTACAAATCACTAATAATAAGACAACCTCATGTGAAAAAACTGGCAAAAGATTGAACAGATACTTTACAAAGGAAAATACACAAATGACAAGTAAGACATGAAAATTGTTTAACATCATCAATCATCAGGGAAATTAAAATTAAAACCAAAATGCAATACCACTACACACATACTAGGATGACTCAAATTAAAAACAATGTCAATACCAAGTGTTGGAGGGAACAACCAGAACTCTCACACATCACTAGTGAGAGAGTAAAATGTTACAAGCTTTGGAAAACAGCTGTGAGGTTTCTTATAAAGTTAATCAAATTCCTACCTATGTCCCATCAATTCTCTAGGAATATACCTGAGATTAAAGTAAACGTATGTCCACAAATGTTTGTACAAGAATGCTCATAGCAAATTTATTCATAAGTTGATATGAAATTAATATTTATAATTCATATTATTTATTCATAGTAAGCCCTAAATGGAAACAATCTAAGTGTATGTCAAAAGGAAAATGAGTAAACAAATTGTGGTATATTCAGACAATGGAATACTATGAAGTGACATGAAGGAATGAACTACTGCTGTATGCAACAACATGGATCAATCTCCAAAATATGAAGAAACCAGAAGCAAAATTATACATACTGTATAATTTCATTTATATGAAGATTCAGAACAGGCAAAACTACTTTATGGGTTTAGTTCACAGCAGTAGTTTCCTGTGGGAAAGGGATAAGAGATTGTCTGGGAGGAAGGAAAACTTCTGTTACCTTGAAAATGATGTGGGTTAGATTTATGTGAATTTATCTAAACTCTTCAAATTATACACTTAAGATCTGTTCAGTTCATTGTATGTAAATTTTACACTAATACAATTTTTAATAAAGGAAACTATATCTACACATGGCTTTCTCTAAGACCACAACTCTTTCTGAAAACTAACAATGTCATTGCATGCTTGGATAAGGTGCTTTGTTCATTTCTGTCAAGGCTTTGGTTTTGCATTGGTACTTGATCTTGACCATATTTCATACAATCAATTAACAAATATTTCTGAAACATTACTAATTGTTTCTCTAAATGATTCAACTTCTGTCACACTTTTCTACCACTTGATAAACAACAACCCATTCTTGTTGTCAAGAATCTGGTCAGTAGCAAGGAGTGTTTTTAGTGAGGATTTGTCCTTTCCTGGGGGATTAACTCCTCTCCGTATATCCTGCAGTTCAGTAATAATTTTCTGCCATTAAAACATAATTTCCTATGGCCTTGAGCTTGGGCAGCTCTTTTCACCTCTGTGCTTTGGTCTGCACTTTGCCCACGATCTGAAACAACTTCTCCTTTTCTGCATTTCTCATTTATTCAATAAATATTTATTGTATAGCGGCCATGGGTCAGGTGATGGGTGACTGTATTCAGGGTGGTAAGCATCCAATGCAAAAAAAAAAGCAGATAAGGTCTCATCTCTTTTTGAGTTTACAGTCTGGAGTATCTGAGTTCAGACAAATCAAATAATCACACAGGAACATGTCTAATTAGAATTGTGAAACAGCACAGCACACGCATTGGGAAAAAAAGTGAAGTGGTACATGACATTTAACAAGTGGATCTCATTTACAACGTAACAAGCAGACTTTGTCTGATTAGATTAATTTTTAACTGACATCAAGAGACCTTGTAAGAGCAAACTAGGAAATACAGATGAGATGGCGGGCAGATGGGTGTCAGGCAGAGGGAGTGGCATGTCCAAAGTCGTTATAGCAGGAGGGAGCATGGCATTGCACAGGAGCCAAAAGAAGGCCAGAGTACTAGAGAGCAGAGAGCACAGCATAAGACAAAGCTGGAGAAGAGAAACAGGCATACTAAGTACTTTAGCCTTTGTTCCTGAACAGTAGGAAGCCACCGAGGGGGTTTAAGCATATGTGTTAGAGAGAAGAAAGAATTTTTAAATAGATTTGAAAATACTGCTCTAGCAGTCACAACTCTTCAAGGTTGTTTTACATACTACTTCCTCCATTAAGTCTTTCCCCTCAAGCAGAGGTGATTTCTAATTCCTCTGAACACCACAGCCATTTTCTGTACCCCCTGTAGAATCCTCACTTACAACAGTCTTGTACTATTGCTTGTTTACTTGTCTCTACACTATAAAATGTTGGAAGCCTGGGAATTCTTATTTCACCTTAATACTCTGCCGTCCTAATGGTGTACTAGGAGTCCAATGTATTTGTGGTCAAATCTATGAAAAACAGTAGGGCCAAGGTACTGATTTATTCTCATCTAATGACCAAACAGAGGATGAGTCAGAGCATGCCCACACTTGGGGTAATAAGTGTTGCAGTGAGGATGGAACATGTGGCAGTGAGGTCACTTATCTCGCAGGAGAGACCTGTTGGCTTCCCGACAGTCCCACAGAGTCAGGAGGACCTCAGGGCCACCATCTCATTCCAGTTCAGCTTTGGATATCTGGGATTTTGATTTCTGGTACATGCAAGGGCATCAGACTCTGGGGAATTGATTCACGGTAACCAAATGCAGAAAAAA
Organism: Mesoplodon densirostris; assembly: GCF_025265405.1. Classification (NCBI taxonomy): domain Eukaryota; kingdom Metazoa; phylum Chordata; class Mammalia; order Artiodactyla; family Ziphiidae; genus Mesoplodon; species Mesoplodon densirostris. Next base: position 85,706,596 of record NC_082661.1, on the reverse strand, counting down.
CTGGTATTTTTTTTTAAAAGATGCTACTTTCATTTTACAGAGAACCATTACAACTTGTGTTCACTTATTAGTAAATTATAGGTGAATATACCTATAGGTGAAAATGCCCAGGAAGCCAAATCATATGCAGAATGTCACTTGAAAAAGCAAAGAATCAGAGAAAAGTAAGTTAATTATCTCCTCTGGATGTCCAGAGTTACCAAGCTATCCCACTAGGTATGTAGCAAAGGGCCACATCATCACATTCATTAGGCAAGGCAAGATCTTCCTGGTTAGTGCTAGGGACACACTGGGAAAAACTACTTCTGAACTTTCCTTTCCTAAAAGGGCTATAATATTCTTTTATATGATAGTCCTTTCTTCAATGTATTAAAATTTTCAAAAAGGTTATGGGTAAGCCTAACAGGGGAGTATGTGAGTAAAACATTTAAAACAATGCTAACATTTAAAACAATGAATTATCTGATTCATTTAAAGTGAATTCTTATTAGCCATAAAAAGAAACGAAATTGAGTTATTTGTAGTGAGGTGGATGGACCTAGAGTCTGTCATACAGAGTGAATGAAGTAAGTCTGAAAGAGAAAAACAAATACCTTATGCTAACACACATATATGGAATCTTAAAAAAAAATGGTTCTGAAGAACCTAGGGGCAGGACAGGAATAAAGACGCAGACACAGAGAATGCACTTGAGGACACGGGGAGGGGGAAGGGTAAGCTGGGACGAAGTGAGAGAATGGCATGGACTTATATATACACTACCAAATGTAAAATAGATAGCTAGTGGGAAGCAGCCGCATAGCACAGGGAGATCAGCTCGGTGCTTTGTGTCCACCTAGAGGGGTGGGATAGGGAGGCTGGCAGGGAGATGCAAGAGGGAGGGGATATAGGGATATATGTATATGTATAGCTGACTCACTTTGTTATAAAGCAGAAACTAACACACCATTGTAAAGCAATTATACTCCAATAAAGATGTTAAAAAAAATAAAGTCAATTCTTGAATATCTCTTTTCTGATCCAATATGAATTGATTTAATAATTTATCTCTGAGAGGCAATCTTATTTCTTTACTTCCATGTTCCTGAACATGAAGAAGGTTCCTCACTATTTCTTATTAGAAGCAAGCTACACTTATTTTGAATAAGCATAGCATCTTTACAGCAGTCACCCAAGCAATATTTCCTAAGGAGTGCAATAACAGGTCTCAATAGCTCAAAAGTGTTAATTAAGAATCCTACAGTGCCTAAATTACTTCCCCCCAAATTAACTCTATCTTTATTAGGAAGCATCTCAGTGGGAACATAAGGTTGTGAGAGCTACAGTTTTAACCTTCAGCATTATGGAGGTTAAATTCACATACTTTATGAAATATCTGGCATTAGTAAGAGTGCCAGCATATCCCTAGGTCAATTAGAACAAGCTTGTTTATTTTGTTGTTCACTTGTCTGAGAACCTAGTAATTAATTACACAGAGATACATGTTAACATATTCCACTATGTGGTAACATATTTCTCTATGACTATGAATTTGTCAAATTCGTCTTTATATATTTAGGGGCTATTTTATTAGGTACATTATACATTTAGGACTAATAGATGTCCCTGAAGAATATTAATCATAATATTGTTATCCTCTTTATCTTCAGTAATGAGTTTTGCCTTAAAGCCTACCCAGCCTGATTCTAATGCACATGCGTGTTTTTTGGTCTATCTTTTGTCACCCTTGTGCTTTCAACTTTTATGTTTTAGATATTTTTCTTAAGAACAGCACATAGCTGTATTTTTAATCCAATCATATAATCTCATTCTCAAAGTATGATTTTCAGTTTGCGGTCTGAACCCTTGAGGATCCCCAAGAACCTCTGATGGTGGTGGGTATCTTAGTCCTTTTGGGCTGCTATAGCAAAGATATCATAGGCTGGGTGGCTTTAACAGCAAACATTTATTTCCCACAGCTGTGGAGTCTGGGAAGTCCAAGATCAAGGTGCCAAAATATTTGGTATCTGGTGAGAGCCCACTTCCTGGTTCATAAACGGATATTTTCTTGCTGTGTCCTACATGGCATAGAACTTTCTGGGGTCTCCTTTAAAAGATCACTAATCCCATTCATGAGGGCTCCATGCTCATGATCTAATCACCTCTCAGAGTTAAAAACTCTTAATACCATCACACTGGGTTAGAATTTCAACATATAAATTTTTGGGAGACAAACATTCAGTCCATAAGAGTAAGGCAGGTGAAATCAAAATTCTTTTAACTTATTTTCCCCAACTTTATTGAGATATAACTGACATATAACACTGGGTAATTTTAAGGAGTAAAATATGATGGTTGGATAACATGTATTACAAAATGTTTATCACAATAAGGTTAATTAACACATCCTCCACCTCACATAATTCCCACCCTGTGGTGGTGGTGGGCAGGGGGATGAGAACATTTAAGAGATGCTCTCTTAGCAACTTTCAAGTATACAATACAGTACTGGGAACCACAGTCACCATGCTGTACATTATAGCCCCAGAATTTATTCATCTTATAACAGGAAGTTCACACTCTTTGACCAACATTTTCTCATTTCCCCCAACTCCCAGCCCTTGGCAACCACCACTCTATGCTCTGTTTCTATGAGTTTAGCCTTTTTAGATGCTACATATAAGTGATATCATGCAGTATTTCTCTTTGTCTGAATTTTTTCACTTAGCATAATGCCCTCAAGTTTCATCCACATGGTCAAACATGGTAAGAGCTCCTTTTTAATGGCCAAATAATATTCCATTGAATACATATACCATATTTTATTTAACCATTCATCCATTTATGGACATTTAGGTTGTTTCCATGTCTTGGAATAATTGTGAATAATGCTTCAATAAACACAGGAGTGCAGATATCTGAGATAGTGCTTTCATTTCCTTTGAATAAATACCCAGAGGTGAAATTGCTGGATCATGTGTAGTTCCTTTTTTTATTTTTTTTTATTTTTGAGGAACCTCCATAGTGGAGGCTTTCTATAATGGTTATATCAATTTACATTTCCACCAACAGTACACAAGGATTCCCTCTTCTCCACATCCTTACCAAATGTATTACCTCTTGTCTTTTTGATAACAGCCATTCTAATAGGTGTGAGGTGACATCTCATTGTGGTTTTGATTTGCATTTCCCTGATGATTAATGATGTTGAGCATTTTTTCATGTACTTGGCCATCTGTATGTCTTGGGAAAAATGTCTATTCAGGTTCTCTGCCCATTTTTTAATCAGATTGCTTTTTTGTTTTGTTTTGTGTCTTGCTATTGAGTTGTATGAGTTCCTTATACGTTTTGGATATTAATCCCTTATCAGATGTATGGTTTGCAAATATTTTCCCCCATTCTGCAGGTTGCCTTTACATTTTCTTTTGTGGTGCAGGAAGTTGTTCATTTGCTGTAGTCCCAATTGTTGATTTTTACTTTTGTTGCTTGTGCTTTTGGTGTCATATACAAAACAATCCATTGCCGAGACCAACATCAAACAGCTTTTTCTCTATGTTTTCCTCTAGGATTTTTATAGTTCCAGGTCTTATATTTAAGTCCTTAATCCATTTTGAGTCAATTTTTGTGAATGCCATTAAGACAGGGGTCCAATTTCATTCTTTTGCATGTGAATATCCAGTTTTTCCACCACCATTTATTGAAGAGACTATCCTTTCCCCATTGAGTATTTTTGGCTGCCTTGTTAAATATTAATTGACCCTGTATGTGTGGGTTTATTTCTTGGGCTCTCGATTCTGTTCCATTGGTCTATGTGTTTGTTTTTATATTAGTACCATAATGAGAAACTCTTTTTAATTATTACTAAGACATTATTTGTTTTTGTCATTCTCATTCTTGCATGCATGTACTGCAGTTTTCCAGAGGCTAGTGTGTGATATTGCTCGAGATTGAATGCAGAAGCAGATGTGTAAATCCAGCCAGACAGTAAAGTCAGACAATAAAGAGATTTGTAAAAATGCAAAAGCACTTTTTAACAATTTGAAGGCCTCAGAACTTATTGATAACAATAACTTCATTTTATCTTGACACTTGTGTGAAAACTTAACTGAGGTAGAATTCCAGATTACAGTTGTATTCTCTTAGCATTTTGAAGGTATTATTCCATTGTCTTCTTATTTATTTTATTACATTTGAGGATTAGTTGTGTTGGCTGAAATTCTTGGGGATATAATCTTGATGTTTTCTTATCTGTTGATTCTAGCTCATGGAGTAAATATTTCCTCACGTGTTCTGCAGTTTAAATTGTGGGTTTATCTTCTTTGAGACCTAATATCTGCACAGCTCAAAATGAGAGAGGAGGTCCCTCCAAAGATGTTTTGTATATGCTCCCTTCAAGTGCTTCAAGGTTGACTACCAGTCTCAGACACTTTTTTTTTAAATTTTGGTAACATATACATAACAAAATATTTATTTTAACCATTTGTAAATATACAGTTCAGTGGCATTAAATACATTCACAGTGTTGTGTGAACCACTTTCATGCCCAAAACTTTTTCTTCATCTCCAGCATAAATTCTGTATCCATTAAACAATAACTTTCCATTTCCCCCTCCCCACAATCCCGGGTAACCTCTATTCTCTTTTCTGTATCTATGAATTTGCCTATTCTAGGTACCTCATATAAGTAGAATCATACAATATTTCTCCTTCTCTATCTGGCTTATTTCACTTAAAATAATGTTTTCAGCATCTATCCATATTGTAGCATATATCAAGATTTCATTCCTTTTCATGGCTGAATAATAGTCCATTGTATGTATATACCACATTTTGTTTATCCATCTGTCTGTTGATAGACACTTAGGTTGTTTCTACCTTTCAGCTGTTTTGGATAATGCTGTTATAAAAATTGGTGTACAAATATTTGTTTAAGTCCTTCCTTTCAATTTGTTTAGACATGTACCTAGGTATGGAATTGCTGGGTCATATAGTAGCTCTGTGTTTAACTTTCTGAGGGACCACCAAACTGTTTACCCTAGCAGCTCCATCATTTTACATTCCCACCACAATGCATGAGGGTTCCAGTTTCTCCACATCCTGGCTAACACTTGATACTTTGTTTTATTGATTTTATAGCCATCCTAGTAGGTATGAAGTAGAGACCACTCATTATTTAATTTGTTACCTTGGGGTTTCCTTGACCTCACAGGTAGTTCATAGTTAAAACCCAAACTTGTGTGAGTGCTGATCCATGTTATCAAATCCTCAGGGGATCAGATTATTTCCATACAGGGCCTAGGCCTATCCCAACAAGCTTCCTATCATCGCATTGTCCAAGTAAGCAGGTTTTTCTCAGCCACCATTTCACTGAAGTGTAGACCTCCAATATATAGAGTATGATCCATATGCCCATCATCAGAAGACCCTGTAACTGGATCACCATTAAAACCCAAACTACCCCCCTACTTCTTCCTTAGGTCTCCTTTTCAGGGCTCCAACAAAATCAGCTCACAGATTTTTCTCCTAGGGTTCACTTACCCACAACCTTGACCCAACAAAGCCTGCTTCACGTGCCACCTTTATCTGTTACCCAAGAGGATTTTCCTTACTTTATTGCAATTTTGGCTATGCTTTAAAATATATTTATCTTATTTTACTTTATATTTTGGTATTTTTATTGGAAGGATTTTCAGATTACCTAGTCCATCTATTGTCAAATTATCCTCCAAAATATTATGTTCAATCTTCTGGCTTTATTTTTAGAAACCAATCATACTATATGATTTGAAAATTAAAAAATCTAGAAATATTCTACTTGTTCACCTTTTAAAGGTATGCTCAACTGTTTGATCAAAATATTTACAAATCCTTATGAGTAAAGTGGAAAATATGTCATGATAAAAGTTTGGATTATTGACATACTGCAATATTTCTCAGAGTGAGTTTAGTAGAATGATTTTCAAAATCAACTAATATTTTAATTATGAAAATAATTGTTTCAATATCAAGTTAGTAAAGTATTGTATTAAACTAGATTAAACAGCTTGCATAACTGCAAGACATATATAATGTACATGCTGAATCTCTAAGAATGCATTTCTCAAATTTATCTTCTTGGAGCATTATGTGGTACTAAATATTCAGACACGTCACTTCTGGGAACTTTGACTTCCATGTTTAAAATTCAAATTTCCAATTTTTCCATCAAGATATACCAGGCCATTATCATATCTGGATCATGACATAAATGATTCAGTAGCTTATAGAATTAATGATGGGCTCTGATTCTTGGTAGTTACAATATTGTTACCATAAAAAAAGCTAAACTTTTATTTCTTCTTCATTTTTAATATTACCATAATCTCTGATACATATTTTCCTATATCAATAATCATAATAAAAAAGTTTTAGAATAGTTATATTCTTTGATATGTTAGATTATGGAAGTATGTAAAAGGAATTAGAGATCTCAATACAGAAGGGAAAACACCCATTTAAGGAGTAACTTTTCCATAGCAACAGAGTCACATTTGTCCCATAGTGATTGTACCAAAATAACTTATCTGAAGCCCTGGACACTTTAAGTTAATGGAAAAATTGAAGAGAACATTAAAGTCTCATTACCCTAGATGGTGATTTATGAATTAGGTTTAATAGCTTAAGTATTCTCCCATCTGCTGAAAAATGTATCTTTAGAGATTTAATATTAAATTTAATAATTCTAGTTTTGAATGCAGTTTTTCATAGAACTTACTAAAAGGACTTGTAATACTTCTTTGAAAAAAATCTTTAAAGTTTCATATGATTGAAATTGCTCAGAAATATAAAAGCAAAGAGCCATTAAAATATATGTAAATATCAAAGGAATGGAAATAACTTCATAAAAAAATTACACAGTTCATTGTCTACTAAAGGACTGATTTTCCAGTTTGTAAACTGTGGTAATTCCTAGATTCTTCTCCTGATTTTTTTCTACCCACTAGTCATTAACTCTGTTAATTAACTATATCAAAATGCGAACAAAACTGAAAATTTTTTAAATCACAAAATATTTGAGTAGGAAAAGTCCTCAGAGGGGATCTATTGAAGCCACTTAATTTACAACTGAGGAAACTGCTGCTAGTTTCTGCACTGTTTAGATTTTAATAAATTCCATTATCAAAATGACTAAAATCCAAAATAAAAGATCACTGCATTGTTCTAAAATAATTCCATATTGACAAAACATGTAACTGCCATTGGTCACATTCCTTTAAGAAGGGAGACAGCACTCACAATAAGAGTATCACAGTTGTGCTTCAGGTATTTGTTTTGTTTTTATTTTAAATCTTAAAATGGTGATAATCGTACCTCTCTCTTAGAGCTATGGTGAGAATTTAATGAGACAGTGAAACCAGAGTGCCAGGCTCAGATCCTGGGGCATAGTAGGTGGTCACAATAAATATTGCTTTACTTTGCTCTCTGCTTTGTAATTATATAATTATTTCAATGCCAGAAAAATCTCTTTAGTTAAAATGTAGTAAAAAGTATAAAAATCGGGCTTCCCTGGTGGTGCAGTAGTTGAGAGTCCGCCTGCAGATGCAGGGGACACAGGTTCGTGCCCCGGTCCGGGAGGATCCCACATGCCGCAGAGCGGCTGGGCCCGTGAGCCATGGCCGCTGAGCCTGCGCATCTGGAGGCTGTGTTCCGCAACGGGAGAGGCCACACAACAGTGAGAGGCCCGCGTACCGCAAAAAAAAAAAAAAAAAAAAAAAAAAAAAAGTATAAAAATCAATGGAAAATTTTGGTCCCTTCAAATTACTTTCTCCAAGCTACTCAGGAATTGAAAATGAATTGTTAAGACATAAACAAGTAAGTAAAAGAAACAAAGAAATGTCCCATCTTACTGTGCTTACTTGGTAGATATAAGACAGGTTATACTAAAGCTCCAGGTTTGCCACTGAAAGCTCAGGCTACTTCTCTTTTTTAGTACCAGAAAGTAACCTAAGGGACAATTAGACATTCAGAGAATCACCCAGATGCAGCCAATTTCTAGTAGCTCTAGTTTTAATCAGGAATTCAACATACATACATTATGGAGCAACCGCTATGAATTGGCCACTGGGATAGTTGTTCGTGGGTATCAAAATTAATAAGAAACTGTCCTCTTCCTCAGAAAACTGAGAAATCTATTACAGCAGTTAAGCTCAGTATGGTAAATGAAATATGACAGAAATGAATAAAGCTGGAGCACAGTTCAGGGAGACCTCTGCCTGCTTGAAGATAGAAGGAGAAATTAGGTCTGAGCCTAGTCTTGAGTAGGAATTAGCCAATTCAAGGGCTGGGAGAAAGGAGAACATTCAATCAAGGGACATGCAGAGACAAGAGGTAAGGTGTTATGAAATGGATGGGAAAGTGTGACAGTGCAAGCAAGGGGAACATATGGGAAGTTGAGGCAATTATTGTGGAGACTTGTTGATTTTCCTTACTTTCAATGACACTTCTTTCTGATGAGAGTGAGAGCTGTTCAGGGAAGAAGCTTGCCACATGTAAATTTAAAAAAGAAGACAATTAGCTACAAATTTCAATATAAATTATTAAATAAACAAAGAATGGAAAGTGACTCATAAGGTGGTCAGGACAGGCTTCATAAGAGCAGGAAGGATTAAAAAATAGACAAGCATGAACCCACTGAAATAAAGTAGTTATAGAGGTACTGGAACAACTAGGAAGAGACTTTTAAGTAAAGAAAAACAAGTCAGAGGACTGACACTACCTGACTTCAAAACTTACTATAAAGCTGCAGTGATCAAGACAGTATGATATTGGTAAAAGAATAAATAAATAGCTCTCTGAAACATAATAGAGAGCTAGAAATAGACCTACACAAACATAGTCAATTAATCTTTGACAAAGGAGCAAAGGCAATACAGTGGAGCAAGGATAGTCTTTTCAACAAATGGTGCTGGAATAATAGGACATCCACATGCAAAAAAAAAAAAAAAAAAAAGGAATCTAGACACAGACTTTACACCCTTCACAAACATTAATTCAAATGGATCACACATCTAAATGTAAAATGCAAAACTACAGAACTCCCAGAAGATAACACAGAAGAAAATCTAGGTGACAGGTATGGTGATGACATTTTAAATACAACACCAAAGTACAATCCATGAAAGAAATAATTGATAAGCTGGACTTCATTACAATTAAAAACTTCTGCTCTGCAAAAGAGAATGTCAAGAGAAGGGGAAGACAAGCCACAGATGGGGAGAAAATATTTGCAAAAGGCATATCTGATAAAGGACTGTCACCCATCATTTACAAATTCTTAAAACTCAACAATAAGAAAATGAATAATCTGATTTTTTAAAATGGGCAAAAGGTCTTAACAGACATGTCACTAAAGAAGATATACCAATGGCAAGTAAGCATATGAAAATGTGTTCAACATCATGTGTCATTAGGAAATTGAGAATTAGAACAATGAGATACCACTATACACCTATTACGATGGCCAAAATCTAAAACACTGACAAGAGCAAATGCTGGAGAGGATGCAGAGCAACACAAATTCATACACTGCTAGTGAGGATGCAAAATGGTACAGCCACTTTGGAAGACAGTCTGGCAGTTTCATACAAAACTAAACATACTCTTACCACACAATCCAGTAATCACAATCATTGCTATTTACTCAAATGCTGACATCTCTGTCCACATGAAAACCTGGACATGGAAGCTTTTAGCAACTTTATTTGCAACTGCCAAAACTTGGAATCACTCAAGATGTCCTTCAGAACAGGGGTCCCTAATCCCCGGGCCGCACAGCAAGGAGGTGAGCAGCAGGCAAGTGAGCAAAGCTTCATCTGCTGCTCCCCATCCCCTGCATTACTGCCTGGACCATCCCCCCGCCCCCCATCCGTGGAAAAATTGTCTTCCATGAAACTGGTCCCTGGTGCCAAAAAGGTGGGGACCACTGCTTTAGGTGAATGGATAAATACACTGTGGTATAAATAGACAATGGAATATTACTCAGTGTTAAAAATGAGTTATCAACCCATGGAAACACCTGAAGGAAGCCGAAACATATACTAAGTGAAATAAGCCAGTCTGAAAGGGCTACCTGTACATTGGATGATTCCAACTATTCGAATTCTGGAAAAGGCAAAACTATGGAGACAGTAAAAAGATCAGTGGTTGCCATGTTGTGGGGAGGCAGAGCACAGAGGATTTTTAGAGCAGTGAAAATACTCTGTATGATACTACAAGGGTGGATACATTACACATTCATCCAAACCCACAGAATGTGTAATACCAAGAATGAACCCTAATGTGAAGTATGAACTCTGGATGATAAAGATGTGTCAATGGGGCTTTGCTGATGGCGCAATGGTTGAGAGTCTGCCTGCCGATGCAGGGGACGCAGGTTCGTGCCCCGGTCTGGGAAGATCCCACATGCCGCGGAGCGGCTACGCCCGTGAGCCATGGCCACTGAGCCTGCGTGTCCGGAGCCTGTGCTCCGCAACGGGAGAAAAAAAGATGTGTCAATGTACCTAAATAGACATTTCTCCAAAGAAGACATACAGATGACCAAGAGGCACATGAAAAGATGCTCAACATCACTAATTATTAAAGAAATGCAGATCAAAAGTACAATGAGGGGCTTCCCTGGTGGCGCAGTGGTTGAGAGTCCGCCTGCCGATGCAGGGGACACGGGTTCATGCCCCGGTCCAGGAAGATCCCACATGCTGCGGAGTGGCTGGGCCCGTGAGCCATGGCCGCTGGGCCTGTGTGTCCGGAGCCTGTGCTCCGCAACGGGAGAGGCCACAGCAGTGAGAGGCCCGCGTACCGCAAAAAAAAAAAAAAAAAAAAAAAAAAGAGTACAATGAGGTATCACCTCCGGTCAGAATGGCCATCATCAAAAAATCTACAAACAATAAATGCTGGCGAGGGTGTGGAGAAAAGGGAACCCTCTTGCACTGTTGGTGGGAATGTAAATCGATACAGCTACTATGGAGAACAGTATGGAGGTTCCTTAAAAGACTAAAAATAGAATTACCATATGATCCAGCAATCCCACTACTGGGCATATACCCTGAGAAAACCATAATTGAAAAAGAGTCATGTACCACAATGTTCACTGCAGCACTATTTACAATAGCCAGGACATGGAAGCAACCTAAGTGTCCATCGACAGATGAATGGATAAAGAAGATGTGGCATATGTATACAATGGAATATTACTCAGCCATAAAAAGAAACAAAATTGAGTTATTTGTAGTGAGGTGGATGGACCTAGAGTCTGTCATACAGAGTGAAGTAAGTCAGAAAGAGAAAAACAAATACTGTATGCTAACACACATATATGGAATCTAAAAAAAAAGAAAAAAAGGTCATGAAGAACGTAGGGGCAGGATGGGAATAAAGACACAGAACTACCAGAGAATGGACTAGGGGACACGGGCATGGGGAAGGGTAAGCTGGGACAAAGTGAGAGAGTAGCATGTACATATATACACTACCAAATGTAAAACTGGTAGCTAGTGGGAAGCAGCCGCATAGCACAGAGAGATCAGCTGGGTGCTTTGTGACCACCTAGAGGGGTGGGATAGGGAGGGTGGGAGGGAGGGAGATGCAAGAGGGAAGAGATATGGGGATATATGTATAGGTATAGCTGATTCACTTGGTTATAAAGCAGAAACTAACACACCATTATAAAGCAATTATAGTCCAATAAAGATGTTTAAAAAACAAAAATTAAAAATAGAGTTGCCATATGGTCCAACAATCCCACTCCTGGCCATATATCTGGAGAAAACCGTAATTTGAAAAGATACATGCACCACAATGTTCATAGCAGCACTATATACAACAGCCAAGACATGGGAGCAACCTAAATGTCCATTGACCAAGGAATGGATAAAGATGTGGTACATATATGCAATGGAATATCACTCAGGCATAAGAAGAATGAAATAATGCCATTTGTAGCAACGTGGATGGACCTAGAGATTATCATACTAAGTGAAATAAGTCAGGAAGAGAAAGACAAATACCATATGATGTTACTTATATGTGGAATCTAAAATATGATACAAATGTACTTATTTACAAAACAGAAACAGACCCATAGACATAGAAAAAGAACCTATGGTTACCAAAGGGAAAAGGAGGTGGGGAAGAGATAAATTAGGAGTTTGGAATTAGCAGATACAAACTACTATATATAAAATAGATAAAGAACAATGTCCTACTGTATAGCACAGGGAATGATATTCAATATCCTGTAATAAACCATAATGGAAAAGAATATGAAAAATAATATATATATGTATAACTGAATCAATTTGCAGTACACTAGAAACTAACACAACATTGTAAATCAACTATACTTCAATAAAAAATAAAAAAACAAAATTAAAAAAAACCCTTAACATCTTGAAACTGTTTTGGGGTGACAAATTACATATCTCAGTTGATATATCTGAGCCTGGACCACATGGTTGATGACTGTATGTTTAGACCATTTACATTAAATGTAAATAAATGTAAGTAATAAAAGGAAAAAAAAAAGATGTGTCAGTGTAGGGTCATCAATTGTAATAAGCATATTCTGGTGAGGGATGCTGATAATGGAGGAGGCTGTGCATGTGTGGCAGTAGGGGGTATATGGGAAATTTCTCAATCTTCCCCTTAATTTTGTCATGAACCTAAAACTGCTCTAAAAAATAAAGTTTATTAATTAAAAAAAACCGAAATAAATGTACACATACACACACAATCCTATTTCCAGGTGTGGGAACATTGGTCACTCAGATTTCTCAAACTCCCCAGCTCATGTAATTCTTATTTTTTTTAAGGAATGGTTAGGTTGTATCATTGACCACTTTGAAATATCTGAGATATTTTACCACTATTAATTTAACCCCCAATGATAAGTATCTCTAATTACTTAAAGAAAGATAAAAGCCTAGATAGGAACAGGTATTCTGATATTCTTCTTAGGGTAGCCTGCTGATTCTAAGAATAAAGTTAATCTCTTTAAATTAAACAAACAAACAAAATGTTAGGTTGTCATTGATACTGTTCTATATGACAAGTAACACAATCTAATTCAGGACTATACAATCCTGAGAGACTCTAACCCATTTTCTAGTGTGACTGTATATTCCAGGTTCTCTTCCCATATTTATCAGTTAAATTCCTGGAACTGTAAGGGGCATAATAATCAAAGTTATTGTCCAATTATAAAATATGAGTACATTGTTCCTACATTTGTAGGCCTGAAAATATATATATGAATCTGATCTTCCCAAAATGAATAATATATTAAATATTCCATGAATGAACTGACAAAGAACTTTATGATAAACTAATTTGTTAGAAGAGGAGAATACATAATATAATGAGCTAATTGAATGTGTGATTAGCTTGCATTTTTTTTCTAGAAATACCTAGAATAAACATAAAAGGAGGAGATTATATTAAAATGAAAATCTTAACTAAATTCACAATACACATCTCCTACGCTGTCTTCTTGGATTGAAGAAAAATAATTGTATATAAAATATACCTTAAAAGCATTACTATCACCTGCAAGCCTATTCTCCTTCATCTATTTCATGTGAATCTGGGTATACAAATTCACTGTTATACACATAGTGTGTATATAACAATATTTATGTATTTCACTATAAGGATCAAAACTGAAAACCAAATATTGGTAAATCATAAGAAAGGATAACTTGAAAATTCTTAAATAAACATATTTATTTATAGTTCTGTTGTAAAATTAGTAATTATTTTCAATATGACCTCTGTGCCTTGATTTAAAATATCATGATCCAAGTTACAAGGACCAACCGTCAGAAGAAAGACACACAGAGAGAAAAAACAAATACAAGTAAGAGCCTTGAACATCATCAGCAACAGAAAAGGCTACCATGGTACCTTAGTATCCCTGGGCTGTGGTTACCAAAATCCACTGATGCTGAAGTCTCTTACATAAAATGGTGTATGCAGTACAATGAATACTATATGCAAGACTCTCTGAGAGCCCTGCTGCTTTTAAGATAACTAAAACCCCATCCAACTCTTTGGGAAAATTCAGAAGAGCAAGGGTATTGCCTGAAAACAGCAATAGTGAACAAGGATAATGCTCCCATTCCTGGCCTGTATGGTCTGTGAGGGGAGACAAGTAATGTCCCCAGTCAAGCCAAAGATAAAGTAAGGAAGTAGAGATGACATTCAAAAATATGGCTGAGGACTTTTAACCATAGAAAGTGAATTCCCTAAGATACAGTGATAGGATTTTAAAGGAAAAGATGAGGTGGAAAGATAAATAAGAGGTAAACAAATACAGAGAAAAGATGATAGCATCATGTGAATGATGGCTCCACAGAGTTGAGGAGGGCAGTGATTAAAGCTGGGTGTCTGATGAGAATAATTATAAGAAGTATGGTAGGATCAGTCTACTAAGCCTCTCTATATATTAGTCTACGCATGCTCACGTCCTCTTAATTTTTCCATCCACCCCAAACTAGCTTCCTTGTCCACATTCCAATGAAACTACTTTTGCTACATTCATCAGTGACTTCCACATTGCCAAACCCAGTGAAACGTCTTTCACATAATCTAACCCTCAGCAGGCTCAGGCATGTTTGACTGCTCTCACTTTCTTATCCTGGCTTTCCTCACACCACGCATTCCTGCATTTCCTCTTATTCTAGGGACTGCTCTTTCCCAGTTTCCTTTATCGTCTTCTCCTCTTGCCTGAATATGAGATTTCCTTCTCTTTCTCTATCCTCTTCCTAGGTAATACTGACCAATTTCATGACTTTAAATACCATTATGTCATAAGGATCCCTGAATTTTTTTTTTTTTTTTTTTTTTTTTCAGTACACAGGCCTCTCACTGTTGTGGCCTCTCCCGCTGCGGAGCACAGGCTCCGGATGCGCATGGCTCATGGGCCCAGCCGCTCCGCGGCATGTGGGATCCTCCCGGACCGGGGCACGAACCCGTGTCCCCTGCATCAGCAGGCGGACTCTCAACCACTGCGCCACCAGGGAAGCCTGGATCCCTCAATTTTTATCTCCAGCCCAGGTGTTTCTTCTCAGTTTAAGTTACATTTACCCCACAGCCCACTTGGCATCACTACTTCAGTGTCTAATAAGCATTTCAAAAAAATGTTTTTCAGGAAGTTCATTTATTTATTTATATCTTATATTGGCGCATAGTTGATTAACAATGTTATGTTAGTTGTTCTTAGGTGTACAGCAAAGTGATTCAGTTATATATATACGTGTTAATGTGACTCTCAAACTGCTTCCACTTCCATCCCCCATTTGCCATTACAATAATGTCAGTAGAATAAATAACTGAGAAGAAAAATTACTAAATTTACAAGGTGTACTGTGTCTCTTCTTGATTTTAATGTGATAAATTTACTTTAGTCATCTTTATTTCACTCTTTTCTCTATATAAGCCAAATAAGTTAAAATCTCACAATAATACTGATTAGTGTCCTGTTTGTTTAACCAGAGCCACAATGACCTTGAATCATTTGGTTTGACTATGTTCTTTTCTCCCCCCTTCTTTTTCTTGTTTTATTTGGGAGCAATGTCACATTTTTCTGGAGAATTTTCTTTTAGTAGCAGCAATTTAGATTGGTGGTTAAGCTTGTGGACTCCAGAACCAGACTGGATGCTAAGCCCAGCTTTACAATTTATCAGCCACATGACTTGCCTCTGTTTCTTCATCTATGAAATGGGAATAATAATAACTGTATCTACTTTACAGGGCTGTTGTGAAGATGAGTTAATGCATATAAAGCTTAGAAAAAGGGGTCTGCCACATAGTAAGTGTTCATAACGTTTATTACTCTTACTTTCTCTCTCATATGCCAATGAAGGGAGAAACCTAGCCTAGACTATCACTCATTTTAATTGTTTTCAAATGAACGTCATTTTCATTATTTTTTATTAATTAATTAATTTATTTATTTTTGGTTGTGTTGGGTCTTCGTTGCTGCGTGCAGGCTTTCTCTAGTTGCAGCGAGCAGGGGCTACTCTTCGTTGTGGTGCACGGGCTTCTCATTGCGGTGGCTTCTCTTGTTGTGGAGCACGGGCTCTAGGTGCACAGGCTTCAGTAGTTGTGGCTCGGGGGCTCAGTAGTTGTGGCTCAGGGGCTCTAGAGCGCAGGCTCAGTACTTGTGGTGCACTAGGGCTTAGTTGCTCCATGGCATGTGGGATCTTCCCAGACCAGGGCTCAAACCTGTGTCCCCTGCATTGGCAGGTGGATTCTTAAGCATTGCTCCACCTGGGAAGTCCCATTTTCATTATTAACACTACTCTCATCTCACTCTTATATCTTCAATTCTTGGGAAAAAAATCAATAACTTGCTCTTTTAGAAGGGCCAGACTACTTTGAGGCATAACAAACATTAAATAAAACCACTTAACCCAGCATTTATAAATCAAACTAAACTTGTTTCAGAATAGTGACAAAAGCAGGTAACTTGCTATATATTTTCAGACCTCACTCTGAGTTAGGGAATTCTTTCAGGAGTTAATTTATTCAAACAACACAAACTAGGTTTAATGAAGAAAAAACCATAAAGTTACAAAATTGGATTGCAACATACAGTTACAATATCCATCTATTCTAGTTTGAAAAGATGTTTTAAATGTTGTCTCTGCAAAAGTTAAATGAAAAAATTTTCTCAAACACAATGACTCATCTCAAGTCTAATTTCTGAAAATTATAAAAAGCTATCTGAATATGTAAACTCAGTCTCCTCCTCCTTTATTTATTTTGATCTCATCTGTAAAGCCAAAAGCCCTCAGGTTTTTAACATTGTATTGTTGTTAAAATTACGCAAATTTAAAACATTCATATTAAACAGAACTAAAAACAGAAATCACAGGATAGTCTTGAAAACATAAACTTATCTTTTACCAAGTAAGGTCCAAGGAACATATTAAGCAACGCTAGGCTCAGGTACCATTTTAAAATAGTTCTGGCATAGCAACTGGAAAAACTGAAGCTCAGAACTGACTGTGTCATATAAAGTGCCAGTAAGATTTTATTCTGATTAAGTGTACAAATGATAATCAGATGGATCACTCTAATAAGAATTCCATAAAAGAAAACCAAAATAAGTTCTTTTAAGGTTTTATGAAATTTTACTAGCTTTAAAAATGTTATGTAAGTGGATTTTCTGGATTACCCACCTATCAATTGTTAAACTATGAAATACAAGTAATTAGAGTATGATGTACTTCAGTCCTGCTGGTCTTCCCTCTCTTAAATGCACACAAAATAAAGTGAGTGCTCTCATCAGACATATAAGAAACACCCACAGCAAGGACAGTCTTACTGTAGGTTCTAGAGTTTAGAGTTGTGATAAAGACAAACTTTTCTTATTAAGGGAATAATCAATTAGAAGAGAAGTCTGGAAAATACTTAAAAGGAATATGTACAGTGTGAATTTATTGTGACTAAATTCTAAATAATTGCTAATAGCCAAACACACTGGAATAATTAGTAGTCAATTAATATATTTAAATTTTATTGTCAGGGATAATTTGCTTGTTGTCATTAAAAATATTCTGCATTCATAAAAATTAGTGCTCAAAATAAATTAAAAGATACATGAAGTTTATTAGATATATCTAATTTTACATACTTAAATTGTCATAGTAATAAGTATTCTCATAAATGGTAGGACAAGACTTCATCTATTACCCTCTGAAGTCAATAAAAAAAATCTTCTGAATGCAGGGGACATGGGTTCGAGCCCTGGTCTGGGAGGATCCCACATGCCACGGAGCAACTAGGCCCGTGAGCCACAACTACTGAGCCTGCGCGTCCGGAGCCTGTGCTCTGCAACAAGAGAGGCCGTGAGAGTGAGAGGTCCGCGCACTGCGATGAAGAGTGGCCCCCGCTTGCCACAACTAGAGAAAGCCCTCGCACAGAAATGAAGACCCAACACAGCAAAAATAAATTAATAAACTCCTACCCCCAGCATCTTAAAAAATTTTTTAAAAAAAATCTTGAGTTAAAAGAGTACATTTAACAAACAAATCCAATTCACTGCCTCAAAAACCTCACTCCAAGTGCATATTTTAAAGACAAAAATTCACAAGAAAAACAAGAGAGGTGATAACAGCAACAAACTTTAAAATAAGGAGGATTTGGTAAAAGATGTGTGATAAACCAGGGTTTCCCTAGACACACTTTCCTCTTCATAATGTGACAGCCACCCTTCCTCAATACTGGCTGAAGACTGGAGAATTGTTTTCTGGAGAAATGAAGGACTAAATGACTCACATTAACTGGATAACATATTAAATGTTGAAAGATGAGACACATAACCTGTTTTCCCCACTCAACTGCCAGAGCACTGATCTTTGCATTCCAAAAAAAATATTTCATAAAAGAAAACTCTCTTAGAAATCCACACAGTCTTAGGAAAATCTAAAAGTATTGGGATACTGGGGTTCTCCAGCAAAAATCCCATTCAGATCATTCTAGAGAAGCTAAAGTCAGTAATTTTCACCTGTATCTTCAGAGTTTGCAATTACCATTTTAGTCTCCCACTTTTAATTATGAGGATAATAGCAAAGACAACAGAAATTTGAGTAAAACCTTTAACATGGTTTCAAACAAAGTTACTTTAAAGAAACTGACATTACAGAAGAAGAAAATTTCAAAATCCATCATTAATAAGAAAACACATTACAACCATGAAGCAAGAAACGGATGGATTAAAAAAACATTCAGAGACTCATAAAGAAGTCTTCAAAATAAATATAGATATCCAGAAATGGAAAATTCAATAGAAAGGCTGAAAATGTAGTTGAGATAATCTCCAAGAAAGGAAACAAAATAACAAAGAAATGACAAGGAAAAATAGATAAAATCAGAGAACCAGGCCAAAATAGCTAACACCTGGATAATAAAGGTTAAAAAGAGGAGTGGCCTGGGCTTCCCTGGTGGCGCAGTGGTTGAGAGTCCGCCTGCCGATGCAGGGGACACGGGTTCGTGCCCCAGTCCGGGAAGATCCCACATGCCGCGGAGTGGCTGGGCCCGTGAGCCATGGACACTGAGCCTGCGGGTCCAGAGCCTGTGCTCCGCAATGGGAGAGACCACAACAGTGAGAGGCCCACGTACCGCAAAAAAAAAAAAAAAAAGAGGAGTGGATAAAGAAGATGTGGTACATATATACAGTGGAATATTACTCAGCTGTAAAAAAGAATGAAATAATGCCACTTGCAGCAACATGGATGGACTTAGAGCTTGTCATACTGAGTGAAGTAAGTCAGACAAAGACAAATATCATATGACACTGCTTATGTATGTGGAATCTAAAAAAATTGGTACAAATAAACTTATTTAAAAACAGAAATAGAGTCACAGATGTAGAAAACAAACTTATGGTTACCAGGGGGGAAAGGGGAAGAGGGATAAATTGGGAGACTGGGATTGACATATACACACTAGTATATATAAAATAGATAACTAATAAGGACCTGCTGTATAGCACAGGGAACTCTACTCAATACTCTCTAATGGCCTGTATGGGAAAAGAATCTAAAAAAAGTGGACATATGTATATGTATGAATATAACTGATTAACTTTACTGTACACCTGAAACTAACACAACACTGTAAATCAACTATACTTTAATAATTTTTTTTAATAAAATGGAGTCATATGGTATGTATTCTTTGTATCTAGCTTCTTTCACCCAGTAATGTTTTAAAGATTTGCTAATGTGTTTGAGTGTATTTGTAGTTTATTACTTTTCACTACATAGTAGTGTTCTGTTGTATGAATTAACCACAATTTGTTTACATATTTCCTGTTGAACATTTGGGTTGTTTCCAGTCTTTTACTCTTATGAACAAAACTATTATAAGCATTCTTGTACAAAACTTTTTGTGAACACGTGCACTCATTTGGGGGTGGGGGGGTGGGATATATCTAGGAGTAGACTTGCAAAGTCAAAGGTTTGTGTATGTTTAATTGCAAAAAAATTATCCAATGTGGTTGTACCATTTTACACACCCCCTGTAATGCATGAGATATCCTGACCAACACTTGATTTTGTAAATCTTTTATTTTTAATAAAATATGTTTTATTCTTGTAAACATGGAGAGATATCTCATTACAGTTTAAATTTGTATTTCCCTGATGATGAAGCACCTTTTGTACTTTTATTGACCATTCAAATATTTTATGTTGTGAAATGCAGGTTCACCCACATTATGTATTGAACTGGGTTGTTTATCTTTTTATTAGTCACTTAAAAATGAATTATTATTCATTACAAGTGAGTTATTTATTCTATAAATGAGTAGTTTGTTAGATGTATATATTGTATATATTTTCTCCAACTCTGTGGCTTATTTATTTAATTATGTCTACTGATAAAAAGAAATTTTAATTTTGCTAAAATCTATTTACCATTAAATATTTTTTTGGTTACTGCTTTTTGTATCCTGTCTAAATAATCCTTGCTTTCCCTAAAGTCATAAATTTTTGCCTTTATGCTTTCTTCTAGTGATTTAACATTCATGTCTAGATCTATAATAAGTCTCAAATTAATTTTTATGTATGGTGTGAAGTGGTCATAAAAATTTTGGGTTTTATGGCTATTCAGTTGCTCCAACACCTATTATTATAAGGATTTTTCTTTCCCTATTAAATTACATTGGCACCTTTGAAAATAATTAAGTGACTGTATATGTGTAGGTCTATACTATAATCTGTTCTGTTGATCTATTTATTTATTCTTAAACCAATACCGCACTGTCTTAATTACTGTGACTTTAGAATAAGTTTTTAAATCTAGTTGTGTAAACTCTCCAAATATTTTTTTCTTTATTCCTGGTAGTACTCATTGACTTGACATCTACTTTATCTAATACTAATTATAGCTAGATTGATTTTTTTATGATTGGCTTTTCAATCTTTTTTTTTCCAACCTCTCTGCATCCTTATTCTTTTTTTTTTAACATCTTTATTGGAGTATAATTGCTTTACAATGGTGTGTTAGTTTCTGCTTTATAACAAAGTGAATCAGCTATATGTATACATATATCACCATATCCCTTCCCTCTTGCATCTCCCTCCCACCCTCCCTATCCCACCCCTCTAGGTGGTCACAAAGCACCGAGCTGATCTCTCTGTGCTATGTGGCTGCTTTCATTAGCTACCTATTTTACATTTGGTAGTGTATATATGTCCATGCCACTCTCTCACTTCGTCCCAGCTTACCCTTCCCCCTCCCCCGTCCTCAAATCCATTCTCTACCCCTGTGTCTTTATTCCTGTCCTGCCCCTAGGTTCTTCAGAACCACTTTTTTTTTTTTTAGATTCAATATATATGTGTTAGCATACAGTATTTGTTTTTCTCTTTCTGACTTAACTTCACTCTGTATGACAGACTATAGGTCCATCCACCTTACTACAAATAACTCAGTTTCGTTTTTTTTTATGGCTGAGTAACATTCCACTGTATATATGTGCCACATCTTCTTTATCCATTCATCTGTCAATGGATACTTAGGTTGCTTCCATGTCCTGGCTATTGTAAATAGAGCTGCAATGAACATTTTGGTACATGACTCTTTTTGAATTATGGTTTTCTCTGGGTATATGCCCAGTAGTGGGCCTGCTGGGTCATATGGTAGTTCGTTTTTTAGTTTTCTAAGGAACCTCCATACTGTCCTCCACAGTGGCTGTATCAATTTACATTCCCACCAACAGTGCAAGAGGGTTCCCTTTTCTCCATGCCCTCTCCAGCATTTATTGTTTGTAGATTTTTTGTGCATCCTTATTCTTAATGCCTTAATGTCAGGCTGATTATAAAACAAGACCCAACTATAAACTGTTTTGTTGGGTCTTAGTTTTAAGTCCAAGCTAACATTTTCTGCATCTTAAGCAGAATTTTAATTCTATCAATATTTATATAATTATTGATATCGTTGACTTATGTCTTTCACCTTACTGATTGTTTTTTTTTGGCTGCGTTGGGTCTTTGTTGCTGCACACGGGCTTTCTTTAGTTGCGGTGAGCAGGGGCTACTCTTCATTGTTCAGGCTTCTCATCACGGTGGCTTCTCTTGTTGCAGAGCACAGGCTCTAGGAGCATGGGCTTCAGTAGCTGCAGCACGCAGGCTCAGTAGTTGTGGCATGTGGGCCCTAGAGCACACAGGCTTCAGTAGTTGCTGCGCATGGGCTTCAGTAGTTGTGGCACGTGGGCTCAGTAGTTGTGGCTCACTGGCTCTAGAGCACAGGCTCAATAGTTGTGGCGCATGGGCCTAGCTGCTCTGCAGCATATGGGATCTTCCCGGACCAGAGATCGAACCCTTGTCCCTAGCATTGGCAGGCGGATTCTTAACTACTGCACCACCCAGGGAAGTTCCATACTGATTGATTTTTATTTGTCCCATCTCTTTTTCCTTTGCTCCACATTTCATAGCTTCTTACATATTATTTGAATATTTTTTTAGTATTCCATTTTATCTGTTCTACTGGTCTTTTCATTATGTATTACTTTTTAGCAGTTACTTAGAGATTACAATATCCATCCTTAATTTACTACAGTGTACCTTGAATTAATAGTATACAATTTCACAAACAATGTAAGAACCTTACATATGCCCCCTTTGTTCTTATTGTGCTACTGTTGTATACTTTATTTCTACATATTTTAAATTCCACAATGCATTGTTATTTGCTTTTAAATAAAATTTTAAAAATATTTTTATATTTATCCACATATTTACCCTTTCCTGTGCTCTTCATTTTCTTCTTGAAGAGCCAGTCTTCCATCTGGGCATATTTCTCTTTATTCTGAAAAAACCTCTTTAACCTACTGTTCATGAATGTCTGCTAGTGAAGAATAACCTTGTAATTTGTCTGAAGACATTTTTACTTCACCTTAATTGTAGCAGATACTTTCATTGGGTAAAGAATTGTGTTGACCTCCTTTTATCATTTAAAAGATGTTATTCCGTTGTCTCTAGCTTCTACAATTTAGTCGGTCATCAATTGTTTTCAGCCAAGGCTGTTTTTAAGGTTTTTCTCTTTATCTTTGTTTTTCAACAGCTTAACTATGATTTACCTCGGCAAGATTTTCTTTGTGTTTAGCCTACCTGGTGTTCAGCAGGCTTCTTAATTCTGTGGTTTGAGACTTTAATCAACTTTGAAAACTTCTTGGTTATTCCCTCTTCTTATTTTTTTTCTGTCCCATTCTCTTTCTTCCCTGGGACATAGATTACATGCATACTAGGCCATCTGATATTTTCTCTCAGATATTTGCATTTCCATTCAGTAATTTTTAAATTATCTGTTTCTACATGCTTTAGTTTTGATTATTTCTAACGACCTGTTACTAATAATTTCTTCTGTTTAATTCAGCTACCCTGGTGTTAATCCAATCCAATAAATTCTGCATGTCGAGTTTTTTTTAATTAATAAACTTTCTTTTCTAGGGCAGTTTTAAGTTCACAGCAAAAATGAGTTGAGCTTATTCAGTAAAATTCCCACAGGAGAAGAACTGGGGAGAGGGGAATTCTTAAGACTCATTCAGGTTCCAATTTAACATGTCAGCCCAGTGTGGCTGTTTTCCCCTTGTCCTTACAATTTTCCTTTGCCTATGACAAGCTTACTATTACATTTGCTTACGATCTGCAGACTACCCCCAGAAATGCAAGTGGGCACTAGCTTGTGATAAGATAGGAAAGGTTTGTCTATATTTGGAATTTATTTAGACTTATTTGACTCTACAACTTTTTGATGACTTAAAATACAAACATTATTTTTTAGTTTATCCATTCTCACCGTTACAGTGGAATCAATAGTCTTTTCAACCTTCTACAACTTCACCAGAAGTGTAAAACAGTGTTTGATACATTTGGCTACTCACTTGTCTTTTTTCTCAGCATCCAGGATGTCATAATATTCAAATTTTCCTTTGCCCTTATTTCTTCACTTTTTAATGTTGGCATTCCTTGGGGCTCTTTCTTTTACCCTATTCTTTTCTCATTATATTTTCTCTCTCAGAATGATCTTATTTATTCTTGTCCATATGTTAGTGATCCCAAAATCCATTCTTTGCCTAAGTTGAGGGACCACATAATGGCTTTAAGCCTTTTTCGAACATAGAATAGCTTTTGAGATTAGAGACTTTAAAGAACACAGTACAAATGACTCTAGTTTCTAAAGAACTGAAAAGAATAAGATTTTCGGGCAGAAGAAAGAAAGCTCATACTAACTGAAAACCATATGTTTAAAAATTTCACCATAATTTGCAGCCTAAGGAAGAACTTACAAATTTTATACAGATTCTTTCATCAGATGATGATTTACAAATGTAATTGGCTTTCCAGGAGAGAATCATAGTTTTATAAGTGAAAAAGTGAGGTCTTATAATAGTTAAAGCAGCCTTGTGAATAACTTTCAAGAATCATATTAAAAATTGTAATTGGCCCATGAAACTATATATATGATGGCAACAGAGATTTGCTATTGTGTTAATATTCCAATTTACTAATTTCTTAGGAGAAGAACAAATATTATGAACATAAAGTGGTACTTTTTTATTAGACTATAAACCTGTTTCTTGTTAGACCTGCCATTATGTTTAGACCCTAGAGGTATATACTAATGCTTAAAGTTATAGAAAAGGAACTTTCACTATCTTACTGTCATTTGTGGAGCTCAAATCAAACTCTGCAATAAAGCTTCCCATCCACCAGATAATTCTGTCTCTCCTATAGATCAGAATAATCAAACATTCAAAATTTTAAAATTTGAGCATAAGTGCTTTACATGTATTCCAGATGAATTATTAAAAACAAAACATATGCCCTCTCAACTTTTTAAAAGAGTTATATTTCTTAAGTCTGCCCAGTGAAAATATCCAAGCAGGGTCCTCCATAATCTCACATTCAAAGCCATCCAAATTAACATAAAATCCAAGTAAAAACAGTGGCCTTGTTATGCAAACACAGCTTCACTATTAGACTCTCCTTCCAAATAGATTCAGAAATTCTGGAGTTACTATTTCATAGTAGTTTTGCTTTCCAACTATGATACAAAACTAGACTTAAATATCAACATGGCTAAAATTTAACTAATACTAGTCTTGAATCATAGAATTCCTGAGCATGAACTTTTTTTTTTTTTTTTTTTTTTTTTTTTTTTTGCGGTATGCGGGCCTCTCACTGTTGTGGCCTCTCCCGTTGCGGAGCACAGGCTCCGGACGCGCAGGCCCAGCGGCCATGGCTCACGGGCCCAGCCGCTCCGCGGCATATGGGATCCTCCCAGACCGGGGCACGAACCCGTATCCCCTGCATTGGCAGGCGGACTCTCAACCACTGCGCCACCAGGGAGGCCCCTGAGCATGAACTTTTAAAACCATGAACATTTATAACCTCTGAAATTTTCAGAATAAGAAAAACACCTTAAATTTTCATTAAAATAACTCAATAAAAATAGGGTATTATGTATGTGTTATTTAGCTTAAGTTACATCCTAGATTCAATCAATTATCTTAATTGTAAATTCACATTCCAGGGATGGTCATCTAGCATTATATGATAAAGGCCACACTTCAGAGACAGCTACTCTAAAGGCTTCAGCTTTCTTTATTTCTGATCAATACTAGATTTTTAATAATTAGAATAATGAGTAATAAAATGGGATTTCATTCATTAAATTAATGCTTGCTTGTCAGCATGATAAATATTTTAAATGGGTTCTCAGTGGTAACATTAGTGGTATTCCAGATATGTGGGTTGCCTAAAGTTTTAAGACACTCCTGCCCTTGCATGAAAGTATAGTAATCTAGGAAGCCCTATTACCTGAATCTTTGGGCACAGAGCTTGAGGCTTAGGTCTTAACTGCTCTGGGATCCAGATCCTAGAGTGCAGAATTCTGTTTTCCTTATGCCAGATATAAAATCAACCAAACCCTGCCTTCAGCACATTGCTGCAATTGTTTCAAGTAAATGTTTTATGGAAGATGGTCTTAAGGGCACCTAAAAAAGAGAGCTGGAACATAATCAAACTTTCAGAAGATGCTGTACATACAGCTTTGTTCACACTTGATAATCTATGTTTGTTCAATAATTTAGTTTAAGATTTGCATTCATTATAATTTAGTAATGAGGTTGTGGGGTAGGAGCTGAACTGTACCGCACCAAAAACTTTCTGACAGCTACCAATGTGTTCTAAAGGGACCTTAACAGTTGAACTGTCTCAATTCTGTTTGTATTAATATAGTTCCTACAGTGGAAGCTTTCCTAAGACTCATTTTTTAAGCTTCTATGAGAAGCTAGGAATTAGCATATGGAGAGGCTCTAGCAACTAAGCATTCCTTATGAAGGTGTAAAAGCTTTCAACAGTAAAAACGACATATTAAGTAGGAGCTCAGGGGACTTCAGTCTTAATTCTACACATAAACTATGAAGGAAGACATCAGAGATAATAGAGGAGGCCATAGTAAAAGCAGAAAAGGAGAGCAGCAGATCTTTGCATTATAGGCTGTTCATAATCCACGAATGTTGTAAATTAAGGACAGAATACCTATGTAGAAACACTTTTTCTTACACAATAGATAATTAATACCTTATAAATAGCTTGATAAATCATTAACAGAAAGCACACATTGATGCCTTCAAAAGCAAGCAGATTTTTCCTCAAATCATTTAGCTTCCAGAAATCCATATTATATGCTTAGTCACAACTGTTTTCAGAGCATTTACTCATAGAAGGCCTACACTGAGCATTCTGCTTCCCGACACAGCACCTGAACATTTTCTTCCAAGCTCCCAATATCACCTGATATCCAGACTGTGATTTCTCTCTAGTCCTCTTCCTTCTTTGGTTTTCTGTTTTAGAGCAGTGATAGTTAAAGCCTTTTCTACAATGGTCTTTGAGTAACTGGCTTAAGTTCTCTGGCAGGAACAAGAAATGCAACAGGGGAAAGAAGAACAGGATTTTCTTCAAGTACAGAATAAAGAAAAATTCCAATTATGATATTATCTTGCATTCAAGAGGATAATATTTAAAGCGATTCCAAAAACAGATTTTCTGTACTTATTTTTTTTTGCTTTTAACAACAACAACAAAAAAATCTGATTAACTTATGCTACCAAAAAAAGGAATGAACCCTAGTATCTCACTGTACCACAAGTAGAGCTCAAAAATCAAACTTCAAGAAGAAGAGGGAGCCTTAGTAAAAGGTGTTCATGAACTCTATTAGAGTCACACTGTCATAAATTACTCTATTTTAGCTGCTTTCTGTCCTCATGTATATCCACTAGAGATTCATATTCCTAAAATAAAGAATAATTTTGGCATCACTGAGATCATTTACCTTTCCTATCATGTGACGGTGGGGTATGTTTTGTGCTGGGCAAACAAAAACAATAGCTACCACATATCGAAGGGAGAGAAAGACAACATGCTTGTACCTGAAAAAACTCAAGTATTTCTGTGGAAAAAAAAAAAAAAAACCAATACGGATGTATAGTCAAACCATCTAGTCAATTGTTAAAAAATACTGATTAAAGAAAGAGAAGTGCTTTATTGACATTTTTAGTCCTTGATTATAAGGCTCCCAAAACATTTGAAGTTAAGATGAAGGAACATTTGCCATTATGAATTCACGATAAAACTGATGTGTGTGCTTTTGAATCTGAAAATTTTAAGTCAAATCTTTAGGTTTATTTTTAAACACTGAAAAACAATCAAAAGAATGGGAAAGTCAATGTAACTAAGAATTTTTCATGCATTTTAAGAACAGATATTGGGTTTTACAATATCTCACAAGGAAACTGCTATACTGTTGATGAAATGGTAACTCAAGAAAACAAATTCTGCAAATACTCAGCATTTGCAGAATACTGAGTATTTCTAGTCTATACAAGGCACTACAAAGACACACAAATAAGTAAAATCTGTCCCTTGAAGAGCTTAAAACATACTGAGAAGTATAAACTAAAATCTCAAATAATCACAGAAAATTATAAATAAAATGGTATAGATTATTTTAAAAATAGGAAAAGATTACAAGGAATTAAGGGGGTCCAGATGTAATTTAAGAATGAGCAAAATGTGAAATGAGGAGTTCAACAGACAATCAACATTTTCTTATTATCTATTCTTTCCTAGGAGCTTTATATTTATCACCTCATTTAATCCTTGACACCATCCTTTTAATAGTTATTTTGTCCCAAATTCACAGACTGATGCACACAGTGTAAACAACTTATCCAATGTCACCCAGGTAACAAGTAACCTAGTTCTCCTTGATTATACAACTTCTCACTGGTTCCTGGAGATGTGCTTTGAAATACATGATAATGGAAAGACTGCTTTCAAATACAGGTTCAACAAAAACAACCCTTTTAGTGCTTGGGTTTGCTATAAGGAGATTTACAAAGAGTAAGAGAGAACTGTAAACTAGATATGTTTTTGTCTTTTACTAAAAGAACCAAATTGGAAGAACTTCTAGTTAGAGATGGTTGAATAAAAAAACACCTATCTGGGGCTTCCCTGGTGGTGCAGTGGTTGAGAGTCCGCCTGCCGATGCAGGGGACACGGGTTCGTGCCCTGGTCTGGGAAGATCCCACATGCCGCGGAGCGGCTGGGCCCATGAGCCATGGCCACTGAGCCTGCGCGTCTGGAGCCTGTGCTCCACAATGGGAGAGGCCACAACAGTGAGAGGCCCGTGTACCACAAAAAAACAAAACAAAACAAAAAAAACACCTATCTACTACTATTTGACTCAAAGCCCAGTTAAAACAAAAGAACAAATTTTTTAAAAATAAGGAGGAATTTCTGATTCTGCTATTGAAAGAATAAGACCCTACCAGGCAATTCCCACAGAAAATAACTAAAATCCAGACATGCTACAAAATGCAATTGTCTGAAGGCACTGGAGAATGAACAGTAGACAGATTCTTGTGTTGTGTAAACACCTGAAAGAGAAGGAGAAGAGAAGAGCTATACCAAGAAAATTCCCATTTTTGTGGCTGTTAGCAAGAAGCTAAGGAGTATTGGCATGTCACAACAGGATAAGTGCCAGTGGAAAGAGTTTAGGATTTTCTGGCCAGGGGAACAAGAGAACTAAAGTCATGCAAATCATGGAAGCTGAAGAAAGTGGGAGAACCCTTGAAGACAAAAAGCCATTTAAAGATTGGATCCCAAATGCTGTCTACTCCCATCTTTTACTGGCCCTGAACCATGCATGTGCTGCATCAATTCAAAGCAGATTGGCAAAAGGCAAAAATTGTGAACTGACACTGGAGTTTCCACCAACGAAACAGAGTGCACATATAATCCCAGCTAAGATAATAGCCTGACGAAAAAAAAGAAACAACACTCATTTGAAAAAAATAACAGAATCTAAAATCCCCACAATTTAATAGTCATACTGTCAAGAATACAATCCAAAATTCCTTGACAGAAAAAAAAGAGAAAAGAAAAAAAGAAAGAGGGAGAAAGACATTTCAAGAGAAAAGAAAATCAAACAAGATCAACCCTGAAATGAAACAGATGTTGAATAGAAAAAAAGAAAGAGGGAGAAAGACTTTTCAAGAGAAAAGAAAATCAAACAAGATCAACTCTGAAATGAAACAGATGTTGAAACTAGCCAGAAAAGTTTTTGTAACTATTCTTAATGCAGTAAAACAAAATATACTCATGGTGAATGAAATGATAGGAAATCTCAGCAGAGACACAGAAGTTAAAGCTAAAAAATTGGAAATTTTAAGAACTGAAATGTACAATAGCTGAATTACAAATTGCACAGGATGGACTTAGTCCAAGTCTAGAAAAAAGAGCTAACAGAGGATAGAGTAAGTAGACTTGAATATAGATCAATAGCAATTCTCAAATATGAAGAATAGTTAAGATATCATGAAGAAAGAACAGAGACTCAAGGACCTAAATATTAAATGATCTAACATACGTCTAACTGGAATCCTGGAAGAAAAGGAGAGAAGGGAATAGAAAAATTATTTGCATAAACAAGGGCTGAAAATATCCAAAATTTAATGAAACAAAGAAATTTAAAGATACTCAGTGATGCTCAATGAACATCAAATGGAGTAAACATAAGGATATCCTTTCTTACCTTTCTTATAAATGCCTAACATGCATTAATTATTTAATCTTTACAAAATTGTCAAAAGATAGTTAATATTAGTATCTTCATTTTTAGATTTAAACACTGACACACATACCAAAAAAATGGGTTCAAATACTAATATAAGATCAGCAAGCTAATAAATGGCCAATCTCTTATTTGAACCCTAGTCTGACTCTAGAGGCCCTGCTTTTAACACTCTTCTAAATAGGCTTGTACATACACTGACTTAGTATCCCTAAACTCCTGAAGAAGAAACTGAAAATATGGAATGGAAAAATATTCAAGCATATAATAGAAGAAGTGGAGACACCATGTTCAAGGAAAAACTGATAATGTTTACCACTGATACATGTTTGGTGAAGTTACTAAATTTCATGAATTAAAAAAGTCTAGTTATCTAAACAAAAAAAGCAACTCATAAGCAAGTTAGAAAATATTAGGCTCACTTCAAGCTACCATACAGGTAGAAATAGAATACCTATGACCTACTAAAAAAAAAAAAAACTACTTGATGAAATCCAGCCAACAATTCAAAACTTAAGTACTCAGAAGGGTGAAAGCCATAGTAAAAAGGACAGTTCATGAGCTCTGAAATTTTTATATTTCCATTGAAATACAGAGATAGGACTAAAAAATTGAATATTATGCTCATAAAATAAATATAAGGTTATAAATCCTGGTGATGTTAAAATATTAATATTAAAATTAGAATAGCAATTATTTGGAAACAGATGAGAGAGAAACTGGGAATTATTATGTGTGAATCAGTTATCTACTGCTATGTAATAATTTATCTTAAAACTTAATTGCTGAAAATAACTAACATTCATTATCTCACACAGTTTCTACAAGTCGCCCAGGTCAGCCTTATTCAATGAGAGAGGGAACAAACTACACAAGGGTGCAAATGCCAGGAGATGAGAATCATTGGAGGCCACCTTGGCAGTTGGCTACACCATGTGTTCATTTCCTCATCTTTCATAACACAGAATTTATTAATATTGTCCAAAATTGAAACATGAGGCTACATTATGACAACTCCAAATTTTAAATAGTTTTTAAATAGCATGAAACTATAAAAGAGATTTATTTTCAAGTGTGTTTAATTCATTTTGGTAACTAAATTAGAATCTTTTTTGTCATTTGTCAATAATTTATACCAGAATTATTCAATACCATAACAAGTTTTCTCAGTAAAATTTATGGCTTTTATGGAATGTTGCCATATATTACAGAATTTCTCTATGAAAGTTAATCTTATTTTATTTTGTAAATATAATTTAACATCTAACCTCTCATTTTAGCATCAATGTGAGGAATGTTAAATAGAGGTAGGTTTCTTACCTTTTAAAGACTATTTTACAAACTTCAGGATTAAGAAACTTATAGAATTATGGAGAACATGTGGAAACAATTTAAAGCACTGACATGTCAAGGCAAAAACAGAAAAAGGAAAGGTCACTCTTTTGCAGTATGGAAAAAAATTCCCTTGGTCTGACTTTTGAGTTCTTCTATTCTCTATCTTGATCCTATCAACCCATCTCATTTCCCATTTTTTCCCAAAAGATGACTTCATTCTTTAAGATCAATGTCTCCCTGTTAGAAACGTGCTATTGAAAAATCACTAAAAATTGGAGTTGTTGAATAATGCAACCCTATGCTTAAACTTTGGAAAGTATTAATAAATTCCCTGATATGAAAGATGAGAAAATGAACACAGAGTATAGCCAGCTGCCAAAATGGTCTCCCGATGATTTTGTTCTTCTTTATTTTCTATATTGGTCTATGTTACGTCCTTTAAAGGAATCCGATTTAAAGCATGGACCTCCTCCCCTGATTTTTCCTAACTTCTATTCCTCTACCAAAGCCTTAGGTTCTTGCTTTAGAATCTTCCCTAGTCTCCCTTCTCCACCTTATGGGTTTTCTGAAGCAGAAGCAGCATTCCTAACCACCACTTGAGTAAATGAGAGGAGGGCTATGGCTTCTAACCAAAAGGACCCTGTCACAACAGGAACACCCTCGATGTCAGGCAAATGTAAGGAGCCCTGAGCACCCTCTTCTTCTTGTCCCTGCTGGAGTCACCTAAGATTCTGCCTGTGAAGTACACCTAAGGGAGAGAATTCAGAGGCTGTCTCATAGAGTGAAGTGATATTCTCTAAAGTTCACTAGTTTTGATTAGCTTTCTACTTTCTATTGCCCTGGAAGGCTGTCATTTCATTTTAAACAAATGTTTTAAACAATTTCTCCTCTGGTAACTAGCAAGCAAGAAAAGGGCAGTAAAGTCAGATGTTACCTGGATTTTATGTAATGGAGTGTTACAGGACTTACCATTTATTTATTCAGTCATTCCATAAACAGTTATTAACAATAACTTTGTGTCAACCACAACTCTAGATCCTGAAACTCAGCGATAAACAAAAAAAGAAAAATCTCTGTTCTCACAGAATTTATATTCCTATGAATCACTCACTGCCCTTGCAACATCAGTTGGTGTTCCAGCTATACATTCTGGAATAAATAAAACACCTGTGGGGGAATTTATTTTTCAAACATGGCCCCAACACTGTTTCCCACTTTTAATAAAATGTGACTCTGACACTCCTCCAAAATAGGGGGTTTAATAGGGTCACCAACTCATTCTGGTTTGCCTGGAACTTTTCTGGTTTTAGCACTGAAAGCCCTATGTCCCAGGAAATCCCTTAATCCCAGGCAAAAAACCATGGGAGCTTGGTCACCTAAGATTTATCGTCCCTCCCCTTAATCTAGATGGCTTATGACTACAACAAAATGAACATACGTGACTTCCAAAACTAAGTCATAAAGGCAACAGGGCATTCACCTATCTCATTTGGAACCTGGCACCAAGCTCTGAGGAAGCTCAAACTAGCCCATGTGAAGAGACCTTATGCAAAGATCACAAAGCTACATGGTGTTCCAGTCAACAGACCAGCCGAGGTCCTGGCTAACAGTCAAAATCAACCCCCAGAAGTGGAAGTTTCCATATGACTCAAGCCGTCGGCCACCAAGTCACTCCTAGCTTTCAAGAATTCTCAGTTCAGACACGGTGGAACAGAGAAAAGCCAGTCCTGCTGTGCCCTTTCAACTTCCTGACCCAAACAGACACTGAAAGACAATGGTTGCTATTATTTTAAGTCACTAAGTATGGGGATGATTTGCTATCTGTCAGGAACAGATAACTGACATACTTTCCCAAACTTGGTGACTTAAAAATACAAACACTTTACTATAACTGTCAATTTTATGGACCAAGAATTTAAGACAACTTCAGCCAGGTGAGGGTTCTGTTCATCATAGCATTGACTGAAGCTAGTCAGTGGAAGTCATCTAGCTAATACGCTGCTTTGGAGACGCCAAGACAGCTTCACTCAAGTGTCTGACATCCTGGAAGGTATGGCTGGAAGCAAGGCTAGCTGGGACTGTCAGTTGGAGCACTTCTGCAGCACGGCAGACTCAGGTTAGGCAGACTTCTTAGCTGGCAGCTCAGAGCTTCCAGAGAATGCTCTGGTAGGCCTGCATAAAAGTCGCAAGTCTTCTTAGGACCTAGCCTCAAAAGTCCCAGAAAGTGTTCTCCAGCATGTTCTATCAGTTAAGCAAGTCACTAAAGCTAGCCAAAATTCCTGGAGAGAGGAATTGGACTCTACCCCTCAATGGGAAAAGTAGCAACTGATTTGCAGCCATGTTGAATCTTCCATACTTGGAAGATTCATACAAGAACCACACGTGAGCACAAGGAGTTAAGATGACAAGATTGAGAGTTTAAAGACAAGCGTGCATCCCTCTGCATCATTAGGTTCAGATATACTCTTCAACAGCTGCTTGGACTCTCAAATGTTTTGTATTGTTTGTTTTGTTTTGTTTGTTTCAAAGGCCATTATATTGCCATTTTCATTAAGGTCAGGGTGTTAATGCTAATCATCTAAAAATGGCAAACACCAAACTTGTGTATGTAGGTGTCAGGAATTTAAAACAGACTATGTGGACTACTACTGTAAGTATATATTACTTTTTTTTTGGTTTTTTGTTTGTTTTTAAACATCTTTATTAGAGTATAATTGCTTTACATTGTTGTGTTAGTTTCTGCTGCATAACAAAGTGAATCAGCTATACGTATACATATATCCCCATATCCCCTCCCTCTTGCATCTCCCTATCCCACCCCTCTAGGTGGTCACAAAGCACCGAGCTGATCTCCCTGTGCTATACGGCTGCTTTCCACTAGCTATCTATTTTACATTTGGTAGTGTATATATGTCCATGCCACTCTCTCACTTACTTTTC
The DNA here is from genome assembly GCF_025265405.1 of Mesoplodon densirostris. Lineage (NCBI taxonomy): Eukaryota > Metazoa > Chordata > Mammalia > Artiodactyla > Ziphiidae > Mesoplodon > Mesoplodon densirostris. The sequence goes on along the minus strand of NC_082661.1, from coordinate 85,672,162 downwards.
TATTAAGAAAAAGAGTCATTTTGAAAAGTAAGATTCTCTGAATCTATAGCTAATCTTTATTAATAGACTGGGGCTATGACATAAATTCTAAATGAATATAGGAATCAGTGAAAATTTTCAAGTATAAGGCAAAGGATGAGTGTTCTAAATAAAACGAATTTCAGACGCAATATTTTCACACATGTTATTGCAACATATTTTGCTTTGTGTTATAATTGCTAGTAGAATTCTGCCAAGGAGTTAGTAAAAGCAAATTTAACATTAAGCAATGATTTTCACATTGGCATCTGCATTCCAACAAGCTTCCTGTCTTAGGCATATGGAGCCACTGCTTCTTTCAATGAATTATAATCTTCATCAATTTAATAATCAGTAGGTGGCTGCTGTAACTGCACTTCTTGACTTTGGTAATTTCAAAGTCTCCAGTGTGTAAACTACTATTCATTTTGATTTGTTCATTCCACACTTATTTCTCTCTAAGAATTTTAAAAAAAAATTTATTTGAATTTATTCCTTTTTAAATCTAGAATGTATCTTCCCAGACTAAGATTTTTAAAAATTAAGAGAGAGTGAAATTAATTAGAGATATTCGTCACAAAATCTCTCTTCTTCCTATAGCCTCTTATTATTCTTCATCATCATTAGTAATATACACTGACTTAGGGCCCACTATATGCAGGGCACAGTGGACAACATGCCATGATTTCAAAAACATATGTAAAACAAAGCCTACATTCAAAAGGTTTACAATCTTGTTGAGGATATGTCACATATATATTTAAGATAACAATACCAGGCAATTTGGGGCTGGATGTCAGAAAGACAGGTGTAAGGGCCCTTGAAAACCCTTGAACTTGAATCATGTTCTCTAATCTAAGAAACCATGGCCAGAGATAATACCCTTCCCTTTTTGGAGACTGTTCTGGTACCCTGACAATTCTCTGGTCACCCAGACCCCCAAGGACATTATTCAGGATATCCACAGAAGAAACCTCCTGCTATGATTCACTCTTTATGGAAGAGTCCTCTTGTCTAACTCCCCAGAAGACCATCACACAAAGAGTTTGCCCCAAATAAGCAGGCTGTCGAAAGAAGCTATTATTTTAAAACTAAGAAATTCATATCAATAGGAATAAATGGAAGATAGAAAAACAGAGAGATAAAACATACTAAAATGAGGCTAGAAATGGTGTGGCCCAGGCACAGAAGGAGTAGAAAGAGTAAAAAGGGACGTACTATTTAGGGAGCAAAATTTCCTCAGGTCAATGTGAGCTATCTAATAAAACCATAATAATAATGTGTAACAAATACTCACAAAACCTCAGTGACATACAATGAGTGTGTATTGTTTGCAAAAATGGGTGATCAGGCAGTTCTACCAATCTATCCTAGGCTTGCTCACAAGTTATCTGGGGACACGCTGGCTGTCAGCTGATACAGAATGACCTTGGCTGCCTCAGCTGAAGCAACCTAGATTGTACTGTCGCTCATTTTCCAGTAGACCCGACTAGCATGTTCTTATCCTGACAACAGGAGATCTGTTCCCTGGGATTGTTTTATTGTGGCTCATTTTATGGCTGTAGTTTGGTCTCAGAGGGACATATGTTAGTGAACAGAGTTTGCTAAGGACTTAACTTGTTCTAATCATTTAACATATCAAATGTTCTTGCTCCAAGAAAAGGAAGATTACTTGCCTGTTAAGAAAACAAGCATTACAGTTGGCTGACAAAACCCCACTGGAATTAGTTATGAAAGGTCATCTAAACAGACACATGTTTTTGTAGGGCTTCTTAAAATGCAAAATGTCTATAGATAGTAAAATAATCCTGGTGTGATACAGCAGCATTCCGAAGTCTTGTTTAAGAGCCTGTTCAATGTAAAAGAGATTAAATTAACACATTCTGAAAAGGCGATTAAATACACACTAATCTATTACTGAAAACTCATCAAGAGCTTCAATGTTATGCTCAGAGATGCTTATGCTCAGAGATGAATCTGTTTATATTCAGCCTAGATCTAACATGAAAATTCTTTCCCAACTCAAAGCTTCCGCTTTTGTGGTTTATTGGTCTGGAACACCCCTCTCCCAGGTCTGGGCTCTCCTCCTGACCTCAGACTGTATTACCTAATGGCGGTGCCCTCTCTGAAGTCAGTTCCCCCTGCACCCCATAAACCAACGCTGAGCCCTATCTCAGCACCTTGTTTCTTTCCTAAGAAGCATACTGGGGCTTCCCTGGTGGCGCAGTGGTTAAGAATCTGACTGCCAATGCAGGGGACACGGGTTCAAGCCCTGGTCTGGGAAGATCCCACATGCCGCGGAGCAACTAAGCCCGTGCGCCACAACTATTGAGCCTGCGCTCTAGAGCCTGCGAGCCACAACTGCTGAGCCTGCGTGCCACAACTACGGAAGCCCTCATGCCTAGAGCCCGTGCTCCACAACAAGAGAAGTCACTGCAATGAGAAGCCCGCACACCACAACGAAGAGTAGCCCCCGCTCGCCGCAACTAGAGAAAGCCCGCGCACAGCAACAAAGACCCAATTCAGCCAAAAATAGAAAATAAATAATAAAAATTTAAAAAAAGCATACTTGTTTACTGGGTTGTTTGTTTAGTTGGTTAGTTTTATGCCTATCACATCCTCTAAACTGTCAACTCAAGGAGAACTGGGACCATATCTGTCTTACTCACTTTGAGATAGCCAAAGCTTAGCAAAGATTTGACATATAATAGAGAATCCAGTAAATATTAGTTGATCAGATGACTCCCAGCTTTTTTCACTCACTACATTGCTTCTCATGGACCATTAATTGCATTGAAAAACTTTTTCTGTTCATTAATTCCCAAAATAAAGAATGTTGAAGATAAAATAATAAGAACAAAATGTCCCAATTGGATACTTTCATAGTCCCATATTACTAACTGTTTCCATACGAATCTTTCTGGTTTCTTGCACTACTTGAAAATGAAGATGTTTCAACACCCCAGTGATAAAGTGAGTGTGGGCTTATCTACCCTCTAAAAAAGATCAACCTGGAACAACCAGAGAGAAGACCATCTCAGCAGAGCTATGTTTTGTGGAGGGTCCAGAGTTCTGTATTCATGGTGCTACTTTTATCTTTTCCACGATAGGGGTTGGCAGAACTGTGTGTGTGTGTGCCACAAATATATGTGAAGTGGCACTGTGTTATTCTTGGGCAACAAACATAAGCTAGGCATTGTTCTCTGTCTGGGGATTCAAAGTACCAATAGGATACAATCCCTGTCCTTAAGAAACTCACAGTTAAGTAAATCAGTTTATGTTGATATTAGTTTTCATGTTTGAACCTACTAAATAAGGTTAACATTGACAGCAACCTATCTCCCAGGGCTACAGAGCCTGGGGTGTGGAAAGCAGAGGAAGGAGTAAAGAGCAATAAGGTTACAAGTCTTTGTTTATTTCTTCTGTATTATTATTAGCTGCAGTGCAATCCACGTGGTAGCTGACCTTAAGGAAGGACTTGATTTTGCGAGAACTTGTCATTCGTTTCTCATTGTTTCCCATTGCTGGCTGCCTAGTCATGGTCTAACTTTACTTAAAGCCCAAGGGAAGTTAAGAAAGCATATTTCATTTCTCACTCCATTAACAGGAGGGGAAAGCTATGGGAAAGTAGATATAACATTTGTTGCTGAAAGTACAAAAGATCATTAAGCATGAGTATACCCAGATGAGAGCTCCACAAACATGTATGATCAAGTGACATTTTGAATTGGAGATGTAATTTAATTAGGTTTGGCCAGCTTATGACAAATTTCACTGAAACAGTTTTATCTGTCTAGTTTTACGACATTCAAGTCCAGAAGGAGGGGTTTTTGTGTAGTATTCTCTCATGTGTTATTTTGTGTAGTTCTTAAGACAAAGAAAGCAGAGAAGCAAGCATAGATGGGGTTTCAGTTGTTTACTGAATTTTGCAGTAGCATGTGCATACTACTATACTATAACCTTCAAGAATGTTGTCTCCAAATGTAAAGATCAATGATGAAAAAATTGAATTTACTATCTACAGAGATGTACAGATTTGAACCAAAGCCTTAAAGAGATATTTCCCAATGCTTCCTTTCCTCTCTTCATTTCCTTTCTTTTTCTTCTTTCTTATCTTTTATTCCAAATATGAAAAAAATGATAAACCATTTTTAAAGTGAGAAACTCAAAGCAGATTGCCCTAGTGTTTGCTTTAGAGACAACTCCAACTAACATACTGTTACACTCAATGGTGAAGTGACACCCTTTGTCTTGAATTATGGACAAAGGTCTATGGGTATTTGTGATTTTCTTCAACTTCCTATAATACACTGATACTGGGAATTCCCTAGCGGTCCAGTAGTTAGGACTTGGTGCCCTCACTGCTAGGAGCCTGGGTTCGATCCCTGGTCGGGGAACTAAGATCCTGCAACCCCTGTGCCATGGCCAAAAGAAAAAAAAATATATGCTGATATTCAAGTTGTGTGGAAAGTGTTTAGAGGTGATGTCAACAGCTGCATGGGTCATGCAAGAACACCACACCCAACTACCACCTGTTTGAAATAAAAAACCACTACCACTGAGATTCTAAGTATAGACACGTTTCCTGCAGGTTTAAAGTAAAGGGCCAAAGTATAAGGCCATCATATTAGAGTCAGTCGTCTTGGTTCTTTCCCCATGAAAAGCTAAGAGGAGAGCCACCTCAGCTAAGAGGAGAGCCACCTCAAAATTTTAAGACATGAGTTCCCTACCAATAGTCATCTGCCTGTCTGTCCTCTCCTTCCCTCTTTCCCTTTTCTTTCCTGCCTGAAGATATTTTCTATCCAGGAAAAAAATTCAGTTTTTTGTTTTGTTTTGGTTTGGTTTGGTTCCCATATCTCAAGATTGTTTAGCTGATATTTTTGTATGACTTTTGCTTGGGATTTATTCATTATCATCTTTCTATCCTTCATTTGGTAACCTGTTACTAAACTATTAGTTTGCCTGTTTAACCTTTATTTTCTTGCTGGTTTCCTTTTAAAATATTTTACCCTTAGAATTTGATATCTATTTATTTTTACATTCAACTTTTTTGTTTCCAATCTCTATTCTTCATCTTTGATTTTATCAACCTCTACAACCTGATGTTGCTGCTAAAAAGATTCACATCAATCAGATTCTTATTCCTTTGTAAATAATCTATCTTCTTTATAGAAAGTTTTAGGACTTTTCATTCTTCATGTTCTAAAATCTCTCTACCACGTAGCTGAGTGTGTGTGTGTGTGTGCGCGTGTGTGTGTGTGTGTGTGTACGTAGGTTCGTGCACACTTTGAATACATCCTGCTCAGGATTTGGGGTTTTCCTTTATCTGAGTAACCATATCTTCCTGTCCACAAGTTCTCTGTCTTTTCCTTCCCTTAAATATCATTTCCATTCGCTCTATTTTCTCCATCTGGCACTCATATTGATAGATGCTGGAATATTTAATGTTATCAACTCTTCTCTTGTATTTTTGCTTCTTTAACCCTTGTTGCTGTGTGCCATTTTATGTCATTTCTCACATTTCCAGCTCATTAATTTATTCTTCATTTGATTTTGTGTTCTTCTGGAAGTGAAGTGAGACTTTAATGTTAATAATTATACCATAGTCCTTATAGTCACACCTTCTAATTATTGCCATTACTATCTATTCTGTTTTTATTGAGATATAATTGACATATAACATTATTGTTACTATCTACTCTTATTTCATAAATCCCTAATCACATTCCTTGGTTATGATAGCTTTGTTTATAACTCTTAGGACATATGTAATATTTATTTTAACTCCCTGAACTGATATTTCTATTAAGTCCATCTCCTTTTGTTGAGTTTTAACCTCTCTTTCCTGTGACCAGTGTGGTCTTTTGGACCTGACCAGCTCTTTGTCACCAGGGCATTTGAAGAAACCAAGGACAAGAGCTTTTCTTTTTTACTTGAGTTTTCACTTACACTTCTCTGGCCTGGAAGCAGATATGTGATGTTTGCTGCCTGGTTGGAGGGAATGGGTGGTCAGATGAAATGAAAAGCTTTTTCAGAGATGAAAAGCTTGCCTGCATGACTGCTCCACTGCATATTCCTGAGTAACTGTCCTGACAGATATCCTTTAGGACACATCTGCTTCTGTGCCTGGCAGCATGAAGAGCACTCTCCCCAAACGAAATTATTCCACTAGTCCGTGTAGACCAGCAGTTGGACCCTTCACCAAAGCATACGACTTAAAAGTGATGACCCTGGGGGATTCCCTGGCGGTGCAGTGGTTGAGAGTCCGCCTGCCGATGCAGGGGACACGGGTTCGTGCCCCGGTCCGGGAAGATCCCACATGCCACGGAGCAGCTGGGCCCGTGAGCCATGGCCGCTGAGCCTGCGCGCCCGGAGCCTGTGCTCCGCAACGGGAGAGGTCACAACAGTGAGAGGCTCGCGTACCACAAAAAAAAAAAAAAAAAGTGATGACCCTGGATTTATGAGTGGTGGACATCAGAATGTAATTCTGCTTATATGTCTGTAAGTGTGTGTATGTACACACAACAAGTACATTAATACATTTGGTTATATATTTTTAAAAATCCAAATTTTTAACAATGAGTACTCCTAGAAAGTAGAAGTGGGTTTTGTTTTTATTTTTTAACTTATTTAGTCATATTACTTGAATTTTTTACACACATGCATCATATATAAATTTAAAACAATTATTAAAATTGAAAGAAATATAATCTTTGCAATGAATACATTTATCTGAATACTCAAATTCTACAAACCAGTAGGAGCCGGCACCTGATCTGTTCTATTCTAACTCCCACTGGAATAAATTTTACATGAATGACTTTTTGGTGTTATGCCACGGAATTTTACTAAAAGAAGTTATACAAAATTTTCTCTGTGACATTTGTTGTTTTCCTTACCTTACAAATGTTGTTAAGAAAACAAGTCATTATATTTTAACCAGTTTTTTAGTACCAGGAATGTTATACAGGTCCCCTGAGCAGTGACTTTGTTTGTATCTTAATAAGTTTGTGAATCTTGTAACTAATTACATTTCTCTCTTTACACTGGCTGCTAGAAATCTCTGAGCCAAATAGCTAGCCCACTTTAAGCAAGTAGACAGAATCCTGCAGCAAGCATTTGTTAAATTCTTTCACCCTTTGTTTCATCTTGTTTTTCCAAAATATTTTCCCTTTACCTCAATTTCTCCACTTATTTGTTTTTATTTTGTATATTTTTGTAAGTTGCCTGAAATCCTTTTCAAAACAAAGTAGGGTATAAATAACTAAAATCATAAATATGCAAAGCAAACCATGCCAGTACACAGTAACATTTCCATTTATGACCTAAATATTACTAGTTTTACTTTGGCCCTAATACCCATAATACTTTTGTTTCCCCTCCACAGCCCTAGGGAAGCCATTTATTCTTAATATACTATTGAATCTATTCAGCATCCAAAGGTGCTTTGAAGGGAAGATGGGTCAAAGAAGAGGCAAAATTTCATCATTTTCAATGGGTCCCCAGATAAGAAGTTTCTTCAGGAGAATTATACAAGGGAAAGGCTATATTTACCACATTTAATAAACAGTGTAGAGGTTTAAGTTGTCGTTTGCATTTTCCATTAGTTAGATACCAAACTAGATAATCATCCATTTAGAGTTATCAAATTCACTCTCTTTATGTTGTTGCTATTAAGCACCACTGACATGCGAAAGGAGTTAAAAGCCACATGAGTAAAAAGGAACTTGAGGGGAGTTCCCTGATGGTCTAGTGGTTAGGATTCGGCACTTTCACTGCCGTGGCCTAGGTTCAACCTGAGATCCCGCAAGCCACGTGGTGCAGCCAAAATAAAAATTAAAAAAAAAAAAAAAGGAACTTGACTTTTGTTTTACTATAACTACCCTGAGAGAGAGAAAAATCTAAAATATTCCTTTCCCTCTCTTTCTTATTTCTGGCAAAATATATCATGATAAAGCTGTTTTTATTACACTGTACTAGCTGAGCTCACAAAATAACAAAGAACAAAAGGCAGAAAAGAAAACTCTAATAAAACTAGGAATGGTCATAATCCCAAACCATACACTGTGAAGCCTATTTGCCAAATCCAGAGAGGATGCCACAAGCTAACTTATACCTCTCCAGAGTCCCTGCAGGTAACAGAGTTCTTAAAAAGTAAGTGACAGAGCCCAGGAAGCCTCAGCAACTATTGTTTACTTGCTTCAATGAGTTCTGTATGTGTGCTCAGTTCCACCCACACAAAATCATAGAATAGAAGGGACCAAAGGACAAACCATTTATACTTGCCACGTTTATTTCCTGAGACATAGACTCCTAACTCAGCAGTTGGAGTGGGGACGAGGCAAAAAGTATAATCATATTTGCAGTTGATACCAGAGTCAGTTAATAAGAGAACTAAATAAAGACAAATTCACAATTTGGAAAACCACTGATATGTAGCAGTTCACTGTCTATTTGTCCAAGTGAAGGAGAAAGTGCCCCAAGAGAAGACACAGTGACTACGTGAGAAATATTTTGAGAAAATGCTCACAAACTGATACTGGCAGCTGCCCTAGATCATGCTTCCTGTTTCTCTCCACACATTTCTTTAGTAAATAGCTGGTACATTCAAAACAGTAATAGCCAAAAAGAAACCAGAACAATACCTAAATATAGATACAACAAAAAAATTAAAAAGTAGGAGAAAGAAAAGTATAAAGCAATTAAAAATCCATTGAAGAATTACAGTAGACTGAGCCTCTCAACCTCTATTTGGATCTTCCTCTAGTATACTACAGAGACTGGAAAAATAAAAACTACACTTCCCAGATGAACTTGCAGATGAAGTTCCAGTATGATTTAGGCTCCACCAACTGAGGCTTTTTTTTCTTTTTTTTGGTGAAACTTGAATTCAGAACTGAGGAAGTGAGAAGAGAATCACAGAATGAAGCATGCCTTTTGCTGGTGTGGGTCATATCAACTGCAGCATGGCTCTGGAACTAACAACCATAGCTTTCCAGCTTCCTCATTTCAGCAGGAACACCAACTACACTGGCAACCATTTCCATTCTGTGGCTTCAGGAATTATTTCTGGAAGTTCATCCTGAAACTTGCTTCTTCAACCCTTCCAATATTTCTGCAACCCATATAATATGCTACAGTAAATCCCTTATTAAGCAGGCTACATTCTGCCCTTGCAACTGTATACCTCTGCAACAGAGTATCAAAGAAATGGAAATCTAGGATTTGCTCTCTGACCTAAGTAGGTTTCAGCAGAGAAAGTCTCCTACCAGAACTAAATGGTGGGGACTAGGGAAATCCATGATGTGCGTTGGTGAAACAGTTATTTAGATTGTCACCTGTGATCATGTGGAATGAAGCCCATTTTGGAGTCAATGCTTTGACAAACCAAGTAGCTGCTACAATAAAATATTACGGTAAAAATTAAGACTGTGAAGTTCATGGGACTGTCAATAATGTCTTCTAACTACATTGTTGAGGCAAATAAAAAAGAAAACAACCAGTGCAGGATTTTAAGTTCTCAGCTCAAGTTACGGTACATATATGTCAATTCTCAACCTCATCAAGTGTTTCTAGAAAACTTAGGACATTGGGAGAAAGTGGTAGCCTGATCATTTGAATGAAGACATTTGGGTAGACTCAGATAACTTTGAGTACCCCAGATCCCTAAGTCCCTGGGGGCCACCCTGGTCAGCAGAAGCAGTTCCTCCTTCCCTGTCTGATAAGTAGAGACCTGCCAGACCTAAGATCCTCTAATGGCTTCATCTGAGCAGGATACCTTTCAAAAGAATGACAAGTTTTCTCATGTTCGACTCCTTGCATCTTTCATTGCCTCAAGATTGTCAGCTAGAATCAAATCCAAACATGTCATGGTGAGGATGGTACAAAGTCTAATTCAGAAAGTAAACAGCTTACATATCAAAATAATTTAAATATTTTGTAGTTAATTTTACATTGTGGTTAACCTGGGGGAATGCCATGGAAATAGATTCTATGAGTGATAGACCATGGAGAAAGGAACAAAATTATAGACCAGGATGAATTTATAAATAAGGCTACACTTTCATTAAATGAACTTAGTATGACAGGAAAAAAAAAAAGATCCTTGGAAGTGTTCAGCAAGAAATCCCAAGACTTAAGAAGACAGAAACATTGGAATAGATTAATTAGGTATAACCATCTCCTATCTAGATCTCCTAAGAGGGCTCAGAGTATACCACCCAACCAAACCACTGAGAAATACACTGTTTTAGTCAATATTCAGTCAAGGAAGATTGAAGCACCACCTTTCCTGAAAAGCTCTGTAGTTCTGTAGAGGTTGTCCTTCTAGATTGAAAGAAGCTGCTACTTAAATGATCTCCCTGACTTCAATGAGCCGATAGAGCATCACTTAACCAGGAAAAGCAAAGTGGGCGAGATGACTATGATGGACAGCAGAGCCAGAGCAATTACCAAAATGGTTTGACCTGCAAGGATCTTTGGTATGCACTAATTAATAAAGAACTGAGATAAATGGGCAGTTTTACTAAGGTTCTGCTTGATTTGTATAACATCAATAAAAACCTACATCTGGTATACAGAGGCCTGATGTGAGTCAACAGATTTAAGGCTCCTCATCCAATTTCCAGGCCTGGGTCAGTAAATACACCCACAGCCCCTGAATAAAGGTGAGACCAGGTATATTTCAGGAGGAACCTTGCAATAATACCACAAGTATAAATCTTCTTAGAAAATTCCTAGAAGTCTACTCTAAAGGGATTCGGGCTATTTGTTAGGGTGTGATGGTTAATTTTTTTTTTTTTTTTTGCAGTATGCGGGCCTCTCACTGCTGCGGCCTCTCCCGTTGTGGAGCACAGGCTCCGGACGCGCAGGCTCAGTGGCCATGGCTCATGGGCCCAGCCGCTCCGCGGCATGTGGGATCTTCCCGGACTGGGGCACGAACCCGTGTCCTCTACATCGGCAGGTGGACTCTCAACCACTGCGCCACCAGGGAAGCCCTGTGACGGTTAATTTTATGTGTAAACATGACTGGGCTAAGGGATGCCCAGATAGCTGGTAAAATATTACTTCCGGGTGTGTCTGTGAGGGTGTTTTCAGAAGAGGTTAGCATTTGAATCATATAGACAGAGTAAAAAAGATCTGCCCTCACCAATGAGGGCTGGCATCATCCAGTCTGTTGAAAGCCCAAATAGGACAACAACAAAAAAGCCAAGGAAAGGTGAATTCTCCCTCCCTCTTCTCGAGCTGGGACATCCACCTTCTCCTGCCCTTGGAGATTGGAACTATTGGGACTTGGGTCTTCAAACTCCAGGACTTAATGCTAGTGTATCCCTGATTCTCAAGCCTTCAACCTCATACTGGGAGTTACACCACTGGCTCCCTGGGTCTTTGGCCTCTGGACATGGACTGAGATATTACTACTGGTTTTCTTGACTTTCCAGCTTGCAGATGGCAGGACTGTGGTATATCTCAGCCCCTGTAATCATGTGAGCCAATTCACGTGATAAATCTCCTCATATATATCCTATTGGTTCTGTTTCTCTGGAGAACCCTAATACACAGGGTTACTATGTGTTGAGAAAAGGAACCTTCCAATAACAAATGGATACTGATTCTGAGATGACATAAACCCCTGAGGATCCAGAATGCCACTGTTTCCTAAGAGTTAGAAAGGATTTACTTAGGGGATGATTTATAACTGGAGCTTTGGCTCAACTCCATCTCAGCATAGGCCTAGTATATCTGAGAACACGCCTGTGGTTATTTCCTCAATTCTGAATTCTCAGTTGGAACAGGCATACTCAGCTACTGATAGAACCATAACATCGGGACCCTGAACTATGAAGTAAAGGATATAATGATAGAAACGGCAAAATGAGTCTCAGGGATAAATCCTTTCTCCCAAAGTAGTAAGTTAAAAATCAAATCTGTACTCCTGAGGGGATTTCAGATATCAGTACCTCCAATGAGTACTTGAAAAATCCCGAGACTGTAAATCTCATTCCATTCCCATTTAACTGGCCTGTTTGGCCCATGTAAAAAACAGATTGACTTTAGAAAAAATCAATACTGTAGATTGCTGTTAATCTAATCAGGTGTTGACTCAATCGTGGTTGCTGATCCATATGTAGCTCTTTACTGGAACTGCCCCTGATACCTTGTATGCTCCAATTCTCTCTATCGAGCAATCTCTCTCTCTCTCTCTCACACACACACACACACACACACACACACACACACACACATTTTCCTTCAGCCAGCAGAAGGTTGGGTCATCATTGTTCCTCCTCAACTCTTGGCTTTGTACCACAGTTTCATCTGCAAACACTTGTATCATCTCACCATTCCAAAGGCCATCATGCTGATCTCCTATATTGAGGAAATATACACACATAGATAATGCCTAGGAAAATCAGTGTCCTTCCAACTCTCTGAAGTTTTAGGGAGTCCAGAGTCCAAGACATATCAGGATAGGAATATCCCCTCTGAAGTGAAAGACAAGGTGCTGGACCTTGCTCGCTTATCACAAAAATAGAGACATAACATTTCAGGGAGCTTTTTGGATTTGGGGGAAAATATTTGCATATGCTCCTTCCACCAACTTATTAAATAAATAATTTGCAAGGCTGTCAACCTTAAGTAGAAGCCAGACCACAGTAAGATATTCCAGCTAACCCAGACTGCAGCACAAGCAGCTTCATAATCTAGCAATTGAAGTGGGGATCTGGAAGAACAATTGCTGATCAGAAGGTCTGTAGCAAATAGACTGCTGCAAGGACCCAACAGCAAGCCCTGACTGAAGATTCACAGACAGACCTCTAGAATTTAGGAGACATGCCAGCCCTCTTTTAGAAGATAAATACTCTCCTTTTACAAAACAGATGTTCTCTTGCTGCTAGGCTACTTGTTGGAGACAGAGACTTAACTCTGAGATACCAAGTAACAGGAGATGTGACTGTTCATCATGAACTGGTTATCTGATCCAGGAAGCCACAAAGTTGGCATGTGAAAATGACACGTACAAGATAGGACTAGCTGACTCTAAAGGCACAAGTAAACTGTGGGAACATATGGCCCCTGCCTGCTCCTGCTGTGCTGTCACTTCTTCTTTCAGTAGGACTCCTAGGGATTTCTCCAGGGCCAGCTGTCTGAGGAAGGAAAACACTGAGCCTGGTTTACAGAAGGATCTGCATGATACACCACACTAACCAGAGTGGTCCGCTGAAGCATTAAATATTTTATACTCAACACTCAAAATGGAATATCATTGAAGACAAAAAAAAAAATCCCAAAAGAAGTAATAGAAAAACTGGGACACTCTTCTGCTCTCTTGACAATAGGTGCTCTGCATAGAGTCCTGTGCATTAAAAGAACAATTACTAATATCAGAAAATCAAAAATGTTAACTAAAAACTTAATTGCTGCAAATTTTTTAAAGGATAGTAAAAATACTTTCAAATTTTTGTCATGATAAAAAGTGTATAATTATCAGTATCTTGCTAAACATTTCTAATCCATCTGGCACATAGGTTCAGAAGCTCTGGCCTATAAGAGGCATTGAGGGGGGCTCAGTTGAGATGCGACCCTATCAAGGTCAGAGAACCACAGTGACACGTGGTACCTGGAAATGTCAGGTACTGCAGAGGGCAAAAGTGAGATATGTCACTGAAAATAAGCAAATTACTTGAAAATTTGTATATACAAAACAGTCAACTACCAACTCTACCCCTCTTCCCCACATACACACATAGATACAAGAGTCAGATTTCTGCCCCCAGGCTAAGTATTAGAGGGCTCCTCTCAAGGAAACTGACCCTAAGCAAACACCTTCACATACTGACATTTAGGGTAGGGTTGTAAATAAAATACTTACACTAAAAAATTATTTATTGTGTTAAACAAAATTCAACCAACTAAATTTGAAGATCTAATTGGCTTTATTCAACAATTCATGAACCAGGCAGCATCCCATCTAGCAACTAGAACACTCCAAAGGGCTGTGCAAAATGGAATGTTTTTATAGGAAGAAAGGTGGGGTAATGCAGCTATTAGGAGAAGAAAAGAAAGCATTATTTTTAGGCCAGGACATCTTACTGGGGGTAAAGGATCAGCAGGGGTTTAACCATGCAGATTGCCTCTTCTTCCTCAGGGCTGGAGAGGGGCCATGTGACAGATTACTGCACTACGTTGGTGCTGACCAGAAAATTCCAAACTGGTTGATTAAGATTACATTTCTGGTGAAGGCAGAAACTGCAGCTGAGTTAGGTATTAAATCTAGGTTTGGTATCATTAGCTTTAGCACAAGTAATGCCATATTAGGCCTGTGGTTTTTTTCTTTAACAACTGTTTTAACTAAAATTCAAGTTTAACTGCATGCCCCATATTTTTATTTGCTAAATCTGTCAATTGTAATTTAGAGATTTCCCAGTTTAACACCAGCCTCCCTGCCTGCCCATCTGTACCCCAAACCAAGTTCATCTGTGGACAAACTTCTTACAATATGAACAGAAGTCCCATCAGCATATTTTACTGTGTTATCACAATATATGAGTAGATAGCCAGGGATCACCAAATATTTGAGTAAAGCTTCAGCATGAAAGTGAGAGATCCAGATTAAAAAAACAGATTGGTGACTGCCAGAGGCAGGGCTTGGGAGGTAGGCAAAAATGGGTGAAGGGAGTCAAAAGGCACAACTTCCAGTTATATTGTAAAATAAATAAGGCATGGGGATGTAATGTATAGCATGATGACTATAGTTAATAATATTGTATTGCATATTTGAAAGTTACTAAGAGAATAGATCTTAAAAGTTCTCAACACAAGAAAAAAAATTCTGCAACTAAGCATGGTGACAGACGTTAACTGGACTTATTGTGGTGACCATTTTGCAATATATACAAATACTGAATCATTGTGTTGTACACCTGAAACTAATATAATGTGGTATGTCACTTATACCTCAATTAAAAAAAAAGAAATAAATAAGAAAGGCCCCCGAAAAACTCAGAAAATACTACCCCAAAGGATACACAATATTTAGAGAATTGAACAGAATTTAAACAAACAAAACTTGTTTATAAAAGCATAAAGAGGTTAGACAAGATATTACATCAACAAACCATATGTAAAAGGACTAATCAGGGAACCAAAAGAAAGCAAGTTCTTAGAATTTTTCAATTATGATTACTAAAATTTAAAAAATTAGTAGAATATTTGGACAATAAAATTGAGGGGCTTTTCCTGTAAAAATACAGTAAAATGGAAAAGATGGGGTGGGGTGGGTGAAGATGAGCAAGATACAGAAATAGAGAATTTAGAAAGAAAGAGAATTCAAAAAGTCCAAAACCAGAATCATATAAATCACAGAAGGGGGCATCCAAGAAACAGAAATAAAATTATCAAAGCAATAATTCAAGGGACTGTCTCAATTGTAAAGTACATAAATCTGTAGATGAAAGAAAATATTTAGTGTCCATTCCAGTGGATTAAAAAAATAAAAAAGCCTACACATAGCAATGTAAACTTTCAGAACAAAGTCAGATTGGTATCAAATTTATTATCAGTAACACTGAGTGCTAGAAGCCATTTTCAGACACAGACTCAGAAAATTTATGTGCCATACTCCCTTCCTTAGGGAGCTGTGACAATAAACTGTAGCAAAATGAAGAATAAACCAAAACTATGTTGGCATGAATCCAGAAAAGCATGGAAGGAAGCACCAAGCGCTGAGATGATAGCTGTGTGGCAAAATGAGAGAGCACTAAATCTGGAGAGCAGCAGGGGTAGGGCACTCCCGGGGGAGGTTCTGGGAGACAAAGGGGACTTCATGATATCATGAAGAGTTTTAGAAGAAAGTGAGGGGAGACCAGTTTCGCCTTCTGATAGGTAAAGAGCTTAGAAGTTGTCACTCTCACCCTCACAAGAGAACGGCTGTACCAACCACAAATCAATGACTTTTCTTAGATCCATCACAGAACTGAGGTCTAGAGACCTGGAACTCTAGAGAGATAGGCGACTACAGAGAATCACAACTGAGGTGAGCTGACCTGGAACAGACACCTCTGGAGCCTGTAACTGGTAGGAACACACACAAATGATAATGCTGGTGAACTGCTGGAGGCCAAATGTGGACTAACTTTAGTGTTAAACACCCCTGGGGCCCAATCTTAGAACAGCCACCACATTTTCACGGGTTTTACCTCCAGGAGTTCCAAGAGGTCCTCACAATGAAAATCAAAGAAGAAATCCTCTCACGTTTTGGGCAAGGAGAGAGAAATGTAACCATTTTGAAATATGCCCAGAGTGTTCTCCATGACAAACGTCTGCCCTCCAGGGGAGACTACCAGAGCCTTAGGTGATCTGAGGAAAAGGCAATTAGTCACCTCCAGTCCTCTAAGCCTCCCTATCTCACAGAAAGGGAGGGGAAAAAAAGGCTAAGAAATGCTTCTAAGGAAAACAGCCAAGAGACTCAAGCCCACTAATAAAACTTAGATGTAATCAAATTAACAGTACAGAGCACTGCCCCTCCCCAAAATCTTACCAGCACATCAACAAGACTTCAGTACAATAACATGGAATTACAACTGAGAGAGCTGCAGGGCACAGACTACACTTAAAAAGGAGTTCTGGGACTTCCCTGGTGGCGCAGTGGTTAAGAATCTGCCTGCCAGTGCAGGGGACACGGGTTTGAGCCCTGGTCCGCGAAGATCCCACATGCCGGGGAGCAACTAAGCCCGTGTGCCACAACTACTGAGCCCATGTGCCACAACTACTGAAGCCCACACACCTAGAGCCCATGCTCCGCAACAAGAGAAGCCACCACAATGAGAAGCCCACACACGGCAACGAAGAGTAGCCCCAGCTCGCCACAACTAGAGAAAGCCTGTGCACTGCAACAAAGACCCAACACAGCCAAAATAAATAACTAAATAAATAAAGGGAGTTCTAAGGGGAATCCAAAGACAACAGTGAGGGAAAAAACAACAACAGCAGCAAACAAACAAACAAACAAAAAAAGGAACTAGAGGAAACTGAAACCTCTGGCACTTAGAGCTACAGCAAACATTAAACACAGTCAGCCCCCAGCCAGATTAGCATAAAATCTCACACTAAAGGCCTAATTACCACCTCAGGTACTAGTACTTGCTAGACCATGTCTAGCTTTCAACAAAAAATTACAAGGCATGCTAAAGCAAGAGAAAACATTTTGAAGAGACTCAGCAAGCATCAGAATGAGGCTCAGATATGACACAGATTTTGGAATTATTAGATGGGGAGTTTAAAGTAACTATGATTAATATGCTAAGGGCTCTAAAGGCAAAAGTAGACAACATGTAAGAATAGTTAATAAAAGCAGAGAGACAGAATCTCTAAGAAAATGCTGGAAATCAAAAACATTATAAAAGAAATAAAGAGTGCTTTTGCAGTGCTTTGATGGCTCATTAGTAGACTGGTGAAAGAACCAGCGACCTTAAAGACGTATCAACAGAAGCTTCCCAAACAGAAATGCAAACATAAAAATGAATGGAAAAAGAAATAGAATAGTATACCCAAGAACTATGGGATAATTAACAAAAGCTGTAATTTATATATAATATGAGTAACTAGAAAGAGGAAAAAAAAAGAAGAAATATCTGAAGTAATAATGACTAAGAATGTTCCCAAACTAATGACATACACTAAAGAACACACCCAGGAAGCTCAGAGAACACCAAGCAGAATAAATACTTAAAAAAAAATCTACTCCCAGGCATATCATATTCAAAGTACAGACAACCAAAGACAAAGAAACAAAAAGAAAATCTTGAAAGAAGCCAGAGAACAAATATACTTTACCTACAGAAGCCAACGTACTCTTTACTCTTACAAATGCCCTTTATTCAATAAATTCTCTTGTGAATTTCTAATTTTCTGCTTATGTAGACTGGATGCTGAGAGGGAGGTCCACAGACCAGTGGAGTGTGCAGGTACATCATGGTTTATTATCCTTATCTTTCAGGCTTCACTCAAAATACTGAGAAAACAGGAAAATTCCTGTTGAATGGTGAGTTAACATATTTACAATTGTTAGGTAATATTTTTTTTCTTATACTTGCTTTTACTTTCTGACACTTATCCCCATTTAGGCAGCAGCTAGTGGGTTCTATGTCTCCAGAAGAGGATAATGCAGAAGAATCTACAGGTTTAAAAAAAGTCAACTTTTTGGCTTTTGGTATTCAACAGCAAAAGCCCAAGTATAAGGCAAAAATTTTATGAGGAGAAATGACCAGATAGAGCCACACTGACAACCAAACAAACAAAAAGGATGCAAAGGTAGGGACCAGTATAGAAAGATGACTGTGACCCAGATGAAATGCCTCCAGCCCTTAACACTATTCAGTCTCCCAGAACTCAGAGACAATCAGGACAATGGGTGCTCCATAAAGAAATTAAGCTCAGGTACAAAAATTAAAGGGATATATTTTCACAACCAAAGGCTCTTATCTGAAATTTGGATTTGGCATGTATTACTTGATTTATATAGAAAATGTCTGAAAGAACACATAAGAAACTGTCAACAGAGTTTATTTTAGGGAGTTAGAATAGGAAGTCAATAGGGGACAAAAGAACTTTTACTTTTCCCTTAGAAACTTTTGTAATGTTCATATATTTTTGAATTCATTTATTTATTCAACAGAGACATTACCTTTATTAAAGTATAGTTAACAACAGAGAACACACAAAAAATATACGTGAAGAAAACTATTTAATGAAAATTTTACTCTGCTGAGAATGACAAAAAAAGAAAATGAAAGAAGATTCAGTAGGAAAGGAAAGCAAGGGAGAAGGCAAGAAAGAGATAAGGACCCATAGAGAGTCAGCAAAAGGGCAAGAGAAACATTAACTTCTTGTACAAATAATTTGAGGGCAAGGGCTTCAAAAAAAAAATGTGTCTCTAGCCACCATACTATAAGAAAAACACTGAACAACCTTCCAAAAGGAAACAAACAGGCTAGTTAAGGAACTGCTAGCCATACTAGCTAAGGAAAAATGGCAAGTTGATACTTAAACATGAGCTAAGACGCCTTATGAAAGACTGTAGCCACCTCCCCCTGCAAATAAATGAAAGTTCATCAACTGGCAGAAAGATTAGACTAAATTTTTGCCTCCGGAGTAAAGAATTAAAACTGAAGTACCAATTAAAAGGAAGCAGATTTATATTCTCTAGAATTTCCTTAAAATTAGATACATTAATTAAAAAACAATCCTGAACATTCTGGGGAGTTAAAGGGCCAGAAGTGTTTTGAACTGTTAATACCTCTGCTTTGCTCTGGACTTGATAGCAGAAGTAGCAGCATGTATGCAGAAGGAAAATTGTTACAATCAATACCTTGCCTGAAAAGTGAAGGTGAGCCCAGCATGGAGGGGCAGCCTTCCATTTGCCGGGCAGAAGAACCAGCTGCTTTTACCTTCTATAGAAAAGAACTGTAACAAGCACAGCTGTGATGAGCTCTGATAACCAGGGTAGCATGGCTATAAGGATCCAGGAGAAAAGTTTCTGCAGATAATGTGTTCAAAAAGGAAAGCATGGTGAGAAGGGTAAAGAGACCTGAGAAAAAAGTGAAGATTAACCTCACCCGCTCCACAACTTTGCCTCAGGCCAGACTTTCCACTCCATTTATGCCTTCTTTTTTTCCTCCCCTTATTATCAACTGAGCAACTATGAGCCTTAACTTGGAATGTCAATCCTAAATATTTACGTGTCAGCACAAGCTCCTACGCATTAGAGGTCTGATGGCTAAGCAGTGGTCAGAATACCTTAGCATGATGATCAAATGTCAGCATTATTTTAGTGTGGCAAAGTAATAGTCCAAAAATATTCTATGTCCCAGTTCACTTCTAAACATTAATCACAAGAAAATGAGTGCTTATAATTATCTTTAATTTAGGAAGGAACTCATAAATGATAGCTTGTTATTTGCATGTCAAAATCAAGACGGCACGTACTATTTAACAATCTGGAAGTTGGAAAATTAAACTGATGGAAAGGAGAGGGAGACTAGATACAAATCAAATTGGTAGTTGTTTCTTTATTAGGTGTTTACAAGGAGCATTTAATAAGTTAATAGCAAAGGTCCTTATTAAAACAAGAAAGGCTCTTCACACCTATTTGTTGTGAAATAAATAGTAATTCAAAGACTTGGTAAAGTGTTTTCCCTTGGGAGTCACAGGCAGTGTCAATGGTTGTATAAGAATAATAAGACTAAGTAGTCATGGCTATTACTGTATAGTTTATACAATTTGTGCATACTTTCTCATATATTAACTCATGTAATTCTCATAAGAAGTTTTCTGTCCTCACTCTCTTTCCTAAACACCCTCTTCATATCAGAGGTGAAGAAACTGAGGTTTGGAAAAGTCAATATTTTAGCCAATGCAACAGAGCCAAGGAGCTAAACCAGAGTTCAACACAGGTGTGACCTCAAGCCCATAAACATTCACCTTTGAACAGCGCCTCCCTCTGTGAAATACTGGTTCTGCCATTAACAAGCTCTATGATGTCAGATAAATTGATTAATTTCTCTGGATCTTGGTTTCTTTCTATGTAAAATTCCTTTACTGAATTACATGAATTCAAAGTCCTCTTTCTTAACATTCATCATTCCTCTATTAAAAGTATATCATAGGGCCTCCCTGGTGGCGCAGTGGTTAAGAGTCCGCCTGCCGATGCAGGGGATACGGGTTCGTGCCCCGGTCTGGGAGGATCCCATGTGCCGCGGAGCGGCTGGGCCCGTGAGCCATGGCCGCTGGGCCTGCGCATCCGGAGCCTGTGCTCCGCAACGGGAGAGGCCACAACAGTGAGAGGCCCGCATACCGCAAAAAGAAAAAAAAAAAAAAAAGTATATCATAAAGCCAGAAATAAAGCATATGATTTGCACTAAATTTTGTTTGTTTGTTTGTTTATTTTTTAACAAGGGGTGATTATTCCCCTTGGAAATGAAAACACTACCTGAAGAATCAATAAATAATTCATTAAATCAATACTTATCAAGAGCTGACTCTATACCAGAATGATGCCTGTGATTGATACAGAGGATGCAATAATAAAAATAAAAATAATAATAATAATAATAATAATCCCTGCTCTCACAAGTTCAGAGATAACTGGAGGAAATGTGTAAGTCAAGAAAAAATTTCAAAACCATATGTTAGGGCAAGAAACTGGACATGATAGAACAAGCACGTAACAGAGACCAGGAAATCAGGAAAGGCTCCCTGCAAGCCATAATGTTGAAATATAGCTTGAAGGAAGAGAGATTAACTAGGCAAATAAAAAAGTAAGAGAAAGATGTTTTATACAGAGAGAGCTGCAGATAAACAGATATTAATAAACTAATATCCTAAAAGCTAACTTGCATACTGTAACTGTTCAACTTCCAAAATGTATCCATAATCGCCATTTAAACCACAGGACCTGATGTAGCAGAAGTCATCCTAAACATCCTACAGTTGTGCAAAATGATCTTCATAAATATTCAGCAGCATGACTAAGGCAATCAATTGTGTCTGATTCCAAAGTATGAAGCCTGTGCTCCTTACCTCTAAGCGTTGCCACCTTCCTGTACATTTTTTCCTTTAAGTTCAACTGAGCACAAATGATCCTGGTGCATAAACACATTTAAGGACACTGGACAATTGAAGCATTACTGAGTAATTGAAGAGAAGGTACAAGAAGACATAAACTCAGCTGAAGAACCAGATTTGAACCTGCTCTAAATCCATTTGGAAATGTCTCCCTGAATCTATGCCCTAGCCATGTACTAGAGACATCTCAAAGAAAGAGACTTTCTGCAAAACAGTAGTCAGAGGGGAATGTTCTTCCCTCTGAGGTTTAAGAGGGCAAGCCATCAATCCCACAAAACTGTAAGAGTACAATCAGATTCATTTTGTGTAAGCAAAAGCATAATTTTACTTGTGGTTTGGCAGTAACTGGTAATTTTTGGGTTTATATATTTTAACAAGGTATTAACATCCTATAATTTTTAAACCAAAAAGGTAAAACAAATTTGAGTTTTCATTACTCATTTTTACATCCCAAGGAAGGAAGATCAATGATTCTTTCAAATGTCCATCACACAACATTCACTCCTTAACTGCACATCTGGTGTAGTGAGAGAAAGTAAATGCCTTCAGGCATGTGGATGTTGTATTTAGCAGGTGTTTCCCCAGACTTAACTGGCTTTGAAAAAGGTACAGACCTATGAGTCACACTCTCAATGACAACAAAAATGAAAACCAATACTCCAGAGATTATGGTCCCAAAAGAGATCCCCAGAATCACCCAAGAGTCCTCTTTCTTCAGGAGGAATCCTGGATAGGGGCTGGGCTGCAGGACAGACCCCAGCCTCTCGTGGCCTCACTTTCTCCTCCCAACCAGGGCAGGAAGCGAGTTTCTCTCACAGGGTGCACAGCCTAGGATTCCCTAGCCTTCCCCTGGGAAACTGACTGTGGTAACTAGAAATTGCTACAGATAGTTGAAACAGAAAACACAACATTGCCACTATTAAAAACAAAAATCATAAATACTCACACAAGCAACTATACTCCAATTAAAAAAAAAATATATATATATATATATAATTTGATTATCGATGCGACCTTAGAGCTCTCTCCAAGGAAACTCTTCCACTAAAAAATTGAAACAGCAGTGGAAGAGGTCTTGTTTCTAAGAACATACTTTGTTTAAAGTAGGAAATCACCCCCCTAGTACTGAGAACTCTAAGGATTTCATCATTATAACCTTTTTGTTCTGGAATCAAAACTGCCTTTCTACTCACCCTTGAAGCCACTTCAATAAAGGCTCTTCCTAGTGGGAAAAAAATAAACAAACAAATAAATAAATATTCACACATTTGCTTTTTTTTTAACATGCCACTAAAAATACCACTTTATTTTTTTAAACTTTATTATTTATTTCTTTATTTTTAATTATTTATTTGGCTGTGTTGGGTCTTAGTTGAGGCACGCAGGATCTTTGTTGTGGCATGCGGGATCTTTCGTTGTGGCACATGGGCTTCTCTAGTTGTGGTGCGCGGGCTCTCTAGTTGTGGCATGCGGGCTTAGCTGCCCCACGGCATGTGGGATCTTAGTTCCCCAACCAGTGATTGAACCCGCATCCCCTGAATTGGAAGGCGGATTCTTAACCACTGGACCACCAGGGAAGTCCCAAAATACCACTTTATTTTTAACCAATGATTATATTCTATGTACATATTATGGTTCTGAAACTTTATGCAACATTCAATACAGTCAGATATTTCTGGAATCCCCAAAGTGACCAATCAAAAATGTTTTCAAGATGTGAACTTAATGTACAACTTAAAGTGACAGAAGGAGGCCACTGACACTTAAGTTACACCCACCTGTCATTTCTGCAGCTATTTCAGCTCCCAGTTCCATAGTAACCAGATGTGGATATAGCCACTTTTCATTGGTCTTCCCAAACTTCTCCAAAAAAAGTGTGAATGTAGCCACTTTTCCAAAGTTTGGTGCTGTAAAAGTGATTTATGTCAGAACAAGGGTCTTAAAACCAGATATTAGACAACTGTGCTCTCTAAAGACATTAGCTATCCTGCCACAAGAAACTGTTTATCACCTTAACTTATTAAGCACTTTTTTTTTTTTGAAGATTCCAGAGTCTTGGAATCACCATATTGTACGGCTCCCTTCTCCAACCTCAGATTACTATTAACATCTTACGCAGAGCATTTTATCCAGCAACTTGTTTCACTTTAATAGTGTAAACCATGCCTTGGTGTCTTTCTCATCCCACCAAAGTGGACTACACAGGTATTTTTTTAGAGGAAAAGTTTTCTTTTCTAAAGGAACTCTATGTTAGCTGTTAAAAAAAAAAAAAAGGGGGCCTCCCTGGTGGCGCAAGTGGTTGAGAGTCCGCCTGCCGATGCAGGGGATACGGGTTCGTGCCCCGGTCTGGGAGGATCCCATATGCCGCGGAGCGGCTGGGCCCGTGAGCCATGGCCGCGGAGCCTGCGTGTCCGGAGCCTGCGCGTCCGGAGCCTGTGCTCCGCAACGGGGGAGGCCACAACAGTGAGAGGCCCACATACCGCAAAAAAAAAAAATAAATAAAAATAAAAATAAAAAAAAAAAAAAAAAAAAAAAGCTGAGAAAAGAATTTCTCCCGCTAAAATAACAGAGTAATTTTGTTAAATTTAATTAATTTTGAGAAGTTATCATGAACTACATTAATAAGGCAGATAAAGACCTAAGGGCCTGGTTAGTTCTAACCTAAGGGATATTTTCATTCTATAAAACACCTCATTCCACATTTATTCAATCAAGCTTTATTAAGTGCCTTCTCTTTCAATATTCTATCACAGATGAACCACAATGAGCCAAACAGATGTAAACTCTGGAGATAATAGTCCAAAATGTGTGACAGATCATTTTTTTTAAAGTACACATATATGAAACTTGTGGGAGTTAATATGATGAAAATGACTGAGTGTGATGATAAAGAGTAGTTAGGGGGACTTGCTTGGAGAGAATGGTCAGGAAAACTGTCTATAAAGAGTGACATCTGGGCCAAGCCCTATGGAATGGGAAGATGGTGGCCACCTGAAGACTCATTTTCAGAGTACCAGGGCTCTGAGGAGGAAAAGGAGAAAATGAAAGAAAGCCAGTCTGGCTGCCCAGCACCACTCCTAGACATAAATGCACAGACCTTTTTCTTCCTCTGAGTCTACCCTTTAAAACAATGAGCAATGACCTTGGCCTGGAGAAAAGTATAACAGACCAGCTACACTCCGACAACTCTACGGGCCACCCACTAAGGAGTAATTCACTTTTTGTCCATTCTCTCTTAAGCAAGGACTTCTTTCAAATGGAAGTTTTAAATACTGCATGGTGGTGACATTGCAGAAAACATCCACCAAGCCCTTAGGACACATTTGGGAATTGTAAACAGTGGTCCATCTGCAACTCATTTGCTGTCCCTTCAAAGAGTAGACTAATGACAAACTTTTGACTGATGGCTAGTTGTTTTGTTTTGTTTTTAAATCTTGCTTATTGGTAACAGAGTCACCAAAAATGCTATACTTAGACAGGAGCCTGTGGCAGTTACTTGATTAAATGCAGCAACTCCATTGAGATAAAAATCAAACCACCATATAAAAGCCTTTAGAAAAACACATATGGACAAGATAGTTGATGTTTCTCCAAAAAATATTGTTTATTCATGAGTTTGTGTAGTTCTGAGATGTATTTAAAGGACTTCAAAGCTACCTCCCTTTCTATTCCAACTGATGAATGACTTCTATAATGAACATCACTGGGGTGTCCGTGCTCTATAAGCAACCTCTTTGGCACCACAAGTGAAGGTAGTTAATGGATCTACATAACAATTATCTTCCAGGGTCAATTTAACTTTTTTCATTTTCAATTAGAGACACTTGTAGTCTCACCAAAATGTCTTCATAAAAATGAGCAGGGGAAAGTATATAAAACCATAGTGACAATTATAACTGTGCAATCTTGATGTTGATTCACCTAAAGAGAAGAGTCTGCCAAGGCTAAGGAACTTTGGACTATAAGGCCTGTTAAATAATCATGGGAACATGAGGAGGAGCTCAAACGCATTGGAGAAGTCGAGATCAGGAAATTGTTACTTCTACTTCTAGTGAAGCCCTCAAGGACTATCCTAAGTCTTACCTTCCAATGTGAGATGGGTGTATATAAATTATCTGAAAAGCAAATCAAATTCCATGTTTTTCTCTACCTGCCCTTATCTGTAAAAGGGAAAAGTTGACACATGAAAAGTAGAGCCTGCCCATAAATGAATGTATCCACTGACAGATGAGATTCTTCAAGCCATTATCTTCCACACTGCTTATTACTGTTATCATGGTTTTTGTTTTTGTTTTGCTTTGGCCACACTGTGCGGCTTGTGGGATCGAACCCACACCCTCAGCAGTGAAAGCACAAAGTCCTAACCACTGGACCACAGGGAATTCCCGACTATTATGGTTTATAACAAACACATCTATCTATAGCTTGGCTTGAAAGGCGTTTTCACAGTGTCCATCAGTAATAAGAAACCCATGCCCTTACTCATGTGGTAGTTAAGCCTATAACCTATCAACTCACACAAAACAAAGAAAATGAGGCTATGGGGGTAGAAGAAAGAAGAGACCTAGGATCCTGAGAGGAGCATCACTAAAATTCCTTTACTCTGGCAATGTGCACCCCAGTTCAGCAGGTCCTGGTATAAGTGGGAAGTAGGAAACTGGCTAAGAGTATCACTCACTCATAGGAGGAGGAGCCAAATGAGAGCTGAGACCCTCTGTAGACTGGGCCCTTCAGAGCTCAGTGCACAGTAAAGCATCGGTCAGCCCTTCCAGAAAACCACAACCCATGTTACAGCTTTTGGTTGCATTTTGATAAAGCATTATCCTACAGCCTTGGAAAGAGGAAGACCCAGTTTAGGTTGGGGTGGGAAGAGAGGGTCACCAACTAAGCCCTAGTAGGAGACACAACAGGCTCAGGAAATGCAACACTGAATAGAATGAACTAATTATAGCCTCAGCTCTACTGCTTCCCTGCTATGTGACTTTCAACAGCATAGTTCACCTCTCAGTCTACATTCCCATGTCTGCAAGTGGGGCATGATAATAATACTCACCTTCGGATGTTTTTTTCTTTTCTTTTCTTTTTAATTAAATGAAATGACTTTAGTGCATGTAAAGTCATTCTTTTGAACACTGCCCTCCAAAAAATAATGGTTATTATTTAGTAAGTCTTTAGCATATACCCAGCGTACAGCTGAGCAGTTTACATGAATGATTATCTCATTTAATCCTCACAAATATCTTAGAGGGTATAGCCATTTAGAAATTAAGGAAATGAGGCACAAAGAGGTAAGCTAACTTGCCCAAAGACATACAATCAGACATCAGTCAGATCCCGGCTCCTATGTTCTTAATCACTATAATGTAATAACTCCATATAACTAATTCTCAAGGATGTTTGTTATGAGCATTTCAGTGGCCAATAGTCTCACCAGTTTACTTTTATTATTTACTTTTATTCAATAAAACAATAAATTGTATTGGTTATAAAAAGAGTATTTTAAAATGAGATTCAGGGAGGCAGAGTCAAGATGGTGGAGTAGGAAGACATGGAGTTCACGTCCTCTCAGAACCAGAGCACCTACCAGGCACTGGTGGGGGACCTTGGACACCTAAGGAACCCCATCACGACTGGGTAGGACATGGGGGGGATGAGGGGGAGGGAGAAGTGGAGGTGAGAGGGGACCATCACCCCTGAGGGGCGGCTGGGGGAGGGGGGTTCCCATGCTTGGAGGGCCCCACACATGGCGAGGGAATCAGCAGGGACAGGGAGAGACCTTTGGGCGACTGGAGAATTGGAAGGGAATGCAGCCAGCATTTCCCCTGCTCACTCGGGCCCTGGGGAGCCTGCTGGGGTCCTGGGCCTAAACCTCTGCCCTCCGAGGCCCCCTCTGGTTGTGCTGAGCCTAAGCCCTGTCCCCACCCACCAGGACCTTTTCCAGCAGCTCTGGTCCTGAGCCCAGGACCTGCAACCCTGCATAAGCCCCACCCACCCGAGGAGCCTTTCCTGGTCCCCTTCTTTTTTTTGCTGTTGTGGTTCTGTTTTGCCTTGTTGTTTCATTTATATTTTAATTTTTTTCTAACATATTTTTTACTTTTCTAATTTTACTTTTTATTCTTTGTTATTGTTTTGCAGTTTTTTTTTTTTCCCTTTTCTTCTTGGCCGTGCTGTGCAGCTTGTGAAATCTTGTTTCCCAGGCCAGGGGTCAGACCTGAGCTCCTGCGGTGGGAGCACCAAGTCCAAACTGCTGGACTAACCTCAGATCACAGGGAATATTGATCAGAGTGAGGTCTCCCAGAGGTCCTCATCTCGGCACCAAGATACGGCTCTACCCAACTGCTAACAAACTCCAGTGCTGGATGCCTCAGGCCAAACCACCAGGAAAACGGGAACACAGCCTTACCCATCAAAAAAATGAGAGGACAAAAAAATAGGTTACAGATGAAGAAGCAAGGTAAAAACCTACAAGACCAAATAAATGAAGAAATAGGCAACTCCCTAAAAAAGAACTGAGTAATGATAGTAAAGATGATCCAAAATCTCAGAAATAGAATGGAGGCATGGATTGACAAAATACAAGAAACATTTAACAAGGACCTAGAAGGACTAAAAAGCAAACAAACAGTGATGAACAGCACAATAACTGAAATGAAAAATACACCAGAAGGAATCAATAGCAGAATAACTGAAGCAGAAGAATGAATAAGTGAGCTGGAAGATAGAATGGTAGAAATAACTGCCAAGGAACAGAATAAAGAAAAAAGAATGAAAAGAATTGAGGACAGTACCAGAGACCTCTGGGACAACATTAAACGCACCAACATTCAAATTATAGGGGTCCCAGAAGAAGAAAAGAAAGAGGGAGGGTCTGAAAAAATATTTGAAAAGATTATAGTCAAAAACTTCCCTAACATGGAAAAGGAAACAGCCACCCAAGTCCAAGAAGCGCAGAGAGTCCTCTACAGGATAAACCCAAGGAGAAACACACCAAGACACATATAATCAAACTAACAAAAATTAAATACAAAGAAAAAAGTATTAAAAGCAGCAAGGGAAAAGTGACGAATAACCTACAAGGGAACCCCCATACGGTTAACAGCTGATTTTTCAGCAGAAACTCTACAGGCCAGAGGGAGTGGCAGAACATATTTAAAGTGATGAAAGGAAAAAACCTACAACCAAGACTACTCTACCCAGCAGGATCTCATTCAGATTCGATGCAGAAATTAAAAACTTAACAGACAAGCAAAAGCTAAGAGAATTCAGCACCACCAAAGCAGTTTTACAACAAATACTAAAGGAACTCCTCTAGGCAGGAAACACAAGAGAAGAAAAAGACCTACAAGAACAAACCCCAAACAATTAAGAAAATGGTAACAGGAGCATACATATGGATAATTACCTTAAATGTAAATGGATTAAATGCTCTAACCAAAAGACACAGACTAGTTGAATGGATACAAAAACAAGACCCATATATACGCTGTATACAAGAGACCCATTCAGACCTAGGGACACAAACAGACTGAAAGTGAGGGGATGGAAAAACATATTCCATGCAAATGGAAATCAAAAGAAGGCTGTAGTAGCAATACGCATACCAGACAAGGCAGACCTTAAAATAAAGACTATTACAAGAGACAAAGAGGACACTACATAATGATCAAGAGATCAAAGAAGAAGATATAACAATTGTAAATACTTATGCACCCAACAAAGGAGCACCTCAATACATAAGGCAAATGCTAACAGCCATTAAAGGGGAAATTGACAGGAACACAATAATAGTGGGGGACTTTAACACCCCACTTACACCAATGGACAGATCATCCAGACAGAAAATAAATAAGGAAACACAAACTTTAAATGACACAATAGACCAGATAGATTTAATCGATCCTTACAGGACATTCCACCCAAAAGCGGCAGAATACACTTTCTTCTAAAGTGCACATAGAACGTTCTCCAGGATAGGTCACATCTTGGGTCACAAATCAAGCCTTGGAAAATTTAAGAAAGCTGAAACCATATCAAGCATCTTTTCCGACCACAACGCTACGAGATTAGAAATCAATCAAAGGAAAAAAACTGTAAAAAACACAAACATATGGAGGCTAAACAGTGTGCTGCTGAATAACCAAGAGAACTCTGAAGAAATCAAAGAGAAAATTTTAAAATACATAGAAACAAAAGACAATAAAAAAAATGATGACCCAAAACCTATGGGATGCAGCAAAAGTAGTTCTAAGAGGGAAGTTTATAGCAATTCAATCTCACCTCAAGAAACAAGAAAAATCTCAAATAAACAATCTAACCTTACACCTAAAGCAACTAGAGAAAGAAGAACACACACACAAAAAACTAAAGTTAGTAGAAGGAAAGAAATCATAAAGATGAGAGCAGAAATAAATGAAATAGAAATGAAGGAAACAATAACAAAGATCAATAAAACTAAAAGTTGGTTCTTTGAGAAGATAAACAAAATTGATAAACCTTTAGCCAGACTCATCAAGAAAAAAAAAGGGAGAGGACTCAAATCAATAAAACGAGAAATGAAAAAGGAGAAATTACAACTGACACCACAGAAATACAAAGAATCATAAGAGACTACTACAAGCAACTATATGCCAATAAAATGGACAACCTGGAAGAAATGGACAAATTCTTAGAAAGGTATAATTTTCTAACACTGAACCAGGAAGAATTAGAAAATATAAACAGACCAATCACAAGTAATGAACTTGAAACTGTAATTAAAAATCTTCCAAAAAACACAAGTCCAGAACCAGATGGCTTCACAGGTGAATTCTATCAAACATTTATAGAAGAGCTAACACCTATCCTTCCTAAATTCTTCCAAAATATTGCAGAGGGAGGAACACTCCAAAACTCATTCTATGAGGTCACCATCACCCTGATACCAAAACCAGACAAAGACATCACAAAGAAAGAAAATTACAGACCAATATCACTGATGAACATAGATGTAAAAATCCTCAACAAAATACTAACAAACAGAATCCAACAACACGTTAAAAGGATTGTACACGAGGATCAAGCGGGATTTATCCCAGGAATGCAAGGATTCTTCAATATACGCAAATAAATCAGTGTGATACACCATATTAACAAACTGAAGAATAAAAAGCATATGATCAACTCAATAGATAAAGAAAAAGCTTTTGACAAAATTCAACACCCATTTATGATAAAGACTCTCCAGAAAAGTGAGCATAGAGGGAACCTACCTCAACATAATAAAAGCCATATACAACAAACCCACAGCAATCATCATTCTCAATGGTGAAAAACTGAAAGCTTTTCCTCTAAGATCAGGAACAAGACAAGGATGTCCACTCTTGCCACTATTATTCAACATCATTTTGGAAGTCTTAGCCATGGCAATCAGAGAAGAAAGAGAAATAAAAGGAATCCAAATAGGAAAAGAAGTAAAACTGTCACTGTTTGCAGATGACATGATACTATACATAGAAAATCCTAAAGATGCCACCAGAAAACTAATAGAGCTAATCAATGAATCTGGTAAAGTTGCAGGATACAAAATGAATGCACAGAAATCTCTTGCACTCCTATACACTAACAATGAAAGATCAGAAAGAGAAATTAAGGAAACAATATCATTTACCACTGCAACAAAAAGAATAAAATACCTAGGAATAAACCTACCTAAGGAGGCAAAAGACCTGTACTCAGAAAACTATAAAATACTGATGAAGGAAACCAAAGATGTCACAAACAGATGGAGAGATATACCAAGTTCTTGGATGGAAAGAATCAATATTGTGAAAATGACTGTACTACCCAAATCAATCTACAGATTCAGTGCAATCCCTATCAAATTACCAATGACATTTTTCACAGAATTAGAACAAAAGATTTTACAATTTGTATGGAAACACAAAAGACCCTGAATAGGCAAAGCAATACTGAGAAAGAAAAACAGCTGGAGAAATCAGGCTCCCTGACTTCAGACTATACTACAAAGCTACAGTAATCAAGACAGTATAGTATTGGCACAAGAACAGAAATATAGATCAATGGTACAGGATACAAAGCCCAGAGATAAATCCCCACACCTATGGTCACCTAATCTATGACAAAGGAGGTAAGAACATACAATGGAGAAAAGGCAGTGGTGATGTCTTTTCAATAACTGCTGCTGGGAAAACTGGACAGCTACACATAGAATAATGAAATCAGAACACTACCTAAAACCATACACAAAAATAAACTCAAAATGGATTATAGACCTAAATGTAAGACCAGACACTATAAAACTCTTAGCAGAAAACACAGGAAAAACACTCTCTGACATAAATTGCAGTAAGATCTTTTTTGACCCACCTCCTAGAGTACTGAAGATAAAAACAAATGGGACGTAATTAAACTTAAAAGCTTTTGCACAGCAAAGGAAACCATAAACAAGACAAAAGGACAGCCCTCAACATGGCAGAAAATATTTACAAGTGAAGCAACTGACAAAGGATTAATCTCCAAAATATATAAACAGCTCATGCAGCTCAATGTCAAAAAAACAAACAACCCAGTCAAAAAATGGGCAGAAGACCTAAGTAGACATCTCTGCAAAGAAGACATACAGATGGCCAATAAACACATGAAAAGATGCTCAACATCACTAATTATTAAAGAAAGGCAAATCAAAACTACAATGAGGTATCACTTCACACCTGTCTGAATGGCCATCATCAAAATATCTACAAACAATAAATGCTCGAGAGGGTGTGGAGAAAAGGCAACCCTCTTGCACTGTTGGTGGGAATGTAACCTGATACAACCACTATGGGAACAGTATGGAGGTTCCTTAGAAAACTAAAAATAGAACTACATACGACCCAGCAATCCCACTACTGGGCATATACCCTGAGAAAACCATAATTCAAAAAGAGTCATGTACCCCAATGTTCATTGAAGCTCTATTTACAACAGCCAGGACATGGAAGCAACCTAAGTGTCCATCGACAGATGAATGGATAAAGAAGATGTGGCACATATATACAATGGAATATTACTCTGCTATAAAAAGAAATGAAATTGAGTTATTTGTAGTGACGTGGACAGACCTAGAGTCTGTCATACAGAGTGAAGTATGTCAGCAAGAGAAAAACAAATACCATATGCTAACACATATATATGGAATCTAAAAAAAAAATGCTTCTTAAGAACCTAGGGGCAGGACAGGAATAAAGGCGCAGACGTAGAGAATGGACTTGAGGACATGGGGAGGGGGAAGGGTAAGCTAGGAGGAAGTAAAAGAGTGGCATGGACATATATACACTACCAAATGTAAAAGATAGCTAGTGGGAAGCAGCTGCATAGCACAGGGACATCAGCTCGGTGCTCTGTGACCACCTAGAGGGGTGGGATAGAGACACAAGAGGGAGGAGATATGGGGACATATGTATACGTATAGCTGATTCACTTTGTTATTAAGCAGAAACTAACACACCATCGTAAAGCAATTATACTCCAATAAAGATGTTAAAAAAAACCCCTAAAAATAGAACAACCTTATGACCCACAATCCCACTCCTGGGCATATACCCTGAGAAAACCATAATTCAAAAAGACACATGTACCGCAACGTTCACTGCAGCTCTATTTACAATAGCCAGGACATGGAAACAACCTAAATGTCCAACGACAGATGAATGGATAAAGATGTGGTACCTATATATGATAGACTATTACTCAGCCATAAAAAGGAACGAAATTGGGTCATTTGTTGAGATGTGGATGGACCTAGAATCTGTCATACAGACAGCCAGAAAGAGAAAAACAAATATCGTATATTAACGCATGTATGTGGAATTTAAAAAAAAATGGTACAGATGAACCTGGTTCCAGGGCAGGAATAGAGACACAGATGTAGAGAATGGATGTGTGGACATGGGGTAGGGGGGAGGGAAGGGTGGGATGAACTGGGAGATTAGGTTTGGCATAAATACACTACCATGTGTAAAATAAATAGCTAGTGGGAACCTGCAGTATAGCACAGGGAGCTTAGCTCAGTGCTCTGTGATGACCTAGATGGGTGTGATGGGGGGGATGGGAGGGAGACACAAGAGGGAGGGGATATATGTATACATACAGCTGATGCACTTTGTTGTACAGCAGAAACTAACACAATATTGTAAAGAAATTATACTCCAATAAAAAATAAAATGAGATTCAAAGCTATTTTTCTTTCAAGTGGGGGAAAAGTAGTACATAAAATATTTTTTCTGAAGATTTTTTTTAACATCTTTATTGGAGTATAACTGCTTTACAATGGTGTGTTAGCTTCTGCTGTACCACAAAGTGAATCAGTTATATATACATATGTCCCCATATCTCTTCCCTCTTGCGTCTTGAAGATTCTTTAACCAAAAAGATTTTTCACCTTTAACACATATTATCTTGTTGTAACATATTTTTTGGAGATTTTAATAGTAATACTAGTAAACATTTACTGACACTCTACATTCAAGTACTGTTTCAGGTACTTCAGGTTATGTCTAATACCCATTATAACACAAGGAAGTATTACCCTCACTTTCAGAGATACAAAACATTATAACGTGTAAAGGGCTCAAACCCTTAAGTGATGAAGCTGGGGTTCAAGTTCAGGTCTCCCTTGCCCTTCAAGCTGTGCTTTTTCTGGTTCAACAAGCACTGTCATAAATAGATGCCTCCTTACTCTTTCTTAATTGTGCCCTTACTCTCCCTGACTCTATCATCGCCCAAGTTCAAGTCATGCCTCACTGAAGCATTAAAAATGCCTCTGGATTTGCTTCCTTCAAATATATTCCACATTGCTACCAGAGTTATGTAAGTAACAGCAGGCAAGTTTGACTATGAATGCTGTTCTTCACATACTTCGAGTCCCTTCAAATACATCAGCCTATGAAGCCCTCCATAGCTAGCCCTGCCCAAGCTCCCAGAAACCTACACCTCATATTTTACTTTCTATTAATACAAAATGACACAGGGTTCACCACATTCACCCTGTCGTTCATTCAGCACTGCCTTTGTGCTCTCTGTGGCAGGAACAATCTTCTGACCTTCCAGTCACTACCTTCTCTCCACCCCCAAATCTGGCCACACATGTTCATCCCTTAAGAATCACCCCAGACATCTCATCCTCCAGAAATTCTGCCTACCTTTTATTCCTCAAGCTGCATAAGGAGAACCCTTCCAAAATCACAGTGCCCTGCACATACTTTTCTCACATTATTCTGAAACATTCTATATACGTCTGTATTTCTCTGGGACCATATTCCATTGAGCTTTGTTTCTCTGGTACTTGGTAATACTAGGAATTCAGTAACGAATCTGTTGAAATAAACTGAAGCAACTTGCCCAAGTATAATAGTAAAGAAATAGAAGAAGCAGGACTTTAACTTCAGGTCTTCTGAGGCTGTGTCCAGTACTCTGTTACATCCAAAAATAAACATATCTATGCAGTAAAGGATTAGACTGCATAGTCTTTCTTGAAACAGAGATTGCAATTACTGTCATCTTGGGAACAAATGACAGAGAAATATTTTTAGACAATTTGTAAACCATTGGTATCAGTATGTGGTAAATCTATGCTAATTTCTACTGTGGATCAGTGTACTTCTCAAGTGTCTGTAATACAGCAGTAAAAGTTTATATATAAATGAAATATGTTCATACCAACAATGACCTTTGGTAATTACATAATTACTGCACTTCCTGGTACTGTTTACAGACATCCAGTTATTAAACACAGATTCGGAAGCAAAGGAGGAAATAACAATTGTCCTTGGTGGGCTCTCAAAAGAGACATAATTAAAGACTTAAAAAATCCAAAACATTAAAGACCTTCCACAAAACAAACAGTTAAACATATCTTAAATGAATATTACCTTCTACCTTAGAATTAGGACAATGAAGCATATTTTATCTACTGCCTGTAAGGGGTAAACACATATGAAATACTGAAAAAATAATTTTAAACCAACTCCTTGATTCTGGTATTGTCTCTTTGCTGGATCTCAAATAAAATATTTTCCTCTATTTGGGAAAATGCCTCACTGTCCTTCACTGGATTCCCTCCTTTACCTAGCTCTTAAATGTGAGCGCCTCTTAGATACTGCCTTTGGCTCTTCCCTCTTTTTTTGCATTCCCTGGGGACTTCACCAGGGAACTTCACTTCAACTACCACTCAGAACCGGAATGCACCACTCGATGGCAAAATACAAATAACCTAAATAAAGAATGGGCAAAGGACTTGAACAGACATTTTTCAAAATAAGATATACAAATTATGAACAGGTTATGAAAACATGCTCAAAATCACTAACCATTAGGGAAATGCAAATCAAAACCACAATGAGTTACCACTTCACACCTGTTAGGATGACTATTATCAAAAACACAAAAAATACTAAGTGCCAGAGAGCATGCGGAGACATAGGCACGCTTGTACACTATTGGTAGGAATGTAAAATGGTACAGCCACTATGGAAAACAGTATAGAGATTGCTCAAAAAATCAAAATACAACTACCCTGTGATCCAGCTATCTTACTTCTGGGTATATACTCAAAAGAACTGAAATCAGGATCCTAAAGAGATATTTACATTCCCATGTTTGTTGCAGCATTATTCATAGCAACCAAGATATAGAAGCAATGTAAATATCTATTGACAGATTAATGGATGAGGAAAAGTGGTGTGTATATATATACAATGAAATATTATTCAGCCTTAAAAAATAAGGAAATTCTGCCATATGCAACAACATGAATAAACCTGGAGAATATTATGCTAATATTACTATATATATTATTATTATATAAGCCAGACACAGAAGGACAGTTCATGGTTCCACTTATATGAGAGATCCAAAATAGTTAAACTTATAGAAGCAGAGAGTAGAATGGTGGTTGCCAGGGGCTCGGAGGATGGGGAAATGGGGAGTTGTTGATGAAGGGATATAAAGTTTTAGTTATGTAATATGAATAAGTTCTAGAGAACTGCTGTACAACATAATGCCTGTAGTTAACAGTGCTGTATTGTGTCCTTAAAAATTTAAGAAGATCTCATGTTAAGTGTTCTAAACAAATTAAGTTTTAGAAAAAGAATCACATTACTCCCAAGTTTATGACTTCAACCCATTTGCCACTTCTCTTCTCCATACTCTTACAAATGCCTTCTAGTCACTTACAGGTGGATATATAAGAAGTACCTAAGCCTCAGCATATCTAATGAACCTCATCATCTTACACGCAAAACTTAGTCCTTAAAAACACATTCCTTATCCTGGGAAACAGCACCACCCAGTTGCCAAACTAGTCCTTCTCTCTCCCCTACATCCAATTTTTACCAGTTACATTGATTATTCTTCCTATACAGCTCAATATGCCTTCTCCCCTTCCACCCAGTTGTAACCGCCTTAATTCACGTGCCCTTCATCTCTTATTGCACATTTCAATAATCAGTTTTCCAGCCTCCACTCTTTTACAATCGCTCCTTCATTCTGCTGCCAGAGACATATTTCTATACTGAAAATCTGATCACACTCTCCTGACTGAAATATTTCAATACACCTCACCTCCTGCCCTCAACATCCTTAAATGCCCTTTTCCTTCAACCTAACATGCCTCATTCCTGTATATCTTTGCTTATATTATTCCCTTTGCAAAGTATTCTTCTCTTTTGCCCCTCCTTTACCTTTCATTCTTCACTACTCCTTATCATCTGGGAAAATGCATTCATCCTTTGATCTCAGTTGAAGGGTAACCTTTCCTTGGTATCGTTCTGCGATCCTCCTAAGCTGTTCTTGCTCAAACTGTGATCATAGAAGCATCAGATGCATCTGGGAGCTCGTTATAAATGCAGAATTTCAGATCCATCTCAGACCTACTGGGTCCCACCCAAGGAGGCTTTTACAGATGTTAAAGTTTGAGAAGCACTGTGTTAGATCAGAGTTACTCCCCAAAGCACAGCAGCATTAGCATCATCTGGGAGCTTACTGGAAACGCAAATAACTATCTGATAGACTTGTATCTAGACTATATAAATTATTCTCAAAACTCAATGATAAGCAAACAAAAAAAACAAATTTTAATTGCAAAGATTTGAACATACATTTCACTAAAGAAGATAAATAGCAAATAAGCTCATGAACAGATGTTCAAGGTAAGTAGTCATTAGAGAAACTACCCCAAGATATCACTATATAAACTGTCAGTATGAAAAGAATAACAACAAAACCTGACAATAATCAGTGCTGCTGCCAAGAATGTGGAGCAACTGGAACTCTCATACATTTGGGGAAGGCAAAAATGGTACAACCATTCTGGAAAGCAGTCTGTCAGTTTCTCATAAGGTGAAAGACGCACTCAGCATATGACCCAGCAACCCCACTGCTTAATATTTACCCAATTGAAATAAAAGCTACGTTCAGACCAAAAAAAAACTGTAGATAAATGTTTATGGAAGCTTTTTTTTTTTTTTTTTTTTTTCTTTTTGCGGTATGTGGGCCTCTCACTGTTGTGGCCTCTCCCGTTGCGGAGCACAGGCTCCGGATGCGCAGGCCCAGCGGCCATGGCTCACGGGCCCAGCCGCTCCGCGGCATATGGGATCCTCCCAGACCGGGGCACGAACCCGTATCCCCTGCATCGGCAGGCGGACTCTTAACCACTGCGCCACCAGGGAGGCCCTATGGAAGCTTTATTCACAATTTCTAAAAAGCTGAACCAACTTAAATGTCTTTAAGCTGGTGAATGAATACAGTAACTGTATTACCATACACAAAATGGAATACTCATCAATTAAAAGAAGAGAACTATGGATACACACAGAACATAGATAAACCTCAAATTTATTATGTTAAGTGAAAGAAGCTAGACTCAAAAGGCTACATACTACATGATCCCATTCATATGACATTCTGGAAACTACATGATATAGAAGAGATTGGTAATTGCCAGGGTCTGGCAGTATGGAGAGGTATTGACTGCAAAGGAGCATGACGGAATTTGAGATGATGGAACTATTCTTCATCTTACTTTTGGTGGTGGGGTGGATAAAGGAATCTCCATTGTTGTCATAACTCACAGAACTATACAGTAACAAGGATGAATTTTAATATACATAAATTATATTGTACTTTAACAGAAAAATGATAAAAGTTTTATTATACAAAGTACACATATATTATGATCCATATATTCTAAAATGGCAATTTTTCACATTTTA
The DNA here is from genome assembly GCF_025265405.1 of Mesoplodon densirostris. Lineage (NCBI taxonomy): Eukaryota > Metazoa > Chordata > Mammalia > Artiodactyla > Ziphiidae > Mesoplodon > Mesoplodon densirostris. The sequence goes on along the minus strand of NC_082661.1, from coordinate 85,633,271 downwards.
ACACTTCTGAAATTGTGAGCTATAATGAATGGCATTTAACATAATATCCTGGTTCCAGTGGGCAGCAGTTTCTTCTTAGTGGAACATAACATAATGGTATATCTCACAATCAGTGGTGTCTTAGACCTGATGAAATATGCTATGCACATGTGCTTTTTCTAGTTGGTTAGGTTACATGCTTATTTTAGAAAATGTATAAGATATGTTAATGTAAAGGAAAAAGTAAAATTAGGCAATAATTCTAGAGATTATAGCATTACTATTTTTAGAGTACTATATATTTTGTCTCTTTACTAAGCACATATATTTATGCTTATAATTTAAAACATTTAAAAAATAACCTAGGTTTGAATGCCACCTCTATCACAGAATAACTGAGGTGACACTGGGTTACATCTCTTACCTCTCTCAGCCTCAGTCTACTCAAATGACATCTGAGTTGGCCCTCATGGTTAGAAGACAAACATCTTCAAACTTTTTAATTCACTTATCCAAAAATTATTTGAAAAATTATATATTCTCTCATATATTTTTAATTGACTTAAAGTATTTTCTCATATCTTTAAGTAGATGTAATTTCTCTAAAACTGAGAATAAAACAATTACTTCACTCTTTAAATGTATTGAATGGAGTTAAAAACCATAAATATGTGATACCCACCCTAAAAATACATGCATAAACTGTTGTTCAACTGAAAATTAACATATTTCTCTTTTTCACTTAACCATGTAATTTCATTACACAGAATTTTACTGTAATTATATAATATTTTATAATTTAACACCTTTTATTGATCATATATTCCTGTACCAAAAATATGTATAGAAAATTAAAATTTGTTTTCTTTCTTGTGGTCAAAAGACTTTAAATAGCTAAAATTTTCTTCTGGACTGAGTTATCATTACAACTATTATTAGCTAATAATCAAAAGAACATACAGGTTACAAATTTTAGTTTAGTAATAATTAACTTTAAACATATAATTTTGCTAGATGTGTATGTCTTAGTGAGATGAATGGGGCTTTTTTTTCCAATTAGTTCAACTATTTATAATTAAATTGACAGAATTCTGCATGGATTGATGTCTATTTTTCTGTTTTATAACTGGAATTACTAAATAACTTAGTTCACAAAAACAAATAGAAATGGAAGGAGTTTTGTTAGAACACTGGCTCACATTTCTTTGAACTACTTCCAGTTTCACGATCAAACAAAAAAAATCACATGGGGCTTCCCTGGTGGCACAGTGGTTGAGAGTCCGCCTGCTGATGCAGGGGACATGGGTTCGTGCCCCGGTCCGGGAAGATCTCACGTGCCGCGGAGCGGCTGGGCCCGTGAGCCATGGCCGCTGGGCCTGCGCGTCCGGAGCCTGTGCTCCACAGTGGGAGAGGCCACAACAGTGAGAGGCCCGCGTACCGAAAAAAAAAAAAAAATCACATGATCTATTATTATGGAGGTTTTTTTTTAAGTAATAAGCTAAAAACTCAACTAGGTTCCCATTCAGTTTTATGGAAAGTGAAATCTTAGGAACTGTTTGATATGCAAGTATACTTTTACCCATTATACTAAAATATAAATCTTATGTACCTTCTCAAATTCTCTTGTCCACCTTCTCCTTTCTACACCTTGGTCAGCACTTTACTTACACAAAGTCAGTCGTCTACTTTCATATTTGGATGAAATACTATGCTTCAAGGCATGGGACCTGGTTTTCTGAGCAGCCACCAAGATGCAACCAAGAAGTGAGATCATTATGGAGGTAAACCTTGACCAAGGGGAAGAGGATATGGGAGGAGGTCAAGGAGAAAATGTTCCCCTTCTTTCACTTTTTCTTATGGTTTATTTTGAGTTGAAGTTCCTTCTTTCAATCCTTCTAGAAAAGTCTAAAATACAGAGTGAAATGTGACTGCTAATGTCTCCTTTGTGGTTCTTTATAGTAACCAGTATAGCAACACACATCTTTTTGCCTCATTTCTCCTCTTCCCTTACCTTCACTGTCTTAAGCTTCCACTGATACCTCTCAAATAAAGTATTAGTCCTGTCAAGAACTGCAAAGGGTCTCACCTTGCTTGTGAGCTAACAAGTGAGCTTGCCACAGTTTCATAGATGCTGGGAAAAGACATGAGGTCCTTGGAGGGAGACAAAGGACTTTATTGTTACTCACAGCACAGCAGGCAACGTGAGCTTTATGATTATACTGGCTCCCCTTGCCAACCAAGTCATATGCGGACATTGCACACACAGTGTGTTTGTGTTACAACTGAGAAACCACAAGCTTGGGAAACACCAATATTTAAAGGGGTTGTTAGCAACTCTGCCCAACCTTTTCCCCACAGGGGAATATTATCTTTATTATCATGACATTATTCCTATTTTCCAAGGCTGTCTACTACACAAACATCCTTCAAAATATAATCTTGGACAAAAAGTGTCACAGATGTGTAGAAACACCATGGACAATTGGCCCCCCAAAAGTCTTTTACTCTTTGCCTTCAGATCCACTTTCTAAAAGGACCCAGGTAAGATATACAATCATTAAAGTCATTCATTTTCTCCATTTCTGGATATTTTCCAAATCTTCTGCATTCTCACTTGAGCATTTTTCACTCTATTCTGTACTCTGGGAACTTGACCCATAAGGCCCTTTTACCTTCAGTTGTGTTCAGCCAATGAGAGGCACCATCTTCAGGTCTGAGGGTGGGTAGTGAGGTTAGAGTCATTTTTGCCCTGTCCCCTCTCTGCTAAAAGCTTCTTTCATGTGGCAGCTGATCTAACAGCTAGTTTATAATTTTACTTTTGTTCACAGGACATAGAAAATGTTTAATTTTTTATTATCAAACAAGATGAGGAGTATTTGTAATTAGAATAAATTTATATGACATGACTTGGAAAATTTGATTTTAATTACTTTAGGTGACAATATATATTAAGTTTGAAAGAAACCCCATTAAAGTTTTATTTGGAGTTTTTTCCAATGTATTTTGAAAATTTTGGTATTTCCAGAAAACATCCAATTGCACTGTTTAAAAAGCTTTCCTTCTCTGTATTTTTTGGCTGTTCTTAGCTGCTTTCAGATACCAGAGAATAATACTGGGACAAGTGGAAAAAGATTTCCCTTATTTAAGTATGTAGAAAAGATCGTTTTTAAGCATTTAATATTTTTTAGTAATGTTCTTTCCTCAATGGACTCTTCCACAGAAGCCATAAATTCTTTGGAAATGGAAGAAGCAAAGCTGTATAAATAAAAATTGATATTATTCCCTTACCCTCTATACCACATATCTGATTTCACCTCATTCTTTTTTTTTTTTTTTTTTTTGTGGTACGCGGGCCTCTCACTGTTGTGGCCTCTCCCATTGCGGAGCACAGGCTCCAGACGCACAGGCTCAGTGGCCATGGCTTATGGGCCTAGCCGCTCCACGGCACATGGGATCTTCCCGGGCCGGGGCACGAACCCGTGTCCCCTGCATTGGCAGGCAGACTCTCAACCACTGCGCCACCAGGGAAGCCCCTCACCTCATTCTTAAGTGGCATAAATAGCAGTTTCTACCATTAGACTTTATCCTTAACAGAAGTATGAGCAAATTCAGGAAAGAATCAAAGCCCTCTAGGTTCATAGTGCTGTAATTAATCACTGCCGGAGGCTTCCCCTTTGTTAGATACCCAGAGAGGTTTACTCTTCAGGCAATACACCTTAGTAAGAAATAAGGTGAATGAGGAATTTGCGTATTCTTTATAAAGTGAGACTTGGGCTTTTGTGAGATAGGCTTGTTTTCCGACACGTCAATTTCGGGGAAAAACTTCATATGAAAGTAAAGTATCAGGAAATTTATTGTTTTAAAACCGTTCATGCTTAGGTATCTTGGAAAGTCTTCCCATACTCCCAGGTAGATGACCACTGCACTATGCTATACTGTACTACTAAACATTGGGAGGGATGCTAAACGCTTATGAAAAATCTTGAGTTATCAAGTTACTGATTCACAAAAGCTCAAAACTACCTCAGTAAAAGGATAAAATCTATTTTTATTGTCCTGTTGAAAAATTAAAATATAATAAATGTAATGTTTTAAACTAAAAAAAAGGGGCATAGCCTTAGGTAAATCCATATCATCCTACCGTATTTCTCAGGATCAAAGTTCCCGTGGCCTTCCAACACTCTCCCACCTCTCTCCCGGGCATCCATGTGCCCACATGATTCACTTGCTACAGCAACATGCATTCCTCAGGAACTTGCCTGAGTGGAGTGTGAATCAGTGAGCCCATTATTCCAGTCTTTTCTAAGACCTGTTCTCAACTCCCCTCAACTGAGTCCACAAAACCTGAATGTGGTAGGGGTTGCAGACCCCTCTTGCTGCCTCGTTCTCCTTCTAGGCAATGAGAATGTGCATTAGAGAAAAACAAAGAAAGCTCCTCCTTTTGCCACCCGGAAATATTGAGCAGCAACTATATTCAAAGCCCTGTGAAAACCCTGCATAATGATTGGTTCTTTAAAACATAGTTGGATTTTAACTTAGTTGGTTTTATTTCATTGGGGAATGGTTTAGTGTAAATTAGCATGTTTCAGAGGTTCCAAGTATAATTTTATAGTGTTTAAAGGGTAGACTCCACATTCAAAAACTCTAAATCTCAATTAAGATTGTGCACCATTCAAAAACTTCTCCAATCCCTAATTAGGATACGTTGCCACCAGGTGGCAGAGGAATGCTTTCATTTCATGAACTGAGCTTACTGGAAAAACTAGTATTGCTATTTATTTTATTTGTTTGCTTTTTATTATAACCTAGACTAATATTAACTAATGGAGACTAATGTTAATGTGGTATTAATTAATAATACCTTTTAGCACTAGTTAACAGAAATTGCTCTTCCTCTCTTTATCTCCATGGCATTCTGGGGGGTCCTCAAGACCCTTTCAGAAACTTCACAAAGTCAAGAATATCTTCTCAATATTGCAAAGACATTATTTGCCTTTTTTCATTCTCATTTTCTCACAAGTGTACATACAGTAGAGTTTTCCACAGGCTACACAACATGGGATAAGATTATCATTCTGACAGTTAAAAGAATGAATGTATTACTATTATATGTTTGTATTTTAATTTTCCTCGGTTTTAATTTCTAATGTGGTAAATACTAATATTAGCTATACAAACTAGAAGTTCTTTGGGATTCTAAACAATTTTTAAGAGTCTAAAGGAGTCCTGATATCAAAAAAAAATTGAGAAATGCTACTCTAATTAGTTAATTAGCTTTAATAACTGTTTATGTACTTTTGTCTCTTCTGAGGACAGGGATCATGTTATATTTACCTTTGGACTCAATCCCATTGAAAATCTAGCACTAACCATACATAATAGATAATAAAGGTGTGTTAAAAAAACAAAGTATTGGGGGCTTCCCTGGTGGCGCAGTGGTTGGGAGTCCGCCTGCCGATGCAGGGGACACGGGTTCGTGCCCCGGTCTGGGAAGATCTCACGTGCCGCGGAGCGGCTAGGCCCGTGAGCCATGGCCACTGGGCCTGAGTGTCTGGAGCCTGTGCTCCGCAACGGGAGAGGCCACAACAGTGAGAGGCCGGCGTACTGCAAAAAAAAAAACAAAAAAAACACAAAGTACTGATAGCTGGGAGATGTGAGTAAAATGAAACAGGTATTAATGGAGAACACATTTTTTAAGTTTACCTATTAAAATTAAATAATAAAATATTTAATTTAAATATAAATCTTTAGGTAAAATCTTAAACCGAGTACAATTTGGCCCCTTTCTATTATTAATAGAGATTACATTAATGAATATATTTGTCTTCTCTTCAAAGATAAAATTTTTAAAAGGACATTTTTCATATTTGTTGGAATTTACTTTCCTATACATAACCTGAAAATGTCAAGTTTTGGTCCCAAAATATCTCTAAGTTTCCTCCTAATATACAGTTATAATAAAGTCCACTGATACCATATATCTTCTTCCTCAGACATCAGTTTCTCAGCACTTCTTATTCTAAAATGCTAGTCTGTCATTTTTTCGAAATTAAAATACAATAGTACTTTATATGGTAAGTATGATCTTGATGCCCTGCCAATTTTTATCTTTGATGCAAACTCATTTTTTTGAAGTTGGCATATTGTACCATGGAGCATCATATTCTGAACACCTTTTTTTTAATCGATGAAAGTTATAGATTCTTACACAAAACTTTTAAGTAAAACTATTCCAGTCACTGAGTTCTAATTAAAATATACCAGAAACCACCATAACTGAACAGGAAGTCATCCTTAATTACACATTGAGGACACAAGAAGTATTTAAAGTATGTGAAAGAGATTCTTGGGCTTCCCTGGTGGTGCAGTGGTTGAGAGTCCGCCTACAGATGCGAGGGACACGGGTTCCTGCCCCGGTCCAGGGGGATCCCACATGCCACGGAGCGGCTGGGCCCGTGAGCCATGGCCGCCGAGCCTGCATGTCCGGAGCCTGTGCTCCGCGGCAGGAGAGGCCACAGCAGTGAGAGGCCCACGTACCACAAAAACAAAAACAAAAACAAAAACAAAACAGAAAGAGATTCTTATAACACAACATCATGTGAATTGGAAACTGATTGCTTAAAACAGTAATTATGTGAGATACTAGGAATTAGCATATTGAGAAGAGCATTTCAAACATAGGCAAATACAACTTGCTTTGAGAAAAGACAGGCTAAGAAGCAGCACAGCCTTATAGGGATGGACCTTCAAGGCCCCTCCCAACTTTCAGGAGAGGACTGGGGAATGACTTACTCATTCTGACAACTCTGGGTACAAATCTTGATTGAGCTGGTTTTACTCACTTCCTGTATCTGAAATACTTAAAGGAATTCTGCCTTTACTTTGTAAAATCCCGAGTTGAAACATCAATACTGACTGAATCCAAGCTATAGAATAAGGAAAATATGAAGTTTTAATGAGCATGATTATGTATAGGAAAAAATCTTATAAATAATATTGTGTGATTCTTCCATTTTCCCTTCATTCAAGCTAAGGAACAGGTAATACTCTTAACCTCAGGTAGAGGCTAAGAAAATGTTTTAAAAGTCAAATAATTTCTTTTTTTTTCTTTTTTTTATCACACAGGGGTTTTACTGTAAACTAACTTCCTCTGTATTCTACACCATTCATATTTCCTAAAAGACTTACTAGAATTGTTACTTTTTTAAAATCAGGAATTGATAAGTACCAAGTGTTCTTAGGTTATCCAACTGAAGCTTCTACATTTCAGTTTTATTTAAAGATTCACCATAAACAATTCTATAGTTTCTGAAGTTTGTTCTTAGTTGTATAGAACTTAATGAGCTTCCCTCCCATCCAATAAGTGCAGTAAATTCTTGCTGCAGCTGCTCACATGTAAGAAATGGCACCTCTATTTGTGTGGTACACAGCTTTCAATTTCTCTTTTTGTTCTGCCTATAGGCTCTCTGGGTTTCTCTCTGAGGCCTAATGTAATCTGTCTTTTTTGTGTTTGTTTGTTTGTTTTTGAAGCCATTCACCTTGTTATCTGCTCCCATACTGCATCAGTGGGACATGTTATATAAATGTTATATATTTTTGGTGAGATTATTTTCCTAAATGTTTAACATAAAAAAGTGTCACTAAAACCTATTAGTAATAAATTATGATTCCATGACATTCTCTCAGACAATCAAAAATCCTCTGTAAGCACTGAAATTGTGAGGGGAACCAATGACCAAAGCAACCAGCCCTGGTCAGGCACGACAGTAACCACTCGCATGAGTTCTCTTACTACAGGAGGCCCTGGAACCAACAAGGTACCACTGACCGGCGGAGTTCAGGAAAGGTCAAAAAGAGAGAGGAGACGCCAGTCCACATGTCCTACCAACCTCCCAGAATCCTTCTCGCTGGAATCCATCTCGGCTGAGCAATGCACGCGCCACCAGGAAGGACCCTGAGTCAGAACGATTGGCCAGAGACAACCTGGAAACTAACCCCATTCCCATAAAACCGAGACTGCGAGCCACGTGGCAGAGCAGTTCTCCTGGGTTCCCTTAGCCTGCTGCTCTCCCCCCGGGGATGCACGTGTATCTCCTTGGACAATTCATTTCCGAGTGCTAGACAAGAGCCCACTCTCAGGCTCTGGAAGGGGTCCCCCTGCCTGCAACAAAATCATTTTATGCTCATTGTAGTGTGGACAATACTTAGCTTTTTTTCATCCTGCCCCTTAACAGTATGGAATCCGTGTTCCCAGAATACACTTTTTTTACATTTTTTCAAACATACTCAGGTTTCCAACGGCAACTTAAAGGCCTTTTAAAGAAATCTGAACTCTTGTTTATTTCCCTGTACAGTAACAACAAAACAGCAAAGCATGGAAAATAATTAAAGATTTTGCCATTTTTACTTCAAAATCTATGAGGCATCTTAGACAGAAGCCATTGGGCACAATTTTTGTTTACCAAGTAAAAGGGAACTCCCTACACCAGGAGGCTTAGGACAAGGTTCCCAGCTGACTCCTTCAAGCTCATTCAATGCCTAGTGCTTTTCTCTTTGCATTTGAAAAAATAAAGTGAAGACCTGGCATATTTATTCAGGTTATTCACGGAAAGCAAAATTCTAGTACTAACAATGAAAGGAGACTTAAGACTATGTTTATTAACCAAATTTTCTGTTTAATTGCCCTACTCCCCTTTTCATTTTTGGTTTAATAACAATCCTATAATTTTACTGCCCTCTAGGATACCCAAATCCCTCCAAGAACAGAGCTGGGGAGGCAGAAAATGAATAAGAAAGATTCGGGCTAAAGCCAGGTAGCCTTTACCTCTTCCATTCTCTTCAAACTATCTTATTGCTGTAGGGCAGTGAAGGCTAATTAAGGATTCACATTTCCAGACATCTCCCTTTCCTCCCTGGTTTAGCACCAAGCATCAGGAAACCACTCCTGGTTGTGCTTTGGAGGGCAGTGGGGTGGGGAGGGAGTAGCCCACCAGTAGAGTAACCAAGCCCAGTAGGGCCTCCCTAATCAGCTGGAAGAGTGGAACTGATTTGTTTGGAAGCACTGGCAATCCTAGAGGGCAGAAGCTGCTGCCCTATAATTGCAAATCACTCCTCAGTCCTTCTTGGGGTATGTCATTAGCAAGTTATAGGAAGGATTAATTATTCAAATTAAAAGGGGTGGGAAGACAGTCCAAAAGGATAAAACAACTAGCCATACATGAAATAGAGTAGAAAGTCGATAAAGGCTGTTGACTGACTTGATAATATACATCTGTCTTTTTAGTATGGCGATTGTTTAAGTGGAAGAAAATAAGCCATTCTGTCAAAACAACACAATGTGTGAATTCACTTAATACAAATGAAAAAGATGATAATCACAAAGAGGATGATGATCAAGGATGGTTAACATAATTCAGGTACTTTTTCATCAAAGAGGTAAGGTACCTTACCTATGTCAACAAACACAGAATCTTCTTTTTCCTTTCTTCATCTATTTCTAAGTTCATGAGTTTCCTCATGGATATTCATTTGTCCAAAGAAACAAATATAATAAAAAATGCCTGTCACATGCAAGGTACTAGGCTAGTTATTAAATACAGAATAAAAATAAAATAAGATGATTTTTATGAAAGCACACTGATAGTTGTAACATGTTATACAAATGTTTGAGGTTGTTATTACTACTACAAAGATTTATGTGCTTTTACACAATAAAATTTGGTCCTCTTCTGGGGCCTAGATAGGCCTAGTTGGAGCCAAGGCAGATGTTGATGGGCAGGGACTCTCTGGAGTCAGGCTGCCAAAAGTGGAGCACTATCCTGAGTGCACTGAAGCTGAACGGTAACAAGAGGGAGGATCCCAGATACAGGCAAGAATGAAGTCTATGGCTCATTGGGCCATAAATACTCAACTATAGTCTAAAGAGCAAGATCTGACTGAAAAGAGGCCACAGTAATGGGAATACGTCAGTATGGGATTTGATTTTATCCTATTTACAATTTAATAAGTTCACCTGAAACTAGCTCTAAATACTGGTAGAAGATACGGAACTTCTGGGTCAGAAATAAAAGACTTTATTACACATGGCACAGGAAGGAGCATGAGCATCCATCTCCCTTGCTTTGCCAATCCCCCAGGGCAAAGTAGAGGAGGGCTCAGATGGATACACATGCCACTGACCTTGGAGAACCCACCATTTTACAGCAAGAGGTAAGGAATGTTACTCTTTGTTCCAGAGGAACATTACTTCATTCCTCAAGGTTGTTCCCTGAAAATAAAACCCTAAGAAATGGCCCAGGTAAAGAGTCCTCATGGCCTTGTATTCTTGGTATACCCAGCAACCATGTAGGAACATGAGAAATTCATGAGGTGTATCTCCCAACAAGTACTCCACATCAGGCAAATGTGTCAGATCTAAGACAGTACAAAGTGAAAGGATGCTGGCAGCCTGTTTATTTCTAGCACTGGCTAGTGGATTTGCTAATGAATTAAAACAGTCATCTTTCAACCCTATCTGGACATTAAAATCAGAACATTTAAAAAATCCACATCCTAAATATTCTGATTAAATTGTGGTCATGTGGCTTGCCATTTTTAAAAAATGACTCTAATGTACAAAGTTGAGACTCCTGATTTAAACAACCCTTGTGGGATTAGATCATGTGTCCCCATCTTCCTGAATGATAAGAATCATGTACAGAAATGGTTCTCAAACTTTAGCACGCATTAGAATCTCCTGGTGGGCTCACAGATTGCTAGGCTCCAAACCCACAGTTTCTCATTCAGTAGGCGTGGGGTAGGGCCTGAGAATGTGCAACTCCAAGTTCCCTGGTGATGCTGCTGCTGCTAAGTCTGGAAGTATACTTTGAGAATCACTGATTTAGAGTGATGCCTCTTAAACCTGTACAAATACCAGGAGTACTTATTATAATGCAAATTATGATTTAATAAGTCTAGGGTGGGTTCCCAGAGTCTGCCCTCGGATGCTGCCAATACTATTGGTACTTGGCCCACATATTGAGTAGCAAAGGGTTCCAGTTAAAAATATAAAACCCAAGGCCCCATTCCAGACCCACTGAATCAGATTCTCCAAAGAGAGACCTGGGCTACACAACCAAACACCCCAGGTGATTCTTCTCAAGACAAGAAATCTTTGTAATCTTAAAGTTGAATGTAAATAAAAATAATATGATCAAACCTCAATTTTCCATTAACTGATATGCAGTTCTAGATACATTTCATTTTATGATTTATGTTCAACTGGCAGTAACTTTTAAGTCCCAGCTGAAAGCTTGTGAAGGGTAGCAGAATATGCCACCCCGAAAATATGCCACTTTGGCTTAGAATTATTTTGAGCTGAAAGCAACAGAGAAAAAGCAGATACAAGAAAAGCTCTCTGCCCCCTCACCTTGTCTAAAAACAAGATATATATTCTGTACTAGAAAGGAGGAAAATTAATCACTAGAAACAATTCTTGACCCATATCAGCCTAGAGATGGCACCAGAGGAATGTACCTAACAAATCTTGCTAAAACTAGACTTTATATACCATTAGTTTCCCCATATATTTCCCTTCCCACAATCTGCTGCCCCAAGAAGTTCAAAGTCCTCTTCCCTTCTCTTGTCATTTCTCTAAAAATGTATCCTTCTTTTGTTAAGATGTTATTTCAGCCCAAGTTCTAACCATCCTTTTAAGTTACTCACTGCTGGGTGTTCCCATGTACACGCACAATGCACAGGTTAATGTGGTACACTTAGCACAGTTTCAGAAACATGAGGCTATATACCAGCAGACCGGAATAGCTTCCATTAAAGCTAGTTTGTGTTACTATTGTTTTAAGCCTCAGTACTCTGTCTCTCTCTACAAAATAATTTAATATCTGCCAATAAATGCTTAAATGCACTGAGTTAGCAATACTAAATATTTATAAAGCAAATACTCCTCTTTTAATACAAATCAGCACTTCTAAATTAACGTTTATTAGATTTTTACATGTTTTTCTTAAAACACGTCACTAGGGCTTCCCTGGTGGCGCAGTGGTTGAGAGTCCGCCGGCCAAGGCAGGGGACACGGGTTCGTGCCCCGGTCCAGGAAGATCCCACATGCCGCGGAGCGGCTGGGCCCGTGAGCCATGGCCGCTGAGTCTGCGCGTCCGGAGCCTGTGCTCCGCAATGGGAGAGGCCACAACAGTGAGAGGCCCGCGTACCACAAAAAACCAAAACAGAACAAAACATGTCACTGAGTCCTAATATTTAGAAGAACAGTGTGTTTAAAAGAAGAAAAAAAAAGGAGAAACAGAGAAAAAAGCTAAACTATATTTTTATTATTCTTATGATATTTTTACCATGGCTCCCTTTTTAAATCATTTCTATCCCATACTATGTTCATAACTGTCAGTGAGTAAAATTTTTTTTCAAGACTTTAGCAAGAAGATGAAACAAATATAAAGTGCTTTGAAGTCACTAGATAGGAATCAAAACATATGTCTAATTATCTCTGATGAACTTCAGTATTAAATATATATTAAACATTATTTATTCTCAAAGGATTCATTTTTATGCTTGGCATCACAAATTTTTATTAAAGCAGATAGCAAAAGATGAGATGAGGTTCACAAGATGACTAAATAACAAAGCAGAGGTATCAACTGAAACACACGTACTTTGGAATCTATAATTTTATCAAATGTCTGACACACACAAGTATGGAAGAAAACTTGCTTTTGCAGGACCTAGATGAAGAGTAATAATTCTGATGCAGTGTCTCTACTATTCGAGACAGATTAAAAATCAATTGTTTCCTAATCTTCATTAGTTTCCAGGTTTCTTTCTTCTCTCTAACTATCTTCTCTTACTTTCCAGCCTCGATCATCATTTCCTACACAGACTAAACATACATCCCCATCTCAGGCCTATTTCTGGAGCTTCAGACTCACATTCTCAGCTGTTAGCTGTTATTTCCTAGCTCACCTATCTGAACCATAAATTCAGCTTATCCTAAACCAGTTTAACAACTTTCTCCCCCAGAGGAGATCCTTCTCTGGTTTGCAGGTAATAGGAATTCTTTTTTTTCATACCTTCATGTTTATAATCACTGAGTTATTTTCAACTCTTCTTTCTACTTTCCCCCTTAAATTCTGGCAGTCATCAAGTCATGTAGATTCTATCTCCAAAATATTTCTTGCGTTCTCTCTCTTTGATCCTCACTTCCTCTGTCTTGTTTATGCCCTTCTTATTTTTAACTGGAGCTCCATAACAGGGGAGGGAGGAAGAAGAGCATCTTCTTTTCTCCTGTCCACTCTGGCACTACTATCAGATTCTTTCTTATCCTCAGCTCTCAACTCACTCTCTGGCTCTAAAGCCTTCAATGGCTCTTCACTTCCCATCAAATTAGCATTTTCACCCTGGTATTTGAGATCCTTTTAAATATGGACCCAGCACATATTCCCTGTCTTATTTCCTACTACTTTCCCCTAACTTCCACATGTTTCAGTCAAACCTGGTGGCCTCTCCAAATAGGACCTGTGCTTTCTTCCTTTTAAGGCTTTCTTTCCTTCCTGACACTTAAAGACAGCACAACATGGAAAGAAGAACTGTGAGCTTTGGACTCACTGCATTCAAGTCCCTACTCATCAGTTGTGTACTTGTGGAAAAATTACTTAATTTTTCAAACCCTCTATTTCATAATTTGTAAAAATGTACATAATTCCTACCTCACAGCTATAGTTCGAGCTTTTATTTTTTTCTTCTTTTTACCGCTAAACACTAGGCAGGTAAAAGGTGAATAAGAACCAACCCTGTGCTCAAAGATGTTAATCTCCTATTAAGGAAACAGACTTTAAACAATTAGGTTATCCCTCTCCTTTTTGCTCTTGGAATTTTGTTCTGTGGGCATCATGTAAAGGTGATGTGCAGAAGAGCATTCATGGAAACCTTCACACTGGAGCTAGTACTTGAACTGGGTCTAGAAAGATATGAGGAATTTTGTCAGGTGGATCAAATAGAAAGCAGAGATGTTACCAGACAGAGGAAAGAGCATGTGTGAAGGCAGAAGGAATGGCTTTCTATTTGCTAATTTGATCAACCAGTGGATAAGGGTGCCATAAACCAAGAAAGGGACCCATAAAAGGAGAAAATGGGATGCACGTTGGAAGCCCAGTTAGCTTTTTTTTTTTACTTATATATCTTTTTTTTTCAAGGTAACAGTAGCATTTTTTTAATTGCACACGTCTATAAACCTAATAAATAGGTTTTTTCTTTTTTTTTATACAGCAGGTTCTTATTAGTCACCAATTTTATATACATTAGTGTATACATGTCAATCCCAATTGTCCAATTCATCACACCATCACCCACATCCCCCCGTGGCTTTCCCCCCTTGGTGTCCATACGTTTGTTCTCTATACCTGCGTCTCAGTTTCTGCCCTACAAACAGGTTCATCTGTACCATTTTTCTAGGTTCCACATATATGTGTTAATATACGATATATGTTTTTCTCTTTCTGACTTACTGCACTCTGTATGACAGTCTCTAGATCCATCCACATCTCAACAAATGACCCTATTTCGTTCCTTTTTATGGCTGAGTAATATTCCATTGTATATATGTACCACATCTTCTTTACCCATTCATCTGTCAATGGGCATTTAGGTTGCTTCCATGACCTGGCTATTGTAAATAGGGCTGCAATGAACATTGGGGTGCATGTGTCTTTTTGAATTGTGGTTTTCTCTGGGTATATGCCCAGTAGTGGGATTACTGGGTCATATGGTAGTTCTATTTGTAGTTTTTTAAGGAACCTCCATACTGTTCTCCATAGTGGCTGTATCAGTTTACATTCCCACCAACAGTGCAAGAGGGTTCCCTTTTCTCCACACCCTCTCCAGCATTTGTTGTTTGTAGCTTTTCTGATGAAGCCCATTCTAACTGATGTGAGGTGATAGCTCATTGTAGTTTTGATTTGCATTTCTCTAATAATTAGTGATGTTCAGCAGCTTTTCATGTGCTTCTTGGCCATCTGTATGTCTTCTTTGGAGAAATGTCTATTTAGGTCCTCTGCCCATTTTTGGATTGGGTGGTTTGTTTTTTTAATACTGAGCTGCATGAGCTGTTTGTATATTTTGCAGATTAATCTTTTGCCCGTTGACCCGTTTGCAAATATATTCTCACATTCTAAGGGTTGTCTTTTAGCCTTGTTTATGGTTTCCTTTGCTGTGCAAAAGCTTTTAAGTTTTATTAGGTCCCATTTATTCATTTTTGTTTTTATTTCCATTACTCTAGGAAGTGGATCAAAAAAGATCTTGCTGTGATTTATATCAAAGAGTGTTCTTCCTATGTTTTCCTCTAAGAGTTTTATAGTGTCCAATCTTACATTTAGGTCTCGAATCCATTTTGAGTTTATTTTTGTGTATGGTGTTAGGGAGTGTTCTAATTTCATTCTTCTACATGTAGCTGTCCAGTTTTCCCAGCACCACTTATTGAACAGACTGTCTTTTCTCCATTGTATATCCTTGCCTCCTTTGTCACAGATTAGTTGACCATAGGTGCGTGGGTTTATCTCTGAGCTTTCTATCTTGTTCCATTGATCTATGTTTCTGTTTTTGTGCCAGTACCATATTGTCTTCATTACTGTAGCTTTGTAGTATAGTCTGAAGTCAGGGAGTCTGATTCCTCCCACTCCATTTTTTTCCCTCAAGACTGCTTTGGCTATCCGTGGTCTTTTGTGTCCCCATACAAATTTTAAGACTTTTTGTTCTGGTTCTGTAAAAAATGCCATTGGTAATTTGATAGGGATTGCATTGAATCTGGACATTGCTTTGGGTAGTATAGTCATTTTCACAATCTTGATTCTTCCAATCCAAGAACATGGTATATCTCTCCATCCGTTGGTATCATCTTTTATTTTTTTTTTTTTTCTTTTTGCGGTATGCGGGCCTCTCACTGTTGTGGCCTCTCCCGTTGCGGAGCACAGGCTCCGGATGCGCAGGCCCAGCGGCCATGGCTCACGGGCCCAGCCGCTCCGCGGCATATGGGATCCTCCCAGACCGGGGCACGAACCCGTATCCCCTGCATCGGCAAGCGGACTCTCAACCACTGCGCCACCAGGGAGGCCCCCGTTGGTATCATCTTTAATTTCTTTCATCAGTGTCTTATAGTTTTCTGCATATAGGTTTTTGTCTCCCTAGGTAGGTTTATTCCTAGGTATTTTACTCTTTCTGTTGCAATGGTAAATGGGAGTGTTTCCTTAATTTCTCTTTCAGATTTTTCATCATTAGTGTATAGGAATGCAAGAGATTTCTGTGCATTCATTTTGTATCCTGCAACTTTGCCAAATTCATTGATCAGTTCTAGAAGTTTTCTGGTGACATCTTTAGGATTCTCTATGTATAGTATCATGTCATCTGCAAACAGTGACAGTTTTACTTCTTCTTTTACAATTTCTATTCCTTTTATTTCTTTTTCTTCTCTGATTGCCGAGGCTATGACTTCCAAAACTATATTTAATAATAGCGGTGAGAGTGGACATCCTTGTCTTGTTCCTGATCTTAGAGGAAATGCTTTCAGCTTTTCACCATTGAGAATGTTGTTTGCTGTGGGTTTGTCTTATATGGCCTTTATTATGTTGAGTTAGGTTCCCTCTACGCCCACTTCCTGGAGAGTTTTTATCATAAATGGGTGTTGAATTTTGTCAAAAGCTTTTTCTGCATCTATTGAGATGATCATATGGTTTTTCTTCTTCAATTTGTTAATATGGTGTATCACATTGATTTGCGTATATTGAAGAATCCTTGCATCACTGGGATAAATCCCACTTGATCATGGTGTATGATCCTTCCAATGTTTTGTTGCATTCTGTTTCCTAGTATTTTGTTGAGGATTTTTGCACCCATATTCATCAGTGATATTGGTCTGTAATATTTTTTTTTTTGTAGTATCTTTGCCTGCTTTTGGTATCAGGCTGATGGTGGCCTCACAGAATGAGTTTGGGAGTGTTCCTTCCTCTGCAATTTTTTGGAAGAGTTTGAGAAGGATGGGTGCTAGCTCTTCTCTAAATGTTTGATAGAATTCACCTGTGAAGCCATCTGGTCCTGGACTTTTGTTTGTTGGAAGATTTTTAATCACAGTTTCAATTTCTTTCCTTGTGATTGGTCTGTTCATATTTTCTATTTCTCTCTGGTTCAGTCTTGGAAGGTTATACCTTTCTAAGAACTTGTCCATTTCTTCCAGGTTGTCCATTTTATTGGCATAGAGTTGCCTGTAGTAGTCTCTTAGGATGCTTTGTCTTTCTGTGGTGTCCGTTGTAACTTCTCCTTTTTAATTTCTAATTTTATTGATTTGAGTCCTCTCCCTCTTTTTCTTGGTGAGTCTAGCTAATGGTGTATCAATTTTGTTTATCTTCTCAAAGAACCAGCTTTTAGTTTTATTGGTCTTTGCTATTATTTTCTTTGTTTCTATTACGTTTATTTCTGCTCTGATCTTTATGATTTCTTTCCTTCTGCCAAGTTTGGATTTTGTTTGTTCTTCTTTCTCTAGCTCCTTTTGGTGTAATGTTAGATTGTTTATTTGAGATTTTTCTTGTTTGTTGAGGTAGGCTTGTATAGCTATAAACTTCCCTCTTAGAACTGCTTTTGCTGCATCCCATAGGTTTTGGATTGTTGTGTTTTCATTGTCATTTGTCTCTAGGTATTTTTTGATTTCCTATTTGATTTCTTCAGTGATCTCTTGGTTATTTAGTAATGTAGTGTTTAGCCTCCACGTGTTTGTGTTTTTTGCATTTTTTCCCCTGTAATTCACTTCTAATCTCACAGCGCTGTGGTCGGAAAAGATGCTTGATATTTCAATTTTCTTAAATTTACTGAGGCTTGATTTTTGATCCAAGATGTGATCTATCTGGAGAATGTTCCATGTGCACTTGAGAAGAAAGTGTTATCTGCTGTTTTTGGATGGAATGTCCTATAAATATCAATTAAATCTATCTGGTCTATTGTGTCATTTAAAGATTGTGTTTCCTTATTAATTTTCTGTTTGGATGATCTGTCCATTGGTGTAAGTGAGGTGTTAAAGTCCCCCACTATTATTGTGTTACTGTCGATTTCCTCTTTTATAGCTGTTAGCAGTTGCCTTATGTATTGAGGTGATCCTATGTTAGGGGCATATATATTTATAATTGTTATATCTTCCTCTTGGATTGATCCCTTGATCATTATGTAGTGTCCTTCCTTGTCTCTTGTAACATTCTTTATTTTAAAGTCTATTTTACCCAATATGAGTATTGCTACTCCAACTTTCTTTTGATTTTCATTTGCATGGATCATCTTTTTCCATTCCCTCACTTTCAGTCTTTATGTGTCCCTAGGTCTGAAGTGGGTCTCTTGTAGACAGCATGTATATGGGTCTTGTTTTTGTATCCATTCAGCAAGCCTGTGTCTTTTGGTTGGAGCATTTAATCCATTCACGTGTAAGGTAATTATCGATATATATGTTCCTATGACCATTTTCTTAATTGTTTTGGGTTTGTTTTTGCAGGTCCTTTTCTTGTCTTGTGTTTCCCACCTAGAGAAGTTCCTTTAGCATTTGTTGTAGAGCTCGTTTGGTGGTGCTGAATTCTCTTAGCTTTTGCTTGTCTGTAAAGCTTTTGATTTATCCATCAAATCTGAGTCAGATCCTTGCCGGGTAGAGTAATCTTGGTTGTCATCCCTTTAAGTATATCATGCCACTCCCTTCTGGCTTGTAGAGTTTCTGCTGAGAAATCAGCTGTTAACCTTATGGGAGTTCCCTTGTAGGTTATTTGTCATTTTTCCCTTGCTGCTTTCAATAATTTTTCTTTGTCTTTAATTTTTGCCAATTTGATCACTATGTGTCTTGGTGTGTTTTTCCTTGGGTTTATCCTGTATGGGACTCGCTGTGATTCCTGGAATTGGGTGGCTATTTCCTTTCCCATGTTAGGGAAGTTTTCGACTATAATCTCTTCAAATATTTTCTCAGGTCCTTTCTCTCTCTCTTCTCCTTCTGGGACCCCTATAATGTGAATGTTGTTGTGTTTATTGTTGTCCCAGAGGTCTCTTAGGCTGTCTTCATTTCTCTTCAATTTTTCTTTATTCTATTCTGCAGCAGTGAATGGCACCATTCCGTCTTCCAGGTCACTTATCCGTTCTTCTGCCTCAGTTATTCTGCTATTGATTCCTTCTAATGTAGTTTTCATTTCAGTTATTGTATTGTTCATCTCTGTTTGTTTGTTCTTTAATTCTTCTAGGTCTTTGTTAAACAGTTCTTGCATCTTCTCGATCTTTGCCTCCATTCTTTTTCTGAGGTCCTGGATCATCTTCACTATCATTATTCTGAACCTTTTTCTGGAAGGTTGCCTATTTCCATTTCATTTAGTTGTTTTTCTGGGGTTTATCCTATTCCTTCATCTGGTACATAGCCCTCTGCCTTTTCATCTTATCTCTCTTTCTATGAATGTGGTTTTTGTTCCACAGGCTGCAGGATTATAGTTCTTTTTGCTTCTCCTGTCTGCCCTCTGGTGGATGAGGCTATCTAAGAGGCTTGTGCAGGTTTCCTGATGGGAGGGACTGGTGGTGGGTAGAGGTGGGGTTGCTACGGTGGGCAGAGCTCAGTAAAACTTTAATCCACTTGACTGCTGATGGGTGGGGCTGGGTTCCCTCCCTGTTGGTTGTTTGGCCTGAGGCAACCCAACACTGGAGCCTACCTGGGGTCTTTGGTGGGGCTAATGGCAGACTCTGGGAGGGCTGACGCCAAGGAGTACTTCCCAGAACTTCTGCTGCCAGTGTCCTTGTCCCCACAATGAGCCACAGCCACCCCCTGCCTCTGCAGGAGACCCTCCAACACTAGCAGGTAGGTCTGGTTCATTCTCCCCTGGGTTCACTGCTCCTTCCCCTGCATCCTGATGCTCACACTACTTTGTGTGTGCTCTTCAGAAGTGGGGTCTCTGTTTCCCCCAGTCCTGTCAAAGTCCTGCTATCAAATCCCGCTAGCCTTCAAAGTCTGATTCTCTAGGAATTCCTCCTCCCGTTACTGGACCCCCAGGTTGGGAAGCCTTACGTGGGGCTCAGAACCTTCACTCCAGTGGGTGGACTTCTGTGGTATAAGTGTTCTCCAGTCTGTGAGTCACCCACCCAGCAGTTATGGGATTTGATTTTGCTGTGATTGCGCCCCTCCTACTGTCTCATTGTGGCTTCTCCTTTGTCTTTGGATGTGGGGTATCTTTTTTGGTGAGTTCCAGTGTCTTCCTGTCTGTGATTGTACAGCAGCTAGTTGTGATTCTGGTGTTCTCACAAGAGGGAGTGAGAGCACGTCCTTCTACTCCGCCATCTTGGTTCAGGCCCAGTTTGAGCTTTAAATAAGAAAATTCAGCAAAGGAACTCAGTACATATTACTGTCCCCACCTCCTTTCTTCATGTAGGCAAATCTCACACATACTGTTCTCACTCTATTAAACTTTTCTTCATCTTCTAACCCTTCTATCTTTACTCTGTATTAAAATCATTTGCCAAGTAGCAAAATCTTTGATGTCAATGATTTTGTTTTATTCATCTCAGGATCTCTGGGGCACCCCTTGGTGAGTGAGTGTCTTGAATCTCACTCGTTAAATATTCATACAATTGAATTGATTTTATTATCTCTAATAAAAAGCAGGATGAAGGAAAGAAGCCCCTAACCAATCCTGGTTCTATGGGGACAATCTAATCAGCCACATACAAGATGACACTGCAGAATAGAGAGACCACACATTCAACTACAGAGAACAAGACTGCATGTCTTTTCACAGAATTCATTTCAACTTATGGGAACATCAAACTAAACCTCAGGGCCGCAGCTCCAGGAGGATGCAGAAGAGTAATTGCTCTGGCCCATTATTTGAAGGATCTATTGCCACTGTAAGGAAGTAGACTCCAAGAATTAAAAATTGAGGGAGTTTATAGGGAGGACCAACAAGAGGTGATTTTACCAGTTGATGCCAAAAGTGACCTAAGACACAAGCATTGAAAACAAAATCAGAATTGACAGTACTGGATCCAACTACCAGGTTAGATATACCTTCAGGCTATTTGTTACCATTCTTTAAAGTATCTTTCTTTATTTTTCTTATATTTTGCTATTACTCCAGATTTCATGTGGATTAACAGCTGTATGGTGGAAGGCCATTTACTGCATTTGTTTCAGGCCCCAAATCCTTGTAATGGCTTTGGTAAAGCCATTTTTTTCTCATCAGCTAGAATTTCTTCACATACACTTTTTAGACACCTTAAAAAGCTCCGGGCTTCCCTTGTGGCACAGTGGTTAAGAATCCGCCTGCCAATGCAGGGGACATGGGTTCGAGCCCTGGTCTGGGAAGATCCCACATGCTGCAGAGCAACTAAGCCCTTGCATCACAACTACTGAGCCTGCACTTTAGAGCCCGTGAGCCACAACTACTGAGCCCACGTGCCACAGCTACTGAAGCCCACGTGCCTAGAGCCCGTGCTCCACAACAAGGGAAGCCACCATGATGAGAAGCCTGCACACTGCAGTGAAGAGTAGCCCCTGCTCGCCACAACTAGAGAAAGCCCGTGTGCAGCAACGAAGACCCAATGCAGCCAAAAATAAATAAATAAATAAATTTATAAAAAAAAAAAAGCTTGGAAGTTCCTCTTTTTTGGCATCAATTCAAAGGAAAATACTGCTACACATTTGCTTTTCGATATGGAGATTACTACGTTCTGATCTACATAGTGACTGATTCTATTTCAAGTGGGTTTCAATTGATAGCTATAAGGATAAAAGCAACTAAGAGAAAAACAATAAATGTATAGACAACTTCTTAAGGTTTCTTTTGTAATTATTTCACTTTGGGAGTTAAAAATAGGAAAATAAATATCAATTGTGTTCATAAGCTCATTAGAAAAAATAACAACTTTGTGCTGAAGACAATTGACCTGACTACAAGAATGTTTTGGTGCCAACAGTTTCTAAGCTTTGTTTCCCAGTTGAGCCACAGTATTAGAAACCTGACTTGTAAAGAGTAGGTCCTGAGGGAAATGGAATTCCCTCTTTTAATGAAGCAGCCATGGAGAAGATAGACCAGCCAGGAGCAGGGCTCCACTCCTGATTATAGAAGCAAAGAAGGAATCACTGAAGAAGAACTGAGGCCTGGTCAAAGAAAACCCAGCAGTGTATGTCCTGCTTACTCAAGGACACAGAAAACCCACCTCACCCTTTTGGCTTTTGTTAGAACAGGGATCCTTGACAAAGATGCAGCTGCAATCAGTAATATCCATCACCATTCCCACCTATTTCACTAAATTAAGCTTAATTCATGAAAATACCCTCCCTAGGACCAGGGGTGCAAAATTAGGAGAACTGGTTCTCTTTTAGTTTTCCTTCTTTTCATTGCACCAGTAAATCAACTTAAAAAAACAAACAAACAAAAAACCTATGAGAAGGATTCATTCAAATGAGTTCAAGAGGGAGGGAGTAGCATAAACTTCCTACTTCCTACTAGAAAAATGGTACAGATGAACCTATTTCCAGGGCAAGAATAGAGGTGCAGACGTAGAGTACAGACATGGGGACACAGTGGGGGAAGGCGAGGGTGGGATGAATTGGGAGATTAGGATTGACATATATACACTACCATGTGTAAAACAGATAGCTAATGGGAACCTACTGTAAAGCACAAGAAGCTCAGCTCTTGCTCTGTGATGACCTAGATGCGTGGGATGGGGGTGTGAGGGGGTGGGAGGGAGGTCCAAGAGGGAGGGATTCGCTTTGTTGTACAGCAGAAACTAACACAACATTGTAAAGCGATTATACTCCAATAAAAAAAATTTAACTTCTTGCTCTACAGCAGTTAAAAAAAAAAATTGCTCTAGCACAGGAAATTCCCTGGTGGTCCAGTGGTTAGGACTCTGTGTTTTCACTGCCAAGAGTGCGGGTTTGAACCCTGTTCAAGGAACTAAGATCTCACAAGGTGCAGCCAAATAAATTTTTTTAAAAATTGCTCTAGCATATTCAGTGGTCATCTTTAAAATTCCTTCACAATGTGCATAAGTGAGTTAATCTTGACTAGAACATTATCAGTTTTAGTGTTTATTCTAAACAGTTTTACTGAAAGTTATTTTAAATATGAGTAATATAAACTTTAAAGAGTCATTGATAAAAGTATCAATTTTGTCTAGATGGCAGTGTAAAGTGTAAGTACTCCTGTGATACCAGGATTAAAAGTCACTATAGTGCCTGGGATGGTGATTCACACATAATGTTGTGGATCCAGTATCCATAATTGAAAGAATATCTAAATCCATATTAAGACTGACATGAAGTTTAGTAAAATATGTTGAATATTCAGTTTCCCCCAGATGAATGCTTCAAGAAAGAATGGAAGATTTTTGGAGCCTAAGGGAAAGGGAAATTTCTACTGTAGCCCACGCAGTAGATACTTCTGTTTTATAGGTGCTTGTTTTGTTTTATTTTGTTGCTATGTGTTTAAAGTGTGTGATATTGTTAAATTATTATGGCTGAAACGTTTTCTATAAAAAAAAATTCTCCTAGGGAGGGCTAAGGAAAACTCCCAATAAGTTCGAAAAGCTGAGAAATTCAAACAAGCAGGTATTGAGTAGCAGCTGGTCTCAGGATCTGTCACTCTCTCTGTTCAGCAAGTAAGTGACAATACACAAATGAGTGACAGATTTCTTTACCTGCCCAAGCCTCCAGGGCCTTCCATCTACCCTATGTAAAATTTCAAGCTCTACATATGACTTGCAGATCCTGTCAGGCTCTGACCTCCGTCTCCTCTTCCATCCCAAGATCTATATATTTATTAAGATATATATTCCCAACAAAATGTTTCCATGTTCAATAATAATTTATCAATATTTATAGGAAATTTCCTGGTGGTCCAGTGGTTAGGACCCTGTGCTTCCAATGCAGGGGTCATGGGTTCCATCCCTGGTCGGGGAACAAAGATCCCACAAGCCACATGGCGCAGCCAAAAAAAAGAAAAAAATATAATTATGTTGTTTCACTAATCAATTGTGTAATAATAATGACTATAATGCAACATAATCCAGAATAGAAATATTAATGTTTGAAGCCTTATGGCCGAAGTAATTTTTTTTAATTCAATTTCAATTTAATAGACATAATTTATTTAAAGTATAATAGGCTGATCAATAAAAGATTTTCAAGCAAAAGCATATATTACATTAGGATGACATGATGTGGGATAAATGGAATAGAACTATGTATTTTAGGAGAAAAGAAATAATATAAAAATTCTTATAGTTAAAGAAGAGCTTGTCAAGTTTGAGTCAATTGTAGTACATCATCATATTTCTAGAACCTAAAACAATGTGTGTTTATTATTCAATGAACCAGAGATATCCTCTAAACGCAGACTGAAAAAGAGAAATAAAATAATGGAAGAAGCAGAAGGGCAGTAATCACTGTGTGCTCCAGGCTAGCCAAACAGAGCAAAAACGTGTTAGAAGCAAGAATTTAACTTTGAATCATAGAGTTCCAGGTGACAGTGGAGAACTAGGTCTAAAATGAACACATCAAAATGAAGAGTCTTAGAGATAAATCACAAAAAGCATTTAGAACTATGCCTGGCATATGGCAAATCCTCATAAATATTTGCCATCCTTATTATTTTATCACATCATTATCATTATCAGTGGCCTCAGCCTATCTGGACTGCACCTAAGCATTCTCAGCAACTGGGAAATTTCCGAAGGACATTTTCAGTCTTCAGTCTTTAAGTGGACTCCCCTGTGCCACTTGACTGCCCCCCTTCTTGACTCCCATGACACTCACACCTGTTTCTATTTTGAAAATTCTGGTCACTATGTAATTCTTGTATAATTATATTTTCTTTTTCATAAGCTACCTACTGCCCTACACTTCCATCCTCAGCTCATCTCTCTTCTTAGCCTATATATTCTCTCTGAGTGATGGGTTCAACAACCCCTTTGGATCATTTCTAAGTCTGTTTATCCAGCTTTACCCTGTCCTCAAACCTCTGAGCCACATGTCCATTCGGAGCAGATTTGGATGCTCCTCGTGGACAAAATGCATTCACCATTTTGCTCCCCAAAATTTTCTTACCTTCTCTCGGCTCTGTTAGCTAGTAGCACAGGCATTTCCCCCCTCACCAAAAGGAAAGATCTAGCATATATCCATTGCTTCTCTTCTTCTGTCAGCACTACTTCCTCTTATCATTAAGTCCTTCTCATATTACTCCTAGAACATTTGTTAATGCAGACCTCTCCTCCTCCCCATTCCTTTCATGTCACTGCTCTTGTTCAGGCCCCACAATCTCTCAACTGGACTACTGTAATGGCTTGTTAACTGGTCTCCCCAGCTGTAATCTGCCCTCAAATCCACACTCCCTGACCATGTCTGTCTCCCTTAAATATTATTCAGTGGTATCTTATCCAGCAAAGGATCAAGAATAAGCCCTTTAACACCACACTTGAGGGCCCCCATTTCCTCACCTCTGTCTCTTCCAACACAATGTGCCATATCATGCTCCAGAAAGATGAAACTGTGTGCAATCTTTACTTTGCTTGATCCTTTTCCTGAAATGTTTGGCCCACACTTTTTATCTTAGATAATTCATATTCATTTATGCCAAGAAGCCTTTCCTGACCTCATCAGTCTGAGAGCTAAGGGTCTTGATGTATACTTCCTAATTATCTGTACAATATTTTTACCTATATATCCATATCTGTAGGTCTTCTATTAGACTATGATCCCAGTAGGACATGAATTTTGTCTTACACAAAGACAAAATTTTGTCTGTTTATCCCCAGCACCTTATCACAGTGCTTCAGCTATAGTCGCTGCACAGTGAATGTTGAACAAGACTGAAGTTTTGAGTAATTGCACACAATTCAGGGCCATACTTGGGTAAACAAACAGGATGAAATAGTTGTTTCCCGGTGGAACTTAAAATCTGTTTTAAATGAGGCTTCACCAAGAACCTAAAAGGGAAATGTAAGAAGGAAAATGCAAAGGCTTACAAAGAATTCTAAAATAATACAAATCTAGTTACGGATTGTCCAGACACATCAATTTTTTTCTATTTCACCTTTATCAAGTTTCAATGCTAGTTTCAGGTTCCCTACACAGAAAGACTGAATTAAATAGAGGTTTAAAATATGCCATGCTCTCTCTCATCTCCATGCCTTTACCCACGGTGCTTAACTTTCACAATTTTCTTCACCAGGTTAACCTATATGTCTCCAGTCTCAGCTCATCTGTATGTCTAAGGAAAGATGCCACAATAGTTAAATGCAAAAGGCATTTCAAAAAACAGTATATATACTTTGATTCTGTCTAAATATATATTTGTCTCTGTGTATATTCAATCCAAATGTATCCTTTTTTTTACACAAAAATATTCAAAAGGGTACATTATCTACCTCTGGGAAGTGGGATGGAAGAAGGACTGGTTCAGAGAATTTTTACCTCACCTTCATGATATTTGGGAAGAGTTCATATTTCACTTCTGTGACGTCTGACTGGACCTGCCCAGACTGGGTTAGGTGCTCCTCGTTTCTGCTCCACAGCATCCTGGACAAACTCTGGAGCATAGCAACATCCCAACGAGTTTTTATAGTATGTTATTCGAGTATCCGTGCCACTACCTACAAGCTTTTTGAAAGTAAAATTTATTTCTGTACTCCGAACTGGTACCTGACATATAATAGAAATTGTTTTTATATTCTAGAAATTCAACAGATTTCAACAAATATGAACAACTGAATTGAATTCTCCATGACTATCAATCCTGGTACTCTTTTTCAGGAACAGAAGTGGTCAGTTTGACAAGAAAAAAGTGCTCAAAGTTTTGAAATTCAAGTTTTTTTAGATACATCCCAAGATAAGAAAACTCTCTATATTCAGTCAAATTTGCAAACAGCTTTCCAAAATTCAGGATACTTGCTCTTATATCCTTGTCAAAAATATACCAACCCACTGAAAATAGGTATTCAAACAATTACTTATACATGAAATGTTCATAGCAGCACTATTCGCAAGAGCCAAAAGGTAGACACAACCCAAATGTGGATGTATGGATAAACAAATTATGGTGTATTCATTCAATGGAATATTATTCAGCTTTAAAAAGGAATGAAGTACTGATGCATGCTACAACATGGATGGACCTCATAAACATTACTCTAAGTGGAGGAAGCCAGACACAGAATATCATATATTGTATGACCCTATTTAAATTAAATAACTAAAATAGATAAATCCATAGAAACAGAAAGCAGACTGGCAGTCACCAGAATATGGGGGATGGTGGGGAAAACAAAGAGTATTCAGGGTTTCCTCTTGGCATGAAAAAAAAGCATTTTGGAACTATATAGATAGAAGTCATGGTTGCACAACATTGTGAATATATTAAATGCCACTGAATTGTTCACTTTAACAAGGTCAATTTTATGCTACGCGAATTTTACCTCAATGAAGAAAAAACATGCCAACTGCTTATGACTTAGAAGTACTTACATAAGGGCTAATTTTATGTCTTTACCATCATACACCAAGTATTTAAAGGGAGGGAAGTTAACATGTGATGTAAGTCTTATTCATTAATGGATAGCTAAATTTTCATGAGTATATTCTATTTCTGTCCAGTTTTAAAGGTTTGAGGGAGATGACAAAAAAAGAACTACTGGGAGAGAAGGTCTATAGCAATTAATTTTTGGTATGTCCTAACTATAAAAACAAATTAGACGAATTTGCAAGGTTCATTTTTCTGCAGCTCTTAAATTTGTTTTTAAAAGCTAAATTTAGCTGAGCTCTTTCTGATAACAATCAGAATTAATTCTTTTATAATTATTAAATAATCTATCTCTATATGTGCTATAAACTTGAAACTAAAAATAGATGATGCAAGAATATGAAACTTAGATTCCTTGAGAATGATGTAATCACATTTGTTTGGATTCAGCTATTAATGTTATCCCAGATGGCACTGCCTTTGCTGTCATTTCCATGAGAAAATGGAAATGATTTTTCCATATGGAAAATGTTAAGGATTTTTAGTACAAAATAAAATACATACTTTGTTAATAATACTGAATGGTATCTTAATGACGTGGAATAGTAAATGCAATTCCTTATATGCTTACCTTATGAAAATTACTTAGGCTTAATAGAGGGTTGCACAGGAATGCACAGTGCATAGTAAGGTGATTTTAAAATGTATGATAGAATTTCTAGAAATACTATTAATATCCCAAGGGAAACTGTACAACTTATGGTTTCAATTAAGCTCAGCTCAACAATATTGACCCTCTATTATATGCTGAACATTGTAAAAGGGGAGAAAAAGATAGTAAAAAGAGAATTACTACCTTTAAGAAACTCACAGTCTGATGAGAGCCATAGAATCCAAACAAGTTGTAACTAGATAGTTTTATGTATAATAAAGTATGGACATATTACAAAAGTAGTACAAGGAAGGCAGTAATGAGCTCAGTTTGGAGAAATTAGAAGGAATGGTACATGAACTGGCCTTAGTAGAATGAATAGGAGTTCAAGGGGTGAACAAGCTCGAAAAAATTTTTCAGATGGTCTAGGCATATAAAACAACTTTGTCATCTTCAGAGAACAACAACCAATTTAATACTGAAGGAAGAGGAAGAAGAGGAGGGTGTGGGAAGAAAAGAAGGGGGAAAAAAGAAGGGGAGGGGAAAGAGGATGGAAGAAAAAGAGAAGCAGAAAAGGAAGAAGTTAAGAATTGAGAAGTGGCAGAAAATGAGGTGGGAGAAACAGATTGGGACCAAATTAGGAAGGGCTTTGTTGAGCTTGAACTACCTCTTCTAAGCATCAGGGAGTTACTGAAGGAACTCACCTAGGGAATGATATGGTCAGACTGAAATGTGGAAAGGTCACTCTGGTAACAATATGGAAAAACTGCAGGGGCAAGTCTGAAATCAGGAGGATCAAATAACAACCTACTGCTATAGTTCAGTCTGGAGATGACTAGAGATTGAACTAACATAAGGCCATTGGTGACACAACAGAGAAGACAGACTTGAGATACGTGAGTGACCACTTGGGTACTGACGGTGGGACAGCACAGGAAGTGCCAAATAACTTAGAGTTTTCTGGACTTTGGATAGTGGTGGTGGCATATCTAATGCAGACAGGAAAAGAAAAGTGCAATAGTTTCAAGGGAGAGAAAGGGGAGCCACATTGCTCAATTCCGGATATACTGACTGAGGGACTTATTAGACCTCCAGCTGAAAATACATATTTAGGGTTATTCATTTTTAAATAATAATTTAAGACAGAGATAGATGACATTATCCAGGGAGAGAATATAATGAGAAGAGAAGTAAAGAGAAAACCAAACTCAATCATATTTCAAGTAAGGGTTACTCTAAAGAAAATATCACAGAAATAGTAGGAAATCCAGAAGAGCATGATGTCATGGAAAACGTGGGAGGAAATACTTTCAAGGAGAAAATAATCAACACTGTTAAATGCCAGAGAAAAACTAAGTAAAATAGAGACTGAAAAATGTTCATTGGATTTGGCAACTATGAGGTGAAAAGTAATATAGTGGTAGTTTCAGCAGAATTCAGATGGTAAATTAAGGGCAAGGAAACAAAGGTAGTTTCTTTTATCCATTTATTATTTTATTTATTTAATCAAATTTTTATGCTTTATTTTATAAAGGTATTATTCCAGTAAGATGTTAAAGAAGGACAGAAATAAAAGAGGTATTCACCATAGGAAAAACGTTTCAAAGAGGGTTTTAGGCTTCTTTTTAATGTTTTTAATGTCAGTTCAGTCTTTGTTTTAAGAAAATATAATCACTGACAGGTTGACCTCTAAAATTCTCCTAGTAGCAGGACAATCACTGCTGAAATTTTTGAAGCGTTTTAAAACAGAAACTATAAAATTTTAGGAAATCCTTTGCAGCAGAGAAACAGACATCGGAGAGCAGGGCACCCTAATAACTTCACATACTGGCATGAACAGCAAATGAATGCCTTCAGAGGTGCTACATATCAAGAAGCTGTTGACACCATGGAGGTGGTAACACGTGGTGGTTAAGAACAGCTCTGGAATCCATCTGTCCAGGTTCAAGGCCTGGCTCTACCACTTTCTCTCTCTGCGACCTTGCCTAATTTACCTGTGATCTTGCCCAAGTTAATTACATTGTCTTCAGTCTCAGTTTTCTCACCTGTAAAATGGAGACAATAACTCAATCTACATAATAAAGTTCTGCCAGGAGTAAGTGAGACAACATTTCTCTGGCATTAAGTGATTAGAATGATGATGTTGATTTGGTATATTTTGCTAGATGGTGATGATGTTGATTATACATAGTTTGTAAAATCTTATTTAAAGCTATGAAACTGGATGAGACCATGAAGGCAATGACAGTAAACAGAAAAGAGAAGAGGTCTAAAGACTGTTCCAGGGCTATAAGCTATTAGGATCTTGAGGAAGAACCAGCAAAGGAGACTAAATTAGAGCAGCCAGTTAAGTAGGAGGAAAACTTAGAGAGTAGACTCACGGAAGCAAAGGGCAGAAAGTGTTTCAAGAAGGAGAGGATAATTGAGTTAAACAATACTAATAAGTCAAATAAAACGAAGACTGAGAATTGATCACTGGATTTAGCAAAGTGGAAATCTTTGACCTTGACAAGAGCAGGTTGGTGGACCTTTATGTCCTATGTTAACATGTGTATGGCCTTGATCACTTACGTGCAAGCCACTGACTAGTATAGATTTTTGCTCATTACAGAATATGATCCAAATAGGGACAATGAAATGTGGCTGATGTTTGCTGGGGACTTCTGCAAAAGATGTTTACATGCTGTTCTCAGAAAGCCAATGGAAAGATACACGTTCTGCCACTGGATGTGACCAAGAAAATGAGTATCACTGGGAATTGTTGGCAGACATTTTACAATCTTGAGAAGTAGTTGTTTTGCCACAGAGGAATAGATAGAAGCCAGGCAGAAAAATAAGTCACTAATGACATAACTGAATTACCAGTTATCTGAAGTTCAATAGACCTCTATTTATCCTCCCCGAAGTCTGCTTGGCTCAAGATAGCTATAATAGTAAATAAATTCCATGTTTTATATAAGCCATATTAGATTTTTCTGTTACTTGCAAAACAGATATTCCTAACAGTGCAATTTATCAAGGCTCAAATTACATGAGCTGGGTCAGGGGAGAGGCACTGGTTACTGTAAGGATTCTGGACAGTCAAAAAAAATAACTCCCACCACAATCTATATATTACACATGACCAAATCCTGCTCTTTTTCATTTCTGTTTACTTCCCCATTTTAAAGACATTCTAATGATTTATAAAATTAATTAATTGATTTTTTAAAAACTAGAATTCTGTTCTGAGAGGATTCTGGGAAAGATAGCAATCAAATCTAAATGTCTTATTTCCTATCTATTCCTAATTTGAATCTATTTGCCTATCTTAAGTCAAGCAGCAGTTGGTGATGGTGAGCCACTGAGTATAAGTAAGATACTGAGTTCTGAAAAGGCCTTGGCAGAGGAAATAATGTTGGACCCTTTCCAACGTGGGGCAAGCATGAGTCTGAAAACCAAACTCAGAGACCCTCAAGATGAAGTTCACACTTGGTGAATGCTGGGGAAAGCTTCAAAGTTCTGTGCACCCCCAAGCATCGAAGGTTGACGTGGTCTCTTGTTACATTTCTTAGCCTGACTAAGGAATAGGCTAAAATTTCAATATTTCTGAGGGCAGGAAAGTGTGAGTGGAAAGAGGAGCAGGAAGATTCTCTCTGCTGTCTGGATAGAGTCTGGCTGTCTACCTGCTGTACAATCCTCCAGAGAGTTAGACACAGGATGCCTTGCTTATCAGTAATGAAACCACTAACACTCCAAGGTCTGTACTCAACTCCACACCAAGAAAAATAACAACCTGAAAGAGAAAGATCAAATATAGGTTGCCAGTGAAATACAGCTCCTGGGGAGATTAATGACAAGTTGAACAAAAAAACTGGCAGAGAACTTTAGTACAGCACACACACACACAATCTAAATATGTATTTAAATCTAAATAGATAATGGTAGACTCTATGGGAATGAGTTTTTAAAAGTACTAAATAAGAATTCTTAAAATGATAGTCTAATGAGTTTAGAAGTGTTTACCTCAGCAAAACCTAGAAATTAGGGACAGGGCAAGGTGGGATTGAGGTGAAGAGACTGGGGAATAAAAACAATCCAAATTTCTCATCTGGTGGGATGCAGTGGAGAAGATAAGCAAGTGAAAGTATGCTTACGGGCATATCTTGTCGGAGTCAGTGGGATAATAATTAGAAGTGGAATGCCTTCATAGAAAAAAAGGCCGGTCTCTCCTTTCACAATGTATACGTGTATCAAAGAATCACATTGTACACTTTAAATATATTACAGCTTTATTTGTCAATTATACCTCAATAAAGCTAAAAAAAAAGAGCAAGAGAAAACAGAGAGGAGGGAGAAAGAAAACAAGAGTCTAGTGAAGTATTAATTTCTTCATCCTGCTGTACCTTTTGTACTTCTCTGTTCTGAGTCAATATAGCTCCTCCTGTGCTTAAGTTTGGGGACAAAAAACCTAGGTATCTCGTTTTTAAACAGTAGTAGCAGAGAAATATGTGTCTGACTTCGAGTAGCCGAATAGGAGTGCTTAAAGTGGTGAAGGGGAATGGAAAGAATAGTAACCTGAACAAACCAGGGAAATAAGAATAAATTGCAAACAGTAAAGTAAAATAAGAGGAAAAATTACGGAAACAAATGAAAAGTATCAGACGATATGCACAATGTCAATGGACCATACACTTCAATTAAAAGGTTCAGTCATGTAACCAGAGGGCAGACAGCAGAAGCACGAAGAA
This sequence comes from Mesoplodon densirostris, assembly GCF_025265405.1. Lineage (NCBI taxonomy): Eukaryota > Metazoa > Chordata > Mammalia > Artiodactyla > Ziphiidae > Mesoplodon > Mesoplodon densirostris. The sequence continues at coordinate 85,600,395 of NC_082661.1, read as the reverse complement.
CTATAATCCTGCAGCCTGTGGAAAAAAAACCACATTCACAGAAGGATAGACAAGATGAAAAGTCAGAGGGCTAAGTATCAGATGAAGGAACAAGATAAAACCACAGAAAAACAACTAAATAAAGTGGAGATAGGCAACCTTCCAGAAAAAGAATTCAGAATAATGAGAGTGAAGATGATCCAGGACCTTGGAAAAAGAATGGAGGCAGGGCTTCCCTGGTGGCGCAGTGGTTGAGAGTCCGCCTGCCGATGCAGGGGACATGGGTTCGTGCCCCAGTCTGGGAAGATCACACATGCCGCGGAGCTGCTAGGCCCGTGAGCCATGGCCGCTGAGTCTGCGCATCCGGAGCCTGTGCTCCGCAATGGGAGAGGCCACAACAGTGAGAGGCCCACGTACCGCAAAAAAAAAAAAAAAAAAAAAAAAAAAGAATGGAGGCAAAGATCGAGAAGATGCAAAAAATGTTTAACAAAGACCTAGAAGAATTAAAGAACAAACAAACAGAGATGAACAATACAATAACTGAAATGAAAACTACATTAGAAGGAATCAATAGCAGAATAAATGAGGCAGAAGAATGGATAAGTGACCTGGAAGAATAGTGGAATTCACTGCCATGGAACAGTAAAAAGAAAAAAGAATGAAAAGAAATGAAGACAGCCTAAGAGACCTCTGGGACAACATTAAACGCAACAACATTCACATTACAGGGGTCCCAGAAGGAGAAGAGAGAGAAAGGACCCAAGAAAATATTTCAAGAGATCATAGTCTAAAACTTCCCTAACATGGGAAAGGAAATAGCCACCCAATTCTAGGAATCACAGCGAGTCCCTTACAGGATAAACCCAAGGAAAAACACACCAAGACACATAGTGATCAAACTGGCAAAAATTAAAGACAAAGAAAAATTATTGAAAGCAGCAAGGGAAAAATGACAACCTACAAGGGAACTCCTATAAGGTTAACAGCTGATTTCTCAGCAGAAACTCTACAAGCCAGAAGGGAGTGGCATGATATACTTAAAGGGATGAAAGGGAAGAACTGACAACCAAAATTACTCTACCCGGCAAGGATCTCACCCAGATTCGATGGAGAAGTCAAAAGCTTTACAGACAAGCAAAAGCTAAGAGAATTCAGCACCACCAAACGGGCTCTGCAACAAATACTAAACGAACTTCTCTAAGTGGGAAACACAAGAGAAGAAAAGGACCTGCAAAAACAAACCCAAAACAATTAAGAAAATAGTAATAGGATCATACATATCAATAATTACCTTAAATGTGAATGGATTAAATGCTCCAACCAAAAGACACAGGCTTGCTGAATGGATACAAAAACAAGACCCATATATATGCTGTATACAAGAGACCAACTTAAGACCTAGGGACACGTACAGAATGAAAGTGAAGGGACGGAAAAAGATATTCCATGCAAATGAAAATCAAAAGAAAGCTGGAGTAGCAATTCTCATATCAGACAAAATAGACTTCAAAACAAAGACTATTACAAGAGACAAAGAAGGACACTACATAACGATCAAGGGATCAATCCAAGAAGAAGATATAACAATTATAAATATATATGCACCCAACATAGGAGCACTTCAACACATAAGGCAACTGCTAACAGCTATAAAAGAGGAAATTGACAATAACACAATAATAGTGGGAGACTTTAACACCTCACTTACACCAATGGACAGATCATCCAAACAGAAAATTAATAAGGAAACACAAGCTTTAAATGACACAACAGACCAGATAGATTTAATTGATATTTATAGGACATTCCATCCAAAAACAGCAGATTACACTTTCTTCTCAAGTGTGCATGGAACATTCTCCAGGATCAGTCACATCTTGGATCACAAATCAAGCCTCAGTAAATTTAAGAAAATTGAAATCATATCAAGCATCTTTTCTGACCACAACGCAATGAGATTACAAATCAATCACAGGGATAAAATCGTAAAAAATGGGGCTTCCCTGGTGGCGCAGTGGTTGGGGGTCTGCCTGCCGATGCAGGGGGCGCGGGTTTGTGCTCCGGTCTGGGAGGATCCCATGTGCCGCGGAGCGGCTGGGCTCGTGAGCCATGGCTGCTGGGCCTGCGTGTTCGGAGCCTGTGCTCCGCGACGGGAGGGGCCGCAGCAGTGAGAGGCCAGCATACCGCAAAAAAAAAAAAAAAAAAAGTAAAAAACACAAACACATGGAGGCTAAACAATATGTCACTAAATAACCAAGAGATTACTGAAGAAATCAAAGAGGAAATCAAAAAATATGTAGAGACAAATGACAATGAAAACACGACAATCCAAAACCTATGGGATGCAGCAAAAGCAGTTGTAAGAGGGAAGTTTATAGCAATACAATCCTACCTCAAGAAACAACAAACATCTCAAATAAACAATGTAACCTTACACCTAAAGGAACTAGAGAAACAAGAGCAAATGAAACCCAAAGTTAGTAGAAGGAAAGAAATCATAAAGATCAGAGCAGAAATAAATGAAATAGAAACAAACACACAATAGCAAAGATCAATAAAACTAAAAGCTGGTTCTTTGAGAAGATAAATTTATAAACCATTAGCCAGATGCATTAAGAAAAAGAGGGAGAGGACTCAAATCAATAAAGTTAGAAATGAAAAAGAAGTTACAACAGACACCACAGAAATACAAAGCATCCTAAGAGACTACTACAAGCAACGCTATGCCAATAAAATGGACAACCTGGAAGAAATGGACAAATTCTTAGAGAGGTACAACCTTCCAAGACTGAACCAGGAAGAAACAGAAAATATGAACAGACCAATCACAAGGAATGAAATTGAAACAGTGATTAAAAATCTTCCAACAAACAAAAGCCCAGGACCAGATGGCTTCACAGGTGAATTCTATCAAACATTTAGAGAAGAGCTAACACCTATCCTTCTCAAACTCTCCCAAAATATAGCAGAGGGAGGAACACTCCCAGACTCATTCTATGAGGCCACCATCACCCTGATACCAAAACCAGACAAAGATACTACAAAAAAAGAAAATTACAGACCAATATCACTGATGAATATAGATGCAAAAATCGTCAACAAAATACTAGCAAACAGAATCCAACAACACATTAAAAGGATCATAAACCATGATCAAGTGAGATTTATCCCACAGATGCAAGGATTCTTCAATATACGCAAGTCAAAAATGTGATACACCATATTAACAAATTGAAGAAGAAAAACCATATGATCTCAACAGATGCCAAAAAAACTTTTGATAAAGTTCAACACCCATTTGTGAGAAAAACTCCCCAGAAAGTTGGCATAGAGGGAAGCTACCTCAACATAATAAAGGCCATATTCGACAAACCCACAGCAAACATCATTCTCAATGGTGAAAAACTGAAAGCATCTCCTCTAAGATCAGGAACAAGTCAAGGATGTCCACTCTCACCACTATTATTCAACATCATTTTGGAAGTCCTAACCACAGCAATCAGAGAAGAAAAAGAAAGTAAAGGAATACAAATTGGAAAAGAAGAAGTAAAACTGTCACTGTTTGCAGATGACATGATACTATACATAGAGAATCCTAAAGATGCTACCAGAAAACTACTAGAGCTAATCAGTGAATCTGGTAAAGTTGCAGCATACAAAGTGAATGCACAGAAATCTCTTGCATTCTTATACACTAATGATGAAAAATCTGTAAGAGAAGTTAAGGAAACACTCCCATTTACCATTGTAACAAAAATAATAAAATACCTAGGAATAAACCTACCAAGGGAGACAAAGGATCAGTATGCAGAAAAAAATAAGACACTGATGAAAGAAATTAAAGATGATACCAATGGATGGAGAGATATACCACTTTCTTGGATTGATAGAATCAATACTGTGAAAATGACTATACTACCCAAAGCAATCTACAGATTCAATGAAATCCTTATCAAATTACCAATGGCTTTTTTTTTTTTTTTTTGCGGTACACGGGTCTCTCACTGTTGTGGCCTCTCCCATTGCGGAGCACAGGCTCTGGACGCGCAGGCTCAGCGGCCATGGCTCACGGGCCTAGCCTCTCCGCGGCGTGCGGGATCTTCCCGGACCAGGGCACGAACCCGTGTCCCCTGCATCGGCAGGTGGACTCTCAACCACTGTGCCACCAGGGAAGCCCACCAATGGCATATTTTACAGAACTAGACCAAAACAATGTTAAAATTTGTATGGAGACCAAAAGACCCCAAATAGCCAAAGCGGTCGTGATGGAAAAAAACAGAGCTGGAGGAATCAGACTTTCTGACTTCAGACTATACTACAAAGATACAGTAATCAAGACAACATGGTACTGGCACAAAAACAGAAATATAGATCAGTGGAACAGGATAGAAAGCCCAGAGATAAACCCACACACCTATGGTCAACTAATCTATGACAAAGAAGACAAGGATATACAATGGAGAAAACACAGTCCCCTCAAAAGTGGTGCTGGGAAAACTGGACAGCTACATGTAAAAGAATGAAATTAGAACACTCCCTAACACCATACACAAAAATAAGCTCAAAATGGATTAGAGACCTAAATGTAAGACAAGACCCTATAAAACTCTTAGAGAAAAACACAGGAAGAATACTCTTTGACATAAATCATAGCAAGGTCTTTTTTGATCCACCTCTAGAGTAATGGAAATAAAAACAAAAATAAACAAATGGAACCTAATGAATCTTCAAAGCTTTTGCACAGCAAAGGAAACTACAAACACGATGAAAAGACAACCCTCAGAATGGGAGAAAATATTTGCAAAGGAAGCAATGGACAAAGGATTATCTCCAAAATATACAAACAGCTCATGCAGCTCAATACTAAAAAAACAAACAACCCAGTCAAAAAATGGGCAGAAGACGCAAATAGACATTTCTCCAAAGAAGACATACAGATGGCCAAGAAGCACATGAAAAGCTGCTCAACATCACTAATCATCAGAGAAATGCCAATCAAAACTACAATGAGGTATCACCTCACACCAGTTAGAATGGGCATCATCAGAAAATCTACAAACAACAAATGCTGGAGAGGGTGTGGAGAAAAGCGAACCCTCTTGCACTGCTGGTGGGAATGTAAATTGATACAACCACTATGGAGAACAGTATGGAGGTTCCTTAATAAACTACAAATAGGGCTTCCCTGGTGGCGTGGTGGTTGAGAGTCCACCTGCCGATGCAGGGGATGCGGGTTCGTGCCCCGGTCCAGGAGGATTCCACGTGCTGCGGAGCAGCTGGGCCCGTAAGCCATGGCCGCTGGGCCTGCGCGTCCGGAGCCTGTGCTCCGCAACGGGAGAGGCCACAACAGTGAGAGGCCCACGTACCGCCAAAAACAAAAACAAAAACAAAAACAAACTTCAAATAGAACTACCATATGACCCAGCAATCCCACTACTGGGCATACCCTGAGAAAACCATAATTCAAAAAGAGTCATGTACCAAAATGTTCATTGAAGCTCTATTTACAATAGCCAGGAGATGGAAGCAACCTAAGTGTCCATCATCAGATGAATGGATAAAGAAGATGTGGCTCATATACACAATGGAATATTACTCAGCCATGAAAAGAAACGAAATTGAGTTATTTGTAGTGAGGTGGATGGACCTAGAGTCTGTCATACAGAGTGAAGTAAGTCAGAAAGAGCATAACAAATACAGTATGCTAACACATATATATGGAATCTAAGGGAAAAAAATGTCATGAAGAACCTAGGGGTAAGATGGGAATAAAGACACAGACCCACTAGAGAATGGACTTGAGGATACGGGGAGGGGGAAGGGTAAGCTGTGACAAAGTGAGAGAGTGGTATGGACATATATACGCTACCAAACGTAAAATAGATAGCGAGTGGGAAGCAGCCGCATGGCACAGGGAGATCAGCTCGGTGCTTTGTGACCACCTAGAGGGGTGGGATAGGGAGGGTGGGAAGGAAGGAGACGCAAGTGAGAAGAAATATGGGAACATATGTATATGTATAACTGATTCACTTTGTTATAAAGCAGAAACTAACACACCATTGTAAAGCAATTATACTCCAATAAAGATGTTAAAAAAAAAAAGACACATGCACCCCAATGTTCACTGCAGCCCTTTTTACAATAGCCAGGACATGGAAGCAAACTAAATGTCCATTGACAGATGAATGGATAAAGAAGAGTGGTACATATATACAATACAATTACTTAGCCATAAAAAGGAACGAAATTGGGTCATTTGTAGAGGCGTGGATGGATCTAGAGACCGTCATACAGAGTCAAGCAAGTCAGAGAGAGAAAAACAAATATATATTAACATATATGTGGAACCTAGAAAAACGGTACAGATGAACCGTTTGCAGGGCAGAAATAGAGACACAAATGTAGAGAACAAACGTATGGACACCAAGGGGGGAACGTGGTGGGGGGGTGCGGGCTGGTGTTGTGATGAACTGGGAGATTGGGATTGACATGTATACACTAATATGTATGAAATGGATAACTCATAATAACCTGCTGTATAAAAAAATACATAAAATAAAATTCAAAACTTAAAAAAAAGCAAATACCAACTAAAACGTATCACTGTTAAAATTTTGCTAACTATCCTTCCCCAAGCATCCCCATTCATTTATTCATTCATTCCTTCATTCAGCAAATAATTTTTGAGTGCCTACTGTGTGCCCTGTGACTCACAGTCTGTGTCCTCAAGGTGCTTTTACTCTAGTCCTATGTCTGGTAGTAATAGTTTCAATGAAGAAAAATAAAGAAGGGTATTAACGTTAGAGAGTGAAGATGTTATTTTAGATGAGATCATCAAGGAAAATCCTTTATGATGTGGTAACATTTGAGCAAAGGTGTGGTGATGAGAGCAGGAAGATGGGGACATCTGGACAAAGGGGTCGGCTGTGCTATTAAAGTTGTGAGACGGGAGAGTATCTGACTAACAGTGAGGACAGAGGACCAGTGTCCCGAGGGAAGGGGAGAGTAGTGTGTCATGAGGTTAGAGAAGTTACAGGGGCCAGATTCTACTCTGATTGCAATGGAAAGCCGCCGGAGAGTATTGATTAGAGGAGGCTCGTGATCTGATTTCTTTTCAAAGACCCACTCCGGCTGCTGCTTGGGGGATGGACTGTAAGAAGGAAAGTGTGGAATAGGGAGAAGACTGTAGTTGGAATCGAGGTGAGAGCTGATGGTGCTTGGACTAGAGTGGAGCAGTGGAAGAAGTATATAAACATACAGGTATAGCCATGTACTTATACTATTTTACAGAAATGGCACCATATCTATGCTGTACGTGTGGTTCAAACTTTTCTTATTTACTCCTTTTTCTTTTGTTTGTCTCCCCATTACCTGATCTCTAGCCCACACCCCTCTGCTCCTTCCTTCCAGTAACTAACACAAGAAGCCAGCCAGATATGCAACCTTTCAAATTTATCTCCATTTTTATAAATCACACATGGAGGACTTTTTGATAAAGCCTTTATTTACAAAAACGGAATCATACTATCTTACTTTGCTGTGTGAATTGCCAATACTTTTGATAACATTTCTATTTGGTTGTTTGCCTTTTTCTTACTTTGAAGGCACGTTGCAAGTATTGACTCTTTTTGTATCATTTATTACAAACATTCTTTCTCATTTAGCATATGTATTCTGACTTTATGGTTTATGGTATTTTGCCATACTTTAACAATATTTTGCATAATAAATTATGTCTATCCATCTTATAGTTTCTTGGTTTCCTTTCTTTAAATCATCTCACCTTAGCCATACATATGTTCCAAATTTTCTTCTAAAATTTACTTGTTTTTGCTGATTAAAGTGTGAAATAAAAGTCTAATCAATACCCGATTTAATTCTTTACACAAACTCCATTTTGAGTACCCAAAATCTTGTTTTTCAGTTGGTTTCAGTTGTTTTTTAATTAATCATGCCACCCAGACGCCATTACCAAAGGTCAGCAATTTTTATGCCAGAAAGTGTTGGTCTCTCCTGTATAATGGTTACCTCTACGTATGTCTCCTTTCCTCTACTGCAATGTAAGCCCCTTGAGGACAGATTCTTGACATTTATCTTTATGTCCCTGTGCCGATTTTGAGTTTGTTTGCCCTCAGGTCCATTTCTTTCTTTTTTTGGGGGGGGGGGCGGGGGCCTCTCACTGTGTGGCCTCTCCCGTTGTGGAGCACAGGCTCTGGACACACAGGCTCAGTGGCCCTGGCTCACGGGCCCAGCAGCTCCGCGGCATGTGGGATCTTCCCAGACCGGGGCACGAACCCGTGTCCCCTGCATCGGCAGGCGGACTCTCAACCACTGCGCCACCAGGGAAGCCCCTTCAGGTCCATTTCTTATCTCCAGACTAGGAGACTCAAGAGGAAGAGGGCTAATGCCTGCTGCCTGCAATTCCCTGTTCCCTCATCAACTGCCTCCAGCTGGGTTCCATTAATAGGAAACACTAGGTGAGATTAAAGAGTGGGAGGAAGGGAGAAGCCAGGGCATTCCTCCTCTTCTGAGTCAGCCAGCATCTCTGGAGACAGCAACTCTCCTCCATGATCCCAGTTCTGTAACCCTGGCCCCCTAACCCCTATATGATCACCCTCTCCTTTTGCACACCTAGATGATAGCAGCTTCCTAATGTTGCCTTACTGTCCCCTGTTTGGCTTCTCAGCTCTTCCATCATCTAAGTAAATCAATTCTCAGCTTTAAATTCCCTATATTTACTTGATTCAGCCCTGATACATTCTCCAGTAATATTTAACTGTGCCTTAATCAGAAGAAAAGCTCAACTTTTTTTAAAGCAATGAATATCGTGATGGCCTTCCACACAGTAACACAATTACTGGGAACTGCTCATTCTTACCTATTCAACACCAAATGCAATATAATTGACCACACATTGCTAATTGAGTGTCACATAGCCACCAACTCCAGAAATACAGCATCCCGTTTCTCCATCACCACAAGCAATGATACCATCTTCATTCACAGATTCTGCAGACTCTGGATTTAGTTCATAATATCTCTGTTCTTCCTTGCCCTTCAATAGCATCTTTTCACTTATGATTCCACTAAATGTATAGATTATTAAAATCTTTCCTCTTTGGGCCTCCATGCTGTCAACTATCCAAACTGATCTGTCAAATTTATAAAGCCACCGATATCTCTTGAGAGCGCAGTATCTGCCAAACAGTATACAAACCGTAAGCTACAGGGTTACCATGATACAGTCTCTCTGAAATCTCAGTAAGCTGGTAATTATAATTCAGTGTGATAAAGGATGTTTTGGTAGGCAGAATTCTGAGATTCCCCAAAATCCCCTACCCCTGGTGTACATGCCTTGTACAATCCCTTCCCCTTAAGTATGGGCAGGATTTGTGAATATGAGGGGGAAGTCCCTCTCTTGATTAGGTTACATTATATGTCAAAGGTAATGGGTAGTCATTCCTGCGATTATGTAATGTTACATAAGACTGAGTCTTCGAAGACTGAGAAGAAAGATTCTCCTGCCGGTCTTGAAGAAGCAAACTGCCGCGTTGTAGAGAGGGCCATGTGTCAAGGATCTGACCTGAAAGTGGGCCCAGTTAACAGCTATTAAGAAAACAGGGACTTCAGTCTTACAGCTGTAAGGAAATGAATTCTGCCACAACACGAGGGAGCTTGGAAGCCTAATTCTCCCTAGTCAAGCCTCCAGATGAGGACACAGCCAGCCAACATCTTGATCTTGGCCTTAGATCCTGACCCACAGAAACTGTGAGAAAATAAAATTGTTTCAAGTGCTACATTTGTGGTAATTTGTTACACAGCAATAAACAATGAAAATAGATTTGACAGAGGTAACCAGAGGATATTAGGGCACAGAGGAAAAGACCTAGCCCAGCCCATGGTCAGGGATGACTTCCTGAAAGAAGACCAAAAGTTGAGACCTGAACACTCTGCCAGGGTTAGTCAAGCAAGGGGAGGGACGTAGAGAAAGGAGGGATCGAGAGATACTTCAGATAGAGAATCCTGTAAGTGTGTGTGTGTGTGTGTGTGTGTGTACGACAGAGAGAGAGAAGCACAGACTATAAAATCTTTCTCATTAGGTCTCTAGTAATTTTATCATAAATTTTACCATAATATCCTAGGTGCAGAGAACAGCTTCTTTGACTCACAGTAGGTCTTCTCCATCTGCTTCACATAACAACTGTTTCATCATCTCCAGGATGCCACGTTAAAGTACCTCCTTTTAGCCTCTACCCAGAATCTCACACCTCACCACCAACAGTGCATTTGTGTAACAACTGTGTGAACCTCCGTTCATGGTATCCTTGGCTTCTCGAGGGCTAGGACCACGTCCAGTTTATGTTCTGTCCTGTTTTAGTTTCTGTTATCATATCATAAACACCTGCTGGTTGGCTAACTTATTTTCTGGCAAGCAAGGCTTAATGATATCTGAGCTATTCAAAGTAGAAAGAAACCTCTCTCATCCCCAGCCCCCAGACCACCATTTAGGTCTTCTTCTCTCATGGGATATTGAGGGGTTTGGAAAAATGGATAATGGGCTAGGAATTTCATTTTTATCTTTGTTACCAATCAAGTGTATGTATAGTTAAGCTTTTCTGAGTGCACATTATGTGCCCAGCATTGTGTAAAGCACTTTACATGGATTACCTCATCCTGTGCTCACAACAAACCTATAGATAAATATAGTAGTATATTCCCCATTACACAGACAAGGAAACTAAAGGTTAGGGAGATTTAGTAAGTAGCAAAGCAGGGATACCAGCTCCAGCATTGTGCGTCTAGAGCACAGGCTCTCAATCACTATAGTATAGTGTTTCTTCAGGTCTCAACCTGGATATTACTCCACTCAGGAAGTCCTCCCTGACCACAGATGCACCCAAATGATTTTGGACATGGGAAGCTGTCTCCTCCTCAGGGGATTTTAAGTTCAGGCACAGAGCTGAATTGACACTGCTTGGATTTAATCACAGTTCTGCCATTTATAAACTCTGTAATCTTAATCCCTTGAGAAAATATGATTACTCTTATTCTGATCCCAAGAGAGCTGAAGCAGGTACGTATTCTTAGAGTAGTGCATTTCCTACTATCTGGAGACAAATGAAAACACAATGATCCAAAATCTATGGGATGCAGCAAAAACAGTTCTAAGAGGTTAAGCAGTTCTAAGTTAATAGCAATACAAGCTTATCCTGGGAAACAAGAAAAATCTCAAACAATCTAACCTTACACCTAAAGGAGCTAGAAAAAGAAGAACAAACAAAACCCAAAGTTAGTAGAAGAAATCATAAAAGTCACAGCAGAAATAAATGAAATAGAGACTAAAAAAATAATATAAAAGATCAATGAAACTAAGAGCTGGTTCTTGAACAAGATAAAAAAAATTGATAAACCTTTAGCTAGACTCATCAGGAAAAAAAGGGAGAGGGCCCAAATCAATAAAATCAGAAATGAAAAAGGATGAGTTACAATCGACACCACAGAAATACAAAGGATCATAAGAGACTACCATGCTAATAAAATGGATAACCTAGAAGAAATGGACAAATTCCTAGAAATCTACAATCTCCCAAGACTGAACCATGGAAAAATAGAGAATATGAACAGACCAACTACCACTAACAAAATTGCATCAGTAATTTAAAAATTCCCAACAAACAAAAGTCCAGGACCGAATGGCTTCATAGGTGAACTCTACCAAACATTTAGAGAAGAGTTAACACCTACCTTCTCAAACTATTCCAAAAAATTGTAGAGAAAAGAATGCTTCTGAATTCATTCTATGAGGCCAGCATCACCCTGATATCAAAATAAAACAAAGATATAATAAAAAGAGAAAATTATAGGCCAATATAACTAAATAACATAGATGCAAAAATCCTCAACATAGTTTTAGCAAACTGAACCCAGCAATACATCAAAAGGATCAACTGGGATTTACCCCAGGAATGCAAGGATTTTTCAATATCCACAATTAATCAGTGTGATACACCACATCAACAAATTTGAGAATAAAACCCATATGATCATCTCAATAGATGCAGAAAAAACTTTTGACAAAATTCAATATCCATTTATGATAAAACTCTCCAAAAAGCAGGCTTAGAGAGAACATACCCCAACCTAATAAAAGCCAGATATGATAAGCCCACAGCTAACATCAGACACAATGGTGAAAGCTGAAAGCATTTCCTCTAAGATCAGGAATAAGACAAGAATGCCCGCTCTCAGCAATTTTATTCAACATAGTTTTGGAAGTCCTAGCCACAGCATCAGATAAGAAAAAGAAATAAAAGGAATCCAAGTTTGAAAGGAAGAAGCAAAACTGTCACTGTAGATGGCATGATACTATATACATAGAAAATCCTAAAGACACCTCCAGAAACTAGTAAAGCTCATCAATGAATCTGGTAAAGTTTCAGGATACAAAATTAATATACAGAAATCTGTTGCATTTCTATACACTCATAACAAACAACCAGAAAGAGAATTTAAGGAAACAATCCCATTTACCATCGCATCAAAAAGAATAAAATACCTAGGAATAAACCTACCTAAGGAGTTAAAAGACCTGTACTCTGAAAACTATTATACTGATGAAAGAAACTGAAGACAACACAAACAGATGGAAAGATATACTGTGTTCACAGATTGGAAGAATTAATATTGTTAAAATGAACATACTACCCAAGGAAATCTACAGATTCAATGCAATCCCTTGGTACCCAAAATACCAAGGGTATTTTTCACAGAAATAGAACAAGTAATTTTAAAATTTGTATGGAAACAAAAAAGACCCCAAATAACCCAAACAATCTTAAGAAAGAACAGAACTGGAGGAATCACACACCCTGGTTTCAGACTATGCTACAAAGCTACAGTAAGGAAAAGAGTATGGTACTGGCACAAAACAGACACATAGATCAATGGAATAGAATAGAGAGCCCAGAAATACACCTATGCACTTAAGGTCAATCTACAACAAAGGAGGCAAGTATATACAACGGAGTAAAGACAGTCTCTTCTATAAGTGGTGTTGGGAAAACTGGACAGTTCCATGTGAAAGAATGAAATTAGAACATTCTCTAACACCATATACAAAAATAAACTCAAAATGGATTAAAGACCTAAATGTAAGATTGGAAACCATAACACTCCTCGAAGAAAACCTAGGCAGAACACTCTTTGACATAAATGGCAGCAATATTTTTTGGATCTTGTCTCCTAAAACAAAGGAAATAAAAGCAAAAACAAACAAATGGGACCTAATTAAACTTGAACGCTTTTGCACAGCAAAGGAAACCACTGACAAAATGAAAAGACAACCTACTGAATGGAAGAGAATATTTACAAATGATATGACCGATAAGGGGTTAATATGCAAAATACATAAACAGCTAATAGGGCTCAACATAAAACAACAATAACAACCCAATTTTAAAATGGGCAGAAGACCTGAATAGATATTTTTCCAAAAAAGACATACAGATGGCCAACAGGCACATGAAAAGGTGTTCAACATTGTTAATCATCAGAGAAATGCAAATTAAAGGTACAATTGGATGTCACCTCACATCTGCCAGAATGGCTATCATCAAAAAAAACATGAATAACAAATACTGGTGAGGATGTGGAGAAAAGGGAACTCTCAAATACTGCTGGTGGGAATGTAAATTGGTGCAGCCACCATGGAAAACAGTATGGAGATTCATCAAAAAAACTAAAAATAGAACTTCTGGGTACATATCTGAAAAAAACAAAAACACTAATTCAAAAAGATACACACACCCCAATGTTCACAGCAGCACTATTTACAATAGCCAAGACAGGGAAGCAACCTAAGAGGCCATCAACAGAGAGAATGGATAAAGAAGGTGTGGTATGTATATATATATATATACTACTCAGCCATTAAAAAGAACAAAATTTTGTCATTTGCAACAACATGGATGGATGTGGAGGGTATTATGCTAAGTGAAATAAGTCAGACAGAGAAAGACAAATACTTATGATATTTTTCTATGTGGAATATAAAAATTAAAACAAACTAGAGAATGTAACAAAAAAAGCACACCAGACTTACAGATTCAGAAAACAAGCTAGTGGTTACTAGAAAGTGGGGAGGGACAAGATGGGGTAGGGGACTAAGAGGTACAAACTATTATGTATAAAATAAAAAAGCTACCAGGATGTATTGTACAATACAGGGAATATAGACAATATTTTATAACAACTATAAATGGAGTGTATCCTTTAAAAATCATGAATCACTATGTTGTACATCTGTAACATATAATATTGTACATCGACTATACCTCAATTTTAAAAAAAGAAAAGTATCATTACTATTATTCTGATCCTCAAGGAGGTTAAAGCAGGCACATATCCTTAGGATAGTGCATTTCCTACAGCGAAATAGCAAAATTCCTCTTAAGTCAAGCATTCCTTTCCAGGCATTAGGATGATAAATGTCAGGTATGTTGAAAGTTGAAATGTCCTTTGAAACATTACCTTAATGATACTTTTTAAGCTATTTATAATAACCAGAGGGAGAAGAGACTATAAATGACTATTTTTACATTTGTGATCTTTAACGGTGAACTTTAAATGACACTGTTGTAAACTATGAAAAATTTCAGCTGATTCCCAAATCCCCAATAACTTCGCAATAAGGTAAAAAGGATGGTGTTCAGGAGAGAGGCTCTGAGCAGCTATATGCACAATACAGCAGAGGGTGAGTACTATATTCAAGACAGGAGGTCAAATTGGCTCTTTCACTATTTTCGATGTAGCTAACGAAGGGCAAACCTCAAAATGTTCAGTGCTCCATGACTTTTCAGATCAACATTGGAAATTGTGAGTATAATTTATGTCGGATATTGATTTACTGAACAATACAGATGTAGAGAGAAAATTTCAGCATTTTAATCTTTTCTAAATATGGTCTCCTTGAAATACAGCAGGAAAGGTCTCGACTGTGAGCCAAGACATGTGGGCTCCAATGCTGGCTCTGCCTTAACTAGCTGTGTGGCCTTGGCAAGTCCCACCATCTCACTGGGCTTAGCATCCTTGTCTTTACAAATGAGAGGATGGGGAGCCTGACTGGAGGACCCCCCAAGTTCCTTCCAGCTTTAATAGCAAATGGAATAAACGACTTGGTATCTTTTATTTATTTTTGGTATCTTTTATTTTTAAAGCAGATGATCATTTTGGAGAGCATACACTTTCAATAAAGCAGTGGTTTAAGGCAACTTGGAAAGGCATTTTCATGGCCACTGGCTGGAGGAAAATAGACTGCAATTAACATCTGGAGTCAAGACAAAATTAAGTGACATAAGAACAGTACTTAAATATCTTCCTGAGCATAGAAATGGAACTTTCAGGATTATCATTTTTAAAATTGTAACTTTTCAAAATATACATGATGAGTAACCATGTGAAAAAAAAAGTACAGCATGGTGTATATAAAATGTATTTTATAGAAACAGACTCACAGATTTCGAAAACAAACTTACGGTTACCTAAGGGGAAATGTGCGGGGTGGGAATTAGGAATTTGGGATAACATACACACACTGCTATATATAAAACAGATAACCAACAAGGACCTACTGTATAGCACAGGGAACTCTCTCAATATTCTGTAATAACCTATATGGGTAAAGAATCTGAAAAAGAGTGAATGTATCTATATGCATAATTGAATCACTTTGCTGTACACCTGTAACTAACACAACATTGTAAATCAACTATACGCCAATTAAAAATAAAATGTATTTTACATGTAAATCTCAACTACAGAAAGCAAAGCCTTCTTATGAATTATTTTCAAACATTCAAATTAGATTTTAATTCATAACAGCCAAAATTTCCAATGAACTTACATATATACATATATTTGTATATTCACATACAAATATATATGAATTATTGCTAATTGGCTTAGTGAATTTCTAAGCATTATACATTTTTTTAAAACTAGGCTTCAATGTAATTATACTTCTTGTAACTCATCAGGACATTCTAGCTTCAGAGAGCTATGCAAGCCCAGAGAAACCCTTTATGTCTGAGTTTCACACATGAAATGGGAATAAAGTAATACCATATTTCCTTAAATCTTTACAGAGTAGTACATTCCACCAAAGTAAACTGGAAGTAGGGACTAAAAGTGCTTGTCAATGGTCTAACAGCTAATGGAAAGTCATTTCAAAACTGATGGAATGGCATTTCCCTTGGGAATTCGTGTGACTTTTACTGTCATGCTCCAAAATCTCTGACTGACTCCTGGTTTACGAATCAAGTTTTTGTTTTCTGTTGCTGTGTTGATACTTATTTGTCTTATTTATTTTTGTTTCAGTTTTCCCTCACCCAGGAGCTCTTATGAGCAAATGTGATGATTTGTAGGCATATTTTGAAACTGCATCTTTCGTATCACTGTCAGAAGATTATCTAATCCCTGATCTAAATTGTAATACAAATGCCCAATCTTATTTTTGACCTAGTAAAATCAAACAGCTCAGAGATATCTCTCAAATCCATTATCTATCCTCTCTGCATTCTTCAAGAGACATAAACTAAATTGCCAAACCTCTCCCTGAGAGTCGGTAAACAATGAACAAGATGAAGGTACCCCAACAAATGAGAGGGGAAAAAATTAGAGAGATTCTACACACTGAGCACACATACACACACATACATACACACATGGATGCTTATCTATGTTTTGACCAAATGCCACATTTAGAAAGTATTAGAAAAATTTATGTACGCTATATCCCTGTTAAGCATGGGATTACTGTGAATAATTCTAATTCTGCAGTTACCATTAGTAAATGGCAATTGTGTGTCTTCCAGGTGGTCTTGACAAAGAATGGTCTTGGTCTCCTCTGAATGGAAGGAGCTGCCTTCCAACATGGGTGATCTGCTACTTCTGAGATTTTTACTCTGGTTGCTCTGGGACGTTTAATGGTCATTTAATCAACCTTAAAGTACTCGTTGAACTAGCTCTAACTAAACATTGTGATTTAAGTGGTGAGATTAGTGAGATATTGCTCCAGGGAAATTGATGTTTTGAACGTTTCTAGGGCAACAGTTAATCTCTCCCAGCAGCAAGTCCGTTGGAAAATAAGTGGATGGGAATATTCAAACCCTTTTAAATTAAAGGAAACACTATATTTGAAGATTAAGGTCCATGGAGAGATGCAAACACATGCTAAGGATACAAAGGCTCATGCTGTTTATGTAATGACATAGTTATTCAGAAAAGCAGGAATCAAGACAATTTCACTTGATTAGTTTTTTGTTCCGGTAATTTTGGTTTGCTTTGGTTTGCTTTTTGGTAAGTTACTTTCTGTGGTTTTTCAATACAGTTTAACTGCTGATCTGCCTAGAGGTTTGGCTCTAGGAGAATCTGAAATAACTGTGTAGCCCTTATAGCAATAGACAGGAATCTATGTGCAGAGCTGTAAAATAAGCAGATGCAGAGGAGAACAAAGACAACTATTTATTTGCCTTTCTTTTTTTCATTTTCTATGATCCTACCATTCTTCTTAGAACTACCTTTCCTCTTTCCTCTCTATTATTTAATGTCCATTATTGATAAACCTGGAAAACAGATATTCCTCTTCTGTAACAGAATATTTTCAATTACAGTATTTTTTTTTTTTTTTTTTTTGCGGTACGCGGGCCTCTCACTGTTGTGGCCTCTCCCGTTGCGGAGCACAGGCTCCGGACGCGCAAGCTCAGCGGCCATGGCTCACGGGCCCAGCCGCTCCGCAGCATGTGGGATCTTGCCGGACCGGAGCACGAACCCGTGTCCGCTGCATCGGCAGGCGGACTCTCAACCACTGCACCACCAGGGAAGCCCCAATTACAGTATTTTTTTATTCCTTTCAAAATCTGCAAAGGCTGGATCAGGGACTAATAATCTCTTAGAAATGAGTGTCCTTTTTATATCTTTTTCCTCTCATTCATGTTGAGCAGGGGGTTGGGAACTGGAAGACACAGTAGTTTTGGTTTCATATGCTTTACTGGGGGAGGAAGGAAGCCTTTCCATCTTCAGGAATCCTGCTGCATAATGCAGATATGGGTAAGAAGGATCAAACCTTTATCAACTGACATAATAATTTCTCTAACTGATGACACTCCAGAGAGAAGCAGAAATTCAAAAAGGCTTTACAGAATAATGAGGGATGCTACTAAAGGAAATCTGGGAAGAAAATTAAAGGGGAACAAAATCACACCTGTAATCATATAACCTGCTAACCACCTGATTAATAATCTCCCTAGATGGGTAGTTTGTTTGTTTACTGTTTGTTTTGGTGGAGAGGGGTCAGACTGTGGAGAGGGTACAGTTCTAAGAACATGAGATTCTCCATTCAAGGAAAAGAAGAGCTCATTGAACACTTAACACTTGTCCTTGTATACACTAGTTTAGTGTACCAGCTTACCCCACCTTCTTTCCTTTTAAACAAGTTCATGTTGTACCATGTTCTCTCCTCTAATATCCACCAAGAAATGAAAGTTTTGTTTTTCTTCCTTTCTTACCAAAGTAGCTACAGAGAAGTGCTTTATTTTGTTTAATAGAGTAATTTGAAAAACAGGTCCCTGAAGAATCAGAGCCATCTCTATATACATAGGAAGAAAAATATAAGAGAATGGAAAATTCCCAACAGCACATTGTGTGACAGGCTGACCTCAGCAAAATGTGTATTTGCTTGTTTTTCTTTTTAACAAATGTGCTATTTTAACACCTACTCACTAATGAGAGCTATCAATGTTTCCAACTGACAAACAGCCAATGCAGAAGGATTAAGAAGAACATGGATAATAATTTCCTTGTAGGTAGAAAGAAAAATTATCACTCATGGTGTGTTTAAAGGCGGTCTTTCTGCCAGTGTTAAGTTCCTTGGGGAAGGGAGAGTTCCCAGTGCTTTACAAAATAAAATTTAAACAATCAATGTGTTCGACTTGTTTTACCTATCTGAGCACATTTTGAAGACCTTCTAAAGAAAAGTGTCATTTTTCTAAGTTTCCTCTGATACAATATTTTTTTTAGAACTACCTTTTCTTTTCATTATTCTAGATTATCACCATTTTGCCTCTCCTGTGTTAGAGCAAACACAAATAGATGAGAGAAGATTTAGCAAGTTAAAAATAATAAGCACTTTAAAAAAAGAAGACTTGGTAAGGATTATTTGATTATGTGTTCTTCAGTAAACCTATTTCTTGGCTACACCTATTAAAAAAAAATCACACCCAAGGACCATGTTAGAGTACAACTATTGTGAAAGTACTCTTTATCAGTTGCCAATTGAAAAAAAAAAAATCTCAGGAGGCAATGAATTCAGTCAACATAGACCTTCTGAGTTTCAGACCTGACCTGCTGAAAGGAATGAATAAAGTTAAGATGCTTTTACTTATAACTTTTAATTCTGCCAGATTAAACACCTAAATCTCTTTTCCCTAAATTATTAACATGTCTAGGTAGGGAGATTATTCAGAGGTTATTTTTCAAAAAATTTCCCAAACTCTGGCACAGGATTGACAATACCCCTATAATGTTCTTTCATTTAAAGAGTGGTGCTGAAGGAGAAAAAAATCATTTTAGTTACACAATGTAAACTGTCTAGCTGACAAAGAGCTTTCATAAGGATATTTGTTTCGGTGAAATAAATTGGTACTGATGCAGAGAAACTGATTCGAGAGAAAAGGATGCCAAAGAGGAAACAATGGAGGAATATAAATCAAAAAGTAATACAAGGAAGAGATTTAGTGACTAGCAGTAAATTGCTTATTCATAGTCATTTATTGATATCATACTTCCAACAACATGCTATAAGTAATACTAAAATCTTTATATTTTAGAGGCACACTTAATATTTACTCAAAGTCTTAAGGAACTCTTCACTCAATTTAATACACTTTTTTGTATATTTGATGTAAAATTCTAGATATAGCAAATATAGTGTATCAACTGAAAAAAATACACAACCTAAAAGTTGAGAATTATGTTTTATTCAGTGGACTTTCTGAGGACTTAAGCCCAGGAGTCAGCCTCTCAGATAGCTCTGAGGGACTGTTCTGAAGAGGTAAGGGAGGAACCAGGATGTATAGGAGTTTTTACAACAAAAACCAGGTAGTCAAAACATCGAAAGATTACTGTTAATTAAAGAAAACCAGACATCTCAAGTTAATACATTTAGCACTTTTCTGTATATGGGAAGATTCAAGAGTCTGGGTTCATTGAGATCATTCCTTTGATATGCACCTTAACTATCTAGGGCCAGTGTCCTGTTTTTTTCCATCCTAATCCCCTCAAGGGTGCAGAGTCAGGGCAGCTGCAGTGGCTGAGGGCTAGATGGCCCCAATATCCCTTGTTTACTGACATGGCAGGTGACATTCTTCTTCCACAAGCAAAACTATCCCATTCTTATCCCTACTGTTTTCCCTTCCCCTACAGGTATTTGGAGGGTCATAAGGCAGAGTGTTTAAGATTCCATGTCCACACTTGGTAACCAGTTTGACAACCTCTTAAGCTCCGAGGATTATTTTATGGTCAGTACAAATTTAGTCTTAGCCAGTATTCCAGAGCTGGCTCATCCTGTCTGTAAGACCCGATTATTAAACTTTCAGGAGGTTTTGGAGCCAACTGACAGCACCTTGGTAGTTTGAAATTGGCTATGTGGGAGTATTTACACCATGTTAATTGTCATCCCTCCACCCCCCACCCCCAAGCCTGAGAGATGGTTAATAAACATTTACCAGTACACTACTGGCCAGAGCTATCCTTTGATTTTTTCATAAAATGCCAAGGAAAATAAAACCAATTATATAATTCAGCTTTGACGAAAAAGCTCTCTAAAACATTTTATGTGGTTTTTTTAACCAATAATTTTAGAATTTCAGGAATTGGTACTATTAAATTTAAAGAATATAGGCCAATCAAATCATATTAGATTAGGCTTATCTGTAAATAATTCTATTTATTTTAAAGCTTGAATAATGTCTTTCAAAGAAATATATCCACTTTACGCAGATGCATTCAGTTAAGTGAGTTCCATGAACTCCAATCCCTTCCTTCTGTCCCTCGTCTGTTTTGAGGATTTAGCTCTATTGATTCCACAATTCGACATCCTCAGAACACATTTGTCTTATGAGTAACTTTATACATAAAAAAATGTATTTAAATTATTAGCCATTTGGGATTATTCTCTTGAAGAAAGACCAAAAAAAGTCAGAAGACAATACAGTTGACCCTTGAACAACACAGAGGTTAGGGGCTCCAACCCCTGAGCAGTCAAAAATTCATTTATAACTTTATGTCAGCTCTTCACATCCATGGTTCCATATCCGGATCCAACCAGCCAAGGATTCAACCAACTGCAGATCATATAGTATTGTAGTATATATTCAGTGAAAAAAATCTGTGTAAAAGTGGACCCTCATAGTTCAAATCCATGTGTTCAAAGGATAACTAATTGTAGTCAAATCGATAGAAATCAGAGTGACTGTAAATGTGAAATGTAAAATCCCCTGAGGAGGAGAGAAGGAGACAGCTTCCCAGGCTCAACATTATTTGGAGACAGCTGTGGTCAGGGAGGACTTCCTGGATGAAGTGATGACCAGATTGAGATCTGAAGGGACACCACACTATAATGATTGAGACATGAGCTCTCATAAATTCCTAATGGACAATAAAAAGATACTAATACACCTGCACATGAACCTACTAAAATTTTCCCCAACTAAATTTTTATAGAAAAAACAAGGTTGTTTTATTCACTTTGGCTTTAGTTTCACATTTGAAACCTCTCCTCCTTCACGGCTCCCTCCCACTGGTGCAGGTCCCGTCCCTATTCTTTTGTCTCTGTTTTTTCTCTTTTCTTTTGCCCTACCCAGGTACGTGGGGACTTTCTTGCCTTTGGGGAGGTCTGAGGTCTTCTGTCAGCGTTCAGTAGGTGTTCTGTAGGAGTTGTTCCACGTGTAGATGTATTTCTGATGTATCTGTGGGGAGGAAGGTGATCTCCGCATCTTACTCTTCCACCATCTTCCCCTAGTCCTAGTTTCACATTTGAGGAAAGCACAATGCTGGTAAAGACATCTTCTCTTATTTCTCTGGTGAAAAACAGGCCCTGGATCTCTGCACAATAAGTACGTAGCACCTCTGTGGCAGTGTCAATATAAACCAGATTATGAGAGTATCTTCTACATTTACAGGTGGACAGGGCTCACAGTGAGGTGAGAGAGCGTAAACTCTTCTTTTTTCCAGGGTTTGGCTCTTGCTTAGTATCCCTCAGGAAATGAGCTGTTAAGGGATGTGCTGCCACATCAAAATTCTGAAAGAAGATACCTTAAAACCATCAAAGTAAACCTTCCTTTGGATAATTTAGCAGGCTGATTATAGCACATTTCATCACTGACCAACAGAACAGAAATAAGTACTACAGCCAAAGGCTTGTTCTAGAAACATTTCTGACCAAATAGTTTTCTCGAGCTTTAGCTTTGTGGGTTCATATTTAATCACTTCGGCACTTTGCTGGTTAAACTCTGATATGAAATGTGAATCCCAGAAAAGTGTTGTTTCATCCCAAACGGCTGGAAAATTGGTAATTCCTTTTCCCCTACCGCTTGCTGTAGATTCAAAAAGATCATTCCAAATTCCCACTATTTATTCTGCTCAATAAATTGTCTTGTTCTGTGGTTTTTCAGGAACTTTAACCAACAGTCCTAGTACCTTTTGTAAATGCTGTCTCATTTTAGATAACTGCTTTAAACAAATAATCTAAGCTCAGAACCAAATTTATGGCAGCAGATTCAGACTCAAGCCCTCCAGAGCACTGGTAGCTATACTCCACATAACACGTAAGAACAGTTTCCTAGGTCAGGCAGGACAAGACCTCCACACCAGTGAGTGAACTCTTACCTCTTCTCTGATTCACATCACCATTATGTACAATTTTTCTCTAAATCGGTTTCTTTTAAAATAAATCAAGTATCTTTGTAAAATTACAGACATTATAATACTACTAATTTTCTTTAATTTGTTAAAATATTACTTCAGTGACACTAACTCTGAAAAGTTATAAATGGCAAACAGCTTTTTCTTAGAGCATACAAGATACCAGATACATTGCTGCTTTCAGTGAACCAGTGATGTTCATGAACTTGATCAATGTATAATCATTTAAGAATCCATTAGGATGAACTTGATCAATGTATAATCATTTAAGAATCCATTAGGATAGAGTTCCGGGTAAGATGGCAGAAGAGTAAGACGCGGAGATCACCTTCCTCCCCACGGATACACCAGAAATACAGCTACACGTGGAACAACTCCTACAGAACACCTACTGAACGCTGGCAGAAGACCCCAGACCTCCCAAAAGGCAAGAAACTCCCCACATACCTGGGTAGGGCAAAGCGGAGAGATCCCCACACAGAGGATCGGTGCCGAGCGGCACTCACCAGCCCGAGAGGCTTGTCTGCTTGCCCGCCGGGGCTCGCAGCGCTGGAAGCTGAGGCTCGGGCTTCGGTCAGAGCGCAGGGAGAGGACTGGGGCTGGCGGCGAGAACTCAGCCTGAAGGGGGCTAATGTGCCACAGCTAGCCGGGAGGGAGTCCGGGAAAACTCTGGAGCTGCCGAAGAGGCAAGAGACTTTTTCTTCCCTCTTGGTTTCCTGGTGTGCGAGGAGAGGGGATTAAGAGCGCTGTTTAAAGGGGCTCCACAGACGGGCGCGAGTCACGACTGAAAGCGCGGAGCCCAGTGACGGGCGTGGGACGCTGGGGCTGCTGCTGCCGCCGCTTTAAGAAGCCTGTGTGCGAGCGCAGGTCACTGTCCACACCACCCTTCCGGGAGCCTGTGCAGCCCGCCACTGCCGGGGTCCCGGGATCCAGGGGCGGCTTCCCTAGGAGAACGCACGGCGCGCCTCGGGCTGGTGCAACGTCACGCCGACCTCTGCCGCTGCAGGCTCGCCCCGCACTCCGTGCCCCTCCCTCCCGCCCGGCCTGAGTGAGCCAGAGTCCCCGAAGAGGCTGCTCCTTTAACCCTGTCCTGTCTGAGCGAAGAACAGACGCCCTCCGGCGATCTACGCGCAGAGGCGGGGCCCAATCCGAAGCTGAGACCCAGGAGCTGTGAGAACAAAGAAGAGAAAGGGAAACCTCTCCCATCAGCCTCAGAAGCAGCGGATTAAAGCTCCACAATCAACTTGATGTACCCTGCATCTGTGGAATACATGAATAGACAACACATCATCCCAAATTGAGGAGCCCGGAGTCAGTGCTGTGCCTCTGAGGTAGGAGAGCCAACTTCAGGACACTGGTCCACAAGAGACCTCCCAGCTCCACATAATATCAAACGGCGAAAATCTTCCAGAGATCTCCATCTCAACACCAGCACCCAGCTTCACTCAACGACCACCAAGCTACAGTGCTGGACACCCTATGCCAAACAACTAGCAAGACAGGAACACAACGCCACCCATTAGCAGAGAGGTGGCCTAAAATCATAAAAAGTCCGCAGACACCCCAAAACACACCACCAGACGTGGACCTGCCCACCAGAAAGACAAGATCCAGCCTCATCCACCAGAACACAGGCAGTAGTCCCCTCCACCAGGAAGCCTACACAACCCACTAAACCAACCTTAGCCACTGGGGACAGACACCAAAAACAACGAGAACTACGAACCTGCAGCCTGCAAAAAGGAGACCCCAAACACAGTAACATAAGCAAAATGAGAAGACAGAAAAACACACAGCAGGAGAAGGAGCAAGATAAAAACCTACCAGATCTAACAAATGAAGAGGTACTAGGCAGTCTACCTGAAAAAGAATTCAGAATAATGATGGTAAAGATGATCCAAGATTCTATTTCCCAGATCCAAAATCTTGGAAATAGAATAGACAAAATGCAAGAAACAGTTAACAAGGACCTAGAAGAACTAAAGATGAATCAAGCATCGATTAAAAACACAATACATGAAATAAAAAATACTCTAGATGGGATCAATAGCAGAATAACTGAGGCAGAAGAACGGATAAGTGAGGTGGAAGATAAAATAGTGGAAATAACTGCTGCACAGCAAAATAAAGAAAAAAGAATGAAAAGAACAGAGGACAGTCTCAGAGACCTCTGGGACAACATTAAACGCACCAACATTCGAATTATAGGGGTTCCAGAAGAAGAAGAGAAAAAGAAAGGGACTGAGAAGATATTTGAAGAGATTATAGTTGAAAACTTCCCTAATATGGGAAAGGAAATAGTTAATCAAGTCCAGGAGGCACAGAGAGTCCCATACAGAATAAATCCAAGGAGAAATACACCAAGACACATATTAATCAAACTGTCAAAAATTAAACACAAAGAAATCCTATTAAAAGCAGCAAGGCAAAAACAACAAATAACACACAAGGGAATCCCCATCAGGATAACAGCTGATCTCTCAGCAGAAACTCTACAAGCCAGAAGGGAGTGGCAGGACATAATTAAAGTGATGAAGGAGAAAAACCTGCAACCAAGATTACTCTACCCAGCAAGGATCTC
Source organism: Mesoplodon densirostris (assembly GCF_025265405.1). NCBI lineage: Eukaryota > Metazoa > Chordata > Mammalia > Artiodactyla > Ziphiidae > Mesoplodon > Mesoplodon densirostris. The sequence continues at coordinate 85,574,858 of NC_082661.1, read as the reverse complement.
ATTCAGATTTGATGGAGAAATTAAAACGTTTACAGACAAGCAAAAGCTGAGAGAGTTCAGCACCACCAAACCAGCTTTACAACAAATGCTAAAGGAACTTCTCTAGGCAAGAAACACAACAGAAGGAAAAGAACTACAATAACGAACCCAAAACAATTAAGAAAATGGGAATAGGAACATGCATATCGATAATTACCTTAAATGTAAATGGACTAAATGCTCCCACCAAAAGATACAGATTGGCTGAATGGATACAAAAACAAGACCCATATATATGCTGTCTACAAGAGACCCACTTCAGACCTAGAGACACATACAAACTGAAAGTAAGGGGATGGAAAAACATATTCCATGCAAATGGAAACCAAAAGAAAGCTGGAGTAGCAATTCTCATATCAGACAAAATAGACTTTAAAATAAAGACTACTAGAAGAGACAAAGAAGGACACTACATAATGATCAAGGGATCGATCCAAGAAGAAGATATAACAATTGTAAATATTTATGCACCAAACATAGAAGCACCTCAATACATAAGGCAAATACTAACAGCCATAAAAGGAGAAATCGACAGTAACACACTCATAGTAGGGGACTTTAACACCCCACTTTCACCAATGGACAGGTCATCCAAAATGAAAATAAATAAGGAAACACAAGCTTTAAATGATACATTAAACAAGATGGACTTAATTGATATTTATAGGACATTCCATCCAAAAACAACAGAATACACATTTTTCTCAAGTGCTCATGGAACATTCTCCAGGAGAGATCATATCTTGGGTCACAAATCAAGCCTTGGTAAATTTAAGAAAATTGAAATTGTATCAAGTATCTTTTCCGACCACAATGCTATGAGACTAGATATCAATTACAGGAAAAGAGCTGTAAAACATACAAACACATGGAGGCTAAACAATACACTACTTAATAACGAAGTGATCACTGAAGAAATCAAAGAGGAAATTAAAAAATACCTAGAAACAAATGACAATGGAGACACGACGACCCAAAACCTATGGGATGCAGCAAAAGCAGTTCTAAGAGGGAAGTTTATAGCAATACAATCCCACCTTAAAAAACAGGAAACATCTCGAATAAACAACCTAACCTTGCACCTAAAGCAATTAGAGAAAGAAGAACAAAAACATCCCAAAGTTAGCAGAAGGAAAGAAATCATAAAAATCAGATCAGAAATAAATGAAAAAGAAATGAAGGAAACGATAGCAAAGATCAATAAAACTAAAAGCTGGTTCTTTGAGAAGATAAACAAAATTGATAAACCATTAGCCAGACTCATCAAGAAAAAAAGGGAGAAGACTCAAATCAATAGAATTAGAAATGAAAAAGGAGAAGTAACAACTGACACTGCAGAAATACAAAAGATCATGAGAGATTACTATAAGCAACTCTATGCCAATAAAATGGACAACCTGGAAGAAATGGACAAATTCTTAGAAATGCACAACCTGCCAAGACTGAATCAGGAAGAAATCGAAAATATGAACAGACCAATCACAAGCACTGAAATTGAAACTGTGATCAAAAATCTTCCAACAAACAAAAGCCCAGGACCAGATGGCTTCACAGGCGAATTCTATCAAGCATTTAGAGAAGAGCTAACACCTATCCTTCTCAAACTCTTCCAAAATATAGCAGAGGGAGGAACACTCCCAAACTCATTCTACGAGGCCACCATCACCTTGATACCAAAACCAGACAAGGATGTCACAAAGAAAGAAAACTACAGGCCAATATCACTGATGAACATAGATGCAAAAATCCTCAACAAAATACTAGCAAACAGAATCCAACAGCACATTAAAAGGATCATACACCATGATCAAGTGGGGTTTATTCCAGGAATGCAAGGATTCTTCAATATACGCAAATCAATCAATGTGATACACCATATTAACAAACTGAAGGAGAAAAACCATATGATCATCTCAATAGATGCAGAGAAAGCTTTCGACAAAATTCAACACCCATTTATGACAAAAACCCTGCAGAAAGTAGGCATAGAGGGAACTTTCCTCAACATAATAAAGGCCATATATGACAAACCCACAGCCAGCATCGTCCTCAATGGTGAAAAATTGAAACCATTTCCACAAAGATCAGGAACAAGACAAGGTTGCCCACTCTCACCACTCTTATTCAACCTAGTTTTGGAAGTTTTAGCCACAGCAATCAGAGAAGAAAAGGAAATAAAAGGAATCCAAATTGGAAAAGAAGAAGTAAAGCTGTCACTGTTTGCAGATGACATGATACTATACATAGAGAATCCTAAAGATGCTACTAGAAAACTACTAGAGCTAATCAATGAATTTGGTAAAGTAAAGGATACAAAATTAATGCACAGAAATCTCTGGCATTCCTATACACTAATGATGAAAAATCTGAAAGTGAAATCAAGGAAACACTCCCATTTACCATTGCAACAAAAAGAATAAAATATCTAGGAATAAACCTACCTAAGGAGACAAAAGACCTGTATGCAGAAAATTATAAGACACTGATGAAAGAAATTAAAGATGATACAAATAGATGGAGAGATGTACCATGTTCTTGGATTGGAAGAATCAACATTGTGAAAATGACTCTACTACCCAAAGCAATCTACAGATTCAATGCAATCCCTATCAAACTACCAATGGCATTTTTCACAGAACTAGAACAAAAAATTTCACAATTTGTATGGAAACACAAAAGACCCCGAAGAGCCAAAGCAATCTTGAGAACGAAAAATGGAGCTGGAGGAATCAGGGTCCCTGACTTGAGACTATACTACAAAGCTACAGTAATCAAGACAGTATGGTACTGGCACAAAAACAGAAATATAGATCAATGGAACAGGATAGAAAGCCCAGAGATAAACCCACAGACATATGGTCACCTTATCTTTGATAAAGGAGGCAGGAATGTACAGTGGAGAAAGGACAGTCTCTTCAATAAGTGGTGCTGGGAAAACTGGATAGGGACATGTAAAAGTATGAGATTAGATCACTCCCTAACACCATACACAAAAATAAGCTCAAAATGGATTAAAGACCTAAATGTAAGGCCAGACACTATCAAACTCTTAGAGGAAAACATAGGCAGAACACTCTATGACATAAATCACAGCAAGATCCTTTTTGACCCACCTCCTAGAGAAATGGAAATAAAGACAAAAATCAACACATGGGACCTAATGAAACTTAAAAGCTTTTGCACAGCAAAGGAAACCATAAACAAGACGAAAAGACAACCCTCAGAATGGGAGAAAATATTTGCAAATGAAGCAACTGACAAAGGATTAATCTCCAAAATTTATAAGCCGCTCATGCAGCTCAATAACAAAAAAACAAACAACCCAATCCAAAAATGGGCAGAAGACCTAAATAGACATTTCTCCACAGAAGATATACAGACTGCCAACAAACACATGAAAGGATGCTCAACATCTTTACTCATTAGAGAAATGCAAATCAAAACTACAATGAGATATCATCTCACACCAGTCAGAATGGCCATCATCAAAAAATCTAGAAACAATAAATGCTGGAGAGGGTGTGGAAAAAAGGGAACACTCTTGCACTGCTGGTGGGAATGTGAATTGGTACAGCCGCTATGGAGAACGGTATGCAGGTTCCTTAAAAAACTACAAATAGAACTACCATATGACCCAGCAATCCCACTACTGGGCATATACCCTGAGAAAACCATAATTCAAAAAGAGACATGTACCAAAATGTTCATAGCAGCCCTATTTACAATAGCCCGGAGATGGAAACAACCTAAGTGTCCATCATCGGATGAATGGATAAAGAAGATGTGGCACATATATACAACGGAATATTACTCAGCCATAAAAAGAAATGAAATTGAGCTATTTGTAATGAGGTGGATGGACCTAGAGTCTGTCATACAGAGTGAAGTAAGTCAGAAAGAAAAAGACAAATACTGTATGCTAACACATATATATGGAATTTAAGAAAAAAAAATGTCATCAAGAGCATAGGGGTAAGACAGGAATAAAGACACAGACCTACTAGAGAAAGGACTTGAGGATATGGGGAGGGGGATGGGTAAGCTGTGACAAAGTGAAAGAGCGGCATGGACATATATACACTACCAAACGTAAGGTAGATAGCTAGTGGGAAGCAGCCGCATAGCACAGGGAGATCAGCTCGGTGCTTTGTGACCTCCTGGAGGGGTGTGATAGGGAGGGTGGGAGGGAGACGCAAAAGGGAGGGGATATGGAAACATATGTGTATGTATAACTGATTAAATTTGTTATAAAGCAAAAAAAAAAAAACTCTTAGAAGAAAACATAGGAAGATCAGTCTTTGACATAAATCACAGCAAAATCTTTTTGTTGTTGTTGTTTTGCTTTTTGTTTTGTTTTGTTTTTTGCAGTACGTGGGCCTCTCATTGTTGTGGTCTCTCCCGTTGTGGAGCACAGGCTCCAGATGCGCAGGCTCGGCGGCCATGGCTCACGGGCCCAGCCGCTCTGTGGCATGTGGGATCCTCCCGGACCGGGGCTTGAACCCGTGTTCCCCATATTGGCAGGCGGACTCCCAACCACTGTGCCACCAGGGAAACCCGCAAGATCTTTTTTGATCTAACTCCTAGAGTAATGGAAATAAAACCAAAAATAAACAAATGGGACCTAATGAAATTTAAAAGCTTTTGCACAGCAGAGGAAACTACAAACAAGACGAAAAGACAACCCACAGAATGGGAGAAAATATTTGCAAACGAATCAACAGATAAAGGATTAATCTCCAAAATATATAAACAGCGCATGCAGCTCAATATTAAAAAACCAAACAACCCAATCCAAAAATGGGCAGAAGACCTAAATATACATTTCTCCAAAGAAGACATATAGATGGCCAAGAAGCACATGAAAAGCTGCTCAACATCACTAATTATTAGAGGAATGCAAACCAAAACTACAATGAGGTATCACCTCACACCAGTTAGAATGGGCATCATCAGAAAATCTACAAACAACAAATGCTGGAGAGGGTGTGGAGAAAAGGAACCCTCTTGCATTGTTGTTGGGAATGTAAATTGATACAACCACTATGGAGAACAGTATGGAGGTTCCTTAAAAAATTAAAAATAGTATTACCATATGACCCAGCAATCCCACTACTGGGCATATACCCAGAGAAAACCATAATTCAAAGAGACATCTGCACCCCAATGTTCACTGCAGCACTATTTACAACAGCCAAGTCATGGAAGCAACCTAAATGCCCATCGACAGACGAATGGATAAAGAAGTAGTGGTACATATATACAATGGAATATTACTCAGCCATAAAAAGGAACAAAGCTGGGTCATTTGTAGAGACGTGGATGGATCTAGAGACTGTCATACGGAGTCAAGTGGAATTTATTTCACTAGCCCTTGAATCTGGGCTGACATTGTGACCTGTTTGGACAAAGTAATGTAGCGGAAGTGACTCTGCGTGTAACCTTCAAGACTGGACCTGAGACTGCTGTGGTGGTCAGTCTAGCCTATGGAGGATGAGAAGGCTACATGGAGGGGAAACCAAGGCATACCAACCAACAAATAACATCAACTGCCAGCCTTGAATCCATCTTGGACCTTCTACCCCAGGTGACCCCTCCAGTTGGATGCAGCTGCATGAGTGAGTCCAAGTGAAACCAGCAGAGGAACTTCCCACTCAATCCACAGAGAGTAAGAAATAAAGATGAAAAAGAAAAAAAAAAAAAGGAAATAATAAATCACTGTTTTAACCAAAAAAAAAAAACAAAAACAAAAAAAAATCTCTCCTTATCATGGTCACTCTCCTACCCTCCAAAATCACTATTTCATATTGTGCAGAAAAAAGATGGCATTGCAGGCCTAAGGCTGCTATTCTTAGAAAGACCTGCTTCCAAGGTTGGTCCTTGCCTGGAGTCTGGGAACTCAGATTTGAGAAGTGTCCCCTCAATCCTGATAGGATTAAGTGGCTCAGTGTGCCTAAACTGTGTAAACAATATGGCTTATGCTGAATGCTTGCTGTTCTGGGTGTCTGGAATTTTGATCTGTGCTAGGCAGAGGGAGCCTATGTGACCAGGCTCCAGTGAAAACCTTGGGCATTAAGTTTTTAATGAGCTTCCCTGGTAGACAACACTTCACACATGATGTCACAGTTCACTGCTGAAGGGATTAAACGCATCTTGTGTGACCAAAAAAAAAAAAAAAAAAAAAAGAATCCATTAGGATAGAGTATGAGCCGGCTGGTGTGAATCTGGCTGTGTCCGCCACTTTTTAACATCTGTTAGGGCAGTGGCCAAATGTCACGTACCACAGCTGGATTCTCTCTGAGTGAATGGCAGCTGACCAGAGGGGGACTGAAATGCAAGGGTTCCCTGAACATATGCTCTTGATTCTAAATAATTTATTTGAGGCCCTTGTTTTATATCACTAAAACCAAAGAGTGTCCAGGTATGAGGGGGTCTAACCCAGATGGAAGCCTAATCAAGTGAATCTCTGAGTGGGCCAAGCAGAACCAACCCTGTCCATCCCTTTCCCCAGGATCTGAGAGCTGACGGTCTCGGAAAGTGCTTTAGCCCTACCTCTCCCTTTAGTTCTGGGCTCTATGTCCAGCTCCCTCATCTAGACCCATTTTTTTTTTTTTTTTTTTTTGCGGTACGCGGGCCTCTCACTCTTGTGGCCTCTCCCGTCGTGGAGCACAGGCTCCGGACGCACAGACCCAGCGGCCATGGCTCACGGGCCCAGCCGCCCCGCGGCATGTGGGATCCTCCCGGACCGGGGCACGAACCTTCATCCCCTGCATCGGCAGGCGAACTCCCAACCACTGCGCCACCAGGGAGGCCCTAGACCCATTTTTAAACTGCTAGGAAACTCTGGGTAGATGGCATATCCATGTGGAGCACACATCTGTATGATCATTCTCTCTATGTGTTTGGATCCTTTACTATGAAAAAGCCATCACAGGCCCCAATTAGCCATCTGATTCCAGGTTGGTTCCCTGTCAGACTCCAGGAATTTTGTTAAGCAAAGGAAGAAGCCTCTCCCAGTCAATCTTACCTTCTGATGCAGGCATGTTAGTTCTAGATAGCCCCACAGACCTAAGCTACAGTAAGGCCATCAGAGCATTATATGATGCAGGGCCTTTCTTCACGTTAGCAGCAATAGCTTAGATATTGAGAACAAGGACGGGTTTTTTTTCCTCCTGTTGTATTACATATTTTATTAGTAATCTAATAATCACAATATTAATATGTTTGTGCTGCTTAGTCAATGCCAGTGAGTTTGCACTGTCAACATTTTGTATCACTATTTATCCTTAATATTTTTCTTTGGGAGTGCCTTTGAATTAAACAAAGAAGGATAATTCTTCCTGTTTTTCCATTTCCTCCTCCATCTCCCGTCCTTTGGGCTGCTGTTATACAGAACACTAATTTATAAAAAGAATGGTCTCTCAGAAGTGATGAAATAAAAAAATTTTAAGCCCCTTAATTGCTATGTTTGTTTCACGTCTTACTACACTGAATTCTAATTTAGTCTCAACATTCTAAATTAACATTCCAAGGATTCTTTTATCTAGCAATGATGCAAAATACGAAGTTGAAAGTCAATCACTAGAAGAAGACATACAATTTCTACACAATTTATGTTTGGTTTTGCGTTCAGGCGCCTGGGAGAACACTAGAACAATAATGTTTGCCATTTTCAGGTAGCTTCAGTTTCCACTGTGCAATATAAAACCAATTCAAATAGGATTTTTAGCATTCTTTTCATTAATTATTAGACTCTCATTTAGCGAGACATAGTGTGTACATGAATATGTCAGCTTATTTCTCGTTTCCCCCAAATACATGATATTATACTTTCAAGTTACGGGCTAAAAGTAGAAAAAAGATTCACAAATATTGTTTATGTTTGCTTTTGCCTGACTAACGGCAGTTGTATCACATGGCCCTGGCCAATGCTTGGGGAAGGCTGCCAAGTACACACAGACAGGCCAAACGTCACTAAAGATAAGCAAGTCACAATGAGTGGTTTGTGGTGGCACCAAACACCTGCTTAAAATAATTCCTCAAAATAAAAGAAATTCACTTAAGGGAAACGCAGCTTATTTTAAGAAATTTTCCTCTGGTATACTTCTTCTTTTGAAATTTCAATAATATACTGTTGGATAGTCATTTTTGTTTGGGCAGCTTCTCATATGAGGGCCATAAATCACAAGGAGACACAGACTTGGTCTCCTCTGCCCTATACAAAGGCAACCTGGGACTCTTGATTAATGCTTTGCTTTCAAATTAATGCTAACTGTTGTTGCATTAACTTGGGAATAAATTAAAACTATCAATAAGAAATAATAAATCTTAGAAACGAAATTGAGTTATTTGTAGTGACGTGGACAGACCTAGAGACTGTCATACAGAGTGAAGTAAGTCAGAAAGAGAAAAACAAATACCATATGCTAACACATATATATGGAATCTAAAAAAAAAAATGGTCTGATGAACCTAGGGGCAGGACAGGAATAAAGACACAGACGTAGAGAATGGACTTGAGGACACGGGGAGGGGGAAGGGTAAGCTGGGATGAAGTGAGAGAGTGGCATGGACATATATACACTACCAAATGTAAAATAGATAGCTAGTGGGAAGCAGCTGCATAGCACAGGGAGATCAGCTCAGTGCTTTGTGACCACCTAGAGGGGAGGGATACGGAGGGTGGGAGGGAAACGCAAGAGGGAGAGGATATGGGGATATATGTATACATATAGCTGATTCACTTTGTTATACAGCAGCAACTGACACAACAATGTAAAGCAATTATACTCCAATAAAGATGTTAAAAAAAAAAAAAAGAAAGAATAGATCTTTAAAAATAACCACACTTGCAAGGGGTAGGGGTTGTGGTGTGATGAACTGGGAGACTGGGATTGACATGCATACGCTGATGTGTATAAAATGGATGACTAATAAGAAAAATAATTAATTAATTAATTTAAAAAATAATAATAACAATGCTTTAGTAGAATAAGCTGAGTTATCAAAGTGCGGCTATACCTAGAGCAACACTGCGGTGAATTTAACCCAAAGGAGTTACAACTTAATAAAGATATATGAGATGGCATCAAAGCATTTTGGCAAAGTATTTTCTGCCACTTTCATGTAGTTTGTTTTAAAATATGTTAACTCAGTCTTCAGAATTTTAAAAAATATCTTAATATCTTCTATAATGTAACTGTTTAAATAGCATTAGCATTAGTACTTACTGGACTCTTTCCAACATTAGAGTTATGGGTTGAAATTACTGCTTTAATCACTTGAGTTGAGACATCTCTACTTTCAGCACTTGAGGCAAAGGAGCAGGAATGGCAACGCAACAGAGAGTACACTGATTTAGCATTAACACGTGACTGATCTTAACTGACAAGTCTCTCTTGTCTATTATCACTGCTCTCACCCCATTATCTCTGTCTAGTTCCAACCTTCATTATTTCTAACATGGCCAGCGACAGTAGCTTCCTCTTATGGCTCTGGGCCTCCAGTCTCCCTCTCCCCCAACCCACCCACTACTCTGCAGGAATCTGGCCATTTGACGCCTTTCCTTAAAGCTTTGGCAATTGTTCAACTGCCTATTGTACTTGATTCTATTAAGTAAACCAATTTTCTATTAGGTAAATTAAGTGATAAACCCGTTTCTTCACAATTCATCTTTAACCTATTTCTTCAGCCTTATCTTTGACCATCCCTTATGCATTCTAAATACCCTGAACTGTAATTTTTACCACAATGGCTAAAACACAGACTGTATGATCAGACTGTCTCAGTTCTAATCCCAGTAGTACCACCTTCTAGACGTGAAAGCTAAAATTAAGCGCTTAATTTCTCTAAATTTCAGTTTTCTCATCTGCAAAATTGATATCAAAAGGTTGCTGTTAATATTAAATGACATAATTACTCAATAAAGAGTAGCTAGTACTAATCACAGCAAATTAACACTTTATTCACTCTCACTTACACGCCTTTACCCAAAGCTATTTGCCTGATGTGACCCTCCCACCTGGCATCCTTTTTTCAATGAATTCCTATCTGTCCCTCAAAGTCTGGTTCAAATGGCAACTCTCTTTGAAAGCCTTCCTGTACCATTTCACTTAGAAAAAGGTAGTTGCCCCCGCTGTGGTAATCTTACAGCATTTTGTGCATATTGCACTATTACAACATGCATCTTCCTAGACCTATATATACCTTCTCCCCTACACTGTAAGATCTGCATGGGAAACAATAATATCTTTGCATCCTTGTATTATGGGTTGAACTGTGCCCTCAAAAAAAAGATATATTCAAGTCCTAATACCCAGTACCTCAAAATGTGGCTTTATTTGGAAATACGGTTGTTGCAGATATAATTAGTTAAGATGAGATCATACTGGAGTAGGATTGGCTCCAATCCAATATGATTGGTGTCCTTAGAAGAAGGCAGCAATATGAAGACAAAGAGACAGAGAAAACACCATATGAAGGTGGACGCAGAGGTTGGAGTGACACATCTACAAGCCAAGGAATGACAAGGACTGCTGGCCTTCACCAGAAGCTAAGAAGAAGAAAGAAAGGATTCTTTCTGAGGGCCTTCAACCAACACCCTGCTCTCAGACTTCTAGCCTCCAGAACTGTGAGACAATAAATGCCTGTTGTTTTAAGCCACCCAGTTTGTGGTACCTTGTTATGACAGGCCTAGGAAACTAACACATATTCCCAGATTTAGGGAAAAAACTCCAATATATTTGTGTTGAAGAAACAAAAGGGTTTAAGAATTTCACTTAATCAATTTGGATTTACAAAGAAAAATAGGAGCATATGTAGATGGCTATATTAGATCATCAAAAATTCTGGCTCTAAGAATCTATGATTCTGTGTAATTTCATATTTTAGTGTCATATTTTAACTTCCCCATCTAAAAATTTCTAAGATGATAGATTCTTAAGACTTTCAAAACTTTGCTACATTCCTCCTTGCCCTGTAACCTACACTGATTACTCATAAAATGAAAATTATTATTAATCATCAAGGCAGTGATATAAAGTTTTTCAACAGATGATTCATAAAAATGACATAATTATTCATCTTTATATGTTATCTGTAATCTAAGGATATTGCGTCTGAGATGCTAGAAAATTTTTCTCAAAGCATTTTTACTTACAACATATTTGCTCTTAGTGGTCTATTAATCTATTATAGTGTTATGCTGATACGTGCCCTACACCTAAAAATATTAACTTACACAGAAATAAGAGTGTAAAGACAGATAAAACTAACCTTATATTTTAGGCCAGGATCAAGGTCTACTCTCTACTTTAGAAACTGTAGCTAAGAAAGAGGCAGAAAAAAACCTAGAAGAATTTGGAACGAGAAATGTAATTTCAGTCATTGTTGTTAGAAGGGATAGTCATTGTATAACTAAAAATTCCAAAGTATACAAGGAAGGCAGAATGCCATACTATTTGTGCCTAAAATAACACATTATTATAAAGTAAAACAATTTCATTCTTAGAGCATCGAAAATCCAAGACTATGGGGCTTCCCTGGTGGTGCAGTGGTTAAGAATCCGCCTGCCAATGCAGGGCACACAGGATCGAGCCCTGGTCCGGGAAGATCCCGCATGTTGCGGAGCAACTAAGCCCGTGCGCCACAACTACTGAACCCGTGTGCCACACCTACTGAAGCCTGTGCACCTAGAGCCCGAGCTCCGCAACGAGAAGCCACCGCAATGAGAAGCCCACGCACCTCAACTAAGAGTAGCCCCCACTTGCCGCAACTAGAGAAAAGCCCTCGCGCAGCAACAAAGACCCAACACAGCCAAAAATAAATAAGTAAATAAAAATAAAAATAAATAAATAAACAAATACATTTGCTGATCCTGCACCAGGCCCTTGCTACCTCAGCATGTCAAAAATGTAGACACTCAGGCTCCCCAGACCTACTGAACCAGAATCTGCACATTTACACAACATTCCCAAGTAACTCACATGCACATTAAAGGTTGGGATGCACTGGTCAAGGCCAGGAGTCAGCAAACTTTCTGTAAAGGCCCAATAGTAAATATTTTAACCCTTGGGGCGATGCATCTCTGTTGCACCTGTTCAACTCTACCTTTCTAATTCGAGAGCAGCCATAAATAACATGTAAATAAATGGGCATGGTTCTATACCAATAAAACTATTTATGAAAACTGAAATTTTACTTGCATATAATTATCTTATGTGACAAAATATCCTTTAAATGTTTTTCAAACATTTAAAAATGTTAAAACTGGGCTTCCCTGGTGGCGCAGTGGTTGAGAGTCCGCCTGCCGATGCAGGGGACACGGGTTCGTGCCCCGGTCCGGGAAGATCCCACATGCTGCGGAGCGGCTGGGCCCGTGAGCCACGGCCACTGAGTCTGCGCGTCCGGAGCCTGTGCTCCGCAATGGGAGAGGCCACAACAGTGAGAGGCCCGCGTACCACAAAAAAAAAAAAAAAAAAAAAAATGTTAAAACCTTTTTTAGCTCATGGACCATACAAAAACTGGCAGCAGGCTGGATCTGGCCCATAGTCTGCAGTCTTAGTCTAGGCTACTGGCACATCACTGCTGAGCCAATACTTTGCCCCTCCCCACTAATTCTCCCCAAGACTCTAAACACCTATTTACATTTTCTAGCTCATGTGGCTTTAGAGAAGTTACATGTTACTTATCTGACTTATCCTAGAATACATTTCTGTTCCTCCTATATAATTTCTAACTTGTAATATATTTCTGTAAATATTTCTGTCAAATGATGTGATGGTATACTACATCTTTTTTCATGAGCAGAATAGAACATAGCACAGAGAAGCTGAGCTAGGAAGAGATATTTATAGATCTATCTATCTACCTATCAATAGATTTCATATATATATACATATATATGTGTGTGTGTGTGTGTATACACACACACACACACACACACCTGCCTCTGAAGGAATGAAAAATTGATCTTGATGAAGAACTCTTTGGCCCTAAATTTGAACCAACCATATTAAGCATTTCTAAATATGCCGTCAGGGTTCAAGACTCCTTATTTGATATGCAAACCTTATGATATACTGAGATTTTAAACAAATCAGTATCATAAAAGAAGCTTAATTCATAGAAGCCTTTAATTAATGTTTAAAGTTTACTGAAGTTGAGTTCAATAGAGACCTGTCACTAGTAATGGGTAGATAAGAGGTCTTGGTTGAATTAACATAACATTAATAATTTAGGATCAGCAATTTAAGAAACACGAAAGTACTCAAAATTCATCAAGACCACAAACTATATGAACTATTTGAACAATCTTAGAGGAAACATTTATATCTAAAATTTTTAACCTGAATGAATTTGTTAGAATAGGTTCTGACTCCTGGTCTAGGCTAGTGCCACATCTTTATATATACTTTTTTTTTTTTACCTTATTGACTCTTTTTTATCTTTCTACCATCATTCAGTTTTCTCTCTCCTTTCTAGGATAATTTGTTCTGTGAGACAGGCTAAAATAAAGACCTTTTTAATTAATCTGACAAATCCTTTAACTGTAAATCATTCACTAAGGAAGTATTTCCCCCAGTGTATTAATTAGGAAGATTTCAGCTACAAGAAACAGAAAATCCTCGCTTAACAAGCTGAAGCCTTATGAAATTTATTATTTTATATAAGGAATTCTGAGGTGAGGCAGCTTGGGGGTTGCTAAATTCAATGTCTCAACAACATCATGAAGTACTAAGGATCTTTCCATAGTTCTATACTGCATTCTTCAGGATGTAGGCTTGTCCTTAGGCTAACTACCTTATATCATAACCACACAAAATACCATCTAGTAAAAATAATGTCTTTTTTTGTGTGTCTCCTTTTAATTGTGACAAAAATTTTCCCAAAGTTCCCCAGAATATTTCACTTCTTGCACTAACCAGAAATGCATCATACCTATTGCTAAAATATGAACAGCCAAGAAGAATGGGACAGCATATGGCCATATTAAAGAGGTTAAATTATCTGCACAAAAATCCCATATTGGAAAGAAGGAAGGAGGAAGGGTGCAGGAGTTACTGAGTAGTCAAACAACACTAATACTGCAACTGGAATTTGTACTTAGCAAGTTGTCACTAATAAAGCATAACCCATTCATCAGCCAGAGTTAAGCTGAAGGTAGCTAATTAATTTTCAAGAAACAGATAACACTGGGAGAGTCTGACTGTGACCGTATAACTGGGAGAGTCTGACTGTGACCGTATAACCCAAACATTGGCATACTATAGATTTGAAGCAGCCAAAATGTAATTACAGAATTAAAGGCACATACCACAGTCTGAGAATAGCTATAGAGTTTGGCAAAACTTAACCCTAAAACCTCTCATAGATCAACGTCCATCATGTGATTCAGCCAGCTGGTGTCTGTAACCACCACTCTGGCTCCAGCCAACTTTCTCAACGATATGATCAGTTCCAATTAAAATAATTGCTAACCGATTAGAATCTGCATTCTTTTTAGATTCCTTTCCATCCAGCTCAGTCAAATGTTTGTCATTTTAATAATATTCCATTGGTTCCTGAATTCCCCTCACATTTTTGTTGGCTCTTGATCATAATTTTACACTCATCAAGAGCAACCAACACTTGCTTTTACAGGTGGGATATTAGGGAGCAGTAGGGACTGTGGAAAAAATGAAGAGCATATGCTCCACTTATGGGACCAGCTGCTTCTCTGCTTAGGTCTCTTAGCTGATGCTAGTGATTTTCAATATGGTGAGATTTTCCAATTTTTCAAGAGAAATCAGGAATCTAGATGTTTATGTAGCAATATCCCAATTTGTCAGTGTTGGCAATTAATTACTGGGTACTGATTACACAAAGATATTCATTTTGTGAAAACTCCTTGAGCTATACACTTTGATTTGTATATTATTCTGCATTAAAGTATAATATGTACTTGAACACAAAGTTTACTTTAAAACAAGCAAAAATGAAAAACCAAAATAAAGCAAAGTTAAGTTAAAAGCACTCCAATATGATCACAGGCTATCAGTCCGTGACCACTGGGGGAGCTATCTCCTCCAGCTTCATTTCAGGGTGCTGTAGGTGGGAAGAAGCAAGGCTTGGTCAATTCAGTGGCTGATGGGCGATAAGAGGACTAAAATAAAAAGAGAAGTTGGTGTATTCTCTTCCTTCTGTCTCTCACTGTCCATCCTTAGTGTCTATCGAGCAGCAGAAAGTACAGAAAGCTTGGTGAGAACAGAGCACTGTTTCTGAGACCCAGCTGGTGAAGGGGTAGCTATGCAGACTGTTACTGTTTATTTTTCCCAACTATTTCCTCAAGCCAGGAAACAAAAACCTATTCTAAATATAATCTATTCTAAAACTACTCTAAAATTTCCAAATATAACATAGAAAGTTTTCAAACAAATTTCCTTTTGTGTAATTTAAAAGTCTAAATTAGAAAGTGACTGATATTTGTTAATATACAGTAGGACCTGACATGTTTCAGAGATACTTATCTTACTTTCCTGTTATGTTTTGCTCTTTTTCATAGGAATATAGTTATATGTTGGGTAATTTAGGATGCGGGTATCTCTTAGTGGGCTTCACAACAAGTAGTTTTGTTGACCTACTTATTTTAAGTATTTTGCTGCTAAAAATGTGACAGTTATACTTTCTTTTTCCCATGAATGTGGGAAGACACATTTAAACATTTCAACTTGTGAGAATCTGCTTACTTCCTCTGCAGAACATTGAAGAAAAAAAAGTTGCTACTTGAACAGAAAGATTAAAGCATTTAAATATGATCAGATATCTAGAAATAACACACTCCATAAAGAAATTGTGAGAAATCACAACATAAATATATTTTAAATGAACTCAGAAATGTAATATAAGAGAATAGGAACATAAGTGATGCTACTAAAGCAACCTTATTAGAATAAGCAAAACACCACCAGACAAATTCTGTTGGATTTTTTTTCACAAAGACTAGAGGAAAAAATAAGATAAAAACTGGTGGTATTAGAGTTTGCCATTCTTTAAACTTAAGGGTGAACTGTAGCTTGAGAATTTTCTAAAGGTTTAATGAATAATTATTTCCCTTTAAATCCAAAGTTTTTCCCTAATAGCTTTTTGGAGAACTATCTGATCCTTGACAGTACACAGCCCTGGCTTATGCATAAGGCAAAAATAGTTTATGAGGGAAGGAGTCTTCTATGTATAGACTTGTGCGTGTGTACACGCTTAAACTGTTTACAGTGGAAACGTAACCAGAATAAAGATAAAATTACTGACTGGATTCTTAAATGACATAACTACTGCCTCAGAGTCTTGGGAAAACTGTTGCTCAGAAGCTTCCAGGATTCCAAGAAATCAACCAGGAAGTCTAAGAGAAAATGTAGGAAGATTTTAATTAAAAGTTCATTATCTAATCTAAGGTGATTTGAGTGCTTCTATAGATGTTTATAAGATTTTATCACCTGTCATTAAGGTTCATAAAACACATCATTTATACACACAACAACCATATAAGTCAAACTCTCTAAACTTTCAAGTTACCATCTAGCTTAAGAACATCGCTTACCTTGATTTAGTACATTGCTCTAGATTCTTCCTAGATGGAATAGACTAGATATTGGGAAAGCAGCTAAAGACACAGACAAGCTACTGACCTGTATCTTTTCTCTCTAAAAGGCATTTAAGGGCTTCCCTGGCAGCTCAGTGGTTAAGAATCTGCCTACCAATGCAGGGGACACGGGTTTGAGCCCTGGTCCGGGAAGATCCCACATGCCGTGGAGCAACTAAGCCCGTGCACCACAACTACTGAACCTGCTCTCTAGAGCCCGCGAGCCACAACTACTGAAGCCCGTGTGCCACACCTACTGAAGATCGCGGGCCTAGAGCCCGTGCTCCACAACAAGAGAAGCCACACCTCAATGAGAAGCCCGTGCACCACAACCAAGAGTAGGGCCCGCTCGCCACAACTAGAGAAAGCCCACGCACAGCAATGAAGACCCAAAGCAGCCAAAAATAAATAAATAAATAAATTTATAAAAAATTTAAAAATAAAAAATAAATACAAGGCATTTAACAGAACTTCCTGTTTCAGACAGGTAAGATGTTGGTTTATGTATATTTTCATCTGTACTAAGTATTGAGGCCTTGGAATCGGAAAGATCATTTCGGTCTTTCAAAAACTGAAGGGAAAGTGAGGCAAAAGACATTTTTCGTGTGTGTACTAATCTGTTACTTTTGTTACTTTGGTTTTTGGAATGGAAGGTGAGATCCTATTGGAGATCAGACCCTAGCTTACTTCTTGAAGGCCCTTCTGATCCTGTGAAGTACATGACTCCATGAATACTTGCACAGACCCTAACAACAGCAAATTCAAATTGTCCCATAATAAGATGCCCTTCAGACAAACAGTGACTCTTGTAGTCTGACTTTTACTTCAAAACAAAATACAGGGTAGGAAATTTTCCAAGTTCTCATGCTAAGATTTATTGTCTGCTATTTACCAATGTTCCACATGCCTTTATTTAAATCTTTCTTCTTATACTGAGAAAAGTTGAAACCTCCCCATCACCAGTATCAGCTGCTGTCATGAAGCTACAGTGAACAGTCTCCTGTGTTCACAAAGCACCTTACAGATCCCAGCATTCTTAAGCACTCCTGGTTCTTCTGCCTCAGACTCTTTTGTCCAAAGAGGTCACTGAAGAAGCAAATTCACTGATCAACATTTAGTTTGTTGGTTCAAAAAGAAGACATTTTGTGATTTATAGAGAGCATTTCACCAACACTAGAAGCCGTTCATGTGGAGTTCCAGAATACAGAAAACAAGATCTGTCTTATTTTTATAATTCCAAATATCAACATGTGATAGAACAAACAGTAATAACAAATATCTATACTGTGAAACGCATATCAACACATACTCTTTCACTTCATGCACACTTCTGAAATTATTTCCATACTATCTAGTTCTGTAACCTTAAGCCCAATGGAATGGGGTGGGGGGGAAGCACAAACATGAAGCCATCACTCAAGCAATAGAAAGAACATACCCCGGACTTACTTGTTGGTAAGATTTCTAAAAGCTAAGAATGGAAAGCATAACAGGAAATAATAGTTTGTTTATAAACAGCTTGTTTACGGACCAAACAAGAGTTAGTCCATGAAAGTCCTAATGTGGTCAAATCCATTGTTAAAATATCCCCTTACAATTACTTCTAAATGTCACTTGCCTTAGTGACATTTCCCTTTCCTTGTTGTCTATCGCAACATGGTGTGTAAGTAATAATGAGCTGAACCAGGACTGAAGGCGCCTAGTGACCCAGGTGGTTTTCCCACTGGCTATGCCAGGGCACGGCTTCTGCTCCTTCTGCGACCCTCCTAGTCGCTGAGAGTGAGCCTGTCCCTTTAACCACCCCCACCATGCCCCCCCCCCCATAACCAGGTCATCTTTAAGTCCTGAAGCTCCTCCGATTTCTTGATTTCTGCCTTTTTGAAGGAAACTCTGGGTCCCAGTGTTTTGTTGCTGTTGTTTTGCTCTGTTTGGTTTTTGTTTGTTTGGTCCTCCTGGTCTCTGTGAATTTTCTTCGTATTTTACCCCAGGAATCTGAACTTCCCGCCCCCCGCCCAGCGACCCCCCCCCCATTCCCACTTCAGGAGTGACTTAAATGACAGAAGGCAAAGTCCGAAAACGATCAAATTCCAACAGAGTTAGGGACCATTACAGACAGCGTTACAGCGGCCACACGCCTGTGACTGTATCCGAGGGCACCGAAAGGGCGGAGGATGCCCTCGAATGCACCGTTGTTTGGAGGAGTTGCTTAGGAATGGCCAACTGGTGTTTTGCCAGAGATTCGGTTTTCCCTTCTATTTTCCTCAACGTGCGAAGGACTTGCGAGGTGAACTTACTCCTTCTAAAACATGTATGCCCTTTTTATCTCAATTCACTCTTCAAGCCTGAACTTGTCAAAGTCTCTTGCAAAAACACATATCCCCATCACGGTACCCCTTACCCACCTCCCCTGGAACATTCCGTCACCGAGCTCGCTGTGTTGCTCCCTAGACTCGTCTGATATCCACCCCTCCCCCATCCCCCGGGGGCAGGCAGGGCTAGGACACCAGACTTACCTTGGTCACAGGAGGCACGGGGCAGGTGAGGGTGGCAGGGACAGTGGTTTCTGAGTGCCCAGGAGCGGGTGGTGTTTGGAGGGAGCCGTCCTCGGTTAAGCAGCAAGAAGAGGAGACGGAGAGCAGCGGCCTGGGTCCGCAGCGGGAGGGCTGTAAAAGCAGACAGCACCGGCACTTGCAGGCGGGCTCCATTCCGGTGGCCTCCTGCCCCACAGCCCCTAAGTTTCTGATATTGGGAAGGAACAGTGGCCTTCCCGTTGCTGAGACCTTCCTCGCTCCTTGAGGGGCGCATGTGGGCGCCCGCTCCGCTCTCTGCCCACAGGGGGCGCAGAGACTCCCGGTTGCTGAGAGCCTCCAGCTTGCGCATGTGCAGTCGGCTTCCGGGAACCGGCCTGTGCCGGTCTGATCCTGTCAGGGCCTGTTGGACCAGAGTCTGGCTCGGCACAGGTGAGCCTCATTCAGGAGCTAGACCCCACGCGCTAAGCCCCTTCTACCCATTGACCGGCGCAGCTGGCAGGATAGCTTGAGCCAGACCCCTGCTTGCCCTGTCTGGGATGTAGAGAAACTGGAACCCATTTGGATGTGTGTGTGGCGGCCACTGCCCTAAACATCAAATTTACTGTGCTGTCCCCGCTTTCAATGCGGCCCAGCAGAGGGAACGGTTTTCACAGTACTTGGCGTGCCTCCCTCCTTATCGAGAGTCTTCTTCATACCTAACCGTCAGTCCGTCAAACCCGTGGTCCACGGAAACGCAGCTAGGGACAAGCGCCGAGGAGAAATGGGAATCTCCCCTTGGGAGAACAGGAGGAAAAGGCTAGAGAGCTTGGTACCCGCGATGTCTCATCCCCTAGGAGAACAGAGGTCAGGAAGCGGTCAATGCTGTCTGGCCCAGCGGGCTGCGGGAGAGGAGGATGATGGTGACGCCAGCACAGCTGGGCTTGCTGCTTAGGGGCAGAGATGTAGGGAAGAGGCTGGGGCAGTATCATAGGAGAAGCTTTCCCTGCAGATCCAAGAAAGGAAATTGTTTTTGGAACTGTAAAGGAAAGACCCTGGGATCCTTTCTTCTTTACCCAGGTCCTTAGGAGCAGTCATTTTTAAATTAATATAGTCGTCCTTCAAACGGTATTATACAAATTCAATATAATATATGAATTTTAAGAATATACTTCCATTTTTCTCTCTCATTCCTTGTGCCATAATTTTCATGCAATTTATTTCTACTCTATGTTACTAATTGTTTCTTCAGACACAGTAGCTTCTATGGTAAATTTTTATTTAACTTTTTAAGAAACTGCTGAACTGTTACCCAAAATGAGTGTGACATTTTACATTCAGCAATATGAGGGTTCCAGTTTCTCTATGTCCCTGCCAACACTTGGAATTGTTAGCATTTTCAGTGTAAGCCATTTCAATGGGTGTATAGTGATGTTTAATGGTGATTTTAATTTGCATTTTCCAAATGATTAATGATGTTGGGTATTTTTTCTTGAGCTTGTTAGCCATGAAGTGTCCAAATCTTTTTCTTTTGTCCATTTCTTAATTGGGATGGTCTTAATATTGAGTTATGAGAGTTCTTCATATATTCTGTGTTACATGTGCGTTTATACACTTTGTCAGATATATGTTTTGCAAATATTTTCTCCCATTTTGCAGCTTGCCTTTTCATTAACTGTCTTTTGACAAGTGGAAGTTTTGGTTTTGATGAAATCCAATTTATCAAATTTTTCATGTATTGCTTATGATTGTTTTATCTAAGAAATCTGTGGCAAACCCAAGATCATAATGATTTTCTCACATGTTTTCCTCTAAAAGATTTATGGTTTTAGCTCCTATAGTTACATAAATGACCTATTTTGAAATATTTTTGTGTGTGTGTATGGTTTAATGAAAGAGCTGAGATTCATTTTTTTCCATACAGATATCTAGTTATACTAGTACAGTTTTCTGAAAAGACTGTCCGTTCCCCCTCTGATTTTTTGATACCTTTGTTGAAAATCAGTTGATTATGTGTGTTGATCTGTTTCTGCATTATCATTTCTGTTCCATTGATCCATGTCTATTCTTCACCATTATTATATTGCCTTGATTACAATAGCTTTGTCAGCCTTGAAATCAGATGATATAAATCCTCCGGTTTTATTACAGTTGTCCATAGGTATCCACAGGGAATTGGTTCCAGGACCCCTGCCCCCCCACAGATATCAAAAGCCATGAATGCTCAAGGTGCTTAGATAAAATGGCATAGTATTTGCATATAACCTTCACAATCCTCCCATATACTTTAAATCATTTCTAGGTTAATTGTAATACCTAATACAGTGTAATGCTATGTAAATGGTTGTAAATGCTGTGTAAGTAGCTGCTGGTGCACGTCAAATTCAAGTTTTGCTTTTTGGAACTTTCTGGATTTTGGGGGGGGCATGGATATTTTTTGATCCACAATTGGTTGAATCAGTGGTTGTGGAACCCATGGATACAGAGGGTCAACTGTATTTTTTTTTAATCATTTGGAAATTCTAGATCCTTTGAATTTTCCTAAAAATTATTCAATAAGCTTGTCAATTTCTACTTGCACTCATTTATGAAAGATATATTTACTGGATATACAATTTTAAGTTGACACTTTTTTCTGTCACCATTTTAGAGAGATAAGTCCCGTATCTTTAGAATTGCATAATTTATGACAAGAAGTCTGCTGTTATTTTTATCTTTGTTTTTCTGGATGCAGTGTATCTTTCCTTCCTTGATGCTTTTAAGATTCCCTCTTTAACACCTTTTCAGCAGTTTGATTATAGTGAAACTTGCAGAGATTTTATTATGTTTCTTTCACTTGGGCTTCATTTTGCCTGTTGGATCTGAGGGTTTATAGTTTTTTTAAATCAAATTTGGAAAACTTTTGGCCATTGTTTCTTCAAATATTTTTCTCTTCCTTTCCTTCTTCCCTGGAAACTCAATTGCAAATATGTTAAATCATTTGTTATTGTCTCACAGGTCACTGAGAACTAACTTTTTTTAATCTTTTTTTTCCTCTGTGCTTCATTCTGAATACTTTCTACCACTGTTCAATATGTATGTTGGATTTGTGCTGTTTAAAAGTTCTTGTCTGTTAATTAATTTTACTATCTTTTTCATTTTGGATCTGTTTTATTGACTTTTCTCCAAGTTATGGGTCATGTTTTTCTGCTTCTTCAAATATGCGGTAATTTTGTTTGGATGCTGGACCTCATGGTGTTATGTTTTTGAGTGTTGCATTTTGTTATATCTTTTAGGGTGAATCTGAATTACCTATAGTGCTTATTTAGCCCCACTTTTAAGGTGAGGCTCTTCTGGGGTCTCTATTAAATGCATCATATATTCACGAAGGTCTCTTTACTTTAGATTATGGGAACTTGAATGATTCTCAGACCTTTATGAACTCCAGAAATTTTTACAGCTTACAGCTCCCTGATAATTGTTCTGTCCTCGGATATTGTTCGTGTCCAATGATATATTTCTAGATTGATATTCAGCCAAAGATTCAGTGGGACTCCTCTGAAGGTATCTGGAGCACTTTTCCATAGCTCCTTCCTCCTAGACAGTCTGTTCCACAAATTCTAGTTGCCTTGGCTTCCCAAGTGTTAATTTCTGTCTCTTCAATTCACTGACATACCCAAGTTTTGTTTGTATTCCCCCCTTCTTCCTGTACTTCAGTGGAAGTTACTTCCAGGCAGAAAGCCTGGGCAACAGTAAGGCTCACCTAACCCATTTCTTTCTCTTTCATCCAGGATTACTGTCCTGTGTTGCCTACCATCAAGTATCTTAAAATAGTTATTTACTAAAATTTGTCCAGTTTTCCAATTGTTTTTGAATGGAGGGTGATTACATATCCTTGTTATCTCTCATGGCCAAAATCTGACATAACTTAGAATGGGGTTTGGTTTTAGAAAATTCTGAGATTTAGTACCTTTGAAATAGAATTAAAACATACATTTGGCTGTTTAAAAAAATGTAGCTACCTTTATTATTTAATCTCACACATCCTCTGAAGTCTAATTCCTTCTATAAGCAGGAAAAGATAGAAATAAAATTGGACTAATAAAATTAAGTCAGCTTCTTTTCATTTTAAAATATTTTGGGGAAAAAAATAAGTCAATTAAAGGTTAGTCACAACCGTTTCTCCCCTCTTACAGAGACTTCTCTAAATCTCTTTCCTCTACAACTGGCTGTGGGTCCAGGCCAACATGGTGGTATAGAGAAAGCTCTTTGGTCCCCATGCTGTCTTAAGCAATTTTTCCTTTCCTCCCTTATCACTGAATAGCCCACACCAATGCCTGCTGATGTATGACCGGTCTGGTCTTTTTCCATGGTTTCATCTGCCACTGCTGCCTCTGGATCTTATCATGTTCCCTCATCCTAAGGTCCTTATAGTGATTCTTTTCTGTTTTACGGATGGTCTGAATCTGTGACCTTTGTAGGAGGCCCAGGAGCCATCAGCAGACTTTCCTCACCATTTCACAATATGCAGAATTCTTTGAGGCAGTCTTCAAACATTCCCTCAGACATTGCTCTTCTTCCCAGAGACTACATAGCACCAACACAAGGCTAAATGCAGGGTTTGCTATAGAGCTTACAGCATTTCCTCTTCCCTCTCCCCAGGGCATTAGCACCCAAGCAGGTGAGTATGTCACTCATATCTATACTCTCCCACTTCTCTTTCTCTAGTTTTCAAATCCTGTTCTTAGTGAAAAGGAACTCCCCATCCTGTTATAAGGGAACTTTCCTTGCAGTATAGTTCTTGTTCTCTTCATGCTGTGGCTTATAAATACAATACTATAAAAGTTGAGTGAACCAAGCCCAGACTTTTACTTGCAAAGAGAAGCTTTTGAGCCTTATAAAACACTCTTGTTCTTTAACAAAGCATGACTTCATGAATAAAGCCTTGCAATGGATTAAAAAATGTCAGCTCTTAGACTCAAGGAGGAATAAAAGACCTCTTTGTTCTGTACCTACTCTCTGAAGCAATAAATGCCATTGAGTCAACAGATAGGGCAGCCGTTAAACACCCAGGGACTAGGGAACAAAAAATAAACACTGATTTAATACCTGAAAAAATATTATCCCTTTTACCTTCTTTATAGTAAATCTTTGCATGAGGATTGGCTTTCATCATATCCTCTTCCTCTCTTCTAGCATCCACATGGCCTAGTTGTAATAATAGTAAGAGCTCAAATGTACTGATTGCATAAGTTATGTCAGGCACTTCTCTTAAGTGTTTTAACTTCACTTAATCCCCATAACAATCATGTATTATCATTACCTCTATTTTACAGAAAGGAAAGCTGAGGCACAGAGAGGTAAAGTATCTTGCCCAAGATCACATAGACACTTTATCTTGGATAAAATTACTTAACCTTTAATTTTCAGAATTTTCATCTGTAGAATGAGGATAACAATTGTAATAATATAAATGAAGCAGTATGTATAGCAATTAAGCAAAAGCTTCCCAGATCCAGACTGCCTGGGTTCAAATTCTGTCTCTAAGTTACTAGCTGGTACCCTTGGGTTCCTTGAGCTCTCTGTACTTTAGTTGCCTCAACTATAAAGCAGGAAGGATGGTAAATGTATCTGCCTCTGAGGATTATTATGAGGATAAATGCATTTGCCTCTGAGGATTATTATGAGGATAAATGCATTAACATAAGTAGAGACTTGGACCCAAACATGGCACATTACAAGTTCTCAATAAATGTTAGCTTTTTTCAAAGTCTCACCCTACCTTATCTGAAATCCTGGAGATGAGGCAAATTTTAGAATTTGGAGACATTTTTTAGAATGGCATTATGGAACATTACCCTAGCAGGGTCTGAGAAACACCCCTTGACCAAACATTAAGACTTCTGTAGCAAAATGCACAAATATTTACTTTTAATGGGATAAATAAAAACTAAAAATATCCTCATGTCAGTTCAGGTCAGATTTTGCTGTTGAATCAATTATTTCAAGATTTTAGTTTTCAGAGATTTTTATTTTAGACTTCAGATGAGGTATTATGGACTGTATTATTTCATATTGTTCTGAGGATTAAATGAGGTGGTCTATGTAAGCTAAGTCAAGCACAAGGCCTGGCACATAGTAACTTCTCTGTAAGTGTGCATTTGTCATTGTTATTGAAATTAATACCATTAGTATTACTATTATAGTAAATCCACAAAATATTTACATCTAGAGCAGCAGCTTCATAGTTCCTTTACAGTATTCTCCTAGACAGTCTCACAGATAACTTCCTATGAAGTTCCTTGATTTCCTTATTCCATCATATTTTATGCCTGGGCATGAAACTTGGCTATCCCCTTTATCTCCGCCACCTTCCTTGGTGAACAGTCCCTTATTTGATCCCCCAGCCTTGTCACTGTCTCATCAAGTCACAGTGAATGAAAGAACACAGCCTCCTAGAAAAAGGAAGAAAGAAAGAATAAAATAATACCTGTCATTTGTTGAGTATTTGCTCTGGGATCAGTGCTAAGTACTTTATATAATTATTTTTTTATTGAGGAATAGTTGATTTACAAGGTTGTGTTAGTTTTAGGTGTACAGCAAAGTGATTCAGTTATATATATATATATTCTCTTTCAGATTCTTTTCCCTTATAGGTTATTAAAAAATATTGAGTATAGTTCCCTGTGCTATACAGTAGGTCCCTGTTGGTTATCTATTTTATATACAGTAGTGTGTATATGTTAATCCCAAACTCCTAATTTATCCTCCCTCCCCCCCTTCCCCTTTGGTAACCATAAGTTTGTTTTCTGTGTATGTGTGTCTGTTTCTGTTTTGTATGTAACTTCATTTGTATCTTTTTTTTTAGATTCCACATATAAGTGATATCATATGATATTTGTCTTCCTCTGTCTGACTTCCTTCACTAAGTATGGTGATCTCTAAGTCTGTCCATGCTGCTGTAAATGACATTATTTCATTCTTTTTTTTTTATGGCTGAGCAATATTCCATTGTGTATATATACCATATCTTTTTTACTCATTCATCTGTTGATGGACGTTTAGGTTGCTTCCATGTCTTGGTTATTGTAAATAGTGCTGCAGTGAACGTTGGGTGCTTGTATTTTTTTGGATTATAGTTTTCTCCAGTTATATGCCCAGGAGTGGGACTGCATGATTATATGGTGGCTCTGTTTTTAGTTTTTTTAAGGAACCTCCATACTGCTCTCCATAGTGGCTGTACCAATTTACATTCCCACCAACAGTATAGGAGGGTTCCTTTTTCTCCACACCCTCTCCAGCATTAGTTATTTGTATCCTTTTTGATGATGGCTGTTCTAACCTGTGTGAAGTGCAAATCCTGTAGTTTTGATTTGCATTTCTCTAATAATTAGCGATGTTGAGCATCTTTTTATGTGCCTGCTGGCCATCCATATGTCTTCTTTGGAGAAATGTCAATTTAGATCTTCTGCCCATTTTTTGATTGGGTTGTTTGGTTTTTTTGATCTTGAGCTGTGTGAGCTGTTTGTATATTTTGGAGATTAATCCTTGTCTGTCGCATCATTTGCAAATATTTTCTCCCAGTCTGTGGGTTGTCTTTTCATTTTGTTTAGGGTTTCCTTTGCTTTTCAAAAGCTTTTAAGTTTAATTAGGTCCCATTCGTTTATTTTTGTTTTTATTTCTGTTACTCTAGGAGACAGATCCAAAAAGCTATTGCTGCAATTTATGTCAAAGAGTGTCCTGCCTATGTTTTCCTCTAGGAGTTTTATAGTATTGGGCTTTACATTTAGATCTTTAGTCCATTTTGAATTTTTTTTGTGTGTATGGTATTAGACAATGTTCTAATTTCATTCTTTTACATGTAGCTGTCCAGTTTTCCCAGCACCACTTATTGAAGAGACTTTTTCTCCATTGTATATTCTTGCCTCCTTTGTCATAAATTAATTGACCACAGGTGCGTGGTATATAATTATCTTATTTAATTCTCTCAAGTACTTTATGGAGTAGGTCTTGTCATTCCCTCTTTACAGACTGAGAAACTGAGACATGGAGAGGTTAAATGATTGCCCAATACTTTAGAAAGAAGTCCCTGAAATTTTTCTTGTGCTTCCTCTTCCCCTCTGCCCCTGTGGGAAAGAATCATAGTTTAGTCATGTTTTCTAAAGGATGCAAACTGTTCCAAAGCATAAGAACCACTGAAATTATAGATATTAAAACAGTAGATATTATGGGGAGGATTAATGAGTACAATCAGATTCTAGATTCAAGTGAGATATATTTGCAAGTCCACCTTCCAACCTAGGTAGTGTAACATTGTTGACTCTGTGAAATGGGGATTAAAAGACGTCTCCAACAACATACAAGGCTGTAACCTTTTCTTCTCAGCTCACCTTCAGCATTTTCCCCACAACCTCTATCTTATTCCCTCCCTAAATCCTTTTTGTGTACTCTCTCCAGTCTGTCACCCTCACCAGATTAAAATCTCCTTTGAAACCAAGGGCCATGTCTAATTCCTCTTTCTATCCATCCCCAAACTACAATGTTTTACACATAGTGACTTCTTGATATGCTTTTGATGAAACAGAAACTAAAGCAATACCTCAGGGGAAATCTCAGACTGGCATTTCAGCCTCAACTGTGTCCTTATTTTACACATACATCAGTCTCAAAATCAGCTACAGCCCTTACATTCCTTTGAGTTCCCAGAAACAGAAGAATCTGAGGTTCTTGTCAGATAACTATAAAAGAACATTTTAAACAGTATAGTAAGTATTTCTCCAGACAAACATCCTCTTAATTATTCCTATTCTCCAGTCTCCGAAATTATAAAATGCACTCCCTTTTCCTCCAGTTTTGTGTGTAGGATGCAGATGTATAGAAATAGGCTGTGGATGGAAACCCTCAAAAATTAAGCCCAAGTCAATTCAAGAATTAAAAAAGAAAAGAAATCCACAAACAATCCCTATCATTTCTTTATTTTTCAGTATAGCTTTCCTATAAAACACACCTATATAAAAATGATACAATAAAAGCTGTTTAAATGATACAACTTCATCCCAGTCATCTATGGAGCATATGCTATATAGCCATTTAATTTGAGTCTTTCTATTCTCCAGAAAACCATCTTTGTCTCTTCCTTTAGTAAGGACTTTATTTGCATGACAGTTTGGGTCTTTGTGGGATACTGGCAATATTCTAGGATAGTAAACACTCAAATTTATGTTTCCATATTCACTTAAATATCTGCTGGGATCAGCATGTTCACATGGGAGGATTGAGGGGCAGCAGGAAGTGGGGGGTGGGAAAATTAGGAGGCTTGGCTCATTTGTTTTTATCTAAATTACATATCACAGATCAATGAAAATAAAAACTTTTTCAAAAGATGATTTTCATACGATTAAGAGAATGGTAATTGTTTAGCTGGTAAACATATTAATAAATTTGTGGAGGTAACTGGAGGGAGGGTTAGGGCACTAAAAGATGGTTCCCCAAGCCTCTGTTTGGTGTAGCCACCATTCATATGCTACTTTATATGTTAAATCACATGATTCCGCCACTGAAAATGTAAATAAAATTTGAATTTTAAATTAATAAGCATTGAGAAGTAGAAGGCATTTCTTTTCTTTCTTTTTAATATTTTTTTCAAGGGTATATACATTGACCATGCTACATATTCTGGGTAATACGAAGATACCAGAGATTTCAGGGTAGAAAGTATATGCATAGCCCTAACTTTGGCCCATAAAAGTCTTTAAATTGCATCTTATAACTGTTGTCAAGTGAATTCATTCAAACAGCAAAATCAGTTTAATCATATATTGTTTTAGTTTTTTGTTTTGTTTTTAATTTATTTTTGGCTGTACTGGGTCTTCGTTTCTGTGCGAGGGCTTTCTCTAGTTGCGGCGAGCGGGGGCCACTCTTCATCGAGGCGCACGGGACTCTCACTATTGCAGCCTCTCTTGTTGCGGAGCACAGGCTCCAGACGCGCAGGCTCAGTAGTTGTGGCTCATGGGCCCAGTTGCTCTGTGGCATGTGGGATCTTCCCAGACCATGGCTCGAACCCTTGTCCCGTGCATTGGCAGGCAGATTCTCAACCACTGCACCACCAGGGAAGCTCTGTTTTAGTTTTTATTAAATAGTTCCAAAGAATATATTTGAGTAATTTAAAAAATATTTTTAACCTGAAAAATCCGTTCTATGATAATAATAGGTAGTTACTCACATTTTTTCCTAATGTCCAAGTAAAATACTGAGGTTTGGATAGGGCAAATCAATTGTCTAAAGTCACTCAAAGGACAAAAGTTTTGAGGAAAAGGAAAGTTTCTTTTCACCTTATTAATAGTAAATCCAAATCAACTGAATAAGTTAAGAAATAAAAAAATTCAATAAAGAGTTTCAGTTTTCATTTCATCTTGTATGCAATAAACATTAAATTCTAATTTAGATATATTTTATTTAAAAAATTTTTAAATGAGAAATAAATGTCATCTACAAGTGTTAAATAGTAGATGATTTTTAAGCACTTCTCTTTTGTATAATCAATTTTTAAATTAAAATTTTATAAAAAAGAAGAGAGAGCATTTTTTAAAAAATAAGGAAGACGGGTGAGACATTTTACAGTTTCTCAGTTGCAAGGAACAGCACTTCCTTTTCTCATGATGCCAAAAGCTCCCTGCATGGCGTACTGTGTCTTATTAGATAGAATGTGTCTCTCCCTACAGCAGAGCAGTGATGTAACTTTCTCAACAGCTGATTGGGTCAGTCTGCCTTAGGGCACTCAGTTGACCACAGGTTATTACATTCCCAAGACTGAAGACCCTCCTTTTCTTTCCCCAGCACTTAATGCATCGTTTCTTTCTTTAGAAATTCAGGCTTCTTCCTCTGAGAAGTAATACGAAAGTCTGCTGAATTATGGCGCTTTCAAACTGGAGCTTGATCTATTTTTTCTTCTTTAATTCCTGGAGAGTAAATGGAAAAAATACGTTTAATTCCCGATGTAACTTTGACCTCCATTTAATAGAATGGACATTTGAAATTTTTGCACTGAAAAAAATTGTTACACAGTTATTTTAACTTTATTTCAAGAAGACTAGACTTCTGTTCGATTGAAAATTATGGGTAAAATTGGGGAATAAACGATTCATTTACCAGGAATTGTCACTAACCTGGTTTATTTTAAATACTGTAGATTCTACAAGAGAAAAACATTCTCCTCCAGTTTATGAAATTATGTATGGTGAGGGATCATTTTTGTGGCTCACAACTCGGGAGCCTGTGGAGCCAGAATGGACAAATGAAGTGAAGGTGCTTTGATGTCTAAATTCCATTGAGAACTTTTGAACAAAAATAACAGTAGAACGAGTTGTGGAAATAGCAGTGGAAGAGAGTGGATGTCTCAAGAAAAATATTCACACAATTGTTTAATATTGAACTGATCAAACAAAATAAAATTGTGAGCCATTTTCTTCTAAGGAAAATAGGATGTTTACATTCTTAATTTCTCTTTTTATCTGAGTCCAAGTATAGAGAATCTAAGAGTCTAAGGCTGGCTGGATCTCCCTATAATTCTCCTTCAGAGAAGCCTTCAGTGAGGAATTAGGAAAACCAATATTAGGGAAAGGAAGCTGTTTTAGTGGGAATGTGGAAAGCTGGGGAGAAGGGGCTAAGAATATAAAACAATAAAGTCTAAAAGGGAAATACATCCAAAAATCTAAATTCTTTCTCTTTTGCTAGCTACTTGACTAGCGTCAAATGACTCAACTCTAATAAATTTAAGGCAGTAGTTTTTAATCAGGCATAAGCATCAGAATTACTCACAGAGCTTTTTCATTACACAGTTGCCAAGATGCCACCCTAGGCTTTCTGAAACAGAAACCCTGCAAGTGGGACATGGGCAGAGATCTTTTTTTTAAAAAAGTTCCACCAGTTACTCTGAAGCATACTTCAGCTTAAGAACTACTTTTCTCATATAGTCCATATTTCCCCCAGGCCTCACCACTCTGCTTACAAACAAAACCACAATAACAACTCTGATCGCCCTCCAGGTGTAATTGAGGGTCTCATCCACCCATTTCCATAGTACCCAAATGCATAGCACAGGGTTGAAGAGCACTCCTCCAAGATTTTTCTGCCTGTCCTCCCTTGCTGAGGTTCTGGCTAGCAGAGTCACTTGAGAGTGGTACTTAACACTGGCTCCCTACTCAGAGTGCTGACTCCCATCCTGGTTCTTGCAAAGTAAAACCCCTCAAACCCAAACAGGCTTTGTTATCTCAGAACAAGGCTGTGTTATGCCTAGACATGGTGAAAAGATGCTCCTTCACAGTCCAGAGGCACCGGCTCACTGAAAGACTGAGACCTAGTCACAGAACTAGAGAACTATTCCCCTCCCCACACACCTCACCACCATATTAATAAAGGTCTATTTACCTTTACCAGTTACTTTTACCACTAAATCATGTTCAGCTCTCAAGAAAAATTACAAGGCATACCAAATGGCAAAAAAAAAAACACAGTCTGAAGAGATAGAACAAGCATCAGAACCAGATATGGCGGGGATGTTGGAATTATCAGACCAGGAATTTAAAACACCTATGAGTAATGTGCTAAGGGTTGTAATGAATAAAGAAGACAGCACGAAAGAACAAATGAGCAGTCCTCAAAAACCAAACAAAGATGGGCTTCCCTGGTGGCGCAGTGGTTGGGAGTCCGCCTGCCGATGCGGGGAGCGCGGGTTCGTGCCCCGGTCCGGGAGGATCCCACGTGCCGCGGAGCGGCTGTGCCCGTGAGCCATGGCCGCTGAGCCTGTGTGTCCAGAGCCTGTGCTCCACAACGGGAGGGGCCACAGCAGTGAGAGGCCCGTGTACCGCAAAAAAAAAAAAAAATTCAGGAAATGTGCCTCAGTTACAATTAACTAGGTACTTCCGAGAGGAGCTAAAGCAGAGAATAGGGGGGAGGGGTCTGTCCCGGGAAGGCCCCCTAGGGTCCTGCTCAGCTTCAGGACTGCTGAGATTTAAAAAAAAAAAAAAGAAAGAAAGAAAAACCAAACAAAGAGAACAAAGAGTGAACAAAACAGAACAGAATATCCAGGGACTTAGGACGATTACAAAAAGTGTAACATGCATAATGGAAATACCAGAAGGAGAAGAAAGAAAGGAACAGAAGAAATAATGACTGGACATTTCCCCAAATTAATGTAATATGCCAAGCCACAGATCTAGGAAGCTCAGAGAATACTAAGCAGGATAAATGCAAAAAACAAAAAACAAAAACAAAAACCCTACACCTTGGCATATCATTTGCAAATTACGAAAAACCATTCCTGAAAAAAACCAGAGGGGAAAAAACACCTTATCTATAGAGGAACAAAGATAAGAATCGCAGCCAACTTCTCCGAAGCCATGCAAGAAAGAAGAGAATGGAGCATAATATTTACAGTGTTGAGAGAAAATGATGTTTTTCCCTAACCTTTAACCTGCTTCATCACCTTGGCCCCTAAGCCACATGATAGGTGCCTTGGTGCCAGTGGAAACAGATTCATCTTGCAGTCCATGTCACCATCAGGGTTCATACTAATTCCATGGGACCCATTAATAGAAGAGACAGCCTCCTGTCCACCCATATCCCTTTCCATTTCTATCTCCAGACACCCTCCTCTTTGAAGATACTTTCCTTCTATGTAAACTACCTCACCAAAATAGCCTCTTTGAAATTTTAGCTGCACCTCTTCATCAAACACATACCAAAATTCCAAATCCCAGTTTAGGTTGAGATGAGATACCTATTACACTAGTAATTCTTTTACAACAATACCCTTTCTCTCAAGTTACCTAAAATCTAGCTAAGTCCAAGGGGATCACAAGATCTTAGATCAAGTGAGTTGTTAAACCTCTGTTGTTACCCAGAAAATTCAGTTAACATCTGTATTTTCAAACCCAAGGACCAAGTGTCTTTTGGATTGCTCCATGGATAAGGGGAGGGAAAAAGATTGAGAGGGCGTTGGGTAGAAAATGTACACTCAGGTCTCCAATCTTAAAAACTATTTGAAAAAGTCTTTAAAAAATGATACAATGACCTTATCTACAAAACAGAAATAGGCTCACAGACAGAAAACAAATTTATGGTTACCAAAGGGGAAAGGAGGGGGGAGGGCTAAATTAGGGATTTGGGATTAATAGATACTACTGTATACAAAAGAGATCAACAAGGACCTACTGTATAGCACAGAACTATGTTCAGTATCTTGTAATCTATAATAGAACAAAATCTGAAAAAGAATATATATATATATGAATCACTTTGCTGTACACCTGAAACATTGTAAATCAACTATACTTCAATAAAAAAATAATAAATTACAGAAACAGAAAAAAAATATTAAAAAAACAAAACAAAAAATTGCCTGTATCATGTCATCAGTTCCTGATCTCCTTGCCCCCTCCTTGCTCCCTGCTTCACCCCCACTTCCCAAATCTTGTCAGGGTTTTTTACCTTTGCAAGTGTCTCCACCATCCAGCCAGCTGTTCAAGTTAAAAGCTAGTTGTCAAATCTGGCTTCCCTGGTGGCACAGTGGTTGAGTCCGCCTGCCGATGCAGGGGACGCGGGTTTGTGCCCCGGTCCGGGAAGATCCCACATGCCACGGAGCGGCTGGGCCCGTGAGCCATGGCCGCTGAGCCCACGCGTCCGGAGCCTGTGCTCCTCAACGGGAGAGGCCCGCGTACCTCAAAAAAAAAAAAAAAAAATCTGGCTCTTCCTTCTCCTTCCTCTCACCTCCCACAACAGATCTATCACCATGTCACCAAGTCCCATTATACTCTGAATTTCTGTTGACTCTATTGTCTCTTTTTCTCCATCCCCGCCATCTCTAGTCCAGACTTGACATCATGAAACTAATGCAATAAGCCACAACTGATTTCCTCAAGTCCACTTTCATACCCTGAAAATTTTTTCTGTGGTACAAATGGAGTAATTTCTTTAAATGTCTGCTTCCCTCCCTATTAAAAATCTTAAAATCTCCCTAAATCCTTTGAATGTCAGAGTCTTCAAATATAAATTGAGGGTAATGATTTCTACACTGATCGTTATTATAGTAATTTGAGAGAATGTAAAATATATGTATAGACAACATGTATATAAAAAGCCTGATACTTTACTTGGCATGTGTCAGAAGTTATTATTTTTTTCTTTCTAAGGTAATTGAGGGCATTGGATTAAATGGAAAAACAAAAGTCCTTTTCAGCTCTAAACTTCTATGATTGTATGTTACTAAAAGAAGCTGGGATGTACCTAAATTTTAAATTTGATGCCATACTCTTGAGATTTTCTATTGGTAATAAAATACTGAACCAGATGGATACAGATATGACTCATATTAGGCTATGTCAAAGATGATAAAAATTACTCTTGTCTACATATTACACTTTGCCAGCCCCAGCTCTGTCGTCTTTTTTCTCCTGGGTCATAGGTTGCTGAAGGATTGCTCAGGCTAGGGAGTCAAAAGGAAAGAGTCAGAGCTTCAGATAAGTCAAGCCTTAAAACAAACTGAAATAAGAAATTTAATATAAGCACCACTCATCTTATCTTTGTCTCAAATGGGCACGGGTTAGGGGGGACAAGTTTCCAAAAGTGGAAGTGATGGATCATGTTTTTCATGTTAACCCTGAAGAAAGGAGAAAGGAACAGTCATAGAGAGGCATAACAAATGGTCTTCTTAGAAAGATTATACTTTATAATTTAATCGAACTGAATTGAATTTAACACCCACTCCCATTCCAGGTTCTCCTCCACAGGAATCTGAGGGTCAAGACACTGGGGAATGAGAAATTTGTAGTATTTCCTCTGGTTCCTAGAACTATTTCATGTCTTCTGAACCTGTATGTATATATGGTAGCTGGTGAATGGGTTGGCTCCTAAGTGTGGAGTAACTACTAGGCAAGGGATATGGATAAAGAATACAGAAGGAAAATGGTGTTTCTCAGCACCTTGAGATTCAAAATGGAGCTGTGAAACATACATCTATATGCATATATACAGTAGCTTCTTCCAAACGCTTAAGTCTATGTTCTGCTCTTTCCCTGATTGTCTTCTCTACATTCTAAACTCCTGCTTCATCATTCGGTTCTTGAAAGGGACCCCTTGGATCAGTGACCTATCACATACTCAGTCATTCCTGGAATTTCCACAGACTTGGGAATCACACCATTTCCTTTTCAATCTGTAGTAGATAAACATATCTCTCTCAATGAATGAAGCATGAGTTTATTTGCTTAAGATAAATAAATAAATGAATGAAGTTTGAGAACTCCCCACAAAGTTGGTTCTTACAGCTTGAGTCTCAGAGTCTTCATCTGTAAATTGTGGGTAGAATGCCTACCTTGTTGATTGTCACAAGAAACAGAGTTAGAAATGAAAAACCTTATACTCTGCTTGGCAGAGAGTAGGCAGTTATCTTTTCCCTTAATAAAGCTCAGCGATATCCCAAATTTGGAAATTAAATTTGCACACAAATCCCTAGGACTAGCATTGTAAGGATTTTTTAAATAGTTCATAGCTCATGGTTCCAATATACATGTTTAAAAATGTCACATAATTGATGACATCCATTAGACTTCCAAGGACATACTTGGCTTTCTATTATGAATTCCAATACTTGAAAACCTTGGGGGAAAGTCCTCTGTAATAGGGTATGTCAAATACAAGCTCTGTTTTTGCTTATTTATACTAAATAGCCTCTAACCTCCAGTTCACTATGCTGTACGAGATTTATTTACAAAGTCTTCAGCCAGAGCGAGAGTTCCATGAGTTCTGAGTATACATGAACTTCCCTTTAGCAAATTATTTTGGGTCGGTTTCTCTGATGTGACTTTGATTTCAGCATGTTTGTCCACTTATGTTTAGAAACTACATAGTTATGAACAATTTTTTTCCAATGAGAGCTATTTTCTTTTAAGAGTATACTATTTAGAACAAAAACTAAATTTACTGAATACATTCCCACTTGGGTTATAAATTCTGTAGACAATGACATGACATGACATGATCATTACATCTTAAGCAAGTCAGGAAGTTATATAGTTTTCAAAATGTGTAGTGAACTCAGTTGACCCATATTTTGAAAAGCATTCAGATTTCTCCCTGTGGAATAATATGAATCACACACAAACCCACATTTACCTAGCTTTTTTAAAATGTAGGAAAACTCAGGTTTCTTTTGCTAAGTAAACTACATGTTATTCTTCAAGATAATTGTCGTGTGACTGCTTTAGTTGGCTAACCTTGTGTTCTCACCCAGATATAATATTATTTTAAAAGAAATTGTTTTTATATGAGGTATGGGGTAGGAGATTCTGAAAGTACAAAAATCCATATCCAAATCTTTAATATTTAGTCAGGTTTTTTCAGCATATTCACAAAAAAAGCAAGGTAAGCATATTTGAAAGTGACATTCATTCTTATAATTCATTTTGATACTATTCTTTTAGAGCATTTATAAAATTATTTCCAAAGTGACATGTTCATATATGAAACTTCATATACTGAAAATGCTACCTCCTGCAGAAATCTAACTCAACTATAGATTTAGTGATAAGCTGAGACATTGGCTTATCTTGAGACTATCAGGTGTGTGTAATGATAATGTAACCATAAGCACCTGTAGAACACTTTACACTATTGAAAGTGCTTTTACATTATCATTTATCATTTAATCACAAATAGTTACAGACTTCAATAAATTTTTTTGGCTTGGTCAAAATGTAGAAAAAACCCTAAATTTATATCTCAAATAACTTTTATTAGTATTTTACTGATGAGATAGAGCATTTAACCAGAAGAAATAAATACAGGTTATGAACAAATATGTCAGAAAAATGGTTTTTCATTTAACTATAAAAATGCATATACCATGACTACTATCAATTCTATTGAGTTTACTCTTTTGAATATATAACTACATTATAACTTGAATGGGTTCAACAAGGGCACTGGCCAGATGCCACAAAGCTTAGGGACTAGAGCCTGACGTGTTAGGGCTCAGTTAGGAATTCAACAAGAAGGAGCCAAGATCCAGAAAGGAAATGGAGGGTGCAAACCATTGTTCTTAAGAAGCACAGTAGTCACAGCTGGGGAAACCAAGTATGTGTAATAGAACGACAGCCTAGAGCAGGGCTGACCATGAGAGGCTGATCCAAGGGGGCAACAAACAGATCCAACTGGAATGGAACAGGATCCAAAGTCCTGGGATTACTGGGTGTGGAGTTGGAGTGTGAATTGTATGCCCTCATGGGTCAGCTGGTACTTGGTCAGGTACAGGAGGTAGAACTTACTTAAAGGTGCATGTTAGGGAAGACAGATAAAATAGATCAGGTCTTGTTAGTCTTCACTTTGTGGTTATGAAACAGTAGGAATAGTGATGCAATTGCTGACTTTTTATTGACTTGGAATATTATTCAGACTGAATTTTTAGGAATCAGTTTCTGTAATTAACATTTATATAAGTAATTAGAGAAATTAGAATGATTATTAAATATCTACTAAATTCCAAATAAAATTACTTTTAGGTCATTTTGAAGAGGATAAAGCTTAAATCCTCCATCCTGATCAATAGGAAGAATAAAAGTATTTCATAAAAGCTTTAGGCCTAGCACACTGACACGATAGATATTAAAAATTATTTGTTGATTGAGCATGAATTATTTCTGATTTGTTGCAGTTTGGGGTGACTCCTTTAATAGTCTTTATTTACTTATTTATTTATTTTTTGCGGTACGTGGGCCTCTCACTGTTGTGGCCTCTCCCATTGCGGAGCACAGGCTCCGGACGCGCAGGCTCAGTGGCCATGGCTCACGGGCCCAGCCGCTCCGCGGCATGTGGGATCTTCCCGGACCGGGGCACGAACCCGTGTCCCCTGCATCGGCAGGCGGACTCCCAACCACTGTGCCACCAGGGAAGCCCTTTAATAGTTTTTTAGTAAGTGAAAATAAATACTGCAATTCAATATTATTTTTCTTTTGTTTTGTTTTCCTATTTACTTATGTGATTATATAATTCCAGCAAAGCCATCTGCAGGATTCTGAATTCTGATTTTAATTATACATATAAGGTCTTTTTTTGACTAAAAACTATACTTAATTATCCCCCCTTTTGTTTTCACAGAGGATGTTTCTGCCTCATGTTAGTTTTGATCTTTAATACATACATGTTTCTGAAAAATGTTCTGAGACATTTTTGTGTCTCATGAGGTTAGGGGAAATAAGTCTCCATTAGAGGATGTTGGTTGATACAGGAAAAATAACATGGTAAAATAGCAGCTGAAAGGTAAGTTTTCAAAATGCATACCTCCATTGACTCCATGTGAATTTGTGTGATTCACAGAATCAAACTCTGGAACTGCTGGTAAGAAAAGAAACTAAAGAGCAGGCAAAGGAACAGAAATATGCCAAGGACTCAAGGGAAATTTCAGGAATAAAGAATAATGACATCTAAGGGCCTAAATAAAAAATCAAAAGTTGCACCTTATTGCATTTTGGCACCAGTGTGTGCCTTGAATTAAATATTTGAAAGAGCATTTTATTCAGAGACAAGTATATAAATTAAAAAGTGAAATTAAAATGCCTGCACCTAATACCAATATAGAAAATCCATTTCTTCTCCTCTTCTCCTGACCCCTACCCCACAGTAGGAGGTTGACCTTCACTATTTGTTGGCTCAGGAAGAGAAATCACACATCACCCCCAAAAGTTGACCTGACCAGGGCAGGAAACAGTTCTCCTGGGAATCATACAGCATTTATAAGTCTCTTGATAACTGCATCAATGGTGTCTAGGTTTGCCTCTTTTAGCTCCTATTTTTCTATGCCCTCCAAACCAGTGCAAGCAGAGAGGCTTTTTTCCTAGTCCCAGCACAGCCCCAGAATGGCTGCTGTAGAAGTGAGTGATTGGGGGACATGATGTTGATTCAGTTAAGTCTGATAATCGAGACTGGATTTGTGAGAGGATTTGGGGAGGTAGATTTCTCTTCTGTGCCCAGAACAATATGTTTTTGCACTCTTAGATGCTGCACAGTAAATTTAATGGAAATTTAATGGTAACTGTGTGTTTATTTGTATGTAGCTAGGTGTTTTCCAATATCCTGAGAGAGTGCTGAAAAATACACACATACACATAAACCCATACACACTTAGTGGAGAGGCGGAAAGACCAACTGAACTGTAGTAAAGCTTAGCTTAATCTTCAAACTAGAGAAATGACATCACCATCAATTTAAAAAAAAAACCTTCACAGTCAGACTGCCAGAAACCTCACCCAGGCCAGAGGTCCTCATCATGGCAGCCTTGGAGATAATCAGGAAAATTCTCTTAGAGACTTTGGCTGCTTAGCTCCAAGCGTCAACAGGCACAGTGATGTTATTTTTTTAAAATGTATTTTTTGCATTGCTTTATTTATTTATTTTTGGCTGCGTTGGTCTTCGTTGCTGCGTGGGCTTTCTCTAGTTGCGGCGAGTGGGAAGAACTCTTCGTTGCGGTGCGCAGGCTTCTCACTGAGGTGGCTTCTCTTGTTACGGAGCACGGGCTCTAGAGCGCAGGCTCAGTAGTTGTGGTGTACGGGCTTAGTTGCTCCGCAGCATGTGGGATCTTCCCAGGCCAGGGCTCAAACCTGTGTCCCCTGCACTGACAGGCGGATTCTTAACCACTGCGCCACCAGGGAAGCCCCAGGGACAGTGATGTTAATCAACAGTTAGCTGTCCCGCCTTTGCCTCACCTTCACCTGCCACCACATCCACACATATACCCACGTGTATTCATGAATAGGAACTGTTTCTCTATAATCCTTAATACCTTCTGTATTGAGGTGAGTGGTCCCACATTTGTCTCCTTTCTGCTCTTTCCTCAGACCAGAGTGTCAAGATATGAGCATATGTACACAGAAACACAGGGCAATCTCCTAAATATTCATTTGGCTAACAGTCCAGCAAATTCCAGTACTCTGAGGATTAACTAGTCACTTTATTTCTTTTGGAAAGCTCTACTATAACTGAAGCCCAACATTTTGTTTATGTTCCACTGTTTATCTTCCAAGGAACATGCTCAAATGTACTCATCATGACAAAGTACCTGCTCTGGAAATACATTTTACAATTGTGAGACATGAAGACTTTTTTTGGAGGAAGAAGGGTTATTATTGAATTTTTTAAGATTTTTGATCCCTTGTACGAGTGGACAAAATATAAGATTCTTAGAGATTTTAAACAACTTAACTTTAAGTAGTGTTTCCAGCCCCTCTTTAAAGTTAAGCAGATCCACCTTTATGTTAAATGGATTATATGAAACCTATAAATACAAACAAGTTTCATTTAATTGTTTTGACCTCCTCCTCCTGCAACAGCACTTTTTGAAGAACTGCTAACAAACAGTAAAAGAAAGATTTGCATTTCAGAGCCCTTTATTTCCCCAATCGTGCACTAGTGTGGGTTCTAATGAATAATGCAAAAAAAACCTCAGTGGCAGGAAGCCAAAAAGAGAATAAAGAAAAGCAGAGATGAAGATTAAAAACAACTCCACAAATATCCCATTAATCCTTGAATGACTGGGAATTGATTATTATTGAGCTCATTTTTTTGTTTCAATTATTGACTAGAGAAGGCTGGCTTTGCCGAGCATCCTAAAGCATAATTGAACAGAGGCTCTCTCAAAGGCTCAAGTCCCTATTTTTTCCCTAAATGGATGTTAACACTAAAACTATACAAGTCATATAACGCTGAGAAAAGAAATTAAGATTTTAGTTTCTTCTCTAACTATATTTTCATGAAAATAAATTGGAAATAAAAGAACTCAGGGACTTTATTGCTTGTCTCAATGGCTGGATTTTGGGCATTTATATTTAAACAAATAACTCTAATACGATGTAAGTGCTATATTCAAAATATGTGCTATGGAAGACAGGCAATAAATTATATCAGTAGCAATTAAGCTGTATGTTCTTAGCCTTTTTGACCCACATTTTATTCAACTATCAGCATAAAACAAATATTTGTTGAGCACATATTATATGCCAAATATTTCCATCTAACAATGCCAACTATTATCTCCAATTCTCTTTTAAAACAAAGATTATTAAATAAATGGGGATTAATAGAGAGAGCAGATGACTTATTTGTATTAGGAACATGAGAGGGAGAAAGAATTTAGAGACCTGGCTGGACCAGAGGTGTGCTGATAAATGTTTAACAACTGGCTGTCCAGGGTTTAAAAAAAAAAAGGGAGGCCCCATTTGTAGTGTTTGTTAATTAATGTGGTGTTAATACCACCACCACATTTGATTTCAGTCTACCAACCTGACATCACTGAATGTGGAGTTGGGAAGAGACAAACATAATCCATTCTCCTGATCCCTTATGAGCCCACTCTAGCACATCATTGTTAGTACTCAACAATGACTTTCCGCTGTCACCCTGAGAGCCTATCTATGACTACATAACAGGAAGAACTGGGAGGTGAAATAGTTTTGCCAAGTGACTCATACATGCCCATAGATATATTTATATATGCCTACATTGTTTTTATCTCTCTTCTTTTAGAGCATCCAGTCTTAATAGCTGTCTTTCTTTAGCCCTCTGCTACACTGCGCAACTGACCTCTGCTACCACAAAGAGAAAAACAGCTTCTGCTATGGGAAGCTGGCAGTAACTTTGAGCTACTTCTGCAATATGTTCCACCATTTGGTCACACAGTATTAAAAAGAGGTGTACTAGGGGATGAGATTTAATAAAATCAGTAAATGTTTCTGCTTCATCAAGGAAATTCTTAAATAAAACTTGCAGTTTTCAATGAGAATATATTAAAATAAAGAATTCAGGGCTTCCCTGGTGGCGCAGTGGTTGGGAGTCCGCCTGCCGGTGCGGGGGACGCGGGTTCGTGCCCTGGTCCAGGGGGATCCCACATGCCACGGAGCGGCTGAGCCGGTGGGCCATGGCCGCTGGGCCTGCGCATCCGGAGCCTATGCTCCGCGATGGGAGAGGCCACAACAGTGAAAGGCCCGCATACCGCAAAAAAAAAAAAAAAAAAGAATTCAATGACTATAAACCTTATTTAGAGCTAAATTTCCAGAAGTTTACCCACTATTGCTTTTGTACCATTAGTACAAATGTCAAAACAATTTAAAAGGCCAATAATATCTTAGTTTTATCATGAAAATAATTTTTACCTTGCAGGCGTCATAAAAGCATCTCTGGGCCTGCTAGGGGTCCATGGACAACACTTTTGAGAACTACCGCTCTAGTCTAAAGTCACAAATGTCTCTTGGTTTGGTTATTGCAGTAGGCTCCCCACATCCATTCTGGCTACCTTGTATAATCTATTCACCAACAAACAGCCAAAGTGGACTTGTAATATGGCAAATCTAATCATGTCACTTCCTACTCAAAACCCTCTTATGACTTCCCATTACTCTTAGGATTAAATGAAAACCCTTATCATGGTTGACAGAGCCCTCTATGATTTGGTTCCTGCCTTACCGCTGCAGCCTCATCTCCCTCTGTTCTCCTCTTCAATCTGTTTGCAACAGCTACATTAGCTTCTTTCTGTTCTTCAAACACAGTAGATTCACTCTGGCCCCCAGAGTCTGCATGTGCTCTTCTTTGTATTTGTAATGCTTTCTCCACACTCCATTGACCTGATTAACTGGACTTATCTTGCAGCTATCAACTTAAATCTCACCCTTAAGAGGATTTCCTTACCTGTCCCTTGTTAGATCGCTGTCGTAAACGCTCACCTTCTTGTAACAACATAATTACTGATGTACTTGTTTTTGAGATCTGTCTCCTCCAAGACCATAACTGTTCTCAAGGAAGAGACTATGTCTGTCATGCACTCCATAACAGATTAAGGGCTTTGAATGTTGTCTGATTTGATTGAAGGATGTCACCTAGTATGAAAAAGAAGGAATTGGAACTTTATCTACACATAAATGTCAGTCTTTCTGCTCCTTTGACTGTGTATAACACTGACCCTTTGGACCTCAACTGAGGGAGCAACAACCTTGAAAAGACTTTTATTATTTAAAAAACATGCAATCTGGAGGTGCAGAGAACATGTCCCTCATTGCCCCCAGGAATTAAGTTAGAGCCAGACCAGCATGGTTGTATTCAAAACTGAAACTCCAATAGTGAAGATTTTGTTATAGGGATAATTTTGTCATAGCTAAATTTCTCTTTCCTTTAAGATAATGTCTTTCCAAGGAGATTTCTAAATTCTTCATTGAAAGAGACTTCAAACAATCTATAGATGTGTTCCAGCAAATATCTGAACTCTGGCAGTAAGCATAGCTCACATGTGGACTTCCACTACACATTATCCAGTCATTTTATTATCTCATCCATTCCTCCATTTTAGCAAAAATATTGAAGTATGTACTAGCTCTGAGTCAAGTCTATAACTTTTTGACTTTCCGGAAAAATTGTCATACTCCCAAGCTTAACACCACAGTAAGTCTTACCTCTAGAAAATATTGTAGCTCTCCTTCTATTAAAGAAAAGTGTGCCAGAAATTAACTCTAGGAGGCTCAAAGTTCTTCTTTGGAGTATGCCCAGTGTGACTTGCATGTGTCTTATGCCAGGTGGATGACCAGCAGGTGACTGTAAACAGCAGCCTAAGAAGGTACAATTAGAAGTTAAAATTTTTAATTATTTTTGCTTGGTTCAAAATAAGGCACCAAAATAAGACTTCCCAAAATACACTTGTAAATATTCTGTATTAATTCTAGTCAAAATGAAATTGATGCATCTTACACAATGCAATGTATGAACAATTCATATTATCAGAATTGCTTGGTGATGAAAAGTGAAAGTTGTGGTTAAATGGCTAAATATTTTATTTAAAATGTCTCAGCTACATTTAGAAGCATGTGAGACATTGTTTCCTTTT
The DNA here is from genome assembly GCF_025265405.1 of Mesoplodon densirostris. NCBI lineage: Eukaryota > Metazoa > Chordata > Mammalia > Artiodactyla > Ziphiidae > Mesoplodon > Mesoplodon densirostris. The sequence continues at coordinate 85,530,808 of NC_082661.1, read as the reverse complement.
TCTATTTCCTGCAGTATTCCTCCCAAAGCTAGAGTTTGTTTTAAAAAGATAAAGATTAAACACTGCAGTGAATTACGTCTGCGCTCATGTGCAAACATCTTTTTCTTTTTGCTTGTCTTTGTGAATATTTGAAATCTAATATTTATTACATTGTGTTTGAAAAAGAGACAGGTTAAAATGCAGCTTGAAAAAGAGAAGTTGGTAACTGTAAGAGATCTAATTACAATGAACCTCCCATAACTGGGTCAGCAAGAGGCTAGGAATGAATTTGTCTGTAATGGAAATAGGAACTTTTCTGGAACATTTAAATAGCTGATACTGTGCCATTGCCTTGGATGTAATCAGTCATTTTTTTAGATTAGGTTTGAGAAAGGAATCCCAGGTTGAAAAGTTCAGAGCAGAAGGGTAGTATCTAGAGACGAGCTAGGAGTTGTGCTTGGAAACCTAGACATTGCTGATTGCTGAAAGGGAGAAAGCAGCAGGAACCCCAATCCCGTAAGTGTGGAAGCATCAAGGAAAAATTCCATCTTCTGCAGCAGTTGGATGACATTGTTACTAAATGGTTTGGAATTTACCTATGTCCTTTTATATTTACTGTTTCTAATTTCTTTTTCTATTTGTACTATTTGATTTTAGGCTGTTCACCCAACTGATGAGTCACATAGTGCTCCATAGTTCTATTAGGTCTCCTCTAAGGAAATTTTTGCTCACAAAAGCTGTAAGACTAAATGACTTATCTATGGTGTATTATACACAGATTTCTTGATCTCAAAAAAGCTGATGGGGGCCTCCCTGGTGGCGCAAGTGGTTGAGAGTCCGCCTGCCGATGCAGGGGATACGGGTTCGTGCCCCGGTCTGGGAGGATCCCATATGCAGCGGAGCGGCTGGGCCCGTGAGCCATGGCCGCTGAGCCTGCGCGTCCGGACCCTGCGCGTCCGGACCCTGCGCGTCCGGAGCCTGTGCTCCGCAACGGGGGAGGCCACAACAGTGAGAGGCCCGCATACCGCAAAAAAAAAAAAAAAGCTGATGGCACAATTTGTACATTATTCTGCTTCTTGCTTTTGATTTTCTCCTTGCTTCCTTTAGGCATACTTTTCCCATGGTTAGTGCCTTCTCCAGAGCTAGAGCAAGACTTCAAATTCATGCCAGTTATGTTATTAGATGAACACTTTGAGAAAGATATGGAAAATAAGAAATTACCAGCAAAAGTGAGGTTTTTAAATTATCTATGAAGATAATTGATTCATATTATACATTCTTTCTCTAGAATAGCACTGTCTGGTAGAACTTTCTGTGATGGTGCAAATGTTCTGTATCTGTGCTGTTCAGTGCAGTTACCATTGGTGCAACTGAGTAACTAAATTTTTAATTGTATTTCATTTTAATTATTTTAAATTTCAATAGTCACTATATATATAACTGATTCACTTTGCTGTACACCTGAAACTAACACAACATTGTGAGTCAACTATACTCCAATAAAAATTTAAACAAAATTTAAATAGCCACATGTAGCTAATAGCTACTGTACTAGTCAGCACAGCTCTCAAATATGCCTTTCAGTTATCATGCTCAGCTATACAATGTCATTTCATTAATTCCCAAACTACCAATTTAGGAACCATGATTATTTGACTTGAACTAGTATATCACTGACTTCTTGAACTATGAAGAAAATGGCTGATAATCAGATTAATAATGTAAAAAACTTATAGATCAAAAGTTCAACTTTTATAGGGACAGGAACTCATTACAAGACCTAGTTTAGAACTCTTAAAACTATTTATAAGTTAATATAGATAATAAATTTGTTAGATGATGAATCACTTTTAGTATTCATTGATGTGAAACAGGTCTAAATGGACCTTTACTTGGAAACACTCTTGTGATGGTTAATTTTATGTGTCACCTTGACTAGGCTAAGGGAAGGCCAGGTAAAACTTATTTCTGGGTGTGTCTGTGAGGGTGTTTCCGGAAGAGGTTAGCATTTGAATTAGTAGACTAGCAAAGAGATCCTCCCTCACCAAAGCAGGTGGGAATCATCCCATCAGTTGAGGGCCTGAATAGAACAAAAAGGTAAAGGGAAGGCATCATTCTCTCTTCTTGAGCTGGGACATCCATCTTCTCCTGCTCTTGGACATCAGAGCTCCTGATTCTTGAACCTTATGTCTCTGGGACTTAAACTGTCAGCTCCACTAGTTCTCAGGCCTTTGGGCTCAGACAGAATTATACCACCAGCTTTCCTGTCTCTCCATAACTGCGTAAGCCAATTCCTATGATAAATCTCCTCCTATATATATCTGTATATATTCTGTTGGTTCTGTTTTTCTGGAGAATCCTGCCTAATACAACTCTTTAATAGTTATTCATTTATTTGAGCTGTATGCCAGATACTGGACTAGTGCTGGAGATTTTTTAAAAGACTTGCCTTCAAGAAGCTCATTTTTGTCCTAGAAATTAAATATGTATCTTTGACTTATTATAGTTTAATATTAACATAAATATTAATATATTTACCACCTTGAAGATATGCAAGGACATTAAACCGTTTAATGTCCCCCCCAAAAAAGCTCATTTTTAAAGATGTCACCAGCACTTTATCTATTGTATGTCATAGGTTTCTGAGCTTTTTCCAGATTAGTACAAAGTAATGTTTTTTTAATATTTCATTTAATTGTACTTCATACTGATTATTATTTATATGATTTATAATTTCTTTAATATATTAGCATATAGTATAGTATATATGTGTGTATAATATATATCTCCCATATTTAAAGTTTTGGCTACATTTTTAGGTAACAATAAATTTAAAACTTTCCAATATTTAAACCATGATTTAGCTTTATATATAGTATATAGCACTAATGTACTAGTGTAAGTACTATATTCCTCATAATAAGTACTATAAGTTTAACTATACTTATATAACAATAAGAATAACTACATGTATTAATATAGAGATAATAGTAATTTCTCCTTTTAATTTCTTGCATTATTATTTTAACACCTTATATGTGCTATCATTAATAAAAATGATGAATTGATTTGCATTTAATGAAAGGGACTTAATATGTTAGCCTTTCCAGGAATATTGAGCATTGGCTATGGGGCCAGACTGCCAAATTGTTCAGTTCCTAGCTCTCTCACATACTAAATATAACCTTGAACAAGTCATTAAACTTATCCATGCTTCAACTTCCTCACTGGAAAAGTAGAAAATAATATTTGCCTCTTCATGGAGTCCTTGTGAGAATTACCTTAAAAGATTCATAAAAAGTGCTTTACATAGTCCCTGACACATGATAGTGCTCAATAAAACTTTATCTTTATTATTATTTTTTTTACTGCTACTACTATTGGGAGTATTGCAAGACATAGATACATTTGAGACCCTGTGTCACCTACTTAGAGGGGATATTTGAGGAAGGGGAGTTGCCAATGTTCATGTATTATTATAGTATACCAGGTAGTATCTGTCTTCACAGAAACTAAGCCAGAGTTTAAATATCAGAAGATTTTTACTCTAGGTATCTAAATTTTTAGATAAAATCTTCAAATATTTTCATTTCCTTATAGGAAGTTAATTTACTTATATTTTTACTCACAGTACAAGGTTAGAAATTCCACACTTTTGTAATTTTGTACTTTATTTATTTTTTTTATTTTTATTATTATTATTTTTTTTTCTTTTTGCGGTATGCGGGCCTCTCACTGTTGTGGCCTCTCCCGTTGCGGAGCACAGGCTCCGGACGCGCAGGCCCAGCGGCCATGGCTCACGGGCCCAGCCGCTCCGCGGCATATGGGATCCTCCCAGATCGGGGCACGAACCCGTATCCCCTGCATCGGCAGGCGGACTCTCAACCACTGCGCCACCAGGGAGGCCCTGTACTTTATTTTAAAGAATGTATGTTTAACATGGAGTCATTGCAGAAGATGTCTCCCATGTTGAAAACAAATTTATTTTTCTCTTAAGGACATGTGTATATGGAATTTGAAAATGTAGTCTTTACCCTATATGCCTCTAAAGCCAAGGAGTGGATATATTAAAAATATGAAAAACTTCTAAGAAAACTTTTCCATAATAAATACTGTCCTAGAAAGGATGTAATATTTGAGAAAGGCTATGATCCAAAAGCATGATCAGAAATTTTCAAATAGAGCATTGAATTAGATCTCTAAATGCCACCATGCACTCAGTAAACAGATTTAGCTGGCAATGCAAATCAAATTGGGAAAACTGAATATCTCAGTAATGCTTGCCAATTTCTCAAGCCTCAAAGATTTATATCTTTAAATTCATGCTTAAGTCAGTATTATAGTATATGGAATGTTCCATGAGTTTAGTTTAAGCCCTATATTATAAGACATGCACTTGTAATTCCACTCCTCAAACTATATGCTTATAGGACATTTGAAGGAAATAATTGGCTCCAGATATAATCTATTTGCCCTGATTGATCTTAACTGTTTAAAAGTACATGCATAGAAAATAAGTGGAAAGTAAATTTTAAAAAATATAATAATAATAATTGGCTACAAACTGGAGAGCTAAATAGGGAAATGTGAGCAGTAAGTGTGCTTTTGAACCCCTGTTTCTCTCTTTGCATTAATTTTGAGACCATTAGCTGCTATAACAAATAAACTTACAAATGTATGATAGCTCAAATACAGTAAACATTTATTTCCCACTCATGTTAAGTCCAAAATGGGAATTCTTGGTTGACAGATGGTCTTCTTTGAGCAGAATTCAGAGACCCAGGCTTCTTCCAGTTTTGGATCCATTATTTTCAACATGTTGTTTCAATATGTCAGGCTAGTCTTCAGCTAATCAAAATGGGATGGAATAAATATCACCAAGTGGAGTGGTTTCCTGGACCAGGCCTGGAAGTAGACCAGGCCGCTTCTACTCATATTCCACTGGTTGGAACTCAGTTACATGGCCACAGCTCACTTCAAAGGAAGCTGGGAAATATAGCCCAAGATATGCCCAGGATGACAGGCAACAGTGCCACCCTCCTCTGGATAATCTATACCCTGCACACTATAGTTTCCTCTCCTCAGTCACTAGTGCTCTCCTAGTTGTTTCCATCACCACTTCAATTGCTGGAGGAAAGTAGTCTATTTAATTCACAGTTATGTATCAGCCCTGGATGTGCATTTTAAAAGCAGAAGACTGGAGAATGATAACTCCATAAGAAGACAAATGGAGGAGTTATGTTTTCTTTGTTTTGTTTTTGGTTGTTATTTTGTGGGCTGGGTTGGTTGGTTGGTTGGTAAAACAGTATAAAAAAATACTTTAAGCAAGCACCTTAGTCCACAAAAAAGACAAATTCTAAAAACCAGTCAATTTTTTAGAAAATGGTTGGGGGGAGGATACAAATGAAAGAATAGGTAGTATAAATAGCATCTGTTTAATTCTGGCTTTTTTCTCATGTCTTTAGCTATTCACAATGTAAAGTACTGGCAGATAGGCATCTCTACTGGTATTAAGTAAAAGATGTACCTCATCAAGTCAACAATAGAGACCATGTGTCTTAATTCCTACGCTGAGTTTGCATATATAAAAGTAGAAATTGTAAGTGCAGTATGTTCCAAAACTGAAATCTTGACTTTCTTTCACAAACTTGCTCTGCCCACATACCTTCCCTTCTCTGTATTTTTTAAAAATAAATCTATTTATTATTTATTTATTTATTTTTGGCTGCATTGGGTCTTCGTTGCTGTGTGCGGGCTTTCTCTGGTTGCAACGAGCGGGGGCTACTCTTCGTTGCGGTGCACAGGCTTCTCATTGCAGTGGCTTCTCTTGTTGCGGAGCATGGGCTCTAGGCGTGCCAGCTTCAATAGTTGTGGCATGTGGGCTCAGTAGTTGTGGCTCGTGGGCTCTAGAGTGCAGGCTCAGTAGTTGTGGCACATGGACTTAGTTGCCCCAAGGCATATGGGACCTTCCTGGACCAGGGCTTGCACCCGTGTCCCCTTCATTGGCAGGCGGATTCTTAACCACTGCACCACGGGAAGTTTTCCCTTCTCTGTTGATGTAACTTTATCCCAAAGTTGCACAAGACCAAAACTTTAGAGTCATTTTTGGCTTCTCTCCTTCTCTCATACCTCTTATCCAAGCTTCTCTCTTCTCTTATCCAGGAAATCCTGTTGACTCTATATTCAAAATACCCAGTATATGAGCACTTCACTGCTGGTTTGAGCCTCCATCCTCTCTCACCTGGATTACTGAAATAGACCCCTAACTAATTTCACTGCTTTTACTTTTGCCTACTCCCCATCACCTAGATCTCCATCCCCCCTACACACACACAGAGACTCTGTCAACCCATGGGGTGGGGGAAAGAAGCAAAAGTTGAAGCAGTGAAATTAGTTAGGATCTACTGCAGTAATCCAGATAAGAGGCAATGAATGCTCCTACCACCTTCCCTCTCAATCAGTCCACTTTAGCCTGAATGTCCTATAAATATTTCATTGTGTTTCCCATCCTCCTACCCAGAATTTCCAAAACCTCCTAAGCCTATTTTTCATTTTCTTTTTTTAAATTGAGGTGTAATTTACATATAAAATTATGTTAGTTTCAGGTGTAAAACATAATGATTTGATATTTGTATATATTGCAAAATGATCACTACAAGAAGTCTATTAATACCCATTACTACACATAGCTACCAGTTTTTTTTCTTGTGATGAGTGCTTTTAAGATCTACTCTCTCAGCAACTGTCAAATACGGAACACACTATTTTTAACTACAGTCCCCATGCTGTGCATTACATCCCTGTGATTTATTTGTTTTATAACTGGAAGTCTGTATTTGTGCCTTTTGAGCCCCTTCACACACTTGCCAGCCCCCACCCCCCACCTCTGACGAACACAAATCTGTGCTCTGTGTCTATGAGCTTGTGTTTTTAAAGATTCCACATATGAAATCATATTGTGTTTGTCTTTCTCCGTCTGACTTACCTCACTTAGCGTAATGCACTCAAGGTCCATCCATGTTGTAGCAAATGGCAGGATTCCATTTTTTTAATGACTGAATAATATTCCATTGTATGTATAATACCATATCTTCTTCATCCATTTATCTGTCAATTAACATTTAAGTTGTTTCCATGTCTTGGCTATTGTAAATAATGCAGTGAACATGAGGGTGCACATATTTTTTTGAATTGATGTTTTTGTTTTCTTCAGGTAAATACCGGAGAAATGGAAGGGCTGGATCACGTGGTAGTTCTATGTCTAAGTTTAGGAGGACCCCTCCATACTGTTTTCCACAGTGGCTGCACTAACTTGCATTCCCACCAATGGTGCACAAGGTTTCTCTTTTCTCCACATCCTCGCCAACACTTGCTATTTCCACATCCGGTAGTTTCTTCATAACCATCTTTGCTGTAGAAGTGTTTGCCTCGACTTCCGGGTAAGATGGCGGAAGAGTAAGACGCGGAGATCACCTTCCTCCCCACAGATACACCAGAAATACAGCTATACGTGGAACAACTCCTACAGAACACCTACTGAACAATGGCAAAAGACCCCAGACCTCCCAAAAGGCTCGCCCCGCACTCCATGCCCCTCCCTCCCGCCCGGCCTGAGTGAGCCAGAGCCCCGGAAGAGGCTGCTCCTTTAACCCTGTCCTGTCTGAGCGAAGAACAGACGCCCTCCGGCGACCTACACGCAGAGGCGGGGCCCAATCCAAAGCTGAGACCCAGGAGCTGTGAGAACAAAGAAGAGGAAGGGAAACCTCTCCCAGCAGCCTCAGAAGCAGCGGATTAAAGCTCCACAATCAACTTGATGTACCCTGCATCTGTGGAATACATGAATAGACAACAAATCATCCCAAATTGAGGAGCCAGGAGTCAGTGCTGTGCCTCTGAGGTGGGAGAGCCAACTTCAGGACACTGGTCCACAAGAGACCTCCCAGCTCCACATAATATCAAACGGCAAAACTCTTCCAGAGATCTCCATCTCAACACCAGCACCCAGCTTCACTCAACGACCAGCAAGCTACAGGGCTGGACACCCTATGCCAAACAACTAGCAAGACAGGAACACAACGCCACCCATTAGCAGAGAGGTGGCCTAAAATCATAAAAAGTACGCAGACACCCCAAAACACACCACCAGACGTGGACCTGCCCACCAGAAAGACAAGATCCAGCCTCATCCACCAGAACACAGGCAGTAGTCCCCTCCACCAAGAAGCCTACACAACCCACTAAACCAACCTTAGCCACTGGGGACAGACACCAAAAACAACGGGAACCACGAACCTGCAGCCTGCAAAAAGGAGACCCCAAACACAGTAACATAAGCAAAATGAGAAGACAGAAAAACACACAGCAGGAGAAGGAGCAAGATAAAAACCCACCAGACCTAACAAATGAAGAGGTAATAGGCAGTCTACCTGAAAAAGAATTCAGAATAATGATGGTAAAGATGATCCAAAATCTTGGAAATAGAATAGACAAAATGCAAGAAACAGTTAACAAGGACCTAGAAGAACTAAAGATGAATCAAGCATCGATTAAAAACACAATAAATGAAATAAAAAATACTCTAGATGGGATCAATAGCAGAATAACTGAGGCAGAAGAACGGATAAGTGAGGTGGAAGATAAAATAGTGGAAATAACTGCTGCACAGCAAAATAAAGAAAAAAGAATGAAAAGAACAGAGGACAGTCTCAGAGACCTCTGGGACAACATTAAACGCACCAACATTCGAATTATAGGGGTTCCAGAAGAAGAAGAGAAAAAGAAAGGGACTGAGAAAATATTTGAAGAGATTATAGTTGAAAACTTCCCCAATATGGGAAAGGAAATAGTTAATCAAGTCCAGGAGGCACAGAGAGTCCCATACAGAATAAATCCAAGGAGAAATACACCAAGACACATATTAATCAAACTGTCAAAAATTAAACACAAAGAAATCCTATTAAAAGCAGCAAGGCAAAAACAACAAATAACACACAAGGGAATCCCCATCAGGATAACAGCTGATCTCTCAGCAGAAACTCTACAAGCCAGAAGGGAGTGGCAGGACATAATTAAAGTGATGAAGGAGAAAAACCTGCAACCAAGATTACTCTACCCAGCAAGGATCTCATTCAGATTTGATGGAGAAATTAAAACCTTTACAGACAAGCAAAAGCTGAGAGAGTTCAGCACCACCAAACCAGCTTTACAACAAATGCTAAAGGAACTTCTCTAGGCAAGAAACACAACAGAAGGAAAAGAACTACAATAACGAACCCAAAACAATTAAGAAAATGGGAATAGGAACATACATATCAATAATTACCTTAAATGTAAATGGACTAAATGCTCCCACCAAAAGACACAGACTGGCTGAATGGATACAAAAACAAGACCCATATATATGCTGTCTACAAGAGACCCACTTCAGACCTAGAGACACATACAGACTGAAAGTAAGGGGATGGAAAAAGATATTCCATGCAAATGGAAACCAAAAGAAAGCTGGAGTAGCAATTCTCATATCAGACAAAATAGACTTTAAAATAAAGACTACTAGAAGAGACAAAGAAGGACACTACATAATGATCAAGGGATCGATCCAAGAAGAAGATATAACAATTGTAAATATTTATGCACCAAACATAGGAGCACCCCAATACATAAGGGAAATATTAACAGCCATAAAAGGAGAAATCGACAGTAACACAATCATAGTAGGGGACTTTAACACCCCACTTTCACCAATGGACAGGTCATCCAAAATGAAAATAAATAAGGAAACACAAGCTTTAAATGATACATTAAACAAGATGGACTTAATTGATATTTATAGGACATTCCATCCAAAAACAACAGAATACACATTTTTCTCAAGTGCTCATGGAACATTCTCCAGGAGAGATCATATCTTGGGTCACAAATCAAGCCTTGGTAAATTTTTGAAAATTGAAATTGTATCAAGTATCTTTTCCGACCACAATGCTATGAGACTAGATATCAATTACAGGAAAAGAGCTGTAAAACATACAAACACATGGAGGCTAAACAATACACTACTTAATAACGAAGTGATCACTGAAGAAATCAAAGAGGAAATTAAAAAATACCTAGAAACAAATGACAATGGAGACACGACGACCCAAAACCTATGGGATGCAGCAAAAGCAGTTCTAAGAGGGAAGTTTATGGCAATACAATCCCACAGGAAACATCTCGAATAAACAACCTAACCTTGCACCTAAAGCAATTAGAGAAAGAAGAACAAAAACATCCCAAAGTTAGCAGAAGGAAAGAAATCATAAAAATCAGATCAGAAATAAATGAAAAAGAAATGAAGGAAACGATAGCAAAGATCAATAAAACTAAAAGCTGGTTCTTTGAGAAGATAAACAAAATTGATAAACCATTAGCCAGACTCATCAAGAAAAAAAGGGAGAAGACTCAAATCAATAGAATTAGAAATGAAAAAGGAGAAGTAACAACTGACACTGCAGAAATACAAAAGATCATGAGAGATTACTATAAGCAACTCTATGCCAATAAAATGGACAACCTGGAAGAAATGGACAAATTCTTAGAAATGCACAACCTGCCAAGACTGAATCAGGAAGAAATAGAAAATATGAACAGACCAATCACAAGCACTGAAATTGAAACTGTGATAAAAAATCTTCCGACAAACAAAAGCCCAGGACCAGATGGCTTCACAGGCGAATTCTATCAAGCATTTAGAGAAGAGCTAATACCTATCCTTCTGAAACTCTTCCAAAATATAGCAGAGGGAGGAACACTCCCAAACTCATTCTATGAGGCCACCATCACCTTGATACCAAAACCAGACAAGGATGTCACAAAGAAAGAAAACTACAGGCCAATATCACTGATGAACATAGATGCAAAAATCCTCAACAAAATACTAGCAAACAGAATCCAACAGCACATTAAAAGGATCATACACCATGATCAAGTGGGGTTTATTCCAGGAATGCAAGGATTCTTCAATATACGCAAATCAATCAATGTGATACACCATATTAACAAACTGAAGGAGAAAAACCATATGATCATCTCAATAGATGCAGAGAAAGCTTTTGACAAAATTCAACACCCATTTATGACAAAAACCCTGCAGAAAGTAGGCATAGAGGGAACTTTCCTCAACATAATAAAGGCCATATATGACAAACCCACAGCCAGCATCGTCCTCAATGGTGAAAAACTGAAACCATTTCCACTAAGATCAGGAACAAGACAAGGTTGCCCACTCTCACCACTCTTATTCAACATAGTTTTGGAAGTTTTAGCCACAGCAATCAGAGAAGAAAAGGAAATAAAAGGAATCCAAATTGGAAAAGAAGAAGTAAAGCTGTCACTGTTTGCAGATGACATGATACTATACATAGAGAATCCTAAAGATGCTACCAGAAAACTACTAGAGCTAATCAATGAATTTGGTAAAGTTGCAGGATACAAAATTAATGCACAGAAATCTCTGGCATTCCTATATACTAATGATGAAAAATCTGAAAGTGAAATCAAGGAAACACTCCCATTTACCATTGCAACAAAAAGAATAAAATATCTAGGAATAAACCTACCTAAGGAGACAAAAGACCTGTATGCAGAAAATTATAAGACACTGATGAAAGAAATTAAAGATGATACAAATAGATGGAGAGATGTACCATGTTCTTGGATTGGAAGAATCAACATTGTGAAAATGACTCTACTACCCAAAGCAATCTACAGATTCAATGCAATCCCTATCAAACTACCACTGGCATTTTCCACAGAACTAGAACAAAAAATTTCACAATTTGTATGGAAACACAAAAGACCCCGAAGAGCCAAAGCAATCTTGAGAACGAAAAATGGAGCTGGAGGAATCAGGCTCCCTGACTTCAGACTATACTACAAAGCTACAGTAATCAAGACATTATGGTACTGGCACAAAAACAGAAATATAGATCAATGGAACAGGATAGAAAGCCCAGAGATAAACCCACGGACATATGGTCACCTTATCTTTGATAAAGGAGGCAGGAATGTACAGTGGAGAAAGGACAGTCTCTTCAATAAGTGGTGCTGGGAAAACTGGACAGGGACATGTAAAAGTATGAGATTAGATCACTCCCTAACACCATACACAAAAATAAGCTCAAAATGGATTAAAGACCTAAATGTAAGGCCAGACACTATCAAACTCCTAGAGGAAAACATAGGCAGAACACTCTATGACATAAATCACAGCAAGATCTTTTTTGACCCACCTCCTAGAGAAATGGAAATAAAGACAAAAATAAACACATGGGACCTAATGAAACTTCAAAGCTTTTGCACAGCAAAGGAAACCATAAACAAGACGAAAAGACAACCCTCAGAATGGGAGAAAATATTTGCAAATGAAGCAACTGACAAAGGATTAATCTCCAAAATTTATAAGCCGCTCATGCAGCTCAATAGCAAAAAAACAAACAACCCAATCCAAAAATGGGCAGAAGACCTAAATAGACATTTCTCTACAGAAGATATACAGACTGCCAACAAACACATGAAAGGATGCTCAACATCTTTACTCATTAGAGAAATGCAAATCAAAACTACAATGAGATATCATCTCACACCAGTCAGAATGGCCATCATCAAAAAATCTAGAAACAATAAATGCTGGAGAGGGTGTGGAAAAAAGGGAACACTCTTGCACTGCTGGTGGGAATGTGAATTGGTACAGCCACTATGGAGAACGGTATGGAGGTTCCTTAAAAAACTACAAATAGAACTACCATATGACCCAGCAATCCCACTACTGGGCATATACCCTGAGAAAACCATAATTCAAAAAGAGACATGTACCAAAATGTTCATAGCAGCCCTATTTACAATAGCCCGGAGATGGAAACAACCTAAGTGTCCATCATCGGATGAATGGGTAAAGAAGATGTGGCACATATATACAATGGAATATTACTCAGCCATAAAAAGAAACAAAATTGAGCTGTTTGTAATGAGGTGGATGGACCTAGAGTCTGTCATACAGAGTGAAGTAAGTCAGAAAGAGAAAGACAAATACTGTATGCTGACACATATATATGGAATTTAAGAAAAAAAATGTCATGAAGAACATAGGGGTAAGACAGGAATAAAGACACAGACCTACTAGAGAATGGACTTGAGGATATGGGGAGGGGGAAGGGTAAGCTGTGACAAAGTGAAAGAGCAGCATGGACATATATACACTGCCAAACGTAAGGTAGATAGCTAGTGGGAAGCAGCCGCATAGCACAGGGAGATCAGCTCGGTTCTTTGTGACCACCTGGAGGGGTGGGATAGGGAGGGTGGGAGGGAGACGCAAAAGGGAGAGGATATGGGAACATATGTATATGTATAACTGATTAAATTTGTAAAATAAAATTTAAAAAAAAAATCTAAAAATAAAAAATAAAAAAAATAAAAAATAAAATAAAAAAAGAAGTGTTTGCCTCAAGCATTCTTGCTGGAAATATTTTCGCCACATAACTACTTAGCCACAAGGCAGTTCTGCCATAATAGTTAAAATAACAAAAAATAAAAGAGGCACATTAAAAGGGACATAAACAGGAAACATCAAAAATAAATAATAAAATTAAAAAGACTATCACAAAATACAAAATACTTGAATACATTTAAAATCTGTGAAGATTCTTGGCAATACTGTGCAAATAACTTATTTTGTGGTTTGTACCTAAGCACTTGTCTTCAAAGTCTTTTTTCATAGTATTTTATATCTTTTTTCTTCTTTTTTTTTTTTTGCTTGTTGATCCTTCTCCTTGTTGAGCATCACACTTTTTCTTTTTCACTAAAATTTCTTCCTTCATTAAGATAGACTTTCCAAATACTAGAATGCATATTTATAACTGAGCTTTGTATTGTGTTGTGAAAGCCTTCCACACTGTTGTTTGGTCTTGGAATATTATGTCACATGTCCATTGAGAGACATTACAAAGTTCTATGGGAAATGTGGACCTGGCTTCTTTCTCCTCCCATGTAGTGTGTTTCAAAATAAAAAAACAATTCTTGGTGTAAAATCATCATCATCTGTCATGCTTTTTGTATGTCAAACCAAGCTATCAACCAGTTATTTTATCTTTTACAACAAAATCGCCTTACAGCCAACTAGTTATGCAGCAAAAATGCTTGTGGAACAGATGCTTATAGCAAAAGTACCTAGAAACATTATTTCTTGTTTTTTTAAATAATAACCATTCTAGCAGGTGTAAGGTGATATCTCATTGTGGTTTTGGTTTGCATTTTCCTGATAATTGGTGAACTTTTCATGTACCTGTTCGGCATCTGTATGTCTTCTTGGAAAAATATCTATTCAGATCATCCTACCCCCCCCCCATTTTTAAATCAGATTGTTTGGGTTTTTTTGCTGTTGAGTTGTATGAGTTATATATTTTGGATATTAACCCCTTATCAGATACATGATTTGCAAATATTTTCTGTCATTTAGTAAGCTGCCTTTTCATTTTGTTGATGGTTTCCTTTGCTGTGCAGAAGTCTTTTAGTTTGATGTAGTTCCATTTGATTATTTTTGCTTTTCTTGCTTTTTGATTTCAGTGTCAAATCCAGGAAATCATCATCAAGACTGGTGTCAAGGAGCTTACTTGATTTTTCTTTTTTATGTAATATATAGTACTCTCTAACATATCATATGATTTACATAATTTTTATGTTCATTGTTTGCCTCTCTTCCAGAATATACACTCCACAGAGCAGAGATTTCTTTTGTCATTTTTTCCTATTGATACCTTTCCAGTGCCTAGAAGAGTACCTGGCACATAATAGACACTCTGTGAATATTTATTATATGTTGAATGAATTTTTCTAGACAGCAATATATAATTTTAGAAATTTATGATCCTGTCAGTTTTAAAGCTTTTCTAGGTCACTATTACATGCTAAAGAAGTTTAATCAAAATTCTTGGGACCAGGACTTCCCTGGTGGTGCAGTGGTTAAGACTCCATGCTCCCAATGCAGGGGGCCCAGGTTCGATCCCTGCTCAGGGAACTAGTTCCCACGTGCATGCCACAACTAAGAGTTCACATGCCACAACTAAGGAGCCCATGAGCCGCAACTAAGGCACCCACCTCCCACAACTAAGGAGCCTGCCTGCCACAACTAAGAGACCTGGTGCAACCAAATAAATAAATAATTGTTTTTGAAAAAGAGAGACACCTAGTTCTAAAAAAAACAAACTAAAACATTCTTGGGACCAATATTTCTCAAGGTGTATTTGATGGAAAATTAATTTCACAAAGTGCCCTTGCCAGATAAGTTTATAAAACATGGCATACCATACCTCCCTCTTGGAGATTTGCAAAGTCTATTAGTATATTATAGTCTCTGAGATAGTATGCTGTAAAGAAACCTATTTACCTCTAATGCAGCATTTCTCAAATTTACTTAATGTAACTCTTTTTTCATGGAGCAGCTATTAGCATCCAATGCAATTATTGCTCTGAAACTTATATTGGGGAAATATTGCTGTAGACCAATGGTTTAAAAATAAAAATATCCAAATGGGATTTAACCCAGAAATGAAAGGTGGACTCAACATATGGAAATCAATCATTGTAATATACTGTATTAACTAAATAAAGATAAAAGCTACATGATCATCTCAATAGAGTCACAGAAAGCATTTGACAAAATCCAAAATTCTTTCATGATAAAAACACTCAACAAATGAGGAATAGAAGGGAACTTCCTCAACCTGATAAAGGACGTTTACAAAAAACAAAAACAAAACCTCAGCTTACATCATACTCAATGGTGAAAGACTGAATGTTTTCTCTATGATCAAAAATAAGAATGTTCACTCTTAACACTTCTGTATAACATTAAACTGGAGGTATTAGCCAGAGAAGTTAGATAAGAGAAAGAAATAGAAGCATCCAGATTGGAAAGGAAGAAGTAAAACCATCTCTATTTGAAAGTTACATGATTTTTATGTCACACAACTAGAACTAATAAACAAGTTCAGCATGGTTGCGGGATACAAAACCAGTTTACAAAAATGATCATTTATATTAATATACACTAGTAATGAACTAGGAAATGAACTTAAGAAAACAATTCTATTGATAATAGTATCAAAAAGAATACTTAGGAATAAATCTAACAAAATAAGTGCAGCATAAGTACACTGAAAACAACAAAATATCATTAAAAGAAACCAATGAAGACCTAAATAAATGGAAAAACCTGTTCATGGATGGAAAGACTCAATGTTGTTAAGATGGCAATACTCCCCAAATTGACCTACAGATTCAACACAATTCCTATCAAGAATATTAGTTGACATTTTATTCAGAAATTGACATGCTCATTCTAAAGTTCATATGGAGATTCAAGGAAACCAAAATAGCAAAAAAAAAAAAAAAAAAAGGCTAGAAAACTCACACTTCCGGATTTCAGTACTACAAAGCTACAGTAACTAAGGCAGTGTGGAACTGGCGTGAGGATAGACAAACAGATTAAAGGAAAATAATTGAGAATTTTACAACAAATTAATTATGGAGCTGAGATTCAAACCCAGATCAGACATGAAAATCCATGTTTTTCCCACTACCATTTAATTTTTGTTGTTGTTCTCTGTATTCTCCAAAATACCTACCCCAGGATCATGTACCTAGTAATCAGTCAATAAGTAACCAATGCGTGAATGAACAATGCTTCTGATGACGACAGCTATCTTATAAAGGAGTGAGTGGCATGTAAGGAAGGATAATTATATCTTTAAGTACAACCCACCAGTTACCCTGAAGTCAAAGAAAGAAATTAAAAGCTATAGTTGTCTGTGTGCTGAATACAAAACACAGATGGGGTTTCTATGCTCTAACATCCTTCACCCTTCAGAATGGATTGGTAAGAATATAAGTAAAAATTATCAGCCTGAAATATAAGTCACTAAAACTTGAGATCAAAACTAAAATTAGAATAACCAGGAGACTTTCACCTCAGATTCTAACTTTTCCTGCCAACCTATCATTTTCAGCGAGATTAAGATTAGTGTTGGCTGTCTGGGAGGGGGAACATTACATATACACCAATACACATGAATTCTCCTGGGAAGTCCTGGGAGGCACCATAACTTTTAAGATCCCTGGAAATTTTTAGTCTTGAAGTAGATTCACCAAGAAAACAATCCTAAAGAGTTTAACATCGTCAGTAACTAATGTGCACTATCTCAAACCTGGCTCCTCTGACACAGAGAATGAAATGCTACCATAATCAAGCCTGACAGTAATAGTGTTGAAACACTAAGTGGCTTTCTAACAAATTTAGACTTGACAGTTATTTTCTCTTTTTCTTGTCTTAGTGGATTAGTCCACAAGAACTCCAAACATTTTCTGGCTGCTGAGGGAAATACACACTAACCTATCTGCCTGCAGGCAGCCATCCAGGATGGATGCCCTGCAGATGGGGCTGTAGGGTGTACTTGTGTCAGCTGTTTGACAACACAGGGGAAGGATGTCCAGAGGAGATTGTGGGTGACTGCTAGGCCAAACTTCTCAACTTCTCATTAGTCTCCTTTTATAGACTTAAGAGCTAACCACAAGCAGTTGCATGCTTTGATAAAAGTGGATCATAGAAATGGAAATAAATGCCATATTTGACACACATTTTAAGCTCATTTCTTTGGACAGTTGAATGTAAACCATTGTCTTCTATGGGGCAGTAATGTCTAACAGGTATTTTTAAAGGCTTTATATTTTATTTAACATTATTATATAAATTAAGCCATTTTAGGTAAAACAAATAGCATCTGAATATTGGTATTTCAATGTTTCTAACCTATAAAATCATCTAGAATAATTTGCTTCATTTTTAGAGCCTAAATTTTCCTGCTTATGAAAATAGCAATAATAAAAATCATCTTTCTGTTTCTTGTCTTACCAGGAAAGCTATTGCGCAGATAGTGTAAAATACCCCTCTGGTATGAATTTAGCCTTGAATGAATGATGTGGGCCTGAACTAAAAGAGTACAGGACCTTATAGGGTGCCTTCTTGGGAGCCAAACTTAAAAGGTTAATTTGTCTTCCTCCACTTGTTTATCTTTTGCCCTGATTTCATTACTTAGTTCTTTTAGCTTGTTATGTTATATATGTATTTTGAAAGAACCTGCCCAAGCCCTTTTGGAATAAAGTGAGGGTATAAATAATCAAATTTTAATTAAATAGTATAATCATTTAGTTGGATTTTCTTAAGCACATGCTAAGTGATTACAGGGATGAAACAAGGAAACAGTAGAAAATTTTAGTGTTTTATTTAGGAACACCAGATTGTTAACCACTTAAAATGCATAGACCATGTACACATAAATAAGGCTCTCCTTAACATTTGGGAGAAACTTTAAAATGAAAAAAATGCTGGGAGTGAGAATCAAATATTTATTAATACACTTTTATACTACATGTTATGTGCCATACACTGTGCTGGTTGTTTTACATGTATGATGTATATTCTATTATTACCACTATCCACATTTTACAAATGAGGAAACTGAAGATCAGAATGGCCAAGTACCTTTCCTGAAGTTACACTGGGAAAAAGTAGCAGCCAGGCTTTGAAGCCAGACAGATTGGCTACGGGGTCTATTACACAATTAGGCTGCATTACCCCTCCAAACAGCACAAGACAGTTGTGTAAGTAGCTCTGTGATTCTCAGTCCTGAAGGCTCAGTAGCATCACCCTGGAGAGGGGTGAGGGAAGATTAATACACATTCTGATATATGGGCCCCATTCAGAAATCATCACATATATTTTCTAAAATCCCTACAGGTGATTCTATTCTTGCACCCTATGTTAAGAACTACTGAAATAGATGAACCATCAATTTCAGTTTGTAAACTAAAGAGCAGCAAGGACTTTGAAGGGATAGTCTATGTTCTGAGAAGGCTTCTTTTTTTTTTTTCAACAAAACTTTTCCAAATATTTATTTTCACTATTTCTTTTTTTTAATTTTTATTGGAGTATAGTTGCTTTACAATATTGTGTTAGTTTCTACTGTACAGCAAAGTGAATCAGCCATAAGTATACATATGTCCCCTCTTTTTTGGATTTCCTTCCCATTTAGGTCACCACAGAGCAGTGAATAGAGTTCCCTGTGCTATACAGTAGGTTCTCATTAGTTGTCTATTTTATACATAGTATCAATAGTGTACATATGTCAATCCCAATCTCCCAATTCATCCCACCCCCCCTTTCCCCCATGGTATCCATACGTTTGTTCTCTACGTCCGTGTCTCTATTTCTGCTTTGCAAATAAGATCATCTATACCACCTTTCTAGATCCCACATGTATGTGTTAATGTACGATATTTTTCTGGCTTACTTCACTCTGTATGACACTCTCTAGGTCCATCCACGTCTCTGCAAATGACCCAATATTTTTTTTTTTTTTTTTTTTTTTTTGGCGGTACGCGGGCCTCTCACTGTTGTGGCCTCTCCCGTTGCGGAGCACAGGCTCCAGACGTGCAGGCTCAGTGGCCATGGCTCACAGGCCGCTCTGCGGTATGTGGGATCTTCCCAGACCGGGGCATGAACCCATGTCCCCTGCATCGGCAGGCGGACTCTCAACCACTGCGCCACCAGGGAAGCCCCAAATGACCCAATTTTGCTCCTTTTTATGGCTGAGTAATATTCCATTGTATATATGTGCCACATCTTCTTTATCCATTCCTCTGTTGATGGACATTTAGGTTGTTTTCATGTCCTGGCTATTGTAAATAGTGCTGCAATGAACATTGGGGTGCATGTGTCTTTTTGAATTATGGTTTTCTCTGGGTATATGCCCAGGAGTGGGATTGCTGGGTCCTATGGTAATTCTATTTTTAGGTTTTTAAGGAACTTCCATACTGTTCTCCCTAGTGGCTGTACCAATTTACATTCCCACCAACAGTGCAAGAAGGTTCCCTTTTCTCCACACCCTCCAACATCTATTGTTTGTAGATTTCTTGATGATAGCCATTCTGACTGGTGTGAGGTGATACCTCACTGTAGTTTTGATTTGCATTTCTCTAATGATTAGTGATGTTGAGCATCTTTTCATGTGTTTGTTAGCCATCTGTATGTCTTCTTTGGAGAAATGTCTATTTAGGTCTTCCACCCATTTTTGGATTGGGTTGTTTGTTTTTGTGATATTGAGCTGCATGAGCTGTTTGTATATTTTGAAGATTAATTCTTTGTCAGTTGCTTCATTTGCAAATATTTTCTCCCATTCTGAGGGTTGTCTTTTTCATTTTATTTATGGTTTCTTTTCTTTTTCTTTTGCTGTGCAAAAGCTTTTTAAGTTTAATTAGGTCCCACTTGTTTATTTTTGTTTTTATTCTCATTACTCTATCTGAGCAGGCTTTTCAAAATCTTTGGGATATAGGAATGATTAAAATGAGTGCAGTGTCACAGTGATAAAAACAGTAAAACAGTTATGAGAAAAATCACAACCCAAAGAAACCAAGCCACATACATACAGGTCCCAAGCTGTCACTCTCCTGTCAACAAAAGACATCACAGTTGCAGCAGTAGGGAGTTAGATTCTATATTCAAGAGAATACAGAAATTTAAGTCCAGAGGTGAAGGAAGGCAGACCAAGGAATACCTCTCTTACAGCATGTGTAGGTTACACTTTCCATTAATAGAAATGGAAAGAAGTACCATTGTAAGGTAGCCACCCACCAAGCTAAATATACAGCTGCATACTCCATTTTTACTACATGAAAAAGAATATCCTTTTTAACCTATGTTTTATGGTCAAAACTCTGTGAAATATCTTTAAATTTGTGATAGAAGATCACAGAGATTGAAGGTTAATTTATTAAGTTAATTTATTCTGTACTTAAAAACAAGACTTTATTTGGAGGAGAGAGAGCAAGAGTAAAGGAGCAAGGAAGAGATTAAGTGAAAGAGGCTAAGTAAAGTAGTAAATTAAAACTAACGTGTGTATTTACCTCGAGAGTTGTTGATTCCTCATGGAGACATGGTGCAGTGCCTTTCAGTGTCAGCCCTCCAAACCCTTTCAGTTCTTTTAGTTCCTGGAGTTTTCCAGAGGCACAGAGGATTTAACAAATTACAGAAACTACATATGTGAATTATTCACTGGGCGTTTTTGGTGTATTTCATTCATATCCACACTGCTAAATTCAATTGTGTTAGGTGCCAAATTCCTGAAAAGAAAGGTAGTTCTTTTCTCAATAATGTTTAGACGCTTCAGATCTTTTGGGACGTGGTGGGGGTATAAAGAAGTAAATTAATATTATCTGTGCTCAAAGGCTCCCGTGTTTATTCCTGCTCTGATATCAACCTGATTTGCTAATGAGGTGACAACGAAATGGTAGTTATAGTTCCCTACTTATATTTCACTATGAGGTTCTTAACTTTAGGGAATAAACTGCTATTTGTGCCCAGAAACGCATTCTTTCACCTAATTTTATCTTGACTGCCATGTGGTAAAAAAACCCTTAGCCTTTATGTGGCTGATTTTTTCCTTTCTTTGTCTTCAGGCTTTACAGTTTTTTGGAGCAGTTTTACTGTTTGAAACTATAAAAGAGCTCCTCGAGAATTTGGAGGACTAGCTCCATATCAATATGAATAAGCCAAAGGACAACATTCTGTATCATCCTTCAAAGACTTCTATTTGCGAGGTATTATACCAAGTTGTTTGATGCTAAGGGGAAAATCTACCAAACGATAAGAAAAGTGATAGCCAGAATAAGAATAAGAATAATCTGTCGTTAATGATCATTTGGGCAGGTTCTAGGTTGTCATTTTCCCTAGCCTAAGTAGTCTGAAGAGGCAGGCTAAACAAATTAATACTCTGGGTAAGATTACAGAGCAAATAGTATTTCAAATAAATATTTTCTGGCGTGGTAAAAGCATCTGATGATCTACAAGGCATTGTTCAGCGGGGGAGTGTTATCTGAGGAGGGTCATTGCACAGAAATCGCGAGGGCTCATCTTTCCCTCTTAACCTGCAATCCGCAGTGTCTGAGCTTGTGCGGCAGACCTAGACTCCTCCGTGAGGCAGATGGGAAAGTGTCGGTGGAGTCAGCTTTGCTGAGCCAACGCCACCTGCAGAAGGGCTCCAAGGTGTCCATTTTGAGTCGAAGTTACGGAACACTGCCGTTTCAACCTTGGGTCTCAGCTCCATTTTCGAATTCAGCTTTAGCAGCCATTAATACACTAACTCTTTCTCAACATTTGTGTCTACTTTTTACCACTTGGAACTCAGAGAAGAGAGGGGGTGACTCATTGACTCCTAACTTTTTTTTGAGTCCTAACTTTCAATGGCCACCTTAGGCAAGTTGCTTCACCTTCCTATATTTTTTAGGAATAAAATGCTCAATACTAAGGGTCCCTTCAGCTATTTCAACTTTACTAAGTAACACATTTTTTAAAGCCAGCTGCAGCTGGCTGTAATCAAAAGTAGTCAAATGTGCATGGATGTTGAGAAAAGGGAACCCTTGTGTACTATCGGTGAGACTGTAAATTGGTGCAGCCACTGTGGAAAACAAAATGAAAGACCCTCAAAAAATTAAAAACAGAACTATCACATGATCTAGCAATTCCACTTCTGGGAATATATTCAAAGGAAACAAAAACACTAACTCAAAAAGATATCTGTGCATCACCCTCCGCCCCCCCCCCCTTCATAGCAGCACTATTTACAACAGCAAAGACATGGAAATATCCTAAGTGTCCATTGTTGGATGAATGGATAAAGGAGATGTGGTGTATATATGCAATGGAATATTATTCAGCCATAAAAAAAACAAGAAAATCCTACCATTTTGTGACAGCACAGATGGATCTTGAATGCATTGTGCTAAGTGAAATAAGTCAGATAGAGAAAGAAATACTGTATGATCTCACTTATAATCTTAAAAAGCAAACAAAAAACCAAACTTAAAAAAGAGATCAGACCTGTGGTTACCAGAGGCAGAGGGTGAGGGAGGGGGAATTGGAGGAAGATGGTCAAAAGGCACAAACCTCCAGTTATAAGATAAGGACTAGAGATGTAATGTACAACATGATGACTATGGCTAACACTGAAGAATGATATACAGGCATATTGTATTATTGTGCTTTGCTTTACTGCACTTCAAAGGTATTGTGTTTTCACAAATTGAAGGTTTGTGGCAACCCTGCATTATCAGATGATGGTTAGCATTTTTTTAAATTTTATTTATTTATTTTATATTTATTTTTGGCTGTGTTGTGTCTTTGTTGCTGTGCACAGGCTTTCTCTAGTTGCAGCGAGCGGGGGCTACTCTTCATTGCGGTACACGGGCTTCTCATTGCGGTGGCTTCTCTTGTTGCGGAGCACAGGCTGTAGGTGCACAGGCTTCAGTAGTTGTGGCACGCGGGCTCAGTAGTTGTGGCTCGCGGGCTCTAGAGCAGAGGCTCAGTAGTTGTGGCGCACGGGCTTAGTTGCTCCGCGGCATGTGGGATCTTCCTGCATTAGGGCTCAAACCCGTGTCCCCTGCATTGGCAGGCGGATTCTTAACCACTGCGCCACCAGGGAAGTCCCTGGTTAGCATTTTTTAGTAATAAAGACTTTTTAATTAAGATACGTACATTTTTTTTAGACATAATGCTATTGCACACTTAATAGACTACAGTATAGTGTAAATATACTTTTACATGCACTGGGAAACCAAAAAATTCGAGTGACTCACCTTGTTGTGATATTCCCTTTATTGCAGTGGTCTGGAACCAAACCTGCAATATCTCCAAGGTGTGCCTGTGTAGGCAAGTTGTTGTGAGAGTAAATCCTAAGAGTTTGCATCACAAGGAGAAATTTTTCCCCCTTTTTTTCTTTTTTTGTTTCTCTTCTTGTTTCATCTATATAAGAAGATGGATGTTAGCTGAACCTATTGTGATAACCATTTCACAATGTATGTTTTTTTATTCCATTTAGGGTAAAGATTGCATCTAGAAAATTCAAAGGTAAAAAAAAATACTGTATGAAAAGATATATGGATCCAGCATGTATTCATGAAATAAATACTCCAGGGCCTATCATCTCCAAAGCCAAATTGCTGTGAATCAAAAACTCAAATATGATTGCAAACCATTGCAGTGACATATTTTTGCCTAAAAAGGAAAAAGATAGAAGAGAGAATAATTTCGTCTTTTGAACATCTAGATGTGCTAAATACTATGTTAGAGACATTTATATGTTTATGTAATTGAAACCCCTGCAACAGTTTTGTGATGTTGATATTTTTATCCCCATTTTTATAGAGAAGTCAATTGAAGTCCAGAGAGATTGAACACTTGCTCAAAAACACACTGTTAGTAAGATCTAGAGTTTGAATCCCTATCTGATGACCCCAGAACTGAAGTCTTTTCCAAATCATTCTCACCATGTGCTGGCATGAGTTACACTGGGTGGTGGCAGTGGAAAGTATGTGTGCACAGCTATGATGACAGCGTGGTTTTTCACTTCTGACAGGATAAACTCCCTTTATACTCCCATCATCTATGTTTTTTTTCAAAGAGCATCTATTCAGTCATAAGCCTCACATCCTCAGGAAGCAATTGTCCCATCATTCTTAGAGGACTGTTATTTCCTTAAATGTTAGGTGGAATGAGGTCACACATCAGGCTCATGGCAACCAGTCTTTGTTTAATGTTTGATAATGCATTTGTCTTAAGGTCAAATGGGATTATTACCAGAACTATACTGAAACATAAAAGCAAATGGAAAAGGGACAAAAAACAGGGTTGGGTCAGAACTCAAAAAAATAAAAGAAAAAAACCCATCACAGAATGGATTTGATATTGAAAAGACAAAACCTGGGGAACAAAAAAGCAGTAATAGAAATGTATTTTACAAATGTCATAAAAATTTGTTTAAAAGATAGATTTCAGTTTTGCAAGGCAAAGGAATGAAATCAAGAAAATGCTTGCTTCTTTGCTGTAGAGGGAAAAAAACTAGTAACAGATGACATCAAAAACACAGACTTCAATTTTACTCCTTCATATATTACATTTTATTGAAAAAAATAACATACATATAGGAAAATATATGCATTAGCCTACATATACCTAAATATACATCTCAGTGAATTTTCATAAAATGAGCACACCTGGATAACCACCATCCAGATCAAGAAATAGTACATTTCCAGGATTCCAGAAGTCCTCCTCGAGCCCCTGGCAGTTCCCTGCCCTGCAAAAGTAACTCTTCTGACTTATAACACTATAGATCAGTTTTGCATGTTTTTGACCTTCATATAAAGAGATCATACGGCTTCCCTGGTGGCGCAGTGGTTGAGAGTCCGCCTGCTGATGCAGGGGACACGGGTTCATGCCCCAGTCCGGAAAGATCCCACATGCCGTGGAGCGGCTGGGCCCGTGAGCCATGGCCGCTGAGCCTGCGCGTCCAGAGCCTGTGCTCCGCAACGGGAGAGGCCACAGCAGTGAGAGGCCCGCGTACCGCAAAAAAAAAGATAATACTCAAGGAAGTCAATTATTCAGATTTAATTTTAAGCAGATCATGCTGGCAGCAATGTGGGTCAAGGATTGGAGGACTACAAGGCTAGAGGCTGAGATATTCTTAGAGAGTAAATGGTTAAGGCAAGTAAATGATGAAGCACTATTGGCAGGAATAGAGATAAGGTGACCAGGTATGGTGATACTTAGAAAGGCACTGTGAGCTGAGGGAAGAGGAGGAATTGAGAATGACTCATTTCTGACTTAGGCAGGAAGGTGTTTTTTCGTGTTGTTTCCATTTCTAATAAAATTACATTTAAATTGTCATGTTGAATTTGAAGTGTTTGCTCCAGGATTAGAAATCTAGTTGGTAGAATTTTGAGTTTTCAGCGAGGGGGAGAATGTCTGGGCTGGAGATATATATTTGAGGGGTCATTAGAACATTACTGAACTAATGGGAGTGGATAAGATTGAGCAAGAAGAAGTGATAGAAAAAAGAAAAGAGGGCAAAGGCCAGAAACCATTAGAAGCCTAGATTATGGATAAGGCAGCATAGAGCCTGGCACACATTGCTCAGTAAGTATTTGTCAGATGAGTGGACAAGTGAACATCACATTTGCTCCCAAGGATAGCAGGTAGGATGAAGGATTGAATATGGAATCAAGAAAGAAGGATGCCACAGAATCTTCTTTCCTAGTTGTTAGTAGGTCACAATAAGAAATAAAAATCAGTGCTCTACATTGGTTGGGCATAAAATTTTGGAAATTTTAAGCGAAGAGATGAGATTGCTGAGGAAATAAGTATGAACAGAAAAGAAGGCTGAAGACTGAGTTCTAATCAGGAAGAGGAGGTAGATCCAGCAACTAAGAGACACAAGCAGCCAGTGGGATGGGGGTAAAGGGAGATGGGAGTGGTGTCTTGGAAACCAAATGAAGAAAACAGAGAAGGGGTAGTCGTTGCGCCAAATGCTGACGATAAGTCAAGATGCAACTGAGAATTTTATGTTGGATATGGCAGGGTAGAGGTCGTTAGTGACCTTAACAAGTGTTCTTCTATGAAGCTGAAATGGGAGAAAACCTAAATGAGTGGGTTTAAGAGAGTCTTCTGTGGAGGAGTCAAATATGTAGGTTCAAATAAAAGATCCAGGCAGAGAATTAGGAAGTGAAGAACATAGAAACAGGTATGGAGTTCTAGCATACAAGCAAGTAGAGAAATGGCAGAGCTAGTGTGGGATGAGGAGTCAAGAGAGGGATTCTTTTTAATGAGATGGGAGGTATTCCACATGCTTTTAGCTGGTGGGAATAATTTAGTGCAGAAAGAAAGGATGATGCAGAAGAGAGAGAAGGGATCAGCCTAGCCTCAGAGAGGTTAAGGAGGAACAGGACCCAGTATTCAAGCTGGGGGGTGAGGGGGAGGTGGTTGGTAAGAGCCATGCTAGTGCAGGAAAAGCAGAGGATGTGGATCCAGATGTAGGAAACTCACTAGATTTGGTAGAATTTAATTTTGCAGATAAGAAAAAAAATAGTAATAAATAACTTCCCAAGAACCAGGAAGCCAGGATAGTTAACTTAATTTCTGTCTAAAAATTGTGACGTTAAATATTGGCCTAAATGAGACATAGTATTATTCCTTAAAAATAATACTATTATTTTCATAAAGTAATTTGTCTCTTAGTAAGTGTAAAAATAAAATTCTATAAAAGTTTGAATATAGGAGGTAGCTGGTTTTTACGTATCAAATAATATGACAGCAATTATATTGGAATCCATGTAAAGGAAACTTTAACACAACTGGAAGATTTCTAGGGTCACTTAACTAGCCTGACATTAAACAGGAAGCCATCAATAGCAATATTTACTTTAGGAATACGTATCTAAATCAAACTCAGAGGGGTACATTTCCTTGTAAAATAAACAGAAAATAAATGCCCTAATAGCTATCTTCCCAGTAATAGTGTATTTTCACAAAACACTTTTAAATAATTAGAATTTATTAATATACTTTCACAAAACACTTACAAATAATTAGAATTTATTTTACATAGTAGGCATTCAAAAAAATCCTTTTTAATGAATACACAGATGGATGAAGAAACATTGAGGAGTTTTCTGGATCCTATGAATAGTCCAATTATTCTTCAAAACCTGAGTTACCTTCCCTTATATTGGGCAATAGAACATTGCCTGTTTGGGTCCTACAGCAAAAGAAAAAAAGTATTATAAGCTCTAAGTCAATTAGCTTTTGTAGAACTAATTAATATAAGGGATAAATTTATCTGAATAGAGTTGTATTTTTATTAGATAGTGGAAAAAGGCTTGAGCAGGCAAGGTAATAGAGATTTCAAAAGGCACTAGGAAAGATTTATTTTCTAAATTCAACGCTCAACGAATGTTGAATATGATTATAATTATCACTATTCATGTTTTCACTAACTTGTTTTGCAACTAAAGTTTCTTTACAGTTAGTGATTAGTTTTTCTTTACTGTAAATAAAGCAGTTGGGATACTGTCTGCACCTTATCAGGTGATAATGTGACTTAAACAACCTGGATTTGTATGTCCAACAGGGAAAATAATAATATTTAAATATTACACTTTGCATATATATATTCAATAAATATTTGTTAATTTGGTTTAAAGATTGTACCTATTTCACATGAAGTAATAAATGTTTAACATAATAAACCATCAATCCAAGAAAAGATTAGAAAATAGTTACTATAAGATCAATTGGAGGGCTCCCCTGGTGGCGCAGTGATTGAGAGTCTGCCTGCCAATGCAGGGGACATGGGTTCGTGCCCCAGTCCAGGAGGATCCCACATGCCACGGAGCGGCTGGGCCTGTGAGCCATGGCCACTGAGCCTGCGTGTCCGGAGCCTGTGCTCCGCAACAGGAGAGACCACAACAGTGAGAGGTCTGCGTACCGCAAAAAAAAAAAAGATCAATTGGGGACGATACTGTGATTATATATGAACAAATTCTGACCAAAAGAACAGATGTCTTGGGCCTCCCTGGTGGCGCAAGTGGTTGAGAGTCCGCCTGCCGATGCAGGGGATACGGGTTCGTGCCCCGGTCTGGGAGGATCCCATATGCCGCGGAGCGGCTGGGCCCGTGAGCCATGGCCGCTGAGCCTGCGCGTCCGGAGCCTGCGCGTCCGGAGCCTGTGCTCCGCGACGGGGGAGGCCACAACAGTGAGAGGCCCGCATACCGCAAAAAAAAAAAAAGAACAGATGTCTTGCTACTTAAAAACATAGAATTATTGCTTTTTTCAAAATACATAAATACAAAGTAAATGTAAAATGCAAAGAAGAAATCTCTCTGGGATGCCAAAAGTCAATTCTCCAGCTTACATAAGAGCTGGATTGTTTTTACCCCTTTATACCAAATAAATGTACCATAAATGCTAGTTGGGAAAGAAAGCAAGCAAACTTAATCTTTTTTTACACAAAAAATAAATGCTTTTTAAAAAAAGTTAATAATTTGATTGTAGACCATAAATAGTCACTTAAACAAATTCATTTAAATTTTAAAAGTAAATCTGATTCCTATTTTATACTCAAGAGCATTATTCAAGGCACAAGCATACTTTTAAATTTGAGTGTAAGTGAAATGGTATTTCATAAGTGCCAATTAGGCTTCTCTGCTAGATCTTTAAATAACATGGACACATAATTTTGGGTTAATTGCTTGAGGCAGTCTCACTTTGAAATCCCATGTTGATAGTTCTGTGATCATTTCAATTCAGAATGCTTGCTAAAAATTGTATGTATTGCTGTCATCTACTCAAGGATCAAATGTTCTTTTTAAGGCACCATAACAACTTGAAACAAATTTTAATGGCTCTGATTCTAGTGATTCTCTTTAACTGTACCTGTAAAGGAACTCATGGCCTTTTCTTAATTTGTTGGATTTTTAAAAATCAGCTAATTTTTTAAAAATTTTAATCATGTCATGTGTTAAAAATATGCAGAGGCTCTACAGCAATTCATACACAAATATATACCCATCTTCACTCTTCACCTTCCTTTGCCAGGTAAATTATTACTTGGACTTCTTGCTATCACAGGAAACTTGTAATTTCACAAAACACACAATGTACAATGTTAGGGAACTGAAACTTGATGACTTAAGATGAACGGGTATATTTGAACTGGCAAGTTTTTAAACTAATGCGGTCCTTAGGAGGTGTTTATTTGGCTTGGCGGGCCCCTAAGTATAGACTTCTGGGCTTGCGTAGGTCTTACCATTTTGATACAACGAGCAAGGACTATATTTTTTACTTGTTTTATTGACTCAGCACCAGAATAAAGTGTTGATAGTGTATAGATTAGGATACTTTCAGCAGCAAATGACAGAAAACCCAACTCAAACTAACTTAAATAATCAGATATTTATTGGCTTACTTAGCCAGAAGACGAGAAGAAGGAGAGGTGTTTGGTTTCTTTAAACACTCCCACACTTTTAAAAATAAGGGGAGATTGCAGATTTCTTTGCGACAGGGATGGGGTGGGGGTTAGAACTAACTCCCCAGAGATCAGGCAAGATTAAGGGAGGGCTTGGCTGCTGTTTTTAAATGCAGTGTTTTTTGTTCCCTTTCTAGAAACCAGCTGCAGCTTTAGGTCAGAGCACATTAACATGAGCCACTTCTGAACAAGCAGCGCCCAGGCCCCAGGCCCTGCTGTGAAGGCCCTGGCAAAGGTCAGGGCTTGGTCCTCATGCCATTCCTTCCCGTGCTCGTCCAAGTGGTGCTCTGCCTCGGAGTTCAACTTGCATCAGGTCACCTAGCAGAGATCAGCCATTCCTGGGCTCAGTGAGGAGGTTTGTTCATTTCAGATGCCCTTAGCAAAAGACTCCCAAGACATTTAAGTGGCCAAAGCTCATTGATTAATGAGGAGAGGTATGCCATGTATAACAGAGTTACGCATCCTGGATCAGGAGCGAAGTTTGCTTAAGCAAAGCTTTTGTTACCATTAGCCTGTCGCATCCAGATTTCAAGACTGGAAAGGATTTGCCTCAAAGGGCACTCCAAAAACTGAACTGAGAAATCCCAAGGAAGCTGCCTGAATCTCCCGGTATATTCTTATTCAACATCATGTAAGGGACCAGACAAATCATATTGGTGGTTTTTGCCAT
This sequence comes from Mesoplodon densirostris, assembly GCF_025265405.1. Classification (NCBI taxonomy): domain Eukaryota; kingdom Metazoa; phylum Chordata; class Mammalia; order Artiodactyla; family Ziphiidae; genus Mesoplodon; species Mesoplodon densirostris. Next base: position 85,500,217 of record NC_082661.1, on the reverse strand, counting down.
GTGGCTGACAGGGTCTTGGTGCTCCGGCCAGGTGTCAGGGCTGTGGCTCTGAGGTGGGAGAACTGAGTTCAGGACACTGACCCACCAGAGACCTCCCAGCTCCACATAATATCAAATGGCGAAAGCTGTCCCAGAGATATCTATCTCAATTCTAAGACCAAGCTCCATTCAACAACCAGCAAGCTCCACTGCTGGACACCCTATGCCAAACAACTAGCAAGACAGGAACACAACCCCACCCATTATTAGAGAGGCTGCCTAAAATCATATATAAGGTCACAGATACCCCAAAACACACCACCGGACTCAGTCCTGCCCACCAGAAAGACAAGATCCAGCCTCATGCACCAGAACAGAGGCACTAGTTCCCTCCACCAGTAAGCCAACACAACCCACTGAACCAACCTTAGTCCCTGGGAGCACACACCAAAAGCAACAGGAACTATGAATCTGAAGCCTGTGAAAAGGAGACCCCAAACACACTAAGTTAAGCAAAATGACAAGACAGAGAAACACACAGCAGATGAAGGAGTAACGTAAAAACCCACCAGACCAAACAAATCAAGAGGAAATAGGCAGTCTACCTGAAAAAGAATTCAGAGTAATGATAATAAAGATGTTGCAAAATCTTGGAAATAGGATGGAGAACATACAAGAAACGTTTAACAAGGACCTAGAAGAACTAAAGAGCAAACAAACAATGTTGAACAACACAATAAATGAAATTTAAAATTCCCTAGAAGGAATCAATAGCAGAATAACTGAGGCAGAAGAACAGATAACTGACCTGGAAGACAAAATAGTGGAAATAAATACTGCAGAGAAGCATAAAGAAAAAAGAATGAAAAGAATTGAGGACAGTCTTAGAGACCTCTGGGACAACAATAAATGCACCAACATTCAAATTATAGGGGTCCCAGAAGAAGAAGAGAAAAAGAAAGGGACTGAGAAAATATTTGAAGAGATTATAGTTGAAAACTTTCCTAATATGGGAAAGGAAATAGTCAATCAAGTCCAGGAAGCGCAGAGAGTCCCATACAGGATAAATCCAAGGAGAAACACACCAAGACACATATTAATCAGACTATCAAAAATTAAATACAAAGAAAAAATATTAAAAGCAACAAGGGTAAAACAACAAATAACATACAAGGGAATCCCCATAAGGTTAACTGCTGATCTTTCAGCAGAAACTCTGCAAGCCAGAAGGGAGTGGCAGGACATATGTAAAGTGATGAAAGGGAAAAACCTACAATCAAGATTACTCTACCCAGCAAGGATCTCATTCAGATTTGACGGACACATGAAAACCTTTACAGACAAGCAAAAGCTAAGAGAATTCAACACTACCAAACCAGCTTTACAACAAATGCTAAAGGAACTTCTCTAGGCAGGAAACACAAGAGAAGAAAAAGACCTACAACAACAAACCCAAAACAATTAAGAAAATGGTAATAGGAACATACATATCAATAACTACCTTAAATGTAAATGGATTAAATGCTCCAACCAAAAGACATAGACTGGCTGAATGGATACAAAAACAAGACCTGTATATATGCTGTCTACAAGAGACCCACTTCAGACCTAGGGACACAAACAGACTAAAAGTGAGGGGATGGAAAAAGATATTCCATACAAATGGAAATCAAAAGAAATAAAATATCAGACAAAATAGACTTTAAAATAAAGACTATTACAAGAGACAAAGAAGGACACTACATAATGATCAGAGGATCAATCCAACGAGAAGATATAACAATTGTAAATATTTAGGCACCCAACATAGGAGCACCTCAATACATAAGGCAAATGCTAACAGCCATGAAGGGGGAAATTGACAGTAATACAATCATAGTAGGGGACTTTAACACCCCACTTTCACCAATGGACAGATCATCCAAAATGAAAATAAATAAGGAAACATAAACTTTGAATGATACCTTAAGCAAGATGGACTTAATTGATATTTATAGGACATTCCATCCAAAACAACAGAATACACTTTCTTCTTAAGTGCTCATGGAACATTCTCCAGGATAGATCATATCTTGGGTCACAAATCAAGGCGTGATAAATTTAAGAAAATTGAAATCATATCAAGTATCTTTTCCGACCACAATGCTATGAGACTAGATATCAATTACAGGAAAAAATCTGTAAAAAATACAAACACATGGAGGCTAAACAATACACTACTTAATAACCAAGAGATCACTGAAGAAAACAAAGGGGAAATCAAAAAATACCTAGAAACACATGACAGTGAAAACACGATGACCCAAAACCTATGGGATGCAGGAAAAGCAGTTCTAAGACAGAAGTTTATAGCAATAAAATTCTACCTCAATAAATAAGAAACATCTCAAATAAACAACCTAACCATACACCTAAAGCAATTAGAGAAAGAAGAACAAAAAAAAACCAACGTTAGCAGAAGGAAAGAAATCATAAAGATCAGATCAGAAATAAATGAAAAAGAAACGAAGGAAACAGTAGCAAAGATCAATAAAACTAAAAGCTGGTTCTTTGAGAAGATAAACAAAATGGATAAACCATTAGCCAGACTCATCAAGAAAGAAAGGGAGAAGACTCAGATCAACAGAATCAGAAATGAAAAAGGAGAAGTAACAACTGACACTGCAGAAATACAAAGGATCATGAGAGATTACTGCAAGCAACTATATGCCAATAAAATGGACAACCTGGAAGAAATGGACAAATTCTTAGAAAAGCACAACCTTCAAGACTGAACCAGGAAGAAATAGAAAGTTTAAACAGACCAATCACAAGCACTGAAATTGAGTCTGTGATTAATAATCTTCCAACAAACAAAAGCCCAGGACCAGATGGCTTCACAGGCGAATTCTGTCAAACATTTAGAGAAGAGCTAACACTTATCCTTCTCAAACTCTTCCAAAATATAGCAGAGGGAGGAACACTCCCAAACTCATTCTACGAGGCCACCATCACCCTGATACCAAAACCATACACAGATGTCACAAAGAAAGAAAATTACAGGCCAATATCACTGATGAACATAGATGCAAAAATCCTCAACAAAATACTAGCAAACAGAATCCAACAGCACACTAAAAGGATCATATACCATGATCAAGTGGGGTTCATGAACCCAGGAATGCAAGGATACTTCAATATACACAAATCAAACAATGTGATAAACCATATTAACAAATTGAAGGGGAAAAACCATATGATCATCTCAATAGATGCAGAAAAAACTTTCGACAAAATTCAACACCCGTTTATGATAAAAACCCTCCAGAAAGTAGGCATAGAGGGAACTTACCTCAACATAATAAAGGCCATATATGACAAACCCACAGCCAACATCGTTCTCAATGGTGAAAAACTGAAACCATTTCCTCTAAGATCAGGAACAACACAAGGTTCCCCATTCTCACCACTATTATTCAACATAGTTTTGGAAGTTTTAGCCACAGCAATCAGAGAAGAAAAAGAAATAAAAGGAATCCAAATCGGAACAAAAGAAGTAAAGCTGTCACTGTTTGCAGATGACATGATACTATACATAGAGAATCCTAAAGATGCTACCAGAAAACTACTAGAGCTAATCAATGAATCTGGTAAAGTAGCAGGATACAAAATTAATGTACAGAAATCTCTTGCATTTCTATACACTAACGATGAAAAATCTGTAAGAGAAATTAAGGAAACACTCCCATTTACCATTGCAACAAAAAGAATAAAATACCTAGGAATAAACCTACCTAGGGAGACCAAAGACCTGTATGCCGAAAACTATAAGACACTGATGAAAGAAATTAAAGATGATACAAACAGATGGAGAGATATACCATGTTCCTGGATTGGAAGAATCGATATTATGAAAATGACTCTACTGCCCACAGCAATCTACAGATTCATTGCAATCCCATCAAACTACCACTGGCATTTTTCACAGAACTAGAACAAAAAAATTCACAAATTGTATGGAAACACAAAAGACCCCTAATAGTGAAAGCAATCTTGAGAAAGAAAAACGGAGCTGGAGGAATCATGCTCCTGGACTTCAGACTATACTAAAAACTACAGTAATCAAGACAGTATGGTACTGGCACAAAAACCATAAATATAGATCAATGGAACAGGACAGAAAGCCCAGAGATAAACCCTCCCACCTATGGTCACCTCATTTTTGATAAAGGAGGCAATAATATACAATGGAGAAAAGACAGCCTCTTCAATAAGTGGTGCTGGGAAAACTGGACAGCTACATGTAAAAGAATGAAATCAGAACACTCCCTAACACTATACACAAAAATAAGCTCAAAATGGGTTAAAGAACTAGATATAAGGCCAGACACTATAAAACTCTTAGAGGAAAACATAGAACACTGTATGACATAAGTCACAGCAAGATCCTTTTTGACCCACCTCCTAGGGAAATGGAAATAAAAACAAAAATAAACAAATGGGACCTAATGAAACGTCAACGCTTTTGCACAGCAAAGGAAACCATAAACAAAACGAAAAGACAACCCTCAGAATGCGAGAAAATATTTGCTAATGAAGCAACTGACAAAGGATTAACCTCCAAAATTTACAAGCAGCTCATGTAGCTCAATATCAAAAAAACAAACAACCCAATCCAAAAATGGGCAGAAGACCTAAATAGACATTTCTCCAAAGAAGATATACAGATTGCCAACAAACACATGAAAGGATGCTCAACATCGTTAATCATTAGAGAAATGCAAATCAAAACTACAATGAGATATCATCTCACACCAGTCTGAATGGCCATCATCGAAAAATCTACAAACAATAAATGCTGGAAAGGATGTGGAGAAAAGGGAACCCTCTTGCACTGTTGGTGGGAATGTAAATTGATACAGCCACTGGAGAACAGCATGGAGTTTCCTTAGAAAACTAAAAATAGAACTATCATATGATGCAGCAATCCCACTACTGGGCATATACCCTGAGAAAACCATAATATAAAAAGAGTCATGTACCACAATGTTCATTGCAGCTCTATTTACAATAGCCAGGACATGGAAGCAGCCTAAGTGTCCATTGACAGATGAATCAATAAAGAAGATGTGGCACATATATACCATGGAGTATTACTCAGCCATAAAAGGAAACAAAATTGAGTTATTTGTAGTGAGTTGGGTGGACCTAGAGACTGTCATACAGAGTGAAGTAAGAAAAAGAATAATGAAAAGCATATGCTAACATATATATGGAATCTAAAAAAAAAAAAAAAGGTACTGAAGAACCCTAGGGGCAGGACAGGAATAAGAAGCAGACGTAGTGAATGGACTTGAGGACACGGGGAGGGGGAAGGGCAAGCTGGGACAAAGTGAGAAAGTGGCATGGACATATATACACTACCAAATGTAAAATAGATAGCTAGTTGGAAGCAGCCACATAGCACAGGGAGATCCGCTCCGTGCTTTGTGACCCCCTAGAGTGGTGGGATAGGGAGGGTGGGAGGGAGACACAAGAGGGAGGAGATATGGGGATATACGTATATGTATAGCTGATTCACTTTGTTATACAGCAGAAACTAACACACCATTGTAAAGCAATTATACTCCAATAAAGATGTTAAAAAAATAAAATAAAAATAAGGGACTTCCCTGGTGGTGCAGTGGTTAAGAATCCGCCTGCCAATGCAAGGGACACAGGTTCGAGCCCTTGTCCAGGAAGATCCCACATGCCACAGAGCTACTAAGCCTGTGCACCACCACAGCTACTGAGCCAGCACTCTAGAACCTGCGAACCACAACTACTGAGCCCGTGTGCCACAACTACTGAAGCCCACTTGCGTAGAGCCCATGGTCCGCAACAAGAGAAGCCACGGCAGTGAGAAGTCTGCGCACTGCAATGAAGAGTAGCCTCCGCTCGCCACAACTAGAGAAAGCCTGTGCGTAGCAATGAAGACCCAACGCAGCCAAAAATAAATTAAAAAAAAAATTTAAATAATAATCCTTTTAATCAATTTGAGTTTACCCTCTATTTTCTTCAGAGATCCTGACTGAAACAATTGTAAATAGTCACTCAAGCCAGGTTCTCCAAAATAGTAACTCCTGCAGGTAAAACCACATTTCATTTTGTGGGTATCCTTTCCTCTAAGCACTTCTGGAATCAGAAAGAGGGTAGGGGGCTGTGAGGGGTTTTCCAGGCTACAGACCCAGCTAGGGCCACGTAGGAGTGAATGAGCCTTCACATGGTTCCAACCCCAGCCTGCACATCTTCCACCTGAGACTCCAGGTATAGTGGATTAGCAACCCTCCTGTACCCCATCTGAATTCCTGACCCACAGAAACCATGAGACATAAAAACGTATTATTGTTGCTTTAAGCCACTACATTTTGAGGCACCTTGTTACACAGCAACAGATAACTAGTACACTAGTCCTCTCCAGTGTCTATCCACTGAGGAGCTCCCAACCTCTTTCTCTTTTTCGCTGTCCATCATCTCTGACACCTGTGAGAAGAGGTGGTACCAGCACTCACCCTAATCACACAGCAGAGCAGGGTGACTCATTTCTCCCATTTCCTAAGTCTTTCCTGGCAAGACTTCACAGCATAACACAGTGGTAAAGAGTGTACACCCTCTAGCTGAACTGTGTGGCTTCAAGTACTAGCCTAGCTCTGCCACTTACTAGCTGTAAGCCCTTGAACCAGTAATATAATCTCTACATGCCCCAGTGTCTTCATTTGTAAAATGGCTGATAGGTTTATTAGGAGGATCAAATGAATTATTATTTGTATATTGTTCCAGAGCTCCTTAAATATAGAAAGTGTGACATAACTGTTTGTTAAATAAAATATAAGATATTATGCCAGAAAATGACCACTTTCCTCAAAAAGCAAAAGATGGGTAAGAGTCACTGAATCCAGAAAAAGTAAAGGATGGCATTTAGTCTCTTCTAAAGTATTTCATTAAGGGTAACATACTAATTACCTGATATGACTATATACACATACTGTTTTGCTAATTTGTCTCTGGCTTTCTAAAGCATAATTTTGAACCTCCTTACATAGACCATAGCTTTCTCCCCTGCTCTTTAATAAATCTTGAGACCTGTATATCAGGTCTGGTATATAAGCCAAGATCCTGACAGGAAGCAGATGACACTCGGAGAATTTAATTAAGTGACTTTTTTTTTTGAAAGGTGGAGAAGATTTTTAAAAAGCAATAACAAAGGATAGTACAGCTAGAAATGGCAGGGAGCCGTTAGCTCCCACAGGCTGTAAGGCAAGCGTAGTTCTATGGAGAGGGTTGTCTGGAAGGGACTTTGGCAGAAGGACACAGCCAACCAGGGCTGACCCAGTTGGGAGGTTACCAGGTGTTTGTTTACTTATTGCTGTGAAACAATAATCAAGTATCGTGCTCACAATTTTGTGGGTCACTAACTCTGGCAAGGGCACAGCAGAGATGGATTATTTTTGCTTCACAAAAGCCTGGAGTCTCGGCTGGGGTGGTTTGAACAGCTGGAGATGTTTGAGACAGCTTGACAGGGGTCATATATCTGGGGCCTCAGTATGGTTGTTGGCTGGGTTCCTTAGTTCTCCATGATATATCTGCTGGGATTGCAATATCCTCCAAGATATTGTCTTCACTCACATGTCTGCCTTGGAAGGTTGGAACAGCTAGGGGATGGCCAGCATTGCTCTCTCTCCTCGGTCTCTTCCTATGGCTCCCTCCAGCAGGGAAGTCTCAGGGTAGTTGACTTCTTACAAGACAGCACAGAGCTCCAAGAGTGAGTGTTCCAAGAGACCTAGGTAGTGGGGGCTTCAAGGCTTCTTGTGATGCCATAGACTCAGGAGTCTCAAAATGTCACTGCCACTGCGTTCAATTGTTCAAGCAGGCTACTTAGGCCAGCCCTGATTAAAGGAGATAGGGGAATTAGACTCCACCCTTCCATGGGAGAAATAGCAAAAAAAATTGACATCATGTTTAGTTTACCGTATCAGGTTATTAAAGATTCTGAGCTCATTTTCCTCCATGCCTGCCATCTCTGATGCTCCCTATAAATCAAGGCAGCCAATAGCCAGAGGGCAAAAGAGCTTGTTTTTTTTAATTCTGCTAAAATCTAATAAACTGAGAAATTTTACAAGTTTATAAATATACAACTTTATATTATACTTTTATAATCACATATTATTAATATCAATATAGTCATATTCATATTATTTTTAAAAATTGAAGTATAGTTGATTTACAATGTGTTTCAGGTATACAGCAAAGTGATTCAGTTTTATATATATGTGTGTGTGTGTGTGTGTGTATGTGTATACACACACACACATATATGTATATATTCTTTTTTCAGATTCTTTTCCCTTATAGGTTATTATAAAATATTGAGTATAGTTCCCTGTGCTATACAGTAGGTCCTTGTTGGTTATCTCTTTTATATATAGTAGTGTGTATATGTTAATCCCAAATTCCTAATTTATCCCTCCCTCCCCCTTTCCCCTTGGGTAACCATCCGTTTATTTTCTATATCTGTGGGTCTATTTCTGTTTTGTAAATAAGTTCATTTGTACCTTTTTTTTTAGAATCCACATATAAGTGATAGCATATATTTGTCTTTCTCTGTCTGATTTACTTCAGTTAGTATGATAATCTCTAGGTCCATCCATCTTGCTGCAAATGGCATTATTTCATTCTTTTTTATGGCTAATACTCCACTGTATGTATATATATATATTATATATTATATATATATAATATATATATATAATATATAATATATATAATATATAATATATATATATATTATATATAATATATATATACCACATCTTATTTATTCATTCATCTGTCGATGGACATTTAGGTAGTTTCCATGTCTTGGCTGTTGTAAATAGTGCTGCAATGAACATTGGGGTGCATGTATCTTTTTGGATTATAGTTTTCTCCAGATATATGCCCAGGAGTGAGATTGCAGGATCATATGGTAACTCTATTGTTAGCTTTTAAAGCAAACTCCATACTGTTCTCCATAGTGGCTATACCAATTTACATTCCCACCTATAGTGTGGGAGGGTTCCTTTTTCTCCACACTCTCTCCAGCATTTATTGTTTGTAGACTTTTTGATGATGACCATTCTGCCTGGAGTGAAGTGATACCTCATTGTACTTTTGATTTGCATTTCTCTAATAATTAACGATGTTGAGCATGCTTTCATGTGCCTGTTGGCCATCTGTATGTCTTCTTTGGAGAAATGTCTATTTAGGCCTTCTGCCCACTGTTTGATTGGGTTGTTTGTTTTTTTGATATTGAGCTGTGTGAGCTGTCTGTATATTTTGGAAATTAATTCCTTGTTGGTTGCATCATTTGCAAATATTTTCTCCCTTTCTGTAAGTTGTTTTGTTTATGGTTTCCTTTGCTGTGCAAAAGCTTTTAAGTTTAATTACATCCCATTTGTTTATTTTTGTTTTTATTTCCATTACTCTAGGAGATGGATCCAAAAAGATATCACTGCAATTTATGTCAAAGAGTGTCCTGCCTATGTTTTCCTCTAGGAGTTTTATAGTATCCTGTCTTACATTTAGGTCTTTGATCCATTTTGAGTTTATTTTTGTATATGGTGTCAGAGAATGTTCTAATTTCATTCTTTTACATGTAACTGTCCAGTTTTCCCAGCACCACTTATTGAAGAGACTGTCTTTTCTCCAGTGTATATTCTTGGCTCCAAAGGAACTTGTTTATATGGTCCTTATAGGTCAGCCTCCTGGGGAACAGAGTAGGACCTGGAGGAACAAACAGAAGATATCCAGCATATCCAATGAGTCTCTTAATCCTCAAATACTTGTTTTAAGGCTTTCAAGCACTGTGCTAGAGTTATATAGGAGTGTGTTCTTGAGAACATAGGAATGACCAAGAGGAGAGGATCATATAAGCCCTTCATTACCTACATTTGTATTTCCTATTATTGTACCTTTCATTCTTGCAGTCTTAATGTGTTCATATAGAACAGTGTTCTTTGGTTTGGGCTAGAATTTCATTCCCTACATACCCTCAATCTCTGGTGCTTCAATATCCCCTCCAGTTAGACTCCCCTCCAACTGGAATCCCACCATTGGAATATTCCTGGCAAATCGTTCTTACACAGGGTGGGTAGCAACATGTTAGTCTGTGTGTGCTAGCATGCTGAGGTTTGGGATGCAGTGCATTTGTACCCCAAGAGTCTAGCAATGTCAGCTACTATGTCCCCTTCCATCATGAGGTTCTATTTAAAAAAAAAATTTTTTTTTTGATGTAAGGCAGGGAATGGTAGAGTATCAGGTGAAGGCCTTAAAATCATACTCTATATCCTTTTCTGTTTGGTTTATCATCGGAATCAAATAGTTAATACCTTTTTCAGCAAAGACTAGTAAAGTATCATTCTTCTTCTATAACTTCCAGAATTTTTTGCTATCCAGTAATTTTAAAACATATTACAGTTTCATTTTTTTTTTAATTTTTTTTTCTTGTGGTACGCGGGCCTCTCACTGTTCTGGCCTCTCCCGTTGCGGAGCACAGGCTCCGGACACGCAGACTCAGTGGCCATGGCTCACGGGCCCAGCCGCTCTGTGGCATCTGGGATCTTCCCGGACCGGGGCACGAACCCGTGTCCCCTGCATTGGCAGGCGGACTCTCAACCACTGTGCCACCAGGGAAGCCCTATAGTTTCATTTTAAACTAAGTCTCATCACAGTTTTCCAGATTCCCCAAGTCAGAAAGAACTTTTTTCTCCTGAACTATCCACATACTTCTAGTGACAGGTGGTGTAAGACACATTCATATTTCAACAGGATGTCTGACCCTTCTTGTCCTGAGATTAGGTGATTCTGAAGAATGGGTGGTAGGAATATTCTTATAATTCATTCCTCCAGCAGGGCAGCTAGCAAAAACTTAACAATAAAAAGAATTGACTTTGAACCAGATAAAGATATCCCCCTTAAACCAAACTAAATGTATACCAATGAACTTCCTCTTAGCTGGATCCCCAAAATGCCTTCAGCCGCTCCAGTGATATTACTGAAGAAGTCCGAGGAGGAATTTTGGGTGGAAAGAGTCAGTTGTCTTAATCAGTCAGCAGTTAAATAGTTGCAATGATGTGGTCACATTGCTAGGGACCCACTCAGAGACTCAGAAGGGGTCCTGTAAATGAATGATCCTGGAAGCTTCTGTAACTTCAGGATAAATCCACCTCTGTCCCTTTTGCAGATGATTTTTCCTCAGGGGGAACCATTGCCCTTCTCTGCCTTTGTACCTAGATCAGGGGCATCCTGATTCAGCTTGGCACACTGTACCCCGCCAAGTCCTGCCGCCCCCAGCCGCCTCCCAGTGCTAAATCACAGGTAATAAAGATACATGTTTTAGTTCCTCTCGTCCATATGTTCCAAATTCCTTATACAAATTCACTCCATCCTAGGGACCTTTTTTACTCAAGGGGTCCTAGGGCATGGCAGCCTTTTGTTTCAACTGTCATTCCCCCTTCAAACAAGGGAAACCTTCCTATACCACATGTACATAACTAAAGGCAAAACATCACGTGATTTTTAGCAGAAGACCTGATTCAAAGAAACTGTCTGCCTCCTTTCTCACAGGTTGGAAGTGCTTACTTAATTTTAATTCCCCCCCCTCAAAGTTTACCTACAGGTATTGCCTGCCTCAAGAGGCACCCTGTTACTTTTTTTAGGTGACTACAGCAAAACATGTACATATATTTATCAATTACATACTATAATATTTTAGGTTATTATGTGGAGCATACACAATTTACTGTACTCAAGGACCTTATAATCTGGTATTCAATACTTTACTTAACATTAAGCACCTAGCATGTGCCAGACAGTATTGTGGGAGCTGGGACCCAGTGGTGAATAAAACAAACTCAACCTTATGGAGCTTACAGACATCAGGAATAAACAAACAAATAATAAATATAGAATATAATGTCAGAGTAGATAAGTGTATCAAGAAAAATATAGCTGTGTTTGACAATGGTCTGATCGTGTGTCCTATTTACTTACTCAGAAGACCCTTCGAGGTGATACGTGAGCAAAGATCCACATTAAGTGAGAGGTTGAACTATGCAACTCTGGGTTTTTTCAAGTCAGAGAGGGCAGGTGTGAAAGCCCAAATTTGGGAGATTTATTTTATCTTAATAACAATAAAAATCGTTAATGAGTTACAAGAGGAGTAAATAAGACATCAGAAACATTATTCATTCATTCAGTAAATGATTACTGAGCCCTGTTATGTTCCTAGGGATATAAATATGAACACAAGGCCCCAGGGGTGTTCAACTAAGACTAGCATGAATAAGACACAGGGCCTGCCCTCCAGAAGCTCATGTCTTGATGTGGAAATAAATTTCAAGTAGAGGATTACAATACAGGGCAATGGTTGAGCAGGTGCTATGAGATTACATAAGAGGTATACCTAAATGAGCCTTGGGTGGGAAGTGGGACCCGTAGAGGGCCTGGGAGTGTGAGTTTCCTGGAGAACTTAATCTCTAAATTAAATCCAGAGGGAACAGTAGGAGTTACCCAGAAGCCAAAGAGAGCAAATTTCAGCCTCTTGCAAAGTCCTGGGAAAGTGAGAATATGCTACATTTAAAGAAATGTGGCACTGATGCTTCTAGAATAAACCAGGTTCAGATCACAAATGGCTTTATATATCCCACTGAGAAGACTGTCCTCTATCCAGAGGATAATGGGGAAACACTAAAATGTTTTAAGAGGGAAGTGACTCCATCAGGCTTACACTTTGGAAAGATCACTCTGCCTGCAACATGGAGAAAGCATGGCTTCAAGGATAGAAGACAGGAAGTGGGCTGGAGGAAAGGGATGGATTTAAGAGTCATGATGTACGATCAATCTTCAGGACTCCATGACTGGTTGGAAAAAGAGAAAATTACGAAATGAATTATTTACACCAAAAAGGTGACTTCAGAGAAGAGATTTGGAGTCAGTTTTGAAAGATGTGCTGGATTTGAATAGATGGAATAAGGAGTTTAATAGAAAGGAAAGGGCTAGAAATCCCTTCATGTAGCTATTCTCCAGGTAAGAACTATTGAGCTCTGTGTGTGCTGGGCACTCTGACTACTAAAGTATATTTATTATATCCCATAATAGAACAAGTCTATGTGAGCCATTGTTACTACTGCTACAGATAAGGAAACTGAGGCATTGGGCAGTCACACAGCTGGCAAACAGGGTTATATAAATTTCCAATCCAGACTACAAAAATCAGTGCCATTACTTTATAAACATTTCTCATTTTACAAAGAAAAAAAAATGTGTTTCCCACCAGATCATAGGTGAAGTAATTTTGGCTATTTAAAATATACAAAAAAACAAGGCTTCCCTGGTGGCGCCTTGGTTAAGAATCCGCCTGCCAATGCAGGGGACACGGGTTCGAGCCCTGGTCCGGAAGGATCCCACATGCCGCGGAGCAACTAAGCCAGTGCGCCACAACTACTGAGCCTGCACTCTAGAGCCCGTGAGCCACAACTACTGAGCCCACGTGCCACAACTACTGAAGCCCTCGCACCTAGAGCCCATGCTCCGCAACGAGAAGCCACTGCAATGAGAAGCCTGTGCACCGCAACGAAGAGTGGCCCCCACTCACCACTAGAGAAAAGCCCGCATACAGCAACGAAGACCCAACACAGCCAAAAATAAAATAAATTTATTAAAAAATATATATACAAAACACAAATTCACTCTCAGCATAAAATAAAAACACCAAAATAATGTCACTACTGAAGAGATGCAAAAAGTCTAATGCAGACTCTGAAAGCATTCAAAGAGGAATTTCCCAAAATGTTTTGAGCAATGGCAACACAGTTTATAAAAACATATGGCCGGGCTTCCCTGGTGGCACAGTGGTTAAGAATCTGCCTGCTAATGCAGGGGACACAGGTTCGAGCCCCTGTCCGGGAAGATCCCACGTGCTGTGGAGCAACTAAGCCTGTGCACCATAACTACTGAGCGTGTGCTCTAGACCCCATGAGCCACAACTACTGAGCCCGCGTGCCACAACTACTGAAGCCTGTGCACCTAGAGCCCATGCTCTGCAACAAGAGAAGCCACCGCAATGAGAAGCCCATGCACCACAAGGAAGAGTAGCCCCTGATCACTGCAACTAGAGAAAGCCTGCGCCCAGGAACGAAGACCCAATGTAGCCAAAGATAAATAAATATTTAAAAAACCCAACATATGGCCTTCCAAGGTAACTATTGCAAAGAGAAAATCATTTGCATTGATCAATTCTAGAGTTTTAAGACATTATTGAAATGTTTTTCAGGTTCTCAGACCTAATATGAAAGAAATTTTGCAGGCTTTACTCTCATTCTGGAATATCTTGCACAATACTTCTAATATATGCACCGCCTCAGTGATTTCATTGACAGAGAAGAATGAAAACAAATAAACTGAAGGAATTGGGGCCTGTTCTGTGGAGTATTTCCTTCTTTTGACTGATTTACTGATTACTCTTCTTGGAAGTGCTATTATTTAAAGACAACATTTTATGTAAGCATAGCTAGAAATTTTATCCTAGAACTTCCAGATATTATGACTGCATGTTATCACCTTTAAATATAGTTTTCATTTTCCTATAAGAAAGGAATGGGAAAATTGAGTCACTGTGACTATATCTATCAATAAAAAGACCGAACTTCTAGCTTCATCTAGATTTCTGTACAACCTTTGTTTATTTAAAAAATGGAGTATTTTCAAGGCACGTATCAAAGTGGAGTGAAAATTTTTGCACACCTTAAGTATCCCTAATTTGGCAGTCTTGTTTGAGTTTTAATTGATTTTACTAAATTATAAAATGTTGATTTTTGTTTTCAAAGAATTGAGTCAAAAAAGTTTATCCAAAAGTTACTCCTAAAAGATGAATGTTATCTCCAGTCATGAGGTTCTTTCTTTTTCTCTGGCATAATAATTAAATCACACTTTTCCTTATATATTTGGAAAGAGGCAGGCTTCACAATGATGTCTATGCATCCATCTGATATTTTTTAAATGAGGCTGAGCATCAACTAAAAAATTTTTATCTATAACTTATAAAGACAAATGATTCTCTAGGCTAGAATCAAGATCAACAAACCTGTATCTCTTGGCTTTCTTGTAAAAATACACATTTTTGTTCCTTTAACCTTCAAAGAGTTTATTTTAAGTGACCTACTTTTAAACTGGTTTTTAGTTAAGTGTGTCACACCTGGATGCAGTTAACTTAAAAGTGTTTCACTCCTTGCTATTTCTTTCTAAACTAATTATTTTATTTTTAGTCATTCTGACTAGCACAGGATATTTTCTCTAGAGAATGAAATCTTTTCTTTAGTAGGAAAGTGGATGAAAAAATATAGATTTGTTCTGGATGTAGGTGTTTTAGGTTATTTCATGTTTCTGTGAATGGTTAATATTATATATCAATTAAAACGACATCATTCCTCTGTTTTAACATATTCTCCATATGCAGGTGAAAGGGCAGTGAAGAACCTCAAGGTTCCCCTCTAGGGAAAAAGTCCACAGTTGTTTTTCATCATGAATCCATCTGTGTTGCATCCCTCTGTCAGGAAAATGTGTCTAGTATCTGTCCAAAATCTCTCCTGTTTTAATATAAGTCCATTTCCTCTATGTGTGACCTTCCTTGATATGAAGAACAGCTGCTTGCCATCCTCTGTGTAATGTCTTTTCACATGGATCAGCCTTTGTATATCAAAGTGAATTCTTGGCTGCTTCAAGAGACTTAGGTAGAAAACCCTATGTTTGATTTGAGGGGAAAATGCTGTGTACTGATTGGAATCATGGCACTGAACTATAACACAGTTTTATTATTCATCGGTTGGCTCTGTCTTTGAAATTGAGAATTATGGTCTGATTTAAATTCACGCATTTAAAATATTAGGCTGAGCCCTACTGTGCAACAACTTGAAACATGTGCTCCAACACTGTCCTCAGAAAACTGCTATATCACATGAGCCTAGTGCTGCTAAGAATAAGCTGATCTTATTAAGCGTGATACGACTTCTAAAGACCACTAAAAGAAATAACCTTTCCCCAGAGATCAACTGCTGACATATTTACATACATACAATAAGCAAAAGTACTGCCAAAGTACTCTAAGAAAAAGCCCACATTTCTTTTTAAATTGACCCAGCAAATATCTACTGAACACATGCTATGTCCCAATCACTGTGCTTTATTATACAATATTATTCTAGTTGGATTCCTGAGGGGACCTCCATGACCCCCTCATCCTGCTGTTTACACCCTGGTATGATCCCCTCCCTTATGTGAGGGCAAAACCTTGACTTGCTTCTTTCAACTGAAAAAAATGTACAACATGGAAGTTGAGAGTTATGTTTTATTTGGTGGCCTTACTGAGGACTATATCCCAGGATACACCCTCTCAAACAGCTCTGAGGAACTATTCCATAGACGCAAAGGAGGAACTAGGACATAGAAGAGTTTCTGCTGGAAAACAAAACAAAACAACAACAACAAAAAAACCATGTAGTCGAACATCAAAAGACTACTGCTAACTAATCACATACACACACAGAAACAACAACAAAAAAAACCAGACAAAACCCAGACATTTCATCTTAATGATTTTTAGTGCTTTTCTATTTATGGGAAGATGCAAGAGTCTTGGCTCACAGAAATTGTTCCTTTGTTATGCATCTTAACTATCAATATCTAGGGCCAGTATCCTGCTTTTCTCCATCCTGTATTCCCCTCTGGGCACACTGTTGAGGCAGCTGCAGTGGCTGATGGCTTGATGGCAGGCAACATTCATTGTTTACTGAAATGGCAGGGAACTTTTTTTTGTCCACATTTCCAACAAATAGAATATGGCAAAGGTATGTATGTATTTATGTGATTATGGGTATGTGACTGTTTGATTACATTATTATAAGCTTATACTGCCCATCTTGATGGAGGCTGCCTCCCTTGCTGGCTTTGAGGAAGCAACTGGCCATGTTGGGAAAATCCGTGTGGCAAGGCACTGACAGTGGCTTTGAGAAGCAGAGATTGGCCTCCAACCAATAACCTGTAAAGGTCTTCAGCCAGAACCCAGCAAGAAAAAGAATTTCTCAGTTCTACAATCACAAGAAATTGAATTCTGCCAACAGCCTGAGTGATCTTAGCTGAGGATCCTTCTCCACTTGAGCCTCAGATGAGACTGAAGCTCTGGCTGACACCCCAACTGCCTTGTGAGACACCTCTGAGCAGAGGATCCAGCTTAACCAACCTAGACTCCTAATTCACAGAAACAGAGGTAACGAACGTGTGTCGCTTTAAGCCACTAATGTTGTGGTAATATCATTGCATAGCAATAAATAATGAAGAGCTCCTCAGTCTTTGTCTTTCTTGACCTTGAAATCTTTGAAGCATACAGGCCAGTTATTTTGTAGAATTTCTCAATCTAGGTGTGTTGTATGTAAATCCCTCAATCTCATCCACATGATTAGATTCATGATTTTGGCAGTAATGACACAGAAGTAACGTTGTGTCCTTCTCAGGATATTCCATTAAAAGGTGTACACTATTGGTTTGTCCCAGTATAAGTGATAAAAAATCGAATCACTTGGTTAGAGAGGCATCCACAAGGTCTCTTTGTTGTAAAGATACTATTTTCCTACGGTAAGTAATAAGAAACCTGTGAGGAGATACTTTCATTTTATTTTATTTTACTTATTTTTTATTTTTTATTGGAGTGTAATTGATTTACAATGTTGTGTTAGTTTCTGCTGTACAGCAAAGTGAATCGGTTATACATTTACATATATCCACTCTTTTTAAGATTCTTTTCCCATATAGGTCATTACCGAGTATTAAGCAGAGTTCCCTATGCTATACAGTAGGTCCTTATTACTTATCTATTTTATATATAGTAGTGTGTATATGTCAATCCCAATCTCCCAATTTATCCCTCCCTGCCTTACCCCCGGTAACCATAAGTTTGTTTTATACATCTGTGACTCTATTTCTGTTTTGTAGATAAGTTCATTTGTACTGTTTTTTTTTTAGATTCCACATATAAGTGATATCATATGATATTTGTCTTTCTCTAGAAGTCTGACTTACTTCACTCAGTATGACAATCTCTAGGTCCATCCATGTTGCTGCAAATGACATTATTTTGTTCTTCTTTGTGGCTGAGTTATATTCCATTGTATATACGTACCACATCTATATCCACATCTAATGCCCTCTGTTGATGGGCATTTAGGTTGCATCCATGTCCTGGCTATTGTAAATAGTGCTGCATTGAACACTGGGGTGCATGTATCTTTTCAAATTATGGTTTTCTCCAGATATATGCCCAGGAGTGGGATTGCTGGATCATATGGTAGCTTTGTTTTTAGTTTTTTAAGTAACCTCCATACTGTTCTCCATAATGGTTGTACCAGTTTACATCCCCACCAACAGTGTAGGAGGGTTCCCTTTTCTCCACACCCTCTCCAGCATTTGTGTGTAGACTTTTTGATGATGGCCATTCTGACTGGTGTGAAGTGATACCTCATTGTAGTTTTGATTTTCATTTCTCTAATGATTAGTGACATTGAGCATCTTTTCATGTGTTTGTTAGCCATCTGTATGTCTTCTTTGGAGAAATGTCTATTTAGATCTTCCACCCATTTTTGGATTGGTTTGTTTGTTTTTGTGATATTGAGCTGCATGAGCTGTTTGTATATTTTGGAGATTAATCCCTTGTCAGTCACTTCGTTTGCAAATATTTTCTCCCCCTCTGTGGGCTATCTTTTTGTTTTGTTTATGGTTTCCTTTGCTGTTCAAAAGCTTTTAAGTTTCATTAGGTCCCATTTGTTTATTTTTGTTTTCATTTTCAGTAGCCTAGAAGGTGGATCAAAAAAGATCTTGCTGCAATTTATGTCAAAGAGTGTTCTGCCTATGTTTTTCTCTAAGAGTTTTATAGTATCTGGCCTCACATTTAGATCTTTAATCCACTTTGAGTTTATTTTTGTGTATGGTGTTAGGGAGTGTCCTACTTTCATTCTTTTACATGTAGCTGTCCAGTATTCCCAGCACCACTTTTTGAAGTGACTGTCTTTTCTCCATTGTATATTCTTGCCTCCTTTGTCATAGATTAAGTGACCATGGGTGTGTGGGTTTATTGCTGGACTTTCTATCCTGTTCCACTGATCTATATTTCTGTTTTTGTGCCAGTACCATACTGTTTTGATTACTGTAGCTTTGTAGTATAGTCTGAAGTCAGGGAGTCTGATTCCTCCAGCTCCATTTTTCTTTCTCAAGATTGCTTTGGCTGTTTGGGGTCTTTTGTGTTTCCATAGAAATTGTAAAAATTTTTGTTCTAATTCTGTGAAAAAATGCTATTGGTAATTTGATAGGGATTGCATTGAATCTGTAGATTGCTTTGGGTAGTATAGTCATTTTGACAATATCAATTCTTATATGAGGAGATACTTTAAGCTATGTAGATATCCCACCCATCATCACAGTCTCATTAATTAGTTTTAGCAACTATTAATAATTTTCTAATTACTTGATTCATTTTATATTTATCAGTTGGCATTCTACTGTAAGGAACATTCCTTTCTCTTCTATCTATTTGCTTATCTAGTTATTTATTTATATCAGTATGGAATCACAGTTTCTTATTTTAGTCAATGGTTTAAAATTTGCTGCTATCAGTATATATTTTGATATTCCAATTGCTTCAGACTTGTACATTGGAAGCCCCTTTCATATATGTCCTCTGTTCTGATATGTTGGTATCATTTTTAAGTCTTTCTTATTTTCTGTCAAAACAAGATTTTCCAGGCATATTTTGTACTTTCCCTGTCACAAACCTGGAATCTTTTCTCCAAAGACTCCTGGTTTCTTTTAAAGTGAAGAGTGGTATTTAGAAACCAAAATCTGGGACTAAGTGTACTCATTGTCTCATGAATGTCATTGCTTCTAGTATCACTCAGTGACAGTGGAATATATACTGAGATAAGTTTATTAAAATATGTGCAAGACATCTACATTAAAAACTATAAGACATTGCTGGGAGAAATTTAAAAGATCAGAATAAATGGATAAATATACTATGTTAATAGATTCTAGGACTCAGTGTTATTAAGATGTCAATTATGAAGATGTCTTCTGCTTAGCATCTCACAAGGTTGCAATCAATTTATTGGCTGGGATCATGGTCTCATCTGAAGCTTGACTGGGGAAATATCTGCTTCTGCACTCACTCCAGTTGTTGGTGGCATTCAGTTCCTTGTCGTTATAAGAGTGAGGAATTCATTTTTCTTTCTGGATAGAGCTCCTTGTAGGCAGTCAGCTGGAGGCTGCCCACAGCTCTTAAAAGCTGCCTGCATTTCCTTGTCATGTGGGATTTCCCCACATGACACACGCACACACACACACACACACACACACACACATTTAATTTTTAACCTCCAATTCCATTTCAACACCACAATGTACCTTCTAGGCTTCCCATTCAACAATGAGAAACCTAGATCCCATTATATGTGCAAATGTATTTACTCAGTTTTTTCAAGCCTGGAACATATAGGTTTGCTGCAAGGAAACAGAGATATTATGTGGTATTTGAAAAAAAAAAAGGCAGGAAAGATGTCATGACTTTTATAATTCGTGTTCTCTTTTTTGGAAAAGGAATTTGGTCATCCATGGTTTTGTTTGTTTTTTCTAGTTGTTTGAATAAAACCTTTAGCAGTAGAGGTCAGTAAAAATCATGCAGAACCTTGTAAGCCATGTTAGAGAGTTTGGGTTTTATTCAATGGGAATACATTGGAGAGCTTTCTGTTAAGTCATTGCATGTTTGTTTGTTGTAAGTAGCATTCACATCATTTTCCAAGTTATTTCCTGGTAATGTTTATTATTTACTCATTCTTCAACTTATTCTAAAACAAGATTTGAGATGGTTAGAGCAATCCATACCAAAAAGTTAGAACATACATAAAATAATGGGGCAAATTGGGATAAAGAATAAATGGAGCTGGAGAACAAAAGGCCAGGGTGAGGCCCGTTCAAAATATGCTTAACTTAAAGTACTTTAAAGTCACAAGAGGTATTCTTTTATCTGAGTTTTCTAGAGACTAGAACATTTTGAAATGCCTCATCCCCCATCCCTTGAGATATACTCACTCAGGTTAACAGGCCTTCACAGTAACCCTCAACCCAACATCTACACCACAAAGAAATGAGACTCATGATGGGATAGTCCACAGATTGTTTGTCTTGCACAAACTTTTTGGAAGCCTTCCTGGTTTCTGATAATTTAACCCTTAGAAGTTAGGAGAGAAAATGGACATTTGGATAATGCCTGTTTATTTAATCATGGTAGCCAGCCAAGGCAAGCAATTCAAGCCAAAAATCCACTCCATCTTTAGTAGGATGTAGAGTTTTAAATTATAATTGACCTCTTGAGAGGAGAAACTCATGGCTTTCCACAAGGAAAAACTGAGCACTTTTGTTCATGAGCACTGTAATCACTATCACAGTAACAAATTAGAAGAGAACTCTCATTTAAAAATCTGATATAATTTATTATGCATTACTTCATTCTCTACTCCTTTGCTTGGTTTTTAATGGTTTGTGGCTACTTGCATACAACAATGAAGTTTCAAAGAAACAAGTTACAAAAGGACAATTATTTAATGCAGGAAGTATAAACCATTGCATTGGGGGATTGGAAGACATTTTTTAAAGTCCTCATATTATCTGTTTAATGATGTGTTTCTATGTGGTGAGTAATGTCTTACATTCTTGCCAAGAATATTTTGAAAGGAGTTTGTTAAAAGTGTGTCGGCTAAATCACTTTTGGTATATCACTGCTAACGGTGTCATTCGCACGTTGTGAAACACAGCTCCAGTTTAATTTTGCCAAAAAAAAATTAGATCATGGCAAAATACCGTACTAAAACTGCACGGAGATGGGGATGAGGATAAAGCAAAGGAAGACACCAATTCTTTTTTGTAAAGCACGATAGGGATTGGACAAAACAGGATAGTAAGGCTGAGCCCTTTTAAACAGATTTTTTCGTGGTGTGTGTGTATTAATTCCAGTTCAGTATAAATGATGAATTCACTTAAAATTGGGCTAACTGGCTGTTCTCGTACCTGGGTAGTGCCTGTACTCTCAAGTTAACCTAATTGTACGGAGACGCCCTTGTTTTCTGACTTCATACACAAACCATCGTGATTATTGTATTTCAATCTACCTTTTTCTTTTTCCAGTCAGGAAAAGGGGCTTAATGCAAATTAAGCCTTTGATGAGAAGGCACTTAATTTATAATTATTATTGTTATTATTATTAACATTAACTCACGGGAATGGTTTTGTTGGAAGTACCCACCAGGACCTGCAAATCTATTGCGGTGACACACGCCCCAACTCTCCTTACCCAGTAGTGGTCCTTAGCTGGGGCGCTTGGAGCCACTACGCTGGCTGAGCTCCGAGGAAGGTGCGTCCCCGCTCCTCCCAGACCCGTGCGCAGGGCTGGTGGAAAGTGAGGCGGGACAGTCAGTGTTCTCCCAGGCCTGAGGAAAAGTGCCCGGGCTACCACCATCTCTCATTTTCGGACGAAAATAACCCCAGCTACCGCTCTCTGGGCTTAGGATGGTTCTCCACAGCGCTACCTTCCCTGTCCTAGATAGCGGGACGCCCAGCGAACACATCCAGAGTCACCTTTGCGCGCTCCTCTGGAGCTGGCTCGGCACACAGCGCACCCCAGCGGCCGCCTTGGCATCTTTCTAGTCCTGGCCACTAGGCTTCCGGAGAGCTCGCCAGTCGCCGCCGCGGCCGCCTCGGAATCTTGGGACTCGAGAGACTGCGAGAGCCAGTCTCAGCCAGACTCAAGGGAAAGCGCGGGGCTGCTGCACCCTGCTACACCTGGGAGCGGTGAGGACCGGGAGAGGCGGGGCGCGGCAAAAGGGTGGCCCGGTGCCTGAGCAGCTTCGCCGAAAGCCGCCCGGACTGGAGCAGGGCGAACGGGGAGGGTCTCGAGGCAGAGTCCAGCTCCTTCAAGGGAGGGACCCCAGCTGGGGTGTAAAATCAGCACCAGCAAGCCACAGAGACGTGCCGCGCCGATCATGGAGCGGAGCGGCCCCAGCTCCAGGCGGCCGCAGCAGCAGTGGGACCAGGACTCGGTCGAAGCGTGGCTGGACGATCACTGGGACTTTACCTTCTCTTACTTTGTCAGGAAAGGCACCAGGTAAGAAGAGGACCCACGGAAGACCCTGCCGGGCCATGGAGCGTGACCTGGGGCTAATCTCTCTCCCCTATTGAATTTTCCCCTTCGTTAACCATTAAACCGTCTCCACTCTCAGGCCCTTTGCTTTTGAAGTAGGGCCATGATCCTGTTACGGTGTGGAGACCTCGACTTTAAGGCGAGTACAGTCGAAAAACCGTCGGATTCGATCCAACTTGCTCACAAAGTTCAAATACAAAACTGAACGTGCCGACCTCCCCCCCATACACACACACACACACACACACACACACACACACACACACACACACACACACACACACACACACACACACACACACACACACACACACACACACACACACACACACACACAAACGGGCAGCCCTGGTATTCCCTGGGAGCGAGATTATTTTCATAAAGCTGCGCTCACGGGCCTTCCTCTAGCCCTTCTCTAGCCTCCTGGTTCCCCTAAATCTCCTTAGCGAAACCAAAACAGTTTTTAAGCCCCTTCCCTGCAGCTCCGGAAGCACCGTTTCCAACGCGTTCCCTGTGGCTCCGCTCCTCCCCCGTCCCTCTTCGCCCCGGCCCTGGCGGGGCGGGGAAGCCAGGGTAGCGGCGAGACCACGAAGAAGCCCAAAGGCAGCAACATGCCGGAACCTTCCCAAAGTGAGTGCTGTCGCCTTTTGCCCCCTTCCAGTCCCCTGGTTGTCCCGCGCTCCCCTTTTCCTTCGCTTTTGCGCGCAAGGCGGCACCGCCGCCGAACGGGCTCCGCGGAGGGGTTCGTGGCGTGCACACAAAGGGCGGTGGGGAGGCGCGGCGGAGAGCGGCCCCCGGCGGGTGACAGGTCCCGCGGCCCGAGGCGACCCCAGAGGCCAGTTCTTCCTGGTCCGGAGCCAAGCGCTGGGGAGGCTGCTGCGGAGGGCGGGGAGGAGGGAGCCTGTCCTTTGGGAGGCGGGGTCCTGTCCTTTGGGAGGCGGCTGCGCAGCGAGCAGTCGGGGCGCGCGTGGGAAACGCTCGCGGGAGACTTGGAGAGGAATTGAGGCTGAAACCGAGGGGCTAGGAGGGTGGAACGAAGAGTGCGTGGCGGGCGGGTGCCCCGAAGCCGGAGGAGTTGGTGCGAAGCTGGGGCGCGGGCAAGGCTGCTGCGCTCGGCCTCGGGCTTACTCCCAGACGCACCCCTTTGGAGAAGCGGCCCGAACCTCGCCCTCGCCGGCTCCCGGCGGCGGCCTTCGGGCAGCTGACGCTGGCCGCCTTGCCGGGAGGGAGACGCACGCGGGGTGGTGATGGTGAAAGGGCCGGCCGGGGCTGGGCGCTGGGCTCCCACTCGCCGGCGCGCCGCTGCGACTCGGGCGGGCGCTCCCAGCCAGGGGGCGGGACAGCGCGGGGCGAACGGGCGGCGGCGGGCGGTGGCGCGACCGCGGGGGCGGTAGGGGAGCCGGCTTCGAGTCACCGTCCTCACCTGGGCACGTCGTCGCCCCCCGGCGCCTCCTGGAGTCCAGGGTCCGTCGAGGCCGCCTGATCTGCACCTCCAACTCACCACGTTTGCTATGTTGCCCTTTGGGGACAAAACAAGGTACTTCCTTCAGCATCTCTCCGTCTTTCCCACTCTCCCCGGGGGCGCGGTGGGGGCCGGGTGCTGGGGGGTGGCACCCGGGTCACACCGGCGGGGCGACTCTTCACTGAAAATGGACTTTATGAGATTTTTGTCTTCCTTTACTTTCCTGTGGATGTAATACTTTGAGGTCTTAGATGGGGCTCTTTTTAACTCCGCGTCTTCTAACGAACGGTCAGAGTTGGTGTTGATTTGATCACTTTCGGAGGTTTTTAATAGAGGCGGTGGCTTCGGCGCAAATCTTCTCTTCTGTTTAATTACTCCGCCCTCCTTTTAAAATCCTGTTCGCCGTTTTCGCCTTCTATCAAAATCCTAAATCTGGAGCAACCAGAGGATAAACCCTGAATGGAAAGTGGTTTCTTTTCGAAGAGGACTGTTCTGCGAGTTGGGAGTGAGGCACTAAGACCATCTAGGTCTGGAATTATCGATTGCTGGGAGCCAACAGTTTTTAGAGGTCACCTCCTCCGAGGCCATCTGTCCCCGGTTTGCTTTCACCCTTGCACACTTCCACTCTTCCGCCCTTAATGAACTATAGCGCGTAGAATGGGGAATGGGCAGGAGAACTGGGCTGATATTTTAAATGTGTAGGGGGATGTTCTTTAGAGATGTTCTTCAGGCAGATTATTAAGAAAGAACAGAATTACTTATTTTAAAATCAGCGTAAATGTCCTTTGTCTCCCCCCCTTTAAAGACATAAACTTGGGATTGTTTGGCAGTAGGTTTTAACACATACATAAAAACACTTCACTTTGAGAGCCTGCCAAAACTTTGAGTTACTTTTTTTTTGGAAAATAAATTGAATGAGTTAAGTTACATTTCTTTTCACATTACTTTTTTTCCCAAGTAGCATAGGATTAAAATCCCAATTCTCAAAAGTACACTGCTTAGTGTAAAATTTAGACCATCTGAGACTCTATTAAAAGCTTTTTTCTTCATTTAGGGTTTTTATATTACAGTTGATGTTGACAAGAGGCTGAACCCTTTCTGTGATATATGTGTGTGTGTATATAATCTTGAGATAAGAGTTTATGTTGAGTGTAAGCCGGAAAATGAAAGTGTAAGACATTCAAGAGTAGGGCAGGCCCTCAATTTTAGGAGTTACAAGGTGCTGAAAGTTGTCAGTGTGAAGAATATAATCTAAGTCTTAGCGTAGCCAGAGGTTTTTCAAGAAACAGTATTCCAGTTTGGGCTTATATTTGATGGCATTAACTGGAAACTTAAAATAAGAATCAGAGATTGGGCACTAGTTGATTATAAAAAGGCCAACCTGCTGAACACGTTGTGATTCACATGGTTGTGGTCAAATCTTATTACAGACACCTTAACTTTACAGCTAAGTCATTTGTTTGTTTGTTTGTTTGCTTTAACAAGAAGATCACATTACTTTGCTTTTTTCCCTTTTGTTACACAGTGTAAAAAATGAATACTGTATGTGATTCAGGAAACCCATGCAACAGAATAGCTCTGTAGAGGCATTTGACGAGTTTTAAGATTTTAAATAAATTTGAATTCACTGAGATTGGCCATCTGTGCCTGTAAACAGTCTCACTGATAGTACTATTTCTACCTTAATTGTTGTTTGACATTCATGCATGCTTCTCTATTCTCTCCCCAAACTGAATGGTCTGCACTCAATAGTAGTCACTGAATAGAAGGAAGGTTCTGGCACTAAACTCTCATTTAAACACCTGTGAATTTTGGTAGACCTTGAAAGCAATTATTGCTGCTGTATTACATTGTTTCCTATAATTATCTTCAAATACAGAGCTAAGCACCTCCTTAAACGCTATAGCTTGCAGCCCACAAATAGATGCTTTTCAGCAATCAAAACCTGTTTAAGCGAATTTTGAGAGTGTCAGTTGAAGAATTTGTAACATAATCTATAGGCATAAAAATTACTTTGAGACTAGTAACTAAAACCTATGGAAAACCTCCACCCTCGCTATCATAGAAAACTTTACAGTCCTACGAGTTTGAGATGCTGTGTTCATTAAGGGCTTTAATGCTTGTGCATTCACAGATGAAGCCTTTCTGGTGCTAATGCCACTTTAACAGCTGTTGTTATTCTTGACAGCTTATTAGAATAACTTACCTTTCATTAGTTACTAATCAGCTCTGTGATTGTGCATGGATGTTTTAGATCATTTAGAATTGTAGAGGTAATATGATTAACTTTTTATTGCTTTGTTTTGTACTAGACAAAAGCTTGAGAATATTTGGCATATACTGGAAATAGGAGATACTAAGCGAGGAAAACTTTTTATGGCCACTTGGATCAAAGTCCAGAAACAGAAGTTTTACACTCGCATGTAGTTTTCAATGATAGACCTTTTATTTGACACTGCAAAGCTGTGGTGAATTAGTTGATGTTCCAGGTCCTGAGTTTGGGATTCTTTCTTTCTTTCTTTCTCTTTTCTTTCTTTCTCTTTCTTTCTTTCTTTCTTTCCTTCTTTCCTTATTTTTTCTCATCTCTAAAAGCTGTAACTTTTTTTTGCAAGATATTATCTTAAAGTCAGATGATAGGTGTAAAATAAATATTGCTATTCAATCTTAAAAATGATTGTTTCTGTGATCATATAGGAATATAAACTCACAATTTTCAGACATGATTTGTTAAGCATATTTTGTTAAGCAGTCACTAGTGATGAAGTTAATCAAATCCTGTGGGTATTGACTCAGTCTGGCTTTGATATTATTTCTAATATTTTCATTATGGTAATTCTGGTGTAATAATGTCCTTTTATCCTTGTATTGCTTATAACCAGGGTCCTTATAGCCAGCTCGAAGGTACCTTTTAGTGCCCTAAAAGTACTCATGTGGATTGAATTTGGATAGAATTGAATCTGGAAGAATCCATAGGAGCCCCTGAAATGATGTTTCTCATTGCTCTTCTATCACTAGTGTTCTCAAGTTTCATATTCAGTTCCATTTTTAAAGCCCCCAATACAAGATCATGATTCCTAAAACTGTGGTACAACTAATGCATTGCAATTAGTCATTCAAAATAAATCTATTTGCTTAGTATAACACTTAAATAGGCTTGTGGTACAATTCAGTAGCTTTTTTTTTCAGTTTGATCTGAAGATCTATTGGAATTGCCAATATTTTCTTAATATCGTCTTCAGTACCTAAAGATGAGCAGTTTTTAGCATTTTGATTATGTTGTGCAACAAAATTTCCTTTTTAAATAGTTCCACCTAAAGAAATGACTTGAATCTGGTCTCTGATATCATTTCTTTTAAAATATTTGAAAGTGCTTTCAAGTTGTATGGGTAAAGTTTGTACCTTCACCCTTATCTGATTACAGAGAGTATGTCTTACTAAGTTGCTTCCCTTCCTCTATATTTGAAAACATGAATTAACTTAAAACTGCTTGAACTTCCTGCTACATTTTAATAATGCTTGGGAAAGAGCTCTTTCATACTTGAAAAGACTTTTAAAAAAGTGCTTGGTATTTATTAGTTTGTCCCCCAAATATTTTTCAAGCTAACAATTTATTAAACCTGTAACTGTTATGTTGAGTTAGATTTTTTTCTTTGTTCTCAGGGCTAATTGTAGGATAGAAACTCATCTTAGGATAAAAGCCTTTGGTAAGGATTGCAGGGCAATTAAATAAATCACTGAGTTGATTGATATTGGAGGGTTGAAAAATGACTAATTTTTGAGTTTAGAATGCAGACTAGCTACTGACTTTGCAGGACTTCCTGTGAGATTACTTTAGCTGGACAGATGTAGATTCAGTTGACCAATGTTATAACTAATTGATGTGGCCTTGGAAATATCTGTTAAATCAGGTTCTCAGTGAAAAAAAAAAAAAGTGCCTGTGAATTACAACCTAAGAATAAAAATTGAAGAAAATCTTTCCACGTGAGTCATTCATTTGCTATTTAGCTCTGTAATCTTATTTACCGACTTGGTATTCTCATTTTATTTTGAATCATATTTTTTTTCATGGTGTGAGTGCTTTATTCATTTTCTCTAACTGGTAGGAATTTATACTTATTGCCAACTAAATATTTAAGGCAGGTAAAGAAAACTGAGTGTTAAGTTCATAAGAATCATTCTGATGAATATTCTAAAAAGCTTTTAAAAAGCCATATATATGGAGATATATATATCCATGTGCCCCATTTGTAGTTTGTAGTGAACATGCTTTATGAAGTCTTAGGTGCCATTGTTAACTTCTGTGTTCTTTGAGACCTTTCTCTTGATTCTGAATTATAAAGTAAGACTAACTTTTTGCAAATTGTCTTCTCTGAATAATTTTGTTACATCTAAATTTGGGAGAGAAAAGATCCCTACCTGATATCATATCCCTGGTAATAATTATTTTTAAAAAAACATCCTTCTACTTTCTGTTGAATAAGTATACTGAGGTCATAAGAAAAGATCCTGATTTTTTTTTCCTTTTTAACATCTTTATTGGAGTATAATTGCTTTACAGTGGTGTGTTAGTTTCTGCTTTATAGCAAAGTGAATCAGCTATACATATACAGATCCTGATTTTTTAAGCTGATGAAATAATTAAAACACACACAGGATCTTTGAACTTTAGAGTTGGAGGAGATCATGTAGTTCAGTGTCTTTCAAATTTAAGTAATGTTCCCCTGTTAAAGAAAGACATTCTTTTTTTTTTTTTTTTTTTTTGCGGTATGCGGGCCTGTCACTGTTGTGGCCTCTCCTGTTGCAGAGCACAGGCTCCAGATGCGCAGGCTCAGCGGCCAGGACCAGCCGTTCCTCAGCATGTGGGATCTTCCCGGACCGGGGCACGAACCCACGTCCCCTGCATCGGCAGGCGGACTCAACCACTGCGCCACGAGGGAAGCCCAAGAAGGACATTCTTATTGATCCCCAGTATCTCAGTTAAAAAGCTTTTGGTCACAAGTGACAAAAACTCAACTTGAACTCATACATAATTAACTCACATGATTGACGTTCCTGGAGATTGGTTTGGGTGTGAAATAATCTTGTCAACATTCTTTTTGTCTGTATGTCTATCTAATCTGTCTTCCTCCCTCCCTCCCTCCCTCCTACCCTCCCTCCCTCCCTCCATCTGTCCTTTTGGCCCTATGCTGCATCGGCTTTATTCTCCAGTAGGCTTTCTTCGTGAGCTGGAAAAGTTTCTTCTTGGCAAGTTTATGTGGGTCTTAAATTTCTCATGTTTGAAAAGTACCTTCTTATCCATATCAGCCCTCTCAAAATTATTTGGCCTTGCTTGCATCATTTGCCTGCTCTGGGCCAGTCATTGTGTCGGAAAGAATAGGGTTGTCTCACTACTTTGCTGGGGCAGGTAACCCATAGTGTGATATGTCAGTGGGGGGGGGGGGAGGGGGAGGGGAATTCCCAAAAGAAAGTGATGTGAGTGCATCCAGAAGTTCCAGATATCTGCCATACCTAGTATTGACTTTCCTTCATTTTTTTTTTTTTTTTTTCTTTTTGCGGTATGTGGGCCTCTCACTGCCGTGGCCTCTCCTGTTGCGGAGCACAGGCTCCGGACGCGCAGGCCCAGCGGCCACGGCTCACGGGCCCAGCCGCTCCGCGGCATATGGGATCCTCCCAGACCGGGGCACGAACCCGTATCCCCTGCATCGGCAGGCGGACTCTCAACCACTGCGCCACCAGGGAGGCCCGACTTTCCTTCATTTTAATGTGAGTTAAATGAGGAATTCTTAAGAGTAGGTATAATTTAATCATAGCATTTATGCAACTGTAATATCAAAATAAATGTATAAGTTAATTATGAATAAAATGATAAAACTCTAGCCAAATGCAAATTGACAACATTCATTAAATCATACTTGTAGAGTGAATGTGGCACTGATTGGGATGCAGGGGGGTCTGGTAAGGTCAGCTTGCCTTTGCTACAGTTGCCTTGTGATGATTCATTTCTTCCACTGGGTCTCTCATAACAATCATGAAACTTTTAGTCCTATAGCACAATACACGAGGTTTTGGTTTTTATTTGGCTTGAAAGCACATTTACATATTAAATCTACCTCTTTTATTTTCTCTTTATCCCAGAACCATTGGGCGGCAGTGTGATTGTAAATACAAATATAAACTTGACTGCTAAAATTGCAGGATAGTATTTGATTATAAGGTGGTCATCCCAGTAATTTAAAGTATACATCTTTTACTTTTTTTTTTTTTTTTGGTTTTAATTGTCATTAGTGTGAAAACGCAAAATTAAAGCATTTCCATAGAAAAACTACAGATCTTCAAAACATAATTGCTCTGGACTCTCAGGGCTTCTCTTACCTCATATTGATTGGGCCATGCCAATCTAGTCCAATCTTTCCCATCTCTAAGCTGCTAAACAAATCGGTTTACATATTTACAGCATAGATTTTGGTTATTAGGTTTTCTTTCAGATGCAAGTAAGTTTTCCTTTAAGGAACATTTTCCATACATGTGATTGTGAATGCATGGAAAATTACAAAACATTTCTCTTCCAACTCTTGGTCAAATTTGAATGTAAAACCATGTGAAGCAGTTCTGCATTTTATTTATATTTGGTCCCAGTAAGCTTCTCAGATGTTTTCATAGCTGGAGAAAACTTGGGAACATTAAATAACTTGAGACAGCATTTGTCTCTAATCCATGCCAGAAGCAAGGGAACTACTCACTGTAACATCAGAGTAGAGATTATTGGAGGAATCACTTGGAGGTGTCCCAGATAGCCCCTGTTTCATTTGATACACTGTTATAGTAGGTTAATCTTTTATTCTTCTAAACTGTTGCATTTTTTCTTTTTTTTTAATTGAAGTATAGTTGATTTACAATGTTGTGTTAGTTTCAGGTTTACAGCAAAGTGATTAATCTTTTTCGTATTCTTTTCCATTAGAGTAAACCATTGCTTCTTAAAGGGGATGCTGTTTGGCATTTGGTAGTGATACTTTTTGTTGTTGTGAGAAACTGTTCAACATATTACAGGATGTTTAACATCCCTGGGCACCAGACACTAAATGTCAGGAGCACCTGATTATTGTGACACACACTTCCAAATGCCCCCAAAAGCTGGCACCACTACTTGGTTGGGAGCCACTGTTCTGAACGCTTTAAAATTTGCTTCAATTTATGGTGGTTAAGGGCCCCAGATAGGATAGATTTAAGCTTCAACCCCAGAACTACCTCTTTCTTAAAAGTATGACCTTTAGGTACTTTATTTGCTTTCTCTGTAAAATGGGAATAATAGCATTTACTTCTAGGGTTCTTAAGAAATTTAAAGGAACTAATATGTATTTCCTTATCTTCTATAGAGTGATTTTCAGTAGGTTACTATTTATTTTACCTTGAGAATCATCAGTACCTTAATTATAATTGCAAACTTTGAGAGTCATCCCCTTATTCTGGTAAGTGGGAATTAGAACAACAGAACAGGGGTTTAATAGACTTTGTGTCCTTCTCATTTTTTAGATGAATTCTTATTAATGGTTTAAACAGAACTTTTTGTGGATTGTGTAAGGTACTGGAAAGGGAATTGGAATGGGAGTCCAGACCTCCCGACTGTGTCCCAAGCTTTGTGACTGGCCCAGGTTAATAAACCTTGGCTTTAAAATGGGAGGTAGGAGGGGGTGAGAAATCAAGGCAAAGAAATTCATAAATAAGTTTAAAAATCTCTTTCAGCTCTAAGCATTCTTGATTCTCACCAGAGGAGCAGAGTATCAACTTCTTAGATTGAATAGTTTCCTTTAAGTATTTTCCAAGTGTGAGTGGTGGATCTAGGTCAAATTTTACAAACAACGCAGCTAGAACTGTGTAAAATAAGGATCCAAGAGCAGGAGAAATATCTAACATTATATTTTATGTGAGTTATTTTTATGTTTTTCCTACAGATAAAGCACATTTCCATATAAATTATCAACCATCCCTTTTTAGACAGGAAACTAACACACTCTTTGTAATTCTGGTTTTAGTGGTTAATTCATATGAATGATGAAAAAAGCACTGGAGAGAAAGAGAAAGGGGTGAAGTTTTAATAGGAGACTTAAAAATCACGATCATGCATTGTGTTTTGTGGATCATTCAGGGCTTGCAACTTTTTCCTCTGTTTTGTTTGAGGCACTCTGCAAATCTCCCCAAATGTTACTGTTCCAGGGTAACCTCCTTGAGACCCAGGCATCAACCTACTTACAGAATTCCCCCAAGTAAGCCCCCTTGGGTAGGAACTAAAATGGATCAACTTTAATCCCCAGATCTCTTGTAGCAGAGTGTTGAAGCATTGTTTTATCAAGTATTAAACTCATTCTCCAGTTTAGAATTATGGTTATTATGAAATATTGCTATGTTTTTTTTGTTTGTTTTTTTTTTTTTTTTTGCGGTACGCGGGCCTCTCACTGTTGTGGCCTCTCCCGTTGCGGAGCACAGGCTCCGGACGTGCAGGCCCAGTGGCCATGGCTCACGGGCTTAGTTGCTCCGCGGCATGTGGGATCCTCCCGGACCGGGGCACGAACCCGCGTCCCCTGCGTCGGCAGGCGGACCCTCAACCACTGCGCCACCAGGGAAGCCCTGGTTTTTATTATAGATAATTAGTTGTATATCATATCTGTTGTCAAACAGTTTTATTATATCTGTGATATTTTGAAAAAATCGTCCCCCAAATTCTATAACTTATTTTTTAAAATTAAGTTCTGAGTAGTAATAGAAAGTGATTTTTCTCAACTACATGTTCAGCTCTTAATCTTTATGTGTTATTCAGAAAATTTGTCATATGTAAGTGTGGTTATTGGTCTAAGGAGTCTATGTTTTTTCAATTCTAATTTGAGAAAATACCAACATTAAAACATTTTTTTTTTTTTTGCACAAGTGTTTCTATAGAGAAATTAGTGCTTTTAAACTAGGAGCTTAAAAAGAAACAATGGCTAACATCATTATTCTGTAGAAACCCATGAATAAATTATTTTTATTTTTACAAAAAAATTAATTGCTTTTGAAAATATATTCCAGTTAATGTTCGATTAACTTGGGAATTCCCTGGTGGCCCAGTGTTTAGAACTCATTGCTTTCACTGCCAAGGACCCAGGTTCAATCCCCAGTCTAGGAACTAAGATCTTGCAGTCCATGTGGCACGGCCAAAAAAAAATGTTCAATTAACTTAAAAACAGTAACTATCACATATTAAATACTGTGTACCAGACTCTGTGCTATCACTCTATAGGCATGATTTCCCTTAATTTTCTTAAGAAGCCTGTGAGGGTTAATGCCATTATCTCCATCTTATAGAGAGAGTAAATAATGCACCTGAGGTCTTATCTTAGAAGCAGCTCTGGAGTTGAAGCCTAAGTCTGTCCCACCTAGGGCCCTTACCCACCATTTTCTACTGAAGTTCAGTATCACTGTTAATGGAAGCAATGCAAAGACTCATAGATTTAATGTCATGAGGAATTTAACTCAGGAAGAGGCTAAAGACCCTGGTCTCAAGACCCCAAATGTCTGACAATGGAAATGTCAAGCTCAGCCTTTTCCTGCAGCAGCTGCTAGAACCTGGCCGCCTGGCCTTTTGAGTGCATGAACTCATTTAGTTTTGTAGAGTGCTCCACCCACATTGAAGCACTGTCTTGAAGAATGCAGTGCTGTTAGTGCTATAAAGAAGCCTCATGAAAATAAAATATGTTAAATGTTATTCCTCATGACACTGATTTTTATATTAAATCAGCATTGCATGGACAGTTTGAGCTGCAAGGGTCTTCAGTAAAGTAGAATATTAAGACAGTAAACTTCTGATTGGATTCATTGTTGTTGTTGTTGTTGTTTTTTGAGGGGGGGTGGTACGCGGGCCTCTCACTGTTGTGGCCTCTCCCGTTGCGGCGCACAGGCTCTGGATCCGCAGGCTCAGCGGCCATGGCTCACGGGCCCAGCCGCTCCACGGCATGTGGGATCTTCCCAGACCGGGGCACGAACCCGTGTCCCCTGCATCGGCAGGCGGACTCTCAACCACTGCGCCACCAGGGAATCCCAAGGATTCATTGTTTTAAAAGAGTTGAGATTTAAAATCCAAGTCACATTTATGGTAAACTCATGACACGTTTTTATCTTGGCTTTATTTCCTGGTGTCTAATTAATATCAATCTTTTGGGTTCGTTACTTGCTCAGTATGGGAAAGCGTTCCTTAGTGAGCCCTGAGCAGCAGCTGTGGTACCCACAAGTTTGAAACCACAGGTGGTTTTCACATGCATGTTACCTGAGAGGAATAACTCCCAGCATTGATTCTGGTACCCTCCAGGGTTTCTCTAGTTATTTTAAGACATATTGTAAAAGTTTAAAAACAAAACTAAATTGAATTTACCCATTTTAAAAAGATATATAATACAACTCATTTATGAGGTAAGCAATTTTTTGTGTAATAAAATATGGAAGGAAATAAATGGAGGATAATAAAACAGATCTTGGTGAGAAGGAATGATTTGGATGGGATGTTAAACATCAGGATCTTGTCATCGATTATAAATTCTCGGCATTGATTTTTATTATATTTGCCTTGGCCATGGCCTTATTTCAAGTGTCCAGGGCCTATTGTTTTTCATTAACTGCCTTGTAAAAGTTAAATCAACTCAAAGACTTCAAGAGGGCCGCTCTGCTTGTGATTGCAGGACAGTTAACAAGGACTTGCTTATACATGAAAGCAGAGTCTCTAAGTTATTAGCGCTTGAAGCAGAGGGTAAAATACCTTTGTGGAACTTGCATCCATTTCATTCTTTCTGCTCAAATGGCTAGGATGTAACTTATGGAGAGTTATGATGTAATAACTCTTCTATTTAGGGGAAAAACTTAGTGGGATTCTATAATAAATGACAATCTGCAGTATCTGCTTTGGACAAGGACTTTGAATGCTCAGGATGCATGTAGCCAGCCTATTTCCAAATGCTATTAGACCCACTCGGCCTGTGGACCCATACCACCTGGAACACGACCTCTTTCCCCCTCACTTTCTCTGATTCTCTTGGCTGAACTTTATGAGGAAATGAACAGCCATTGCTCTTTACCCCAGCCCTACGTCTCCATTGGAATGAGTACTAAGGGTCTAGGAGATAGCAACATCTTAAAAATATGGAAGAGATTTTGAAATACTTCCACATGCATTTTCTTTTTCTTTTTTTAAAATTTTATTTATTTATCTATTTATTTATTTATTTATTTTTGGCTGTGTTGGGTCTTCGTTGCTGCTCGTGGGCTTTTCTCTAGTTGCGTCAAGCAGGGGGCTACTCTTCGTTGCGGTGTGCGGGCTTCCCATTGTGGCAGCTTCTCGTTGCAGAGCACAGGCTCTAGGCACGTGGGCTTTGGTAGTTGTGGCACATGGGCTCAGTAGTTGTGGCTTGCAGGCTCTAGAGCTCAGGCTCAGTAGTTGTGGCACACGTGCTTAGTTGCTCCACTGCATGTGGGATCTTCCTGGACCAGGGCTCAAACCCATGTCCCCTGCATTGGCAGGCGGACTCTTAACCACTGCACCACCAGGGAAGCCCCACATGCCTTTTATAACTTGTCTCAGACATCAACCCTGTGTGGTGAGTGAAGCAGTAAGAAGTCTTTCCCCTGTTTGAAAATGGGAAAGGAGATGAGGGGCAAAAGGAGGTGACAGGAGTTGACCAAACTAATAATCACCACCTACTGGCCTATTGATAACATGAGAAGTTGTGGGAGTCTTCATGACCTGTTCATACAGCTGACCATTTTTATAATGAAGGACTTGTACTCTGGAGAAAATGACCTCCAGAGAAGTTGTGATTGGTTCAGCCTCACATCTGTGTATTCTTATAGTTGGAACTAGAGTTGTTTCCTGATGGCCAGTTTGGTATTCTTGACTTTATACTCTGCTGAAGACAGTCAGCACCTTGCACTTCATGAAGAAGGTAGAACAGGCAGTGTTTCACCTATTATGTAGAGGATGAAATTGAAACTCAGAAGAAGAAAATTGTTTGCCACTGGTCACAAATCCCATTGGCAGCAAATGCTAGAATAATGATTGGAATTTTGGATTTATGGCTGAAAAACACAACTTCTCGGGGTGCTTTGTAAGTCCCAAGAATTTTTAGCAATTAGTCAACCTCCCTTTTATAAGTAGATTGCAGTTTGTATTTTTCTCTATTAAATATATGGTATGGTTTGGACAGTAAAATGAAAAGGCCTTGATTTAAGAATTTTATGCCACAAATTATTAATCCAAGAGCTTTCAAAAGGTTCAGTTATCATACACAGGATCACAGTGTGGTACACAGGATCCTTTGTGCTCTTTCGATGATAAAATTAGTATTAGTGGTTTGATAGCCTGGAGCTCATTAGTATGCTCCATAGAACCTACCTTTTCTTTGTTGTCTATCTGCCAATAATTTCAGTTGGGAAAAACAGAATATCGAACGACTAGTGTGGCCAGCTAAAATACAGGACACCTGTACAATTTGAATTTGAGATTCTACTTATATTAAAAAATTATTCATTGTTTATCTGAAACTCAGTTTTAACTGGGTATCCAGTATTTTTATTCGCTAAATCTAGCATCCCTGAGAATTACTCTTCTCTTGAACACGTTTATTATACATCTTTTCAGTGCATCATTTCAGGTTTATAAACCATGACCTGTTTTCAGAGAAACATAGGCATGGGATTCAGTTAGATATTTTTCAGGACACAATCCTTAAGAACATTTGTTCTCTGAGTCCCTTGGGGCAGTGTTTTTACCTCAGTGGTTTTTACGATCTGGATGGAAAGAATTAAGTTAGAGAATGTGTATTGTAAGTGATTTTATTCTCTCTATGCCTTGTGTGTTTAAATTTGATTGTTGACTCTTTCAGAGGCAGCTAGACAGTATGAAGTATCTTCATGACAAACATTGATGTTCTGGGAACTTTTATAGTCTTACAGGCTGTAAGACTTGGAATAGGAGACCTAGATTTGA
Source organism: Mesoplodon densirostris (assembly GCF_025265405.1). Lineage (NCBI taxonomy): Eukaryota > Metazoa > Chordata > Mammalia > Artiodactyla > Ziphiidae > Mesoplodon > Mesoplodon densirostris. The sequence continues at coordinate 85,462,486 of NC_082661.1, read as the reverse complement.
TTCCTGATTTTGCTGCCAGCCAGCAGAATGTATTTGGTTCAGCCATTTAATTTAGCTGCATAATTGAGAAAGTAGGATTGTTAGTGCCTGCCTCACCAGGTTTGAATAAAATGGTGCTTTTTTTCCTTCCAGTATCACTCATGTAAATACTTTTCAAAATCTCATAGACTCAAGGAAGAGAAAGAAGGGAAAATAGAAATCCTGTCTCAGGCCATAGAAGTGATTTGCTCCAGTCAGAGCTACCAGCCAGGTTTCTTGAATCTCATCTGGTATATTTACCCTCGTATTTGACACGTTCATCTTTCCATCTTTCTTCATTCACATGCAGTTACGTATAACTTCATATGACAGCGAATTCAGTACGTGTATAAATTCACTTCTGGACACAATGTAAGCTTCAGTTTAGGGAGGGGAGGTCTGGGCTCGCTCACTCCTGTATCCCTGGTGCCCAGCCTAGTTAGCGCCTGGCACTCTCAAGGACCTTCATGAGAATAATCCATTCTAGAGAAAAAAGACACTTAACAGTGAATCCAGTTAAAACCGAAAAATATCAGTGAAAAGGTTTTGATTGGAACTTTATCTTGAAAAATGGAACCACAGGTTATGAAAGTAAATTTACCTTATTTTGGACTTAGTAAAATTTCGATTATAATGAAAACTCCAAGCTAATTTGTAAAATACACAATTTTCTGGCAAGACTATGCCATTTACCAATATCTTTACTTCTTATTTGACATTTGCAGCAGGATCATAAAGAGAGTCTTTTTCCCCAAATATAGGTTTTTAAAATTAATATTTGAAGATGTCATCAGTTTTTCCAGCAGCCCTTCTTAATCTAGAATGCAGTTATTTGAATAGAATTCTCTTTTCAGGTATTTTTTATGTCATGATCCATGCTGTTTTTTAATTTTTTGATTGTTAGCAGTTTTTTTATTGAGCTTAACCCTTAATTATCAGTGACTTTATGTAATATTAGAATAGTTCTCCAACATCACTTTGGTTTACTGCTAGAAATTCTGTATCTTACATAAGAGTTTAAATTTCAGTTTGCAGGTGATTTGTATTTGCAGAGATTGAAGTATTAAAAAACAATCAACAGGAGATGATAGATATTAGTCTTAGGAAGGACGGCCACTTCATACAGCCACATAGGTCATGCGCTGCAAAACGTCAAGGGATGCCTGAAGGGAGAGAGGTGTGAGAGATGATTTAATTTTATTTACGGTTGGTTTATAAGTGATTGTTTTGACGTTATGATAACATATGTTTTCCATACACAGGGATATATCTACAGGGACTCAGATAATCAATAATGTGGTCATGAGAAAACCCTTTCCCCCATGACTGGTGATTAATAAAAATTGTTGATTGAATCACTGAATATACCAGGTCTACTGTTCCTGTGTCATTTAATACTGAGTTCATCTCTCCAAGAGAATATCTAGAAATACAACACTTGTGAGACTATGAAATATAATAATACAAAACACCTAACGAAGAATTTTTGGACACTGGCTCTGTTTAAGACATATATTAGGCCCTACAGGATATATGAGGGTAAATTAGCCATGGTCAGTTATGAGGCTTACATCCAAGGGGTGATGAACATTAATAGCTAAAACACAATGTTGATTTTCTATAACAAATATATCAGCATTCACATTTTCAAAAGACTGTTGTCCCTTTTAATGCAGGTGATTTAGGAGTCTTCATTTATTTATTCATTCACTTCACTCAAATATTTATCAAGGACTTAGTATGTGGCCGGTGTTTCCTAAGTACAGGAATGCAGTCATGAAGAAGACGGACAAGTATGAAATTTACATCTCATCGGAGGAGGCAATAAACCAACAGATTAATAAACCAGAAGAATAGATGATAGTAAGAATACAGATAGCGTGGGGGGAGAACATAACGTGTCGGCGCCACCTGAGGTGGAGTGATCAGGGAAGACCTGTCTGCACAGGAGGTGAGGAGGCTGTGGTCAACCAGGTGCAGGTGAGGAGAGCTTTCCAGACTGGGAGCAGCCTGACGTACTTAAGGAGCATCAGGGAGGCATGGGTGAGAGGGTCTATGGTAAGGGATTGAAAGAGTTTGAGTTTTATTCTCAATTCAGTGAGAAGCCAAGTAGGGTAGTTAAGATGTTATGGTTTACTTTGTTTGAAGATTACTCTGGCTACTGTGTGGAGAGTGGATTGAAGGGAGGCTAGTATAATATCAGAGAGACCAGTTAAGGGGCCGTGGCCACAGTCCGAGGTGAGAGATGGTGGGGGTTGGACCAGGGAAGTGGTATAAGAGATAGAAATGAGCAGATTGGACTATAGGGTTTTAGAAGTCAAGGTGACAGGACTTGGCTCCTGGATTAGAAGAGAGAGTCGAAGGAAACAGAAATCCAGAATAATTACTAGATGTTTGGTTGAGTAACTAGGGAGATGATGGTGCTACTTACTAATATGAAGAAACCTGGCAGGGAGTGAGGCTGGTGCAAGATGAAGGATGGGGCATTAGGAATTCTGATTTCATCATGTTAAGGTGTCTGTTTAGACATTCACATAGAGCTGTCAAGTAGGTGGTTGGATTAAAAAGTTGATCACCATTTTCCAATGAGAAGGTAAGAAATAAGACGAGGCTGTGTTTCAGGTTTGTAACTGAAGTAGTTAAAATGCCTCTTTTTATTTATATTGATTTGAGAATTTAAGTTGCATGTACATATTTTTAAATCACATGATATGTTAATTTAAATGTATCGCTTTTTTTCCTGTCTTAAATTTTACAAAACAGTTTATTCCAATGCTTCCTGTACATTTTTCACGTGCGTGTCTGACATCAGTGTCTTTGGCACTACTACTGTGATTTTGGAGGTTATGTAAGCATTTCCCAAAGTATGTTCCCCTCATTTCTATCGAAGTTTTTGAGATACAGCATTATTTTAATATCAATGTATGTTCTCATCACTGGAAATTTTGTCTCAAGCCATGGCATGCATTTATAAAACATTAGGCAATTATATTTTAAAAGACTCTGTGCTAGAGGTATACACCAGAGATCTGTACAATATATTTACTGCATTGCTTTTTAAAAAACTTTTGTTTATTATTATTATTATTTTGGCCGTGGTGCATGGCATGCAGGATCTTAGTTCCCCGACCAGGGATCAAACCCATGCCCCTGGCAGTGGGGATGCAGAGTCTTGACCACTGGGCCCCCAGGGAAGTCCCTACATAGTTTTTAAAGCGAGCTTTAAAATTTATAACTATATCTAACACTTGGAATTATGAAGTAATCCTGATAATATCTGTGTCATCTTTTTCTGACCCATTTCATTCTAGACCGGTGCCATTTCAGGGTAATATATATTTACCAAACAATAGAGTGTTGTTCAAACTAAAATAATTAAGGGAACATTCTGTAAGTGAAAGACTTAGTAGAGACTCTGAAAAAAGGCTAACTCTTCTTTCCCCCTTCTGGATCTTCTTTTTTCACTTAATAAATTGTGGTGATTATTCATATCAGGATCCATGACCATTTTTAAATCTTTGTCTAGTGTTACATTTATAAACGTGCCATGATGTGTTTTCCAGGCTTCTGTTTGTGGTATTAGGTTTCTTCTTATCTTTGCTGTAACAAACAGTACCACAGTAAATAAATACCCTGGTACTTCCTTTGCCACATGTGTAAAATCTGTGGAACAAAGGATAAATGCATTTTACAACTTGTTAGATGTTGCCTACTTGCCCTCTGAAGAGGTGTTATCAGTTTCTGCTGCATCCAAAAGGATGAGAGAGTGTCTGTATCCCTACACTCTCCAAAATAGTATGCTGTCAGACTTTTTTATCCTGGCTCTTTGGTGAAAATAATCAGTAAGTCATTTGTAGAGCGGAGATTGCATTGCTCTTATAGGCCAGTTCTTTTAAATATCCTCAATGGTAGCAAGTTTTTGTCTTTTGAAAGTAAATTTGAGTTTTGGAAAAAGTCAAGTCTAATGCATAAGATATATATGAAGTTAGCCATTACTCTAGGTTTTTTGCGGTTTTATTTGCTTGTTTTGAGAGGAAGGCTCAGTGAAAAAGAAGATCTAACTTTCAGATAAAACTAATATTCTTATATGGCTTATGAAATTTTTTAGAAGTTAGTTTCAAAAGAAGAGTTCCAAAAATGTCTAAAGTAATGGCACCATCAATTGGCATAAGATTACAGCTGCCCAAGAGGAATTATTTCAATTGAACAACAATCATTTGGATATATATGATCCGGTATATTTGTTTAAAAAAATCACCCACTGTGAAGGCTTTATCTCAGACAGGTTTCTTCATGGATGGCACATTAACAACATAAATAATTTAAGTTTTCTTGTACTGAATTTTTTATACTAGTTATGCTTACTTTTTTGTTTTCCTCCTTTATACAAGGAATAGATAATCTAGAAGAAGAGATCATTTTTACCATTATCTGAACAAACATTATCAGGATGATATTAATGGAAATCTACAATCTTTTTACTACATACCAGATCAAATTGCTTATATTTTTCATTTCCCTTTCTAAATCTAATGTATATATAGCAATATAGATAACAGTTATCTAAAATTAAGCATATTAGCTAGCCAAATTCAGATAAATTTTTAAAAATATTTAACTTCAGAACAAGTTGTGTGTTTTAAATAGCAAATTAATTTCCGTATCTATGTCTTCCTAAGACTATTGTTAAATTTAGTGTCTTTTACTTTAATACAAATTGATTTTGAGAGGAGCAGACTTGACACTTGATGTATGGTAAATCAGATATCTGAAAATACATGTATATAGGAGTCAGGCTTTATCAAAGTGTTCATTGAAGCAACTGTCCTCTACAGATTTTCAGAATAAAACTGTCTTAAATAAACCATCTTGTTTTTGTTTTCTATGACAGATTGAACCATTACTGCCTCAGTTTACCATGAGAGGATTTTTAGAAGCTTTCAGGGGTAGCGATATTTAAGGAGGGGTGTTCTTCCTTAAGTATTTACTGTGTTTACATGTTCTTTTCTGCAGAGAAATGGTCAATGCATGGTTTGCTGAGAGAGTTCACACCATCCCTGTGTGCAAAGAAGGCATCAGAGGCCACGTGGAGTCTTGCTCTTGCCCCTCGCAGCAGAGTCCCCGTGCAGAGAGCAGTGTCCCTGGAACACCAACCAGGAAAATCTCTGCCTCCGAATTTGATCGACCTCTTAGACCCATCGTTGTCAAGGATTCTGAGGGAACTGTGAGCTTCCTCTCTGACTCAGAAAAGAAGAAACAGATGCCTCTAACCTCCCCACGGTTTGATAATGATGAAGGGGACCAGTGCTCGAGACTCTTGGAATTAGTGAAAGATATTTCTAGCCACTTGGATGTCACAGCCTTATGTCACAAAATTTTCTTGCATATCCATGGCCTCATCTCCGCTGACCGCTATTCCCTGTTCCTCGTCTGTGAGGACAGCGCCAACGACAAGTTTCTTATTAGCCGCCTCTTTGACGTTGCAGAAGGTTCAACACTGGAAGAAGCTTCAAATAACTGTATCCGCTTAGAGTGGAATAAAGGCATCGTGGGACACGTGGCAGCTCTTGGTGAGCCCTTGAACATCAAAGATGCATATGAGGTAAATAAGAAACTGTTGGAACAGAGGCGGGGTGAGGGGTGGAACATAGGTGGGGCATTGGACAGCTACTGTGAATCGTGGGGATAGTTGACACTGAGACGTAATAATGTGTGTACTTATATAAAATGGGAACATATGGCAAGAACTTTCCCATCTTTTAAATGTCAGAGTTTCTTCGCTAACGTCTGGGTCAAGGATAGAGGCCCGAGAGGAGTCTTGTCCTGTTTTTCTCCTTAATGATAATTTAACATAGGTCATCTCATAGTTGTATTCTTTCATCTTTTTACCTGATCACTCTACATATCCCCTATCTATGTTATCTCCATGTGAACTTCTGGGAATTTACTGATATTCTAAAATGATAGGTCCAAAAGCCATCAGAAAACCAAACCCATAGTCTTTTTAAATTCATTCGTTCAGTTAATCATATTCATTCATTTGAACTCCCATTGACAACAAAGTCTGATTTTCTTTATTTCCACTCTTTCATTTGTTTTATTAAACAAAGAAATTTACAGATAGCTTCAAAAAATGGAAAATTTTGCCCTACAGTATTTCGGTGGAAAGATTTGATATTTCTTCCAGTTTTGCTTCAGTTATGGACTTAAAGATTACACTATATGATTCTTGAAATTTCCCATTTAAAATTAATCTTTTATTACTAGAAATAGAGGTTTTAAACAAAGCATCTTAATTGAATGACACTTAGTATGTTTATGAATTATGTTCTAGCTACTTATCACGTGGTACACTATGAAGGTTCCATAGTAATACTAGCTTGAGGCTCCTCTGTGTAAGTTGAGGGGTCATAGATGTTTTAGTCACCCCTGTATTCCTGATGCCTAAGACAGTGCCTGGAACATAGGTAAGTCTTAATAAATAGTGATTGGGAGAAAATTATAGTAGATGAGATAAATAAGTAGAATGGAAAGCAGGTCATAATAGATCCAGGGAAAATGTGTTAGGTCCAGGGAAGCAGGAGATCACATATAATTGGGGAGATGGAGAGAGGTTTCTTTGAGGAAGCAGTGATTGATGTGGACCCTGGAAGATGGGTGAGATTGGAGTAGATTGAGTTGTGTGCATAGTGAGATCCAGATGTAAAGAGAAGTTTGCAGAAGAGACAGGAAGTTGGACCGTGTGGTGCTCATATGGAAGTGTGTGGGTGATAGTTGAGGAGCTGCTGGAGATTACTGGGGTCTTGAATGCCAAGCTGAGGAGTATATGTTTGATTCAGAGCTATGAGCAATAACTGGAGATGGTTTGAAAGGGGAACTGGCATGATTCAGACTGTGATTTAGAAAGATGAATAATATGGTGGTCATAAAATGAATTGGGGAAAAATACTGGAAACTGGGAGGATAGGTTATTTTAATAGTCTGAGGAAGTAAGGACCTGAACCAGGGCACTGGCCTTCAGGACCAAAAGGAGGGAATGGATTAGTGATGAAGAAGCTGCATCTGCTAGACTTGGCAGCTAATAGGAGATGGAAGTGAGGAGAAAAGAGGAGTTGGAGAAGACTCCGGTTTTGAAGTTGGTTGAATAAATAATGGTAACTGGTGGGGAATACTGAGGGCAGGGATCTGGGGAGAGATGTGATAGTTCGGATAGATTAGATCCTGAGATAGGTTTCAGAATCCACTCTATACCAGCAGTCTTTTCCATTTTGATTCTTCACGGAGCTATCTCCATGACCTCTTTGAGCTCTGTGAGTAACATCACACCATGGCAGACTCCAAGAGGGGTATTAAGGACACAGCTGCAGAATCGCTGCCAAGTTTGCAGAATTCCCTTCCTGTCTTAGGTGACAGCTGGGTTTCCGCTTTTCAATGGCACTATAGTCCCAAGTACAGTAGGACCATAAATATGCTTCAGCTTTGCTGAGAAAGCCTTCATTTGTCTGCATGGTCCTAAGTTTCTCCAGCCCTGAGGATTTCTTCATTTATATACAATTTATTTAATCTGTTTACCATCTTTAGAGTTTTTATGGTGTGATTTTTGTCTTGCAGTTAGTAATAATTTAATTCTTGTACTGCCATCTGAAATAGGCCCAGTGTCCTTGATTTGCAGTGACTCCAGGGTGAAGCCTCTTAGCCTGTGGGTTTCTCATGTTGGTGCTTCACCCTTGACACCCTTGATCTGTGTTTATAGAGGCCTTGCAGAAGTTATTCCTGTACCAGGAATTTCATTAGAAGTTGTGGGATTGATCTGTGACATAATCTACATTGGTATTAACAGTGGAAGTCAGTTGGCTAATGGCTAATTCATTACTCAGCCCACTCATAGCTTGAATAGTCAAAATACTGTCTCATAGCCTTTTGTGAAAATAATCAGAATATCAAAGTGTATTCTGTTTTCTGAGTCCTACTTCTTTAAATATGTGTCTGTAAAAATGACACATTTCTTTAGCTTATGTGACCATAGAACACTTAAAAGTTATAATGTAGCAGTAGAAAACCAAAAAGTGGCCATGAAATAGAGTAGTGCTCAGATTGAAGCTAAGAGTAAAATAATAGTCTCCTAGATAGATGAATTGTAAGAAATGGTCAACATTTGATTCACTTTTTAAAACTTTGTAACAGAATGATATAAACTTGGGGATTCAACTGTTTTATTACTAATAAAATAACACATTCATATTTTAAAATATAAGACAAGATCGACAACTTAGATGAGTGAGTCTCAATTAGATCACAAATACCAGTGATGTTCAATCACACATCATCTCCTCCTTCATCAGCCTATCATTCATGCAACTTTCTTGAATATGACAGAGCATTTCATAATAATAAAATATTAACACAATAATCAGAGCAACTGTATAAAAGTGTTGGCATTATCCTCATATATAAAAACTAGATATCATCCAGTATCTAGATTGGACTGTGTATTAGTCAGTGTTCTTCAGAGAAACAGAACCAGCTGGATAAATAGAGATAAATAAGAAGTGATTTACTGTAGGAATTAGCCACTTGGATATGGAGGCCTAGAAGTTCCACAGTCTGCCTGCCATCTGCAAGCTGGAGAATCAGGAAAGTTGATGGTATAATTCAGAGTCTGAAGGCCTAAGAATTAGGGGGACCAATGGTATAACTCTGGTCTGTGTCTGAGGCTAAAAGCTTTAGAACCAGGAGCTCTGATAGACAGCAGGAGGGCAAGAGAAGATGGATGTCTTAGAGAGCAAATTTGTCCTTCCTCTGCCTTTTTTGTTCTATTCAGGTACTCAAGGGATTGGCTGATGCCCACTGGCATTGATGAAGATCTTCTTTACTCATTCTACTGATTCAAATGTTCATCTCTTCTGGAGACATCCTCACAGGCACACTTGGAAGTAATGTTTTATCAGCTATTTGGGCATCCCTTAGCCTAGTCAAGTTGACACATAAAATTAACCATCACAGATTGCCTGAACCCCTGGTTCCATGTCTTATGGAAGCCTTAAGACTCCGCAAGATTTCCTATATCAAAGGATTTCTGTTGTCTACACAACCCTCTTTTTCCTAAGTCAACTGGAATGCAAACTTGGGCTCTTCTCCTGTTTCCATGGGACAGCCTCTCCATGGATACTATGATTTCTAGGGAGAAAACTTGGAGGATCTTAGGGAAGGGTCACATTGTCACTCATGTGACCTTCACCGTGGAGCTGCTACTCCTCCCACTCGCACTTCATTCCTCCCTTTTCAGTCCTTTTCCAGGTAAATAAATCTTCACCATCTCTCATCCTGCTGGTCTCACTTGCTGCTCAAGTGAATTTCTGGTGAATACAATTATTTCCAAAATGAATTTCAGAGGAAAGAGATAACAATAGCAACTGTTCTAATTTTGATAAATTCTTTAGTTTTGATAAATTATTAAATTTGATAATTTTGTCATGGTGTAATTGTGCCCCAGGGAACACAGTTTGGGAACTGCTATATCTTTGTTCAATGTTCTAATAATCTCTAGGTATTCCACTTTGTGGAAGAAAACCAGTGCATATAATTTGGCAAGTCTACTGTGTTATTTCCTTTTTGTTTCCTGTTATTTTTATTTTTATACCATTTCAAGCTTAAAGAAAAGTTGCAAGACCAGCATCAGAAACTTGTGTATACCCTTTACCCAGATTCTCCAATTGTTTATATTTTGTCCCATTTGCTTTATTATTTCCTTTTCCTATATATAATACATATAAGTAATATATGCATATTATTTTTTTCTGAACCATTTGGAGACATTTTTACTAAATATTTCAGTGTATAGTTTATAACAAGAATATTCTCTTACACAATTGTGATACATTTATCAAAATCTGGAAATTTTATGATACAGTACTATTATCAAGCATTCCATAGTCAAATTTGGTCAGCTGTTCCATGAATGTCCTTTATAGTTATTTTTTTCACTCTGATCAAGACTGTAATTCAGGATTACATATTGCACATACTTGTCCTATCTCTTTGGTCTCCATTAAATCTGGAATAGTTTCTCAGTGTTTCTTTATCTTTCTTTACATGTAGTTTGGAAGAATACAGGCCAGTTATCTTGTAGAATGCTTTTCTTGAATTGATTCAAGTCAGGCAGTTTTGGCAGGAATATGACAGATGTTGATCTTGAGACCTAGTTTGGTTTTACAAACAGCAATCAATTCTTTACTTCTCCTACACCAGCTGGGGTGTCCTACAATCCAGCTCAATTCTGACACTAGCTCCGGGAGTTCGTGCAGACCCCACAGGTTAAGGACTCAGTCCCACAGTGCCGTCCCCACTTCAGATACCAGCCCTAAATAGGTTACCCAGGCTAGCCACACTTATGTCTGGCTAACTACAAATTCCGGGGTTCCCTGCTAAGGTTTAATAATGTCCTAAAATGACTCAGAACTCAGGAAAACACTAAAACACTACTTAAAATTAGTTTTATTATAGAGGATGCAATTCAGAAATAGCCAAATAGAAGAGGTGCATAGGGCAAGGAGCGAGACGGGGGGACACAAAACTTCCATGCCCTCTCGGCGGGGGCCGGGGAAGGGAGAGGTGCACCACCATCCCAGCACACGGTTATCTCCACCAACCCAAAAGTTCCCTCAGATCTGATGGCATGGTTGATTAAATCATTGGCCACTGGTGATTGAACTCAAGCTTCGGCCCCCTCTCTCCTATCCAGATGTCAGTGGTGGGGCTGAAAGTTCTAATCCTCTAATCACTTGGCAGCCAGCCCCCATCCTGAAGCTATTTGAGGCCACCCGCCACCCCCCCCACCCCACCCCCAGCCCCGTGAGTCTTCTCATTAGCATGAACTCAGGTATGGTTGTAAGGAACTTGTTATGAATATAAAAAGAGTCTCCTATCACTCAGGAAATTCCAAGGGTTTGAGGAGCTCTATGCTAAACCAATATATTTTTTATTATACCACAGACCTTCTTAGCATACGTTACCAGGTAGCATATGATGTTACTTCACCCCAGTATTGATGATGTTAAATTTGATAACTTGGTTAAAGCGGTATCCACTAGGTTTTTCCACTATAAAGTTATAATTTTCCCATTGTAATTAAGTATCTTAAGAGGAGATATTTTGATATTATGTAGATATTCTATTCCTCATCAGCACCTTTACCAGTTTTGTCATCCACTGATTTTCCAACTTCATAATGCCTTCTATATATATTAGTTGGCATTCCAATGTAAAGAAGAGCTTTGCCTTCTTTATTCATTCATTATTTATTTATTTCTATCATTATGGACATTTTTATTTTGTTTAATGAGTTATGCTCTGTTACTATCTTTATTTATTCAAATTCTCAGATTATATCAGATTTACCGGCTCCTATGTCTTTTTGTTATGTCCCCATCACTCTTGGCATTTTCTTGCTTTCTAGGGGAGCTGAAAGTTTTAACTGCTTAACAAGATGTTCCAGACTCATCTTTTACTTTCCCTGCCCTAGCCCTATGATCATTCTTTTTCCCAAGGAGCCCTGGTTCCTTTCAGTGGAGGGGATGGTATTTAGAAACCAGGATCTAGGCAGTAGGTGTGCTCACTGCTGCTAGTTTATCAGCAGACAGAGCTAGAAAAAAAATATACACAGACACACATACACTTATATTTTACTTATTCCTATATCTAACTACTCACTATATGATAAACAGTGAATTCTTACCTCCAACTTCAATCTAACACCTCAAGGTATATTTTTTCTTCCTCTTTTCTTAATATATATAATATAATATTATATATATTATATATGTAATATATATATGTTCTTTATCAGATTCTTTTCTCTTATAGGTTATTAGAAAATATTGAATATAGTTCCCTGTGCTACACAGCAGGTCCTTGTTCATTATATATTTTATATATAGTAATGTGTATATGTTAAACCCAAACTCCTAATTTATTACCCTCCCTTTTCCGTAAGTTTGTTTTCTATGTCTGAGGGACTGTTTCTGTCTTGTAAATAAGTTCATTTATGTCTTTTTTTTTCTTTTTTAGATTCTACACATAAGTGATATCATATAATATTTGTCTTTCTATGTCTGGCTTACTTCACCTAGTATGGTAATCTCTAGGTCCATCCGTGTTGCTGCAAGTGACATTATTTCATTCTTTTTTATGGCTGAGTAATATTCCATAATACACACACACACACACACACACACACACACACACACATAACAAATCTCCGACAAAAGAGGCAAGAATATACAATGGATAAAAGACAGTCTCTTCAATAAGTGGTGCTGGGGGCTTCCCTGGTGGTGCAGTGGTTGAGAGTCCGCCTGCTGATGCAGGGGACGCGGGTTCGTGCCCCGGTCCGGGAAGATCCCACATGCCGTGGAGCGGCTGGGCCCGTGAGCCATGGCCGCTGAACCTGCGCATCCGGAGCCTGTGCCCCACAACGGGAGAGGCCACGACAGTGAGAGGCCCGCGTACCGCAAAAAAATAAAAAATAAAAAATAAGTGGTGCTGGGAAAACTGAACAGCTACATGTAAAAGAATGAAATCAGAACATTCTCTAAGACCATACACAAAAAGAAACTCAAAATGGATTAAAGACCTAAATGTAAGACCGGATACTATAAAACTCCTAGAGGAAAACATAGGCAGTACACTCGTTGACATAAATCATAGCAATATCTTTGTGGATTCGTTTCCTTATTCTTCATATATTTGTGCATGTGCTCAAGCCATGTTCCAAGCTCTTTACTCCTTTCTGTAGAATCTCTTATCTTTCTCTTCAAGGTGAAGAACTCTCATTAACATTTCTTTAGTACTGGTCTGGTGGTGATGAATTCTCTGATTTCGTTTATCTGAAAATGGCTTTATTTTGCCTGTAATCTTGAAAGATATTTTCACTGTCTAGACGATTCTCAGTTAATAGTAGTTTTCTTTCAACATTTAAATTTCTGGTTTTCAATTTTCTTATGAGAAGTCAGCTCGGCTTCAGTTTTCACCTTATATGTTTCATAGTATATATCATTTTCACACTGTGTATATATTTAAGGTTTTCACTAACTTTGGGAAATTTTTGGTCATGTGTTTAAATATTTTTTCTGCTCCATTCTCTTCTCTTTGAACGCCAGTTGTATATATGTTAGACTATTTGATGTTGTCCCACAGAACATTGAGGCTCTGTTAACTTTTTACAGGTTTTTTTTTTTGTCCTCTCAGTCCTTTTGATTGGATACTTTCTGTGATCTGTCTTCAGGTTCACTTACCCTTCCATTGTTTCCAATCTGCTATTAAATCCATCAGTGAACTCTTCGTTTTAGACTTTGTACTTTTCAGTTCTAGAATTTCCATTTGGCTTTTTAAAAATACTTTTTCTTTCTGCAGAGATTTCTATCTGTTCATTATTACCATATTTTCTCTTCAGTCCTTAAATACATTTATAATAGCTGCTTCAAGGTCCCTGTTTGTTAATTCCAACATCTGAATCATCTTAGGGTCGTTTTCTATTGACTGCTTTTTTTCTTCACTGTGGGTTTCAATTTCCTGTTTCTTCACATGCGTTGTGATTTTTTTATTGTATGCTGGACATTGCGAATGTTTTGTTGCAGGGCATTTGGATTATATCAACTTCCTTTAAAACAGAGCTGACCTTTGTTCTTGTAGACAGTGGAGTTACTGGAAGTTCCTTTCGGTCCTGTCAGGTTTGGTGTTATTATTTGTTAGGATGGATCTACTTTAGTTTTAAATTTAGTCTTAGGGAAGGCTGCTCAGGTCCTTACCCCCCAAGGAGGGGCCTTTCTGTGTCTCAACTGAATGCCTGAGGTGCCTAGTGAGGTATCCCTTCTGGTGGGTAGAACCCCAGTGTCTTCAAACATTTTTAGAATTGGTTATCACCATTCACTTTCAGCCTTCAACAGGTAGTCTTTGCTAGGTCTCTTAGAGTCTTGCCAAATACATGTCTGTGAAGTGACGAGCCACTCACTCTTCTGCCACTCCTCCTTTACACCCCTAACCCCACCCAAAGCACAGCCTCTCTTATCAGGTACTTTGCCGTGCACATACCAGCCACTTTAGAAGCCCTGAATTCAGTTCTATTTGGAACTGTTACTCTACTTGGATACCACCTGCCTGCCCCCAGGAGGAACCGAATTATTGCAAGGCAATCATGTGTATTCCCTTCTTCACTGTGTGTAGTTTAGTTATCGCATGTATTTGGTCTAATCTTGTATTTTTCAGCAGGAGGGCAAGTCTGGTACTAGTTGTTTTAGTATGGGCGATGGATATCTAAGCTTTGTGGTTTTTTTACACTGTCATGTTCTCATAAACAGTGAAAGAAATAATCACAGTAATAATGAAATAATAGTGCTCCATTTTTCTTGCAATGTTTACTGGACCTAGAGGGGTTAGAAGTTCTCTATGTGTTTATAGCCCCTGCACTGGGTACATTATTAAAGGAAAAATTCTTTGAGATGCCAAAATTCACTTAAAGTGATTTTGAAGTATACATTACTCCTACCTCCTTCAATGAAGAATGAAATCCAGGGCTGCTGTTTATTTTAAACTTCCAGTACGCACAAAAAAATTCTATGAAAGTGCTACTAATTTCAGACTCTTGCTTTGATTAGATAGTTGGGTTTAATCCTCTTTTTTATAAATTGGTCTTGTAATTCAGATATTCACTAACAAAATAATTGCTGAGGATGCATTTCTATTCATATTTTGATTATTAGCTTGTAGAATAATTCACTATATAAATTCATAATTTTTATCTTCTTTTAATTTGTCCGTATCAGTATCCTGTCTGCTTTCTTTAGATACCTTGCAATATAGTATGCTATTTAAGAACTGTTTTTTGGAAACATTGAGCCAAGGTTTTCTCTGTCTTTCAGTGTAACTTTGAGCGTGTTTGCAGAAAAACTAAAATGCAGTAGTGTATATTTATAATATAAAATATTTACATTGATTTTCTACCATTTTATAACTTTTCTTTTGAAATTGCCTTTAATGCCATGTTTGGTCCTCTTATGGGGAAAATTGGCCTCATTTCTGACCCTAGTTGATGGAATCTAGTGTAATCATTTACTTCATTCACAGCTTTGGCTTTGCATGACTTTAGACTAATTAAAAAAAAAAAAAAGAAATGACCTTAAAAGATGAGGATTTTTCCGGTGTGACTGTTCTATATTTTCTGAAGGGAATTCCAAAAGCAGAGTTTTTATAACAATAATGCTATTATTAGGTTGAGCATGTAAGTTCCCAAGGCTATTGCTTTGAAGGGAACAATATTCATTCAGATGTTTATGTTCTGGTATGTTTGCTTCCGTTCTAATTGTATCTCATATACTGGTCTGTGTCCATTTCCCTGAGTATGTTTTTCCTCCTACCTATAAGATTTGCTTTGAACTATAGTAAGCTAAAAGTGACCATGTTGGATAACTATGATATCATTTGTTAATGAATTCCTTCATTTGTTTAACAAATGTTTTTCAGTTCCTGTGCTAATCTTGGGAATACAGTGTGGTGAACCAAAAAAAGCCCCTCATAGAATTTACAGCCTACCTTTGATCTTCTCAATCTGGTTTAATGGAAAATAACCTGTATCTTTCTTTCTTTAACCCACATTTAGAACTTTTACACCTTTCAGCAGTCCTTTGTGATTATTGGATGTGGGAAGATGTACTTTGTAAAAGGGGAAAGAGATTCAAAAGATTGAGGAATTGTTTATAGTCTGATGAAGACCATGCAGTTTTATTATATACAAAAAGAAAGAAAAGATAAGATTTTAATTCTTATGAAACACCTGAGATAGAAATACAGAATACTGAGGAAATATATATATATATATACACTCATTACGAGGGAAGTCAAGTCAGTATTGAAAAGGTCATTTTGGAGGTGGTGGGTTTTATAGGAAAAGTTTCAGACCAAAGATGCTTTTCTTTTTCAGAAGAATCAGTGCGATAGGAATAGGCAAATTGTATTATAGAGGAGGAGAGTTGCCACTTTTTCCTGAGTTTAAGTGAGGCTAACTAAATTGGTTAATATTTTGAATTTCCTTTGTTTCTTAACATTTGTTTACATCTGTATTTTTTCATAAATACTAGCTGCTAAAAAACCCTTAAATTTATCTTTGTCAAAGATGGTATGTACTTGTATGCTTTGATGCCTTTTACAATAATAAAATTGTCATTCAGAACAACAAGGTGAGTCGACGATTAGATTTCTCTAATCCTATAAATCAGAAAAATCAAATCAATCTTTGAACAGGTCAGTCACTAAATTGAATTTCTTCTTCCTTACTAGGATCCTCGGTTCAATGCAGAAGTTGACCAAATTACAGGCTACAAGACACAAAGTATTCTTTGTATGCCAATTAAGAATCATAGGGAAGAGGTAAGCCAATTTTCCATTTTATTCTAAAAGGTCATTTAGAAACATTTTTCTTTTTGAAAAAAATTTTTTACTTTGTACACTTATGAAATAATGCTATAGTGACAAGTTAACTATATAAAGTGCTTAAATGTTCTGCTTGATGTTTTTTATTTAGACTTTAGTAATAGGGTTGACTCCTGATACTTTACTTTGACTTAGAAATAAATTTTAGACATGTCATTTCTTTTTATTTAATAAATTTATGTATTTATTTATTTATGGCTGTGTTGGGTCTTAGTTGCTGTGCATGGGGTTTCTCTAGTTGCGTTGAATGGGGGCTACTCTTTGTTGCGGTGCACGGGCTTCTCAATGAGGTAGCTTCTCTTATGGAGCATGGGTTCCAGGCTCATGGGCTTCAGTAGTTGTGGCACACGGGCTCAGTAGTTGTGGCTCATGGGCTCTAGAGCGCAGGCTCAGTAGTTGTGGCACATGGGCTTAGTTGCTCCACGGCGTGTGGGATCTTCCCGGACCAGGGTTCAAACCCGTGTCCCCTGCATTGGTAGGCAGATTCTTAACCACTGCGCCACTAGGGAAGTCCCTAGACATGTCATTTCTTTACCCCTCTTTCCTGAGGACCTTACTGAATCCTAAGATGTATAATTGTGGTTGTAATCAATTTATTTCATGTTATATTTTACACATCTGAATAATGCTTATTTCATAAATGGTTATCCAATTGCAGTGGTAATCAGCTGATATTTTTGTTCGGATTCAAAATGAGGTTTTGAAAAAATAGAAATTGTATATAACACCAAGCAAAATTTATTGTGAAATTGTAACAAGCAAATGAAAATAGGTTGGTTTATATTTCACCTAACTAGAAGGTTTGGATTCTGTAAGCACTGAATTCTCTCTTCATTTTACATTTATTTGAGAAAAAAAATAGTTAATCATCATTTAAACTGAATGCTTCAATTGAGTGTCCTCAGCCCTGTCTACACATTACAATCAACTGTGAGACTCTAAAATATTACCAATTAAATTAGAATCTCTAAGGGCAGGGTCTAGATACGGATACATTTTTAAAGATCCCCAAATAAATTCTAAAGTGTAACCAGGGTTGAAAATCATTTTCCTAAGTGAAAACAAATAGATTGAAAGAGCCCATATTTGTGGTTCTTAACCTTGGCTGCACATTAGAATCACCTGGGGAGCATTTCGAAATTCTAATGCCCAGGTTTCACCTTAAATCAGAATCTCTGGTGTTGGGACCTAGGCATCAGTATTTCTTAAAGCTCCCAGGTGGTTATCATGTGGTGCTAAGGTTGAGAACCACTGCCAGGGATACAAGAAACACTTTGCTGGTTCTACTTGATTTATATTCAGATTCTGACATCTTTCCTCTCTGTCCTCCATCCAGTCCTTTACCAAGTCCCATCGATTTTTTTTTTCTGTTACTCTTTCTCATTTTGATCTCTTTCTTTTCATTCCTGCTGCCTGTACCATAATTCAGATCTTGAAGTAATGCCTGAACTTTTAAAATATTCTTGTAAGGGGTTTCTGTACTTTAAGTCAATTTCCCTTTAATCCACCCTGCATATGCCCTTGGGAATTTTCCTAAACCATGGTTTTCTAAATCAGTGCTTCTAAAACAGTAATGTGCATATGAATCTTAAAATGCAGATTCTGAATTCAGTAGGTCTAGGTGAGACCTGAGTGAGATTCTTTTCTAACAAGCAACAAGTCGATGCTGATGCACCGGGTCTACAGATAATTTGATGAGCAGGATCCTAAATCAGTCACTTATCAGTAGTCTAAGGTAAGTTCTCAGTGCCTTAGAGTTGCTACATGGTTTTTTAAGAGGGTAGTTACAGCCACAGTTACTAAAAATTCCTGCAGCTACAACATGCATATGAGATTAAATAATTAATTAGTTAATTAATTGTGAATGAATAAATAAAATTGAAAAGACCATGCATGGACCAGTGGTGTTCTTTCTTAAGCAGATTGCCAGATAAAGCAAATAAAAAGCATGTCTTATGCAATATTGGGGACATAGTTATACTAAAAAATTATTTGTTGTTCATCTAAAATTAAAGTTGACTGGACATCCTATATTTTATCTGGCTGCCCTAGTTATAAACCAAGGATTATGATTGTGTGAGAATGTGCAACAAAATCACCAGGGTGAAGTAGGTGAAACTGCCCTTCTGTAAGAGAGCATCCTCTGGATACATGTGTATCTGTCTTTATGACTACCAGTGAGGATGATGTAAACTAAAACAATAACAAAAATCCCCACTGTATTGAGGTATAAATTACGTACCATAAAATTCACCTATTTTAAGTGTATAATTTGATGAGTTTTTGACAAATGCATGTACAGTCATGTAACCACCACTATAATCAAGATACAGAACATTTCTGTCCCCTCAGATGTTTCCCTTGTAGTTGACCTCCTCCTCCTCCCTCAACCCCCAGCCCCTGAGAATCACTGATCTGTTTTCTGTCACTATTGTTTTGCCTTTTCTAGAGTGTCATATAAATCATATAAGTGGAATCATACAGTATGTGTGTCTGGCTTCTTTCACTTAGCATAATGCTTGTGAGATTCATCCATGTTATTGCATGTCAGTAGTGTGTTCCTTTTTATTGCTGAGTGATTATTCCATAGTATGGATGTGCCACAATTTGATTATCCATTCATCTGTTGATAGACATTTGAGTTGTTTCCAGTTTTTGTCTGTTAGAAGAAAAGCCACTGTTTGCATACAGGTCTTTTTGTGGACATGTTTTCATTTCTCTTTGGTAAATATATAGGAGGGGAATTTCCAGGTCATATGGTGGGTGTATGTTTAATTTTATAAGAAACTTCCAAGCTCCTTTCCAAAGTGGCTGTACCATATTGCTTTCTTACCAGCAATGTATGAGAGTTGCAGTTGCTTCACATCCGAGGCAACGCGTGGTATGGTCAATTTTTAAAAAATCTTAGCCATTAAATTTGACTGCATGAATGAATAACCCCACTCTCAGTCAGGGGTTGTCTGCTCACTTACAGACCTGATTAAACTGGGTTCAGCTGCAGGTCCCCAGATTGTGATTGTCCAGAGCTCTCCTTAAGATTTCTGCTGGGTTCCTCAGCATCCTCAGGGCTATCTTCCTCCATGCTCCCTCATCCTCTCCTGCTGTCTCTGTTTCACCCTATGATGACTTGATATGAAGGCTGAGCTCTTCACTGGTTTCCACAAAAGTTTTTTCACATGAAGCATTTCATGAGGTAAACAACCTTCAGTAACTTCACTGGAGTCTTAGTAACTTTACTGATGGGAAGCTTTCCAAACAGCTTTTTAAACATCTTGCTGACCCTCCCTATTCTCTGTCCTCTCCCCCTTGTTCCCTCTCCTCCCACGCTCACCCTGCCTGGTTTGAAATTATTTCCTGTGAGAATTATTTCTTCAGAAAAAAAGGAATGAAGAGAAACAGTCAGAAAAACAGGCATACTCTCAGCATGGCTGCTGAAGTATAAAAAGTACTTTGGCTGACCGAGAACCAAGGCCCCTAAGAAGATGCCATATATGACTTCCAGAATTATCCTTAAATTTATAGCTACATAAACAAACTCAGGGCAATGTTTGCTGTTGTGTACACGTAATAGAAAGTACTCTTTCTCCCACGAAGCTTTTGAAATCAAAATGGAGAGTCACAGTAAGGCTTTTGGGAGTAATTGTTAAGATTGCTTGCTCTGAGCTTGAATCCCTCACCACTTATGTGATGAGTAACCAGGATGGAGCTGGTTAATTCCTTTGATCCTCAGTTTCCTCATCTGCAAAATGAGGGTTATAAAAGGACCTGCCTCACAGGGTTGTTGTAAAGGTTAAATGTGTTTGTGCCTGCAAAGGGCTTACCATACTTTCTGGCACACTGGGAGTGATCAGTAAATGTCAGCTGTTATTTTTTAAAGGAGACATAGAACTAACTGAACTCTTATGAGAAACAAGGAATGTATAAAGTTGTATGCAGAGGTCCTCAGCCACATAATAACCAAACAGCTGGGATCAAATGACAAGCAGCATGGTCCGTGACTTAACTGGTCTGTTACCCTCTAACAAACTTTAAGCGTAAACGAAAAATACTTTTCATTGTTTTTCCTCATAAATGAGGCAAAGTAAATTTGGTTTCTTCTCTTTGTATTAGTCCAATTGTATTGAGTAAGCCAACACTGATTCCAACTAATTACCAAGAAACCTAAGAAGAAATGTCATTACTGACTGTTTATAAAACATCTTGGTACCTTTTAGTGACCCCAGTTACTTAAGGTACCAACTCTGGAGAGCTGCTTGAAGGGAGCAGTTGAATATTGAACACTAAAGTCTGAACTACAACATAGTCCAGAAAATTCAGGAAGATTTTTAAGATTCAGTAAAATGTATAATCACTTCATCCGCCTCTCATGAAGTATCTTAACTAATTAAAATTTTTTCAGGAGTTCTTTTCATTAGTGTTATAATCATAAGTGTAATAGTGCAATGCCTTTTTAGAAGTTAGGATCATAGACATTCCTAAAACTTCTGTGACAGAATTTTTTTTTTTTAAATCACAGAGGATAAGGTTTTGCAATTTTCCCCTCTCCTACTCCCTTCTAAGACAATGGCGTTAACCGGCGAAGTGTGTGTGTGTGGGGGGGCGGGAGTGGGGACCGAAGAAGCTAGAGGAAGCTGAAATAATTTATTTTGGAAAGGTCACAGAGCTACTGGCTAGAGAAGATGAATGAAGACAAAAAGTAAAGGGGTCTGGGGAGAGAAGAGAGCCAGCCCAGGCTCTATAACAGAATGGCTTGAGGGACAACAGAGTAGGACTTTGGAAATAACTGCCTATCCTGTGGAAACTATTCTAAGGACTGGACGTATATTAATTCACTTAATCTTCATAACAACCATAGAAGATAGTCATTATTTTATTCCCACTTAACAGATGATGAAACTGAGACACGGGACATTTAGGGAACTTGGCCAAAGTCACGTAACTAAAAACTGGCAAAGCTGAGATTCAAACCTAGGCAAGAGGGTTTCTTAAAATTCTGCCGTGGATGATGACTGCACTCTCCTTTCTTCCCCCTCAGTGTTTTCTTGAGCCACTGCAGTAAACATTTAGGTTACTGTTGATTTGGGGGTGGGAGGTGCACTGATGTGACATGTGGCTCCATGTAGAAGCAGGGCTTGAAGGTGGAGACAAGGAGAACTGGCTATATTCTGATGGCTCTTCAAAGTTCAGTGTTGCAACCACCCTGCAGAAGGACTCTTTAAAATAAGAGAGAATGGTGGCAGGGAGAAAGAAGGGCAGGGAGCAGGGGTGGGGGAGAGAAAGAGGGCTCAGAGTCACATCCTCTATAATAATGTCTTAAGAGGAATCCATCCAGTAAGCAAGAAGAAATCTTTACCAGGGATAAAAGAGTTACAGAAGCATGTTTGATGTTAATCTGGGCCAGTGTGCTCTGTGATATGCACAGGAAGCATCATGAAAAAAATTTGCAGCAAGTGTGTGAATTTTTAGAGCTGCTGTTAAATTTCTTTCAGGCTTAACACTGGATTTTTCAGACCTGGGCACTTGGATCAGTTTTTTATTTTTGTCACATGCATTAGTTATTTCTATAACCAGATGGTTCTTTTATGTTTAGTAAAGAAGTGCAGGGAAACTCAACTCTTTCTCTCTAGCTCAGATGACCTATTTCTGAAATACTGCCCTCTCTTGAAGTATTGCTTATTATGACATGGTGGAGATGAGTGCTTTTTTTTTTTTTTTTTTTTTTTTATTAAATTTATAGGGGCTGCACCAATGAGGTAGAAGCCAGGACATTGTGAAATAATGCAAGTTCTGTGAAAATTTCATATTGATCTGAGGTAGAGATTATATCCAATAATGTCAGGCTAGGCTGATACCTGTTTTCTCTTGATTGAATGTCAACTCCAGTTATTAAGTAAAAATCTAATTTGGAATCAGAGCTCTTATCCTCCTTCTCTGTTTTTATCATTTTGATTTTATTTTATCATATTTGATGATATAATTCTTTGATGCAAATATAGCAGTTGTAATAAAAGATTTATGGTAAGTTTTTTTACAGTGTAATAAAGGAGCATTTTTATCTAAATATCCAATTGTTTATATCTTCTTTTAAAAGAACAGTGAAAAACTTCAAAAAATATCAGCTAATTTTATGAGATTTTTATGAAATAAATATAATACTTTGATGAATCAAAGAGATTTAATGCCTGCCAAAAATCATAAAGTAAAGCATTAATGGAATCAAATGTGTAATTCCAACTACATTATATAAAAGTAAATGTTTTCTAGAATTTAAGCTACATAACTTTATCTGCTCATCCCCCCCCAAGTTAAAAATATTCTCATCCCCCCCTCCCCCACAAATTATCTTGTTTTGAAAGTAATTGTTGAATCACTGCAATATATAGAGTCCTGGTCTAGGCAGTGAGGATATTAAAAAAATGAAGCAAGGAAGATACTTAGAAACTTTTTTTTCAGTTTCAGTAAGAGGGAGATCTTATATACCAAAAAGCAAATATCAATACAAGGTAACAAAACAAATGTTAAATGAGTTAAATATTCAGCACCCAAGTTCAAAGGAAAGTCTGTGGATTTCAAGAACTGGAGGAATCACAGAGGAAGAATGAAAGCTGTGGTTTCATACAGCAGACCCCTGCTGTGTTTATCCCACAGGCTTAAGAGAGGAAGCTTGAACATGCTTTCTGTGAGAGGGTGGAGACAGGGTAGATGCTTGCCTATGATATTCTGCTCACACTACTGACTAGGGCTTTTCTTAAACTTGTCATGTAAGCTTGGAACAGATGAAGAACATCACAGCTTTATACATAATCCTACAATTCCAAGTCAGACTAGATGAAAATATAGCTATAAGAATAAGCAGAGTTTAATTGCAGACTGTCAGTTGATCTAGATCTATTTTAGTCTTAAAGAATTGGCTAGTTACATGTTTTTGAAAATTTATAAATTGTCCATTGCATTTATTCCCCTGTGATATTTTCTTGTAGCTTTGTTTTAGCAACAAAACAAAAATACTCCGAAAAGTTTCCGTCGGTTCTGGACTTGATATGGTGATGGTGAAGATCTTTTCTTTTTCTTTTTCCACATTACCCTTTAAATAATAAACACGTGTATTTTACAAAGAAGACGGTAACTGCTTTCCTAAGGAAAAAAACATTTCTCAAGAGCATCAGATGAAAAACATAATGCTAGTAGGTTCAATCCCTGAGGTTACACTACTGATCCAGGAGAAGAAGAAAGAGTGAATAAAAGCTTGAGACTGAAGGTTAAGTTAATGGTAGGCTATATTTACCCAAATGTTATTTTGAATGCTCAGAAAATTTGGTTCAGACTGAATGCTATGATTTATTCAATATGGGGTTTATCTTCATTGGTAGTTTTAGAGTAACCATTCCAGCACTTGTTGGAATGCATTGCATTTTTAATTTGATAGAGCATTTATAAGTTTAATTTTGAGAATTTTTATATAGATCCTGAATTATGATTAGTAGAGGTCTGGAACGAGTTGCAGATAAGCAAAAACAATTTCTTTGTATAATATCTGACCCAGACCACATAATTAGACCTGGGGATGGATTTTGATTATTAAATAATTTTCATGCATTCTTAAAGAGTTATGGTGGTTGTCAGTGAAATTGCTGCTCTCTTTCTCTCTCTCTCTCTCTCTCTCTATATATATATATATATATATATATATGATATATATATATGCAAACATCTATATTCATCTAAGAGCCAAGATTATATAGGTAAAGTGCTTTATAAACTATGTACTCTGTATTCCTTCTTAGTAAATCCTCATCTAAAAGTTCCTACTTGTTTCTCTTCTACCATAGAGTGGAAATTAATATTCTAGGCAGAATTTAAATAAAATTATAAATTTTATCTTATAAAATTTTTGAAGCATATTTTTCTTTTTTTTTTTTGTATCACTTGGTAGCAGTGATAAAATGAAAATGACCTGGATTTAGAATTCCAGATACATTTGATTATTACAGATTATTTGATGATCGTAAGTATATTAGTGATCTCTTACAGCATAACAAGTTACCCTAAGCTTAGTGATTCTGAACAACAGCCTTCATTATCTCAGTTTCCGTGGTTCAGAAATGCCAGAGCGGCCCAGCTGGCTGGGTGCTTCTGGCCCAGGTTCCCTGCCTGTGGCCGCACTCAGGAGGCAGCAGGGGGCCTGACTCACGCTCGAGCATGCACTTCTCAGAGGGCTCACTCGCGTGGCTTTTGGCAGGAGGCCTCAGTTCCCGGCCAAGCGGACCTCTCCACAAGTCACTCCGTGTACCTCAGCACGTGGCAGAGTGAGCAAGGAGGAAGCGGCACTGCCTTGTATGACCAAGTCCCCAGACCTGTTCACCTTCGCCTCACGGTAACCATTCATCAGAAGCCAGGCATCAGGTCCAGCCCAAACTTGGGGAGGGCAGTTAGGCTCCACCTCTTGAAGAGAAGAGTATCAAAGAATGTGTGGAGATGTTATGAAACCACCAAAAGTACTATGCATTTTGAGGCTTTAGTCTCTTTCCTTAAAAAACTGTTCAAAGGGGCTGCCCTGGTGGCGCAGTGGTTGAGAGTCCGCCTGCCGATGCAGGGGACGCGGGTTCGTGCCCCGGTCCAGGAAGATCCCACATGCTGCGGAGCGGCTGGGCCCGTGAGCCATGGCCGCTGAGCCTGCGTGTCCGGAGCCTGTGCTCCGCAACGGGAGAGGCCACAACAGTGAGAGGCCCGCGTACCGCAAAAACAAACAAACAAACAAACAAACAAACTGTTCAGATGATAAATGAGGAACTCTGCTTGTTAATTAAAATAATATCTTAAACAAGGGCCTACTGTATAGCACAGGAAACTATATTCAATATCTTCTAATAACCTGTAATGGAAAGAATCTGAAAAAGAATAGAGTGTGTGTGTGTATATATATAAACTGAATCACTTTGCTGTACACCTGAAACATTATAAATCAGCCATACTTCAATAAAAAAATAATATCTTAAAAATTAGCGCTTCTCAACCTTTCATATACTAAAAATAATATGAACTACCAGAGGTAACACAGACTAGGTTTAAATAAGGTGGCAAGTTGGGGTGTGTGCTCTGCCAGATTGGCTTGAATCAAAGGGAAAAGAGGAAGTAGAATTAAAAGAGGAGGGCTGAGAAGAAGAGGAAGATGCTGTTTGAGCTGCGGCAAACCATCGAAGTATTAAAAGTCTTCTAAAATGTTATGTCGCAAATGCAGGTCTTCATGAATCACTGTTTGTGTGTAGCTTAGGCACTTTGCTTCTTAATGCCCATGGAAAATGCTCACTGGTGCATCCTTATTATTTCTCTGCACCATTGTTTTCTGCCTCCCTCATGGATCAAGATTGGAGGGAATCTGTCTAGTAAATACCTTGGCACTGGAGGCGAGGCTGTGCAGCCAAGCTGAGGCAAGATCATGAAGCATCCTCAAACTGCCATGCGAAGGAGGTGCTGGATTTTTTTTTTTTTTAAGCCAAGAAACATTTCTGTCATTTAAAGATCTGTGTGGCCATAGCGTTAAGGGTGAAGAGTTTTCTTTGTTTAATCTCTAACCAGAGCCACATAATTTGACACTTGTTAGATTTTGATTTCCATATTTGTTCATACACGGAGAAAGTCCTGGGTCTGGAAGCAGGGAAGTTGGTAAGGAGGCTTTTGCATAATCCAGACTAGGAGTGGATTTGTTACACTTCTGTTTAGGTGGTTGAGGGATTGATTTGATGGAGGGTTAAGTAGAAGGAAGAATCTAGAAAACTTTCTAGTGGGGAGAATTTTGATATTCCCTAAAATAAAACATGCAACGGAGAGAATTGGTTTGTGGGGATCAAAACCATTAGCTCTTTTGGGGGGGGGTGTTGTTTTACTGTCTGTTCCTTTCTCCGCTCTCCTCAAGTCTCAGTGTTGTATCCCCATCTCCACTTTCATCCAGTGGTCTTGCTTACTCTTTCAGTGAAAAGTAAAGCAGTTACAGGAATAATTCCACAAGAGAACTTCCCCATTCTCTTTCCCCCTGCTCTTGCATCTGAGTTTACATCCTCTGGTTTCCCTTTTATGTTAACCATCTGTGAAATAGCAAAAGTCAGTCTCACACTTGTGCACCAGATCTCATCCCATCTCATCTGCTCCAAGACATGGCTCAGCAGCTCTCCCCTCTGTGACCAGAGTCACCAAAATTCCCCTCTCTACCAAACTGGTTTATCAGCATACAATCACGCTGTTATTTCTCCCATCTTAAAAACAAAAGCAAATGCTCATTGGACTACATATCTCCTTTCAGAGATCACAATTTCTCTGATTACCATCAGAGCTAAACTCTTTGAAAGAGTTGTCCACGTTTGCCATTTCCATTTCCTCCCACTCTCCGGAGCATAATCCACCCAAGCCTTCACCCTCACCGCTCTGTGGAAACCACTCTTGGCAGGGTCGCATGGCGTCCATAGGGCAGGAGCTTATGATCATTTCTCAGTACTCACCTTACCCGGCAGGTCGGCAGCATGTGGCATTGTTGATCACTCATTCCTCCAGGACAGATTGTCTTCACTTGCTCTCCAGGACCTCAGACTTGCTAAACTTCCTTCCCACTAAACCTGCTCTATACTCATCCCCACCACACTTAACTTCACTGCCATCCCAGCTATTCAGGCTAAATTCCTTAAAGGCTAAAATCAGGCTAAATTCCTTCTTTCTTTCTCCCACAGTAGATATCCAGCTGATCAGGAAACACTCTTGACTTTCCCTTCAATCACTGCTCCCCACCTGTACTTCTACCACACTGGAGCTTCAGTGTGGAGCCATCAGTATGGAGCACCTGAATTATTATAGTAGCCTCCCTAACTAGTGTCCCTGCTTCAAGCCTTTAACACCCTTCAGTCTATTCTCAACAAAATTTTAGGAAAACATGCTAGATCTCATCCCTCCACTGCTCAGAACCCTGCAGTGGATTTCCACTTCACTCTTTAAGAAAGATCCCCCATGACCTGGCTCCTGAAGCCCCTCTGATCTCACCTATTGTCTCCCCCTGCTAATCCTCTCTAGCATACTGTTGTTTTCTCTGCACCCCAGGGCCTTTGCACTTGCTGTTTCCTTGTCTGAAGTCCCTTTGCCTAGTTCTCCACATGGCTCAGTCTGTCACCTCCTTCAGGTTTTTACTCAAATGACATCTCAGGAAGACTCTCTTCGGCCATCCTTATTGACTATCTACCATTATTTCTATCCCTGCTGTTTTCTTCATGACACTTAAGCACTTAATCACCATTCGACATACTACATATTAACTTACGGGTTCATTTCTGTTTCCCCTCCCTAGACTGTAGGCTCCATGAGAGCAAGGTGAAACAAGAATGCTTCACAGAGGAGGTGACATTTCAACTGCATCTGTGGTATGCAGTAATGCTAGCTGACCTGAGAACTTCTTTTTCAAAAATGTTTCTCTGCTGTCTTGAAGCATGGAAACCAAAGTACGTTGACAAATTAAGGGATTTCAGGTAGAAATTTAATCAAGGCTATGTGGTAAATAGTAGTAGGACTAGAATCTTCCTGCCGACCCTTAGAGATCAGTAATAACTATTCTGTATTGATGTTATCCTCCCCATTTTAGATGAAAAAATATGGACTTCATCAAGTTAAGGAAACTTCCTAAATTCCATATCTATTAAGTAGCAGAGCTGGAATTGATACTCATGTCATTTTATTCTAAGACTGTGTTTTTCTCACTGTGAAATAATTACCTTCTTTCATCTTTATTAATGATTGTACCTGAAAAGCTACCAACCAACTCTTTTTACTGTTTTAGTTTTTGAAAATGCAAATTATGGACTGGAATAATAGAATGATAAAATCTAGAGTTCCCAACAATGATTCCAAATTAATTGCTTTGTATATTATCTGGCATAGCTGTGTGGAGGAGGACATGTCTTTTTGTGCTGGTAACACCTACAGCTAGGAGTTTTGCTAGTGAGACTGGTGTCTGTCTGCATCTTTCATATGTGATTTCATATGTGATATGAGCTTTCATATGTGATTATCTGTTCAGGCTCATCTTCCATTTGGAGGAAAAAGCACTTAGTGGTAAAATATTATAAGTTATATTCTCTATACGAAGGATTTGTTGGGTGTAAAAAAATTGTAAACACACATACATTTTTCCCCTGGATCTCTTAAGTTAAATGTTAGGAATATCTAGCTTCTATGATGTGAATATCTAACTGGCTATGATGCAGTTAGATGGTCCAGTAGAGGCAAGAACACTGATCTGAACATTTAGTTCAACTCCCATTGAGATGGCGGTCCTTTGATACCAACTTTAATTTGCAAGTGAGATTCAGCCTATTCAGTGTTTTGATGCATGAAACTTGCTTTTGGCCACTTTTGCTGTGTTATTTCTCCTCTGTTTGTATTAGGCCCACATTTATGAGCACACCCCTTTACCCTGTAATTATCAGGAAGCTTTACTAGCACAGCACCTGGCCAGGGTATAGAGGCATGGACCTGTTGTAAGTGCAGGCAGTACTGGAACAAACTCAATCCTGGGTAACAGAGTCCAAATCCAACAACACTGTCCAGGGTGTGCTTTGCAGGCCAGCACCTGGCGGAACGCAGGACACCACCCTGAAAATAAATCATAGTTATTAAATAGATCCAAGGCTCTGAAGTCATTTTTGGCAATGTCATGTGTAGTGGTGGGCATAACAGTGATAGAATTATTCTGATACAAAGTGCAGTTTGTACAGTATATATTGAGGACACAATTTTTTTATTGTTATTTTGGACTTATTCCCAATTAAGCAGAGAGATAGAGTTTGAAAGAAAGAGTTCTGACTCTAGCAAAACAACTGTTTTGAGTGCTGGTTTAAGGTCAGTGATTCCTTGAGCAACTTTCTTCACCAATCTGTGCTTAAGGTGACTTGTCTGTGAAGTTTCAACATGAGGTACAGACACACAGTGGGGGGTTTGACGGTGGTCATAGTGAGACAAGGAACGTGACAGTGTCCACCACAGAGCTCGCCACCTAGTGGAGGTTCAGAAAATGGCTGTTCCCCCGCTTTGGAGTGTTGCAAGGCCAGACAAACAGAGGAATGGAAAGTTAAATAAAAACGGTAAACACTGAGCGTACCGTGCCATGGGAAAGACAGCAGGCTCCTTTCTGCTATGTACCCTTTGTGTCTCTGCAGTTTTTAAAGGGCATAGAAGGAGGCTCTACTCACAATGGTTATGTGCTGCTCTGTCTCAGGCCTGAATCTCTGTATCCCAATGGACAGAAAGGTCTGATTAGAAGGCAGCAGGTCCCTGTGGTTCTAAGACCTTTACACCTCATTGCTTAAAAGCTGGTGTGGCAGAGAGTTTGGTATTTGGCAAGGAAGAGGAAATTGTGTGTGTGTGTGTGTGTGCATGCGCGTGCACAAAGGGATAAGAATAAACGCTAGGATTAAGAATTATTCCCAGCATCCCCTTGTCTGGAAGGAATGCAGTCTCAGGTTGGCACCTCTCCCACTGGACTTTCCCAGGGCAGGATAGCTACTGACCCCCAGCGGTGGATTTGTCCTGGCGCCATCTGGGGAGCATCCGTCCTGCCTGATAGCACAGAGCAGATGGTCAGGACCTCAGCGTGCTCCAGGACAGCTGAGAACTCAGTACGTGGACCACCACTTTCAAATATCATCAGCAATTACAAATTTACTTTTAAGACTTTCAAATACTTTTTGAAAACCAAATTAAAGTTTACATACAGTGAAATATGCAGATCTTCATGTACAGTTTGATGAGTTTGACAAATGTTTATTCATCTGTATAACACCCCAGTCAAGACAGAGAACACTTTCATCACCTCTGTCAATGCCCACAACCCATGGGCAACACAGTTCTGATTTTTATCATCATAGACTAATTCTGCTTTTTTCTTGAATAATCTGCTTATTTTTGAAACTGCATTATTACTTGTTTTCCCCTGAAACATAGGATTCTTTATGTTACGTAAGTAGTTCTTGGCTCTAAAAATGTGGCTTTAACGTTTATAATCGAAGTCAAAGCGGAACTTTTAGCAGCCACTTTGGATTTGTCTTTGTTTCTTTCTTTTTAAAAAAAAATTTATTTTATTTATTTATTTTTGGCTGAGTTGAGTCTTCGTCGCTGTGCATGGACTTTCTCTAGTTGCAGTGAGCGGGGGCTACTCTTCGTTGTGGTGCATAGGCTCTAGGCACGTGGACTTCAGTAGTTGTGGCTCGTGGGCTCTAGAGCACAGGCTCAGTAGTTGTGGCACACGGGCTTAGTTGCTCTGCGGCATGTGGGATCTTCCTGGACCAGGGCTTGAACCCGTGTCCCCTGCATTGGCAGGTGGCCTCTCAACCACTGCACCACCCGGGAAGCGCTGTCTTTGTTTCTTAAAGTTATAGTTTTGAAATTGTTCCATTCCCTTTGATGAAAGCATGCTTTAAAAAGCTAAGCGTATGTATGCAGTCTGAAGACAGTCTTGGATGTACTGGAAAACCAGTGGTCTTCATGATTCCTCTAGTGTAAACAATAGTGCTTATGAACCTGTATTTTATATACACTAGTGCTGGTTTCACTTTCCCCTGCGGGGGAGTAGCAGGAAGAACACAAGCTTTGGGATCAGACCTGGAGAGCATCTGGGTCTGCACATTCTTGCACTACCTATTTAACTTTTCTGAACATCAGCTGCCCTTGTGATAAAATGGGAATAATAATATCTACCTGAAAGGGTTGTGACAAAGGTTAGATGGATTAACAGACAAAGTGCCTGTTACGTAACAGGCCCTCCCTTTTCCTTTTTTTAAGTGGCAAACTTTTTGGCATTATAAGGTTTTTTTTCTTTCTTTCTTTCTTTCTTTTTTTTTTTCTTTTTGGCTGTGAATAAGTTTATTAATGAACTATATTAGGGCCGTTGACCATCAGTCATGTATTTCTGATGCCAGTTATCTTCAGGGCACTGCTCTTTATATCTTTCAACTTCCTAGAAGCGTCCCTTCACCTTGGCTCCCTCTTCCGGAACACCCAGGCTGTGAGAATAAACTAAAATCATCCACTTCTATACACGTTCCTGTCTTGTCTTCCAATCCTGGAAGATCGATAAACATACTCCTGCGAGAAATAGGTGTAGCAGTGCCTGTACATACAGAGGGATAAAATGAGTCCCAACCAAGTAAAGTCAGTCTTACCGTTTAAAGAAATATCAAACCTTGGTTCTCAAATTCATTAATGAAAGCCAGACAAC
Organism: Mesoplodon densirostris; assembly: GCF_025265405.1. Lineage (NCBI taxonomy): Eukaryota > Metazoa > Chordata > Mammalia > Artiodactyla > Ziphiidae > Mesoplodon > Mesoplodon densirostris. The sequence continues at coordinate 85,430,739 of NC_082661.1, read as the reverse complement.
CCAAAACAACAAAAAGGTCAAAATTGGCAAAGGTACACATAGGCAACACAGAAGAAGAAGACCAATGTAGCCAATAATAACTAAAAAGCAATAATAATTAAAAAGCTCTCTAGTAATCAGGAAAATGCAAATTAAAGCAATAATGAGATACATTTTTATACCCAACAGATAGACAGAGGTTAAAAATTTAGCCTCATAATACTAGGGGTTGGTTAGGACATGAGGTTAGCAAGAACCCTTATACATTGCTGATAAATATAAATTTCTGTAACCCTTTGAAGATTTCATCAAAGAAGCTCTCGCACATGTGCACAAGGAGACCTATACAGAGATGTTCAATGTGGATTATTTGTAATAGCAAAAAATTGCAAACAACCCAAACATTTGGGGATCAAATGAGCAAAATTTGGCATGGAATACAATGAGACTGGGAAGGAAAAAGTCCAGTTTGTTGTTATCTTAATTTAACTTAAAAAAAGAGGAAACATTAACAAATATTAATGCTTAGTAGTTCTATATCAATGGCTCTCAAAGTGTTTTTTGTCCCTACACCAGCAGCATTTGGCATGACCTGAGAACTTTTAGTAAAACAAGTTCTCAGGCGCCAACCCAGATCTCTGACTCTGAAACTCTGGGGGTGGGATCCAGCAAGCTGTGTTTTAACAAGCCCCATTTTACCACTGTTCTAGATGACAAGGACGTGGATACTTACTGTATTTTTAAAATTAAAAATTAAAACTAACAATCTCAAGCTTTTCTTTCCCACTCACCCAAAGCGGTTTTAGGCTATAAGTTTCAACTCCATAAGTAAAGGCTTATTAAGAGTATGTATTTCTTACTCACACATGAAGTTTTTGTATGTGGACAGATCTCTTAATGTCAAGCAAAGAGCAGAGAAAAAAATGGGCAAAAATTTTTCTTTAACATCTTTATTGGAGTATAATTGCTTTACAGTGTTGTGTTAGTTTCTGGTATATAACAAAGTGAATCAGCTATATGTATACATATATCCCCATATCCCCTCCCTCTTGCATCTCCCTCCTAGGCTCCCTATCTCACCCCTCTAGGTGGTCACAAAGCACCGAGCTGATCTCCCTGTGCTATGCAGCTATTTCCCACTAGCTATCTATTTTACATTTCGTAGTGTGTATATGTCAGTGCTACTCTCTCACTTCGTCCCAGCTTACCCTTCCCCCTCCCGATGTCCTCAAGTCCATTCTCTACGTCTGCGTCTTTATTCCTGTCCTGCCCCTAGGTTCTTCAGAAGCATTTTTTTTTTAGATTCCATATATATGTGTTAGCATACAGTATTTGTTTTTCTCTTCCTGACTTACTTCACTCTGTATGACAGACTCTCGGTCCATCCATCTCACTACAAATAACTCAATTTTGTTACCTTTTATGGCAAAATAATATTCTGTTGTATATATGTGCCACATCTTCTTTATCCATTCATCTGTCGTCGGACACTTAGGTTGCTTCCGTGTCCTGGCTATTGTAAATAGTGCTTCAATGAACATTGTGGTACATAACTCTTTTTGGATTATGGGTTTCTCAGGGTACATGCCCAGTAGTGAGATTGCTGGGTCGTATGGTAGTTCTATTTTTAGTTTTTAAAGGAACTTCCATACTGTTCTCTATAGTGGCTGTATCAATTTACATTCCCACCAACAGTGCAAGAGGGCTCCCTTTTATCCACCCTCTCCAGCATTTACTGTTTGTAGATATTTTGATGATGGCCATTCTGACCGGTATAACGTGATACCTCAGAGTGGTTTTGATTTGCATTTCTCTAATGATTAGTGATGTTGAGCATCCTTTCATGTGTTTGTTGGCAATCTGTATATCTTCTTTGGAGAAATGTCTATTTAGGTCTTCTACCCATTTTTGGATTGGGTTGTTTTTGTAATATTGAGCTGCATGTGCTGTTTGTATATTTTGGAGATTAATCCTTTGTCAGTTGCTTCATTTGCAAATATTTTCTCCCATTCTGAGGGTTGTCTTTTCATCTTGTTTATGGTTTCCTTTGCTGTGCAAAAGCTTTTAAGTTTCATTAGGTCCCATTTGTTTATTTTTGTTTTAATTTCCATTTCTCTGGGAGGTGGGTCAAAAAGGATCTTGCTGTGATTTATGTCATAGAGTGTCCTGCCTATGTTTTCCTCTAAGAGTTTTATAGTGTCTGGCCTTATATTTAGGTCTTTAATCCATTTTGAGTTTATTTTTCTGTATGGTGTTAGGAAGTGTTCTAATTTCATTCTTTCACATGTAGCTGTCAAGTTTTCCCAGCACCACTTATTGAAGAGGCTGTCTTTTCTCCATTGCATATTCTTGCCTCCTTTATCAAAGATAAAGGTGACCATATGTGCGTGGGTTTCTCTCTGGGCTTTGTATCCTGTTCCATCAATCTATATTTCTGGTTTTGTGCCAGTATCATACTGTCTTGATTACGGTAGCTTAGTGGTATAGTCTGAAGTCAGGGAGCCTGATTCCTCCAGCTCCGTTTTTCTTTCTCAAGGTTGCTTTGGCTATTTGGGGTCTTCTGTGTTTCCATAGAAATTGTGAAATTTTTTGTCCTACTTCTGTGAAAAGTGCCATTGGTAATTTGATAGGGATTGCACTGAATCTATAGATTGCTTTGGGTAGTATAGTCATTTTCACAATGTTGATTCTTCTAATCCAAGAACATGGTACATCTCTCCATCTGTTTGTATCATCTTTAATTTCTTTCATCAGTGTCTTATAGTTTTCTGAATACAGGCATACGGGTTTTTTGTCTCCTCAGGTAGGTTTATTCCTAGGTATTTTATTATTTTTGCTGCAGTGGTAAATGCGAGTGTTTCCCTAATTTCTCTTTCAGATTTTTTATCATTAGTGTATAGGAATTCAATAGATTTCTGTACATTAATTTTGTGTCCTGCTACTCTACCAAATTTATTCAGTAGCTCTAGTAGTTTTCTGGTAGCATCTTTAGGATTCTCTATGTACAGTATCATGTCATCTGCAAACAGTCACAGTTTTACTTCTTCTTTTCCGATTTGGATTCCTTTTATTTCTTTTTCTTCTCTGATTGCTGTGGCTAAAACTTCCAAAACTATGTTGAATAATAGTGGTGAGAGTGGGCAACCTTGTGTTGTTCCTGATCTTAGAGGAAATGGTTTCAGTTTTTCACGATTGAGAACAATGTTGGCTGTGGGCTTGTCAGATATGGCCTTTATTATATTGAGGTAGGTTCCCTCTATGCCTACTTTCTGGAGCGTTTTTATCATAAATGGGTGTTGAATTTTGTCAAAATGTTTTTCTACATCTATTGAGATTATCATATGGTTTTTCTCCTTCAGTGTGTTAATATGGAGTATCACGTTGATTGATTTGCATATATTGAAGAATCCTTGCATTCCTGGGAAAAACCCCACTTGATCATGGTGTATGATCCTTTTAATGTGCTGTTGGATTCTGTTTGCTAGTATTTTGTTGAGGATTTTTACATCTATGTTCATCAGTGATATTGGCCTGTAGTTTTCTTTCTTTGTGACATCTTTGTCTGGTTTTGGTATCAGGGTGATGGTGGCCTCATAGAATGAGTTAGGGAGTGTTCCTCCCCCTGCTATATTTGGAAGAGTTTGAGAAGGATAGGTGTTAGCTCTTCTCTAAATGTTTGATAGAATTTGCCTGTGAAGCCATCTGATCCTGGGCTTTTGTCTGTTGGAAGATTTTTAATCACAGTTTCAATTTCAGTGCTTGTGATTGGTCTGTTTATATTTTCTATTTCTTCCTGGTTCAGTCTCAGAAGGTTGTACTTTTCTAAGAATTTGTCCATTTCTTCCAGGTTGTCCATTTTACTGATATATAGTTGCTTGTAGTAATCTCTCATGATCCTTTGTATTTCTGCAGTGTCAGTTGTTACTTCTCCTTTTTCATTTCTAATTCTGTTGATTTGAGTCTTCTCCCTTTTTTTCTTGATGAGTCTGGCTAATGGTTTATCAATTTTGTTTATCTTCTCAAAGAACCAGATTTTAGTTTTATTGATCTTTGCTACTGTTTCCTTCATTTCTTTTTCATTTATTTATTTCATTTATTTCTGATCTGATCTTTATGATTTCTTTCCTTCTGCTAACATTGGGGTTTTTTTGGTTCTTCTTTCTCTAATTGCTTTAGGTGTACCGTTAGGTTGTTTATTTGAGATTTTTCTTGTTTCTTGAGGTAAGATTGTATTGCTATAAACTTCCCTCTTAGAACTGCTTTTGCTGCATCACATAGGTTTTGTGTCATCGTGTTTTCATTGTCATTTTTTTCTAGGTACTTTTTGATTTCCTCTTTGATTTCTTCAGTGATCTCTTGGTTATTTAGTAGTGTATTCTTTAGCCTCCATGTGTTTGTATTTTTTACAGCTTTTTTCCTGTAACTGATATCTAGTCTCATAGTGTTGTGGTTGGAAAAGGTACTCAATATGATTTCAATTTTCTTAAATTTACCAAGGCTTGATTTGTGACCCAAGATATGGTCTATCCTGGAGAATGTTCCATGAGCACTTCATGAGAAAGTGTATTCTGTTGTTTTTGGATGGAATGTCCTATAAATATCAATTAAGTCCATGTTGTTTAATGTGTCATTTAAAGCTTATGTTTCCTTATTTATTTTCATTTTGGATGATCTGTCCATTGGTGAAAGTGGGGTGTTAAAGTCCCCTACTATGATTGTGTTACTGTCAATTTCCCCTTTTATGGCTGTTAGTATTTGCCTTATGTATTGAAGTGCTCCTATTGCTGGGTGCATAAATATTTACAATAGTTATATCTTCTTCTTGGATTGATCCCTTGATCATTATGTAGTGGCCTTCTTTGTCTCTTGTAATAGTCTATATTTTAAAGTCTGTTTTGTCTGATATGAGACTTGCTACTCCAGCTTTCTTTTGATTTCCATTTGCATGGAATATCTTTTTCCATCCCCTCACTTTTAGTCTGTATGTGTCCCTAGGTCTGAAGTGCGTCTCTTGTAGACAGCATATATATGGGTCTTGTTTTTGTATCTATTCAGCCAGTCTATGTCTTTTGGTTGGAGCATTTAATCTATTTACATTTAAGGTAGTTATTGATATGTATGTTCCTATTACCATTTTCTTAATTGTTTTGGGTTTGTTATTGTAGGTCTTTTCCTTCTCGTGTTTCCTGCCTAGAGAAGTTCCTTTAGCATTTGCTATAAAGCTGATTTGGTGGTGCTGAATTCTCTTAACTTTTGCTTGTGTGTAAAGGTTTTAATTTCTCTGTCGAATCTGAATGAGATCCTTGCTGGGTAGAGTAATCTTGATTGTAGATTTTTCCCTTCATCACTTTAAATGTGTCCTGCCACTCCCTTCTGGCTTGCTGAATTTATGCTGAAAGATCAGCTGTTAACCTTATGGGGATTCCCTTGTATATTATTTGTTGTTTTCCCTTGCTGCTCTTAATATTTTTTCTTTCTCTGTATTTACTTTTTGATAGTTTGATTTATATGTGTCTCAGCGTGTTTCTCTTTGGTTTTATCCTGTATGGGACTCTCTGCACTTCCTGGACTTGATTGACTCTTTTCTTTCCCATGTCAGAGCGACTATAATCTCTTCAAATATTTTCTCAGTCCCTTTTTTTCCTCTTCTTTTTCTGGGACCCCTATAATTCGAATGTTCCTGAATTTAATGTTGCCCTAGAGGTCTCTGAGACTGTCCTCAATTCTTTTCATTCTTTTTTCTTTATTCTGCTCCCTGGCAGTTATGTCCACCATTTTATCTTCCAGCTCACTTATCCGTTCTTCTACCTCAGTTATTCCGCTATTGTTTCCTTCTAGAATATTTTTAAGTTCATTTATTGTGTATGCATCACTGTTTGTTTGCTCTTTAGTTCTTCTAGATCCTTGTTAAATGTTTCTTGTATTTTGTTCGTTCTGTTTCTGAGATTTTGGATCATCTTTACGATCATTACCCTGAATTCTTTTTCAGGTAGGTTGCCTATTTTGTCTTCATTTATTTGGTCATGTAAGGTTTTACCTTGCTCCTTCGTCTGTAACATACTTTTTTGTCGTTTCTTTTTTTTTTTTTTTTGATGGGTGGGGCTATATTCCTGCCTTACTGGTTGTTTGGCCTTGGGTTTCCAGCGCTGGAGTTTGCAGGCAGTTAGATAGAGCTGGGTCTAGGTGCTGAGATTAGGACATCTGGGCAGCCTCAGTCTGACTGATATTCCCTGGGGTCTGAGGTTCTCTGTTAGTCCAGCAGTTTGGACTCAGAGCTCCCAGCACAGGAGCTCAGGACTGACCTCCAGCCTGGGAACTAAGATCCTGCAAACCAGTTGCTGGGGGTTCCTCCTGTCCCCTTAGGTGTCCATGGTCCCCCACCAGTGCCTGGTAGGTGCTCTAGTTGTGCGGAGACACGAATTCTACATCCTCCTAGTCCGCCATCTTGACTCCACCCTTTGTAACAACTTTAAATGGAGTATAATCTAATGCATACAGATCAGGAAGCTGTCTTAGAGAACAGCATTCTCTGGCCCATTTCACTTCCTCCTAGATCAACAAGCAGGGTGACCACTCCGGCCCAGACCAAAGAAATCTACGACCTCACTGAAGGTGGGGGCTCAGGTCCGGGCGACCGTGAGAGGAGGGGCCAGGCCTGTCCAAGACAACCCCTCTGAAAGCCTGAGCCAAACCTGTCCTTAATGCGCTCCATACATCCCAGAGCCCTCCCTTAATGCAGGCCTCACCAAGCACATCAAAATGGGCAATTTTTATTGACTATTATTCAGATGTGAATTTTCCAGTAAGTACATCACCTAAATAAAACTTTGATATCTGACACTTCTCCCATTATTATGAAGAACAAATATCTGTGAAGCATTGAGTACATTCAGAGTCTGATGCGTCCTTAAGATATAAGATATAAATCATGTCCTTAGGAAACAATTGAGTTGGATGTGAACAGAGAAAATGAGGTTTAAAATGAGAATACCTCATTGTTAGATTATAGCACCCTCAGCTGCAACACAGAATTTCAGAGGGCTTTGAAGGGAAGCTTTTTGGAGACAGCCTCAGCCGAGAAACTAGAAGGTAATATTTCAAGGAATGACGTGAGCAAAGGTCTTTGTAGTATTCTACTTCAAAGACCCATGTAAGTGATTTTAGTTCAAGTTGAGCATATGGAATCAGAGTCTTCAATTTTTGTCCTATAGATGGATGCATGGAACTATTAAAAGCTTTGAGTAATCAGATGACTTGTATGTGCAAAGTAGTGTTCCAGGAAGGGAAATTTGGACTTAAGTGTCATAGATGGACTGAGGCAAGAAAATAATTAGCAATGAGATGCCAGGGCTTTCAAAGAAAGTGAGGATTTAGATGGTGAAACACAAGATATAATGTGGGGTCAGGAAGACTGAACAAGGAATGGGAGCATGTATGAGTAATTCTAATGGAACATGTTAGTTTCTTATTGCTGCTGCAAAAAACTACTGGAAATTTAGTGGCTTAAAACAACACAAATGTATTATCTTAGAGTTTTGGAGGTCAGAGTCCAAAATAGTTCTCACTGGGCTGATACAGAGGGTCAGCAGGGCTGTGTTTCTATGTGTAATCTCTAGAGAAGAATCTATTCTCTTGCCTTTTTCTGCTTCCACGGGCTGCCCACATCACATAGCTTGTGGCCCCTTTCTATCTTCATAACCTGCAGCCGTGGGACTTCCCTGGCCGTCCAGTGGTTAAGACTCCACGCTTCGAATGCAGGGGGTATAGGTTCAGTTCGATCCCTAGTCGGGGAACTATGATCCCACATGCCTCGAGGTCAAAAAAACATAAAACAGAAGCAATATTGTAACAAATTCAATAAAGACTCTGAAAATGGTCGACATCAAAATAACAAAAAAGATCTTTAAAAAAAATCCCCCAAAACCCTGCAGCTGCATCTTAAAATCTGTCTGACTCTCCTGCCTCCCACTTTCTATCATAAGGATTCTTGTGATTGCGTTGGGCCCACCCAGATGATTCAGGATAATCTCCCTGTCTCCAGGTCCTTAACTTAATCACATCTGCAAAGTCCCTTTTGTCATTTAAGGCAGCATAGTCATAGGTTCCAGGGATTAGGATGAGGACATCTTTGGAGGCCATTCTTTTGCCTACCACATGGAATATGACCATAATTTGCTGATTGCCTAGGATTTGGAAGAGAGGGGGAAAAGCCTGGATTGGTCATGTCAACCCTCTCAGTTTCATTTTACCTGTAAAACAGGGATGGGCAAGAGGATGGGGGTGGGATTCCCTTCCAAGCCTAACACTCTGACTAGAATGTCAGCTCCATGAGTACAGGGATTTGTGTCTGTCTTGTTCACTACTGAGTCATCTTCATTGTCTAGAACAGTGACTGGTGTATTAAAGGTGCGTATTAATTATTTGTTGAATAAATATTTGTTGCTGAATGAATGACCAAGTCAAGAGAAAGTTTGAAAAGAGCACTGGGAAGAATTTTCCACTGGCTCCTGTCTACGTTAAGTTCTTGTTTTCCTGGTGAAGTAAGGTTTTCAGCTCAGGTTACAGACGGTCTAGAATCCTGTCATTATAATAGAGACATTCTGCAGGTGGGACAGAGGGATAGCTAAGATGTGTAGAGTTTGTTGCTTTTCTCCCTGGCTTTTAGCCTCCATGCTGAGCATCCCCTGGAACTAGGAACAGGGAGATGTATAGTAGGGATTGATGTATGGCCTCAGTAAGGGTCGGGGCAGCTGCTGATTGAAGAAGAAATTGCTCGCTCTGGCAGTGATCACTTGTCCCTGAAGCGACCAGCTGTCACATTCCTCACTGATCACCCAGCGAGAGTCAAGTCTTGCCCTTTGCATTCCCAAAAGAACACTTGACCCTGTGAGGACATAATATTCATTTATGCTCTGAAAAGTGCCAGTGAAATAGAAAACAGAGAAGCTTCTTTGTGCTTTAAAAAAAAAATAGCATAAAGTATTGGTGTTTGAGAGCACTGCAGGTAGATAGCAGGTAGACAGAAGTGATTGGGCTTCTGATATGGAAGCTAAAATTTTTAGGGGCTTTGCCTCTCAGATATGAGGTCTGACAAATTCTTGCCATAAAAGCTGTCCTTGAAAACTGACATTTAAAAACCTTGTCTTGGCCTTCCCTGGTGGCGCAGTGGTTGAGAGTCTGTCTGCCGATGCCGGGGACGTGGGTTCGTGCCCCGGTCCGGGAGGATCCCACATGCCGCGGAGCGGCTGAGCCCCGTGAGCCATGGCCGCTGAGCCCGCGCGTCCGGAGCCTGTGCTCCACAATGGGAGAGGCCACAACAGTGAGAGGCCCACATACCGCAAAAAAATAAAAACCAAAAAAACCTTGTCTTGAAGAAAATTAATTTGTTTAAAGGACCAATAGATGGTAGAAGGAGGAAAGACTTTTTATCAACACAAGGAGGCCGGGGGGTGCAAGCTTTGCTAGGCTCCTTGAAATTTGGAGAATCAAAGTCTTTTTGTCTTTTACTGTCTTGTGTTACCTTGGACAAACACTATACCTTTTCTCTGATTTTTATCTGTTGTTTTTATCAGTGGTATTTTTAAAATGTCATCCAGCTAAGTATTGAGGCACATGTGAGTACCATATATATTTTCCTGATCTAATAGTCCCTTGCCTGTTTTTTAAAAAAATAATTAATTATATTTAAATAATCATCCCTTAAACAAATTAACCTCTGATATCTAAATCTATAAAATTACTAGTCAGAGAAATAATTGGTCACCGAAAAGGATGAAAAATTCTTCATTCCATGAAGTTGCCTAATGATTACTATCTTGCTCTAATGTTAGGGGAACAAAATTAAATATAGTAAAGAGCTGGTGTTCAGGGGGTACAAAGTAGGGTTTAAAGCCTGTGAACAAGACTTCTGATCAGTTTGCCAGACTGAACAGGTGCAGAACACCACCCACCTCCCCATTCTGCAAACAAGTAGAGAATAAAGTTTCACCAAAAGCGATTTTAAAAATTACAGATGAGCTCAAGAAAGGGAAATCCCCAGGTATCAGAAACAAAGAGGGGAACCCAAGGTAAGCAGCGTGAATGACCAGAGTCCAGATGGGCTTCAGAGATGTGAGATTCAGGATGGTAGGGTGAATGCCTGTGGGTAACATCTGCAGGCAGGGGTGGTGCGTCCCCTCCACAGGCACGGTGAGGGCAGGGAGGGGAAACTAAACTCCCAGGGGAAGCCTAGGTCTGTGAAGTTTCCATCCATGGAACCAGGCCTGGAAAACTTTTCAGCAACGAGGAAAGCTTGCCTCTGCCTGCAGCTGTGAGACAAAGAAGAGACACCGGTGAGCCATGAGAGCAGGGCTTGTGCCCCACAGGGTATGAAGTTCAAGTTCATGCCACCAGTGCAGTGCCAGACAAGCAGCAAGTCGCTATGCCTGACACTTCATGACTCAGGGGACATGGGGCTCCCATGGAAAACAGTCCCTGCTATGGGTGAACTTACACTCAAAACTCAGTATGTTCTAAGAGATGAAGGACAGCTGGCACTAGTATTTAAAGGATAAAAAGAAAGAGGAAGAGGGGAAGGAGGAGGAGGAGCCGGGTTTGAGAAAAGAATCAAATAGAAATTCTCGAAATGGAGAACAGTTATTGAACTACGTGAACAGTGTTGTATTGGTTGAAAATCGTCTTGCTTATAGTGCATTGACTCACACGGCTCCAGGTACAAACAGCACATCAATACATGCTTCTTTTAATACTGTATGATTATCTGAGAAGGTTTGCATAACAGTCTCTTTATCTGTTTTAATCTCTTCTTCCTTAAAATGAAGATTTAAAAATTTAACTCTTCTATCACACCATTTATTAAAGACAAATAAAAACTCAAATGTCATCATTTCTGAGAAACCTTCTCTTTTATGCATATTTGGTCTCCCTTCTGTGCTCTTAACAATCTGTGGGCGCCTATATCATCAAAGTGATCATACGTGTGCTGTAAATATGTTTATGTATCACCCATTCTTGATTCTTGAGCTCCTTCCGGGTAGCCTTTCTCCCAGTTTTTATCACTCCTTGGTACACAGTAGTCACCACAATATTTGTTGAGTAGATGAATGAATGCTTAAAATAAATTCACTAAGTTATACTGGTAGCACTATGTATTAGACCCCAGTGACCCTCAAGAGGCTCCCATCAGTTATATTCAAGTGAATGTGCCTGGCTGCAGTCCAGACGTTTTGACCTTAGACAAAAGCTTTTGTAGGCATTTTGTCATTGAGATTGGAGCATCAAGAAATCTGTTAGCCAAGAGCTAAAGAGTGTAAAATATGTACAGGATAATTGGATGATTCTGCTTTTTAAAATCAACATCTCTTTACTCTGTCGTAGGGTGGGGAGGAAATGTGTTGAGAACAGAAAACTACATCAGACAAGAATGTATTTCTCTGTCCTTGCTCTGCTATCTTGGAAGGGAATTTTTTATATCCATTTCTTTTTTTTTTTTTTTTTTTCTTTTTTGCGATATGCGGGCCTCTCACTGTTGTGGACTCTCCCGTTGCGGCCTCTCCCGTTGCGGAGCACAGGCTCCGGATGCGCAGGCCCAGCGGCCATGGCTCACGGGCCCAGCCGCTCCGCGGCATATGGGATCCTCCCAGATCGGGGCACGAACCCGTATCCCCTGCATCGGCAGGCGGACTCTCAACCACTGCGCCACCAGGGAGGCCCTATATCCATTTCTTAAAGCTAAGGGGCTAGATAGAGTGAGCTGAGAAAAAAGGATGGACCATCCACACAAAACTCAGGACTTTATATTTCTAAAGTGTAACCATTTAGAGGATAATAGCTTTTTACACTGATATTATATTGTAGAAGGAGGAAACAAGTAGAATTTTTAAGTAGTAAAGAGGAAGCAAAAGTAAGTTGCAGGTCTTTAAAAGACTAATAAGGTAATAACACAAACTTCAAGTTGGAACTAAATGGGTAAGTAAAATATACTTTTAAGTAGGAAGATGAGAAGGTTCTTAAAAGTCTTGATAAATGTCTTGTGGAAACTTTAGACATATTCCCAGAGTTTAGCTCAGTCTTCTTAAGATGCAGTTTATCTTTCAAACACCTTCTGATTTGAAATAAGGCTCAGTCTGTTTTTCAATAAAACTTCTTTCCACCAAAGTAAGTCTATTGAAGGTAAGATAATTTTCAAGTTCAGAAATTTCAAAAGAAGTTGGACAACATCCCTACATTAAGAATTATTTTTACCCTAATTGGTCCTCCTGTATTTTAAACTCTGTGACTGGCCATTGGTCCTATTTCATTTTTAGTAAAAGATCATTTAGCCCATTTGAAATATTATATTTAAAACCAATATAAAATATTCATTTAATCATATATTCTATTTGAAATGTGATATAAATTTAATGTTTATCTTTTATTCAAAAGCCATGAAAAATATTCAAGTAAAAAGTGATTGCCAATAATTTCTTTCACAGGGCAGCATGAAATCCCAGAATCAAATATAGTTTGGGACCCAAGAAGTTAGAAACATTTGAACTCTTATTAGGAAAAAAGAATGTACAAAATGATACAGAACTAGTTCAGATGCTGAGGGTTTGTTTTGATTTTGTAGCTTATTGTTATTTTAAAGCACATGTAGAAATTATTCTGTAAACACGCTTTGGTGAATTTATACCAATAATTTCAGTCAATGAAATTACCAATGTTCTCTTTTTATACCAGGTTGTTGGTGTAGCCCAGGCCATCAACAAGAAATCAGGAAATGGTGGGACATTCACTGAAAAAGATGAAAAGGTACCAAAACTTGGGCCTGGTATGATCTCAATTTAGGAAGATGCTTTCTCTTTAGAGTTGTATAGACCTCTGGAATTAGTGATTGCTGAAATTGTTGATCACAAAAACATTATGGTTTAAAATGATCCGAAACGTTCAAAAGTGTCTCTTGCCTCTGGCTAAATCAGTGCTGACCTGAGTTGTGGAGTAGTTGTGGTCTTCAGGCAACAGAACCCCGTCCCCACTATGGCACCAGGCCTCCCCCGGGGCTATGTGCATGTTGCGGCCATCCGGAGGGTGATACGGTGTTCTAACTCTCTCATTTACCTTTCATCACTGCTATCACGAAATTCAACATTACGTAAAATCCCTAAAGCACTGCTCCAAGTTCAGGGCTCCAGGTCAGCTTAAAATTAGAATTGCCTCCTGGTGAAGCAAATGCAGAATGTTTTATAAGCTTTGCACGCAGACGGTGGGGCGCCAAGGTGTGAATTCAGGCTGAATGATGTGAATTTAGCTTCAGAAAGAGTGGCAGTCAGCATTATTTTATTACCCTTCTCGTCCAACTCTGAAGGAGTACATTCTTCACACCACATCGACATGCTTTCCTTTTAAGGACAGAAGCCCTTAAACCTGTTTATAACTTCATTCTGTCAATAGGTTTTATTATTTCTCTTCTTGAATATGCAATTATATGTATATCATGGAGCCCACTGAGTTCTTCCTATTGAAGCCCATTGCTATTTCTGTCACTCCCCTGAAAATTAGTAGGAGCTTTTGGAAGACATTCCAACAAGACAGAGTTATTTTTGTCTCATGTTGTAGGCTGTGTTGGCACTAGTGTTGGTCCCTGTGTCTTAATTGCTTCCGAACATAGCAAGTACCTTTTTAAATCAGTCTAATAGACATCTAGTCTCCTATTCTGTTAATGACATCTGAGGATATTTGGCGGGGAACATGGTTCTAGATTGGCTATTTATTCCGTTATTTGTTTATAGTCCATTAATGTAAAACCCTCTTGAAAGATTTGCATTCTTAGGCTGTGTCATCTCTTGGCAAAATAAATCCATGATTGTGAATAAAGTATGCCATGTAAAGATTTCCTTTCATCAATAATTAGTATAATTGTGAGCATATCACCTTAGTATAGTATAATGAGGGTGATATATCATCTTTAAAATGATATATTTAAACTAATACTAACTTTGCAATTTAGTATGGGACTGTTATTGCCAATATTCTCCTAACAAGATTATGAGCTTTCAGTTTGCCCCAGTAATAAGTTACAGGCTATTTTTATAGTCTTAACTTAAACCCAAGTCTTAATATCATTTAGAGACTACACCAAATTTTGCATAGAGTGAATTTCAGTTTCACATGGTGTAAAGAGATCTGTGTCTCCTCTCTTTCTCTTTGCTAATTTCCAACTACTGTATGACTTTAGGAGACTGTGCTAACAGTTGTCATCTACTGGTTGTACCATTTAGCTAACACTTGTTTTGTATCAGTTCCTAATTTTATGCAGAATAAACATCTACACTGTTGGTTTCCAAATATTTATTTGAACTGTAAATATTTTTGAATGTTGTTTGTGTTTCAAGCAATATAACAAGACAGGTTATTGACACTTCTTATTTGGCTGTTGTCTTGCATGTTTTCTAGGACTTTGCTGCTTACTTGGCATTTTGTGGAATTGTTCTTCATAATGCTCAACTCTATGAGACTTCACTGCTGGAGAACAAGAGAAATCAGGCAAGTCTGATTACTAAAGAGAGAGTGTAGAAATTCTTTCTTAAAAAATGGTTAAATTGTTATCCAAGTTTTATATATATATATATATATATATATATATTATTAGAAATCCAAACTGTGCAGATTCAATTTCTAAATATTTTAACTGTTTCTTCTAATAGTTATTTTTTCCATTTTGTATTTTCCATGAGCTGTTGCTTTATCACTGTTAACAGATGAAGATTTATTTAACTTATACCACCCTTTACTTTGCCATTATGGTACCAGTATTTTTATGTCACTGTTTAAAGTTATTGGATGAGCTGTGCATGTAATATTAAGAGTTTTAGTTCTTATTCTATCAATTAGAGACATCATCTCTTTTTTTTTCAGAATATGCTTCTGTATTTTATTATTCATATTAAAACAAAAGATACAAAATGTGAAAATTATTGTAGAGAACTTCTAGAAGCATGGGAATAAGCTCAGGAAACACTGTAGAACACTGATAGAGACATCATCTCTTAGTTCATGCTTTATAAAATGATGATCTTAGCATCCCTCATCTCTCCTTCCCAATTACTACTCCTTACCTCTGCTTTTCTTATCTGGACTTTTTCATTTGTATTGCCCACATTGATAACATATATATAGATGGTCCTCAACTTACACTGGTTAAACTTACAATTTTCCGACTTTACGATGGTGTGAAAGCTATACACATTCAGTAGAAACCATACTTCGAGTTTTTAGTATTGATTTTTTCCTGGGATAGTGATATATGTCATGGCACTCTCTCATGATGCTGGGCAGTGGCAATAGCCAGAGCTCCCAGCAGCCACACCATCACGAGGGTAAACAACCAATACACTTAAAACCATTCTGTCCCCACACAACTATTCTGGTTTTAACTTTCAGTACAGTATTCAATAAATTACATGAGATATTCAACACTTTATTATAAAATAGGCTTTGTGTTAGATGATTTTGCCCAACTGTAGGCTAATATAAGTGTTCTGAGTATGTTTAAGGTAGGCTGGGCTAAGCTGTGATGTTCAGTAGGTTGGGTGTATTAAACAGATTTTCAAATTTAAATATTTTCAACTGAACAATGGATTTATCAAGATGTAACCCCGTCGTAAATCGAGGAAGATCTGGTATTGTGCTACAACCATGCTTGACTTTTCTAAAGCTTTGTCTAGGTTAATTCTAAAGTTGCAGTTTAAAATAAAGGGTTTATAAGTACCGTGATGTAAATGTTGTTCTTACTAATTATGTAAATGTTGTTGTTCATATTACCTTTGTTATATAACTTAGTTTTTCTTGTTATTTCTGAAATCTCTTCTTTTTTCCTTGAACTGTTTGCTCTAGTGTAGCCTCATGTTGTTGGTCCCCCTCCCCCTGCAAACTCTCCATTATTTAGGCATTCTCTTGAGTTCTTTTTCATGGAGAATCCTCAAATTGAGGTTCTCTCTCTTTCTTCTTTCAAGCAAAACTATTTTTCCCCATGCCTGCTGCAGAGGGGTCATCATAGAACTTTCCTTCAATGCTTTCTTAGAAAGACTCCACTGGTTATCCACTGGATCCCAGAACTCTTTTTTTCTCAGTTTACTCCCTTGTTCTAGTGTAGCACATTCTCAGTTAACTACTTGAGAACCGGTATTGGTGAGGTAAGCTCTCTGAGTCCTTGCATGTATGAAAATATCTATTGTACCATCCTACCAATTTGGCTGGGTATAAAATTCTGCACTGAAAAATTAGTTTCTCAGAATTTAAAGTTAGTACTGTCTTCTACTAGCATTCATATTGTTCTGATGCTTGGTGCTTTTTTTTTTCTATAAGCTTTTTGGATTACTTATTTATTGTTGCTTTTGTAACTGAATTTCACCATATGATGCTTTTTTTCATTCATCATGCTGGTACCTGGTCATTCCTTTCAGTCTGGAGACTTAAGCCCTTGGGTTTTATGTAATTCTTTTTCATTATCTCTTTGATAATTCATCTCCCCCACCCTTTAATTTCTCTGCTTAGAACTTATGTTAATAAGACTGTGGACCTTCCGTGGACTTCAACTTCAGCATCTTCCTGACGTCTCCCTGCTCCATTTTTGCCACCCATTAATCCAGTCCTCATTTTTACAAACATACTTGTGATTCTTGTCACTTCTCTCCTGCAATCCATCACAGTCCAAACTGCTTGAAAAGAAGATAGGGCTTTTGAGGTTCTTTCTTCACTTACCTCTGCAATTTCATCTCCCTAGTTCTCCTCTTTACACTCTATATTCTCATAAAACTTGATCAAAACTTGCAAAATGCTACTTTCTCTCAATTCAGTTCTTTTTGATTGAGATATTTTCCTTCCCCACTTCACCTGAACAATTCCTGCTCATCTTTCAGGCCTCAGCAAGGATAATATCACCTCCGATAAATTTTCTATAATACCCTTTCTCCCCCGCTCCTTGCACAAATACTTTGTGAGACTAGATGAAATCCTGTGTAAGTAAAGAAAAGAGAAATTATCAGGAAGAACACAAAAGGAACTCTTAAATCTTTGTTTATTTTGGACAATATTTGCTGTGCTCTGTGAAAATGTTGGCAATGTTGATAAATGTTGATCTCAGAAATTTGGATCACCAAAAACAACAGTGTATTTTATGTATCAGACACTGTTCAAAGTGCTTTATAAATGTTAACTTATTTAGTCCTCACAACAGCTCCATGATTTTGGTACTATTATTATCCCCATTTTCAAGAAACTTGCCCTAGATCACAAAGCTAGCAGGAGGGGAAGCTGGGATTAAAAACGGTTGGCTTTGGCTTCAGAGTCTGTGATCGTAACCAGTGTATTAATTGTACTAACAATCAACAGGGAAATTTTGTTAGTAAGCAGAGACTTATGTATTTAACACTTGAATGGCAACTTGGTTGTAACTTGTTAGATTATATGTAAACAACTTACAACCCATATAAATCATTGTATTGCTTTAATAATTACAAACAATTACTAATAGTAAGCTCATAATTTTTTTGTCTAGGTGCTGCTTGACCTTGCTAGCCTAATTTTTGAAGAACAACAATCATTAGAAGTAATTCTAAAGAAAGTAGCTGCCACTATTATCTCTTTCATGCAGGTGCAGAAATGCACCATTTTCATAGTGGATGAAGATTGCTCCGTGAGTACAGAGTATGACTTTTTTATTTTTAGAAAGACAAAAATTTATATTCCTTAAAACTCTGCTTTAAACCTCAGGTTGGCCTCAGAACTCTCTCTCAAATCCAACTGAATATGGTTGTTTATGTAAAGCCAATCCAAGTGTGAGCTGTTCTGGTTGAAAAGGGGTAGAGGTGAGGTTGGAGGATGCCTTCAGTGCACCCTTTCACCTGTTGACCCTCCACTAAATATTACAGTTACCATTGGTAATGTCAGTGTGTTGCTTTTGTCAATGGCTACACTACCTTGATGGAGAAATACATTGTCACTACAGTGTGCAGACCTTTTTTGGTTGAGAATAGTTGTGCTCTCTTGCTATGAACAGGTAGACCACCTTCTGAATGGGTTGGCTATAAAAATTTCTTTTTACCAGCGATTATGTAGAAACCAAAAGGCATGGCCCAATGGAGGCAATGCTACTAAAGGTACCTATTAGTCCCAAATTCTTTACCCACCGTGGAAAGCCACTAAACTGTTCTGGTTGGTAGATCTCAAGCCATTGATTTGTAATGTAAAGAGACAGGATGTGTGTGGAAAGATGGAGTGTTCTCATACAGTGCTGGTTACTTCTAGACAGGCCAACTGAGTTTGCTGTTAGCATCAGGGTCTTTAGCCCAAGGTTGTTTTCTTTTATGCAGTTTCTTTTCCTTCTCAACCAATGAACCACTGTTTTTGGTATATTTCTTTTTGATGTAGTTGTTTGTTTCCTTTTTCATTTAGGCCCTGAGAACAGGCTCTTCATTGGTGGGTTAGGAAAAAGAATGGGAATTCTCAAGTGTATAACGTCAATTACAGTCCACATATGATATCTGAATTGATGGTTTTTTGGGAAGTAGAATAATAAAAGATATTTAAAACTTATATTTTAAATTTTTAATTATTTTATTAGATAGTAAGACCGTACTATGTGATGCAACATTATCTGAATCATCGTGTGTGTGTGTGTGTGTAATTCTCATTAATAGGAAATCAAATAAGAATTCACTATGCTATGAGATAGTATTCTCATGGACATTACTTAATATTTTCAATCAGTTATAAACTCCTTAATATAGAGATAATTACAAGATTGTAACTATCCTTTTAAAGTTCAGGTCAGAACTCTTTAAGGCAGTATGTCAATTTATCAATTTTGCTCTGTGACCTGCTCTTTGGCATTTAATTTTTGAAAGTTATACATAAGGGCACTCCGTTTTTTTTAGACAATTTAAATGTCACTTTAATTAACATTCAACTCATCCAGTTAACCCCTATCATGGCAGCAACTGACTGGTATCAGTGTTGCTTTAAAATATAGCTCAGCAGTATGCCCATTAATATTTTTGCTCGCTTTTTAATGACTTAATTTGGTGGGTGTAGCAATTAAGTGACTAGATGTTCATTTAGACTGTAATTATTTTTTGATTAAAAATATTTCAACGCATGAGCAAAAATCCAAATGTGAACAGGAAAAGAAATGTACTCAGTTCTTCTGTCCCCAAATTAAACTGATATCATTGTTTTATTTGTGTTTCCTTCTAATTTTTTATTCAGTTGTAAATATAGTATGGGTTCAGATGTGTATTTTGCTTTTTAATTTCACTTCAAAAATACTTCTATGTTGTTAAAATCTTCATAATTTAATGATCTCATAAAATATTACTGAATTAGGTGTCTTTTCAAAAAGACCCAACAGGGCCTCCCTGGTGGCGCAGTGGTTAAGAGTCCGCCTGCTGATGCAGGGGATACGGGTTCGTGCCCCGGTCCGGGAGGATCCCATATGCCGCGGAGCGGCTGGGCCCGTGAGCCATGGCCGCTGGGCCTGCGCATCCGGAGCCTGTGCTCCGCAACGGGAGAGGCCACAACAGTGAGAGGCCCGCATACCGCAAAAAGAAAAAAAAAAAAAAAAAGACCCAACAATAGCAATCAATGTATGCATAAAAGCTAAAACTTGAGGATTTTGAAAGAATATAGAGAAAGTTTGAAGCTTTGAAGTATTAACAGCTGGCAGAAGAACAAAAACTCAGATAAGCATTTTTGCAAGTCAGTATCAGAAACAACAGCAGCATGTTCTAAGTAATAGGAGGTAGACTTGAGGATGTCGTGAGCACTTAGGTTAGTTTTTTCTGAAAAAGTGAAAAGAAATTGCGAGGATTGGTGCCTTCAGTCAGTTCCACAGGCTCATATGTCTGTATTTAGATAGTTTTCATTACATTCTCAAACTTATTTCTCAGTCTGTGTCGTTGCTCTGTTTTCAGGATTCTTTTTCTAGTGTGTTTCACATGGAGTGTGAAGAATTAGAAAAATCATCAGATACTTTAACAAGGTAAGAAAACTTAATTATCTGTCTGTCTTTATCACAAGTATGTAATTCTGGCTACATAGTTATTTCACGACCTATTTAATTTAAGACATAGAAGCTACAGCTGCTTTTTTCCTCCCACAAATAATTTCATTTGTGAAAATACTTTTTTGATGTTATATGTCCAGGGTTTTTTCCACTACATTTGACATGTTGGAGAATTCTTTCATAGAGTGAATTGTGTCACAATTAGTATAGGCCTGGGTACAGTGTGTTTTGTGAACTGACTCATTTAAGACCCACAAGTAGTATATTTCAATTATATTTTTTCATTGCATATTAGAACCTCACTGGAAATTTGACAGGCTTCTGAACACATTTTTTTCTATGAGTCTATTCTGCTTTGGAATCAGCCATAGGATTTAACTAACACCAGAAGGAAGCCTGTGATCTCAGTCACACCAATACATGTACCCTATGGCTAGAATCAGACCAGATCTCTGTTGTCGTTCATTTCTTTTTCATGTTTTTTTTTTTAATTTTAAAATTAGTATTCATTTTTTGGTTGTTTTTAACTGGTACGCAGAAACAATAGAAAGTATTAACATATCAAGGTTATACTTGTTACTAGCCCAATTGTATATTTGCTTTCTGAAGAATTTTAAAAAGGATTTAGAGTAAATTACCAAGTGTTCTTGTCATATTTCCTTTTGCGCCCTTAGCAAAACAGTGGTGGTTTTTGCTTAAGCAATAAGATAGTCTAAGGAATATAAGTCTGCTAGGGTAAAGCGTCAGGAACTCTTGGGCATAATGCTGGTTTTATCACATTATTCCTTATTCATTTGTTTCAAATTATTTCACTCCCTAAAATAATTTGTGTCAATTTATATTACTCCTAATTATTGATATTATAACTTAAAAGCCTCATATGATCATGGAAATAGAACATTATTTTAGCTTTACTATTTGACATTAAAGTTCCAGATTTTTTACTCTTCAGTTGACTTATCAGAGAATTATTTCATGTAGGTGAATGATGCCACAGTTAGTAATGTCCTCAGTAACCAAGCTCCTTGGTGGTGATACTTTAAAAATAACCTCTGTGCAAACCTAAACTATAGAACATTCTATAAGATAACTGGCCTGGTCTCTTCAAAAAGTCAATGTCATTGAATAAAATGGAGGCAAGGACTGTTCTCAGACCTAACAGCCAAATGCAGTATGTGAACCTTGATTAAATCCTGGTTAAAAACAAATAGCTATCAAAGACATTTGTTAGGACAGTTGGAAATCTGAATATGGACTGGATACTAGGTGTTGGTAGGGAATTATTGGTACCTTTTCTTTGGAATTAGGAAGATATTGTGGTTAGTAGGAGAATGTTCTTATTTTTAGGAGATTCAGGCTGGTGTATTTAAGGATGAAGCGTTATGATGTCTGCACCTTAGTTTAAAATGGTCTGCCAGGGCGGGGGTGGGGGTGATAAATTAGAAGGTCGAGACTAACATATACATGCTACTAAATATAAAGTAGATAACCAGCAAGGATCTACTGCATAACACAGGGGCCTATACTCAATATTTTGTCATAAACTATAAGGGAAAAGAATCTGAAAAAGGGAAAAGAATCAGTTATACATATATATGTATATGTATAACTGAATCACTGTGCTGTACACTGTGCTGAAACCAACATGACATTTAAATCAACTATACTTCAATTAAAAATTCCCAACAAAAAATAAAATAAAATATGGTTCAGCCAAAAATAAATAAGTAAATATATCTAAATTTATGTACTTAAACAAATAAATGTTTGCACATACATATATAGATATAGCAAATATGGCAAAACATTAAAAATTGTTGAATCTAGGAATAGGATATTCATTTTACTTTCAACTTTCTTATGTATTTCAAAAGTTCATCATAAAAAATTGGAAGAAAATGTTTGTGATAAAAACTTGGAAACAAAGTAAAATGAAAATCATCTCTGTAGATCATATAAAGCAGAACTGCCTGAGTTTGCAACTGCAAGAACAAAATACCTAAGTGCACAGCCTGGTTTTGTTCTGACCCTCCTAATTAAGACTGACCCCATGGATCAGTGTGAGGTCTGCAGAAGCTGTCTTCTGCCCTCTGTACCCTTTCCTTTCTTCTCCTCTTATGTTTTCTCACATTTCCTGTCCTCTTCCGTGTTCCCCATCAAGATGGAGAAACCGTTGACTACAGTGATTTAGAGTTGTTAGTTTAAGTGATTATATTTAAATCAAAACTCATTATTTCAAGACTATTATTTTAACAATATGATTATTTTAACAATATGAAAGACCTTTTCTTCTATTAAAAGAATTTCAGGAATTAGCAAAGGAGCAAATGTAACTTGGGGACAGATGGGGAATGCGTTTGACTCAGAAGGTACACCTGACTTAGGCCTTGATGGGTGACTTGGGCATGGGATGGGTAGTCAGGGTACATAAACCATGGTATCTGTACCCAGAGATTTTTCTGCTATGCTGGAGTTTTTGGTTCACAAAGTTATAACAGAATAGCTGATCTTTATTTCCCTCTTGGCATTGCTGGTCGTGAACTGAAGTTTATATCCCGTCTCCACATCTATTCTTTTCTAAGCTTCTGTGTGTGTATTTTCTGGCATATATGACATTGTTTTAGTTGAAATTGAATCCTTTTGAATATGTGATAATATGCACATGTCCTGGTGAGTATGTATGTATCTTTCTTAAATACTGGTATTGGGCTATACTGCCTAGGTCAGTTATGAAGTCTTATTCTCAGGAGGAGCATTAATAGATACTATTTTGATTTTATGATACCATACATTTTTGTTGAATTTTATAAAGAACATTTTAGAAAGCTTCTAAACATGTAAATATTTGATTATTTTACTTTTTGGCTTGCATAAATAATAAATTGCTATATAGACAAAAAATATACATGTATATTTATGAATTTACATATACCCAGAGGACAGTAGGAAAATCAGTATGATAATGCATATTAAATGTATAAAATGATGGGAATTCCCTGGCGGTCCAGTGGTTAGGACTCGGCACTTTCACTGTTGGGGCCTGGGTTTGATCCCTGGTCAGGGAGCTAAGATCCTGCAAGCCGTGCAGCATGGCCAAAAAGAAAAATATTTATATAAAATGATGAATTATCTACATTTACCTTGGAATATTTGTATAGCAGCATATGCCTTTGTAATTTTATGTATTCACATTTGATTTTTGTTGTGAAGTCAGACAAGTCCTCTTATTTCTCTGATAGCTGAACAAGCCTGTGACTTGGTATGATAGTGACCTCTACTGGTCAATATGAATTAAAAGAAACTGAGGTCCTACTATATATATGTCTTGGTATTTATTTATTTATTTATTTTTTCATCCTGATCTTTTGTTAGCACTTTTACTTTGTTTCTGATGAATATCACGTTCCTTCTCTGTAGGAAAAATGGAAGATATCTTTCCACTTTTTAAAATTATACCAAGACAGTCTTAGTATAAAGATTGTTTTATAAAAGATAAATAGGTCAGTGTGGTTACCTTAAAAGAGACTAATTTACATGGATCATTTAAACTGATTCATTAACTGATTTTACAATAATGAAAATCATTCAACACCAGTGCCTTACATTAGCTAATAGTTAGCCTTTATTATAATGATTCAATAAAAGTCCTCTTAGTGATGTAAATATGGTTTTATTTTAATAGATTTCAGGCTTAATTTTGTGAAAACTCCAAATTAAAATGGTGTTTAGTAACTTCAGCTTTTTGAAGGACTACCTGGTATTGACACTTGACCAGCAGATTCTGTATTATGTTTCTAAAATTGCTTATTGATAGAATTTAGGCCTCTCCAATTCTCATTATTAAACACTTTGTCAATCCAAACACTCTTCCATGAGATGAAGTGCTAGGCAATTTGATGATGTTAGCAGTAAGCAAATCGTCCTTTTTAGGCAGTTATGTATCAGTTTGGTACTTTTCCAACCAACCCACTAATTACCTTTTATAAATTAAAATAATTTATTGAAGACAGTTTTGAAATGTTAAGTGTAAAAATAAAAAATATTCAGGGTGAACATTATACATAACTGTTAGAATCATATCATCACCGGGATAAAGCACAGTAAACTATTGGAGTTTGGGTCACCCAAGAATTCAGAAGGGAAGCTCATTTCCAGATGGTGGGAGGTTTTAGAGTTTCTATGCTTCGATTCAAAGAGCCACCTAATTAGAAGGAAAAAGTGAGTGTGATGGGGTACAGTTTACATTAGCTCTTAATTTTAAGAAATAGGTATTTTAGTGCTATAATTCCATATCAGTTAACTTCATATTAATTTTAAATGCACATTTTGTCATAAAATGACAAATACATAGAATTACTCCTTTAAGCTGACTTTCTTGGAATACATATACTAGTTAATGCTTATTAGTTATAACTATATTGGAAAACAATTATAGTTAAATATAGTAACACCTACTATTTTTAAAATAGTAGAAAGGTTTTTACTACTTTAAAAAATGGTAGTTACAGAGTGTAAGAGTGTAGACTCTGAAATCAGACTGATTGTATTTAAACTTAAGTTCCACTACTTACTAGCTATAGCGCTTTGTGTGAATTATTTAACCTCTCAAAGCCTCAGTTTCTTCATCTGTAAAATGGAGATACTGATGGCAGGATTTTAGAAAGGACCAAATGAATTAATGCACATAAAATGCTTCAGAAAATTTCCAGCACATAGTAAGTAGTCAGTAAGTGCTAGTATTTCTGTGTCTCTTTGATGTGTTTTTCTGTCTTTGGTTCACATAACCTGAAGTGATTCCCACTTACATCTAAAAGCACAGAAATTTCTCAGTGTTTCCAAGCTTCGTGTCCCTGACTGTCTTCCCAAGGATGTACTCATGGACACCTCCCTTGATACCCACTGTGCAAAAAACCTTAGAGGTCTGAGTTAGCCCAGGCCTTCCAAGAAGCAGATGCCAAGACTAGATTAAATGTGTAAGACATTTATTAGGGAAACCCCATGTGAGAGTAAAGGGAGAGGGAGCTGGTAGGGGATGAGAGAGCCGTGAGCTCTCCACACAAGTCTGACCCAGAGCGAAAAAGAGGGTAAAGAAGGAAAGAGCATTGTGTGGAAGTGTCTTAGTCAGCCGAGCAGTTCTAAGGAAAGTTTGGCCAGGCTGTTGGGGAGTTCTGTAGCCAAAGCCTCCTGTCAGAAGCATCCTGAGTCTCCCAAGCCTGGGCTACCTTAGTGTCCCTGCTGTGTGTGCTCCATCTTTTTCCAGGAGCAGCCCTGGGAAGTGTGTCTGCAGTACAAGTACCATCCTGGGTTTCAGAGCACAGTGACTGGAGACACTGGTCATTTAGGTCTCCTGCAGTTGCAGGTCTGAGAGGCACATTTGCAAGGCTACCAAAATATTCCTGTTATTTAAAGAAAGATCCTATCCCTTGGCATTGCACCTTCAAAATCATCCACTACCTGTCCTAACATCTTCAGTCTGAAACCATCACTTTATTCCTAACAATCTGTAGCTGTTTAATTTAGTTTCCCAAATATACCTAGAACTCTTCCATTTCAGCAATGTTTTTATACTGTTTTCCCCCTCCTTTTCATTCTTGATGTCTTTCTATGCATCCTTAAATCTTACCAGCCTTTTGCGCATTTCCCTAATACCCCCTCTTCTCCAACCCACTCCACCAAGGGGTTATCTGTCCATCTTCTCCACATGTGGTGCTTTCATTGTCACCAATTGTATTACTTAGGATTAGGTTTGAGTGTGAATCATAAAAACCCAAAGTAAAAATAGCTTAAATAAGAATGCAATATTATTACTCTCTCCTGTAAAGACCCAGAGGCAGGCAGTTCAGGCTCTGTGTTGCTGCTTCTGTTCTACAAAGGCCTCAGGGACCCAGGTACCTGCAAGCTTTCTACTCTGCACCTCTAGGGAGTGGCCCTTCCCTTCAGGGTCCAGGATGCAGCTCCAGCCTTCATATCCACGTTTCAAATGGTAGGATGGGGGACAGGGAAAGAAGGGGCAGAGAGCATACATCAGCTGCCTTTTAGGTAAGCTTTCTAGAAGCAGTCACATTTCCTGTTGCCTAGAACTTAGTCACATGATGATCCCAAGCCACTAGGGTGGCTGATAAATGCAGTCTTTATCCTCAGCGGCCATATGTCTAGATAAAGAGAAAGGGAGAAGAGTTATTGAGGGACAGCTGGGGGCTTCTGCACTAGACTCTGCTCAAAGAGGACATGCAACTAGACATTGTATTATTATTCATTCTCTGTCACAGTCCTCTGCTAGATTACAAGCGCCTTATGACAGCTACTGACCTCTAGAAGTTTGTCTCCCCATGATGCTAAGGGTGCCTCTCATGGACGAAGTGCTCAGTCTGTTGTTATTGAGGGGAGGAAGTAAGAATTTATTAGCACTTTTTACAGAGTAAGAAATAAGGTGCTATCACATAACCTTAATAAATCGAATACTAATTTTTCACTAAAGTAACCATCAGGAAAACTTAAAATTTTCAGGGAATTGAAAAAAGAGTTAGGTTTCTATTGATTTAAAAGTAATTTTAATACATCTGCTTCTCTGTATCAATGCCTGTACATCTGAATTTATGGTCTCTGGCAAGTTGCTTAACTATTTGGGTTTCATCTGGCTCCCACTGTTGACGTAATGATGATGATAAGAACAATAAAAGTCATCATCATCATCATGATCATTTTAAAAGAGATTTGGACAAAGATATCCTCTCCAGTGTATTTCTTTCTCTCTGTAACTACCTTTTCATTTTTCTTATCTTTACTGTAGTTTCTTGTTTTCTTTTCGTGAAACTTTTGCTGTCCATGAAATATTTGTGGTTTTAAAACAGTTTTGTTAACCTAAATCCTACACTTATAACCTTTTCTTGGGATTCTACCCAAATAATACGTATGAAATAGAAACCCAGGAATGTCCTAGGTCTGATGTGTCTGACATTTTGCATGCCTTCCCACATTATCAATCTAGGCTCAGAAAATGTTCAGTCTGAAGTTCATGTATTCCTGTGTTACTATTGTCATTTCCCTTTCATTCTTTATCGCTTGTATATAGTACTGGACATATGGTCAGTACCTGATTGGACCAAATTACGCTTAACCTAAAATGTACAGCAAAGAAAAGAAAGACTCAATTATCTTGGCCAGGAATCAGGAATCTTTGTGGAATCACAGTGATTGAGAACATCATTTGAAACCACTGTCCTAGAAGCAGTTTGGCAGGCTGAGTGAGAATGATGGAAGACAGGAAAAGATTAGCACTTGGAGAACTCAGACCAAGTGGACATTTTTCCTGAGGCACATATTTTATTTTGAAATGTCTCCCACTATTAGGCTTTCCTATTTTCTTCAGTTAGTGATCTTACAGTTAATACAGACACATACTTATGGCTGGAGTAAATTTCTATAACTTGACCCTCTTTGCGGAATTCATCCCCATCACCAAGGAACATAGGAAGTTTCCTGATGAAAAGATGCGTTCTGTTCTCTTTTCCCAACTCCGTTACTGGCACTGCACTTATGAACCCTGTGACATCAGGTTAACCTTTTATGTTCAACCTGTTAAGCAAGAAACTGGGAAAATGTTGTAAGTTCAAAAAAATTTTTTTTCAATTTAAAGCAGAAGAGAGAAGAGCTTAATAAAATTCTTCTAGGCCTGCTCGATTTTTCCCTTGGTCTGAAATGTGTAAAAGATTGTTTTATTGGAATGGATAGACTAAATAAATAACTGAGGAAGCAAAAACAGACACTAGACTTTAGTCATTCTATAATCTGATGAGAAAATAAGACATAGGGAAAATTCATATGGATTTTACGTTAAATAGCACAAAAATCAACATGCCCATTAACAGTGGTAATAAGGTTACTTAATGACATTTTAAGCTTGTTTTAGATAGCTGAAAAATTGTGGGTCTTTGTTTTTTCAAAGCATTTCAGTTATAGTAACTACCAAAGTTGTAAATCATCAAATATGTTTAAAGCTGCATTTTCCAATTAAGATATACACTTTGCTCTATAATTTAAGACTGGTATGTTTCTCTTATAATCATCTATTTGACTCTGTTTTGCCTGCGTTTTTTCACTGCACAGAAATAACTCATCTCTGTTATCTCCACAGGGAACGTGATGCGAACAGAATCAATTACATGTATGCTCAGTATGTCAAAAATACTATGGAACCACTTAATATCCCAGATGTCAGTAAAGATAAAAGGTTTCCCTGGACAGTAAGTAACCCAATTTTAGATTTGGAGCTTGAAGGCTGTTTTCCTATCAGATCTGCACTTAAACTAGTTACTCTTTTTTTTTTTTTTTTTAATTGATTTTTGTCTGCGTTGGGTCTTCATTGCTTTGCGTGGGCTTTCTCTAGTTGCGGTGAGCGGGGGCTATTCCTCGTTGCAGTGCCCGGGCTTCTCATTGTTGTGGCTTTTCTTGTTGCGGAGCATGGGCTCTAGGCACGCGGGCTTCAGTAGTTGCGGCACATGGGCTCAGTAGTTGTGGCTCGCAGGCTCTAGAGCACAGGCTCAGTAGTTGTGGCGCATGGGCTTAGTTGCTCCGAGGCATGTGGGATCCTCCCGGGCTAGGGCTCGAACCCGTGTCCCCTGCATTGGCAAGTGGACTCTTAACCACTGTGCCACCAGGGAAGTCCCAAACTAGTTACTCTTAACTGAAGGACTGGCCCTAGAATTGGGTCTTTGGGAGTGATCTGTGCTTTCCGTGATCTGAGGAAGGAGAATAAAACAGCTTATAACATCTGTTGAGAGGTTATCAGCTGTACTTGAGTATTTTTCTCTGTACTTTTATTAGTTTTTTCAACATGTATTAATGAACTATCATAAACTAATTTTGAGGTAATTTAACTATTACCTACTTAATGACATTCTTTAGATAGTATGGCTGGAGTTCTTGAGTTTACCCTCAAAAATTAAGTTTCATATGGCTTAAATGCCTGTAATTGGTAATCTACCACAGTGAACAGCTCTGTGGAAAACTGAATATCTGTTTTCCTTGAGAGCAAAGCTACAACGGTCAGTTTCTCAGACATCGAAAACTTTGAATTCTAGTATTTTTTCTCATCTAACTTCAGAAAAGCATTGCAGTTTGAGGCAGCTGCCTTGACTTTGTTATTTGCCTATCTAGGAGACCTTTTTAGAACTTTAGCAATATGGGCAATAGATAACAGTGGTAAAATTAAACAAGGACAAATTTGTAGCATGTAGAGTCCTAGGTGGTGTAATACTTTTGACTTCTGCCCCTCTTGTTAAGTTATTTCAGACATCCACTACACAGGGATAGTAGAAACTGAATAAATACTTTGCTTACTATTACTGTAAGCTGCTTGGAGAGTTTAAAATGGAAAATAAAAGAAATACAAGTAAATAAAATGGAGAATATGAAAAAAAAATTTTTAAAGAAAATAGGATATTTAGTATTTTAATAATATAAAGACTAATTGCTTTATAGTACATTTATGTGAACTTCATTATAATTTGCACATTTTCTGCACTCTATATAGTTATCTCCAGCTAATAAAAGATGAATATATTAGTGGCTTCCGAGGTCCAATACAGTTTCTATAGCATCTAATGGACAGTCTTCTCATAATATTTAGCTGTCTTATTTTTGTTTTTGTTTAGAATGAAAACACAGGAAATGTAAAACAGCAGTGCATTAGAAGTTTGCTTTGTACACCTATAAAAAATGGAAAGAAGAATAAAGTGATAGGTAAAGCCTTTTTGTTGACCTCTACTCTGCACTTATTAAAGAAAAACATGTATTCTCAGAAACTTCTTCCTTTCAAGTGTAAATTTAAAGACTAAAATGTTTGAAAAAAAGATAAAAATTGGAATGATAAAATAATTTTGAAATAATTTTATATTGATAAATGTCAACAAACATTTGTTAAATATCTTATTAACTATGATGTATTTTGGTAATTTTAGTCCTGTTTCAACAGAAGTTTGGTTTAAGAATGACATGTTGAAAGTTAGCAAACTGAGAGAGATGAAGTCGATAATGTATATTGTTTTAGGGCCTCACTTCTTGGTTTCTGGTTTTTCTTTTTTGAATACATGGTTTAGATTGTAGGTTGTATTCATTGAACATTCCACTGCTTTAGGCACTTGGGATAAATCAGTGAACAAGCAAAAACCCCTGCCTCAGGGAGTTTACATTCTTACATGAAGGTTAGTAAAATATGTCTACTGCGGGAATGATGGAAGGCATTCTCAGAAAAATGAGATGATGTTTCCTATTATCGACATATTTATTTCTTGGCATTGCAGGTTATATTAAACATAGAACAGAAAACGTGAGGTTTTATATGCCAGTCATGCATGATTGACACTGAAAACAGTCTGAACTGTTAAATATTCTCCCAAGAACTTAGAACAGAGGCTAAACTTTTAAATAAAAACCCTAACGAAGCAAGGCTTAGCTATATAAATTTACCTTAAAAATTCTGATGAGTTTCCAGGTTGTAAGATTTGACTGTAATTTTATTAAAGAAGAGTGTTGGTCAGAAAGGTACGGGGGGCGGTAATCGTACATGAAAATTGGGGGGAAAAGGACAAATATTGAAAGTGCCTCTCCAGTTGTGTGCAGTAGTCAGGGAACCTTTGCCTCTCACATGGAGATGGATGAAGAAGGTTGTAGCAGTGTATAGGGTATGCTGACCACTTAGCAAGGCCAGCACTTGCGTGGCGATGGATGCAGCAGGTTGTAGCTGGTACTGCTCAGTGATTCCAGTCCGTTTGCTGGCATGCGTCCTCACTGTGCGATGGATACACGGGCTTATGCCATTAAACAAGCCACCAGTCTGACTTCCCTTGTTCTGATTATTTTCTTTCCAATATATGTTAACTCATAGGAAGAGAATGCATTCTTCATACCCTCTCGAATACATTGCCCACTTTGCCAGTTGTTTCTTATTGTAAATCGGTGAACTGGGCTTGAGACAATGGGCTGAGTTGCAGGTGTGCATACTCGGGCTCCTGGGACAGTTCTATTTTTTGTTGGACATTGATACTATTCTGGTTTTATAAATCAGTCTTGTGAACTTAGGTACTGTTCTCTACCCCAGAGAGTGGGATCTGTCCTCAGCATGGTAAACTAGTTTGGAAGCCTACAAGGCTGGGCTTGCTGACTCCAGTGCATTGCCTCATAAAGCCTCTTGGAAGCCAGCCTGGCGATTCTCTGAAGGCTGTTCATCACCTGCACGCTTCTCAGCTCTCAGAGAAAAAAGTAGGGCCTAGTGAACCCATATGTCAGCTCTCTTTTCAAGATTATCACCGATCAGATCTCTAACATAAACAACAGAAGAAAACTGACAAGGGTGCCCTACAATATGAAACTACATAAATGTTTAGGATACAAAATTTTATATTTTAGGAGTTAGGTGAAAACTACTTTATAAATGTTATGCTTCTTTTTTTAAAATTTTTTTTGACTTTATTTTTTTAGCAGGTTCTTATTAGTTATCTATTTTATACATATTAGTGTATATATGTCAATCCCAATCTCCCATGTTACACTTCTTTAAAATGCTTTTTGATATAGAGCTTACCACAGCTGCCTTTGACCTTTGAAAATGTGAAATGGATTCCAGAAGTGATGCATCATTTACTAATAAGTTCTGATAAGAAGGAGGACAGAGTGGCAACTTGCCACATCAAGGCACATCTTCGCTTTTTCTCAGCAGCATCTCTTTGGAATAACTGGGAATGGGGAGTGGCTGGAGGAAGTTATACATCAGGCTTTTTCATCACTTTACACATGTGATAAATAAGAGGATTTGGGGGAAGTGCAAAGGTCCCTGGATGGGAATAGGGCTCACAACATCCGGCTGGCTCCACTCTCCCTTTAAGCATTTAAAAGGTTATGGGCTTTGAGCCCTGGTCCGGGAAAATCCTCAGTAGCTGCGGAGCTACTGAGCCTGTGCGCCACAACTACTGAGCCTGCACTCTAGACCCCGCAAGCCACAACTACTGAGCCCCTGTGCCACAACTACTGAAGCCCACACGCCTCGGGCCCATGCTCCACAACACGAGAAGCCACCACAGTGAGAAGCCCGCACACCTCAAGGGAGAGTAGCCCCCGCTTGCCGCAGCTAGAGAAAGCCTGCGCGCAGCAAGAGCCAACGCAGCCATAAATAAATAAATAAATTTATTTAAAAAAAAAAAGGTTATGGGCACATTATTCAACTCACTAACCTTTCAGATCCCTTCAGAATCCACATTCTGTGTTCCTGTCACTGTCTCAGACAAGTGAACAAAGAAAGAAATACCAGTTGAAATAATCAGACTTCTCTTGGCATACATTTTGTGTAACCCTGCTTGATAACAGAGTCAAAAGTAAGTAAATGTTGTCTTTGGAAAGGAAAAATTCCCTGCCAATAAAAAGAAAGAAAGAAAGAAAAAATGATTTCCCTGGTGGGGTTTCTGGGTGGGTGGGGGGGTTCAGGTTAATTTCAAGAGGGAAAATTTCCAGTGTTCCCTGCTGTCTTTATAAGTGTGACAAAACAGTGAACTTGAATTCTTGACTATACTTTGTACTCACAGATGCAGCATGGAAAAAACATCATGGCCGTAGATAATTTTTCTTACATGTCACAGACCAGATTATGCTAGTATGTAATTCTAATACAGAATCCCCACAGAGTTCCATGCAGAAAGACAGACGGGCCCATGTGTTTTTGGTAATCTTCTTTCCCTTCCTTATTTTTCCCATTACTGACAATTAGATGAAATTATAGACATTAGACCAGTATGGGGCCTGTTGTATCACCAAATGTATTCCCTGAGGTACTTTTTCATATCAGATGTTTTCTCAGTGCTCTGGCTAACACAGAGTGTTTCCACCACTTTGTTTTCAACACTATTAAGAAAATACTTCCTCATTCAAATTCACTTATTTTAACCAATTATATCCCCTATTTATTAGACTAAGTTTGCCTTTTTCTCATATCATATTTACTAGAAATTCTTATGCCTATTTTCCTTGTCAATTTCAGGGCATATTTTGACAAAATTAGTTCCATTCCCATCCAAAAAATACTGTTGAGAACATCTCCACTTTAAATAGCTTACATTTTCATCTCTTTTTTTTTTTTTAGTGAAAAAGTAATAAAAATCATAGTGTTATACCACACGTTTTCTGACAGTGAAGTATGAGAGAGGAATATGTATTTCTTACTGAATGTATTTTCTAAAATGATTACCATCCTAATGCTCTGCTCATGTATGTGTTGCAATATGATCCCAGGGCATAAATAAATATTGTAAAATTATGTAAGTTTAAATTTGACTTCTTAATTTTATTTTTCATATTAAATTATATCATTTGGCAATATCACTAACTATTCATTTGTTTTTAAAAATATTTGCTAGGATTTTCCTAATGCAAATATAATTACACTGTGCAGTGTCGTCCATGGTACATACTGCTTATATTGCTTAAAGTATACAGTTTTCCCAATTAAAGAATTGTTAATTATGATTAGTGGTAAGACGTGCCAGGAAATAAGGCTGTAGGGGCAGTAATAATGGGAAGAAAATGAGAAAAAAATAAAACTAGGAGATTATAGCTTGAAATTATAAAAGTGAAAATCTATAAAATAAAAATAAATATAAGGATTATAGTTTCAAGAATTGATTGAAGAAATAGAAAAATAAGAGAAACCTCATAGTAGCCCTGGAAAACAGAGACGCTTACCTTTATTGGACCAGAAACATTGAGGAATTTCTAGAAGACAGGAAGAATATACTCTTTGTAAGAATACATTTTACACAGAATGGGAAAAATTTGAGTAGAGATAATAATATCAATATCAGACAACGTAAATTTTAAGGTAAAAACATATAATATACAGAATCACTTTGCATTGATTAAGTTAAATTCACAGAGGAAAGTGTAATTGTCATAAATGCTTCTATAAAGTAAATAAATAACATCATTGACATACAAAAACCAAAGCTATTAAAAATACAAAGAGAGGGCCTCCCTGGTGGCGCAGTGGTTGAGAGTCCGCCTGCCGATGCAGGGGACACGGGTTCGTGCCCCGATCCCGGAGGATCCCACATGCCGCGGAGCGTCTGGGCCCGCGAGCCATGGCCGCGGGGCCTGTGTGTCCGGAGCCTGTGCTCCGCAACGGGAGAGGCCACAGCAGTGAGAGGCCCGCGTACAGCAAAAAAAAAAAAAAAAAAAAAAAAAAAAAATACAAGGAGAAATGGACAAAATGGTGATCATAGTGAGAGTCTTTCATAGAATGTTAAAGTACAGGAAAATATAAGGAAACATTAGAATTGATTAATACAGAAAATGAAATGGATTTAATTGGCATATAAATATTTACTTTTATATTTCATAATTTAAAAACACAAATTCCTATCAAATATTCATCAGAAATTTACAATATTTGTGATACACACACATACAACACAAACTTAGTCATTTCTGAAAAGTAGAATTGACAACCACTGTCATGGATCACAGTGCATTAAAACTAGAAATGTGTAATAAAAGGATAAATTGGAAGGAAAAAGCTCACTTAGAAACTGAAAAACATTCTCCCAAATGACAAAGAAGAAATCAAAAGTCAAAATGAAAGTAGAGCATTTTAGAAAATTAGTGGTTGTATCAATTTAACATAAAAACTCAAGGTACAAGGTCAAAGCTATATATATAGGAGTTATATAGCTTTAACTAGTTTGCCATTATTAATTAGGACATAATGAAGTTATTTGAACTAAGTGTTCAACTGAAGAAATTAGAAAGACAGCACCTTTCTCTTTCTCACCATCTATGCTGCCCCCAAAGTGAACAAATAAATAGGAAGAAAGCGAGCAAAGAAATTGGAAATATAAATTTATGAAATGAGAGGGGATAGTAAAACAAGAGATAATGGGCAAACACAATAATAATAAACACAGATAATGAGGGAAATAAAAGAAACACAAATAGGAATGAGAAAGGAAATGTAATTACAGATACAGAAGAAACTTTAAAAGATGTTAGATAATACAATGTACCAAAAAAATAATATGTTTTGATGAAATGGAGAAATTCTATAAAAATTGGTAATAACCAATACTAACTCAAGGAGAGTTTAAAATTTTTCATAGAAGAGGGTGTGGAGAAAAGGGAACCCTCTTGCACCGTTGGTGGGAATGTAAATCAATACAGCCACTATGGAGAACGGTATGGAGGCTCCTTAAAAACCGAAAATAGAACTACCGTATGATCCAGCAATCCCACTCCTGGGCATATACCCAGAGAAAACCGTAAATCAAAAAGACACATGCACCCCAATGTTCATTGCAGCAATAGTTACAATAGCCAGGTCATGGAAGCAACCTAAGTGTCCATAGACAGATGAATGGATAAAGAAGATGTGGCACATATATACAATGGCATATTACTCAGCCATAAAAAGAAACGAAGTGAGGTGGATGGACCTAGAATCTGTCATACAGAGTGAAGTAAGTCAGAAAGAGAAAAACAAATACCGTATGCTAACACATATATATGGAATCTAAAAAAAAAAAAAAACGGTTCTGACAAACTTAGGGGCAGGACAGGAATAAAGATGCAGACATAGAGAATGGACTTGAGGACACGGGGAGGGGGGAAGTGTAAGCTGGGACGAAGTGAGAGAGTAGCATTGACATATATGCACTACCAAATGTAAAACTGATAGCTAGTGGGAAGCAGCCGCATAGCACAGGGAGATCAGCTCTGTGCTTTGTGACCACCTAGAGGGGTGGGATAGGGAGGGTGGGAGGGAGATGCAAGAGGGAGGGGATATGGGGATATATGTATACATATAGCTGATTCACTTTGTTATACAGCAGAAACTAACACACCATTGTAAGGCAATTATACTCCAATAAAGATGTTAAATTTTTTTAATAGAAGTAGTTGAGAAAGTTATATTTTTAAAGTCACTAAAAAAACAAAACAAAACAAAACAACTATTGCCCAAAGTAAATTCTTACCAAAGCAATCAGAGGACAGGAAAGGATGAAATAAGGTGAGGCATGGAAAAGGAAAAGGCAAAATAACTTACAAAATGATACGATTGTTGAATGAAAAAACCTAAAAGAATCAGCTGAAGGTACCTATCTAAAAAGAGAGTTGCAGAAGTTCCTGGCTATCATATTATTAAAAGAAAATAACTTTCTTACAAGCCAAGACAAATCTGTTAGAAAATAATACTGGAAAAAGCATCCCATTTACAGTAGTAACAAGGAATAAACTTGGTCAGAAATAAGAACATCTATATGAGGAAAACTATAAAAGTCTACTAGATAACTTGAAAATCTTTAAGTTATCTTTAAGTAAGTGAACTGATATAACATTTCCTGATGATAAGAATCTATTATTTAAGATGTTAACTTTTTGCAGATCAGATTTATATCAATTTTAATACATGTCCTCATAAGATTTTTTTTTTCAGGGGGTAGAGGAGTTCTTGACCAACATACATAAAATTCATCTGGAAGAATAGCATAAAAATAATCAAATAATCAGAGTTGATGGATAGAGAATTGCCTTGTCAGAAATTAAAATAATGCTGTATAAGTAACATTATTAAAAGTATTATATGTGTGCTAGAAGAGATGGCAGGATTGATGGAACACAGTAGAAAGTCTAAATGCAGACCCAAGTCTGAAAAAACAGTTGTGTTATTGTGCATAATACAGTATATTTCATTGTTTCTAAGATGCCATTGGTTGAAAGACACCATTTTGTATGTCTTTAAGAAAGAAAAAAATGATTTTAATTACATAATGACAAGCAATTGATTAGGATGCATACTGATTTCATAACCTTTAAATGTGAAAAAAGTACATAGTTGAAATAAGTATGAATTTATTATTTAAGGTGACAATTCAAATTATTAAAGAATGGATAACTATTTAAGTTTTGCAAGAATCCAGTAGCAATTTAGGGAAAAAATTAAGTAGAATTAAAACATTAAATGTGATAGAATGAATCTGTAAAAGTGCCAGAGGAAAATATAGGTTTGTATGTAATTTTAAAATCGGAAAGCTTCTTTTGAAAGCAAGACACTATAGTTGAAAACTTAAAAGATAACTGTTTGAGTTACTTGAGAAATGAAATCTTTTCTACGACCAAAACTCTCCCTAAGTTAAGATAATTGGCAAATAACAAGTGCGAAAAACTTATTTGCAAGGTAGGTGACAAGGGTATAAGGGTAAGTCTTACACATTAACAAGACAGGATGCTAATTTTGGAGCCCATGTTGTGCAGGAGAGAGGACAGGAGACCACAAGCAGGATATAAGAATTGACCCCCTGCTCTGCCAAGAGGCCAGAAGGAAAACTGTGGTTGGTAACAACATCTGATCCCTGGAATTATAGAAAAGGAAACATAAGTGTGTGTTTAGAAACTGTCTAGTCCCTTCAGCATAATTTCCAGAGATGCCTTCAGTGCCAACTAGCTCTCAGAGCTGCTGTGATGACCGTGTGAAATAATGTCTGTACAAGTACTTTGTGAACTCTAATAATATTAACACTGATATTTTGCTATCTAACTGTACTACTTCTTGGTTTTCTCCTAATATATTTTTGAATGTTTTGTTTTATTTTTGTATATAGTTATTGGTTTTTGTTGAGTGATTTTGTTTTATTTTTGGTTCTGCAATAACTACTTTGTTTTTATATATAAGTGATTCTGATTTTATATGACTTACTAGTAGATGTGGCATTTCAAATGACCAGTTTTAAATTTCATTATTGTACTCTATCCACTCTTCCAGATCTTTAATGAGTAAGTTGTGAAAACTATCTGTAAACAGGCCCAAGCTTTACATTTTCTCAAAGAACCCTATTTGTTTGTTATGAACTTTTTTCTTCTTCATAGCTTTTTTTTTTTTTTCCGACTTGGGTATTTTTGTTTGATAGAATTAAATTTTATGAAGGGTGTAAAGAGATCAACAGGATTGTCTTGAATGCTGTATAAATGTGACTGCTTTCAAAGAAGAATTAAATTATATTCCTAAAAGGATAGTTTGTCTTCACCCCTTTTCTTGCCCTGAGCCTAACTCTGTGTCTGCGTGTCTGTATCTATAGAGGTGGATTGTGACACAGACACACTTTAGCTGTTCTGCCCTGAGCTGTGGTTGTTACAGCCAACTCTTCCTACTTGTACACTTAACATGCCATTTTAGTACCTTTCAATTCCTGCGGTATTAGTTAATACCGCTTAATATATTCATTCAATGACTGTTGGCTGAGGCCCAGATTTGAACCGCTGTCCAGGAAAGAGTTCCTTACCTCGGTCCCAGGCCCATCAGACTGCCTGATGGCCACGTCTCAACCCCTCAGGGTTGTCTTCCTTGCCATACATGCAATCAATCTTATGCAGTGATAAAATGAAAAATCTTGGTTATGAAAAATGGCCATCAACTAGGAGAAAACTTTAGTAAAAATTGAAAGGCAGTTACATTGTGATGTGAGGATAAGGCACAGAATGCATGACCCTCAAGAAAATGTGATTTGGGAGGTAGCCAGAAGCCCTATATAAACAGTTCCATATTTATAATTTGGGGATTCACAAAGGTTGGAGGACATAACCCAGGCGTTTTTACCGTACATGGGACATGGTCTTTTAAGATAATGAATACCGATTGCCATATTTACTCACGGTTTTTACTTGCAGTGTCCAGATTTATTATGTCTTGTTTAAAATTTTCCTTGATAATGGAATGTGTTAGAGAAGTAATCTCTGCCATACTAATACAGATAGATAAGGATGCCTTTACTGTCTAAAGTAGAAAAACTCCCACAAACAAAAAAGAGCAACATGAGAATACAGATAATTTGTAGGGTTAAAAATAAAGTGCACACCAGTGGTAATAAAGGGATTTCATGTGCAACCATGCATCATCACGGACGCTATAAAATCCTTTTGTGCTCCAGGAAAAATAAGAGATAACAGAATATAGTCTTCATGGGAAAGTGGTTTGGTCAGAGCCGCAATCCTTCATTCTTTCATTAACTCAGTAAACATTTTTTGAGTCCTGCTATATGCCAGGCATTGCTGGCTGGGGAAGTGGAACTGAAAAAATAAAATCTCTAAGCCCAAGATATGTACGTCTAGAAAGAAAGACAGAAATAAAATCCCCCATGGTACTCCAAATGATAAAGTTAAGGAGATAGAAAGGAGAAGTGCCTGCCTCACCCGGGAAGTGGGAGGCTCGTGGGAGCTCGCTGTGAAGGGCATGAAGGGATCAATTGGACAACAGGAAAGAGAGCAGTGGGGAGCATTATAGGCCAGCAGAAAAGCATAGGCAAAGGTGTGGACAAGCAAAATGCAGTCAGGGAACTGCTAGCAATGATCTGACGGGGGTAAAAAGACACAGAGCAGCAGTGTGATAATAAGCTAGCCTTTGGGGCTAGGCTGAGCTGGGGTTTCAATTTTAGACATAAGCATACTAGCTAAGCGACCTGGAGCATATGACTTAACCTTCCTGAGACTCAGTTTCTTCATCTGTAAAAATGGGCATGGGCACACCTTCCTCACAGTGAAAACTGCAGACTAGAGTTCCTGTGTGTATTAAAGCACATGTGCACTACATGCACATGATGGAAGTCTGTATTACATATGCAGAGACAGAAGAGATGAGGACTTTAACAACAGTGTGTTACCCAGAGGTAGGAGGTCATCAAACTCCTCACAGAGACCACTAGGCCCAGAGTCCCATAGAACAACTAGTTCAATCAAGATTTGATGTAATCTTCCATTCATATCGACTACGTGTTTGACTTTCTAAGAAAGGCCAGGATTTGGGAGGTTAGGTTACAATTGTCTCCAAAAATTAGTTCTGCTTTTATTTCTAACTAAATAGTCATTTATTTCTATGTGCATTTATTTGTAGTATCAAAAATGATTGGAAATATGATTCTCCTGGATGCAGAGGTGCATATTTGAAACTTGAGACTGTCTATGTAAATTGTCTGTTTCATACATTCTATTTTGTATGTAATTGTGTTTTTTTAACTTCTGGTTTCTCAGTAAGGAAAGGCAGTCTGTGTGACCCAAAATTCTGATGTGCATCAAAATTGCTCTCTTGGCAAGTGTACAAAAATCCAATTAGTCTCCAAAGGACAAATTGTCTTTGGGGACTCAGCTGATCTGAAATTCGCAACCGAGTCTGGAAGAAAATAGTACTCTAGGATTTTTTGAACACAGACAACATACATTTAGGACTATGTGAAACAAGTTCTCATGTAAATTGATTCAGATGACTTTTCTAGGTTATATTTGTGAGGATTCGTTTGCTTATTTGGAGATACCAAGCATTCCCAAGAGAAAAGTGTAAGATAGTCTTGGCGGGGGGGTCTTAAAGTCAGTGAGAACTGTGATGATGAATAGTAACATTTGCTTGATTTCTTGGATTGTTACAGGGGTTTGCCAACTTGTTAATAAGATGGAGGAGGCCACTGGCAAAATTAAGCCTTTCAACCGAAATGATGAACAGTTTCTGGAAGCTTTTGTCATCTTCTGTGGCTTGGGGATCCAGAACACACAGATGTACGAAGCAGTGGAGAGAGCTATGGCCAAGCAGATGGTCACATTAGAGGTGGGCTGACACTTAACAGGACTTCTCAGTCTCTATGGCCAAACTCTCAACTTACACCTCTCCCTGTAACAGCTCTTGGTGTCTGTTATATCACTGTAGCCTTACGACAATCATGTGCTTTAGATGATCAGATCCTTCTCTCCTCATTTAAACAGCTAAGGAAACTGAGACCCAGAATATTTTAGAAACTTGTCAAGGGTCTTATGACCAAACCAAAGCTCCAGCCGTTGGTCCCTTCAGTCCTCTGCTTTTTCAGCCAAAAGCAGTCCTTGACCTTAATAATCCATTCACACAGATGTCTACTGCCACTGCACCCCATCTATCCCTTCCCCATTGCCTGAGCCTCCCCATCTCTCCTTGTGAGCAGTTGTATTCACACGTTTTAAAAAAACAGAAACAGAAATCCTAAGCACTCAGAATCAGAAATGAGGAAAAGTGAAAGTCTTTCAAATTACAGATTTGTGGATCCCAATACTGAAAATTCTGATTCAGTAAGTCTTGGGTAGAGGCTGGGAATCTGCATTATTACAGAGCACCCCCAGGTGATTGTGAATGTGAACCACTGGCTTAGGGCACTGACCTCAGGCAGACTCCCTCCCAAGCAGGACAAGCCTACTCAAGTGGGCCAACCCTTTCCAGATGTATTTCACTAACTGCCTGAAGATATTCACTTCGTGTAACATGGAAAGTTCTTACATCATAGACCAGTTTAGGGAAATAGACTTCATAAAGGGCATTACTTAGTCCTTCATACACTGGTGTGAAATATACTTCAATGTTTGCCTACTCTTAGCTAGTAGAGATCAGTGGAAATCAATGTTTGGGATATGGATCATTAACTTTTCCTCCAACCCCTAATAAACAGATACCTAACCTAAAGAGCTAGAAAGATATATGTCACGATTTACCAATAACCAAGATGATATGCCTTACTTTCTAATGTGAATATATGACACTAATAGTTTTGCTATAGTGTTACATAAGAGACCTTGGCTTAGAAACCAGTAGAAATCTGTTTCAAATACACACACACATATGTATGTGTGTGTATATATACAAATAAATATACATATATTTCAAATTACATATATGCACACATGTACATATATGTACGTGTGTTTGCATGTGTATATACAATTTTTAAGCGAATTTTTTTTTACTGTTTCCATGGCTTTGCACTGAAGAATTGAATCTAAGCCAGCTATCAATTAGAAGTTATCTCTTTTTAAAAAAACTTCCTATTTGGAAAATTTCAAACATAATGCTAAAGTAGAGAGAATAGCTTAATG
The DNA here is from genome assembly GCF_025265405.1 of Mesoplodon densirostris. NCBI lineage: Eukaryota > Metazoa > Chordata > Mammalia > Artiodactyla > Ziphiidae > Mesoplodon > Mesoplodon densirostris. Next base: position 85,388,807 of record NC_082661.1, on the reverse strand, counting down.
AACCCCCATGTGTTCATTAGCTGTCTTCAGTAATTATTGACCTATGGCTACTATTATTCCATCCATACCTTTGCTCACTTCTCTGCACTCTTCTTCCATATTAGTCCATTGATTATTTTGAAGCAAATTCCACATATCATATCATTTTGTTCAAAATCTCTGAATATTTTCCTGATTGAGATTTATTTCTATTTTTACACTATAGTTTTACTTCAGTTAAATATGAGTAATTAGGCTTTCACTTAATATATACATTTTTCAATTTCAATTCATTATAGGAAGGTATATGTACAATCACAGGTTTAACCTTGAAAAATTTTTTTTCTTCTGAGGTATCGGATAAAAGCTAGGGACATAAACCCCTCATGTTTTCTTATGACGGAATTATTTTGACCTGGAAAACATCATTATAATGAAAGTAAAATAACAACAATAATAGCTAACCTTTATCAAATGCTTGCTCTGTGTTCTCACTTGTGTTAACAAAATTAATACATACAACCCTATGAGTAAGGTGCTATTTTTATCTTCAGTGTGTGATGAAATTAATTTTTTTAACTTAGAATGTCATGTTATTCCTTTATTCACTTATCCATGTTGCATTTCACTGATTTATATTAGACTAATTCATGGTCATAGTCTTAGCCTTTCTCAGCAAACCACCTCTGTGGTGTCAGCAGCAGCTTAGCTGTGACCTGTCAATTTCACAGGAGCAGGAGACAGCAACTCCAAGGTTCCTGAGGTTTCCTAGTGATTAATGGTTCAAACACTAAGACAAATCAGGTGTATCATAGTATTATAACATTCTGAATCACAAGATAGTAGATGTATATACCATTTGGCTCTAGATTTTGAATTGCTTAAAAATTTAAAAACTAGTTCAAGGAAAACTAGTTTGGGCTGCTGAATTACTTGGCTCACCGTTTAAAGTCTGAAAATGGGATACCTTTTTATCACTGATTCTAAAACTTTGAGGGATTTTAGTAAATCTGTGTTGACTCTGTCAAAAATGAAGTTTTAAAAATGTGTTTTTAAAATATGATAGACAATTTGGGCTTCCCTGGTGGCGCAGTGGTTGAGAGTCCGCCTGCCGATGCAGGAGACACGGGTTCGTGCCCCAGTCCGGGAAGATCCCACATGCCGCAGAGCGGCTGGGCCCATGAGCCATGGCCGCTGAGCCTGCGCTCCGCAACGGGAGAGGCCACAACAGTGAGAGGCCCACGTACCACAAAAAATAAAATAAAATAAAAAATAAAATAAAATAAAATATGATAGACAATTTAAAATGCAATCACTACCTTGGTTTAAAAGAATGTCTAAAATATTATTCCATTACTTAGAAGTTATCACTTTTGAAAATAGGAATGAATGATTCTCATTTTAAGTTATAAGAAGATAGTAAACCTGCCTTACCATCTTCTTACAACTTAACTCACTAGGGCGATGGGAAGTGTACTAGATTGGGAGTTGAAAGCTGGGTTCTAGACCCTCTTGTCTTCTCACTGAGTGTGAGCTCACAGCCAAGTCATGAGGATCCCTGAGCCTAGGTGTCCTCAGCTGTTAATGGATAGATTTATAGACCAGCCCTACTCTTCTCAGTTCTTGAATCCTATGAGTGTAAAAGGATCCTTGAATCTGTGTGACATTATATCTCCGCTGTGCAGTTTTTCCTTATGAATTCTGCAGTGGTTACACGTTCCATCTGAGAGCCACTTCTAGACTACTTTCTTTCCAAATATCAACGTTAATATGTCAGTTTATGCAAAGGTCTTTTATCTTGATTCTGTACACAAGTAAAAATAACTAAAGTCAGTTATTTTTAAAAGAAAGTGACCCAAAATTTTCTGCCAAGTTTGACCTAATAGTGTGGCTTACAAATAATGTGTTTGTTATATCAACAATGTCAGAAAAAAAGTGACAGTTTTCTTTGAACATAGGGAGTATAACTTTCTGTTTCCGTAATAAGCATTTGAATCAAAGTCTGGGATTTTCTCTCTGTTGAAGAAAGCAGCAAACAAGATACGATGTTCTGAGGAGTCTAGCTGTCTCTGCAGGAAGTTTTAGCAGAATCTCAGGCTTGAAACTGTGGTCTATGTTTGGTAGTCCTCTCTTGTATAACCTGCATTCCTTCTTTCCTTGCCCTGTAGGTTCTGTCATATCATGCTTCAGCTGCAGAGGAAGAAACAAGAGAGCTCCAATCCTTAGCGGTAATCCTCCTCTTTCTTTGTAGAAATGACTAACTAGAGGCATCTAATTAATACATAAATATGCTTCTCTCAGGACAACTGCTTCTACTGGTAATGGTCCCCTAGACATTTAATTAAATGTGGTAAATACTTATATGGACATTTATAAAAATATCTAATCAAATCTACTTTCTTGCAGGGCTAGAAACTCACTGATAACACAGAGCAAAGGATAGCATCATATTGATTTTGTAATACATTATATGATTCTGATATTTTTCCAATAATTGTTATACTCTTTACATCTTTCTTAAGCCAAAATTAAATTTAGTTTTCAGTTCATGGGGAAGTGTGGACAGGCGACTGCAAGGTGGTTGGTTGGTTAGAGTAATAACAACAAAGATTTTATAGCTTGTAACTGATAATGTACTCTGTGTTATTAAGAATTGAGAGTGATTTTAATTTCTGACCATATGGCTTACAGAATGTTATTTGAAATTGGGTTCAAATGAGGTCAGTTCCTGAATTCTCACTACATTCTTAATTTAGGATACTATGAGAGAAAACCACATTGATATGTAAGTGGAATGTCACGTGTTCTAGGTCTTGATTGAGATTGCCTTGGATGAGATTCATGAAAATTCGAGCCACTTACACATTGACAACCAAGACTGACCCTCTGAGTTTAAATTTACTTGAGACAACATAAAGTCTATATGAGATGTGATGAGAGTCACGTAAGGAATGAGAAGGGTCATTGAGATCATTGAGATTCTTTTTCTTTGTCGTCATGATCATGGCTTACCAAATGTTCACCCTCCGTGCCCTTACGTACATTTTCTCACGTAAACGGGACAGCTGTGCTATGAAGCAAGGGACTTGCTCATGGTCACAGTGACAGGAAGTGGAGAGTCAGGATACAAACTCACACTGTCTTTCTCCAGAATGCATGCATATAATCACTGTCTTGTCTGTGATGGGCTGTTAGGGAGAGACAAGGCTAAAGATGTTTCAGATGTTCTGACCTTGGTAATTCAGAGAATAATCATCCCATTCATTAACAAAAGTGGAAATATTAAGAAGGAAAATAGATAGATTTGATTTAGAACATGGTAAGTTTGAGGTAAGTGAACAACCAAATAGACATGTTCAACAACCAGGAAGGGCAGGTCTAGAGTGGGAAGGGGCTGGTGGGCAGAACTACAGGCGGTGATTTGGAAGTTAAATCATGGGATCTGGGGGAGTCCCATGGTAGTGAAAGACTGGGAATGGAGCAAGTTGGGGACAGTGCAGAAAGATGTGCATGGCTGTGGGCAGAACTCTTGTGGGTATAGGTTTAGATGGAAGGTGTAGGAAAAGAAACCAGCTAAAGCAGAGAAGTGGGAGTTAAACTGGGAGGAAGGTTTAGGCTAGGCAGTGGCACAGAAGGCTGGTAGAACAGTTTTTACAAGAAAGGAGATCCCATCAGTTGTTATAGGAAGGTTGAGAAATAGGCCTGAGAAGGCTGCTGGATTCAGTGATTAGGTGATTGTTTAGAAGGCAACTTCAGGAGTGAAACTGCAAAGGGTATGAGTAAATGGTGAGAAAATTGAGGAAATGAATACAGACTACTTTTAAAAATATGGTTTGTATGAAAGAGAGAGTGAAATAGCTAAGACAGGTGTTGCTGCATCATGTGAAGTTTTTTACTTGTTTTGTTTTGTGTTTGTGAGCAGGGTTTGCTAACAAGCAGGAAAGCCAGCATGTTCTTGGACAAAGGCGTAAGGTCCAGGGTGAGTGTGAGACTAAGAAATTTAGCCAATTTCTTTCAAGAAATTGAAAGAGGTCTGGACCTTGAAGTGGCCTAGGTATTAAAGAGACATTTCTTTGGCCAAGCTGAGAGAAAAGGGATAATAATAATAATAGTAATAGTAAATAATAATAGCTACACTTAATTGAGCACTTACCTGGCATGTTTGAAGTTCTTTGTGTGTGTTAACTTAAGTGTATTAAATCCACAGCCATCCTATAGGTCAGTATTAGCATTTTGAAAATGGAATTTGAGGTTGAGAGAGTTTAGATTGTCCTACTCAGGATCTCCCAGATCGTGAGTGATGGTGCCTGGACTAAATCCAGGCAGTCCAGACCCAAAGCCCACACGTCATTGCACAGCACTGGAGAGAGTGAGCTAGGAAAGAAGGAAAGAGAATTAGAACTTAATAGATGTTCTTGATTAAATCACCAAGTAGGAAGCTGAGTCATCTGCCAAGAACAGTTGAAGGAACTTGAGATGATTTCATCTGAAAGATTAAGCTTCTCTAGGGGCTAGCCTCATTCGAATTGACTGTATTTCTTTTGTTCACAGTGATGTTTGAAGGAATGAGACGTTTTTCAATTTTTTACAAAGGTTTAGAGGTTTAAAGTATCTCTCACATCAGGCTTAATTGCCCATTTGTCTAATCCTCGTAGAGTGATAAAGTTTTGAACTAACTGCATACTGTGAGCTGGAAATGATCACATGGAGAGATACATTTTGAAGTGCTCGCAGGCTTTGTGGGATTATTAAGTTAGCTCTAAAATGAGGGCAAGGGTACACTTTGTTGTTTTAGATAAAGAAAAACTAGCAAATAGAGTCATTTCTAAAGATAATGCTTTAAAAAATCCATTAGGATATTAAACTTTGCTTTTTACTTTGAAAATAGCATAGTCTTTCAGAAAATTTTGAAAATTATTTTCTCAATTATGTTAATAATTTTAGCCAGAGAAAAACACTTTGGAAAAACTGAGAATTGCTATATTGCAGTATTGTTCAAAACCATCTGTTGTTCTGTTTGGAAAATAGATTTCTGGCAGCTGCATTGAGAAATTTAGGATAACATAGCTTGTAGGTCAAATAATTCATTTGAATTGGTTGGAATTCAGCAACTGATTTCAATTCTGTTTTCTATCATCCTAATAAAAATTCCTTTGCAGCCCCAAATACACAGGTGTCTGCATCATCCAGAAATTACCAAAATTGCTGTCTTAGTCATGTGTCTGATGGTTTATCTCAATTTAAAACCTAAAATAAATTGAAAAGCTGTCAAATGCTTCTCAATTTTTATTTTTAGAAATCAGTTCTTGAAAGAATTAAATAATGTGCTTAAGGATACTAAATATTTATGCCTATGTTCAGAAAAGTTTTCTAGCCATAAAAGTATAACAAAGTTGATAGGAAATTCAGAATCCTTTTTTTCCCTTGCTTAACTTGAGTTTTTATCCCATTTTTAATCTTATTTTCTCTTGGCTTAAAATTGGGTGTAGCAGAAATAGGGCCTCAAACAAGCATTTTGCCATATACCTTTTAATGATCCTTACAAGTTACTGAGATAAAAATAAAAGGACCCCAGCTGACCTGGTTATGATTATTAGAAAGTTGTTAGTTAAGATATCAGATTGAAATAAATGTTTATGTATTACAAGTAACTGAATATTTGATTGATTAATTGCCTTTTCTGCCTTCTCTTGCTAGACGAACAGTAAATAAATACGTTTTAGAGTTTAGTTTTTTAAAATAAACTTCTCAGTTTTGTCATGGAGTCAGTGCTGATTCAGTTTCAATCCCTACAGCTTCTGCTTTATAGCAGTTTCTTTAATCACACATAATGTATCTCAAAGCAAACTGAGACCCTGTTGTGATCCTGAAAGGTCTTCTGTATCCAAACAGAGAGAGAGGGAAAAGCTGGCCACTTAGGCAGGGTTTCCTAGGACAGAATTTATACCTCATCTTGACCTTAACCTTTCAGAGCCAGAAACCTCACGTGAACCCTCCTGATCAGGCATGTGTGTGAATGCTGCGGGTAACAGCAGTAAGGGGCAGAGCCAGATACCTGACCCAAATCTGTATTGCCTAAGGCAGTGTTAGAGTATAGAGCCACTTCCTTATGTCAAGATGATCATCACATTCCTTCACTTTGGGGAAAAATCTCTATGGATAGTCAAATTATAAATGGAAAATTTTGAACAGATAATAATAAAGAAGAGTTGACCCTATGATCTAGATAACTAGTGTCACCGAACTGTAGCAACAAGGCATCCAGTAAGGCATCTTCTTCCTTAAAAAGTGCTAGAAATACTCTGGAACAATTTGGGTCCTTTGGACTTCCCATACACTGTCAGTTGATGCATTCATTTTTATAGACGTCTATAACATGAATTGGGCTATATCTTTTCCACGTTGCAAGATTTAATAGATTCTGTTTGATTCTTCCTACTTTCATTTGACAAGCAAATCTTACAATTTTGCTTTGATTTTACTAGTGGATTACTTCCAATGGTAGTCTTAGCTCCAAAGTATGGTGGCACTGTTCTTGAGCTTCTTATATACTAATTAGATGCTAACCACATCTGAGTGTATTAGTCCCAATTGTAGTCATACATTTTCTCTGAAGTTTTACTTATAAGCATATATGTATTTTATTGGAATCTTGACATTATTATGTGCCTTCTTTACATGGTTTTGAAAAACCTTATGCTCATTATTCAAGTTTTTTTTATAGTCTGTGCCTCTTCCCTATTGAGATTTAAAGGAATCCATTTGTATAATGTTAGAAAGAAGGAAAAATAATAAAATATGTTAATATAGTTATTGAAGAAAATATACTAATCTAGTCCTGCTATGCCTTATTCACTTCTTTATTCTCTTTAAGATTTGGTTCCACATGCTGAGTTGGAATATTCACCTCTCTTTGTATTAGTAGGTTTCTTTCTCATTCATATTTGGATCCAATTCCTTCTTAGAGAAAGATATATTCTAACAGCCTTGTAAACTAATTGTGTGGGGTTTTTTCTTTGAAAACACATTTTCTGTGCATGTTAAATATGGGGAAGAAAGACATTAGCCTTCTGTAAAGTGTAATTTTATGGCTGTCAGCGTGGCTTTGTTCAAAGACCCAGACCCAAACTGCTCTGCATAAAAGAGTGCCCCAATAGGCAGGCTAGTGATGGGGACTGATAAGGAGAACTTAAAATACCTGACTGAGCATCTCTCCTTGTGGCTACCAATAAACTCATCAAATACCTACATTAACTTTATTCCTGAAAATAATTTCCTTAAAGAATGGATCCTTGAGGAAAATCTCCTTCCCTCTTAACATCTGTATTGAATAAACATCAAGGAGTAATGTAACAAAATGCCTTCATAAAACAGTGAAGCTAATTGGAAGAATTTGACATTTTATGGAAGACCAAGTTCAGTGACTGCCCTTCTTTCAGACTTAATTTAATAACTAACTTTCTGAATAAGGGCCTTTCTTAAGAGTTGACAATTAGGAGTTGTTTCTGTAATTTCTATTTTAGCTCTTGAGATCTGATACTTCAGACCTCAGGCAGGCAGAATGCCTTTGATTGCAGTGTGACCTTTTTTGTGTAAAGATTATACAGTTGAGCAAATTGTGTAGCCACATGTCTATTTTCTTCCAAGGTTACCAGAGACTTTGCCACAGGCTAAATATATAAACCTTTTTCATGAGACATCCACCAAAAATATGAAACTCAATAATTTTTAAATGACCCTTATATTTACCATACCCAAGTGTATTATTTTCCATGAACATGTGATTTGTGGGCTTCAAGGAGACTATACATTTTATAAACGTATTATTTCCTATCAAGTTTCATTTCCACGCTTGTGTAAAAGGGACCCCAGTGTGTCCCTTTTGTTGTGTAAATGGACTTATTTCATAATAAGAAATAGTTGAATAAAAGAAGGGCTGTCATTTGTCTTAAGTAAGGTACTGATAAAGCTCAGGAATGATCCTCTTTGACTTTAGAAAAATAGGTGACTTTACTAGTCAGGATTCTCCAGAGAAAAAGAACCAGAAGGAGATTTTATATGTGCGTAAATGAGAGAGAGAGATTCTGAGGAGTTGGCTCACATGCTTGTGCAGGCTGAGAGCTCCACAGTCTGCTGTCTGCAGACTGGAGACCCAGGAAGACCAGCGATGTCATTGAGTTGAGTCTAAAGGCCTGAGAGCAGGGGAGTTGATTGTTGAAATCCCAGGCCCAGCGCCTGAGAAGATAGGAGATACCCCCATTCCAGCGGGCTTGGAGGAAGCAACAAGGGGTACGTTCCTCCTCCTTCCACCTTTTGTTCTGTCGGGCCCTCAGTGGATTGGATGATGCCCTCGCACATTGGGGAGTACAGTCTCCTTTACTGAGTCCACAGATTCCAGTGCTCGTCTTATCCAGGAACACCCTCACAGACACACCCAGAAATCATGTTTCATTTGGGCACCCTGTGGCCAGTCAAGTTGAGACATAAAATTAACTATTACAAGTGACTAAAAAAGGTAGTTAAATGTGTACTTACATTCTCTGTCATTGTGTTGTTAGGGATCACTTACGCAAACTTATAAGCATCCTTGTGTTGTTGCACTTAAACGATATATTTCAATTTTTTGTGTGTCTATCTTCTCCATCAGACTGTTAGTTCTTGAGTCATAATAATAATAGCTACTATTTAGTGATTGCTTAACAGGAACCTGGTTTACATGTTTTGTTGAATAACTGAATGAATGATTCTGGAAAATTCAGACTTTTAGGAAGCCTATAATCTAGCATGAAATAGCACAATTCACGATCCTTCAGTGCATTCAACAAGATTATGCTTTCTTTTTTCTTAAAGTGATTATGAAGCTAGAAATAACTTAATAGTTGAAGAAATGAATAAAACAGCAGCTAACTGGTCACAGAGCTTTCATTTTCATGAATATAGCATGATGGTTAAGAATGTGAGTCTAGAGAGAGATGTCTAGGTTCAGATTCCAGCTCTGTGATCTCAGGCATATCTGTGACTTCCCTGAGCCTCAGTTTCTTCATTTGTAAAAGGAGAATAATGAAAGAACTTACCTCAGAGAGTTGTAGTGACCAGAGTTCCTGGTACATATGCCTCCCCCGCCTATTATGTGTCAGTTATTATTAGTAGTGGTGATAGTGGGAGGAAAAGCAGTTCTCCTAATGTAGTAGGAGCAACATTGAGGCCTTCATCTTCTCCGTCATGTTCCAAGCCTTTTTGCCCAAGCCATTCTAATTATGCACTATCAAGAAAGTTGTTGGGGGATGGAGGGAATGAAAAGTGCCCACCAAACTGAGAAGGTATCTTGAGACTGAAAAACAAGGCAGGCAGCTCCATACAATCAATGGATCAGTTCATTGTAGGGTAACTTACGGGGTAGGATCGGATGGACAACAATTTGGAAGCATTCACAGCTGCACTCCATACCACCGAGGGGCCGCTGGGACAATTTTATGGTTAATCTAGGGTATATGGGTATGTGCTTGGAAACAGGGAGTGCATTCCTAAGTCAAGATTTATGAATGGGTAGCTAGTCTCAGGGGCGCTGGGAATTCGTCAGTGAAGGTCTTCATCATTGTTTGGAGCTAACAGAGCATAGAGGCCACCTGGACCTAATGATTGTTAAAAATATCTATTAACTACAAAGCCCTTGGTGACGGAGAAATGATTTACCATATAGTACAGTCCTGGGGAGGGTCAGTGGAAGGACAGGAGGAACTGTTTGGGCCCAAGATGGTGTCAGTTATGCTAACAACTGTACAAAAGTATGCACTCATTTTCGAATTAGCCAAAAAAGAACAACAGGTAGGTGGAAAACAGGTAGGAAGGAAAAAGCACCATGTGTTCTAAAATAAATGGAAACCTTTTGTTTGTGAAGTGTAACCAATTCTCTACTTGAGGGGAGTTATCTTGAGTTGACCATTTTAAGTAACGTCCTACCCAGAGCTGCCAAAAAGTGGAAAACTTTTGATCATTGCTTTCCCATCCTGAGTTTCCAGTGTTCTTGCGAGTGAATGAATCAAAATTTAATGACACTTAAAACAAGCTGAAGCTGAGTTTTTAAGATTACAGTAGCGAAGTATTCATTGTGCAGATGAAAGAGGGAATTCAGCTATAAAAACTTTTTCAAAAGTAAAGTGAATAATTGAAGAGAAGAAGGCATAGTCTGTAATTTATCCATTGTGTCTCACTCAGCATGGTTCATTACTAATGTTTGTGTTATAGCTCTGCCAAATTAAACTAAATATTATGAAGAACTGATTAGGTGCTTGATGATCACAAAAATTTTTTCATTTATACATTCACATTTATCTCCTGTTTTATGTGGGCATTATATTAGGTGTTCCAAATATAACAATAAGTAATCAATCTCTGTCCTCTTGGAACTTAAAGAATAGTGAAGGACTATATGTATAACTTAATTATATAATACTATATAATTATCAGAAAAAAAGAGCTATGACTGTAAAGTATAGGCATCATGAAATTATATACTATAGAGACATATTCTAGAGTGAATGGTCTGGGATATGTGTAGTTATCCACATCTGCTTAAATGTCTCAGTTCCATTCTTGGTGCCCCACTTGCCCCTGATCAATGCTCTAATGTTCACATAAGAGATACGGCAAGTCTGTGATTTCATCCTACACCGTCATTCAGCAGCCTACAGGATAAGATTGTGTGTGGGTTTCGAGATCTGGCTCACTTTGGAAACTTTCATGTAAGCCAGAATCAGAAAGCTACTAGGCCATCTCCTTCCAGAATCAATCATCGCAGCATAGTTTGGGAGTGAGAAAGCTGCTGCCAGAACTGAAGTCTCCACAGCTGCATAACACCCGCTGGAACCACATTTTAGAAAAACGGGTTCCTCATGTGGTAGGCACTGTGTTAGTTTGAAATTCAGGTCTCACTCAAGTATACCTCATTGAAGAAACCAAATTTCATCTGGAACCCTAGCTGAAAGGGAGTCAGGGAAATATATTTTTGAGCTTTCTTGACTCTTCAGAAAATGAAGGCTCACTAGGAAAAGGTTGAAATAGATGTTATGTTAATGGAGTCTTGCTACAGTATCTACCACAGAGTCCAGTGAATGTTTCTCTGGTGCAGCTGAGACATAAAAAAATGGAAAAGAACTAGCTATATGAAAACTTGTGTGTGTGTGGGGGGTGTATTCTAGTCAGAGGAGGAGAAACAGTTAAAGAGGCCCAGAAGTGAAAGAGAGAGCATTAATTAACCTTGAAAACAAATGGCAAAAACATAGACACCTCTCCCCACCTTGCATAAAAAAATCAAATGATGGCAATTTCCAAAAACTCAATTTTTCATTTAGAGCATTATTGCAGTAAGTATAGAGGCTACCACGTACCCAGTCTAACCCTCCTCTGCACTCATGAGAGGCTAGGGTCCTCTGTTTAAACCAGGAGGAGTGGAATATCCCTTCTCTCACGTGTGAGGAATCAAGCATGAAAAGCATAGTATAACCGTAACAGCTAAGGAGCACCATCCATTTACTTTTTTAAATGGTGAGAGAGTCAGAGATGGAGCTTGGGCCTGTACAGGAAGGTCACTGGCAAGATTTAGATGCCACTCACAGGGTGGCCTTGGATTCCAAAGTGAGAAGGCAGTTATAGATCCTGGAGTCCTGTGGACACAGAGATAAATTAAACCTTAGAGACAACCCCCTCATTTTACAGGTGAGAAAATGGGCAGAGGTTGAACATCTTGTTCAGGGTGACAAAGTCAGTGGGGCATCGGGACTAGAACCCCTAATAGCAAACACTCCTTTACCATGTGCTTCACCTTGCTTTCAGGTTTCTCTTTTTATGATCATTATCTAATGCCAAATGCAAATGTGGTAGCTGATCTAGGATAATGCTGGCTGGTGATCAGTTTATTATATAGCTCCTCATCAGTCAGATGGTACTCAGAACAGCTGGTTTTCATTACAGATCACTGAGCAGTTGAAGTATTTTTATAGCTCTGAATACTGCTTCCTTTAACCCAATCCAGTCCTATTCCCAAGGATATGTCCAGTTCCACCCTTAGTGAATTTCACTTCCAGAGTTTTGTTTTTTTTTTAAATTTTTGCAAGAATGGTGAAAAGGGATCAAGACATTAGAAAAAAGAGTCATAAAAAAGGGACTTAAATGAAGAATTTCCTCTAAAGAGTCACGAGAGGTAACTAGTTTCTTTATTAGTTTGAGTGGCAGATATAATTAAAGAACTCAGAAGAAAAATGACTTTATACTACCAAACTGACAGGTTGAATCTTTAACCCAGGGAGCTTTGTATATTCTTTATATTCCATATTTGGTTAATTTGACACAAATTAGAACTCCCAACCCTAGAAAGGCTTAACTATATTCAGATGAAGCACTAAAATATCTAATTGCTATTGCCTGAGAATTCACAGGCACTGTGGTTTCATGTGGGGAAATAAGCAGTATTGTGCAGTATTAGGTGGTATCGTAGTTCCAGAAGTTCGAATTGGATTAGTCAACCATAATACATATACACATTTATAGCTTTACAGAATCTATAAAATATGTTATTTGTTTGTCTTCAACATCATGATGCAAAAGTTATATTATCCCCCAAAGAAAAACAAAGTCAGAAGTCTCACTTTGCAAATTCTAACAAATCAAACGGTCAGTGAAAGAAGCTATAAAAATCCAGAATTGTATATACATAACCTCTCCCAGAAATACCACATATTTTTTTCCGTGCTATTCGTAAGATGTAGACTATTTCGTTTTATAAAATGGTAAGTTAGAATGACAGGCAATATTTTTTACTTAAAATCCCCTTTATCCCAAGCCCTGTCAGGGCAGACAGAAAGTTGAATTCTCTTGTGATGGTCAGAGAAGCAGTTTACGAGAGCTTTAAATGATGTGTGACTTTCTCATGGCTTATTAGCAATCGATCCCAAGAATTCCGAACCTCTGTATCACTGACCACAAGGTTCTGAAGGAAAATGTCTGCACATCCCCCCTAGGTCAGCTTAGAAAGTTGAGTCGTGGTGTGACATGGCTGAACAAGCAGAAGAAAAGCGTCTTTGCTCTCAGGAGAGAGCGGTCGGGAGTTAGAGTGTATAATGGAGCGAGGCACAAGCCATGTTGGCCGTCTTCATCCCGTAGTGTTTAGAATATCCTTTGTGGAAGGAAAGAGAGAAAACTTCCTGCTCTAAGAATAATGATGCCCTAAGGAACAAACATCTGTTCTCTTGTGCAATGTTTAAGGGAAGCAGCTGTCATCTGCTCTGAGTTAAAAGGTGGGCCTACTCCCACCTCCACACTTCCCCGTACCCCTCAAGCTATCGGCTCCATCTCGGTGTTGGAGGCTGGTGTAAACAGCGCTACCCTTTCTCGGAGCATTTTCAGCCCTCCTTTCTTCCCCTAGTTCAGCCCACGCATTAGCCTGTCGAATTGACTGCACAGAAGGCGTATTTCCTCGTGAATTTTGGGCTTGGGCAAAGAATCTTGGTTTGGAGTATGAAGAGGGTGACATTCTTTTAAAGTTTAATCAGGTCTGGTATATGGAAGTAAAACGCGAGGGTCCCGATGAGCAGAGAATGTGCGCGCGCCCTCAGGCTGGTAGGGAAAGTTCTAGATTGCTCCGTAAGGTTTTAGTAGTATTGACCTTTTTACTTCACAAAAGATGGAGGGAAGGCAGAGAAGTGATATACCAGATTCTCAGAAGAAACTTAAGGGGTTTGGAGGGAATCAAGGAAAAAACATTGGAAAGAACCTGGTTTTCTTCCCTCTGCCCCACACCAAGTTAAAGCCTCTTTTCATCACGTAAATCTCAGACACATCTGGCTCAGGCAGTTACAGTTCTGGCAGAGTGAATAGTCAAGGGGATGGAGGAGTGGGGTTCTTACAAGTTCTCATGCTGGCAGGGGCGCAGCAGGAAATCTAGGAGAGAAGCCTGACAGCTTTGCTCAGTATGAGGGAGCCGGGGGGCCTCGGCTGTGGCCAGCATTGCTTCATGGGAATTGGGGCTCAACGTGGCCGGATTTTCCAGGAGACGCCAGAAATCCTGTTTTATTGTTAAAACTCTCCCAATTTTTAAATAGTATAACAAATTCGGTGGTTTTTAAAAAATATTCAGTACCAAACCAAACAAATTGGAATGCATTTGCCAGGTCTGCTAGTTTTCCAACTCAAGTTAATGGGCTCTACCCTCCTAAGAAGTTTTGGGACCTTAAAACCAGAACTTATAACTCAAATTAAGTGAAGGGAATAAGATTTTTTCCCCTTCCATTCATTTAATAAATATTCGTATTAACATATCAAAACTATCCATCAGTAGACACAATGGATACAAAGATGTATAAGGTACAGCCCCACCTGTCAGTCGCAGTGTACTTAGGAGACAGATTAACAAAAATTACATTATAGTGAACTTCGTGTAATTAAACAGGTATTCCCAAGGTGGGCTTAGCTCTGAAGGGCATTTAACTCTTCTTTGGATGGGAACTGTGTCTTAAGTCCTTTAGTTAAAGAAAGTAGGAGAAGCAGGAGGTAAAAGGAACGTTGATTTAAAAAAAAAAAAAAAAAGCAAGGTGTATTTGAAGAAATTGCAAGTGTTTTACTACAATTAAATGACTAATAAATCAAAACTGAGGATGTTAATTAAAAAACAGATCCCCCTCCAAAAAACCAGTTTCTTAACCCATCCCAGACCTACTGAATCAGAATCACTAATTCTATTTTTTTTTTTTTTTTTTTTTTTTTTGCGGTATGTGGGCCTCTCACTGTTGTGGCCTCTCCTGTTGCGGAGCACAGGCTCCGGACACGCAGGCTCAGCGGCCATGGCCCACGGGCCCAGCCGCTCCGCGGCATGTGGGATCTTCGCGGACCGGGGCACGAACCCATGTCCCCTGCATCAGCAGGCGGACTCTCTCAACCACTACGCCACCAGGGAAGCCCACTAATTCTACTTTTAATAGGCACCCTAGGTGATTCTTGTGGTCAGGCTTGGGTAAAGTAGGTTCTGTTGGTCTCTAGATTAGAGATTGTGTCAAATCTGAGAGCAGCATAGTCTGTCTGCATTGGAAGCCAGGCTCCAGTCCTTTCCTGGCTGTGCTACCGTGGGTAAGGAAGTGTTCATCCATGCTCACGTTTCTGTACTTGAAAAATGGAGCTAGAGTATCGATTTCATAAGGTTGTCTTGAGAATTAAATGTAAAATGCTTAGAACATTATCATTATCCTGCTCACCACTTATCCTCTGGGACGGGGCTAATAATTACTCAATAAGTATCTGTTGAACACTGAGGAGGTATAAAAGGGCAGGATCACTGGAGTCCTTAGTTCTGCCTACTGTTCTAGGTACAGTTACCCTCTCTCCTCCACCTGGCCTACCTGGAACCCTATTAGTTACCCACATGTGTGCTCAGTTTAAAAAAAAAGAAAAGAAAAAGGAGTAACTTTACATTAAAAGATTTCGAGTATATGACATTAAAAGGAAAAAAAATAAACACAGTGTGCTCTTTCCCCATAGCAAAGCAAGAAAACTCTGTGAATCACTGCTGCTTTAACAGCTTTATTTCACTTTCTTCTTCTCCCCTTACCTAAGGCTGCCATGGTACCATCTGCCCAGACCCTTAAAATCACCGACTTCAGCTTCAGTGACTTTGAGCTATCTGACCTGGAAACGGCACTGTGCACAATCCGGATGTTCACTGACCTCAACCTTGTGCAGAACTTCCAGATGAAACATGAGGTAGGAATGCAGTGATGTCCCCTGGAAAGTGTGTATGTGTGTGTGTGTGTGTGTGTGTAAGAGAGAGAATTAGTTTTGGACGCTAGTATGGAATAAGGATTTTTAAGTTTCAGAGATTCATATACTGTCACCTAATGCATACCCAGGGTGTTTAAAGAAAAGTTATCAACCATTAAAAAGACATGTATTGGGTTCCCACATGTATCAAGCACCAGGTTGAAGAATAGGGGAGAATATTCCCAACAGTGAGAGCAGGATGTGCAAAGGCAGGATGACAGAAAGAGGAGGTTGGAGGCATGGAGCACTGGTTGAGGGGGTGAGAGTGGTGAGAAAAGCAACCAAGAAGCAGATTCTGTAGAACCTTGTACACTATTCAGAGGAATTTGGATTTTATCCTGAAAACAATGGTGAGTCACTGAGGAATTTTAAGCAGGGAAGTAACATGATCTGATTGCAGAGGTTACGATAACACAGTAGAAAGAAGGACCAAAACAGAGTGAACTCCTTTGGAAATGAGGGAGTGAAGAGGTTGATGTGAAGCCAAGATCTTGGTTCAAACAGGGTCACCCATATGGAGTGAAGATGAAAACTGATTTTAACCCCCGTCGATTACCTTATTTGCCTCTCAGAAAATAGCAAGACTGAAATCAATACCTTCTAATACCAGTTGGGAGATATCAGGGAATTCTATTCTGTTTCATAATGGCTACGTGTATCTCATCAAAGAATAAGGAAGAATAGAAAGGCCGATATGAAAAAAAATTCAGTAATTTGCCTTTAAAACTACTTTTTTCTGGTCAGTTGAATGTCTATTCTTCTTGTACAGATTTCCTATCTGGAAATGTAAATACCTTGAAGGCCTCCACTATCCAACAATCCATTCATTCATAATATGAAAATTTATTAACAGTAAAACAGTGTATCCTGTACTGTGCTAGGTACACATTTCAGTGATGAGTCGTCCCTGCTCTCAAAGCCTCACTGAGGCATGAAAACTGAGAGCTAATATAGCTAAGGTTAATACAGTGTCATTTCTGGTATTACTGGGGGCCCGAATCTAGTTCTTTCTGTAATTTAACGGAAGTTTATATTACTCTTGGGTGAAAACAAAGACCAACTGTCTGTAGACTCTTCTCTAGTAATACTTCACTCCTGTAAGAGCGTGTTGATTAAGAGATATCATATCATTTAATTATTTTAAGAAGCTCTCAAGAAAGGTTCTTTGGTTATTATTGTCCCTGTTTTACAAATGAAGAAATTGACATAACATGGTGGAGTAGAAAGTTCATGGATTTTGAGTCATAGCTCAACTAGTGATTACCTCTAATTTTGGGGGGCAGTTAATCTCTCACATTCTCAGTTTTGTAATCTGTTAATTGGGAATAGTGGTATGACCTCCCCTATGGGAGTCCTGTGAGAATTACACATGCATCTGTGAGATTGTCTATTTGCATGCATGTGTATGTGTGCACACTTGTATATTTCGATTAATACACAGGTGTAGAGTACATGTCAGTTATCCCTTCCTTAGACCAAATTTGACCATGGTTATATTTCCCTATCAGATTTCTCTGTTATAGGTTATAGGGCTCATTTTAAAAAGCCTTTTCTATTAATGGAATGAAGATCTCATTTAGAGCCAGAAGTTCTAAATGCAGATCTCAGTTATGCTTCTTGCTAGTCATGGGACTTAAAAACCTAGATAGCGACTCAAATCCCTTTCCATTCCTGAGATCGCCCATACTTTACACTAGTGCTGATTCTGTTGAAAGGGCCTGGACAGAACAGGAATACGATCCTTGTACCTATTTATGAAATTCTTATATAAGCTGATTTATTTCTTATTTCTTAAAAACATAAGCTTTTAGATAGCATTTGAGTGTTGGGTATGAAGATAGTCACTGAGAATTTCTTTTACAGTCTTTATTTTTACCTTTCCTTGAATGTTTATCCATTAGGCAGATATTTCTCCTCAATGTCTCATTCATCTACTCTCCTTTTCTGTTTGAATAACTACTATTCTAATTCCGGCCAACATCAACATGAACATTGCTATTATTCTGGTTGGCCTTCCTGCCTTAGTGACTCTTCTGTTTTGTTTATTTCAGATATTATTGTCACTGTACATTTCAGATATAATTTTAGGATGATAAAATTAAAATGTTACTGCTAGAGAGGATGTTAAGCATCATGAAGTGCCCCGACAAAGAATATTTCCTACTGAAAGTTATGTTAGATCTTCCTGTCTCTGCTTGGCTTCCAAATCTTGAGTTACTCTCCTGTAATTCTTGCTGATCTCTGAAGCAGATTCTTCAACTCTACTCCAACAAATCTGCGTGTGCTGTACTTGTTTTCCTTGACCTTCTGTCTTTTACATGTCACTCCTCCCCTGAATGGACAGGATGGCTCCACTTCCAAGTCTGCTCCAAGTATGTTGTGCCATAACATACTTTTCCTCAGAGCCTGACTTCAAAATCTCTATTTCTGGGAGAACCCTAGGATTGACTTCATGCCACTTGGAATGCTATTGACAGTTTATAAACTTGTGCTCCCATTTTTATGTGAACTTATTTCCTTTATATGTGCACTTTTGTTACTTTCACTCACTACTGATTGAAATTCTTGAAGGCAGGAGCTGAGCTATGTTTTTTCTTTCTTCGCTTTCTCCCATAGCATCTTAAGGATGCCGTGCAGGACTTAGGGAGCCTTTGTAATGTTGGAGACTGATTCAGTGTATTGAGCATGCTCCCTAGGGTCTTCCAAACTGCACATAATTATTCAGTAGTCCTGTACAAAAGATTGTACTACAGTTTGAACACACCAGGCATATCCACCAAGCATTAAGCAGATCTGACCATAGTTTTCCTAAATGCTGTTAAGAACATTTGATAACAGAATCCAAAACTGTACTTGAATCTAGTTATTAAGTAGATACAGTGGGGTATCCATTGGGTTACCTAGTTCAGTAGGCCCGTTTCCATAGAAGCAGTATAGGGAGTTCCCTGGCGGTCCAGTGGTTAGGACTCAGCGCTTTCACTGCCATGGCCCGGGTTTTATCCCTGTTCGGGGAACTAAGATCCCACAAGCCACACAGCGTGGCCAGATAAAAAAAAAGAAGAAGCAGAATAGAGTAGTCCATCAGGAATTAGGTTTCATAGAGTCATTTTGGTCATTATTTCACATTATATGCATAAGTGCCTACTTAATTATATCTACAGATTTATGATTAGTAAAGAGAGATGTCCATAGGTTAAATTTTTGGGTTTTCCTGCTTATTTTCCTTGACTCTTTAATTAATCACCAGTAATTTTCTATGACACTTCACTTTCTAAGCATATCAAAGAAAGTTAATTGCTCTTACTTAAAATGCTCCTAGTAAGATGAATCTATCATCTTCGGGGTCGACTTTGTTGAGAAATGGTCATGCTGCAGTGTACTTCAGGTTAGCACATCAACCTTAGGCATACGGAAATCCTCTGGGAAATATGGTTACTCAGGGGTGCAAGAGCTAGGGGACATTTGGGTTCTTTTTATCAGAATTCCCTGTGAACTGCGTCATAGAACAGGAACAAAGAGACCTGAAAAGAAAAGGGAGGATATGAAAGCATTGATTTTTCTGCCAAATCCTCTATAAACAATTTCTACCAACAAAGAAGAAACCTTGTTTTTGGCCTACTTTTACAGCCAATCAAACTGTGTTGAATATTGTTAAAGCAACATTCGTTTCCCTGGTACTTTTTCTATTCCCCAGGGCAATGCCCTTTGTGTTTGAAATATCTCCAGTGATACACGTAGGGAGAAGCACATATTTATTTTTAGAGATCCCCAAAAGTATAGTAAATCATTCAGTATTGAAGAGAGGCAGACTCTGATGCTAACACAAACACAAAATTATCAAGCTTACAGCCCATGAGTCCCTGGGGATTTTACTGAATACACCACTTAGGAGTTGAATTAAACCCAGCTTGTGAGATTTTTCTGAAATCTATCCTTTTTTTCCCCATCTTTTAAAATATGTGTATAACACACACACACACACACCAGGGCTTTATGTTGCATATATTACTTTTTGTTAATTACTTCTTGGTAACCAAGCAGTAACTCTGCCTGAATATTTAAGCATAGTTTAAAAGGGACAAAGATTGGGACTTGGAGCTCCAGTTTGTCCTTGGACATGTGCTGTGTGCCTTGCCCCCAAGCCATCACCAGAGCCTCGCACAATTACCTTTGCAGACATACAGAATGGGAGCATGAGAAGACCTGGAGACTGGCTGCTTGCATGGCTCCCTGAGAGTGAATTCATGCACGTGTGACTGCCTACTTGGACTCTCCTAATTGATGACACATGGACATAATATCTTTTAGAAAGCTAGTCT
Organism: Mesoplodon densirostris; assembly: GCF_025265405.1. NCBI lineage: Eukaryota > Metazoa > Chordata > Mammalia > Artiodactyla > Ziphiidae > Mesoplodon > Mesoplodon densirostris. Next base: position 85,368,705 of record NC_082661.1, on the reverse strand, counting down.
GTGCCCTACCCATGACAAAAGTACCTTTCTTTGAGCTGCCTTGCATTTCACATCTAATTTAGTTAGCATGGTGGTTTGCATGGTAGGCTCTGAAGTCAAACTGCTGAGGTTTGACTTTTGGGCCCACCCTTTACAAGCACTGTGACCTTGGGCAAGTCTCTGAATGTCACTTTCCTCATCTGTACAATAATCAAAATGGTAATGCCTCCCTCAGAGTCCCGGGAGTTAGATGTAAATGCTTTGTACAGTGCGTGAAGATTAATAAATGTGTGATAAACGTCAGCAGTTATTTTTACTACTTACGCTTTATTTCCTAAAGGTTCTTTGCAGGTGGATTTTAAGTGTTAAGAAGAACTATCGGAAGAATGTCGCCTATCATAATTGGAGACATGCCTTTAATACAGCTCAGTGCATGTTTGCCGCACTAAAAGCAGGCAAAATTCAGGTACTTCTTAGAGCCATTTATATATTTAAGACATTCTGTTGCTTTGCTGCAAGAATACGGCATATTCTTTCAAGTGTTTTTTAATGTGCACTAATGACGATTGAGAATAATATTTAATGCCACTTACAAAATAAATTACATTTTGTTAATTAGGGAACACTGGTATGGCAAAATAATTTCTAATTTTCTTTCATATATAATATATATGGCCTATTTTTAAAAATCTTTAAAATAGCTTCATGTTAAACTTTTAATAGCCTTTGGGCAAATAAATGCTTCCTTCAGAAGAAAACTCTACAATATAAGAAAAGTATCAAATTTCTCATGTTCACATTCAACCTGCTCCATAGTAGAATTCCTCAAAAACCACTCAGATCCTGAACTTGGCTCCATAGATGAGTCCAGGGTTCTCTGTCACATTTTCTCTGGAGCACTCTGTTAATCTTATAAGTACTATTTCATGGAAAAGGTTTCGGTTTCATATACATTGACCAGAGACTGTTTACAGGAAGATCAATGCAGAAAACGTTCAAGTAATTCGTTCTTTTCCGGGCCAAATTTTTCATATCTCTGTCCTTAGATTCTAACTTCAGTGGGAATCGACAAGTTATTCTATGTCAGTGATTCCGGGCATACATCATAAAACTGTTTTTAATTCAGAGCTTCCATGCTCTTTTTTATTTAATAAATTCTAAAAATGTTATTCGCTGTCTCTACTTTCATAGAGTACACATTTCAGCTGGCTAGAGCTAAAAAAAGTGATTGTTGTCCAAGAAGCCATATCAGATACCATAGTAGTACTTTCCTGCCGTAGCAAACATTTATAAGAAATAGGGTGGGGCTTCCCTGGTGGCGCAGTGGTTGAGAATCCGCCTGCCAATGCAGGGGACACGGGTTCGAGCCCAGGTCTGGGAAGATCCCACATGCCGCGGAGCATCTAGGCCCATGAGCCACAACTACTGAGCCTGCACGTCTGGAGCTTGTGCTCCACAACAAGAGAGGCCACGACAGTGAGAGGCCCGCGCACCGCAATGAAGTGTGGCCCCCACTTGCCTCAAGTAGAGAAAGCCCTCGCACAGAAACGAAGACCCAACACAGCCAAAAATAAATAAATAAATAAATTTATTTATATAAAAAAAAGAAAGAAATAGGGTGAACCTATTTTGTGGTATGGGATGGTCATAAGGACTATACCACTGAAGTCTGTCCTTGATTTTTATGAAGAATAACAAAATGGTGATTTTTGTGTATGTTGTAGACATACTATACAGAATGTTGAGAGTTGCAGCAGAATACAGCTGATAATAGTTTTACCTTGTGTTTTCTTTCTAATGAAGGAGAACAGTCATGCAGATAATACAAATGGCAGGTATTAAAAAATAACCTCTATTTGGCTTTGGAATATATTGCACAACTTTTCAAAGCCAAATTTTCATTCCTAATCCTCTTTTTTTTCCCTATTGTTTGCTAATATTCACATTGTCTATGTTTCTAATAGGAGAGAGTGAAGGATATAACAACTGACAACAGAGAGCGAAGGCAGCAGAATCTGCAGGGAACTGAAAATCACAGAGAAAACAATTATTTAAAGTTTATTTGGTGTAAAATAGATAGCTAGTGGGAAGCAGCCACATAGCACAGGGAGATCAGCTCGGTGCTTTGTGACCACCTAGAGGGGTGGATAGGGAGGGTGGGAGGGAGACACAAAGAGGGAGGAGATATGGGAATATATGTATACGTATAGCTGATTCACTTTGTTATAAAGCAGAAACTAACACACCATTGTAAAGCAATTATACTCCAGTAAAGATGTTAAAAAAAAAGTTTATTTGGATTATTCCACATATATATATATATATATATATATAGATTTTTAAGTATTAAAAATATTGAGGGCTTCCCTGGTGGCGCAGTGGTTGAGAATCTGCCTGCTAATGCAGGGGACACGGGTTCGAGCCCTGGTCTGGGAGGATCCCACATGCCGCGGAGCAACTAGGCCCGTGAGCCACAACTGCTGAGCCTGCACGTCTGGAGCCTGTGCTCCGCAACAGGAGAGGCCGTGATAGTGAGAGGCCCACACACCACAATGAAGAGTGGACCCCGCTTGCCACAACTAGAGAAAGCCCTCGCACAGAAAACAAAGACCCAACACAGCAAAAATAAATTAATTAATTAATAAACTCCTACCCCCAACATCTTCTTTAAAAAAAAAAATATTGACTATATAGGTGGACAGGTTATTGATTATTTGAGGCATTTGAACTTTTTCTGTTGATAATGATAATCCCATTCTGAAAACAAAGTACAACTGATTGCCTGCAGAGTAGGATTCTAGCGTGAGTCCTATGTGACTAGAAAGCACATATGTAAAGCACTAAGGAGAAAACCAGGTGATCGGTGGGAAGAGGTGGTAAAATGCACTTTACCAAATTGTTCTTTCTCTTTCTTTCTTCTACTCTTCGGTCGTGCAGAACAGGCTGACTGACCTGGAGATACTCGCACTGCTGATTGCTGCCTTAAGCCACGATTTGGATCACCGCGGTGTGAATAACTCTTACATACAGCGGTAAGGCATTCACCCCAGCAACAGAAGAGATTGTTTCTTTTAAATTGTAGTTTTAAAAGTAAAAGCCACAGCATAATTTGATGGTACAAAATTTCAGTTGGTCAAGGTCCCACAGCATACTCTGGTTTTATTTAAGGGAAATGGAAAACATAATGCAAGTCCAATATTGTGTTAGTAATATCTCTGGCCTGAAGTTCAAAAACTGTTTATGTTGAGAATCTTATTTCATTAGATAATTACCAAGCGTTTTGCTTTTGTTTATATACACCCAGCTTAGGAGCTTCATTGGAAAACTGTTAAGAGTAGATCAGAAAAGGTAGAATTTCACCCTGGGATAAAAGATAATATTTGAAAAGTGCTTAGCTCTATCCTAAGTACTTAGTAAGTGCTGCCTAAAAAGAGACTTTTGGTCTTAGTGAAGGCAGTGGAACACAGTGTTGGAGACTTTGGGCTCTGGGGTCAGACTTGGATTCAAATCCTACCTCTGCCACAGAGTTCCTTTGTGACCGTGGGCAGGACACTCATCTCTCTACACCTCCATTTCCTGGCTTGTGAAATCGAGGTAACAGCATTCCTACCTCATAGGGTTCATACAAGTTTTAAGACATAACACACATCACTACCAGGTAGAATGCCTGGTACATATCTAAGTGTTAAATAAATCTTAGGAGCAGATGCTAGTGATAGTCCTGTCATCATCAGAAGCCTGCATTTTGGCTGATTTGGTGAGTAAGATACTAACTCTTCAGACAAGCTTTTCAGGCTCCCTTCTGGACCACGCTTAAGTAACATTTGCAATGACAAATGAGATAATAAAGGTGATATCACTTTTCATCTGATTTTTGAGCCACTGTGACATTTTTATTTTCTTGAAGCAAGTTAGTTGAAAGGCATACATTTTAATGGTGAAATCTCTTACTACAGAGCATTTTCAAGGTATGCAAGTGATTCAACTAATGCATAGATCTCTCTAGGAAATTCCACATGTCTGATATCTTGAGGGAATTTCAGAAAGCTCTCTAATCACATTACCTTTATCTAAATACAGTAAATGGAAAACTTCATGTAAAAAGAATTGTAGCGATGTAGCAACCGTGTCCTCTGCTGACCTTTGATGGGGAAAGATAGCAAGCTCTTGCCTGACTATCAGAGGCTTGCTGTCTCCTCTTTAAAGTCTAATGTTTTGGAGAACTGACTGGGTGACATGTCCTTTGTACCCTGTGCTTTGTCATGTGATTGTGGTCCTGAGCCTCACATCAACACAGGAGTAATTATGGAAGGAAACAACAGACGTGAAAAGATTTACAGTGCAGAGTCAAGCACAGCCTAAGGATAAGAGCCAGCGGTGCTGCCTTCTCTTCCTACCTCAGCACTGAACATCATATCATTAGGATATGGATTATTAGTGTACGGATTGCCATACTGCCCTGCTTTGGAGTGAAAAAAACCACTAAGCTATTTTTTCCTTCGTTTATTTAAAAATAATTACCCGGAAAAACATCTGGAGAAACGTCATCCTCTCTTTGAAAAAAAAAAAAGTCCTGGGAAAAAGTCAGACTGCACAATCTTGCTTTCACATACACCGCAGAGCAGACTTACACTAAGTAATAATAACTTTTAAAAAAATTAAAGGAGTTTCAGAGATATTTATTTCTTCCTACATCCTTGTGGTTTGAGTAAAGGAAACCAAGAACTTCCCAGGGATGTTTCTTTTTTTGCTTTCCTTAGTGGTAAACGAGTGATACCTCCAGTAGGATTTTCTTAACCAGGGAACTCTTTGGAGACTAAGAGTATTAGAAACATTTCCATATAAAGAACTAACTTCTAAAAAGGTGTACTGTGTCCAGACCTCATCAGATATTCAAACACTCTGTAAAGAAAACCAAAACAGTAAGACACAAAAAGTAATATATCAAAAAGACAAAAAGCCCTCATATGGTAGCAAAGTTAGAAACTGGACTGTGTCATTTGTTCTTGTTGAACATCTTTTCAGAAAATTAAATTGAAGTAAGATATTCTTTGTTTAGGAAACTGTGTTTTGATTCATTATCTAATTCTTTGATTCCTTCTTGGCTTAGGAAGATTGCCATTATGAAGAGCGCTTCAAGTCCGCCAGTGAAATATTTGGGAGAAGAGTTCATTGCTTGTGCTTTCTTCTCCCACATGGGTGGATGAAAGGAAGAGTGATTCCAGATAGTTATTGAATTATTCTTTTAAAAATAGGCAGTCATAGGAACAAAATGGCTGAAGCGCAGACATCTGCTTATGTAGAGAAATTTCCCGACGTTAGGCCTGCAGTCAATATAAGAGGACTCTTGTAGATGCAGTTATTTGGTTAGATTCAGGATTGGTGTTTTATAAATGTAGTGAAATTATCCTACATTTTAGGCAAAGAGATAATGTGCAGTTCCTGGGGCCTGGTACTTTGCTAGGCAGAAAGAGAGCTATAAAAGTATAAGATTCGGCTTCTGTTATCAAGGAATTTTCGTAGTTTCATGAAAATGGTGATTAATGCCAGAAAGTATCTAGTAAGTCCTGTGTTGTTTGGTAACGTGGGCTGTACGTGGTCAGTAGAGAAGGAGACTGATGATGATCAACGTAGCCCATCCTTATTGTTAATGGAGGAAGGGAGACTGCAACCGGGTCTTTGATGTGTGTAGGATTTGGAGAGGGGAGAGCATGAAGGTACTCCAGGGACACCATGAAGTGGGCCTATTCATGGAACAGACGTGATGGCTAGTCTGACTGGTCTTGGGCTCACTGACTAGGGATGGAAAGTAAGAGGATGAACAAGTGGAAGTTAGAAGACCCTTCCAAGGGAGAGCTGGAAAACCAAGCCGTGCATTTTATATTCGGTGTAGTGGAAAGACAAGGAGCCATTGCTGCAATGGGTAATGAAGACATTGTTTAGGAAGAAAAGTCTGTAAGTTAAGGTACAAGGTCAATGGGTAATAATTAGAACCACAGAGTTAAGCCAGAAAGCTGTTAGGTAGGGGAAGCCAGGTGTGTGTGAACATCACATATTAGCTAGAGAAAGGAAGAGACTGAAGGAGAAAATTGTTTAAATATTGAACAGCTAGTTATATGCAGGAAGGAAGGGGGAAAATCATGACTCCGGGTCCAAGAAGTTAACAATGATGGTGTCACTGATAACCATGAAGAACTGAGAAGTGTGTATGCATGTGTGTGTCCTTTGGGCAGGAGGATGGACGGGAAAGGAGTTTTGGCAAATGAGGAGAAAGTAACACATAGTATGGTGGTTAGAAGAGGTACAATGACCAAATGAATGTTTTTTTCAAGATTAGAGATTCAGCAAAATCAATAAAAAATTTCCTGGTAACGACAATCAGATCATGTATAGTTGTCTTGGAAGAACTTGCCCTGTACCATGGTCCTCTCTGCTCTGTGACAGAGGAATGGGAGTGAGCTAAGGTCATGAATAGGCACGGTGGTAACAGGGTCAGCAGGCTCCTAGAGGCTTAATTAAAAGAGCAGTAAAGACAGCACAGGAATCACAGTCTGTGAAGTTCACACTGAGGAGAGTCTGTTTTAGCAGTGAGATCATCCTTGGTGAGGTCGGAGGGCTTGAGAGACTAGAGATCTGAATATGAATAAAGTGCAAGTTCAGCTAGTCGCTAGTAATAATAGTAATAATAATAGAAGCTAACACTTAATATAGCTCTTATCCCATGGCATTTGGAACTCCTTCTAGCACTTATGTACATGAGCTCATTTGGTCCTTAGACGACCACGCAGGAGCTGTGATGGTTATGGTGCAAATTCGAACCCTGACTCCTCTCACCTGGTGACCTTGGGCAAGTCATTTAAACTCCCTCTCTATGTTTCCTTCTCTGTATAGTAGAATAATGACAGTGCCTGTCTCACAGGGTTCCTTATAAGGATTAAGGAGTATAAGTAGATGTAAAGTGCTTGGAACAGTACCTGGCACAGACTACATGCTCAACACGTTTTAGCTATTTTCACAGGGGGATACTGTTAAGGACAGATAGGAGTTCAAGATCTTGCTTTTTTTTCCCCAGGGAGGGACAGGGAGTAGCAGCTAGGAGCTGTGGAACAAAGAAGGGATTGTCTATTGTTGATGTGAAAAAAGGACAATCAGCAGAGTCAAGGAGGGCCAAGAACTGGGATCACAAGGTCAAATGAATCATCAACTTGAATATCTGTGATCACAGAGAATAGGAACATAAAATAACCCCTGACTCATAGAAGGCAATAGTGATGATGTGGATAGAAATTGTGAAGTTAAGAATTAAATGGGTTGGGACTTCCCTGGTGGCGCAGTGGTCGGGAATCAGCCTGCCAATGCAGGGGACACGGGTTCGATCCCTGGTTCAGGAAGATCCCATGTGCCGTGGAGCAACTAAGCCGCAACTACTGAGCCCACATGCTGCAACTACTGAAGTCCATGCACCTAGAGCCCGTGCTCTGCAACGAGAAGCCACTGCAATGAGAAGCAACAAAGGGTAGCCCCCTGCTCACTGCAACTAGAGAAAAGCCCGTGTGCAGCAACAGAGACCCAATGCAGCCAAATAATAATAATAAAAAAAATTTTTAATGCCAAATTTGAAAATAAATAAATACATTACCAAAAAAAAAAAAAATTAAATGGGTTGACATGGGTCACAAAGAGTAGCTAAGAGATTTGAGCCCAGAGCAATATACATGGATGAGAAGCCAGATTAAGGACAGTTGTTAGAATCAGTGAAAAGGAGTACTGTGCTGGGGTGGCTGTGTTTTTCTCACAGAACTTTCATTTGCTATTGATTTCTAAGGCTCTGTACTTCTGAGACATTGGTTTGATTTCTGCATTGGCATCCTATGCCACTCTCAGAGATGGACCAACAACTGCAGGACAAGAGGAGATGCAGGGAGGGCGTGCTAGCCCATGACTGCTCACTGACGTGTGGGAATAACCCAGCAGCAGGAGTGGTTTAATGGGTCCTTGTGACACACCCTCAAATAGAGAGGCAACGAAGCCTTGTGTTCGAAAGAGTAAAAAGTAGCAGGATATAGAATGCATTGGTTTCCATGAATATCTTTGTAAATGGGAAATTTGGGGAATTTGTCACCCTTTCATTGATTCATAAATCCATAGTTTTAGAATGTAAGTAAAGGCAAACACATAATTTGCATTCACCTATCTCACAAGCCAAGAATTTTCTCTAATGTGAAACCGTCCTTTCTGCACTGTCTAAAAATGTAATGTGTGTTCGAAGTTTTAAACATGTCTGTGTTATATCCACCTAATCGCATTTCTAGTCCAGCTTCTAACTGGGTTGGTGAGTGGATACTGTGTGCAGTGCTGTGGGTCACAAGCCAGTGGATGCAGTGAAAAGGATGCATGTGAATCCCGGCTCTGCCTTTTCTGTTGACCTTGAACAAGTTAGATAATCTCTCTGAACCTTTGGTCATCTAAAAAACAAATGCTAAAATGCCAGTTTTAGAGGTCTCAGCCTGGGTCACCCAGGAGGCACAGCCTGAGACAAAAGCTGGCGTGCATGTAGCTTATTAGCGCCTGCAATCCCAGGGAGCAGGAATGCAGGCCTGAGAGTGGGAAACAGAGAAGAAAGGGAAAGCCAGGAGAAGGACGAGGTATCCAGCTGTCCACCCATGCAGGCAGCTGGTGCTCAGTCCCACCAGGCGCTTTTGAGAAGTCTTACGACATGAAACCCAGAACCGTTCGCAAAAGGACAGAGACTGCAGGGGGAGGGGCAGCTCCACAGACTGCCATACCCCACTGGTCACAGGGGACCTCCAGAGGCCTTAACTCCACACGCTCCAGGCTGAGCGAGTGTGAGTGCAGAGAGCCCTCCTGTGGGCAGAAGTGAGAGGTATTCTCGGCAGGCCAGGGCAGGCGCCTTCTGACGGGCTCCTCGTGCAGTTTGTTAGAGCAGGCGTGAAGCTGGACACTACATCAGTGGCTGCAGGAAGAGGTGGGACCGAAGATTCTGATGTGGGGAGCTGAAGCGTCCTACAGAGGACTGTTGTAAAAATTAAATGTAAACTACTTAGCACAGTGCTGGACATGGTATAGGCTCTCAGTAAATAGTAATTGGTAGATTCGTTTTCCCTAATGATAACAAACTCAAAAGGAATACAGTCTAACAGGTAACAGACTTATAAACACCTAGCAGAATAAAACTGATACTAAGCTAATACTGGATGTGCTTGGATTCCTCATATAAATGAAAATAACAGATACTCTAGAAGCTTTTCCTTTTCTAAGTGAAGGGAATGAGGAAGGCAGTAGCTGTACTGAAGTTGACTTGAGCTTATCCAGTCTGAGTGATGAGAAAATGCTATTGCCAAAATAGAGACTATAGAATACAGGCAGGATTTGGAGGGAGATCATCGGTTCTGTTTATGCTAGGCCCTCTTTTATCCCGGGCCGTCTCCCTGGAGCACCTCATCTACTCCTGTGGCTTGGATTTCCAAGCATGTTGATGGGATCCACATCTCTCTCTCCAGCCCAGACCCGAGTTCAGACCGTTATACCCATTTGGTTGTACCTCAGGCACCTTAAAATTAATAGATCCAACACTCAACTAGTCCATCTTCCCCTCCTTCATCCCCCATCTCTAATCATCTTCTCCCTTTTTTCCTATGTCAGAAATGACAAAGCAGAGGCTTAGCCTCCATACTTTCCCCCTTCATCTCCCACATCCCCACTAGCTCCCAACATCAGGGTTCATTGCCAACTCCTAACTAATCTACTTCTTAAGCAGCTCTTTTTATTTGGGATTCTACCACTCTAACCCAGGCTGTCTCTTACCTGGGTTACTAGAACGGTTTCCCACTAGTCTCCTAACTAAATCCCAGTAGTCTCCATGCATCTCCAGTCTTGGTTCCAGCAAATTTATCTTTTCTTACAAATCTGCTCATTTTAGTCCATCCATTGTCTTCCCACTGTCCAGTGATAAGCACAGTATCTGACCCATGGTACAACTCAATAAATATGGAAGGAACAAAAAAGACAAGGCAGGAGTTCACTTGGGAAAGGTTACAACAACAACAAAACATGGCAGTTTGGAAGTCAGCAATATCCGTGGTGGGTTAAACACTAGGAGTAGATGAGATCACCCATTCTCTTCCCTTTATTTTCATTTTACTGTTTTTGTTTTCCCTTAAGCTTCTCTCACTCCAACTCATTTTTTCCTGTGTTACATTTCTTGTCTTGGGTAGGTTCTCTATCTTCAACAAATTAAATGCAAAGTAAAATAATGATTCATGTACTAGTACAGAGGAATAACAAATCAATTGTATCATCTAACACTTGTATCGTGCTTTACAATTCATAAACCCCTGTCCTATTAATTCAAGAAACAGAGACTTTCAGGAACTATAACTTTTTGTCTTTCTTTTAAAGAAAAAAGAGTGGAAATGGTGCTTTGTGTTCACATGTGAAGGGTCATGAGAAATAGGAGGTGGAGGACTCTGCTTGTCATGCTTTAGAACTTGATTTGTGACTGTTACATATAATGAATTGACTATAATATTCCTCCCCTCACTTCACTCAGCCAAATGGTCTTAACTGTTTTCCCCAAGTTCATTTTAGAGCACTGCCAGGATGTCCTGCATTGAAATAACCTGGATCCCACGTGGGGAACTTTTTCTGACTCAGCTGTCTCCTTCCTTCCTCCAGAAGGGGATGTGCGCCCACTGTCCCCCATTTCCTTGCCTCTCATCACTCACACCTCAGCTAATTCCATCTCAGTTGACTCTTATATACAGGCACACATAGGAACACTGACCTTCAGCCTTATTTCAGAAGAAAGGCTTGCATGGAAATTTATGGAAGAGATTTTTTTCACGTGTAGAGAAAGTAATCCTTTGTCCTTATTCCTTCTATTATTTTAATAAATATTAAAACCAATGAAATTGTTCATACTTTGAACCGGCATCAGTTAACATTGGTATTTGAAAACAATTTGACTCTTTATATGTATTTCCCAGAGATTCCCTCACTCTTCTTAGCAAAAGGAGAGAAAATTGTTAGCTGGATTAATTTTGGTGAAGTAGCCTCTTTTTCAGTTAACCAATAAGAAGAAGAAATTGATAACTGATATACTGGGGAAATTGATAATTTTTTTAAACTTTTTTCCTTTCTTCAACAAACCCAGAAGTGAACACCCACTTGCTCAGCTCTACTGCCATTCAATCATGGAGCATCATCATTTTGACCAGTGCCTGATGATCCTTAATAGTCCTGTAAGTACCTAATTTATGGTTGTAGAATTTTAACAGAGAGCTTTATAAATTCAGTTTTATTTTTAAGTTTTGGATTTATTCCCAGCAACATAAATTCTTGAGCATGCTTTATTCCTTTTTGGGTAAGAAGGGCAAAGCCAAAACATTTGAGATCTTCGCAGCCTCACTTCTCTAGAAACCAAAACTGTCTAAATGTTGCCTGAAAAGGGAAAACTGGTTACTCACCTCCATTTGGTTATTCCAAATTAGAAACAAACAAAACTGGTATCTTATGGCTCTCAGTTCTGTTTTTGTTTTTGTTTTTGTCAAATGAAATGGTTTATACTACTCTCAAAGGTTTTCTTTCATAAGGCAATACCTTTTCCTCTTTTTATGGAAACTTTTGACCACTAATAAACATTTTCGTTAAGGAATAAAGCTATTCAACAATTTGGCTAAATGAATATTTATCAATGTAAGAAAGCATATAATACGTTACTCTAGTCATATGTATGTTAAGGAAAATAAGGTTAAAATGATATATGCCAAAATGTTCGCAACAGCTGTCTTTGTCTAGTTAAACTGTTAATGTTTTTTTTATTTTCTGATTTTGATTTGTTGTTCATTATTCACATTACCCATTGTATGCGTGTATTACCTTTATAATAAGAAAACAGTGAAAGTTGTAGACGATTACGTTGAACAAGCACAAGCACATGGTATATAATTTTAAAGCAATTTTACCTCCATGTCTTTACATTTGCCCAGTGGCACTAGTTCTTCCCTGAGCCCCAGAAAATGCAGGCGGCCCATGACTTTTGTGATCACTCTTTGATAAGTTTTACCCTATAGTTACTACTTCAGGTCCTAAAATATAGCATACAGTTCTCAATTTAGAAACCAAAATGTGCAGCCCTATGTAGTAGTCCAGACTGGGGGCTTGATTTAAAGTTTCAGGTTCTCTCTTCCCACCCTGGTTGGCTCCTTTCATCCCTCCCTTCTGTTTCTTCTGACTCCCTCCTCACCCCCAAACCCCCATGTCTCTCACTACTCCCCCAGACTTGGAGAATAGGAAACAAGAGGGGTAAGAACATTTTCAACAGGCTGGTAGTGTGATGAGCATCCCCGTTTGTGCCTGGTAGGTGTTTAAACCAAGTTCTTTTCTTACGAGTAATTCCATGATCCTGGCCGAGTGCCTTAACTGTGTGGCTTTTCCACTGACGTCGCCTTAATATGAGTGATCGTCTCTGTCCTGTTTATCACCTTATGGCTCCTTCCTCAGCTCCTGGAACTCTGATTGTTGGCTTTCAGCTGCTTTCTGCTAAGGTTCTTTTGCCTTCTTTGTGGTCCTCTTGAACAGGACAGGGCTTAAACCAACCCCATGCCTGCAAAACTCAGAGAAGGCAGGCCGTCCTGTAAGGTAGCAACCTCTCCTTCACTGCTCCATCAGAGCATCTAGCCAGCCTGTGTCTTGCCTTGTAGATTTTCCAGACAGGAAGTGGACACAAGGGTACTGGAGCCCACCCCACCCAGCAAACTCCAGCAGGCATACGCAGCGACTTCAAGCTGCTCTCTCTTACTTGAGTGAAGGGGAACGCAATCGCACCTGTTGGTGCAGGTGAAGGGATAAGAGTTATGTGGCCAGTTTGGGCACCTCCTTATAAATTCTGCACATGCTCTAGTACAGACTGCTACAGATGGGACTGTTTAACGTGAATTAGTTGATGTATGATTGGGAGGTAGGGGAATGATGTCAGTAAAATGTATAAGTTGTACTGTTTCATGAACAAGTTCTCTTGGGTAAGGTGCCAGAATTATGGGAGTTGAATTTTGACCTTCAGCAAGGAAGGAAGAAGCCCTCTGCTTGGCTCCTGCATGAGCAACCCTTTCGGTTCTGTTTTAGGAATATTGAAAATGGGCACTTAGCCCTGAGGCGCCCTCCCTCACCTTGGGCTGCTCTGGGCCCACGGGAAGGAGGTTGCTCTTCCTTCAGCACCTCCCTTAATACAACCCCACTGTCTCCGCGATCCAGTTCCCCCTGTGCTGCCTCTGGGCCTCCACAAACCACCATTTCCACTCAGCTGTTGTGCTTCTTTAATGTCCTCAGAGAAAGCCTCCAGACTTGCTAGCCTGGCCTGTCCAAGTTACCTCCAGAGGTACCAGTTCTTGATTTGGTTTGTGCTCTGGTTATAAAGTTACATAGGCTTTGAGTGGTCTGCCCCAACACTGTTTCTCCCCCAAACCATGTTATTTTTAGTGTGTGGTTTTTCTGCACTGAGACTTCTCAGGCATGTGTGTCGAGTTATAGCAGCAATATCTGTACCTTCACTGGAATTTGCTGTCTTTGCCCTTCAGCTCAAACTTCATTTTAATATCCTATTTAGTTTTAAAGAAAATATGCTAACCTTTTTAAAAAAAACATATTTTACAGTATGCCTATCGCAGCTCTCTCTGTTATTAGATAACATAAAACTTATGTGATATATTATTACTTAACATAAAAGGAATCTGGTTGTATATATGGCTGGCCTCACATTATAAGGCCCATCTATATTCCGTCTTTGTAAGCACCAATACACAAGAATGTACAGCCTTTGTTTTTGGAAGGGAAAATAAAAATACAATACCAAAAGACATTTCTACTTTTCCACTTGAGATAGTTTTGTCTTAAAGTAAATAAAAGTATCAGAATATAGTTTTGTTTTGCCCAGAATCTAAAGTGGCTTAATATTTTAAAATAATGTTTCTTCTGTAATCACAGATTCATTCATTAGACGTATACCACAATTTCAGCATCAGTTATCCTCTAACCAATGTTTGAACCTGGCTCAGCAGTTTCCTTTCTTCAGAACAAATCCTTTACCTCCAGACCCTATTTCTAAGCTTCTTTTTTTTTTCTCAGCCCTGAGGTTTAGGAAGCACATCTGACTCAATTTACAGATGTTGTTTTGAGTATATTCTGGTTACCCGAGGTATGTTTTACTTAGTTCAAGATTAGAGAGTCACTGTGCTTTAAATTACAGGCAAGAAATAAAAAATGGTTACATAGCAAAAACTTTAGATAACTTGCACATGGATTAGCCACCTTTGAAATATTCCTTATATATGTTTCAACTCTTGCTTTCTTTATACCACCAGTAAGCACATCATTGCTCACACCCTCTACCCGACTGTATTGGCATGTTCCTGAGGAATACACACTGTTCTCAATATGAAGTTAAAATTATATAAATCTGCACCAGAAATGTTTTTGGATTTATTACAGAAGCCATAGAGAAATTATTTTTAAAATAATCGTTTACAATTTCCTCACCCTGTTCTATTAATACAGTTTTTGATTTTTCAAAGTTTTACTTGTTCTCAGATCATAGCAGTTAGCCTGCCCAAAGGAAGAAGGTATATAGTTATTAGATTTGGGGCCTGGACTAAAGCCTAACGAGTAGAAGAGTTGGAGAAACATGCATACTTTGGCTCATGAACCATCATGAAGCTGTTTTTTCTTGTATGACAAGGTGATGAGGGTGGGTGCATATAGGGGAAACATTATTTCACAGTATTTACTTTATGTAAGCAGGTGTCCTCTATCTTCCTGAGTGCAGAATACTAGGCATGTGTTTAAGAGATGTGACTATTTTTTCAGATTTTGTTCTTATCAGCAGCTTCTCCAGGTGGAATGCTAATGATGGTTTTCTTTTTTTTTAATAAAGGGCAATCAGATTCTCAGTGGCCTCTCCATTGAAGAATATAAGACCACGCTGAAAATAATCAAGCAAGCTATTTTAGCCACAGACCTAGCACTGTACATTAAGTAAGTTTTAAGAAATATGTTGATAAATAGGTCTTGGATGTGTTTGCATTGTTTCAAACTTTAAAAATCCACACTGGGGTATTTTTAGATTATAAGGACAAATGTCCTGGCAAAGCTATCAAACTATGGAGCAGTTTCTCAAAGGAAGCCAGAAAAGTCTACTCCTTCTGCTTACTTAATGCTATAGAAATTATAGAATACAGAGTTATTTCTGATGTTTGTCTCTGAAATAATGCGCAAATAACCCTCTCAAGGTCATTCCAAGCTGGGTTGGCCAACCTAAAGATTAATATAGGCCATTTGCTTTTCCTCCTTTCCTTCTCTCCCCCAACTTCTGACCATTTCACAATTCCTTTAAACTGTCATCCAAGCTTACATGGGCTGGAAAAGGAGCTGAGTGCCACACAAGTAAATTTTGTTTCTTTTTATTGGATTTTGGCAAAAGAAGGATATTAATGCAGAACTTTAATGAAGTTAATGATTCAAAAATTAAAGTATGCATTAGAGTGTATTAGGGATGTAGGTATGTTTGCATCATTAAACTGCCTTTCTAAAAGCAAGGAAAGACGTTGCTGCCTTTAGGCAAGCATTCATTTCCCACACAGAGACCGAGGTCTTTGCTGCACGTTTGGGAGTGAGGGGAGTCCGGCAGTCACACTCAAGGGACTTGCCAGGAACACGGGCCTCTCTCCCTCTGTACAAGGATGTGCATTATGGTTTTGGCCACTCTTTTGAGAAGTAAAAACAAACAGAAGAAACACACAAAACCACATACCAGATATCCACTGCTGTGCATCTGAAAGTAACTACATCTAAGAGTCTGTTTCCTTGGATTTTGGAGCACTTTAAAGTTAATTAGGGTAAAAGAAAATACAATAAATTTCAGTGTATTCAAAATGACTGCAGAATAAAGATTATCAAATTACCAAGAATTTGAAAAATACCTGTAACCACAAAGATTTCCCGACCTTTCCAGGCCACATGGGTCTCCCTTCTGAACGCTTTTGAAACCTCTTTTCATTTTTGGTACTTAGTCACAGACAGGCAGTTTTGTTATGTAAGTTTCTCTTATGTTTGTGTCTTTGACTAGATTTTAAACACTGTGAAAGGAACTGATGTCTAATAATTTCCCAAGACACCTAACAATGTTGAGCACATAGAGGTATTCACTATACAGTGAATGAATATTAGTTTATACTTTACTTGGTCATTCTTTGCTTCAGAAGGACTTCACAACTTTATAGTGACAGAGTAATTATTATGAACATTTTTTACCCTATACCATAATATATGTGAATGAGGTATATGAAATTAAACTGAAAGCATATAGATCTTATTATGCCATACGCAAAATTTCTTAAATCATTCTTGGCATCAGACTTTTAACTCATATTGGTTCATTTTCTTAAAATCATGTTCAAGAATTGAAATTTCCATTATTTGTGATTCGTAGTTAAAAACGAGGTGGGATTTAATGTTTCAACCAAAGAATATGGTAGAAGAGAAGAAGGTAAGGTGTTTAAGATTTTTAAATGATGATTTTTATATTGGATTCTAATGAGAAAAAACCATTAGAGATTTTTTTCCCCAAAAATTTTACTCCATGAGTCTTTCTAAACCAAAGGGATAAGAGCTTGGGGGACTCATCATAACTACGAAATATTTTTCTTTATTTTAAAGGAGGAGAGGAGAATTTTTTGAACTTATAAGAAAAAATCAATTCAACTTGGAAGATCCTCATCAAAAGGAACTGTTTTTGTAAGTAGGATTACTATCCTTAAAGCTGAAGTTTTGCTACCTTATTAATTTTATTGCAATTATTTGTTACAATGTGATGATCTCAGAGGCTGTCAGAATTCTTGAGTGTTGTACAAAAATGAAGATTTACTTGAAAAGAAATGCATTTGCAAATTCAAGTGAATGAATCACTTTTGTCCTAGAAGGACCTTTAAAATGCGGTAGTGTATCAGTACCAGGCTATAGAGTTCCCCCTTGTTCATACTCACAATTCTTTGGAATTGAAGACCGGAAAATAGCATCCTAAAGAACGTAGGAGCGAGAACATGGCTGTGAAGTGTTTACTTCTCTTACGTGATAGCAGAGTAGTGCTGTCAGAACTTAAGGGTTTCTGTTTTTCCTCACCTGTTCCTCTGTCCCTCCCTCCCATCCTTGCTATTGCTATCACTGCCTTTGTCATGACAAGAACTGGATCAATAAAAAAGAGCTAAGTGTCAATAATAAAGAAAAGATAGAGGTAGTAATACTAAGGATAGTGCTCTATTACAGTTTTATAACCAACATTTCTTTAAATAGATTGGTATTACTTCACATGCAAACAAAGATGCAAATTATAAGGAAACATACAAATGCCTAGCTGTCTATTCTCTATAGTCATGCTTCATCTAAGAGTCTCAACATGTTTTTAGAACAGTGCCTTAGAAAAGTACAGACACGCTACTGTGATTCGTGAACAGTTTTTTTCAATGACAAAAGTGGAATCTGACCACAATTCCAAGTCTGTGCCACAGTTTTCACTGCTCCACTCTCCTAACTTCTGACCTCTCGGCAGACAAGCACTCAGGACACCTAGTGCTTGCGTTGCCTCTTCCACTCTTCACAGTCCAGATTGTAGTTAAGCTCACACAGGTGCATAGTCTTCTTTGGGGGAGGCAGTTTGTATTGGCAAGTATTATTGAAATCCTTCACGATTAAAGATTTCTCTGGTGCACTCATTACTTGCGAGAGAGTTGGTATAAGAGATAGAATTAGAGGCAGAAAACCATTTTCTTTGTGGCCTAATACGGTTAGGGAGAATGTACTTTTAGGTTGGGTTTCCCTAGAGGGACAAGTGATACAGTCCTTTACCTTGAGTGCTTCTATATGACACTGATGGACTTTTTGCCTGTGTCTTCAAACAAATTAAAAGGATTCGATGGCAGGTATTTGGACCTGACATGGGAAAACACTGCACTAAAGAGAGAACTATTTTCATACAGTAGTTTTATATAGTATTGAGTTCTAGAGCGCCTTGTCACAGACTCCAGACTCCAGTATGGTTTTCAACTTCTCTAACGAGCAAAGGAATAACCAGCATCATCCTTTCATTTCCCTCTTTTCTCCAGCAGATACTGTTCAATAATTCACAGGCTTTTCACATAGGAGTCACTACATGTGTTGAGTGAATTAGGATGACCCACCATAGTTCTTGCTGTCACGGAACTTTTATCAGTAGGACAGGTGAAGTTATCCTTTAATGGTTAATTATTAGTAATCATGTGTTTTCATCATACTGTCACTGAGATTGGAAGACCAAAGTAAAAAAAATAATAATAGCAGGCAAGTTTTTGCTCAAAGGTTAATAATTTCCCTCCTGCTGCTAATCTGGAGATAAATGAGGCAGTGTGAATGCAAATTCCAGTAGTTCACTGCGTAACCAAAACAATGACACTGTGATATCACTGTATCAGCCCTGCTTCTAGGTAAAGTCTATTTCTGTTTCTTTAGTCTATAAACTGCCATCCTCGTAGTTTAGAGGGTTTTAATTTAACTTTTTTATTAGTAACTATTTACTAGGGTTTATATTCACATAAAAGTAAACAGGAGTATTGGGCTTCTTTTTCCCTTAACAGAGCGATGCTGATGACAGCTT
Organism: Mesoplodon densirostris; assembly: GCF_025265405.1. NCBI lineage: Eukaryota > Metazoa > Chordata > Mammalia > Artiodactyla > Ziphiidae > Mesoplodon > Mesoplodon densirostris. The sequence continues at coordinate 85,350,029 of NC_082661.1, read as the reverse complement.
GTGATCTTTCTGCAATTACAAAACCCTGGCCTGTCCAACAACGGGTATGTTGCTTAGTGATGATAAAAGTAATAATTAAAAAGTCAAAATAAGAAAAATCTTTGCTCTTAAATGTAGTTTTTGAAGTATTTGGGGAACTTTTAATCTAAATTTTAAGTAGTATTAAAAGCAGATAATTGGACATAAACAGGTTTTTTTTTTTTTAGAGGACTCGTTAGCACTTAATAATATTTGTAAGATATATTAAGAAAGAAAGCGTCTATATTAACACAGCAAAACCTAGCTGTTGATAAAGCTTAATTCCAATACTACTGCTGGCTTAGTTGGGGATTTTTTTTTTAACACATCCCTTTAATAATATTAAAGTTTAGAAGAAGCAAACTTAATTTTCTTATGGTTAGCGTATTAGGCTATACCTCAACTCTAAATAGGCATTAACAAGTAGAACTTAAACACTTCTGGTGCTTAGAAGTATAGGACGTGTTGATATAAGATGTCAGGAAGGATCTGATCAGGGCCTGTGGCTAGGAGGCTAGAAATACATCCTCTCTCTAAATAAGTAACTGCTGTAACATTTTGCAGTGGCGATAAAGGCCCTAAGCTAAAAGAAGGGGTGGGTATATATGCAATGATGTGTATGTTGTGGTTTTGTTTTTTGAGATTACAACTTGAATCCTAAATGTACTACCTGAGATTACTGACCACTGCTGTTGGTCACAGCTCTGGGCTGCATAGTCCTGGAGCCCAGTAATGACAGGCTCATCTCATGAAACAAATGCTGAGAAAACAGTATCAGGAATGCACTCTCCAATGTGCCAAAGCTGACATGCCACAAGCACTCAAGAAATGTCTTTATAGACCTTCCTGCTCCATAATAAATAAGACTATATGCCCATTTCCAAATAGGAAAGAGAATGGAAGAGGGAAGAATTTGTCTTTTCATTTACTCTTTCTTTTTTCTGAATGAAACCCCGAAAAAGTACAGCAGTGAAGTTGGGGTCCAGACATAAAAAGCAACACTATAAAGCCTCTATAAATAAAACAGTTTGGTATTGGTGTCAGACCAGTGGAACATAATAGAACACTGAGAATTGCATAGAAGGTTTAGTATACAATAAAGATACCATTTCAGATAACTGGGGGGAAAACAGACTTTACTAAATAAAGGATGTTAGGATGATTTTCCCATCTTCCATAGCCAGATGGCAAAAGACGAAATTGGATCTATTCTGCATACTTCCAAATGGGGCATAGAGTTCAGTGCAGAGAATTAAACCATACAAGTACTAAATAAAAACGTTTGTAGATTCTTTTATAAACAAGGAGTGAGAAAAGTTTCCTAACCATGGCTCAACATGCAGAATCAATAAAGGAAAAGACTGACAAATTTGATTACAAGAAAATTAAAAAATTAAGAAAATTTTTTGCATGGCAAAGACACTATAAGCAAAGAAAGACAATGAAAAACAGGTAAAAATATTTGCAACTTTTATCTGATAGATAGTTAATATCCCTAATATTAAAGAACTTCTTAAAAATAGAGAAGAAAAAGGCCAACAACCCTACCGGAAAATGGGCCAAAGATTTGAACAAAAAGTTGATAGAAAAAGAAATGTGAGTGGCTCTTACTCATTTGAAAAGGTTCTCAGGACCTCAATCATAAGGAAAGACGCAAGTTAAAACTACACCGACACATGGAACTTCCCTGGCAGTCCAGTGGTTAAGATTCCGTGCTTCCACTGCAGGGGGCAGGGGTTTGATCCCTGGTCAGGGAACTAAAATCCTGCATGCCATGTGGCATGGCCTTAAAAAAATGAAAAACAAAAAAACAAACAAAACACAAAACAAACAAAAACTACACTGACACAAAAGAACTTGTACAGAATCTCATTACAATAACAGCATTACTCCTAATAGTCAGAAACTAGAAACAATCCAAAAAGTCTCTCAACAGGAGCGTGGATAAATGTATTGTAATACACTACTCCTTCACACAGTGGAGTACTGCTCAACAGTGAAAAGAAACTGAAACTGATACAGGCAACTACATGGATTAGTCTCATCAACACTAAACTGAACAAAAGAAGCCAGATACAAAAGAATACTGTTATGTCATTTATGTGGTGTTCTGGAAGAGGCAAAACTAATTGATAGGATAGCAGCTGGGTGGGGAGGGAAGGGAGAAGGTGCAGGGATTCACTGTGAAAGGGCCTGAGGGCACCTTCTGGGTGACAGAAATATTCTGTTTCTTGGATGGGGTGTGTGTTACCTAGTTACTTGCATTTATTAATATACTGAACTATATACCCATGGTCTATGCAATTCACAGTATGCAAATTATACTTCATTTAAAAAAAGCACTGAGACACCATTTCTCAATTGTCCGATTGGCAAACACCCAAAGGTTTCACAACATACTCTGTTGGGGAAGCTGTGGGAAAAAAAGGAATGCAAAATACGATAACCCTTTGAAAGTATATGAATACACAATTTATCTATCAGATAAAAGCTGCAAATATTTTTACCTGTTTTTCATTTACCATTACTCCTAAGAATGTTATCCCAAAAATGTACTGGCAAGAATATAAAAAGACGTTTACACAAGCCTGTTTATTTTAGTGCTATTTGTAATAGCAAACACTGGAAATAACCCAAATGCTCATTAATAGGTTACTGATTGAATAAATTGTAGTACATTTACATGATGAATCCTTTGCAACAGCAAAAAGAAATGAGAATTCTCTATATACTATTAGGGAATGATTACAAAGATATAAGTAAAAAAAAAAAAAAAAGCAAGGCAGAGAAAAATGTGTATGGTATCCTACCATTTATCTGAGAAGGAGATGAAATAATATATGTACATACTTGCTTATATTTTAAAAAAACAGAAGGATTACTCACAAAAAAGTTAATTATTTCCCTCAGGGGAAGGAGGGAATAAGATAGAGGGAACAGAGATATAAGCTAGAGTTGCTTGCATGTACTTGTTTTATAGATTTAATTTAGAACCATGTAAATTGCTCTTATAGTTATAAAATAAATTGAATTTTTAAAAAATCACTTAACCTTGAAAGTAAAATGAAACAAAATGATTTTGGTTGTAGAACCACACTGAGAGGGACTGTTTTATTCCAAGTGACATTAAAACAGTAATTTGACCATATAACTCTCATGAGATGTATGTACACTGAGAACAAAAAGAACTCCAAAAAAAAGAAACCTTTAAAACTGTTTGTAATCATATTAGTGGTAATTTTGTATAGATATTCAGTCACCATTGTGGGTGATGTGGGATAAAAGCAAATGAAAAATTATATTGGTATTGTTGAGAAGTAGGATTTTCAGCATGAGTGGAAAGATAAAGATCTAAGGTGGATAAGGTTTTGCAGAAATCCTGTAGTCCTGAATTTGAATAGGAAATACTGTACGAATTTATGTTGTATCTTAGCTCCATCCATTAAAAGGGCTTCAAAATAATGATCACCCTGGTAATAATGAATGAACCTAGTGCCCAGATTGAGGTTTCAAAATACCTCAGTTTAAAGGAATTAGGCCTCCACAATGAAATGGCTGATTGCGGTTCCAAAGCAGGCAATGTACAAGATGAGCCTAGAACATCTTGTTATAGCAGAAAGCAAGGAAGCTATCAAAGACTGATGAAGCCATGTTAAAAGAACAAAGAAGCCAACTTAATATGCTCTCAACTGGCCAAAATGGAACAATGTCTGAGTGTCAGTGAGGACTGAAATACATTATATGTTTAAATCCAAGAGTTCAAAATAATAATAAAAACAATAAAACAAAACCTTCCATAGCCATCTTTGGTGGATGCTTGAGAACCAAGTTATTATTTTTTTTAATAGTAACTAAAGTAGAGAATATCAAGTTTTTATTGTGCTTTACTTATACAAACTGTACTTTAGGGCAGGGGTCCCCAACCCTCGGGCCAAGGACTGGTACTGGTCCATGGCCTGTTAGGAACCGGGCCTCACAGCAGGAGGTGAGCGGCGGGTGAGCGAGTGAAGCTTCATCTGTATTTACAGCCGCTCCCCATCGCTCCCATTACCGCCTGAGCTCTGCCTCCTGTCAGATCAGCGGCGGCATTAGATTCTCATAGGAGTGCGAACCCTACTATGCTCTGCACATGCTAGGGATCTAAGTTGCATGCTCCTTATGAGAATCTAATGCCTGATTATCTGAGGTGGAGCTGAGGTGATGCTAGCGCTGGGGAGTGGCTGCAAATACAGTTTATCATTAGCACAGAGGTTTGACTGCACAGAGACCATAATAAATCAGTTGCTTGCAGACTCATATCAGAACCCTATCAGTGAGTGACAAGTGAAAACAAGCTCAGGGCTCCCACTGATTCTGCATTATGGTGAGTTGTATAATTACTTCATTATATATTACAATGTAATAACAGAAATAAAGTGCACAATAAATGTAATGAACTTGAATCATCCCAAAACCATCCCCCCCGACCCTGGTCCGTGGAAAAATTGTCTTCCACGAAACTGGTCCCTGGTGCCAAAAAGGTTGGGGACTGCTGCTTTAGGGTAACTAAATAATTGATATGGGGAACTTTATTTTATTTCAGCTATAAAGGAAAAAGGAATGATTGCTTTGCATATTACCTTTTTGCAGCCTCTTCATTAGTGAATCTAGACAAAGATCATGAAGGGTTGTTAATCTCACAAAGAGAGGCAACCAAGCATTATACAACCCTTGAGAGAAGTACAGGGCACTGCCTGTGAAACAGTCGTGGCAAAAAAAAAAAAAAAAATTCAAGTCTCAATCTAATCAAGTGTGTAGATCTCATTACTGGTGTATGGAGATACAGGGTACAGGGAAACATTAAATTTCATCATGCAAACACAATCAACAAAATCCAGACAGTGGAATACTGCAGGATAAACAACCCAGTTTATTCAACAACAACCAAAATTATAAGGAATATTTTTAAAAAGAGAAGAGGAGGAACTGGTGGATTAGAAGAAACCTAAAAGGCATATCAATCAGTCTCAGTATATGGACCTATTTGATACTGTATATCATTGATTATGCATACAGATGGGCACATGGTACTTTTTTTCCACTGATTGCTGAAGTTGAAATAATATTGCTTTTTTCTGTGTAATTACAGAATATTACAAACTCTAGCCTTTGTGATTAGGTACACATTAAAACAAATAAAATTTCTATTAGTTGTTACTGCTTTATTCTAATTTTACTGATGTGGTCGAAAGCTACAGCTCTGATAGATTTTATTATCTTCATTTAAAGTCTCTGTTTTACAGAGTAATATGCTTTTATTTACCCAAACTTAGTCTGTTATTGATTTCAGATAGCAGAACTTGTTGCCACTGAGTTTTTTGACCAAGGAGACAGAGAGAGAAAAGAACTCAACATAGAGCCTGCTGTAAGTATGAGACCTTGCTGGTAGGAATTATTCATATACATTTTTTATTGTAGACTCTTTTTATGCTTCTATGAGATCTTAGGAACAGAATTTCTCATTTTTAAAAACTTTTCTTACTAGATGATTATACATGTTTGCTACAGAAAACAAGCAAATAACAAGTCATCATACTGTACCTATATTTTGTAATTTACTTTTTCCATTTAAATATCATAAGCCATTTTTCATTCTAACAGATGCTCTCTTATATATCATATATAATGGTTACATGAAATAGATGTAACCATAATTTACTTTTTGGTACAATGTTTGCAGAGTTCACTCTTACAAACAGCACTTTGATAAACATCTTTGTTGCTAAACATCTGTGGGCCATTTTTCATTACCTTGTTAGGATAAATTCCAGAATTGCTGTGTTGTAGGGCACACAGATTTTAAAGATTTTTTGATACATACTGCCTTTTTGTATAGTGTAGGGAATCTCGAATACAAGAAGATTCTTCTTAAACCATTGGGGAAGTTTTTCCTGGAAATGAAGCATAGAGTCTTTTTTTTCAATTCAAATGAACATTTATTGAGCCCACATTAAATGGGACATGGTTACGAGATGCCCCTCCTCCGTCTGTGTACCATTCCTTCCACTCTGCTTTTTATCCTCCACTGGGTACATCCTATGTCTCATTAGTCTTTTGCAGTTATTCAGTCTCCTATTATGTAGTAGTGGGCTTGTTCAGAAGTTCAGAATCTTCTCAGAAAATGGTGGGTAGCAGAGTGATGGTCGCAGCTAATGGAGAATTTGCTTCATTTTAAACAAGCACTGACACAGACTCTTTGCTCCCCATGGAGGTGCTGGGCTCGTTTGCTGCACCAGTCATGAGCTCCTGGGAATAAGCAGCAGTGACATCTGCATAATCTTCACTCAAAAAGCTCTCTGTGTGAATTGAATTGTAATCAACTGTGGCCTCAGTGGCTTTTCCCACAAAGCTGAGAGTGTTTGATTCCACATCAGTAGACAGTTTGAAAGCATGTGTGTTCTCCAAATACATGTCAGCAGTGGACTCTAGGTCAGTGCTTGACTGTTAGTCAGCAGTTGATTCTAGGTCAGTGATCAATTCTGGGGGTCATGTGGGAAAAGTCACAGCCGGGGCGAACATGGGAGAGAGGACCAGGGCCTTCCTGAATGTGGTAAGTAGGCAGGTAGGCAGGTATTTAGCCTTCCTCAGCTAACCCAGTGATTCATCTTTTTAGAGCCAACTTGCATTGTGTTCTTTAAGTAAATGTAGATCTGTGTGTGTCTGTTTCTGTTTTCAGGACCTAATGAACAGGGAGAAGAAAAACAAAATCCCAAGCATGCAAGTTGGATTCATAGATGCCATCTGCTTGCAACTGTATGAGGTATTTTTTATGAAAACTACTAGACTTGCTAAACTTTGACCAAGTTATGAATTAAAACCTAAAGTAAATTGAAGCGGCTAACACCAGGCATATATTTTTTGCATCTTAATCAACAAACTAGAAATAAAATTATCAGGATAATTTCTTTTGCTAATGAACATGCTGTTTGTACTGAATAAGGAACACATTTTATATTTACTGTTTCTCGTGCCTACCACGTGCTGGGCTCCAGCAGCTTGGTGTCGGGAATGCTAAGAAAAATCACGTGCCAGTGCTACTCTCAAGGAGGTATACTGTGCATACTCTATGTTCTTCTTAAGAGCATATCCTTTGTAAGTCTGACTCTTGGCCTAAATAAGGAAAAATAGTTATCTGACTTTTTCTCATTGTCATAGTGTGGCTTAAGAAAATGTTTATGACGATTAAAAGAAGGTGGCTAGAAGAATATTGCAGGTTCCCATTTCCATATACCTGTTGGCTTGGAGTTTTGTTTTGGGTTTTTTTTTTTTTTTTGATTTTTTTTTTTTTTGGTAAAGATATTCTCCCTAAAACATCCAATTTACTAGTTTAGATGTTCATGCCCCAAATTTAGAAAGTAGATGCTGTCCTTGTCTTCATAAGTTTAAACAGGAAACTGTCTTAAGTTTTAAGTATTTGGGAAAAGAACATTTATCATGGTGTAATCATAGACTGTCAAGACCAGAAGAAACCCTAGAAATCTTCTAATCCAGACATTTCACAGATTCCATCACTGAATCTGTAAAAAGTCCAACTTCCAGGGAGATGAAATATTTGTCCCAAACAGGTAGTTAGTGGGAGAACTGTACCTAGAATCCAGTTCTCAGCCTGAGTCCAGGGTTCTAGCCAGTGGATGGATTTAAGAAAGAAGCTGTGGCTGAGGAGGGAAGGACAGAAGAGACAGCAAAAGAAAACAGGACAGAAGAACACTGGTGTCAGGCCTCCGCACCACTGTCTCCCCACCTTTCTCGGCAATCTGTGCAGAAGTGTGTTCAGAGCAGTGTCTCCAACATCCCTGAATATCTCATTCTTTCCATAACAGATGCTTTTCTTGTGGATTGGATTAATAGTTCCTCAGTTGTAGACACTAATGTCTCTCTTTTTTTCCCCATGCCTGTAAATATAATCAAACTAACAGTCAAATCACCCATTATAGATTTCGTCCTTCTACATTTCCTATTTGTGCAAGGATTCATTTTATTTGACTCTCCTGTTGAATTCTATTTGATATAGACATGCATTTTACCATTATGACAGAAGTAATATGTTGTTATAGAAAAATCAGAATACAAAGAAGCAAAAAGATAGAATCACTTATAATTCTACTACTCTGAGATAACCACTGTTATCTCCTTTCAGTGCATATGCTTTATGACATTTTCATATATTTTTCATTTAACAAAAATTGCTCTTTGCAATCCATAATATAAGATACATCTTTCTGTTTCAAATGTGTTTCTATGACATTTTTAATGGCTGCCAAATAGTAACACGATATTCCTAACCCCGTTGTTGGGTATTTAAGTCATTTTCAATGTTTGTCTATTACAAAGAAATCTGCAGTGAACATTCTTGTAGCTAAATATTTATGGCACTGTAGTTGGTAAATAATAATGTTTAGTTACATTAAACATATACATATAGTTATAAGTTAACCTTTATTATAATCTTGGATAAAAATCTACTTAAGTACATTGAATAAAGTCATTTTATAGAAAAACAGAAAAACTAAGCAGCTCTCAAGGCAGTCAACACTTCGGGAGAACCATTTGCACTACATAAAAGCAAATGGATTATTTCTCTGCAAAGCCGATTCCACACAGATCTGCCTCCATAGCTCAATAATGTTATTTTGGAATGTGTGTGTTTGCTCTCTCTCTCTCTCTCAGCATGAACTCCCTGTCTGTATAGCTTAAGAGGAATCATTCATAAACGATCTGTGCTCACACAGTCTGTGAGAATCCCAACAGTGGGCCTGCTTATGAAGTGAGCGTACAATGTGGCCCTTTGCGTCAGGCCTGGGGAGAGGGCTTATTTCCTAGCTGCCATCTAGTTGTTGGCTTTCTTTTCTTTCTTTAGGCCCTGACCCACGTATCGGAGGACTGTTTCCCTTTGCTGGATGGCTGCAGAAAGAACAGGCAAAAATGGCAGGCTCTTGCAGAACAGCAGGAGAAGACATTGATTAATGGGGAAAGCAGCCAGGCCAAGCGGAACTGAGTGGCCTATTCATGCAGAGTTGAAGTTTACAGATGGCGTATTCTGCAGTATGCCTAGTTTTGCTGTACACTGTACAGATTTGGTGTATACTTTGCCACTGCTGTACTTTTATTTTTGCACAACTTTTGACAACACAGCATGAAATGTTTTTAGAGGACTATTGCATATTTTCTGTATATTTGTTTTATGCCACTGAACTGAGATTATCAATGACACCTACTCTTAGCACATGGATAAGAGCTCAGTTCGTGATATTTTGTGTACTGCGAGGTACAAGTTGCATTCTTGCACTGAGGCTGGTTTTTTTTGTTTTTTCTTGCTGGGGATTTTAAATAATTGGTTTTGTGTTTTCTGAATTACCAATCTTTCAAGAACGTTTGGAATCGTTTTTCTTAAAAACAGGCTAGGAGCAAAGTGAATATATTCTGTGACATTTAAAACCTTCATAGAATAGAGAAAAATATTGGCTGAGTGGATTTTAAGAGGAATGGGGTATATTTGTCAACACTGTATTACCTTAACAAACAAAGTTAAAACTCTAAACAAATGGAAAGTACTATAAGGTAGTACTGTAAAGAAAAGGCATTATTTAATTATTTTGCTTTTTTTGTTGTTAGAGAACAGGCAGGAGAGAAATTTCTCATTTCAATGCAATAAATCTATCCAAAGGCTACCCATAAACTCGCTTTGATCTAACCTACCTGATGGAAAGCAGGGGAAACCTTGGGAGACGATCCAGTCACTGACTTTATTGAGGGATGAGTGTGATGCAGAAATGGAACAGCCGAGCATGGCTGCCAGTGAAGAGAACGTTCTGCTGGAAGATACTTCTGACAGTCAGTGAGTGTTTTGAATACTGAACTTCCTTTTTAAAGTAACTTCCTTATCGTTCACCTTATAAGCCACAGCTTATAAGTCAACACTTTAAAACTCAACAGGAGAGTGAGAAAAAGTGATCATGGGAGCACTGGCCTGAAGTGAGAGATGACTGTATAGGATAAGAGGGTACAAAATGAATCATATTTTTTTCTGTTTGTTAAATGGAGTACAGAGAAAAGTACAAACAGCAAAGGGCTATCCTTGATATTAGGGTCAAAAATTAAATCGAGGGAACAATATGGTAAGAAACCTTAAGCTTGAGTAAACTTAGCAGTATTGAGTTTGTGACTGAGAAACTGCCATATTGGGGTTTACAGGACTCGTCAACCCAGAATCACAGAAGTTTGGGTATGCACCCTAAACACTGGCCCTGAGCTTGTAGGTAGTGGTATCTACTTCTCACAGCTTTTAGTACATTTAGAAAATGTTAACATTTTCTTAGAATTTGAGCCCATTTAATTGTATTCCCACTGTACATGTGTGCCCCTAAAGACACTTTTATTACATATTGGAGAAGTAGATAATGAACTGAGAACCTAGTTCAGGAAAAGAAAATCTGCTCTAAATATGCAATAATGTTTGTGGGCAAGAGTAGGAAGAGAGGTATTTGTTTGATCTGTTCACCCCCGCTTCCCCACCCCTGAATAACGTTTCTGAGTTTCTATAACTAGTTTGTATAGAAAAGCTCTTGGGGATATGGTAATGCAGCATTCTCAAAGACTTTTCGTTAAAATATGTTTTCCATTCATAACCATTTGTTCCCTAAACTACCTAAAATTCAACATATTCGTTAAGTTTTTAAAATTCTGAGTGTGTATATGTATCTTGACATAAAGTGGCTTTATTCTTACCCTTCAGGTTTTAAAAAGAAAGCAAAACAAATTGTATTGCCATTACTTTGTAGCGGTAAGGGCTATGTATTACTGTTGTGACGCCTGTATTTTCAAGATGTTATTCTATTTTATGTAATACATATGAGATCTGTGAGGTTGCCTCTTGGTGGCACTGGTGTATAACTTACAAAGACTGTCACTAGAGTAACGTATCTACATACTGGTATACACCTATGCATGCAGACACAATTCCTTAGTATAGAAAAATTGTCTGAAGAATAGCAGTCTTTAATAACCTATCTTTTTGCCGTACACATTGTGATTTAGCAGTTATGCTAAAGTCTGTAGTCAAATACTTTAGTAGTTTGTTTAGTGCCCTCTAATATATGTCACTGAGATTTTTAAAGACACAGTAGACTATGTATGGAGGATTTGTATCTGTGTCACTTTAACAAGCAAGAAGGTGTATTTAGATTATAAATTTTTGGTTTACTTTTAGATAATGGCTTATTTTACCTTACTAGTTTAGAAACTGAAAGAAGTGGGGCAGTGCCATACCTACTTCATTTTTGGGTATTTTAGTTCATACAGAAGAAGAGTGCTTCTTTAAGACTGGTTACTTGGTTCAAATAATTCTTAATTTTTTAGGAAAATCATTCCATACATGGATTATTACCTGGTACATGGGCACACATTTTCTTCTTATGTGAATATTTCCTTTTCAGTATCTTCTCAAGTTGGAAAAAAATATATATATATATGTAGTCTTCTCTCACCCTACCCTATGTTTATATTACCTGTAACCTAGCAAGAAGTTGTTCTTGCTCTAGATTAGTTTGTTTGTTTTCATTATAGCTGAGTACCATGATACCATTTCATTTCAATTTTCAGCCCCAAAAGTTCCCACTATTTTACTAAGTTGTGAGAGAAGATGTCTATAAAATTGCCTGGTCTTGTACTTTTCACAGGATTGGCCTTTGCCAGCCACAATCCTGTGTGAACTTGTGTAAGTCTCTTTAACCTCTGTGAGTGTGAACAAGTTGTGCTGTTGAAGGAGTTATATTTGGGCTAAGCCTTGTCTCAGAGGAGGATGTCACAGAAGGCAGCTACTGTGTAAGCCCTAATGGGCCCTGGAGACCACTGTCAGAAATGGGACAGCAGGCCACAGAGCAAGGTATCTAATCCCTTAAGTCATTTCCTGTGTTGAGTTTCCAAGACTGAGAAAAAGATAGTACGTTTCTTTGGCTTCTCATGCAGATCACTAGATGTGTGAGATTTAGAGCTGTTTGAGCACCTCATCTCACGGTACAAACCCTGGACGATGATGTTTCACCACTGATCTCTTTACTATGAAGAATGGTTTCCTTCCAAAGGAGTGTTGGAGAAAAGAAAGTGTATGAAAGTGTACTGGAAATAATGGATTGTGGGAGGAGACCAGTTACAGATATATTCTTGCCTAGCAGTGAAGTGCCTTTATTTTCAGCACAGAGCACAAATGTTAGACCTACTCCAATCTGATGTTCAATTTTCCTGTGTTTTCCACCTGATTGTACTCCTAAAGCTTTACAGGCCATCAAAAGAAAAAGAAATGCTGTTTGTTTTGTTTTACAAGATTGATTTAAGAAGGCCGGGGTTGGGGGGGGAGGGATGTAACTGCTGTCCTCTCCTGGGAACACCTCCAGTTAAAACAAGGTGGTATAACGTAACTGCTCAGCGTTAGACATGCCTCGATCCACCTTTTATTGAGTTCCTGCTGCATGTCATGCACTGTGCTCCACTGGGGAGAGAGAGCAGTGACCTCAAGGAGCTCACAGTCTCTGCAGGGAGTGCTGGATAAGAGACTTACCAGCTTCTGATCCTGCCGATTTAACGTGAAAATATAGGGTACAGTTATCACTTTCATTTCCATCTATAACATATGTATTACTTAGTTTTCCAAGGACCTTCTTTACCTGGAACTTATTAAGAATCTGTCAGTCAGTGAACATCTTGTCTTCTTGCAAGCATGAATCACTTAGCCTGCTGATAGCTTAGAGAACACCTTATGTAAGTAAGGAGTCATATATTCCACTATGTAGATTATTTCTCCATATGCTAGCCAGGTAGAGATTACTCAAGAGTTCTCTTAGACTGTTAAATTGCACACAGTTTTGGACCCCTTCTGCTCCAGCGTAGGAGAGTGAGGAAGAAAGTATTAAAGCTCACTTTGCCCTTCCATATGCTTCTCAAAAGTCTGTGTAAACATATCTTAATAGATGTTGAACACCATGTAAATAGTTGAAAATATAAATTTCTATTTCAGTTTAAGAAAAAGCTTATGAATCATCACTAGCCACTGTTAATATCTATTTGTATTCTTACACCTTTTCAATACCTTTGAACAAATATATAGTTTCTGGCACTATTTTTGTACTAGGATAAAGGAGTTACTATGTATATTATGTTTAGCTTTTAAGTCATTTTAAATAATTGTGAATGTTGATCTCTTGTCTTTCCTCTCCCCCCACCATGAGAACCATTTCATGTGACTCTCCTATGACAAGATCACTTTAAAGGGACACTTACCCACCTACGATCCCTATAAAGTCAAGAGATGGTCAGGGTGGTTTTCCACTGCGCAAACTCTTCGCTTGTCAGTTGCCTCCTCATTTTGCCATGCTTTGTGAGAATAAAAAGAAGAGTGAACAAGCAGGTATGAGTGTTGTGTGATTATTAGGGACTCTGAATTTTAGGCAGGGAGAATGGGCCCAATAGTTTGAGAGACTTTAATCAAGCTAACCTGTGGTTCTATTAGCTGAAAAAGATGTGGTTTAATAAACTCCTTTCTTTCCTCAGCCTAGACACCTCAGTAATAGTCTTTTTGTTAATATTCTTTGCTACCAGTTTGAGGGCAACATTTTCCATACACCTCACCACTTCTCAAGTCCCTAACAATTCTATAGAGGGTGATGATTGTTACCATCCTCAGGTTGCATGTGGAGCTAAGGCTTAGGAATTAAATACTTGCCAAATGGCATGAGCTGGATTCAATCCCAGATCTGTCTAGTTTGAAAGCAGGTATTTATTCCACTTAATTCTCTTTTTGAATTTTAATAGTAAAAGGTCCCAAATCCACTCTTAGAGGATCAAATGGGCTACCTAGAAGCATTAGATACAAGATTTCCCACACCCAGCAGATCTGGTTTTGTTTGGGATTTTAGGATTAATGTTCCTTTAGTTCATCTAGTAATAGCTAATGCCATGCCGTCACAGAATCCCAGGTACCACCGTGCTTCAGTGCTGCTAGTCTAGAGGCATGGAGGTATAATTAAATGCAAGATTTCTGACTCATTATTTACTTTTGCCACTAGACAAGCCCTCTTCACGTGGAGCAGAATATCCAGGCTATGCCTAATTCACAAAGCTAAAGGCAAAAGTAAAATGAAAGCTCATGTAAAACAATATTTTAGATCTTCTGATCACTAGAGTGCGCCACAGTTTCAGTTGTATTTAAAGAAGTAATCTTACTGGGTACAAACAATGAATAAAACTGCTTTTTAAAAGATTTTTACCGGCTAAAGAAAAACAAATGGAAAAAATCAATGGGGAATTAAGATTTGCTTACTTTCCTTTGTCCAGGATCATTTCTTTAAGATTTTCCCCAAACAATAACTGATCACCTTAAGTCTCTCTGATTGATACTCAATATTCCAGCCACAGAGACATCATCCCTTCTTGTAGAAAAGGGAGGCATTTGACAACTCTCTTGAACCCACATTCTTGCTATCAGCTGTGCTGCCTTCTCAGCAAACAGGGATATATTTGATATATATATTTGATATATGCAAATGTCAGTATATAATTTTCTGTTTTTTTAAGGCATATAACAAATTAACAGAAACACTTTGAACCTGCAGAGAATATTCCTTGATTTTAAGCTATATTCAGCCTTGGCAGGAGAAAAACTCTATGTTTCTAGTTTACAACCCATTTTTTCAAAATAAACATCCACAAGAATTATGAATGGAATCAAAATAATTATTTGAATCAAAAGAAATCTAATTAAATGGTATGGTTGCCTCATTTTAAGTGTACGTATGAGCGTGCATGTGCGTGTATGTGTGTGGTGTGTAAATATTCAGGAACTAAGTTGACTCAGTCATCTGACAGAATCCCAATGGCACATTTTAGGATTCATCTTTCTAAGTGAATTTAAGGGACAAGATTGCATGGCTAAGGGGGAGAAAAAAGGAATGAACATGAACTATCACAATAGCTTTAAACGTTAATATCCCCTATATTACTTTTAGAGCCATATTTCACTTCATATCACTGTTTCCCCTACCCAACAGGAGTGTTTTTTAGGCTTTATATGACACCAATCCAGCATATATTCCTCTAAGACACTAGCTTCCCCCTTTACCAACCAGCTCTCTGAAAGTCAAAAATTCCCTGATCTCGCTGATGCACCTTGACCCAAGGAGGAAAAGCATAAAACATGCTCAACAGCTGCTCTCTCCCCAGAAAAGCCAACAGAAGTAGTTACTAAGGGTGCTCTACCAAGTCTGTTAGAATGAGTAATGCACTTGGAGGACTGTATAAAGGTAGGACCATGCCCTATCATTATTTCCTCTGTTTCTTAAACCTCTGCTTCTCTTTTTCTGTTCTGGCTCCATTTATAAGGGCTTCAAACATACTTGATTCTCCCCTGCCCTAAGAACACCTACCTGAATCACACAGCCCTCCCACCAGCATCTCTGTACTCTGTCTTGTACTTTGAAGGTACTCAACAAACACTGAGTGAAAGACTAGATTTCTATCCTTTCCCATTTGACGTAAAATTGAATTTTTTATAAAGGAGAAGGTAATTCCAATGAAGGACAACAGAAAACTCAATACAGCATTTTTAGAAATTCTCAGTTGGAAAAGAGCTGAATTTTAAGATGAAAAAAAAAACTGGGGCTTCCCTGGTGGCGCAGTGGTTGAGAGTCCGCCTGCCGATGCAGGGGACACGGGTTCGTGCCCCGATCCCGGAAGATCCCACATGCCGCGGAGCGGCTGGGCCCGCGAGCCATGGCCGCGGAGCCTGTGTGTCCGGAGCCTGTGCTCCGCAACGGGAGAGGCCACAGCAGTGAGAGGCCCGCGTACAGCAAAAAAAAAAAAAAAAAAAAAAACTGAATAAAACAATTTGGGGTAAGAATATTTGTTTTCTATTGTGAAAAATTAGTTACCAGGCTTTAATGATAACCATTGGTGGAGTTACTCCCAGGGAGTTTTACCATATTGCTAGGAGCCAAGGAAAATTCACAAAGGCTAGAGGCCAGTGATCTTGCGGAAAAGACAAGATTTACATTTAAAAATAAAAATAAGCAAACAAAAGTCAACAGAAGATGTTCATTCATTCATAAATACTTGACTCTCTCCTGAGTGTCAGGCTGGGGTAAACTAATAGGCATGGTCTCACAAAGCATCTAGTCCAGAGGAGGCTACACACCAGGGCAAAGAGACAGCCATGTCTATGCACTGAGGATGGGAGTGGAGGGTTTACAGATGGTTCTTTAAGTGTGTGACAACTGGTTTATAGCTAAGTGAAAAGGAAGAAGAGTATTCCTAGGCAGAAGAAAACATGTAAAGACCTAGAAGTAGCAAACTTGAGAACTTGAAAGCCTTCTCACAATTTATTTAAATAATTATAAATTTTATATTTTTAAATGATAAGGGTTAAAAATATATTTACAAATATTATGAATACTTATGAATGTTATATAAAATAAAGCAAATGTCCTCTTTTTAAAAATTGAAGTGTAGTTGATTTACAATATTATGTTAGTTTCAGGTGTACAACATGATGATTCAGTATTTTTATATATTATACTCCAGCTAATGTCCTTTAAATGTATATTTGAGCTTTAAGAAAATAAGAGAAATCCCCACAGGCCAAAATAAAGCAAATTAAAAACCCAATCAGCAAGCATGTGAGTTGATACTATGTCAGGCCTGGGTATATTTGCAGATCTATATAATGAAGGGGTTTTAAATCAGACCAGGAAACATGGTCTTGAGATCCAGTGAAGCACTTGAGGAATGGCCCTCCAAGAAAGACTGAAAACTCTGAAGAGCTGTGCTCTCAACACGTAGAAAGGGGAGGGGGGAAAATTCACTCAGAGACACAGGACAACTGAAGGAAGCATGCCTGTCTTAATCTGAACTCTGGTTTAAAAAAAAAACAAAACTGTAACACTGAGCCCATCCTCACATTAACACAGATTTGGGGTTTGAATGTGATGCAGGACTACCCAAGTTATTGATAAATAGCAGAAAAAGAAAGTCTCAGGCAGGTAATATCCCTGAACAACTGGCAAAAGCAAAGGCAAAATGTCTTTGGAAGGACACAGCCTCAAACAGGCCCATGAAATTCCCACAGAAATAATGCCACTAAAGACAAATTCATAATTCCTAATTGCAAAATACATGAGGAAACAATTCACAGTGTACAAAGTCAGAAGCCACAAGACTGTACGATCAGATACCCAAGAAATTCAGGCAACAGAACTCTTTGATAGAGGTGGTGGGGAGGAATCATTGACTCCTCACTCTGGTGTTTCCAAATGAAGGAAGACTCCTAAAATGACACTCTTGGTTTCCTGTTCCACCTTTAACCCAGTCAGATATGTGACTGGAGGGTGAGAGCCATCAGTCCACAGTCCTAAAATGGGTGTGGTTAATCTAATAAAAACAGTAAACACTGGGGATTCGTTTCTTTCTACCCTGATCCAGTGCAAGTTGAAAATCCTAGGTAAGTGTGTTCGGTATGTGAGCTGTCCCAAGGTCTAGCCTACAGAGGGGTGGGGTCAAGGCAGGGAGTGTCAGTAAACCCATCTGACCACAGCATGCTCTCCAAAAGAACTTATTTACAGGACCACCTCCACAAAGCTCCACACAAGCCAGTGTCGCCATGGTTTTCTTGAAGTGCTATGCCTACCTCCTGTTAGGGTTTAGAGACTGTTGCTCATACCAATGGGTCTTTTCAATCAATGTCCTCTCCTGCGTCTGATGAATGTGGTAAATCAGTGCCTTCCTGGGCCTGCTTGTAAGCTGTGCTCTTTGAGAGCACAGAGAATGTGCAAATAAGAACATCTTCCTCCTCTCTCCTTCCTGCTGGTGGCTGTATAGAAGGCAGGAGTGAAGTCAACACTGAAAGAGATCCCATTTTAGGAATGCAGTGAATTCACTAAAGAATTCAAGAGAAGCATAGTTGGAAGATATGTTGTTCTATTTTATATTGGAAAATTCTGAAAAGTAAATTTCACACGACCAGAAATTATCATTCACATTTTTTTCCTGCCTATCCTGTTTAAGACTTGCATCTGTGATAATCAGCACTGAAGCACACGAAGAAACTTTGAGTCATTGGAAGCGAGTATTCACAGGCAGCACAATGAATGAGGCAGCGTCATAAGTAATCATATAACCAATATAAATAAATGGTATCAGGGAACTGCAGAGGCAAGAAGGTCTACATTATTTTTGTACAACTGGTTTTAAAGACCACAGCACTGTGAGTATAACAGTCACTATTTTCTTCTGTCAGTGGGAGTTATGAAGTTAGAGACAAAGAACACATTTGACAGTAAAGAACACAAGCAGGTGGTTCCTGAAATTGAACACTATCAACATGAATTGATTTTTATGTGGTAATGAAATATGTAAATATCTCTTCTGTATTCAATTTCCTAAATTTTCATTGAAAAAAACATTGTATTAGTTTCCTACTGCTGGTGTAGCAAATTACCACAAATGTACTAACTTAACACAAATTTATTATCTTACAGTTCAGGCGATCAAAAGTCTAAAATGTGTTAGCAAGGCTACATTCCATTTAGAGGCCATTTCCTTGCCTTTCTGAGCTTTCAGAGGCTGCCTGCACTGCTTAGTTGATGACCTCTTCCTCCATCTTCAAAGCCAACAGCATAACATCTTCAAAGCACTCTCCCTCTCTCACAGTCACACATACACACACTCCCCCTGACCCCCGCTTCCATCCTCACATTTTCTTCTCTAACACTCCTGTCTCCCTCTTATAAGGATCCTTATGATTACATCTGGCCCACCCATATAATCCAGGATGAGCTTCCTATTTGAAAATGCTTAACAATCACATCTGCAAAGCTCCTTTAGCCATGGAAAGTGGCATATTCACAGGTTCCAGGGGTTAGGATGTGAACATCTTTGGGGGCCATTATTCTGTCTAACACAGTCACTCTCACATGGACTCACGAATTATGTAATACTTTTTGGTGTGTTCTTTTAATAGACCATTTTTAGAGCAGTTTTTGGTTGGAAGAGGATTGGCCAAGAGAGCAGAGTAGAAAGACCCTGAGATCACCTCTCATGAGCACACCAAAACCACAACTAATTGCAGAACAATCATTGATGAAAAAGACTGCACCTACCAAAAAAGATCTTCTACAGCTAAAGACATAAAGCAGGAACCACAGCGAGACAGGTAGGAGGGGTGGACTCAAGTCCCATAGCCCCAGGTGGGCAACCCACAAACTGGAGAATAATTATACAGCAGAGGTTGTCCCACAGGAGTGAGAGTTCTGAGCCCCATGTGGGGCTCACCAGCCCAGGGATCCTGCACTGGAAAAATGAGCCCCCAGAGGATTTGGTGTTGAAGGTCAGTGGGGCTTAATTTCAGGAGCCCCACAGGACTGGGGGAAATAGAGACTTCATTCTTAAAAGGTACACACAAAATCTCACACCACGACCCAGGGTAAAAGCGGTAATTTGATAGGATCCAGGGCCAGACCTACCTGCTGGTCTTGGAGAGTCTCCTGGATAGGCAGGGGTGGCTGAGGCTCACCCTGGGGACACAGACACTGGCGGCAGCCACACTGGGGAGCTCCTTCTACCACACGGACATGCCTGCTGGTGGCCGCCATTTTGGGAGCCTCCCTCTAGCTCATTAGTGCCAAAACCTGGCCTTACCCAACAGCCTTTAGGGCACCAGTGCTTGGACACCTCAGGTCAAACAACTAACAGGGCAGGAACACAGCCTCACCCATCAGCAGACAGGCTTCCTAAAGACTTCCTGAGCCCACAGCCATCTCTTGACACTCCCCGACACATGGCCCTGCCCATCAGAGGGCCAAGACCCAGCTCCATCCATCAGTGGGCAGGCACTGACCGTACCCTCCAGGAAGCCTGTATTAGCCTCTAGACCAGCCTCAACCATCAGGGGGCAGACATGAGACACAAGAAAACCACACTCACACAGCCTGTGGACACAGCCTACCCACCGCAGGACAGACCCCACCCTGGGACAAGCTAGGCCCTGGCTGTGCCCACTAGCAGGCCAGCACAAGCTTCCCCAGACCCCATACCCAACTGTGTCAGGAACCAGTGCCCCCTCCCCTGCCCCTGCCCCAGTGACCTGACACCAGCTCCAGGATTTCTGGGCCCTGCAGCCAGACTTCAGGACCTGGCTCTGCCTGCCAGTAATCTGGCACTAACCCCAGGACCTGGCTTTATCCACCAATGAGTTGGCACCAGCCCTGGAGTCTTCTGGACCCAGACTCCACCCACCAGTGAGCCAGGACTAGCCCCAGGGCCTCCTAGGGTTCTACAGCCAGCCGCCTCATGACCAGGCCACACTAACTAGCAGCCAGCAGCATCCACATGAGGCAGGGCCTGGCAACCAACCAGGCTGGGGGTCAACCAAACCTGTAAGACCACCCACATAGTCAGCCCATCAAAACAGAAGGACCCATGCAGCCCTCTTAGGGGGAACCCCTAGAGCATATAGCTTGAGTGACAAGAGGGGAGTGTGCTGTTGTGAGGTATAGGGCATTTCCTACAGAAGGCCACTTCTCCAAGGTCGAGAAACATAACTAACCTACCACATACATAAAAATATAAATAGCAACTTAAACAAAATGAGGCAGCAGAGGACTATGTTCCAGATGAATAAACAAGATAAAACCCCAGAAGAACTAAGTGAAGTGGAGACAGACAACCTACCCAAGAAAGAGTTCAGATGTAAAGATGATCAAAGAACTCGGGAGAAGAATGGATGCACAGAGCAAGAAGTTAGAAGTTTTTAACAAAGAGTTAGAAAATATAAAGAACAACCAAACAGAGGTGACAAATACAATGACAGAAATGAAAAATACACTAGAAGGAATCAACAGTAGACTAAATGATACAGAGGAACACATCAGCAAGTTGGAAGACAGAGTAGAGGAAATCACTGCCACTGAACAGAAAAAAGAAAAAAGAATGAAGAGAAATGAGGACAGTTTAAGAGACCTTTGGGACAACATCAAGCCCACTGATGTCTGTATTGTAGGACTCCAAGGAGAAGAGAAAGAGAAAGAGAAAGGTGCTGAGAACATACGTGAAGACATAATAGCTGAAAACTTCCCTAATCTGGGAATGGAAACAGTTGCCCAAAACCAGAAAGTGCAGAGAGTCCCATACAGGATTAGCATGAAGAGGAATAGAGCAAGACACACCATAATTAAAATGACAAAAATTAAAGATAAGGAGAGACTATTAAAAGCAGCAAGGGACAAAAAAAGACAACAAATAACATAAAGGGAACTCCCATAAGGCTATCAGCTGATTTTTCAGCAGAAACTCCACAGACCAGAAGGAGTGGCATGATATATTTAAAGTGATGACGGGAAAACCTACAACCAAGAATACTCTACCCAGCAAGGTTCTCCTTCAAATTTGAGGAAGAAATCAAAAGCTTTACAGATAAGCAAAAGCTAAAAGAGTTCAGAACTACCAAACGAGCTCTACAACCAATTAAAGGAAATTTTATAGGTGAAAAAGAGAAGGCCACAACTAGAAACAAGAAAATTACAAAATGAGAAAGCTCACTGGTAAAGGCAAACACACAGTAAAGCTAGGAAATCATCTACACACAAAGCTAGTAGGGAGGTTAAGACAAAAGTAGTAAAATCACCTATATCCACAATAAGCAATTAAGAGATACACAGAACAATGAGATGTAAAATATGATATCAAAAACAGTAATCATGAAGGGAGGAGAATACAAATGCAGGGTTTTAAAATGCATTTGATGTTAAAAAAAAACCTGAAACCTGGGGATACATATAGCTGATTCACTTTGTTATACAGCAGAAACTAACACAACACTGTAAAGCAATTATACTCCAATAAAGATGTAAAAATGAAAAAAAAAACGCATTTGAAATTAAGAGATCAGCAACTTAAAACAATCATGTATATATATATAGATTACTATACAAAAACCTCACAGTAAACACAAACCAAACATCTATAATATATATGCACACAAAAAAGAAAAAGGAGGGCTTCCCTGGTGGCGCAGTGGTAGAGAGTCCGCTTGCCGATGCAGGGGACACGGGTTCGTGCCCCGGTCCGGGAAGATCCCACATGCCGTGGAGCGGCTGGGCCCATGAGCCATGGCCGTGGAGCCTGCACATCCATAGCCTGTGCTCCGCAACAGGAGAGGCCACAACAGTGAGAGGCCCGTGTACCGCAAAAAAAAAAAGAAAAAGAAAAAGGAATCCAAAATAACACTGAAGATAGTCATCAAATCCCAAAAGAAGAGGATAAAAAGGGGAAAAAAGACCTACAAAAACAAATCTAAAACAATTAACAAAAAGGCAATAACGACTACATATCAATAATTACCTTAAATGTACATGAACTAAATACTCCAACCAAAAGACATAGAGTGGCTGAATGGATACCAGGGTAAAAGAGACAAAGAAGGACACTACATCATGATCAAGGGATCAATCCAAGAAGAAGATACAACACTTGTAAATACATATGCACCCAAGAGAGGAGCACCCAAATATAAAAGGCAAATAATAATGGACATAAAGGAGAAACTGACAGTAACACAAGATTAGTAGGGGACATTAATACTCCACTTACATCAATGGAAAGATCATGCAGACAGAAAATCAGTAAGGAAGCACAGTCCTTAAATGACACATTAGACCAAATGAACTTAACTGATATATAGAGAGCATTCCATCCAAAAGCAACAGAATACACACTCTTTCCAAGTGCACATGGAACATTCTCCAGGATAGATCACATGCTGGGCAACAAAACAAGCCTTGGTAAAATTGAAGAAAATTGAAATCTTATCAAGCATCTTTTCCAATCACAACACTATGAGACTAGAAATCAACTACAAGAAAAAAAAACTGCAAAAAAACCACAGACACATGGAGGCTAAACAATATGCCACTAAACAAGCAATGGATCAAAGAAATCAAAAAGGAAATTAAAAAATACCAAGAGAGGGGGCTTCCATGGTGGCGCACTGGTTAAGACTCCGCCTGCCTATGCAGGGGACACGGGTTTGAGCCCTGGCCTGGGAAGATCCCACATGCCGTGGAGCAACTAAACCCCTGCGCCACAACTACTGAGGCTGTGCTCTAGAGCCCATGAGCCACAATAAGAGGAGCCACCACGATAAGAAGCCCATGCACTGCAACAAAGAGTAGCCCCCACTCGCCGCAACTAGTGAAAGCCTGCGCACAGCAACGAAGACCCAACACAGTCAGAAATAAAATATATAAAATAAATTTTAAAAAAATACCCAGAGACAAATGAAAATGAAAACACAACAATTCAAAACCTATGGGACACAGCAAAAGCAGTCTAAGAGGGAAGTTTATAGCAATACAATAAAAGAAATAAAAGAAATCCAAATTGGAAAGGAAGAAGTAAAACTGTCACTGTTTGCAGACGACATGATACGACACATAGAAAATCCTAAAGATGCCACCAGAAATCTACTAGAGCTCACCAATGAATTCAGTAAAGCTGCAGGATAAAAAATTAATACATAGAAATCTTTTGCATTTCTATATACTAACAACAAACTAAAAGAAATAGAAATTAAGGAAACAATCCCATTTATCACTACATCCAAAGGAATAAAATACCTAGGAATAAACCTACCTAAGGAGGCAAAAGACCTGTACACAGAAAACTGTAAGATGCTGATGAAAGAAATCAAAGCTGACACAAACAGATGGAAAGATATACCATGTTCTTGGATTGGAAGAATCAATATTGTCAAAATGACTATTCTACCCAAGGCAATCTATAGATTCAATGCAATCCCTATCAAATTACCATTGGCATTTCTCACAGAACTAGAACAAAAAATCTTAAAATTTGTATGGCGATACAAAAGACACTGAATAGCCAAAGCAATCTTGAGAAAGAAAAACAGAGCTGGAGGAAATTAGGCTCCCTGACTTCAGACTATACTACAAAGCTGAAGTCATCAAAACAGTATGGTATTGGCACAAAAACAAACATACAGGTCAATGGAACAGGATAGAAAGCCCAGAAATAAACCCATGCACCTATGGTCAATTAATCTACAACAAAGGAGGCAAGACTATCCAATGGGAGAAAGACAGTCTCTTCAATAAATGGTGTTGGGAAAACTGGACAGCTACATGTTAAAAAAAGTGGAATTAGAATATTCTTTACCACCATACACAAAAATAAACTCAAAATGGATTAAAGACCTAAATGTAAGACTGGATACTATAAAACACCTAGAGGAAAACATAAGCAGAACACTCTTTGACATAAATCACAGCAATATTTTTGGGGGTCTATCTCCTAGAATAATGGAAATCAAAGCAAAAATAAACAAATGGGACCTAATTAAACTTAAAAGCATTGGCACAGCAAAGGAAACTATCAACAAAATGAAAAAACAACCTACTAAATGGGAGAAAGTATTTGCAAATGATATGATCAATAAGGGATTAATATCCAGCATATATAAATGGCTCATACAACTCAACATCAAAAAAACAAACAACCTGATTAAGAAATTGGCAGAAGACCTAAATAGACATTTTTTGAAAGAGGAAATGCAGATGGCCAACAGACACATGAAAAGATGCTCAACACTGCTAATCATCAAGGAAATGCAAATCAAAACCACAATGAGATATCATTTCACACCTGTCAGAATGGCTATCATCAAAAAGAAAACAAATAACAAATGTTGGCAAGGATGTGGAGAAAAGAGAACCCTTGTATGCTGTTGGTGGGAACGTAAGCTAGTGCAGCCACTGTGAAAACAGCATGAAGGTTTCTCAAAAAACTAAAAATAGAACCACCATATGACCCAGCAATTCCACTCCTGGGTATATATACAAAAAAACACAAAACAGTAATCCAAAAAAAGATACACACACCCCAATGTTCACAGCAGCATTATTTATAATTGCTAAGATATGGAAGCAACCTAAGCATCCATCAATGGATGAATGGATAAAGAAGATGTGGTGTGTGTATATATACACACACATATACAATGGAATATTACTCAGCTATAAAAAAGAATGAAATTTTGCCATCTGCAGCAACATGGATGGACTTGGAAGGCATTATGCTGACTGAAATGTCAGACAAAGACAAATACTGTATGCTATCACTTATATGTGGAATCTAAAAAATACAACAAACTAGTGAATATAACAAAAAAAGAAGCAGACTCAAAGAGAAGCAACTAGTGGATACCAGTGGGGAGTAGGGGAGAGGCACTATAGGGGTGGGGGAGTAAGAGGTGCAAAATATTAGGTATAAAATAGGCTACAAGCATATATTATACAACACGGGTAATATAGCCAGTATTTTATAATAACTATAAATGGAGTATAACCTTTGAATATTGTGAATCACTATATTGTACACCTGTAACTTATATAAAACCATACAGCAGCTATATGTCAATAAAACACGCACACACACGCAAAGGAAATAGAGCAGTTTTGGGTTCACAGCAAAATTGAACACAAAGTACAGAGTTCCCAGATACCCCATACCCACCCACGCACAGTCTCCCCCACCATCAACATCCCTTACCAGAGTGGTTCATTTGTTACAGGTGATGAACCAACACTGACACATCATTGCCACCTAAAGTCCGAAGTTTACATTAGGGTTCACTCTTGGTGTTGTACATTCTATGGGTTTGGACAAATGTATAATGACAAGTATCTATCATTGCAGTATCAAACAGTAATTTCACTGCCCTAAAAATCCACTGTCCTCTGCCTAATCATCTCCCCCAACACCTGACAACCACTTATCTCTTTTTTTCAATTTAAAGACTATTTTTTTAGAGCATTTTAGTTTCACAGCAAAATTGAGAGGAATGTACAGAGATTTCACATATACTCCCTGCTTGTATCCATCACTAGTATTATACAAAGTAGTTCCACTGCCCTAAAAACCCTGTGTGCCCTACCTATTCATCCCTCTCCCCTCCCTCAGCCCCTGGCAACCACTGATTTTTTTTTTTTTTTTTTACTGTCTTCACAGTTTTGCCTTTTCCAGAATGTCACATGGTTGGAATCATATATTATGTAACCTTTTCAAATTGGTTTCTTCCACTTAGTAATATACAGCTAACTTTCTTCCATGTCTATTCTTGGCTTGTTAGCCCATTTCTTTTTAGTTCTGAATAATGTTCCATGGTATGGGTGTACCACATGTAATACATTTTTAGTCATATTGTTTATATAGACAGGGGCCTCACACACCCAAGGAGGCTGCCCTGCCCTGAGGCCTCAAGAAAAATTTAAATTCTGTCCAATGTACTCCTTTTAGATAGGCAAAGAATTTACATGATAAAGTAGATTTTATGAGGTTTTTGAAAGACATAAAGAAAATGTGTTAAGTGCCCAGTACAGAAAGTACAATGAGTAGACTAGTAGACTTCTATCAATATTATTGTTACTGTTATTATGATGGTAACAATGAAAGACTTCTATCCCAGAAGTTGAAATAAAAGCTTTCATTCTTAAGATAAAAGTTGACTATTAAAAGTGTATCTAGGATGAATTAAACTTAGATTGTGTTTTGCCATTTACCAAGCTCTTTCACATACATGAACTTATCTCACCTTTATAGCAATTCTGCGATGCAGGCATTATTTTCATTCCTGATTTTCAGATGATGAAACTGAGTCTGAGAGACTCAGTTGTTTCACCTTTTATAATTTGCAAAGTTGCCACTTGAACCCATATCAAATCTTGTACACTTTGATTACAAAATAATTCCACTCTCTAAGGTTCCAAATGGTCAGGTTTTTATTATATAAATCAGTAATTTTCGAAGTGTGGTTCCTGGACCAGCAGCATCAGCGTCACCTGTTGATGCAAATTCTTGACCCCTATGCCTGACCTACAGAGGGTCAGGTTGAGCAATCTGAGTTTTTTATTAGCCTTCCATTTTATTCTGATGTACGCTTAAGTCTCAGAACCACCGATCTAAGACACTGCTCTTTTCTTCTAACTGCTAAGAATCCCAAGGTTAAAGAGAAATAAGATATCACCACACAAAGCCATTTAAGCAATGATTTAATTATTAAAGTAACAGTTTTATTCAAGAGAAATCTGAAACAGCAAACTCACTGAAACTTTGTTCACTCTCTAATTATTTGGATTTTTCATCTTAACAAAAGCACAACATATTCCATCTATGTAGGGAAGAGAGAAGTCAAAACATGGGGGGTTTGGATTGAGTTTCAGCAGGGCAGAAGTAGGATAATCATGATGGTTTCCAAGGTTTCCTCTCCTCCTGTATTACCTACAATTGCTTAAGCAGAACTTTGAAAGATTAGCTCCATTATCAGTCCTCCTCCTCCTCATAGATCATATCTTTGGAGAACACTTAACTGCAAAAGGCCAGGATAATGAAATTAAGTCCTCTCACAGTTGGAACAAAGACAAATTGGATGTGGCATGTCATAGGCTGAGATGGGCAAAGGGAGAGCTGACATTTCATATTTTACGGATACTGCTTACTGGTAATTCTCCCCATTGTTTCTAGATCTGGGAGAAGAGGGCAAAGGTGCTCTTTCTGATTTATCATCTAAATATGTCCAGATGGCTTGGATCAACATCCGGGAGCAATCTGGGAGGGCAAAGATTCCTGCCAGCTTCCGCCCCAGAAGCCTTGACAGTCACTGTGCATTATCAGAACCAAGAGATCAGTCCAGCTTTGAAGAAGGCCCTGGCAGAAGACTTGGGAAAAAAGCATGCAGTCTGTTCAAAGTCTATCAGAGACACAAGCATTTCAAAGGAGATTTAGGAGAGGAGGTGAAGCCAGTGGCGTTTTCATCAGATGCCAAAATCTGAGGGGGGCGCTGGTCTCCCCCTCAGCCCTAGGCCTTCCTAACTGCTCTAGTTTACAGGCTCTTCAAAACCCAGGGTAAACTCCAGATGAGGATGGGGCCATCCCAACTCCGCAGAGAAAGAGAGCTCTACCCTGGCAAGGGCGGAGGGCCTCAGGACCATCCTGCTGCAGGTAAAGTGAAGTATCTTTCTGGCCTGAGCCCTGCCCCTTAGAAGGCTCTGAAGAGCTGTGAAGTCTGTGTCCTGGGCACAACCGGCAGATGATTTCACACTAAAGAGGCCTTTCCTATAGAATTACCAGAGGACAATTCTTGGTGTTACAGAAAGGCCTTCTAGCAGAGTGGAGGGAAGGAGGTGAACGTTTATTGAGCAGCAACGTTGTGCCAGGCCCTTTCCATACATTAACTCATTTTATCCTTACAACAATCTCATTAAGTAGATAATTTTGTCCCCAGTTTTCAGACATGAAAACAAGGCAGAGAAAGGTTACCTACTCAAAGGCACACAGCTTGCAAGTGACATAGCTAGAATATGAACTCAGGTCTGGCTTCAAAGTCCCTGCTCTTGTCACCTCTGTGCTGTGACCGGAGAAGTGACCCAATGGGCTAATCACCTGTCTCTGAGAGGCCACCTCAGGCCTTCCTGTGTGAGCTGTGGCCCACAGATCAATGGCGATTACAGTGTATATCTCACCTGTGCCATCTTTCTTGGCCTGCAAACACACATCCTAATTACCCTGTCCAGAGAGAAGAGTCACTATGCACTTCTACTATCTCAGAGGGCACTGGGGATCAAAGGCAGCTGAGCTGGGAGTCCTTCTCATGGATGATCTGAATGTGTGCTTTCTCCATCCAAACCTCCTTCCTCCAAATCACTCCCATACATCCCAGTTATACAGAAATCCATCATCTATTTTATTTTAATCTCTTACACGAGGGGTAAAAAAAAGGCTGAGGTGAATGAGCTTTTTATTGCAATGGTAACCAAAGGGCATTTGCTGCAATCTGCTTATTTCAGCGCAATCCTCTAAGTGCTCTCTTACTTCCCCTGAACAAGCTTGATATACAATACAGTCATAATCATCAATGAGATTCTGGCCAGTTAATCATTCATTTGTGATTGCCTGAGTCATAAGAACCATTTTCCATGAAGTTTGTTTTCCCATTTTCAAGCTGGCCAAACTAATTTCATGTAGAAACAGACTCTTTTCCTGGGGTATATATCATTCCCCATTGGAGATTTGTTTAACTATTACAGAAGAGTGAGGTATTACCTAATACTTCAGTTTGTATTTGTCACCTACAATAATATCCTTCCCTTAATAATCTATATGCCAGGACAATTCCATGATAGAATCCAGTCCCCTACAGCAGGGTTCCTGCAGAGTACTAACCCAGGGTACCGCTTGCCAGGCAGAACAAACAATTTGGAACGGAAAGGGGGTGGTGGGCATTTGTAGGCAGCCCAGTGTGTTCTGTCATGGCCTAGAAGTAGGAACATTTACCCTCATCTGTATGAGAGCTGATTTTACTACGACCATTTGGCCAAATAAATATACTTTATGAATTTCTCCTAAGGAAATAAAGGTATGCATACACTGCAAGGGTGGGGATCAGTCTCCAGGGTATAGTATACTTATTAATAAAAATTATATGAGACTCTATCATCGATAGGTAGAATATCCGGTGCTGGGAAATAAAGAGTAAAAGTAGAAGTTGCCATTTCACCATCACTTCCCACTCCTTCAACTCTGGCTTCAGCAAGTTAGGAATCCTGTTTCCCAAGAGACCAAGACAAGGCAAGAAGTCACCATCCTAGCAGGAGTAACCGACCCAGAGTATCAGAAGGAAGGGTTGCTCTTACACAATAGGAGCAGGCAGGAATATGTTTGGTATCCCCATGACCCACTGGAGAATCTTTTAGTATTTCTTTGCCAAATTTTAAAAGAAAATGGATAAGTGCAGCAGCCACAGTGAGAGAAGGGCATGACTGAAAGCTTTTAAAGAAGCAGATAAATTCCCAAATCGCTTTCTCTATACTACACCCATGAGTAATTGCCTCTCACAGCCAGCAGAATTATTCTACGGAGAGGGTAAACAGAAGAACTCTTGACTAAGGGATACTAGACACAATTGAGATACAAAAAACGTGAAGAAACAGGAAGATTGATTGAATGTGTGCCTATTAAATATTGAGAGACCCACCAATTCACGTTTTAGAACACTAGGAGCCAAGCCCTGACTTTCTCTTCTTTTTTTCTTTAATTAATTAATTAATTTATTTATTTATTTATTTTTGGCTGTGTTGGGTCTTTGTTGCTGTGCGCGGGCTTTCTCTAGCTGCGGCGAGCAGGGGCTACTCTTCGTTGTGGTGTGCAGGCTTCTCATTGCAGTGGCTTCTCTTGTTGTGGAGCACGGGCTCTAGGCACGCGGGCTTCAGTAGTTGCAGCACGCAGGCTCAGTAGTTGTGGCTCATGGGCTCTAGAATGCAGGCTCAGTAGTTGTGGTGCACGGGCTTAGTTGCTCCAAGGCATGTGGGATCTTCCTGGACCAGGGCTCAAACCCGTGTCCCCTGCATTGGCAGGTGGGTTCTTAACCACTGTGCCACCAGGGAAGTCCCAAGCCCTGACTTTCTACACAAGATTTTGGAAGAGTCTTCTCTGTGGAAGCTGACCAGCCCATGTGGAAAGACCTAAAGAAAATTACATGGCACTTTTCCCAACAAATGGCCCACCTACTTCACCCTACAGGGAGTTCACGGTTGGCAAGCTCACCAGACATCTAAAAATGAACATTTAATCTAGGAGACATTTGAGAAAAAAACTCTATTATGAAAGATAGAAGGCAAAACAAATAGATGAAATGATTTTAGATATATGTGGGAAGTATAAAACCTCAAAAATCAAAACAGGAATATATCTATAACTAATATCCTCAGATATAAGAGAATATATGTATCTCTGGAAAAAAAACAGGATGCCATGAAAAATTAACCAGAGAACCAAAAAAACAGCTCTTGGAAATTAAAAATGTGATGGAAGAAATGAAAGACTTAGTACAAGAGTTAAGTGATAAAGAAACATCTCAGAAAATATATGAGGGGCTTCCCTGGTGGCGCAGTGGTTAAGAATCCGCCTGCCAATGCAGGGGACACGGGTTCGAGCCCTGGTCTGGGAAGATCCCACATGCCACGGAGCAACTAAGCCCATGTGCCACAATTGCTGAGCCTGCGCTCTAGAGCCCACGAGCCACAACCACTGAGCCCATGTGCCACAACTACTGAAGCCTGCACACCTAGAGCCCGTGTTCCGCAACAAGATAAGCCATTGCAACGAGAAGCGTGCGCACCACAACGAAGAGTAGCCCCCACTTGCCACAACTAGAGAAAGCTGTGCGCAGCAACGGAGACCCAATGCAGACAAAAATAAAAACAAACAAACAAATAAATAAATAAGAAAATATATGAAAGAAACAAAGAAAAAATATGCTGCTGGAGGATAAAATATGCATACAAAAGTTGGATTAAAAAAAACTTCGAAGTATAATTTAAAACAGGGAAATATA
Source organism: Mesoplodon densirostris (assembly GCF_025265405.1). Classification (NCBI taxonomy): domain Eukaryota; kingdom Metazoa; phylum Chordata; class Mammalia; order Artiodactyla; family Ziphiidae; genus Mesoplodon; species Mesoplodon densirostris. The sequence continues at coordinate 85,318,531 of NC_082661.1, read as the reverse complement.
ATACTGAATATTTTTTCAAAGTGAAATATCAATCTACCTTCCCTAAAACAGTGTACGTAAAAGTTCCCTTAGGTCACATCCTCACCAATAACTATTTTTCCTCTAGAAGTTTGTTAGAATTCATTGTAAATCTGTCTGAAGCTGATATCTTCTTCATGAGAAAAGTTTTAAGACAGCAATTTAATTATAATAATAAATAGTATATATGTAATAAAACAACAAATACATAGGACATATGATATAACATATGTAATATGTATATTCTATCTATATGTATATTCTAATCTATTCAATCAATTCACTATATTTCAGCTAACCCCTTTTATCCCATCTTCCAGAGGTACCAATCATGGAGCCTTTTGAAGATTCTGCAGTATAAATTAAGTTGGTTCCCTGATTCCCATGCACTGCCCCTCACCCCATCTTAGATTTGGCTTTCTCAGTTCTACCAAGTAATTTGCCACTTACCATCTACTTTCCAGATTTAAAACGTGCATTGATATTGTCTCATCTTCTCTTTTCCCCATCTCTATGGATTTTTATCTTTTTAAAAGCTTTAGTTGGGTTTTGAAAGAAAATAAAATTGGACTTATTAAATCTACTGTCTTTACGAGGAAATGTGACTTCTAAAAAAAATGAAAATGCAGAGTCTATGAGTAAACAGTTTTGCTCCTAGGTAAACTCTTGACATGTGTACCAAGAGAGATGTGCAGAAATATTTACAGTAGCATTGACATAATGGCAAAAATCCAGAAGTAACCCATGGATGAATCTTAGAAACATAATGGTTAGTTTTAAACTGCAAAAGAATGCGAATAGTATGAAATAAATTTAGCCAGTTCAAAAAACATTAAAGAAAATCGAAGTAGTAGTTAGCCTTGGTTGGGGAGAGACAGAGTTGAAATTGGGGATGAAGATGAGGAGCTTCAACAGTACTGGTGATTGTTAGAATACCCCAGGAGCAAACTGTGATGCAAGAATTTGGGTGTAATTACAGTTGACCCTTGAACAACATGAGTTTGAACTGTGTGGGTCCACTTACACATGGATCTTTCTCCACAGTACATATTATAGTGCTATATGATCCAAGGTTGGTTGAATCTGTGGATGTGGAACCAGGGATATGGAGGAACCGCGAATATGGAGGAACTGCAAATACGGAGTGCCAATATAAGCTATATGTGTGAATTTTTGACCGTGCAGAGAGTCTGCACCCCTAACCCTGTGTTGTTCCAGGGTCAACTGTAGCTTATTTGGGAGACTATCCCAGGAAACACTGGTAAAGGAGTAGGGAAGTGAGATGGGAAAGGAAAAGTAGGAAGTCATAAAGGGTAAGTTAATAAGCAGATTATTACCATGAACAACCAAGGCTCAGTTTCACTGGGACCTCTTGGAGACTGTATAGAATATATCTCAAGGTCATCCTACCTGAGGGGCAAGGAAGCTTAGATATTTATCTACCACCTCCGTCCATTATTAGTTGAGGGCTGTTCCTGGTGCCCTTGATCCTCTGGCACTGCCAGCATACCATATTTGCAGGGGCTAAGCATACTTCTGTGACCAGAGGAAAGCCTGAAGGCAAAGCACCTTAGGTGCTTACAGCAGATGCCATTAGTGCTTTTCAGGAATAGTGAGCACTAATGGGATAGGCCTGCTGCAGCACCACTCTACTTTTTAAATTAGAAGGGGCTAAAATGGGATTTATTTGGTTACTGTTTGTACTATATATGTGAAATGTATTTTCATATCAGTGCTAATGTTAATAAAAATATTAAGTAAACTTGTACATGTTTCTTGAATTCCCATTTTATTCTTTGCAAAATGTTCTGTTAGAAATGTGGACTTTATAGTATGTGTTCATTCTTCATTTTCACTGACCTTCTGCTCACATGCAGCAACAGGACCACAGACTCCCTGGTGTCATTGGGCCCTAAATCATTTTTTGAACAAATGAACCTTTCACTGCAGGAGGGATATTGTGATTAGATTTAAATATGGTCATTTATATAGCAGCAGGAACTGATTTGAAAGAACTCCTTAGGCAGTATATTTTAGGAAAACATCATGGTGTGAAATTCAATTCAACTTATGTGTTTTTTTTTTATTATATGGATCGTTTTTACATAGTAAGATTTTGGCATTTGGGGTCTCAGAGGTCATACGCCTTAGGCTAAGACAACCTTTTGGATTATAATTAATTCAAACCCCAATTATGCTCTTCCAAGCAGGAATGGTTCTATAAAGTCCTCCTTTCTGTGGCCAGCATGTTACAGTTTAGTTTATTTAATTTATTAAGCCAAATGCAGTATAGGCTGTGCTTATGGAGCAGGGTCATTCAATTGACCAAGGCAACTAGAGCAGACAACTGGACACTTTACAGAACAATACACTGCAGCTGGACTCAAGAAGGAAACTCACTAATTTGTACCTGGTTACACAAATAGGCTGAAGGTGCCTGAATTGATTTTAGAGAATTGTCTTTGACCACTCAAAATCACTGAAGCCAATTGCTCTGTATGAAGTAAGCTAAATAAACAGATAACAAATGTTTACTGATTAAATTACCCCTTTAATCCATCAGCTTTAAAAAAAAAAACTTTGAAAATAAATTTCAAAAAAAAAATCTCAATGCCTACAATGACATACATATCTGTACTCCTTGATACAAAGTTTGAGTTAATCCTTTGTTAACAACTACCTCTAAGGCAGCTGAAGGGTAATAAAAACACTCTTTACAAAGGAACTGACAATCCACTAGCTTGAAGGGCCCTTAATTTTTCTCTGAACAAGATCAGGCTCATCACTCTACTTCTGAAGATCTCTATTTACATTGACAAACCAATCAGAAACCATGGAATGAGCTGTTTCAGAACAACTCACAAGGGCTGACTCTACACAGATAAGCAGAATAGAGGAGTTGGTAACATGAAAATGTTTTATGGGACATTTCTAACAGGAAAGTAGAATGCATTGCAGATCCCTTTAATTTTACAAATCTATCTCACGGCCTACTTGGTGAGGCAGATCAATTTGGTATTCCCTTTGTAACTGTAAACATTTCCATTTAACAGTCATTAGTTTAATCATCTCTTAAAATGAATTAATCATTAGCATTTGAAGATTGTTTTTATTCTCCTTCATACAAAAGCCCATTAAATGAATGGATAGATGGATAACTATAATTTAAACTGGAAATTTTGACTGATGCAACAATATACAAAAACACATTTCAAAGTGAGCTGTTAGAACACAGAGTCTAAATTTCAACACAGATATAAAAAATGATGGCAATTGAGAACATTTTTTGAGGAATACTTCATTGGAAAGAGAGAAGTGCTATGGCGGAACAATGATGAGGCTTGTTTGCAATGCACCTCAAGACAGTCACAGAACTCAGTAAGCATCTCCTGTACTAATCCTGTCTTTAAAGTTTTGATATCTTGTTCATCATGCTTTTTTGCATTAATATTTACTTTAAAAATATTTCATTAAAATATTGTTTATCTTGACTGCTGAGTTTTTTGACACCCTCTTTAATTCTGCACTCAAGGTGAGTGCCTCACCAGCTTCACAGTAGTCCCAGTCCTGATTGATGGGCACAAGGTAATAACGTCTGACCCTCACCTGTATCTGCAAAAGCCACCTATGACAGCAGGACATAGGTGGGTGACAAGGAAGGTACTGTACTCTCCTCTAGTAATGGGTCAAAGTATGGGAATTCCAGGGACTAGATGAAAAATAGTGGTATAAATATCTGCCTGGGGTCATTTAAAAAGGTATCCTCTCCAACAGGATGGTCTGAGAGAGTTGACACCGACCTAGGAGAAAGGGACTTTGGGAAAACTGCTGCAAGGCAGAAGCCAAGGGGCCCTGGGGTAACCAACTGAAGGTGAGGCACTGCTACATGTGGAGAGTTAGGCTGAGGACCAGGGCAATCAGAGGGGCCACCTTTCCACCCTCCTCCCAACTGTACAACCCTTGAGTTGAACAAGAAGGTTTATAGTATACTCTTCCCTGAAGACTGCTGGCATGCCTGTAGCCAGGCCCTGGGATGAAGGTGGGGTGGGGAGGAAAAGTCTTAACTGAAGGAAGAGCAAAGTATTCTTTAATATATTACACAAAACGTACCTAAGTACTAAATTAAAACTATGATTTTGATATTCAAGTGACCCTAGGACTCAAGGCCATGTTGCAAAATTTCAGCGGCACCATTCCCATTAAAATTCATCAGAGCTGGGCTCCAGGAGACTCATTTACAAAGATTAAAATGCAAATGGTGCCTCCGAGAATTGTGCAACTTGGAGGCCCTGATAGAACATTTTATTACTTGAATGGTCAGAAAAATCATGGGACTGCATAGGTTTTTATACAGGCACAAGAAAAAAACTTCTCCCAGTGAAAGTTAAAGACAAAAATGAATTTGCATTTTAGTTAAACTCCATAAATTATGCTTATTCTACTTAACCGTTACAGAAGGATGGATGGGGGGAGAATGAAATGAATAAAAAAATAGATAGTAAAAGGAAATTTAAGTTACTGAAGAGAGTGATTCTATTTAAATTAATCTGTTTCCTTAACAGTGAGTTGATTTAAGAAGAAAATTCCTGTTGAAAAGGGTAGAAACATTCATTGGGGGCAAATTTCTATGTCTGATTGACTGATGTTATTTAGGGACTTTATCTGTATTTCAAAGGTTGTTCTCCCATATAGATGAGCTAGCTGAAAAGAGAATACTGTGCCCTGATGACCTTGGAAATACCATACCCATCTGGTACAGCTGTCATCTACTGTCTTGTTTGCTATTCTAGTCTCTGATACCACCAGGGTGTTCCCACATATCTGTGGTTATCTTTTCTCCAATCTCATTTTCACCATCTTATTTTCAGTCCTCATTTCTCACCAAGATCACAGTAATATTTAATTAGCCTTCTCTTCCAGATGTGTGCCTCAGATCTTTTCTATATTTTGTGCCAAATGAAGCTTTCTAAAATATAAATCTGATCAAATGAAAATATGTGTGTAGGTATCTACACACACACAAACATATGTGAGTATACACATATACATACTTATGTATTCGTATATATACAAGCTGCATATACATACATATACACACATATATGTACATGGAATACATGAAAATATACATATATGTATGTGTGTGTACATACACATATACTTAAAACCAGAAGAATCACACATAAGCATTACAGTAATTATGTTCAGCTGGTAGGATTATGAGTCCTTGATTAAATTTTTCTTCATGCTTTTTTACATTTTCTAAGTTACTGCATTGACTGTTCATTAATATAATTTTTAAAAATTTCTTAATGATATAGAGAACATTTAATGAAATGAGAAAATTTTAAATAGTTGTTCATTTTTGAAGTGTTTACGAAATAGTATATATAGTATGAACCCATCTATCTGTGTAAAATGTATATATATATATATATATATATTTTTTTTTTTTTTTTTTTTTTTTTTTTTTGCGGTACGCGGGCCTCTCACTGTTGTGGCCGCTCCCATTGCAGAGCACAGGCTCCGGACGCGCAGGCTCAGTGGCCATGGCTCACAGGCCCAGCCGCTCCACGGCATGTGGGATCTTCCCAGACCGGGGCACGAACCCGTATCCCCTGCATCAGCAGGTGGACTCTCAACCACTGCACCACCAGGGAAGCCCTAAACTGTATATTTTATACACAGTAAGTCCCCTACATATGAACGAGTTCTGTTCTGAGAGAGTGTCTGTAAGTCCAATAAAGTTAGCCTAGGTACCCAACTAACACAATCGGCTATACAGTACTGTACTGTAATAGGTTTATAATACTTTTCACACGAATAATACCTAAAAAAAAACACGAAAAATAAAGAAAACATTTTTAATCTTACAGTACAGTATCTTAAAAAGTACAGTAGTAGAGTACAACAGCTGGCATACAGGGGCTGGCACTGAGTGAACAGGAAAGAAGAGTTATTGACTGGAGGAGGGAGAGGAGGTGGGAGATGGTAGAGCTGAAGGATCATCAGCAGTAGGAAATGGAGGGCAGGCTGCACTTTCACTCATGTCTGACGTTGATGGCACAGGTTCTGGTTCCTTGCTGGATTCAATTCTATCTACCCTCTTGAGAAAACGATCCAGTGATGTCTGGGTAGTAGCTCTTTTTATCTCATCATAGATGACACGTAGCACTGGAATGCATTCTGAACGGCTGCTGCAACCTTTGTGTACCATTCTATGTTCAGGTCCTGTGCCTCAAAAACTAACAGTGCCTCCTCAAATAGCACCAACTTACGTGACTGGACATGTGAACGCATGTTCATATCTTTGAAAGTTCACAACTTGAAGGTTCGTATGTAGGGGACTTACTGTAAATGAATGGTGTGTGTGTATATATATATATATATCTATAAACACATACATGTAAATGCTAGCACTGAGTACCTTGGGAGATGATACCTTGAGCAATTTTTACTTTTCTTTGTGCTTAGCTATATCTTCAAAATTGTCTACAGTGAGTATATATAGTCATGATAGTCTCCCCACTAAGTGTGATTCTCTGTGGCAAGGAGGTAAAGCTATATAAAAGGTATAGCAAAGCCCATTGATGCTTTTCCTAAAACTGGTTAACATGTTCTTTATTTCTGCAATATTACTTCTGCCAAGCCTCAAAAGTAGCACTTTGGCAACATCATTCTTTCACTCTGAGATGAAAATTCACTTCATTTCATCAAGAAGCCAAAGTCCCTTGTAGTATTTTACCAACTAGATAGCTTTGGAGCCAACTATCTGCAACTAACTTTCTTTTGGAAAGCTTGCAAATGCATGCTCTTCACTTAGGCTGCAAAGTAGGCAGGGAGTCAAAATATTACACAAGGTAAACCCATGAATGACCTTAGTGTCAGAATAGAAAGCAGTGAGGTAGAGCAGGGATCAAGACGGCAGAGTAGGAGGATGGGGAGTTCACCTCCCCTCTAAAACACATCAGAAGTACTTCTACATGTGAAACAATTTTCATGGAAAATTAACTGGAAACTGGCAGAAGAACTCCTGTACAACCAAAGCTGCAAAAAAGATCTCCATGTAATCAGGTAGGATTGGGGAAAAAAGGCATCAAGCTGGGACCTGTGCCCCCTGGGGGGATCTGTAAGGAACAGAAGGTCCACATGGGTGGACCCTCACCTTGGGGAGAGAGCAGGTGGAGCCACAATCTGGGAATCCCAGTCCTAGGGTCCTACATGGAGGAGACAAGCCCCCTTGCCTGCTGGGAAATCCACTGAGACAGACAGGGCTGGAGAAGCCTAGACTCTACTCACAAGAAGTGCACATGTGCTGGCTTGCTAACAGTCAGGGTGGAGAGAGCCTTGCACTGGCAGCTGCTGCCTCACCGCACTTCCCAGTCCAAAGGGGCAAACATCCCAGCCCTGCTCACTCCACACTACAGCCTGGCACGAGATCTGGGCAAAGACTCGGTCTAGTCACATGGAGACAGACCAGGGCGCCTGGGGAATGAGTCAGGTGGAGACATGAAGGCCACTGTCAGTGCACACATCTGGCAGCAGGTAGGGCCACGGTAGCCATTGTTAACACATGTAGGGACAGCACCACAGAGCACTTAGCAGCTAACTGCTGAATCTCAGGCAGAGAGCCCTGGGAGAGAACTCGTCTAGCTACACAGAGACAGCCCAGAGGGCCTGAGGTATTGTCTGAGTGGGGTGGCAGAAGCCACTGTCAGCACGCTCAGGAGTACAGAGCAGCTCCTCTCCCATGGAGAGCTCCCTGGTACAACCTACTCCACACCACAGCTTGGCATTAGATCTGGGGTACACAGGTCCTGGGAGAAAACTGCCACAGAGGCAGCCCAGATCTCAGACAGCAGCGCAGCTACCTCAATTTCTGCAGCCACAACACCCCAACCCCCAGCCCTACCCTACTCCACACAACACTTTGCACTAACTAGATCTGGGACAAACACAAAAGAGAAAGGGATGTGACCCTGGGCTGCTTCTGAGCAGAACTGCAGACGCCTACACACATGACGCATAGGTTCTCAGTGATCACATAGGCCTCACTGCTTCAGCAATCACCTCCTTTGAGGCAGGGCACACACTCAAGGGCAACAGAGCCTGATCAATGCCAAACTTCAAGGCTTCTACTTCAACATCTGGGGAGCAGACACTGGCCCTGACAGGGTGACAACAGCTACAGATCAGAGAGGAAGCCCCGCTTCACAACCAACACAGGCTCTAGACACTACGACACCAACCACTCCCCCTATCAAGAGGTAACAGCCAGCACACCCTGAGGAAAGGCGTGGCTGGCATCCATACCAAAACCAGCCCTCACACCAAAAACATTAGACACACACAGTGTACACAGGGACTCTCCCACATAAAAACACCCCTTCAAGGCCACAGTAGATAACTGTTTTTCCTAAATTCATAGACACAGAGAAGCTTAAGTAAAATGAAAATGGAGAGGAACTACTCCAACTAAGAAAACCAAAGAAATCCCCTGAGAGAACAAATGAAACAGAGCTTACCAGTGTACTAGACAACAAGATCAAAAAGGAGGTAATAAAAATGCTAACTGAATTTAAAAAGATTATTGACAGAAACACAGATCACTGTAACAAGGAACTAGAAACTATAAACATGAACCAATTAAAAATAGACAATTTAATTGCAGAGATGAAAACCAATCTAGAGACACTGAATAGCAGACTAAATGACACAGAAGAATGAATAAGTGATCCAGAACAGCAAACAGAAAGACAAATGAAAAGAAATGAAAACAACATATGAGATCTACAAGGATAATACAAAATGTGTCAATCTACACATAATAGGGGTTCCAGAAGGAGAAGAGAGAGAAGAGGATTGAAAATGTATTTGAAGAAAGTATGGCTGAAAACTTCCCAAATCTAAAGAAGAAAACAGATATCCAGGTACAGGAAGCAGAGGATCCCAAAATAGATGAACCCAAACAGACCCGGACCAAGACATATCATAATTAAAATAACAAAAGTTAAAGGTAAAGAGAGGATTCTAACGGCAGCAAGAGCAAAACAAAGAGTCTGTTACAAGGGAATTCCCATAAAGCTATCAGCTGATTTCTCTGCAGAAACGTTGCAGGCCAGAAAGGAGTGGCATGATATATTCAAAGTCCTGAAAGGGGAAAACCTGCAATCTAGAATACTTTACTCAGCAAGATTATCATTTAGAATAGAAGGATAAAGAATTTCTCAGTTTTTAAGCAAAAACTAAAAGAATTCAGCAATACTAAACCTATCCTAAAAGAAATATTGAAGGGTTTTCTCTAAATAGAAGAGAAGCAAAAATCTATAGAAGAGGGAAAATCACAGTAGGAATGAAGGAAATACATAAAAGGAATGAAGATCACTTAAACAAACCAGTGCATACAAAAAAAACAATCAAAAAATTGTTAAAAACGATTATAACTGCAATAGTAAAAGGATAAGCATGAAGATGTAAAATAGGACTTCAAGGTCACAAAATGTGGGGGAGGGGAGAATAAAAATATAGATCTTTTAGGACTTGTTTGGACTTACATGACTTAATTTAAAGAAAGTAGATATAGTTACGGGTCAATGTACTGGAACTCCATGGTAACACAAATCAAAAACATAAAATAGATTCACAAAAACCAAAAAAGAAAGGAACTTAAGCATACTACAAAAAAAAGTCATCAAACCACAAAAGGAAAAACAAAAAGAAGAAAGAAATAAAGAAAAACTACAAAAACAACCAGAAAACAAGGATTAAAATGGCAATAAGTACATACCTATCAATAATTACTTCAAATGTCAATGAACTAAATGCTCTGATCAAAAGACATAGAGTGGCAGATTAGATAAACAAAAACAAGAACCTAGAATATACTGCCTACAAAAGACTCACTTCAGGGCAAAAGACACACACATAGACTGGAAAGTGAGAGGATGGAAAAAGCTATTTCATGCAAATGTAAACAACAAGAAAGTGAGGGTAGTAATACTCATACAAGACAAAAAAGACTTTAAAACAAAGACCATAAAGAAAGACAAAAAGGGCATTATATAATGATAAAGGGATCCATACAAGAAGAGGATATTATACTTGTTAACATATGTGCTCCCAATATAGGAGCACCTGAATATATAAAATACTAACAGACATAAAGGGAGAAATGGACAATAATACAATAATAGTAGGAGACTTTAACACCTCACTGACATCCATGGACAGATCATGCAGACAGAAAATCAGTAAGGCAACAGAGGTCCTAAATGACACAACAGACTAGCTGGACTTAATTCATACCTACAGGACACTACATCCAAAAAAAAACCAAAAGCAAAAACAGAATACACATTCTTTTCAAGCACATATGGAACATTCTCTAGGATAGAGCACATACTAGGTCACAAAACAAGCCTCAAACGTAAGGGGACAGAAATTATTTTAAGCATCTTTTCTGACCACAACGGCATAAAACTAGAAATCAACCACAGAAAGAAAAACAGGAAAAGAATGAACACATGGAGACTAAACAACATGCTACTAAAAAAACCTATGAGTCAATGATGAAATCAAAGGAATCAAAAAATACCTTGAGACAAATGAAAACACAACCTTACAAAATTTACAGGATGAAACAAAAGCAGTTCTAAGAGGGAAGTTCATAGAGCTACAGGCCTTCCTCAAGAAATAAGAAAAAACTCAAATAAACAACCTAACCTACCACCCAAAAGAATTAGAAAAGGAAGAACAAACAAAACCTAAAGTCAGCAGAAAGAAGTAAAGAATAAAGATCAGAGAGGAAATAAATAAAATAGAGATTAAAAAATAGAAAAAAATCAATAAAACCAAGAGCTATTTTTTTGAAAAGATGAACAAAATCAACAACCTCTAGCCAGGCTTACCAAGAAGAGAGAGGACTCAAATAAACAAAATAAGGAGAAATAACAGCTGATACCATAGACACACAAAAAATTGTAAGAGAATAGTATGAAGAGCTATATGCCAACAAATTAGACAACCTGGTCTAATTTGGACAAGTTTCTAGAAACATACAGCCTGCCAAAACTGAGTCAAGAAGAAACAGATAATCTGAACAGACTGATCACTAGATGTGAAATAGAATCTGGAATTTAAAAAACTCCCTGCAAATAAAAGTCCAGGACCAGATAGCTTCACTGGGGAATTCTACCAAGCATACAAAGAACTTATACCTATCCTTCTCAAACTATCCCAAAAAACTGAAGAGGAGGGAACACTCTCAAATTCATTCTATGAGGCCACCATCACCCTGATATCAAAACCAGAGAAAGACACTACCAAAAAAGAAAATCATAGGTCAGTATCTTTAATGAATATAGATGTAAGAATTCTCAACAAAATATTAGCATACCAAATCCAACAATACACAAAAAGGATCATATATCATGATCAAGTTGGATTCATTCCAGGGCTGCAACAATGGTTCAACATACACAAATTAATCAATGTGATACACCACATTAACAAAAGGAAAGACAAAAGACACATGATCATCTCAACAGATCAGAAAAAGCATTTGACAGAATTCAACACCCATTCATGATAAAAACTCTCACCAAAGTGGGTACAGAGGGAACATATCTCAACATAATAAAAGCCATGTATGACAAATCCACAGCCAACATAATACTTAACAGTAAAAAGCTGAAAGCCTTCCCACTAAATTCAGGAATAAAGCAAGGAGGCCCACTCTCACCACTTCTATTCAACATAGTATTAGAAGTTCTAGCCACAGCAATCAGATAAGAAAAAGAAATTCAAAGAGGAAATAAAATAAATAAAAGGTATCAAAATTGGAAGGGAAGAGGTTAAACTGTCTCTATTTGCAGATGACATGATACTCTGTACAGAGAACCCTAAAGTCTCCACATAAAAAACAATCAGAACTAATAAATGAATTCAGCAAGGTAGCAGGATACAAGATTAATATACAGATATCTGTTGCATTTCTTTATACTAATAATGATATATCAGAAAGAGAAAATTAAAAAAACAATTCCATTTAAAATTGTGCCAAAAAAATATTTAGGAATAGAAGGAAAAAAACAGGAAAAACTAAAACTACCTAAGGAAACTTGACCAAGGAGGTGAAGGACCTAGATGCTGAGAACTATAAAACATTGATAAAGAAAAGTGAATATGATTCAAAGAAATGGAAAGATATCCTATGCTCCTGGATTGGAAGAATTAATATTGTTAAAATGGCCATACTACCCAAAGCAATCTACAGATTTAATGCAATCCTTATCAAAATACCCATGACATTTTTCATAGAACTAGAACAAATAATCCCAAAATTTATATGGAACTACAAAAGACCCAGAATTGCCAAAGCAAGTCTGAAGAAAAAGAACAAAGCTGGAGGTATAACCCTTCCAGACTTCAGACTATACTCAAAGCTACAGTAATCAAAACAGCATGGAACAGAACAGAGAACCCAGAAATAAACCCACACACCTCTATAACAAATGAAGCAAGAATATAAAATGGAGAAAAGACAGTCTCTTCAACAATCGGTGTTGGAAAAGTTGGACAGCCTCATGTAAATCAATGAAGTTAGAACACTGCCTCACACCATATACAAAAATAAACTCAAAATGGTTTAAAGACCTAAATGTAAAACATGACACCATAAAACTCCTAGGCGAAACATAGGCAAAACATTCTCTGATATATATTGTAGCAATATTTTCTTAGATCAGTCTCCCAAGGAAAAGAAATAAAAGCAAAAATAAACAAATGGGACATTATCAAATTTAAAAGCTCTTGCATAGCAAAGGAAACCATAAACAAAACAAAAAGACAATCTAGGGAATGGGAGAATATCTGTAAATGATGTAACCAACAAGGGGTTAATATCTAATATATACAAACAGCTCATACAACTCAATATTGAGAAAACAAACAACCCAATCAAAAAATGGGGAGAAGACCTAAATAGATACTTTTCTAAAGAAGACATACAGATCTCCAACAGGCTCATGAAAAGATGCTCAACACTGCTAATTATTAGAGAAATGCAAATCAAAACTGCAATGAGGTATCACCTCACACCGAAGATTATACTTAGTGAAGTAAGTCAGACATGTATTATACTTAGTGAAGTAAGTCAGAAATGTATCAAATACTACATGATATGACATATGTGGAATCTAAAAAATAATACAAATGAGTCTATATACAAAACAGAAACAGACTCAGACATAGAAAACAAATTTATGGTTACCAAAGGGGAGAGGGAGGGTGGGAGGGACAAATTAGGAGTATGGGATTAACAGATACAAACTACTATACATAAAATAAACAACAAGGATTTAATGTATAGCACCGGGAATTACATTCAAAACTTGTAATAACCTATAATGGAAAATCTGAAAAAAAACTGAATCACTATGCTGTACACCTGAAACTAACACAATATTGTAAATCAACTATACATCGATAAAAAAATATAAGAAAAAAACAGCACTGGTGTACTGTTCATTATCAAACAACCTGTTAGCTAGTCAATATTCACATCCTGTAACCAGAGTAGGAAAAAGTGACACTTCTAAAGGGGCAACAAGGGCTTTAATTAGAATACATGAACTTATTTCATTCATACTACGTATCCATTTTACGTCATCTCTACCCTCAAATCTGAAAGTAAAAGAGTAGAAGAAACAAACAGGGTAACAGACTATTACAATCAATACAATAAGTGTAAAGAAATAGGGTTATGATGATGATACTGATATGAAGGAAAGTTAGCCCAGGCAAGGAGGAAGGACATAGGCAAGTCAGGCCTATTGGAGAGGTGACACTGAGCCACTTCTTAAAGGCTGAGTGGATGTTAGGCAGGAAAAGCATGGCAAGAGGGGTGGGACTTCCATGCAGAGGAAAGAGGATGTACAAAGAGAGATGTGAGAGATGATAGCATCTGGTGAAGGAAGAGTAAATGGGAGTGAACAGGAGAGGTAAGGAATCTGGAATTTTATGCTGATAGCAATAGGGTATCAGTGAATGTTAATAGGCAAGGACAGAAAAGAAAAAAATAGGCAAGGACAGGATATGGTCAAATTAGCATTTTATAAAGATATTCTCTGGATGAACTGGATTCTGGGAGAAGAGAGAGGGGAAAATCATTTAGGAGATTATTGCAGTCACCTAGGTGAAAAATGGTGATTATCTGGAAATACAAAGGAAGAGGGGATATATTTAAGTGATATTAAGGAGTAAAACTTGTATTGATTTGTTGATAAAATGGAAAACCAAGGATAAAGGAGAGGAAAGACTTTAGAATGATTCCTAGGATGGCAGTATCATTCACTGATACCAGGACATATGAGAAGAGAGAACAAGGCTGGGTGGAACATCAAGGTCCTTTCCAGTTTGTGGAGTTTGAGGTGCCAATTGAACATGCACACAGAGCAACTTGGTAAGGAATAGGTCCCTGGTAGGAGAGAGATCTGGGTTGTACCTTAACATTTTAGAGTCACATAGACGGAAACTGAAGCCATGGGAATGGTAAAAATAGCCCAGGTAAATTGTGTGGAATAAAAAGAGATCTTAAGATGCAACCTCAAAATGTAAAGTGTTGGTTGAGAAAGAGTTACCTGTGAAATAGCCTAAAAAGGACATTCAGAGAAGTAAGAGGAATATCAAGAAAGAATAAAGTCAAGAAAAGAAAAGGAGAAATTTCAAAAAGGGAGGAGTCAATAGTCTGGAATGCTGTAATGACATAAAATAAGGGCCAAGGGGTGTGCACTGGATTTGACAACAAAAAAATTCATCAATGAGCTTAGTAAGTAGTTTCAGTGGAAGGGTGAATATGAAAGCCCCACTGCAGCAGACTGAGGCTCTAACAGAAGATAAGAATGAGGAGACAGTATAGATTACTTTTTCAAGAAGCCTGGCTATCAGGGAAAGGAGAAAGATTGAGTAGGTTCTAGAAATATCAATAGAAGCCAGGGAGACTTTTTTTCATTTCTTAAGATGGGAGAGACTGGATTATCTTAATGTGAAGAAGAAAAGATCCCACTTCAGCCCAATAAATAATTAAAAGGGAGATAGGAAAAAAAAATCTTTATATGTACCAAATTATTGTAATTTCAAGCCTTGCTTCTCTTGACTGAAACTGTATGTGTTCATCATTCTATCTCTATAATTTAGCATAGTGCCTAGGTTATAGTGGGAATTCTAATATATGTTGAATGAATAAGTGCATGAAAGAATTTATAGAAGTAAAGTAGTAACAGATAACACTGAAAAGGAGAGCACATAAATTGGGAGAATTATTGCTTGCTGTTTTATTTCCCCTGTGGAGTAATACCCAGGTCATCTGCTGAAGGCAAGGGAAGAAGACTATAGGAGAACGATTAAAGATCCGGTCACTGTCACAAATGAGGAGGGAGTTGACTGAGGTACACAAAAGTCTTGCCAGGCAGGGCAGAGGATTCAGTTGAAGCTGGAAACCGTGAATGTGTAATAGCACCTGGAACAGCACAGGAGTTATTTTATTTGTAACAGGTATTGACTGGATAGAGAACGTAAACAAACCAGAAGGACATTCCAACTTGGGGGAAAATGGAGGTGACAACTGACTGAAGTTCTCCCCCGGCTAAGAGCTGATACTGTGGGAGAAAATGAAGAAGCTGAGAGGATGAAAAGTTGTGGCCGGAGAGCGGCATGTTAAATTTCACAGAAGGAACAACTCTAGTAGTGACAAACCACAGGTTACAGCCCTGGACGTAAGTGGATAAAGTGTCAGAGGTAAAGATATTAGAGATAAGGAGGTTAAGGTACCGTGAGGCCAGAGTGACAAGTAGCTTATCCACATGGACTTTGAGCTCACCCAGGATGACGGCAAGACACAGAGGATGATGGTGAGCCTGGTGCCACGATTTTCCATGATAGATGGTAGATAACAATGATAGATGGGATAGATGGCAGATAATGATGATGAAGTTGGCTGGAAGGTGACAGCCAAATGGAAATGGTCTCAAAGGAAAAGATTTTCTTTAAAAAAAAAAAAAAGGCAGAAACATAATGGATGTGGGAGAGGGGAGCTGAGATAATGCACACCCATCTTCCTCTGTGGTATGAGGGGTATAGGAGTTGAGAAACCTCCCATTCAAATTGCTTGAGGGAGACTCATTATTTGGGGGAACAGACCCAGATTAAAAAAGATAAGACAGAAGATGAAGTCATAAATCCTTCATGCAACATCATTCAACTGCCACTGATGGCTGCCTTGTTATTAATGAGAATCAGCAAGTTGCACTCACCATTATTTGGTAGATACCTCCCTGTACACTGCTGTAACTCTATAGTCTTTTCGGAAGAAAATCAACCAGCCATCTCAGGCATAAAATCCTAAAACATAATTTAACAGGTCTTAATATTTCTAAAATTTAGAGGCTTATGGTTAAAACAGAATGAAGTAAACTCTTTAGGCAAACTTTACAATTCTCCCTCATTCCCCATTCACTGCTAGGGATTGGACAGTAACCTTAAGAATTTCCTGTTGCTCTTTCCATCTGTCCCTCAAATCCTTCTCTTACATGGCCCTAATAGAGACCACTATTTTCTTCTGACATGTAAAAGTTAAATAACTTGGGACTGAATAGGAGGATTCAGAAATTCTGAAGTGGTTAGTAAATGCCTGAAAATGCTATATCCCATAAATTATATATACATATATACATATATATATATATATATATATATATATATATTAAAATGCTCTCTAAAAACTTTTCCTTCTGGGCTTCCCTGGTGGCGCAGTGGTTGAGAGTCCACCTGCCGATGCAGGGGACACGGGTTCGTGCCCCAGTCGGGGAAGATCCCACATGCCGCGGAGCGGCTGGGCCCGTGAGCCATGGCCACTGAGCCTGTGCATCCGGAGCCTGTGATCCGCAACGGGAGAGGCCACAACAGTGAGAGGCCCACATACCACAAAAAAACAAAAAAAATCCAACTTTCCCTTCTACTTTACAATGGGGTAAAAGGATTTCTGTGATCTCCAGAAAGTTATTCCTTTGAAATGAGCTTGAAACATCATTTTGCCCCTCGTCATGATATCTCTGGACTTCATGATGATACTGTTTCCCTGGTTATTATGAATCAGCTGCTTTTGCCTCTTATGAGCTATACTGAGACCTTTAGAAGGTCACTGTACTTGGGAGAAGTAGACTTACCTGACCCATTCTTGGTGGTTCAGGGCAGGCTTCTTAGAGCACTCAGTGACCAAGCTGTGACCTGAAGCAACAGAAAGCAAGCACATTTAACAGACTGAGGACTACAAGAAGTTTGATATATTTAGATTTTAGAGTACACAGTAAGGAATGGCAGGAGACTGGAGATATAAGTAGGGGCTTCAGAAGCCACGTTAAGGAATGTGGTTTGTACTTTCTCTTGGAGGAATGGGATAGGGATGAGCAGGAGTGTCTGCTGATTTCCGCTTCTTCCATCCACTCAGTGGCTGATGCAGACCGCGAAGTCCACACAGAGAGTAAAACTCTACCTCCACAGCATCTGCAACCCCCCCCAACACACACCTAATCCACCCACTTTCCCAAGCTGCAGGACCTTAAATCGAGTATTATCAAAGAAGAAAATAAAGGACTGGGTCTTCCCTCAGCTGATTAGCCCAACTGTATCATCAGTACGAGAGGTCTGTAAGGGAAACTGGTCCATAGGTTCTGTACAACATTTTCTAGATGGGGTCCAGGTAAGTGATAAGAATTGGGGAGTTACAGAGTTCAGAAGCTGCAGAAGGAAAAGTGTAATGTTAAAAATTTGATCTAAGCATTTAAAAAAAACTCCAATGATGCCACACTGCAGATATAACAGGGATTCCTTACCGACTTTAAATTAGGTTACTGCCACTGATAAATGGAAGACTGAAAGTTTAACATGTCCATTCTGTTAGCAGGTTTGCATGAGACCAAGTGCTATTTGCTTTCATCTGATCCTATTCTGCTCTTCCTGGGAAGCTCAAGGTGGCCACGAGAAAAAGGGCACTGTTAGGTGAACAATGGTAAGAAGCCATTCTAGTTTCCTCCTCCCCACCTTCCTGAGTCAGGCACTTTTACTTCCATTGCTGTGAGACCATAGAGAGAAAAGTTGTATTCCCAGAGGGGTCTAAAGCATCATGCTAACCTTAACAGGCAAATCCAAGTCATACCTAGTCCCAAGTCAATCACTAGTGCAAATTAAAAAATACCTAAATAAATAAATTTCAGGTGACTTTCTAATAAACAATAGAAAGACGTGGATTTCCCTTCTCAAATATCAAAGTGGTTTGGGACCTGGGATACTTCTAAAAATTTATTATTGAGATTGATTTTCTTTCTCAGGGAACAAGAAGAGAAACAAAGGTTTATTGAGTACTTGATGTCTATCAGTTGCTCAGGCTCATGCTTTATATAATTTTTATATTGATCATATACCTTGATCATATCACTCACTCTGAGCCTCAGTTCCTCATCTATAAAATGAGGATAATAATTATTACTTATTAGTAATTATTTAGGCTCAGAGAGATTGAGTGATATGATCGAGGTCCTGTACAGTGTATAACGGGTTTTGTAGGCAGTACTGAAACCCAGTCTTTTTGTTTCTAAAACACATGTTCTTTTTACTGCACTACACTTCTATTCCAGTGACCAGATACATCTATTTTTTCTAATCTAGAAAAAAAAAAGATTGGATCCATTATCCATGGCCTTCTAAATTCACAAATCACCATCAGTAGTAGATTACCTGAGAGACTATTTAAACCGTGGCTCTAGAGTAACCATAAACTTTTCTTCTCTTCTCCAAGTTGAAAGTACACTAGGGTGATGGTTCCCAAATAATGAGGTTTTCATTATCTTTGGCAAAAGAGAGAAGTACAAAGATAAGGTAGTCAATTTTTTTCATATGTAAAGGACTTCCCATTATTCTCAATTTATGATCTCTCTTCCCTGACCAACCCACTTTCTCCCTCTCTTTCTCTCTGTGTGTATGTCTGTGAGTATATTTGGATGTATTTTTCTTTTTAAATGAAATAACAGATTTGGTCGAAGGTAGTTTACTGTTTAATGTGCTTGAGAAAATAAAAAGTGGGCAACTCCTCTGAAAGAGTGTGCCTAATAGATATCAAAATTTTAAAAACGTGGGACTTCCCTGGTGGTCCAGTGGTTAAGAATCTGCCTTCCAATGCAGGGGAACGTGGGTGCGATCCCTCGTTGGGGAACTAAGATCCCACATGCCGCAGGGCAACTAAACCCACGCACTCTAGAGCCCACGTGTTGCAACTACTGAGCCCGCACGCTCTGGAGCCCATGCACCACAACTAGAGAGCCCAAATGCCACAACTACTGAGCCCGCACACTGAAACTACTGAGCCCACACGCTCTAGAGCCCGGAAGCCACAGCTAGAGAGAGAAGCCCACACAGCACAATGAAAGATCTCACATGCCACAACGAAGATCCTGCATGCTGCAACGAAGACCCAATGCAGCCAAATAAACAAATAAATAAATGTTTCTTTAAAAATTTTTAAAACTTTATTCTATTTCCCATTGTCCTGTTCAAATCTGTTAGATACGTGTCCCCCCCCCCGACCCTGAATGAAATCTTGGGCATGCTCTATAGTTTCTCTACTGAGCTTTAGTTAATAAGAGGTTCTCTGGTCACATTCATGCACAATAATAGTCTCTTTTTAATAATGAGTATGTTCGGGCTCACTAATAATCAAAACTGCACACTTCACACTAAGTTAATGTTTTTTCCTGCACCAGCTACATGCTCCAGGTTGGAAGCCTGCAGTGGGGGCAGGGACAGATATGGTGACCTTCTTCTCTCTTCACTTTTCTAGCTATCCTCTATATGCCCAACCCACCCAACACACATATTGAGTTTTGGCTTAGGACAGCACCAGGTTTGGGGATGAGAGGGAGTGAGAGTAAAACTAAGAAATGGTTTTAGTTAATGGCATAGCTGACACCTGGCTTTTGTCTTTTCTGCACGTGGCAGATGTTTAAAGATGTTCTTTCTCTTATGGGAGTTGTCATGTTATCCAGCCACATTTCTACCTCTTGAAATTTTTCTCAGTGGCCTATCACCATTCAAGACCAAAACAAAAATATAATGGGTCCCTATTGTGTGTCACGCACTGTACCAGGTGCCAGGATATTTACCCAAAGCCCTGGCAACCCAAAAACACAATGCAAAAGGACATATTAGAAAAATAAATAAATATTCAGTATCAATATCCTACTAACCTTAACTTTTCAGCTGTATTTGGTCATGAAGTCTTACTTTACAAGGTAATTGCTATTGTAAAAAAGGGATACGTCATTAATAGTCTCACTTCCCAGATGTTATTTGATATATGCTCTAAATTATGTTACATTCAACACAGTGTGCACTTTGAACTTGTAAGCAGAAAAACTATCTGCAGACAATATGCATTCTAATCCTTGAAATAAATGTGCCCACAATCATAGTATAAGACACAGTAGGTATGCTTATCATGCGTTAATGTAGCTGAATTTCAGGAGAGGAACTAAGGAATTTATAGAAACTAGAGAAACTATGATGGTTTGGCATTAATGCAGTTAAGTGACCTCTTGAACTTTAAACTTCCACATCACAGTATAAAGTTGGTTCTAAGATAAGAAATAGCATAAATTCTCTACTAAGGACAGCTCTGAATCTCTGATTGCCTAGAGGCTCAATCAGCTGGAGACCATGGCGTTCGATGGTACTTGGAAGGTAGACCGAAATGAGAACTATGAAAAGTTCATGGAAAAAATGGGTAAGGGCTTAATACTTCAATGGCTTGTTCTTTTGTTTCTCACAGACATCTTTCTAACTCCTTCTAAACCTTAAGGCTTAGAGAATGACACCTGCTGTGGTGGTGCGGCTCAGGAATGGTTGGTTGATGGTTCAGAGTAGCAAAAACCATATTCCCACTTCTTACATTGGAAAGAATACACTGTCTCACCACTGGAAGAAAAGATTCTTGGGTGCTATTCTCTGAAACACAAAAAACATCCAGATATGTTTTATTCACGTTAACTGCTGATTGAAAATTGACAGTTTTTTTGTTTGGAAAGTAAAATATGGCAGTGTGTAATGACAACTTCCAGACTTTAAAACATTAAATTCTAGGGAATGGAAAAGCAAAGTCCATAAAATAAAGCAATGAAAATGAGTTCTATCAAAAGTCACAGCTCTGAATAAATGAGACTTAATTCTCTTTTCCTCTGACATAATAAATTTGACTGTAATGTTTGCTAATTTTCTCATTTTTGAGACAGTCGGAAATGCCACAAAAAACAAAGAGAATTATGAAGTTCAAAATTTTAAAGCCATTATAGAAAGCAAAAGGACATTAAAAAAAAAGAGTACCATACATGTGGAATTAAAGTTGTATATCCTTATAAATATATAAATATACTTTTTAAATCCTTCACTTGACACTCCTGGTATTTGGTTTACTTAACACTGAAACAAAAATATTGACAATTTAAAAAAAATTACCCAGTTCTAAGATTCAACAATTCTTGCTTCATTTAATTTTTCTTAAGTTTTGGAAAAATAGCTTGATATGACTGAGCCTGAACTTTTTCTACAGAAGCAATCTGAATGCTCTTGTGCAAAGGCAATGCTATCAGGTTTTCCTCCCCCCTCAAAATATTAACTGATTAATTAACTAGTTAAAACAGAACTTGGAAAAGTAAGCATTTTCCATGGCATTTTTTTACTTTATTTCCTTAAATCTCTTTCCCTTTGCAGGTGTTAATGTGGTGAAAAGGAAGCTTGCAACTCATGACAATTTGAAACTGATAATTACACAAGAAGGAAATAAATTCACAGTCAAAGAATCAAGCAGTTTTCGAAACATTGAAGTTGTGTTTGAGCTTGGTGTCACTTTTAATTATAGCCTCGCAGATGGAACTGAACTCACTGTAAGAAATTTTTTATAAACAATGTATTCTTGATTTTTCTACACAATACTAAAATAATCTCTGCTTTCTGTCATTGGATGGTTTAATTAATGTAGGTCTCCTTCATTTACTGAAGCAGCCAATGGAGTTTATCCATATTATATATCAAACAACTTAGTTAGCAGAGTATTTAAACATAACATTTTGATTTTCATACATATCTGTAAAGGATTAAACAATAAGAATTAGAAAAATATCTTTGAATGACTGAGTATACACCTCTTCATAAAGAAAACTAAAGTTCAGTGTTTTCAATTTTACACATCTGACAGCAACAAAAGCTTTTAGAGTTATCTAACTTAAACATAATAGACATTTAGTTAATGTAACTGAAATAATACAATAAATGAATAAATTAGTGAATGAATGTGTGACCAAATGGAAATGTCTAATGCTACAATCTAGGTCATTGGGAATTCAACTTTTAATATATGAAATAAAATTTTATGGAGTCACATTTTTCAACTGATTTTTGAAAAACTTTTTTGTCCTTAGAATTTTTCTGGTTAAATTAAACATGTTTCCAATGACAATTACACTGTCAAATATTTTATCCATTGTGGTTATGTTTTAATTACTACAACAGTTACATAAATTAAAACAAGCACAAGCTTGTTAGCTTCTCCATGAAGCGAATATGAACTATGACTAAATTTAGAACACTCTTTTTAATGTGAAAGGTTTAGAAAAAAGAAGCCCTGATGATCTGCCTTAAAATCTGGCATTTGGAAACAATTGAGTGAGGACAGCATGATGGTTACCAGCGCATACTCTAGAGCCCAGTAACCTAGGTTCAACCCTGGCTTTGTGACTTTAGGTAAATTACTGTATTTCAGTTTTCTCATCTGTGAAATGGAGATAATATTTACTTCATAGGGTCATAGTGAAGTTTGAAGAAGTAGATCTGTAGGCCTCAAAACAGGGCCTGACACATGTAAGACCCTAAAAAATGCTATTTTATTATTTTTTTTAAATTTTATATAGGGGACTTGGAGCCTAGAGGGAAATAAACTTGTTGGAAAATTCAAACGGGTGGACAATGGAAATGAACTAAATACTGTCCGAGAAATTACAGGTGGTGAAATGGTCCAGGTGAGTGGTTATTATAGTTATTTTCCAAAGACGAAAATAATCACACAGCAATGATTTTATTTTGGGGGTTGTTGAGTTACATCATCAATAAATAGACTATTACTTTTCTCATTAATCTTACTGATTTTTAAAATACAGATATTTTCTGATGCCTATTTATTGAAGAAAACATATATATGTCAATACATTGAGCCTATTTTAACTAAAAATGTGACTAAAAACCAATATGTGTTTTTAAATGGATGTATCCTGTATCTGTATAAAGTGTTATCAGGTACAAGAAAAAAAAAACTATACACTTATTTCAATGCTATAATACTACTAATATTTTTCTTAATTTAGCCTTTAATCTTAATGGCAAATTCTTCTATGTTTGTTAACACGTTTCAGACTTATGTATATGAAGGAGTGGAAGCCAAGAGGATCTTCAAAAAGGAGTGAGCATTGTTCCTGGAGCACAGCCCAGAACACATATTAGATGGAAAATCTATACTGAACCAGAACTTATTTTCCTCTCCTCACCAAGTATAAAGTTGCTGACTGATTAGTCCTTTTATGAACATTAGCCAATGGCTTATATTTCCAGTCTTGCTAAAGCAAAACACATAAAAGCTAATTAGGATTTAATTTGTTTTACATTCTCTAAGATGTACATTTATTGGTGTTCTAAAAGAACTTGTGACATTTTAAAAAACAGATGAATAAATATTGTTCCCACATTGCTTTATAAGTCGTCTCTCCTTTAAAAAAAAAAAAAAAAAAAAAAAGCTATGCAGCATATGCATAGCTTTTAGGTTTTGGGTTTTTTCCCACATTTGGTAAACTAAAAACATATATTGCATAGAGGTCTTTAAAATCTTGTACTGGTGGTAAATATTTTCCTTAGTAACATTTATTATAAAAATAATATATATTCAACCAGAAAATTTAGAGATAAAAAAAGAGCAAATGAAAAATAAATATTTCCATAAACCCATAATCCAGAGATAATCACTATTCTGATTTTAATAGATATCCTCCCAGTCCTCTTCTCCCGGTGTGGATTTGTATATTTCCCCATACATACCACTTTGAATAATCTGGTAGGAAACAAATGATGTACTAAAGAACTGTATTATATTTTTCTACATTGTCAGTGATTTCTAGACCTGGGTAAGCATCAGGATCATCTGAGAAACTTAAGAAATGTTTGCATGCTTAGTCTCCACTGTTATCCTATTAGATCAGAATTTCTGAAAATAGAACCAGGGATTTTAGAAAACTCGCAAGTGATTCTGATGCAGCAGGTACACTAACCAGTCTTTGAGAAAAAGTGGGCTATCAGATACCAAAAGTGTCACCTTCAAGTGTCATCCCCCCTTTACTCATAAACACATACACTGACAGATTTTTAGGGCCTCAAAAGTTTTCTTTCACTCATATGCTCACATGATATACTATTTTATGTATTTCAAGCAATTGCATTTTAGGTGGTTGTGTATTACAGGGCACAGAGGGTGGTCAATTTTTTAAACATTTGACTCTACGCACTTTTGTTTTGACTAATTATTTTTCACACCGGTGAAGGTAACAGCTAATATTTATATAGTTCTTACCAAATTCCAGGTATCATTCTAAGTTGTACATAAACATGGCAGATACATTACAAGGTGGGAAGAAAAATATTTGGCGTACATGATGAAGATGAATAGATTAGAGGATATGTAATCTTTTGCAAAAACAAGAACTTAAATCCACTGTTCATTTTATAACTTCATTAAAAACTTCACATTGAAAATAGTAATTATTTAGATTTTTCACACACTTTTTAAAAATAAAGGTTCAAAGTGCTTTTACCTCTCTGATCTTATCTACGTATGTGAAATAGGAATAGGACAGGTATTAATCTCACCTGAAAGTGGAGAAAATAAGGCACAGAGAGGTTTATCAGCTTGTCTAATGTTGTACAGAGTCCACGAGGAACACAGGAATTAAATGTAGGTCTTGACTTTTAGTCCAGTACATTATGATCTATGCTATTACTCAGCCTATTATAAACAAAAATATCTTAAGGAAAAAAAAGTCCCTTAATTCCTTAGTGGCACCCAAGAATAGCATTCCAAATGAGTCAGGTCAGACTGTAAAATAATGGCAATTAAGTGGTTAGGCACTTATCTATTTCTAGCCTCACTGCAGGCTCACTATTTTTTTTTTTTACAATTTATATCCTTTCTAGCATTAAATCTCCACTATTTATTAGTATTGGAGAGCAGCCTATTGTTTGCTAAGTGACTATCATTGCTATAACCCCTCTTTGGGAAACTGACCTTAATATCACGCCAATTTGATTGACCAAGAGAGGGTGCCTGACCCAAGAGCAGCCAATCTAACACAGTTTGGCCAGTTTATGTTCTTTCTCTGTGCAGAAGGAACAACACAATGAACTGAACCTAGAAGAACCTCCCTTTAGGGAGTTTGAATGTGAGAAATACACAGTAATTGGTAGAAGGAAAAAAGTTTACGGAATTCCCTGGGGTCCAGTGGTTAGGACTCCATGCTTTCACTGCTGAGGGTGCAGGTTTGATCCCTGGTTAGGGAACTAAGATCCCGCAAGCCGCGCAGCACAGCCAAAAATAAAAAAAATAAAAGTAAAATTAAAAAAAATTTTTGAAAAGGTTTAAAGAGGACAAAGAGGGCAGGCAGTAAGTAAAAGACATGAGTATGCGAAGCTATGAACAAGCAGGAGCCACAGGGTAAACTGCAGAATGGAGGAGCAGTTAGAAGCAGCTGGGGTAGTAAAAGCCGAAATATTTACACATGAAATATGGTATCTGGGGTCTCCTTCAAATTGCCTCCTCCCCAATCTAGGGTCAGGGAGGTAGTGGGGAGGAGTATAGAAGAAACAAGATTGGTCACAAGTTGACAACTGTTGCAGCTGTTGAAAAGTGCCCGACCCATGCTGACACGTGATAGGTTCATGGGGTACCAAGTAGGAACATGGCAATTCATTAACCTTTTCTCCCTACTTTTGTATGTATTTGATATTTTCCACAACAAAAGGTTAAAAATTTTGACATATTTCATTTCCACTGCTATCACCTTGGTCAGTCACTATTTATCCTTCCCTTGATTACTGTAATAATCCTTAAAAAGCCTCCTACTTTCTTCCTACCTTCCTTACTCTACCCCCTTAGTCTCTTTTTCAACACAGCCTCAGAACAATACTTTAAAAATCTAAATCAGATCATATCACTCCTTTACACAAAGTACTGCAACGTCTCCCATTTCATTCAGAGAAAAAGCCAATGTCCTTACAGTGGCCTGCAAGATCCTATGTGATCAGATTCCCTATTACCTATCTGACGTGTTCCTGTTTTCATGGAATAACTGGAGGAAGAATGTTTCAGGTGGAGGAAATACCCTGGAGCAAAGGCCCTAAGGCAGGAGCAAGGCTGGTAAATTTGAAGAACATGGATTACCTCGTAAGAGTCCCCAAGATCATCCAGAGATGATCAAAAACAAGACCAATGTTCAGGAAATACAGGCTGACTCAGTCTTCCTAGAACTCAGGAATGATGTGGTAAAAAAGGAATGGGTTTTAGAATAACATAGACTTACCTAAACACTTATCTTTCCAGTTAGTAACTAAAATTCAAGTTCTGAGCCTCAATTTTTCTCACTTGAAAAATAGGGAAAATAGCAATGATTTTCTGAGAGTGTTGTCAACTGAGGTATTATATATAAAACATCTAGCATAGTGCTCAGCACATAGCTAGTACTCAATAAATGTTACTAAGTAATACGAACCTGTGCCCTACTCTTGAAGAGAAAACAGAGCAAAGTCTGGCTTAGGTAGATGGGAAAGCTTTTCTTAAAATATCCCTCACAGGGCCTGTGTGGTAGATGGAGCCTTGGCTGGTAGAGCTTTGGGCAAGTCACTTCACCTCTTTGGAATTTAGTTCAATCATCTTTAAAATGAGTTAACTGGACCAGATGATCTCTAGTGCTAAGATCCAGTGCTGAGATTCTGTATCTGAATAACAGTAAGTGACTCCTCCTTTAAGTAGCCCCTTGGGTATGTATCACAGGGAGGTGTTGCAATGACAGAGGGTGGGGTGGGGAGAAGGAGATATCTTCTAAATTCTGAAGCCTGGCTTGCTTCATGGGTGTGTGACCTGTGCAGGCTCAGAAGGGCTGTGTGCTTAATTTAATGCTCTGCTGCTAGTGTCTCAAAATTCTCAATAAACTTTGAACAGGAAGACCTGCAAATTATGTAGCCAGTCCTGTTCCTAGGAGATGACTATGAATAAGTAAGTATAAAAGATATTTTCCTGTGATTAACTAGAGACTGGCAGTAAGACATCCCTGGGCACCTGAAGAGAGGTGACTAGGTGGGTAAGATAGTTATCTGGGATAGAACTGAAGTGGGAGGAGGTTTTGTGGGGATCAGGAGGGAAGGATGATGATGGATGAACATGTCAAAGTACAGCTGACCCTTGAACAACAGTAGGGGTTAGAGGCGCCAGCCGCTCCCTAGTCGAAAATCCAAGTATTACTTTACAGTTGGCCCTCCGTATCTGCAGTTCTGCAACCACGAATTCAACCAAACGATCGCTTAGTATGTATTTATTGAAGAAAATCCATGTATAACTATAGCATAAGACTGCCATCTACTGGTTAATGATATGAATTCTTTCAAAGATTTCCAATGCAAGGTCTTTGCATTTCAGTATCTAGAGGGTTCCAGAAAGGTTTGACATACTATATTGTACAGTTTGAAATAATTATTAAATGCTTCCTCAGTTCCAACTTCCAAAATAATCAAAGACTCCTTTTCTATTTTCCTTAACAGTTCCTAAGGCTGCTTTCATTTGTTCAAAAACTAACTTTTAAAAATTACTATGTGCCAGGTATCAAGTATTCAATGATGAATGCCATTGGTAAAGATATTTAAGTCATTAAGAACTTCATCAAAGAGATTCAAATTCTCAGGTTCATCCTGGGTCAGAATCAGAATACCTAGAATAGCATCATCTTCAAAACTGGATGGTCATTTAGGGGTAGGGTTATGCTTTCATTCAATATGAAATGCTATGAAGAGCTTTGGGCAAGTCACTTCACCTCTTTGGAACAATATGAAGTGCTAATATGCACAGTGATGTTCAGGCCCAATGACCAACATTCAGGCTACTGGCTTGAACAGACGTTATTGGAGAATTGACTGGAAAAGAAGAGTAAGCAAGGCTGTGATAGAAGATGAAGGAAGTTAGCGGCATGGAGCAAACTAATAGTCACAGATAAAGAACAGTTTTCCAGGGGGCTTCTCTTATCCATAAGCATCCCCACTGAGAATTCCACTAGAATAAAGGGTTACCAGAAGTCCTCTCTTCTACAATATCTAGATTACCAGGAAGAAAAGAGGGAACTTAATACTCATCCAGTCATTAGTGGTTAGGACCACTGTGAAGGGAGAAGAGTAGTAGAAATCTAAAGAAGGGTGAGGAAGATCTCTCAGGATCTCTGCCCAGTTTTAAGGCCACATCCCTCATATTACAGGTAGTGTAAATGGTTCTTTTCAAATAATTCTGATATACTCACTACACTGATTGTAGAAAATATTTGAGAGCCAAAGAATAATACTCTCCCTCCACTCAAAAACAAACAAGAAAAAGTCCTTTAGGTAAACGATTATATACACAATGCCATTTCTTGTTTTGCTTTAGGTAATTTTTTAAACATCAAGAAAACAAGTATATCAAAGGACATAAATGTGACACTGAACTTCTTCTCTTTAACATATACTTAGGGCAGAAAAACCTGAGTGAGGATGGGGCTTATTTCACATTCCCAGACCCCACTGAGTATTCATCTGTGTTCCCATAGCACAATGTACTCACCAATATCATACCATTTTTCTGCCTTCAGTTTGCTTGCCTGTCTCCTCTAGTCTGTGAGCTCTGTGAGGGCAGGACAGTCTTATATCTATACCCCTCCCTCCACTATATCCCTTTAACACATGGTAAACATTAATAATTGCAGTGAAGTAAATAAATGGGGCATGCTGGACAGTCTCAGACTCAGCAAGCCAGCCTTCCCATCCTATGTTCTGAGAATTTACACACAGAAGCTCTACTGAAGGAATCAGCCCCAGCTGTTTTTATACACAGATAACCCTATTCTGAACCAGATCAACACTACCTTGGCCATAACAGATTAGGTCACTTGCTCCAAGGGCAGTCAATCTATATACTTAAGAACAGCCTATGAGAACTTTATTCAAGACCAATAATTCTAATTAGCTAAACCAGTTAGGGTCTGATTCTTGGGAATTTGACTTCAATACACATAAAAAGTCATCAGCTAGTAATGACGGTTACAATGATGGGAACAAAATTTGCCACTCCAAAATGTATCTCTTTGGCATTATGATTAATTTAGGCTGATTATCTTTAAGAAACAGAAGACTCAGGAAGCCTTTCTTTTTACTTCCCTCTTAGCTGCCTAAAATATTTAAATAAAGGGCTTATTCCCAGAATAGAGGTATCACCAGAAATATCTGCAAAGAATATGGGCTAGATGTGGTGGGGGAAACTCAGTGTGGTCTAGAGATCAGAGTCCACCCAAAAGGGGCCTAGAGACCAGAGTCCACCCAAAAGGGGCCTAGAGACCAGAGTCCACCCAAAAGGGGCCTAGAGATCAGAGTCCACCCAAAAGGGGCCTAGAGATCAGAGTCCACCCAAAAGGGGCCTAGGGACCAGAGCCCACCCAAAAGGGGCCTAGGGACCAGAGCCCACCCAAAAGGGGTCTAGGGACCAGAGCCCACCCAAAAGGGGCCTAGGGATCAGTCTACCCAAAAGGGGCCTAGAGATCAGAGTCCACCCAATGTCCCATTTCCTCTGCAGGGCCCAGCAAACATTTATCAAACATTTGCTTTTTCATCTCCATGAGCATTGCCTTGCTCCCCTTTGAAGTCCCAACATCCTCTTTTATCTCTAGCTGAAGATGGCATTCATGGTGAGCTTTTGGCCATTTTGGCAAGTTACTCCGTTTTCCTGGGTCTCTCCTATGTCTACATGTTATTAAATTTGTTTGATTTTCTCCTGCTAATCTGTCTCATGTCAATTTAATTCTTGGACCAGCCAGAAGAACCTAGATGGGTAGAGGAAAATTTCTTCCTCCCAGACAATGGGCAAAAGTAGAAAGGCACAGAAGGAAAGGCAGACAACAGAGGCCATGAGGCAAAAGGGATCATGTTGAGTTCTAGTAAACAGAAACTGGATAGAAGAAAAGAGGGTGAAATAATAGCTTCTTAAAAATGGAGATGATGAATTCTTGCTTCTGATGAATAAAAATATAACTTGTTCACTATAGCTTCCTTGGATCCTGAGTGGCCAAGAGTACGTATTTCTTAAACAAATATGAATTAAGTACCTACCAGGTGACACATATGACATGACTTTTACAGGTAAACAAATCTATTTGGTCCCCATGGAGATTTGAATCCAGCTCAGAAACATAGCATCCAGAGTTTGAAGACTGACATTAAACAAGTAAAAACAATTGTGATAAGCATTACAAAGAAGTAATGTAGGCTCGCACAGAAACACATAGTATCTTGAATTATATTTTCCATTGGCCTATCTTTGCTAAGTTGCCTGATTATACAGCCTTTCCTGAATTCTACGAGGCCTAACTTACATTTGAGATTCTTTTCATCCTTTTTCACCTGTAACCATACATAAAAAGGCTACTTCCCAGGGTCTACAAAATCTTCAAAATACAAATTGGCTCCAAATTCAAAGAGAAAATTGTAAAATCTAAGTAAGTAAATGTTTTATCCGCAAAACACAGCAGTAATTCGAACACATTACAATGTACCACTACAAGGAAACACGTACCACGTTTACAATGTGCCAGACATTGTTCAAAATGCTTTATAAAAATCAACTCATGGGTGGAGCTTCAAGATGGCGGAAGAGTAAGACGCGGAGATCACCTTCCTCCCCACAAATACATCAGAAATACATCTACATGTGGAACAACTCCTACAGAACACCTACTGAACACTGGCAAAAGACCTCAGACCTCCCAAAAGGCAAGAAACTCCCCACGTAACTGGGTAGGGCAAAAGAAAAAAGAAAAAACAGAGACAAAAGAATAGGGATGGGACCTGCACCAGTGGGAGGGAGCTGTGAAGGAGGAAAGGTTTCCACACACTAGGAAGCCCCTTCGCAGGCGGAGACTGCAGGTGGCGGAGGGGGAAAGCTTCGGAGTAGCGGAGGAGAGCGCAGCCACAGGGGTGCGGAGGGCAAAGCGGAGAGATTCCCACACAGAGGATCAGGGCCGACCGGCACTCACCAGCCCGAGAGGCTTGTCTGTTCACCCGCCGAGGCGGGCGGGGGCTGGGAGCTGAGGCTCGGGCTTCGGAGGTCGGACCCCAGGGAGAGGACTGGGGTTGGCGACGTGAACACAGCCTGATGGAGGCTAGTGCGCCATGGCTAGCTGGGAGGGAGTCCGGGAAAAAGTCTGGAGCTGCCGAAGAGGCAAGAGACTTTTTCTTCCCTATTTGTTTCCTGGTGCACGAGGAGAGGGGATTAAGAGCGCCGCTTAAAGGAGCTCCAGAGACAGGCGCGAGCCGCGGCTATCAGCGCGGACCCCCGAGACGGGCATGGACGCTAAGGCTGCTGCTGCCGCCACCAAGAAGCCTGTGTGCAAGCACAGGCCACTATCCACACCTCCCCTCCCGGGAGCCTGTGAAGCCCACTACTGCCAGGGTCCCGTGATCCAGGGACAACTTCCTCAGGAGAACGCAGGGCACGCCTCAGGCTAGTGCAACGTCACGCCGGCCTCTGCCACCGCCAGCTTGCCCCGCACTCTGTACCCCTCCCTCCCCCAGGCCTGAGTGAGCCAGAGCCCCCGAATCAGCTGCTCCTTTAACCCCATCCTGTCTGAGCGAAGAACAGACGCCCTCAGGCGACCTACATGCAGAGGCTGGGCCAAATCCAAAGCTGAACCCCGGGAGCTGTGCAAACAAAGAAGAGAAAGGGAAATCTCTCCCAGCAGCCTCAGGAGCAGTGGATTAAAGCTCCATAATCAACTTGATGTGCGCTGCCTCTGTGGAAGACCTGAATAGACAACGAATCGTCCCAAATTGAGGAGGTGGACTTTGGGAGCGATGATATATATATTTTGTTCCCTTTTTCTCTTTTTGTGGGTGTGTATGCTTCTGTGTGTGATTTTGTCTGTCTAGCTTTGCTTTTACTATTTGTCCTAGGGTTCTGTCTGTCCTTTTTTTTTTTTTTCTTCTAGTGTAGTTTTTAGCACTTGTAATCATTGGTGGATTTGTTTTTTGGTTTGGTTGCTCTATTCTTTCTTTCTTTTTTCCTTAAAAAATTTTTTTAATACTTATCTTTTATTTTTTATTTTAATAACTTTATTTTATTTTACTTCATTTTATTATACTTCATTTTATTTTGTTTTATTTTATCTTCTTCTTTCTTTCTTTCTTTTTTTTCCCTCCCTTTTATTCAGAGCCATGTGGATGACAGGCTCTTGGTGCTCCAGCCAGGTGTCAGGGCTGTGCCTCTGAGGTGGGAGAGCCAAGTTCAGGACACTGGTCCACAAGAGACCACCCAGCTCCACGTAATATCAAATGGCAAAAATCTCCCAGAGATCTCCGTCTCAATGCCAAGACCCAGCTTCACTCAACAACCAGCAAGCTACAGTGGACACCCTATGCCAAACAACTAGCAAGACAGGAACACAACCCCATCCATTAGCAGAGAGGCTGCCTAAAATCATAATAAGGCTACAGACACCCCAAAACACACCACCAGACGTGGACCTGCGCACCACAAAACCAAGATCCAGCCTCATCCACCAGAACACGGGCACTAGTCCGCTCCACCAGGAAGCCTACACAACCCACTGAACCCACCTTAGCCACTGGGGACAGACACCAAAAACAACGGGAACTACGAACCTGCAGCCTTCAAAAAGAAGGCCCCAAACACACTAAGTTAAGAAAAATGAGAAGACAGAGAAATACACAGCAGATGAAGGAGCAAGGCAAAAACCCATCAGACCTAACAAATGAAGAAGAAATAGGCAGTCTACCTGAAAAAGAATTCAGAATAATGATAGTAAATATGATCCAAAATCTTGGAAATAGAATGGAGAAAATACAAGAAATGTTTAACAAGGACCTAGAAGAACTAAAGAGCAAACAAACAGTGATGAACAACACAATAAATGAAATTAAAAATTCTCTAGAGGAGATCAATAGCAGAATAACTGAGGCAGAAGAACAGATAAGTGACCTGGAAGATAAAATAGTGGAAATAACTACTGCAGAGCAGAATAAAGAAAAAATAATGAACAGAATTGAGGACAGTCTCAGAGACCTCTGGGACAACATTAAATGCACCAACATTTGAATTATAGGGGTCCCAGAAGAAGAGGAGAAGAAGAAAGGGACTGAGAAAATATTTGAAGAGATTATAGTTGAAAACTTCCCTAATATGGGAAAGGAAATAGTGAAACAAGTCCAGGAAGCACAGAGAGTCCCATACAGATAAATCCAAGGAGAAAAACGCCAAGACACATATTAAACAAACTATCAAAAATTAAATACAAAGAAAAAATATTAAAATCAGCAAGGAAAAACAACAAATAACACACAAGGGAATCCCCATAAGATTAACAGCTGATCTTTCAGCGGAAACTCTGCAAGCCAGAAGGGAGTGGCAAGACATATTTAAAGTGATGAAGGAGAAAAACCTACAACCAAGATTACTCTATCCAGCAAGGAACTCATTCAGATTTGATGGAGAAATTAAAACCTTTACAAACGAGCAAAAGCTACGAGAATTCAGCACCACCAAACCAGCTTTACAAAAATGGTAAAGTTACTTCTCCAGGCAGGAAACACAAGAGAAGGAAAAGACCTACAATAACAAACACAAAACAATTAAGAAAACAGTCATAGGAACATGCATGTCGATAATTACCTTAAATGTAAATGGATTAAAGGCTCCAACCAAAGGACACAGACTAGCTGAATGGATACAAAAATAAGACCCATATATATGCTGTCTACAAGAGACCCACCTCAGACCTAGGGACACATACAGACTGAAAGTGAGGGGATGGAAAGAGATATTCCATGCAAATGGAAATCAAAAGAAAGCTGGAGTAGCAATTCTCCTATCAGACAAAATAGACTTCAAAACAAAGACTATTACAAGAGACAAAGAAGGCCACTACATAACGATCAAGGGATCAATCCAAGAAGAAGATATAACAATTGTAAATATTTATGCACCCAACATAGGAGCACCTCAATATATAAGGCAAATACTAACAGCCATAAAAGGGGAAATCGACAGTAACACAATCATAGTAGGGAACTTTAACATCCCACTTTCACCAATGGAAAGATCATCCAAAATGAAAATAAGTAAGGAAACATAAGCTTTAAATGATACATTAAACAAGATGGACTTAATTGTTATTTATAGAACATTCCATCCAAAAACAACAGAATACACTATCTTCTCAAGTGCTCATGGAACATTCTCCAGGATAGATCATATCTTGGGTCAAAAATCAAGCCATGGTAAATCTAAGAAAATTGAAATCGTATCAAGTATCTTTTCTGACCACAATGCTATGAGACTAGATATCAATTACAGGAAAAAATCCTGTAAAATATACAAACACATGGAGGCTAAACAATACACTTAATACCCAAGAGATCACTGAAGAAGTCAAAGAGGAAATCAAAAAATACCTAGAAAGAAATGACAATGAAAACACGATGACCCAAAACCTATGGGATGCAGCAAAAGCAGTTGTAAGAGGGAAGTTTATAGCAATACAATCCTACCTTAAGAAACAAGAAACATATCAAATAAACAACCTAAACTTACACCTAAAGCAATTAGAGAAAGAACAAAAAAACCCCAAAGTTAGCAGAAGGAAAGAAATCATAAAGATCAGATCAAAAACAAATGAAAAAGAAATGAAGGAAATGATAGCAAAGATCAATAAAACTAAAAGCTGGTTCTTTGAGAAGATAAACAAAACTGATTAAACCATTAGACAGACTCATCAAGAAAGAAAGGGAGAAGACTCAAATTAACAGAATGAGAAATGAAAAAGGAGAAGTAACAACTGACACTGCAGAAATACAAAGCATCATGAGAGATTACTACAAGCAAAACTATATGCCAATAAAATGGACAACCTGGAAGAAATGGACAAATTCTTACAAATGCACAACCTGCCAAGACTGAACCAGGAAGAAATAGAAACTATGAACAGACCAATCACAAGCACTGAAATTGAAACTGTGATTAAAAATCTTCCAACAAACAAAAGCCCAGGACCAGATGGCTTCACAGGAGAATTCTATCAAACATTTAGAGAAGTGCTAACACCCATCCTTCTCAAACTCTTCCAAAATATAGCAGAGGGAGGAACATTTCCAAACTCATTCTACGAGGCCACCATCACCCTGATACCAAAACCAGACAAGGATGTCACAAAGAAAGAAAACTACAGGCCAGTATCACTGATAAACATAGATGCAAAAATCCTCAACAAAATACTAGCAAACAGAATCCAACAGCACATTAAAAGGATCATACACCATCATCAAATGGGGTTTACCCCAGGAATGCAAGGATTCTTCAATATATGCAAATCAATCAATGTGATACACCATATTAACAAATTGAAGGAGAAAAACCATATGACCATCTCAATAGATGCAGAGAAAGCTTTCGACAAAATTCAACACCCATTTATGATAAAAACCCTGCAGAAAGTAGGCACAGAGGGAACTTTCCTCAACATAATAAAGGCCATATATGACAAACCCACAGCCAACATCGTTCTCAATGGTGAAAAACTGAAACCATTTCCACTAAGATCAGGAACAAGACAAGGTTGCCCACTCTCACCACTCTTATTCAACATAGTTTTGGAAGTTTTAGCCACAGCAATCAGAGAAGAAAAAGAAATAAAAGGAATCCAAATTGGAAAAGAAGAAGTAAAGCTGTCACTGTTTGCATAGAGAATCCTAAAGATGCTACCAGAAAACTACTAGAGCTAATCAATGAATTTGGTAAAGTAGCAGGATACAAAATTAATGCACAGAAATCTCTGGCATTCCTGTACACTAATGATGAAAAATCTGAAAGTGAAATCAAGAAAACACTCCCATTTACCACTGCAACAAAAAAAATAAAATATCTAGGAATAAACCTACCTAAAGAGACAAAAGACCTGTATCCAGAAAATTATAAGAACTGATGAAAGAAATTAAAGATGATACAAACAGATCGAGAGATATACCATGTTCTCGGATTGGAAGAATCAACATTGGGAAAATGACTCTACTACCCAAAGCCATCTACAGATTCAATGCAATCCCTATCAAACTACCACTGGCATTTTTCACAGAACTAGAACAAAAAATTTCACAATTTGTATGGAAACACAAAAGACACCGAATAGTGAAAGCAATCTTGAGAAAGAAAAACGGAGCTGGAGGAATCAGGGTCCCTGACTTCACACTATACTACAAAGCTGCAGTAATTAAGACAATATGGTACTGGCACAAAAACAGAAATATAGATCAATGGAACAGGATAGAAAGCCCAGAGATAAACCCACACACATATGGTCACCTTATCTTTGATAAAGGAGGCAAAAATATACAATGGAGAAAAGACAGCCTCTTCAATAAGTGGTGCTGGGAAAACTGGACAGCTACATGTAAAACAATGAAATTAGAACACTCCCTAACACCATACACAAAAATAAACTCAAAATGGATTAAAGACCTAAATGTAAGGCCAGATATTATCAAACTCTTAGAAGAAAACATAGGCAGAACACTCTATGACATAAATCACAGCAAGATCCTTTTTGACCCACCTCCTAGAGAAATGGAAATAAAAACAAAAATAAACAAATGGGACCAATGAAACTTCAAAGCTTTTGCATAGCAAAGGAAACTATAAACAAGACCAAAAGACAATCCTCAGAATGGGAGAAAATATTTGCAAATGAAGCAACTGACAAAGGATTAATCTCCAAAATTTACAAGCAGCTCATGCAGCTCAATATTAAGAAAACAAACAACCCAATCCAAAAATGGGCAGAAGACCTAAATAGACATTTCTCCAAAGATGATATACAGATTGCCAACAAACACATGAAAGAATGCTCAACATCATTAATCATTAGAGAAATGCAAATCCAAACTACAATGACATATCATCTTACACTGGTCAGAATGGCCATCATCAAAAAATCTACAAACAATAAATGCTGGAGGGCCTCCCTGGTGGCGCAAGTGGTTGAGAGTCCGCCTGCCGATGCAGGGGATACGGGTTCGTGCCCCGGTCTGGGAGGATCCCATATGCCGCGGAGCGGCTGGGCCCGTGAGCCATGGCCGCTGAGCCTGCGCGTCCGGAGCCTGCGCGTCCGGAGCCTGTGCTCCGCAACGGGGGAGGCCACAACAGTGAGAGGCCCGCATACCAAAAAAAAAAAAAAAAAAAAAAAAAAAAAAAAAAAAAAAAAAAAAAATGCTGGAGAAGGTGTGGAGAAAAGGGAACCCGCCTGCACCATTGGCGGGAATGTAAATTGATACAGCCACTATGGAGAACAGTATGGGGGCTCCTTAAAAAACTAAAAATAGAACTAACATACGACCCAGCAATCCCAGTACTGGGCATATACCCTGAGAAAACCATAATTCAAAAAGAGTACCAAAATGTTCATTGCAGCTCTATTTACAATAGCCAGGACATGGAAGCAACCTAAGTGTCCATCGACAGATGAATGGATAAAGACGATGTGGTACACGTGGCACAGAGCGGCTGGGCCCGTGAGCCATGGCCACTGAGCCTGCGCGTCCGGAGCCTGTGCTCCGCAGCGGGAGAGGCCACAACGGTGAGAGGCCCACGTACCACAAAAAAAAAAAAAAAAAAAAAAGATGTGGTACATATTTACAATGGAATATTACTCAGCCATAAAAAGAAACGAAATTGAGTTATTTGTAGTGAGGTGGATGGACCTAGAATCTGTGATACAGAGTGAAGTAAGTCAGAAAGAGAAAAACAATTACTGTATGCTAACACATATATATGGAATCTAAAAAAAAAAAAAAATTTCTTCTTGGTCATGAAGAACCTAGGGGCAAGACGGGAATAAAGACACAGACCTACTAGCGAATGGACTTGAGGATACGAGGAGGGGGAAAGGTAAGCTGGGACAAAGTGAGAGAGTGGCATGGACATATATACACTACCAAACATAAAATAGATAGTGGGAAGCAGCCGCATAGCACAGGGAGATCACATTGGTGCTTTGTGACCACCTAGGGGGGTGGGATAGGGAGGGTGGGAAGGAGGGAGACACAAAAGGGAAGAGCTATGGGGACATATGTATATGTATAACTGATTCACTTTGTAATAAAGCAGAAACTAACACACCATTGTAAAGCAATTATACTCCAATAAAGATGTGCAAAAAAATTAAAACTAAAAACAATAAAGCATCATTCACTTGAAAAATAAAAAATCAACTCATGTTAATCCTCACAACATCTCTATACTATAAGAACTAGTATTTCTATTCTCATTTTACAGATTAGGTAACTTAGGCAAAGAGAAGTTATGTAAGTTGGCCAAAGGTAAACAGGCAGTAAGTGGCTGAACCAGGATTTGAAACCAAGCAGTCTGGTTCTAGAGTCTATGTATTCTAGAATCCAGATTCAATTTTATTTAATATGGTTATACAGGTAAATTTTCATTCAAAATGTTATTCAACACATATTTATTGAACATTTATTAGATGCAGGTGCTGATCTAAGTGTTAGAAATACAATAGTAAGCGAGACAGACAAAAAATCCCTGTCCCCATGGAGGAGGACACAGATAATGTACAAGAGAAAAAGGTAAAATATAAAGTACATTAGATGGTATAAATGTTACGGAGAAAACAAGGCCAGAAAGAGGGATGAATCCTTGGATTCATGACAGTCCTAAAATGGCCCTGGAGTTAAATTTAGTGAGTTTCTGGGATTTGCAATACAAATACCTAAACCAGCACATTCTATGAGGGCTTGATGTTGCTAGTTTAGGAACAGCAGAGTAGTGAAACTGAATGAGTGTTAAGAAACAAGAAATAGTTTCTTCATTTATTTTGCGCTGAAATTCCTGTAGGATTATTTTGTCAGGTGGCAATGTTCAACACTTTATAAACTTTATTCTTCCCATTTTCTAAAATCAATACACTCTCTATTTTAATCTGCCTGGGTTACCAACTGATGTAGTATACTCTGCAGTTTTTGTGTGGAGTATTCTATATATGTCTGTTACATCTCATTGCTTTATAATGTCCTTCAAGTTCTCTATTTTCTTTTTTTTTTAATTGAGGT
Organism: Mesoplodon densirostris; assembly: GCF_025265405.1. Taxonomy (NCBI): domain Eukaryota; kingdom Metazoa; phylum Chordata; class Mammalia; order Artiodactyla; family Ziphiidae; genus Mesoplodon; species Mesoplodon densirostris. Next base: position 85,278,964 of record NC_082661.1, on the reverse strand, counting down.
ATAGCTGATTTACAATATGATATAAGTTTCAGGTATACAACATAGCGATTCAAAATTTTTAAAGGTATACTCCATTTATAGTTATTATAAAATACTGGCCATTTCCCTGTGCTGTGCAATATATCCTTGTAGCTTATTTATTTTATACATAGTAGTTTGTACCTCTTACTCTCCTAGCCGCTATATTGCCCCTCCCTGCTTCCTTTTTCCCACTGGTAACCACTAGTTTGTTCTCTATATCTGTGAGTCTGTTTCTTCTTTGTTATATTCACTAGCTTATCTTTCAGATTCCACATATACGTGATAACATAGAGTATTTGTCTTTATCTGAAAGTCCTCTATTTTCTTATTGATCTTCTGTCTAGATCAGATGTTTTGCCCATTACTGAAAGTGGAGTATTGAAATTTTCAGTTATTATGGTAGATCTATTTCTCCCTCAATTCTGTCCATGTCTTCACATATTTTGACTAGGATTTGCTTGGTTTCTGTAAACCTTTGACTATTTCCCAGAGTTCTGGCAAACTTATTTCAGGTTGTTTCTGCTTATTTTCAATGTTTCGTGGAGGGACAGAGGCGTGGAGCTGCCTACTCTACCATTCTGAACATGGGTCTCCCAAGGTGATTTTTTGACAGAGCTCTCATCAGAGCAGAAAAAAATAAATTTGTTTTCTAACAGGGCATATTTATAGATATGAACATAAAAGCTGAGTTTCTCCAGTAGAGGCTTGAAGCCTCATTCCCTGCATCTATTCCTCCATTTCATGTTGGTCCCTGAGTTCTCCCTGAGGAAACATGAAGCTCCATGAAACACAGTTTGAAAAACACTGTTATAAATCATTATAATCCCTTGATACTTATGTGCCTAGTGCCTGTGATCTGATGTTAGAACTACTTAAGTAATCATTTTGACCTAGACTTATCTCTTGCTTGTTTGCTCACTTATTTCAAAAAACTTTCTTCCCATCTTCCCAACTTTGTGAAAAAGCACAAAGAATAAAATGATTACACTTATAAAATAAGTGTAATTCAGGTTAATATTTTATATAGAGCAGTTATCACCTGGGCCTCCATTTGCTTAACACTGTTATTCTAGCTCACACCTATGTCAATATTGTCATGTCTACTCTTGGAAGCCTATTACACGACTTTATGAGAGAAGACATGTCATGTATTGACTAACCTTTCAATCTGCACCCTCAATGACCATCCCTCCAACACCTTTCAATAAAACAAAGGTTGACTGCATAATTGGTTAGCATAATGAGACTTCAAGGCTGTGGGTTTTTAACATCTTTGTCATCTATGCCTACCAATTAAGCTTGGCCATATTGAAGTTGTTTTTAAACTTCAAAACGCAGCAGAATGCCCTCTTTATTTTGAAATAAAATCTTTTATGAAACCCCAAGATATAAAATAAACAAAACTGAGCCCTTAAGGTTGAAGTCTGTACATGTGCGAGTAGGCAGGGGGAAGAGGGTAGGCAGTTTATTCACAGCCAATCCTGCTGAGCCTTCCTAACATCCCAGCCATGATGCGGAACCCCAGGGCTCTGGGACAGAGTGTTTGTATATCCCATATCTGTGAGATGTCCTCAGCCACGACTTCTAAAGGATTGGATGACTATTGCATCTGTATCTCCTATGGCTCCTCAGATAGCGCCTGACACACAGTAGGCATTCAAGGAGTATTCACTGAAATAACAGACATGAAATCCAAAATGGGGGAATGGATTAGTGTATATCCATTACTGGTCCTTGAGAAAAATCTTGGAAAGTATCCTCACTGACAGTGGTAGACCAGTAGTGGTAGATCTCAGTGGTATCATTATACTACTGTGTTATAAAAGAGATAATTAAGATTGTATTAGTGGCTGCAGAATACAACAAACATAACTGAATAAATATTTTATTTCTTCCACATTCAAGGTACGGTTTGAGAGACTATAGAGGCTGCAAAGATGGTAAAAATATAGGATAGGTAAAATATCCTAAAGAATATTTGATACTCTGATAGGGGAGATAATTTACATAAAATTTTGCTACAAAGCAAGCCAATGTACCAAACAATATGTCAAGAAAATTTCAATGTTTTTTGAGCTGAAGGTAGAGAAGTTTTGAAAAATGACCAGTAGACACCTCATCAACAGGTGGCTGTTACAGAATGTAGAGGGTAATTGATGCAGAAGAAAGGCAAAAAACTATGGGAACAAATACTGCATAATTTTCAGAAGATAACTCTCACCCTAAGAAGAAAGCATGATATATGAAGTAGTTGGAGATGAGTTAAATGTGAATTTTTTGCAATTGGTGTGTTAAAAATACTGAGAATGGAGAGATCAATGTGAACTGTAGCGAGGGAAACTTTCTGAAGTTGGCAATTTGAACTGAAAAAGGATGGGAAGGATTAGGATAGGTGGGGAAGCATTTAATGAAGACAACATGTGCCAAAGCCCAAAAGCAAAAGGAGAAGAGTTTCCATGAGGAAGAAGAAGAAATCAATCTGGCTGGAGCAAAGGGTGTTTGCTGGGCACCAGGTTGGCTGAGTGGGGTGGAGACAGATTAATAGCGGGAGCTGCTAAAGGCCAGGATGAAGATAAAAGAGAAGCTGAAACAAATAGCAATTAGTTTTGATGACTGTACAACTCTCAAAGAAAACTATCATAGGTATGTAAAGTAGTAATGATGGAAAAGAAATAAGAGAAATGGAAGTCCTAAGGATACTGAGGTGGCCTGAGATGTGGACAGTGAAATAGATTACCCAGAGAATTCGACAGCTTGAATAGAATCAGGGGTGACAGAGATAAATCCTCTGAATTGACGGTAAAGTTGCACCAGTGTCAATTAAGAAATCCAGTTTCTGATTCTCTACTGTAAGTTTAATGGTGAGCTCTGGGGTGCAGCTGAGGATCAGTTGACCCTGTCATTTGATGGGGTACTGTCCCTCAGAGTGGTAAAAGTATACCCTCTGAGAGTGCTGGGGTCTAGGGAGATTGTTTTTTAAGCTTTTCTTTCTCTAAAGCCATTAGAAATAGAAAACAAGAGTATTCATAACAGAAGACACCAGAGTCACTATAACCCCCACAAACAGTTCACACAAATGTTTTCTCCTGCTAATCTAAATTCAGAAAGAGAAAAAGACAAGAAGAGACTCTTACCATTCTCGTTTATTGGATACTACAGGCAGAAATCTGGGAGACTGACTGGTAGAATTCTCATCTTCTGCTGGCTGATGTTAGAGGTCCCAGGATCTGTCAGCAGCAGCAGCCCTGGAGTGAGCAGTGTCCAGTTAGTGACATCCATCCTTGATACCAGAATTGTGGGCAAGGAAATGTTCTCCTCTACCACACTGTCCCTTGCAGGACTCCAAATGGATTTCACCTCCAGCTCTAGGCTAATCCCAGTGGTTTACTGTCTGTATACTAGTAGATGGACTAAATGCTATCTGGCTAGACATGACAACGCCACACAGCAGTGAATAAATTAATAACTAGATTATTTCTCATTTTGGTATTCCTTTATAGATTGAGTCAGATCAAGGAACTCATTTTATAGCAGAAATAAACTATGTGCTTGCAAAAACTTTGGGGTACTCATTAAAATTTCATGCCCTGCACCACCCCCAATCCTCAGGGAAAATAGAACATAAAAATCTAGACATCAAAAGGACTTTAGGAGCCTCCCTGGTGGAGCAGTGGTTGAGAGTCCACCTGCCGATGCAGGGGACACGGGTTCGTGCCCCAGTCCAGGAGGATCCCACATGCCGCAGAGCGGCTGGGCCCGTGAGCCATGGCTGCTGGGCCTGCGCGTCCGGAGCCTGTGCTCCGCAACGGGAGAGGCAAAAGGACTTTAGGAAAAGTCTATCAAGAAACTGGACCTAATGGCCAGAAGCACTACCTCTGGCCCTTATAAAAATCCAGAATACTCCAAATAGAAGGTGTGGATTAACCCCTTTTGAAACAGTGTTTGGTCACCCTATGCCTACTGGCATCTCTAAACCTCCCATTTCTGGATTGAGTGAACACTATAGGGACTTAAGTGAACAATATGATACTATGACTAGCCATATACAGGAACTAACTAGTATACTTGGGGGATATTATCGACAGTAAAAAGGGCGTGGAATGCACTGACTTGCTATCCCCTTTGACCAGGAGACTGGGTATACATCAAGGTTTTTAGAAGAAAGCATGCATCGTCATCTTGCTGGGAAGGTCCTTACAAACCGCTAAGCACTTACACTGCCATCAAAATAAAGGAAAAATCCTCCTGGATTCATGTGAGCGCTGCCAGCTTTGACCCAGATCAGCAGCACTCCCAGCACAGCTGGAAGACCATTCCTAAGGTGACCTTAAACTAAGGATTTCCAGGGCCAACTTCCAGGTCCCAGAAGCAGACAAAATCATAAAGTAGACAGTTTTTCCCAAGATCACAGATCAAGAAACTTCCTTCTACCTATTTTCTCCTCTATTGCAACTCCCTAGTCCCAGATGAAAAGAAAAAAAAGCACCTCCTTGTAACAAAGCCCTCCCTTTCTTTAGCCATTTATTAAAAGGCTGACTGGAGATTGCTTGTCTCAATCTATTCTCCCTGTGATCCTCCACTATGGACTCTTTCAAACTTTGTCTCCACTCTTATTAACTCATTGTTTTCTCAACAGGTCAAGCACAGACCAGACACCCCTTTACATCAGTTTTCCAAACGCTGGCCACATTAACTAATCAATCTGATTGCTGGTTATATCAACATCTAGATTATGCAAAAAAACCTGAACTAATTTTTGTTCTTGCCAATATGAGCACCCGGCGGTCAACTCAGGAAAATGGATGCATAACAGGTAATGGCATCCATGACCAAGAAAATGTCACTCTTCTCCTTTCAATGAGTTAACTGCACATAGAAAAACCTCTATGGAAGCTCAGGGAGTGTCCTTTGCTCAGGTAAAGATGTTAGAAGGGAATTTTTCCCTTTGCACTGAAAACAGGCATGATGTTGGGCCTTTCCTAGGTGACATACTAAGGCAATATTGCAACCAAACCTTGTGGTTTGATTCCAGAGATGCATCCTCAAGCTTCTCTTGAAGGTCATAAATGGTCTTAGCACTGACTCTTATGGTAGGGACACTGGCCAAATCATCAGATGTTATGGCTGACTCCTAAGCCACCCTCGTGTAACCTAGGGTAGCTCAGTTGCTCCCCTCATTAGCTGTCAAAGATGAAAGATTACATATAAGCAGACCAAAAATCTAGACCAAGTTGGTCAGGTAACAAAACCAAGCCTTACAGCTACTAAGGCCTAACTGTATCAGATATTTCACAACCTATTCTGCTCCTACAGACTGACAGGGATACACAGAAGATGGAGATGTACAGATGCCAATATGACAGGTGACAAGATACACCAAACCCCAACCTAATATGTCACAAGTTCCATTCTGACCTTATCCAGGAACAATACTAGTCTTTTTATCTCATGTGAGATAAGGTATATAAAGGGCTCCTACCTGGGTGGTCAGAACAATGTGGACTCGAATTCCTGACACCCTCTGTCACCCGATACTCCATCTTAAATGCCAGCCCAATTAACAACTTTGGCTTGGGCTTCCCTGGTGGCACAGTGGTTGAGAGTAAACCTGCCGATGCAGGGGACACGGGTTCGTGCCCCGGTCCGGGAAGATCCCACATGCCGCGGAGCAGCTAGGGCCGTGAGCCATGGCCGCTGAGCCTGCGCGTCCGGAGCCTGTGCTCCGCAGCGGGAGAGGCCACAAGAGTGAGAGGCCCCCGTACCGCAAAACAAACAAACAAAAAACCTTTGGTTTCTGTGTTCATAAAGTAGCGCCATATAAACACACCAGACCAGATATTATAGAAAACTGGCTTGTATACACAAGTCTAAGGTCTTTTCAGTACTAAGATCCTTTTTCTTAGGCTTTGGAACTTATGAGTTGGAAAAGGCAGTTCTAAATCTTTCCATAGTAACAGAACAAGAGTTCAATATTGGTATGCAAATGTCGGAAGCCTTTCAGTCAAAAGTTAATAGCCTCTGCCGGACTTGAAAATCTTCTTGCCCTGGACACACTGACAGCCCAAGAAAGAGGAGCTTGTGCCATCACTGATGAAGCATGCTGCTTCTATGTAAATCACCTGGGACAAATAGTGTCTAACCTGCACCTTTTGAAGACAAAATAAACACCCTCCATCAGATAAACGAGGCTCAGCCATTCTATTGGACTGACCTATTCCCAGGGATGGGAGACTGACTGATTTAATGGGATATGGGGAAATGTGCTTAGATTTGTTATTTTCTGCTTATTCATCCTCATTCTAATCTATGTTCTTCTCTCCCTTTGCAGATCCCTTGCCACTCAGCTGCTAACCCAATTCTTTTCTCCATAGCCACTAACTCAGAGTTTATGTGAAACTTCTAGGGAAGTTTCAGACAGGGGAATGAAGGAGTTCAGAGCATTTCACCCCAAAATATGTCACCTTGGCATACTGAATATTTTCAGTTAAAGGCATCTGAGAAACAGCTGGTGCTAGAAGGGCACTCTGACCTTCCTTTTTCTTCCTGAAGGAGATAAAATTCCCATGTAAAAGATGCCCTCCCTACATCAGGAGGAAGAAAAATATTTTTATCACCAGAGATGGGAAATTGGACCAAAAAATCCATACAGACAAACCTTGTTAAACTAACCCTTATCTTCCTAGTCATTTCTCCACAATTTACTACCCCTAACCAAACCTCTTTGTCTTACTTGTTTCTTTTTCTAAAAGGTAGAAAAGCTTTCTGCCCTGGTCACTTCCTCAGGTCTTCATTCTCTTGTGAAGGTTCCCACGTACTTGTTAAAAAAAAAAAAACCCTAAAAACCACTTCTACGCTTTCCTCCTGTTAACCTGTCTTATGTTAATTTAATTCTTATGCCCAGCTGGAGACCCAAAGAGAGTAGAGGAGAATTTTCCCTTGCCTACAACGGTAAATCATTTTCTTTCTGCTAACATTCTAATGTCATGGGGGATCACACTACCAAACCCTTGGATTATTCTTAAATTCACTCCTTTGAGGTACATACAAAATTCTCACGTTTTGCTCTCTGGCCCCTTTAGAAACTTACTCTCACACTTATGATGTCAACCTCATTAGAGCTGTTTCCAGAATTTAATCAAATAAGTGTAACATGTTAGGGACAGTACAAAACCCATTAGAGGAGGGTCTTTTAAAACCTTGGCATAAGGACCCAAAAGGAATACAGGGATAAGGAGAGGTGACCATGGGCACTTCCAAGGTGGAATCCATCACCTGTCAGGAATGGGACGTGAAGTGACTTCCGGTCCGGCCAGAGAGTATTTCTTCTAGCGAAACCTGAATAACCGTCTTCCCTCCTGGACGCTGCAGGGCAGAACGGGCGGGCAGTTTCCCCCGCTTCCAGGTGGAGACGCCGCTATCGGTCCGCACTCACGGACGCAGCGGCCCGACGAGCGGCGCCTGCGCGCTGGGAGGGGCGGGTACAGGGCCCATTTCCGGGGCGGGTACAGGGCCCATTTCCGGGGCGGGGAACAGCGCATGCGTTGTGGGGAGGGGGGGGGTCGGACTTCATCCACTTTTCCGGCGAGGTGAACGCGGAAGAGCGGGAGGTGACGGTTTCCGGCTACTTAGATTGTGGCGCGGCGACTGCTGTAAGATGGAGGTGGTCTCGGCGGCCGAAGATGGTCGGGATGGTCCCCGGGAGCGGCGAGGCTTGGGTGAAGCCGAGAAGCCGCAGCAGAACCACGAAGTGCGGCCTCAGTCCGGGGCAGACCGGTTACCAAAACATTCCTACTGGTTGGATCTCTGGCTCTTCGTCCTCTTAGACGTGGTGTTGTTTTTCTTCGTGTATTTTTTGCCCTGGTGAGTACTCTTAACGCAGCGTTGAAGTGGTAAGGGGCTTAGAGACCATCTACCCCAGTTTGGGGAGGTGGGTGCGGGAGAGGCGAGGCAATTGCATTGCGGAAAGTTACGGCCTGTCCACCATCGTCCATCTGGCGAGTGGCAGGATAGGGTAGGCGCGGGAGTGGAACGAAGACCAGAGTGAAAATGTCCTTCCTTGGCTCCTAAGTTGAGGGTATTCAGATGAGGTGTAGAGGAAACTTGGCTTCATAATTTTTTTGTTCTGTGTTGGGAGGAAACTGGCTGGGGTTGAGTTCCTGCACTACCACGAAGAAACTGGAGACGTTATTTGGCTTTTTGGAGCTTTATATTCACATTTACCGTTTGGGACCAATAGTAACCACGTCATAGGGGTGTGGTGTTGTGGCGTGGTGTTTTAGATAAATCGCTAACTTATCTAAAAGCGATTTATTTGCATATTGCCTGGCAGCAGTCAGCGCTCAGCTAAAGCTACTGTTACTGTACAACGGTTTGACCGTGAGCAGGCTGTGCACGGTTATCTCAGATGGGTCCAGAACTGGACTCTTGACTTCTTACTCAAATGACCTTATTTTTCAGTGTTACCATTTCAGTAAATGTTAACTTTATTCACTCATTTCCCCTCCCGGAAGCCTGGGTCTCATTTTTTGATTTCCCGCTTTGCTTTTTTTTTTTTTTTTTTTTTTTGCGGTACGCGGGCCTCTCACTGTTGTGGCCTCTCCCGTTGTGGAGCACAGGCTCAGGACGTGCAGGCTCAGCGGCCATGGCTCACGGGCCCAGCCGCTCCACGGCATGTGGGATCTTCCCAGACCGGGGCACGAACCCGTGTCCCCCGCATCGGCAGGCGGACTCTAAACCACTGCGCCACCAGGGAAGCCCCTCCCGCTTTGCTTTATATACACACCCGCACACTCCAACACCAACTGATAAGTCACAAAACACCAACTGATAAGTCACAAAACTCTCTAGATTCCATTTGGAAAATCCATGCTCTCCATTTTCATTGCCACCTCCTCTGAGAAGACAGTTTTGGCAGAGGATAAAGGAAGGGAACTTAGAGAAGGGGCTTGGGGGAGCAGAACAAGAAGGAAGACACAGGACTGAGATGATAACAAGGGACAAGTTCAGGAGAGGAGCGGTGAGCTGGAGGAGGAAAAGCGGTGCAGCTCATTTAGTCATTAAACAGCTCCTTTGGACTTCGGAGCTAATCCTTTACGCACTGCCATCATGCTTATTGAATTTGCGGTAATTACGTCTTCTTCTCTCACTCCCAGCCCCCAATTTTGGCAAAAATCGGGGCATAAACTCACTGTTGGTGAGGCCCCATTGTCTCTGATTCCTTGGATTTCTTGAATGGTGTGGCCGAGGGTTCAGTGGGACCAATGGAAGATGGGTGTTTCTATAAAATCCTCTGTCAAGTCATGTGTACAGGAGAATCTTTCCACCCACTCCTGATATTTGGTAGAGTGATACTTCAAATGTAGTGTTTTTTTTGTTTGTTTTTGTTTTTTTAAATGATCTGAATTTTCAGCTCTGGATAGAAAATGGAAGACTTATGAAGAATAGTCAGGCCTTTTTTTGCTCTTATCAAAATGAAAATCATTTAGGAATAGGCAAATGACTAAGACAATCAAAGTTTTCAAAAGTTGGCATAAAGTATTTAAAGGGAAAGAAAAAGGAAACATTGTTGACAATTATTTGGTTTTTACAGAATGGTTTGCCTGATACCTAAATTAAGAATTTTGGCTCCTGGAGTGGATCCTGAAAATGACTACAAACTTCTTGAACAAAGACGACAGGATTGTGCACCAGAAGAATTTCAAACTCTAAGCGACCTTCATTTCATTTTACACATTGTTATTCTTTGCGGGAACTGTATTAAATGGGTAATGATCTCAGCCATTCATAGCTACGTTCTTAAAACTCGGCTCTGATTCACGTTTTAAAACTTTTTACAGATTATCTGGTGGCTTTACAGGGGCTGAACATAAAAAGTATTTATTTATACATGAAGGTTTATTATACTCATTAGGAAATAGATTAATGTTTTTCCTTTAACATTTTAAGGGTTGGCCAAGGTTTAGTATGATGCAGATAATAATGGTGAAATAATAAGGTGAAATATTTAGAAATAAATTATCCAAAAGCAAGGGAAGGATTTTGAAAAAGGAGTTAAAAGCTATACAGAAAATGCAGGCCCACAATATATTTGCTGTAAGTGCCAGTTTAATTTTTAGATTAAGTGGACCTCTGTTATGGTTGCTAGGTTGGTACAATCTTAGAGAAAGTATATAATATCCAGTAATGGAAGGCTAGAGTGCATGTCCTCTTACCTGGATGCTTCCCCTCACTTTTAAGCTCTTGAACTCTGTAAAGTAGGACTGTGTGTTTCAAACCTAATTTTTATTGTGGTTGCATTAAGAATGTTTGTGGCCAAAACATGTTTATTATAATGTCTGTAACTTACTTTAATACTCCAGCAAAGTCACCATATTTACTCACTGAGCAAATGTTTGAGCACTTACTGTGGGCCAGGTACAGCACTGAACAAAACAGACAAAAATCCTTGCCTTTATGGAGCTTACATTCTTTTTAATCTAAATATGTTAACAAGAATTTATTTCCCAGGAGTGACCAGCTAGTATTTAATCAAAAAGGTCACATTCCCAAAGCAGCTACTATAAGCCCTTCAGAAGCTATTCCTATTATATAACAGATGTTAGAAATGGGCTCTTGTCCTTGAAATTGGTGACATTTTATATATTGGAATTGCCTAAATATTTTTGCCGTCCCTTAGAAACAGGGCATAGATCTGGTAAACTCTACATCCTCTGTTCTTTAGAATGGCATTTAGGGTTAGTGTGAAATCTGGGATTGATTTTGGAGGCTTTTAGCCTAATGCTGACTATAAGTTTAACAATTATGCCTTCAGGGAACCTAACAAACCTGCCTGAGGAGAACTTTTTAGGCAAGGTTGAAGCATCTAGAGAAACAGAACTGGGATTTCATTGAGGGTACCAAACAGATTGTATGAATTGTTTTTGTGCTACTTGCTAATAATTTTGTCCAATAAATGTTGATTATACAGGTAAATTGGGTCTGATTTCCTTTCGTTTTAACAAATTACTTGTGTGTTAGGTCACACACAAAGATTTATAATCCATACTACCTTTCTGAGCCTGGAATCAGCCTTCTACCACAACTACTGAATATTCTGAAGATTTCTAGTACAGGGAAGATACTACTAAGAAGAAAGATCGTAGTGCTGTGACATGACTGTAAATGGTATCCAAAATGGTGGCAGTATGAGGTTTGAATATTTCCTACAGATGAAATTGTGCCTACTGTGCCATCTCAGGGTAACATAGTATACTTGAAGGTTTTTAGCTGGGTAAATGGGACACCAAGAAGAACTGGCAGACTTGCTGTGATAAAAATAGAGACATCAAAAGTATTTACATCAATGTGATTTTAGTCTGATAAATTCCTTTGTAAATTTCATATAAGTGAAATGATTGTTTTAATAACCGTTTGAAATCAACTGGCTAACGAGCAATTGTGAGGAAGTCTTTAGAGTTCTGTTAACCTGAACATTTTAGGATGTGAAGTGCTCCATATACCTAGTCCCTAAATTGCATGGGAATACATTCAGAGACTACAGGATATTTAGTAAGGGCATTTAATGTAGAGGTTATTATGCTCTAGGAAAAGGGTCATCAAACTACACTAATGGGCCAGATCTGGCCCACTTGCCTCTCTTTAAAGGCCTGTGAGCCAAGAATGATTTTTAACATCTTAAAATGATTGAAAAAAGTCAAGACTATTTCATGATGTGAAATCCAAGTTTCAATGCTTACAAAGTTTTACTGGAACACAGACGTGCCCATTCATTTGCATACTGTTATGTAAATGTTACCTTACAGCTGTTTTCACACTACAGTGGCAGAGTTGAGTAACAGAGATCCTATGGTCCACAACGCCTAAATTATTTACTATCTGGCTCTTTAAAGAAAGTTTGCCAACTCCTGTGGGAACGCTCCTTTAGGCCTTGCTGGAGTTGAACTCTTAGGAGTCTCCTGTGATAAATTTTTGATGAGTGATATTCCAAGTTCATCCCTGAACTTTAAATTGATTTACATTTCCCATAAAATATATAATTCACAGAGGTGAAAGGAAGCCACAGTTCATGAATGCAAAGAAAAGTCCAACCATATTAAATTAAAAATCAGTTTATACCCCCCCCAAAATTTTGAATCAAGAAACTGAGTTCACACAAAGATACTCTGAAGTATTTTGAACATAACAATTGTTGGCTGCGTTATTTTAAAAGTTATAATAAGCTTATAACCAGAAGAAAACATCTATAAAAACAGACACCCTAGAAATAAAAAATTCACATGTGAATGATTAGTAAATACATATTCAATCTATATTTGGAGTGTTGAATCAACAAAAACAAATGGTCAGTTTCTAGTCTGTTAGTACTGTAACATGATTCAGGAGGTTTCAACTGTACAGTACTTTTAAAAAGAGCCCAAATTGGACGTTTCTATTTGATATTTGCAACTCAATTGTGAGTTGAATCCCATACAAATCTATGAGATTGTTCGTAAGTATCAGAAATCAGTTTAAATGTTTCAAATAATACATTTTCAACTGGACAAAACAAAAACTACACAAAGTTTTTGAAAGCTATTAAAATACTTGAAGCTCATTTTTCTAGTATTTTACAATGTTATAAAAGCAGTAATTAAATACAGTGACATTTCAAATACAATTTTACAAATTTACAATATTTACAAACCCCCCATACTAAAAGCTATGTTAAAAAAAAAGCTTTCTTAAAAGATAAAATTTTATTTAGTTGATATTCAAGTATTTCTAAATTAAGAGAATATAAAGTAATAATCACCTACTGTTATAGCTAGAAAAGGCTATTAAAAACTTCTCTAGGTGGAAGACAAAATTTGGCCAAGATTTGATAACTCGGTGAGCTGGGACTTCTACAAGCAATTATTTTCTACTTACCTAGAAAATAAGATTCATTTACATTTTAGAATATTTTAACAATTTATGGGATTGGTCAAGATATTAAATTTACTAATTAGTTTATGGAATTATGTTTTATATATAAAATTTAAATTCTCAATTCTCTAGTGTGGACAATATAAAACTATTCTAAACTACAATTAGTTTACCAGCTTAGTACAAAATTAAATGACAACTATGAAATAAGGCAATTACTTATTTTCACTTGTAAGGTCATCATCATCATGGAAAATCCCCCCCTTTTTTTTTTTTTTTTCAAAGAAAGACTTCTCCATGAAAGTAGGTGGGGTAAAAATTAAATTATTTGTTTAGAAAAAAGGGAGGGATGCTCAAATTAATACATTTCATTAAAATTAAATCTATATGAAAGGCAAAACTTTAATCTGGAAACCCAGAAAGATTTTCAAATTCAAGAATATGAAAATTACTAAAATGGGCTGACAACCTACACACAGGTAATATTATAGCAGGGAAAATTTAGGCAGTCACAGTGATATTCTTAAAAAGAGGATTATAGGTTAATTCCTAACACTGGTTATTAGCAGCCCAAAGCAAACCAAAGTAAAAACCTTTCACATTTCATATAAAATTAGAAAAAATGTAACAAGTTAAATAAATATACTAAAGTGAAGTATTTTAACTATTTTTAGCTTACATGACTGAAGTAATGTTTATGAATGCATACAACAAACGATATTTTGAAGATAAAAATTCTAGGAGCAAAATTAAGTGTCTTCTCTTCTAACCTTGAGAATTTAATTTAAAAATTGCTTTATCATTAAGGCTTTTTTCCCCCAAATGCTATCAATTTCATGGGTCGATATATTTTAAGACACTTAAAGGGATCATATGTAGTAGACTATCACAGAAGTCAAAAGCAAATGGGTGAAGTCCTCTTTTGTCTCCCCATTAGAAAGTGCTTCCTCACAAAGCAAATATTGCTTTGACTACACAAGCTACATATCATCTATCTTTCAGTTAGCACAGTTTACCAATCTATATATGAGTACTGGTTAGTTTAATACCTATGGGTCTACCAGTCAGAAAATAAAGGGACAAATTACATTTTTACTCAACTGCAGCATATGATAAATGACTTTCTGCATACCCCCGGATTTTCTATTTTTTGAGGCATGCCAAGACTATTCAGAGGGAATTCCAAAATATCCAATAAGTAGATCTTCACAAAATAAAATATCTGTATAGAAAGTTAAAGTGATTAATGACTTAAATATTGCCATGGTTTTAATTTCATATAGCACTAGGTTTGGTCATTTGATTCCTAGTTAATGGCCTCAGAAGTAAAAGCCTGTCGTTTTCATCATTTATCTATTACAATGTATACCAGGTTTATATCTTTGCTTGGAAGGGCAGTTTGAACCAAGACTACTATGTAACACAGGCCCTAGCCCTCTTTCATTCTGAGAAAGTGAATTATCATTACAAAAGCCACTGCTCCCTGGAAAACAGAGCTTGGGCCTCTGATGGTATTTCAATCTATATGTATCAGTCATGCAGTTATCCACTGAAAAATAGGTAGTTAATGAAACTGTCTCATTTCGACAGGTAGAACTAGAGTCTATTTCTGGCTGGCAAGAAGCACCAACAGCTGTACCCGAGTCTGCCTGAAAATCATTAGCTGAAGAGCTGGACGGGGTGTTTGACGTGTTGCCAACATACTCTTTTGCTTGAAATGTTTCCTTAAGTCTTTCATCATTCATATATGTACTCACTTCTGAACCTGGTTCTGAAGCTGTACCTAAACTGTGCTTTGGAAGACTAGAAGAATTAGCTTTAAACATCTCTGTTGGTTTGACAGCAGGTGGAGCATCATTTTTCTCTGACTGTGGCACACTGGTTATAGCATATTTCTTTGGTGGCAGAGGGGGTGGGGTATTCTGGCAAACAAGTTCTGGCATCTGACAACCATCAGATCTGCAGGTTGACTGAATGAGATGTTCCCTGGATAGAGAGTTCTCAGAGTAACACTGTTCCATCATATTTTGCTGCTGGATGAGGGGAGCAGTTCCTGGCTTCAACCCCACAGTTCTCATGTGTGAAGACCACAATGAAGATGGTGAGACTGTTCCATTACTGTTTACTCTCTTTCCAGAAGCAGAATTATCATCAACGTGAAAAAGCAAACCTGTTCTCTCAGAATTTTCTATATTAAGCCACTCAGAAAATTTGCATTCACTTGCTTTTTCAAGTTTCTGTTCATCTGACTGGTGGGTATGCTCTCTTGCTGTATGGTCCTTGAGTATTTGTGGATTGGATGAAGGGAATAACTTTCCATTGGTTTCACGTATATGTGACCTGAAAAACAAAAACAAAGCTAAAACGCCATACAGAAATATGCAAAATTGGAGGGAAAACAAACATTTGTCCTGTAGTTTAACTTCCCAATACAGCACTTATGTTATTTGTGTAACATTGCAGAAATGGAAAGATATTTGCAACCGTTAACAATTTACACTCTCTGAATCCAAAATCTTTATGCCAGAATACACAAATGTTTATCAGAAACATCCATCATTACCAATATCAGATTTATAACCAGAAGTATAATTTAAAAAGCAAATTTCAGGGGCTTCCCTGGTGGCGCAGTGGTTGAGAGTCCAGCTGCCGCTGCAGGGGACACGGGTTCGTGCCCTGGTCTGGGAAGATCCCAAATGCCGCGGAGCGGCTGGGCCCATGAGCCATGGCTGCTGAGCCTGCGCGTCCGGAGCCTGTGCTCCGCAACGGGAGAGGCCACAACAGTGAGAGGCCCGCATACCGCAAAAAAAAAAAAAAAAAAAAAGGAAATTTCAGAGAATTCCCTGGCAGTCCAGTGGTTAGGACTCAGCGCTTTCACTGCCCAGGCCAACTAAGATGCCACAAGCCACACAGTGCAGCCAAAAAAAAAAAAAAAAAAAAAAAATTCAACTTAAAAACACTGAAATTACATTTATTGTGATAAAATGTAGCATAGACTTAAGAAAAATTTTACTAGCAAACAATTCAATATTCTAAAACACTTCCCACCCAAAGTTTATAGCAATAGAGGTACTTTAATTTTGATATATAATGCTAAAAGGATAGTATACTAATTAAAAATAATTTGGTTAATCAAAGACTACCTTTATTTAAGTAATAGTTAACTTCTAAGGTGAAGAAAAATGATATCACATTGCAAATTATTTATCTTCATATGATTAAATTATTTTTCTCATGTGAATTGCATAAAATTCAATTAGAGCACAAAGATGAAAAGAGTTGAGGCTCTGCTAAGTAGATAAGAGCTATATTCAAATCTCAACTCCGTTGCTTTGGCCAAATTACTTAATCTACGCCCCAAATTTTCTCTTTTGTAAAATACCATACATCTCAAAAGAATGCTGTGAGGTTTAAAACAAACAATCATATATTGTACAAGGTACTTTGTAGGCCCCCTATCATTAAGGTTTACATCCTTTTAATGATCCCCAATAAAATATGCATCATAATACTCTAGACCAGCAATCCCCAACCTTTTTTGGCACCAGAGACCAGTTTCGAGGACGACAATTTTTGCACTGACTTGGGAAGGGGGGTGTGGTTCAGACCGTAATGCGAGCGATGGTGAGCTGCAGATGAAGCTTCGCTCACTCGACCGCCACTCACCTCCTGCTGTGCAGCCCGGTTCCAGTATCAGTCTGCAGCCCGGGGCTTGGGGACCCCTGCTCTAGACCCATTGCTTTCAGAGTAGTGATAGGTAGTATGCCTTTCTGATAAAGAGTTCCTATAATACATGCATTTAATTTAAAAGATTTTAGTATTCCAAACAGCTAGGATTACCTTTTTATCAAAGGATTTTTTATTTGTAGATGTGATTCTGGGTGGGACTCATAAGATTTATAGACTACTTCCAGGTTCTTGAGTTCTTTTCTAAAGCCTGAGGAAGGGAATAAGAAAAAATTATTTAAGTGATCTTTTAGAATTTACTCCATCTATACTTCTCCATAATTTACAAAAGATTTTCTATAATCAGGTAATTCTCTTCCAAATTAACAGATGAAAACTACTTCTTCAAGCCTCAGCTCAAATAATACCTCTTTCCTGAACCCTTTATACAAAATCAATGGCTCTTTCCTCAATTTATTATCTCTTGAAAATGTCAGCAATCCCTGAAAAGTGTTATTCAAGATGGGTCGTGTGGAGCTGTGCTTCCCCTGTTTACTCTTTACTGACAAAATGGTGGGAAAATGCTACATTTGTAGACAGATGGCTTGAGTTGAAGTCTGGATTCACAGCTTATTGGTTGGTAACTTTATATTCCTAAAACCAACTTTACAAACTTATACCACCTTACAGTCTAGGTTTCTGCCTTTACGTAATGAGATGCTGATATCTATTTTACCAACGTCACAGAAATATTAGGAACATCAACTGAATTAAACTGGGTGGGAAGGTATTATGATAACATAAAATGTTATCCCACCACTAACTAGCTTCCATTTACTGACTGCTTACTCAAGTTGTAAGAAGTTGATAAAAATTATTTCATTTAATCTTTACAACTGAACACCTTTTTACTTGTATTCAGACTTGAGTATGTGGGAGAAATTTTCTTGAAAATAAAAGAAGTGAACCTGTCACTTCGAATAAAACAACTGGCAGTATTTATTGCCAATGATAAAATTTAACCTTTTAGATGAAAGTAAGAGTTTTGGAAAACTTGTATTTACCACCATGAGTTTTGTAGTTTTCGAATACTTATAAAGACTTCCTGATAATATCTGTGGTGATATTTTAAAATCTGTTCTTTAAAAATATATATAGAAGGGCCTTCCCTGGTGGCGCAGTGGTTGGGAGTTTGCCTGCTGATGCAGGGGACAGGGGTTCGTGCCCCGATCCGGGAGGATCCTGCGTGCCGCGGAGCAGCTGGGCCCGTGGTCCATGGCCACTGGGCCTGCGCCTCCGGAGCCTGTGCTCCACAACGGGAGGGACCGCAGAGGTGACAGGCCCGCGTACCGAAAAAAAAATATATATATATATAGAGAGAGAGAGAGAGAAATGGGACTTCCCTGGCGGTCCAGTGGTCAAGACTCTGCACTCCCACTTCACGGGGCATGGGTTCGATCCCTGGTTGGGGAACTAAGAGCTCACATGCCGCGTGACACGGCCAAAAAAAAAAGATATATAAAGAAATGTATCCAGATAAGTGACCTAGAAGACAGAATGGTGGAATTCACTGCTGTGGAACAGAAGAAAGAAAAAAGAATGAAAAGAAATAAAGACAGCCTAAGAGACCTCTGGGACAACATTAAACACAACAACATTTGCATTATGGGGGTCATTATAGGGGTCCCAGAAGGAGAAGAGAGAGAGAAAGGACCACAGAAAATATATGAAGAGATTATAGTCGACAACCTTAACATGGGAAAGGAAATAGCCACCCAAGTCCAGGAAGCATAGCAAGTCCCATACAGGATAAACCCAAGGAGAAACATGCTGAGACACACAGTAATCAAATTGGCAAAAATTAAAGACAAAGAAAAATTATTGAAAGCAGCAAGGGAAAAACGACAAATAACATACAAGGGAACTCCCATAAGGTTAACAGCTGGTTTCTCAGCAGAAACTCTACAAGCCAGAAGGGAGTGGCATGATATACTTAAAGTGATGAAATGGAAGAACCTACAACCAAGATTACTCTACCTGTCAAGGATCTCATTCAGATTCGATGGAGAAATCAACACCAGGGCTTCCCTGGTGGCACAGTGGTTGAGAGTCCGCCTGCTGATGCAGGGGACACGGGTTCGTGCCCCGTTCTGGGAAGATCCCACATGCCGCAGAGCGGCTGTGCCTGTGAGCCATGGCCACTGAGCCTGCGCATCTGGAGCCTGTGCTCCTCAACGGGAGAGGCCACAACAGTGAGAGGCCTGCGTACAGCAAAAAAAAAAAAAAAAAAAAAAAAAAAAGCTTTACAGACAAGCAAAAGCTAAGAGAATTTGGCACCACCAAACCAGCTCTACAGCAAATGCTAAAGGAACTTCTCTAAGTGGAAAACACAAGAGAAGAAAAGGACCTACAAAAACAAACCCAAAACAATTAAGAAAATGGTCATAGGAACATACATATCGATAATTACCTTAAACGTGAATGGATTAAATGCTCCAACCAAACGACACAGGCTTGTTGAATGGATACAAAAACAAGACCCATATATATGCTGTCTACAAGAGACCCACTTCAGACCTAGGGACACATACAGACTGAAAGTGAGGGGATGAAAAAAGATATTCCATGCAAATGAAAATCAAAAGAAAGCTGGAGTAGCAATACTCATACCAAATAAAATAGACTTTAAAATAAAGAATGTTACATGAGACAACGAAAGACACTACATAATGATCAAGGGATCAATCCAAGAAGAAGATATAACAATTATAAATATATATGCACACAACATAGAAGCACCTCAATATATAAGGCAACTGCTAACAGTTGTAAAAGAGGAAATCGACAGTAACACAATAATAGTGGGGGATTTTAACACCTCACTTACACCAATGGACAGATCATCCAAAATGAAAATAAATAAGGAAAGCTTTAAATGACACAACATACCAGATAAATTTAATTGATATTTATAGGACATTCCATCCGAAAACAGCAGATTACACTTTCTTCTCAAGTGCACACGGAACATTCTCCAGGATAGATCACATCTTGGATCACAAATCAAGCCTCAGTAAATTTAAGAAAATTGAAATCATATCAAGAATCTTTTCTGACCACAACGCTATGAGATTAGAAATGAATTACACGGAAAAAAACGTAAAAAACACAAACACGCGGAGGCTAAACAATACATTACTAAATAACCAAGAGATCACTGAAGAAATCAAAGAGGAAATCAAAAAATACCTAGAGACAAGTGACAATGAAAACACAACAATCCAAAACCTATGGGATGCAGCAAAAGCAGTTCTAAGAAGGAAGTTTACAGCTATACAAGACTACCTCAAGAAATAAGAAAAATATCAAATAAACAATCTAACCTTACACCTAAAGGAACTAGAGAAAGAAGAACAAACAAAACCAAGTTAGCAGAAGGAAAGAAATCATAAAGATCAGAGCAGAAATAAATGAAATAGAAACAAAGAAAAAAATAGCAAAGATCAATAAAACTAAAAATTGGTTCTTTGAGAAGATAAACAAAATTGATACACCATTAGCCAGATTCATCAAGAAAAAGAAGGAGAGGACTCAAATCAATAAAATTAAAAATGAAAAAGGAGAAGTTACAACAGACACCGCAGAAATACAAAGCACCCTAAGAGACTACTACAAGCAACTCTATGCCAATAAAATGGACAACCTGGAAGAAATGGACAAATTCTTAGAAAGGTATAACCTTCCAAGACTGAACCAGAAAGAAATAGAAAATATGAACAGACAAATCACAAGCACTGAAATTGAAACTGTGATTAAAAATCTTCCAACAAACAAAAGCCCAGGACCAGATGACTTCACAGGCAAATTCTATCAAACATTTAGAGAAGAGCTAACACCTATCCTTCTCAAACTCTTCCAAAATATAGCAGAGGGAGGAACGCTCCCAAACTCATTCTACAAGGCCACCATCACTCTGATACCAAAACCAGACAAAGATGTCACAAAGATAGAAAACTACAGGCCAATATCATTGATGAACATAGATGCAAAAATCCTCAACAAAATACTAGCAAACAGAATCCAACAGCACATTAAAAGGATCATACACCATCATCAAATGGGGTTTATCCCTGGAATGCACAGATTCTTCAATATATGCAAATCAATCAACATGATATACCATATTAACAAAATGAAGGAGAAAAACCATATGATCATCTCAATAGATGCAGAGAAAGTGTTCAACAAAATTCAACACCCATTTATGATAAAAACCCAGCAGAAAGTAGGCATAGAGGGAACTTTCCTCAGCATAATAAAGGCCATATATGACAAACCCACAGCCAACATCATCCTCAGTGGTGAAAAACTGAAACCATTTCCACTAAGATCAGGAACAAGACAAGGTTGCCCACTCTCACCACTATTATTCAACATAGTTTTGGAAGTTGTAGCCACAGCAATGAGAGAAGAAAAAAAATAAAAGGAATCCAAAATGGAAAAGAGAAGTAAAGCTGTCACTGTTTGCAGATGACATGATACTATACATAGAGAATCCTAAAGATGCTACCAGAAAACTACTAGAGCTAATCAATGAATTTGGTAAAGTTGCAGGATACAAAATTAATGCACAGAAATCTCTGGCATTCCTATGCACTAATGATAAAAAATCTGAAAGTGAAATCAAGCAAACACTCCCATTTACCATTGCAACAAAAAGAATAAAATATCTAGGAATAAACCTACCCAAGGAGACAAAAGACCTGTATGCTGAAAATTATAAGATACTGATGAAAAAAATTAAAGATGATACAAAAAATGGAGAGACATACTATGTTCTTGGATTGGAAGAATCAATATTGTGAAAATGATTCTACTACCCAAAGCAATCTACAGATTCAATGCAATCCCTATCAAACTACCACTGGAGTTTTTCACAGAACTAGAACAGGAAATTTCACGATTTGTACGGAAACACAAAAGACCCTGAATAGCCAAAGCAATCTTGAGAAAGAAAAATGGAGCTGGAGAAATCAGGCTCTGTGATTTCAGACTATACTACAAAGCTACAGTAATCAAGACAATATGGTACTGGCACAGAAACAGAAATATAGATCAATGGAACAAGATAGAAAGCCCAGAGATAAACCCATGCACATATGGTCACCTTATCTTTGATAAAGGAGGCAAGAATATACAGTGGAGAAAAGGCAGCCTCTTCAATAAGTGTTGCTGGGAAAACTGGACAGGGACATGTAAAAGTATGAGATTAGATCACTCCCTAACACCATACACAAAAATAAACTCAAAATGGATTAAAGACCTAAATGTAAGGCCAGAAACTATCAAACTCTTAGAGGAAAACATAGGCAGAACACTCTGTGGCATAAATCATAGCAAGATCCTTTTTGACCCACCTCCTAGAGAAATGGAAATAAAAACAAAAATAAACAAATGGGACCTAATGAAACTTAAAAGCTTTTGCACAGCAAAGGAAACCATAAACAAGACCAAAAGACAACCCTCAGAATGGGAGAAAATATTTGCAAATGAAGCAACTGACAAAGGATTAATCTCCAAAATATATAAGTAGCTCATGCAGCTCAACATTAAAAAGTGAACAACCTAATCCACAAATGGGCAGAAGACCTAAATAGACATTTCTCCACAGAGGGTATACAGATTGCCAACAGACACATGAAAGAATGCTCAACATCATTAATCATTAGAGAAATGCAAATCAAAACTAAAATAAGATATCATCTCACACCAGTCAGAATGGCCATCATCAAAAAATCTACAAACAGTAAATGCTGGAGAGGGTGTGGAGAAAAGGGAACCCTCTTGCACTGTTGGTGTTAATGTAAATTGATACAGCCACTATGGAGAACAGTATGGAGGTTCCTTAAAAAACAAAAATAGAGGGCCTCCCTGGTGGCGCAAGTGGTTGAGAGTCCGCCTGCCGATGCAGGGGATACGGGTTCGTGCCCCGGTCTGGGAGGATCCCATATGCCGCGGAGCGGCTGGGCCCGTGAGCCATGGCCGCTGAGCCTGCGCGTCCGGAGCCTGCGCGTCCGGAGCCTGTGCTCCGCAACGGGGGAGGCCACAACAGTGAGAGGCCCGCATACCGCAAAAAAAAAAAAAAAAAAAAAAAAAAAGGATCATACACCATGATCAAGTGGGATTTATCCCAGGGATGCAAAGATTCTTCAGTATACACAGATCAATCAATGTGATACACCACATTAACAAATTGAAGAATGAAAACCATACGATCATCTCAATAGATGCAGAAAAAGCTTTTGACAAAATTCAACACCCATTTATGATAAAAACTCTCCAGAAAGTGGGCATAGAGGGAACCTACCTCAACATAATAAAGGCCATATATGACAAACCCACAGCAAACATCATTCTCAGTGGTGAAAAACTGAAAGCATTTCCTCTAAATCAGGAACAAGACAAGGATGTCCACTCTCACCACTATTATTCAACATAGTTTTGGAAGTCTTAGCCTTGGCAATCAGAGAAGAAAAATAAATAAAAGGAATCCAAATTGGAAAAGCAGTAAAACTGTCACTGTTTGCAGATGACATGATACTATACATAGAGAATCCTAAAGATGCCACCAGAAAACTACTAGAGCTAATCAATGAATTTGGTAAAGTTTCACGATACAAAATGAATGCACAGAAATCTCTGGCATTCCTATACACTAATGATGAAAAACCTGAAATAGAAATTAAGGAAACACTCCCATTTACCACTGCAACAAAAAGAATAAAATACCTAGGAATAAACCTACCTAAAGAGATAAAAGACCTGTATGTAGAAAACTATAAGACACTGATGAAAGAAATTAAAGATGATACCAACAGATGGAGAGATATACCATGTCCTTGGATTGGAAGAATCAATATTGTGAAAATGACTATACTACCCAAAGCAATCTACAGAGTCAATGCAAGCCCTATCAAATTACCAATTGCATTTTTTATAGAACTAGAACAAAAAATCTTAAAATATGTATGGAGACACAAAAGACCCCGAATAGCCAAAGTAGTCTTGAGGGAAAAAAACAGAGCGGGAGGAATCAGACTCCCTGACTTCAGACTATACTACAAAGCTACAGTAATCAAGACAATATGGTACTGGCACAAAAACAGAAACATAGATCAATGGAACAAGATAGAAAGCCCAGAGATAAACCCACGCACCTATGGTCAACTAATCTATGACAAAGGAGGTAAGGATATACAACGGAGAAAAGACAGTCTCTTCAATAAGTGGTGCTGGGAAAACTGGACAGCTACATGTAAAACAATGAAATTAGAACACTCCCTAACACCATACACAAAAATAAACTCAAAATGGATTCGAGACCTAAATGTAAGTCCGGACACTATAAAACTCTTAGAGGAAAACATAGGAAAAACACTCTTTGACATGAATCACAGCAAGATCTTTTTCGATCCACCTCCTAGAGTAGTGGAAATAAAAACAAAAATAAACAAATGGGACCTAATGAAACTTAAAAGCTTTTGCACAGCAAAGGAACCCATAAACAAGACGAAAAGACAACCCTCAGAATGGGAGAAAATATTTGCAAATGAATTAACGGAGAAAGGATTAATCTCCAAAATATATAAACAGCTCATGCAGCTCAATATTAAAGAAACAAACAACCCAATCCAAAAATGGGCAGAAGACCTAAATAGACACTTCTCCAAAGAAGACATACAGATGGCCAAGAAGCACATGAAAAGCTGCTGAACATCACTAATTATGAGAGAAATGCAAATCAAAACTACAGTGAGGTATCACCTCACACCAGTTAGAATGGGCATCATCAGAAAATCTACAAACAACAAATGCTGGAGAGGGTGTGGAGAAAAGGGAACCTTCTTGCACTGTTGGTGGGAATGTAAATTGATACAGCCACTATGGAGATTCGTTAAAAATCTAAAAATAGAATTACCATATGATCCAGCAATCCCACTACTGGCATATACCCAGAGAAAACCATAATTCAAAAAGACACATGCACCCCAATGTTCATTGCAGCACTATTTACAATAGTGAGGTCATGGAAGCAACCTAAATGCCCATCAACAGACGAATGGATAAAGAAGATGTGATACATATATACAATGGAGTATTACTCAGCCGTAAAAAGGAACGAAATTGGGTCATTTGTAGAGATGTGGATGAATCTAGAGACTGTTATACAGAGTGAAGTAAGTCAGAAAGAGAAAAACAAATATCGTATATTAACGCATGTATGTGGAACCTAGAAAAATGGTGCAGATGAACCGGTTTGCAGGGCAGGAGTTGAGACACAGATGTAGAGAACAAATGTATAGACACCAAGAGGGGAAAGCCGCGGCGGGGTGGGGATGGTGGCGTGCTGAATTGGGCGATTGGGATTGACATGTATACACTGATGTGTATAAAATTGATGACTAATAAGAACCTGCTATATAAAGAAATAAATAAAATTAAATTAAAAAATTTAAAAAAAATCAGTTTTAAACATAAGCACTGCAGGTACAAAGTTACCAAAAAATAAAAATAAAAAAGAAATGTATCAACATTTGGAAGACTTGCATAATTTAGCAAACCAATATTTTCCAAATGAGGATACATGGATGTTTCTAAATCATGCATGAGTAAAGGATTTATTCATTCTTTAAATGAATAAATAAAATATTTAAGATTTTCAGTTTTAATGCCTAATACAGCAAATCTTACTAGATATAGCAACAAAAGCTGTTTGAGGTCCTCAGTACCTTTTGAAAACAACCGTTCCAGTTAATTGCAAATAGGTGTCTTTTTAAAATCTGAGTCACAACTATTCTGTAAAACTTGCCTTTTTATAACCAAGGAATTGAGACTTAGGGAAATGAAGTGTCCTAACCGATGCCATATAGGTGGTTAAGTGGCAACACTCATACAATCCCAGGATTAACTGCAAAGCCAGTGCTCTTTCTACTACCTGCAGGCTCTCTTTCATGTATGCCTAAAACACAAGGTCATTATACAGAATCTCCTTTTGATGAAACTAGGCCATTAGTATGAACATCAAATAACAGGATATACTTTAACTTGCTGATGCCCACAGAAGATACCAAAATATATGGCATTAGCTTGAATATTCAATTCATTCCCTATACTTCTGTACAATTCCAGTAAATTTTTCTGTATTTTCCCTTATTTTTAGTTGACCTTTTCATCATGTTAATTTATTTCAGTTTCCTCTCATTCTCATGCTTCTAGTCTACTGTACACCAAATCTGTGAACCAAATATTGCAAAGAAAACAAAATCAAGTTATTAAAAAAGTAACTTTTTTTAAACAATAGATAAGTTTATATTAGATGCTTTTTTATCTCTAAATTGATGTTCTAGGTACATTTTTTAAAACTACCCTGTCACTCAAAATTCAACTGGAACCTATAGTTGATCATAACATCTAAATATTATCCTATTTAAAAAATCTATATTGGTTATTATATGGCTCTGTGAGTTAAATCTTAGAAGTAATTTGCAAGAAAGAGTAATGTAATATACATGAGAAATTAATACCCTATATGCCATATTGCTCACACAGTAAATGGCAGCTCCCAATAAAAATGAAAAGCACACTGTTTTTTCTTCTTTTAAACCACCTCCACACTGTCCACCATATTCCCAACTCACTGATCCAGGACAAAGTAAGTATAAACTGAGACAAATTCTTCTTACCTTCCCCTCCGCCAACCTATTTCTATACGTACCAAGTGCCATACTAATAAAGTCTCAGAAATAAAAGGCAATATAATATATCACAGAGAGTCTCATGACCCTGTAACCTTGACACACTGCCTGAGGCTCAAAAACTAAGCCTCCCTCTTAAGTGAAGTACGTCAGACAGACAAAAACAAATATCATATGATATCACTTGTATGTGCAATCTAAAAAAATGATACAAATGAACTTATTTACAAAACAGACAGACTCACAGACATAGAAAACACACTTATGGTCGCCAAAGGGGAAAGCAGAGGGTAGGGGAGGGAAGTAAATTAAAGAGTTTGGGATTAACATACACACACTACTATACGTGAAATAGATAAACAATGAGGACCTGCTGTACAGCACAGGGAACTCTACTCAGTATCTTGTAATAACCTATAATGGAAAAGAATCTGAAAAATAATATATATATATATATATACTTGTATAACTGAATCACTTTGCTGTACCCCTGAAACTAACACATTATAAATTAATTATACCTCTGTTTAAACAATGGTTGTTAAAAAAAAAACTAAGCCTCTGTCTTTGACAGCTACTTTATGACTAAAAAAAAAAGTAATATCAGAAGGAATCTTGATTATTTTTCAACCTTTAAAGTCTGAAAAATTTGTAAGTTAAAGTTACATTATAATTTCCCACCCACTGTGATTTTAACTTTGGAATGTTTATTTACTTCTTAACTTATCCATAACTTCAAGTTTAATATTCACAAATAAAAAAAAAAGTAAAAACTTAATTTTAAAGATTTCTTTACTTTTATTAAAGTATCCACGCAATGGGCAGCAGGAGGCAGCAGAGGTTTTATAAATATGTTTGAAATTTTAATATCACTATGGCAGGCATTCAACCAAGTGGTTTGACTTCAGAATTCCAACTAACTTAAAAATAGATGTGTTATTTTTCTCTTCTGCTGACATAGACATCCATGTGTCTTTACTGGGAATTTTGGCTTCAGGTTCTTTGCAAATCTAAGATAGTCAGATTTTAACACTTGGCACAGAAAATACTTCAACATCAAGGCAAGACGCTTTAATTAATAATGCTAATTTTGGTACTGTATACAAAAAACCTAAAGCCCAATAGTCAAGAAATCAAAATATATATACTTAATCTGAAAAGGTGACCTAGATTTAAAACAGACTTACATAGCAAGAAAACCAAACTGCTAGTCTAGACACTGTAATCCTCATTCTTGTTGTATAGGAAGATTTCAGACTATAATAATAATACTGCAATTACAAAGTCTAAACATTCAAGAGCAATAACCTAATCAATGACCTGATTTACTCTAAAAAGACAGTTAAGCAAAATTTGAATACTTTAGAAAAAAATCACAAAAATTTAACTATATAAATATTTCTGGCTAAATTTACTACATGCCAAAAGGAACAGAGAGATACTTTAACATGTAATCATCTACCCTATCAGATACTAAACTTGGGGATGATACAAAATAAAAAGGCAAGAGTCAGTAACTTCTTTCCTCACTGGGATTATAATTTAAAGAAAGAGCAAATAATGCTATTTTGCTACAAATTAAATTTCAATACTGAAAGTTTATGGTTTTAAAAAACATATAAACATTTGGTGGTGCTGGGCCACAGCAAGTGCCTCTCAATGGTCTATGAAACTCTTAGAGAAAATAAATTTAGTATGCACAGAAACAAAACCAGCTGTGAAAAGTACCTCATTCTTCAGATATACTTTCTAAATAAATATACTCTGAAATTTGCAAAAAACATCTTAGAGGAAATAAACTTACGTATACGAATAAACTCTTCCAGTAAAATTTTTTTCATTTACTAATTTTAGGATTTAACAACATTAAGGGTGGTATATTTCACTTAACATAATGGAGGTACAGATTTTTTTACAATAAGAATTAAGGGAATTAACAGATTTTTCTGACCACTGATTAACTTCTTTCACTCTTCCTTGTCATTTGCAAGATCAAGATTCTCAGCTTGAACTAACCCTGACTTCTATGATTAACTGAGATTAATCCAAGTATTACAGACCCCAAAGTAAATGGCAAAAGTTTTTTGAAAGACCTAATAATTCCTTTGTGATTTGTTATTTACAATCTGTAAATATCCTAACACATATTTATTTCAGTAGATAACCTTACTCCACAGAGAAAAGAGTCCATTAGGTATGAACTCCTTCAACTGACTCATCTAACACAATACACACTGAATGGTACCGACACTCACCTTTATCTCTCCCATTACAGAAAAACTACTACTCCCTTAATTCAAAGCCTTCCTTGTTCCATTCTCACTCTGCCTCCAGAGATCTTACTCCATTAATTACTGTTCTGTTCTATTCTTATCTTCACACCTTTCTCATCCTCTGTACATTAGTTCCTTCCCCTCTGTAACATAAATGCAAAACTAAGCTCTTGGTTTCATTTTTCTCCTTTAGGTAGGGCTACTTTACTATTCACAGCAAGGGTTTTGACAGACATGTGCATTTATTTACTTCTCTTATTTACTTTTTATTCTACTGTAACCTTTTTTGAAAAACTTTTAGTTTGAAGATAATTTCAAAAAGTTCAGAGAAGTTGAAAGATATACCTACCTGCATATCCTTTACTCAGATTCACCTATTATTAACACTTTACCCCACTTTTTTTTCTGAACCATTTGAGAGTAAGTTACAAACATCATGGCCCTTTACTTCTAAACACTTCAGTTCTACCTCAATCTTGCTTCTATTCTAATATTCCTTCTATTCTAATGTTCCTCTAATACTGCTTTTACTAGGTCACTAATGACTTACTAACTGCTAAACCAAACTTGGACTTTTTAATCCTTATTCTGCTTAATCTGTGATCTCTTTTCTTTTTGAAGCTCTCCATTTTCCCAGTTTCCGTGTGACAACTCCCTCTCCTGTATTTTCTCATACTTTCCAGCTACTCCTCATTCTTTTCCGAAGTCGCTCCTTCTCTCTACTCTTAGCTCATCTCTTTTAGTCAGCAAACCCCATGTTTCTTCCTTTGTCTATTTTTTTACCCTGAAATCTCCCATTTTCCTGCATGATGTTGTCCATGTCTACCGCATTCAATTCCCATATATGTTGATGGCTACCAATACATAATCTTTCCTGCATTCCAGACATTTGTTCCTAACTAATCTACTTACTAGATGACAAACCAAACAAATCCAAAAATAAATTTGCCATCCTCTCTCACCCCCAAAATTTGTCCCTTCTTCCTATATTCCTCCATTTGGTAAATGGTGAATCCACTTATGTAAGACCCAAATACGGCCACCCCCAGCTTTCTCCTTTTCCCTCACTGTGCACATCTGTCACGGAAAGTGACTCCACTGTCCACACATTCTTATAATCTCTCAAATCTTCTTTCTTAACATTGATACTGCCTTAGTTTATACCCTCATCTTTTCTCTCCTAGGCTATTAAAGTATTCATCTAAATATTTTTTCTCCCACTGCTCCAAATTCACCCCCTACACTGCCACCAGAGAGTCCTTTCTAAATGCAAACTGGAGTATGCTACTCTTCTTGTCCTTAGGTGCCTTTCCATTTACTTTTTAGGATTTAAAAATAGCATAAAAGTTTCATCATGATTTGGCTTCTCTCTATCCTCTAACCATCAACTCACAATTTCCAGGTATGCATTCCAGCCTTGCATATAACAAACTAGCTGTATCCTTCCAATATGTGATAGTTTCTCCTGACCATGTGCTTTGGAACATGTCATTCCTTCTGTTTTGAATGTAATTTAAGGCATTTGACATTCTCCCCATTAGTGACCCATTTTTAAAAGAGGAGCTAAAATAATGTAAGTGGCATTGTGGAATTTCGAAAATGTTCCCAAATAATACCTTTAGGCAGTGTAGGTATGTTTGTTTGCAGCAGAATCCATAAATATAACAGGCTACATAATATCTCTATCAATGAAAAACTATCAGTGAGATAATTACAATGGCATTGTTATAGATTTTCAGTTCTCTACCATCACATAAACTTGTACAGACTAATTCTGAAAGCTGACTTAAATGTCAAACAAAATATGAAAATAAAAAAATTTCTAAGGGGGCTTCCCTGGTGGCGCAGTGGTTGGGAGTCCGCCTGCCAATGCAGGGGACACGGGCTCGTGCCCTGGTCCGGGAGGATCCCACATGCCGCAGAGCGGCTGGGCCCGTGAGCCATGGCCGCTGGGCCTGCGTGTCTGGAGCCTGTGCTCCGCAACAGGGAGAGGCCACAGCAGTGAGAGGCCCGCGTACCGCAAAAAAAAAAAAAAAAAAAAATTTCTCAGGTTTCTTAACTTTGTAAAAGTCTTTTACCTATGGATAGAAAGTGATTCTTCAGGTCAATAATGTAAGTATACCCCCATTTTATAATTAAGAAGTAGGAGAAATCCAAGAAAATCATACCAAGCCACAAAAAATTAAACTGTGCCTTACTGAAAAAAAGGAAAAAATCCATGCAGGGCCAGTTTTTAGCTTGGAAAAAAAAATTCCTATACCCATTTTAACATGTTCTCAAAGACTAGGGGAGGGAAATACACATACAGATACCATAAGGCATGAACATTAATAAAGTTTCCCTAAGCAAACACTAGCTTAAATAACTATGGTAGGCTTTGAAGTTTATTAAATAAGAAATAATTTTAATGTAATGCAATTTATGTAGTTAAATAAAACATGGGGTATATAAAACCATAACAAGATACCACTTCACACCCATTAGGATGGCAATTCTCCAAAAAAAAAACCCAGAAAATAACAAGTATTGATGAGGATGTGAAGAACTCGGAACCTCTGCACTGCTGGTGGGAATGTAAAATAGTGCAGCTGCTGTCGAAAACAGAATGGTGGTTCCTCAAAAAACTAAACAGAGCATTGCCACAGGATCCAGCAATTGTGCTTCTGGGTATATACTCAAAAGAACTGAAAGCAGGGATTTCAGATATTTGTACACTAATAATATACATAGGGGCATTATACACAATAGCCAAAAGGTAGAAACAACCCAAATGTCCATCAACAGATGAATGGATAAACAAAATGTGTTACATCATATAAGGTAATATTATTCAGCCTTAAAAGGAATGAAATTCTGATACATGGATGAACTCTGAAGATGTTGTGCTAAGTGAAATAAGCCAGTCACAAAAAGACAAATACTGCATGATTCCACTTATATGAGGTACCTAGAGTAGTCAAATTCAAAGAGACAGAAAGTAGAATGGAGGTTGCAGGGGCCAGGGGAGGGGGAAATGGGAAGTTGTTTAATGGGTACAGTTTCAATTTGAGAAGATGAAAGAATTATGGAGATAGATGGTAGTGATGATGGCAAAACAATGTGCATGTACTTAATAACAGACAATTGTAACTTAAAAATGGTTAGAATGACAAATTCTGTGGTGTGTATTTTACCATAATAAAAAAAATAGTTTTAATTGGCTACATACATACTATTTCATATTAAGTGGGGAAACCCAGAACAAAGCTATTATAGCAATACACTCCTAACCATCGAAATTTCTATGATCTTGTGTTTTTATTAATATCAGGAAGCAAGCATCATTTTATAAAGAGCACTGAACTTGCAGTTATTGTTCAATTTTTACTGACTTCTGCTGTTGATTTCTGGCCAGCCTTTTACTGTTTCCTGTAATACTTGGTTACCAGACTTTTATCAGATTTTTTAAACAGGCGAGACATTTTATATGGGAAAGGAAGGTTATTTCCTTAATATAAGTGTTTCCTTCTGATATTATACCATTTGATGAAAACAAAATAATTAAACATTTAATCATATTCAATATCTTCAACCTGAAAAATAATCTCCACAAAAGCCTTAAGGATGATAAAGACTAAAAACAAACTTTAAAATGTGTTCTTCATGGTTATTTTTTATCGTGAAAAATTATAGCTCTTCTAATCCTCTGAATTCTAAAATGTGAAGACAATGACTTTGATTCCAACCTCAATAATCCCCTTGCTCATCATTTTCCTTGATCCCTGTTCCCCAAATCCTTCAGGTATAACCTCTCAGTAACAATGCCGAATTCTGTATACAAACATCTAATTTTCTTTGCTTCTGGGCCACTATGTGTTGCTAACAAATCACCTATAATAATGTCACACCATCACATATTTATTGTTTCCAAAGTGAACTTTTCTAGCAGGCTGTTTATCAATTTTTCTATCTGTCCTTAACGCCTGTGGTAGACATTAGGACTGTTCATACATATTGCAGTGCACCAGCAAATTACCCTTTTCCACCCTCTTTGAAATTAGGCCTGGCTGTTTAGACTTGCCTTGGCCAGTCAGATGTGAGTGGAAGCACATTTATCACTTCTGGGTTGAAAGTTTTAAGAGCTTACATGTGATTCACTATGTTGTGTCCCCTTCAATCTCCTCTTCCCCCAGTACTGCAATGATCAGAGAAGTACTGGTACAGATGGAGTCCCATTAGCCTCAGGCCCTGAGTGATTACTAGGAAGAGATTTCATGCTGACATTCACAGGACATGTGCTGTGAGCAAGAAACAATCTTGTACTAAGACACGGAGATTTTCAAGTTGTTACCACTGCACAGCCCAGAACCTAGCCTAGCCTGACTGACACACTTCCTCTTTTTCCTATTCCCTGAAGTAGCTATTCCCATCTTTTAAGACTTCAAGCATAAACTCTCCCAGCTTCCATCCTCATTACTCATAAACTTATCAGTAACAGGACTGTCCTTAGCTTCTTTACTCGTAATACCATGATTTATTCTTTACTGCTACTATGATAATATATTTAAATAAAATTTTTACCTTCCAAGTAGTTTTTGCTCTGTTGGGAGGTATAGTTCATATGATCTATGTTTAGATTGCTTGTCTTAATCTGGTTGCTAGAAAATAGAATAAAACACACACCAAACACATCAGCTATAATGGATTATTATTTAGTTTACCCCAAGAAAAAGAAAGGAAATAATATTTGCTAAACAATTATTATATACCATGTGCTGTTCTAGGGGATTAATGTACATTATCAATTTACATCTCACAATTTAAAATACTTAAAAGGAGCTATTATCCTCATTTTTCAATAGGAGATTAAGGCTGTGAAAGTCAAATTAATTTGCCCAATAATTAAAATCCAAGCCTATCTGATTACAAAGTTCTGATCTTTCTAATACCCTAGGCTACCCCTTTTGAAGAGGTATTATGAAATTAACCTGCAAAGTAAAAAAGCTTCCCAAGTCTTTATTACAGTGATTATTTCGGTAAAACATGAGCGGTCGCTTTTTGCAAATCTGGCTTTTCAATAATGAATGTAATAAAACACCAGCTAACATCAAATTAAGATGCTTTAGATCGATTAAGAGCAGAAATAGTGGCTAAATTGACCTAAGTGGTGGACATGTTTTAGAGGTTACACAGAGAGCTGCAAATAGACTGCTAACAGTAATATAATAAATGATTTCAGAATTAATTAAGAATTAATTGAACACAAACTTAGTTATTTGGTTGTATTCTTTTTTTTTTTCTTTTTTTTTGCATTACGTGGGCTTCTCACTGCTGTAGCCTCTCCCGTTGCGGAGCACAGGCTCCGGACATGCAGGCCCAGCAGCCATGGCTCACGAGCCCAGCCGCTCCGCGGCATGTGGGATCCTCCCAGACCGGGGCACGAACCCGTGTCCCCTGCATTGGCAGGCGGACTCTCAACCACTGCGCCACCAGGGAAGCCCTGGTTGAATTCTTTAATACTTGCTAAAGGAAAAATATCTCTTTCATGGAACTGGGTTGTGACAGAAGAAAATAACCCCAGTTCTGAGTTACAGATGTTAGAAATGGGATAATGAACATTAACTAGGTTGAAGAATTAAACAATTAGCTTAATGACTGAGATACACCAATTTAAATCTATGGTTTAAAACCTGTAGTAGATATACATCAATAGTTTTTAGTGGCAACAATGATAATGTATTTTACTTTCTAAATTTCCCCAAAATAAACAGTTGTTATTCTGGGAATCAAGAAATAACTATTAAAAATAGAAACTTGATATATCAAATAACCTGCAATATCCCAGGATACTCTGAGCTCAAGCTCTTTCCTTTTCATTTAACTGACCCCAACCTTTGAAAGTTACTTCAAATAACTAAAAAGAGAGAATGGTGGGGGGAAATCATTCATATAACTTGTGTATTACCTGAAGGATGCGGCTTCTTTAACACCACTGATATCCATCACTGTACCATTTCCATCGATAACAGGTGAGTCCAAATTAGCAGAGCCATTACTGATATGATCACTGCTTTCATATCCAGACTCTGTCCTTTGCATCTGCCAATTGTCACCATGAACTTTAGTTTCTTTGAGGGTGTTATTTTTCTCTGTTCCTTTTCCATTAAATTCAAGGGAACTCCTGCTTCCTGTTTCTTGCTTCATTTCATCTTCATATATAGTCATTAAACATTTTTGCTTTGGATTCTCTTTTGGACAACTGTTAAAACTCTGATCTTTGCTACATTTAGATTTGTTACTAATATTTGATTTATGTCTTGGACTATGCTGCCTTTTTTCACTTTCATTAAAAATACTATCGACATTTAATGTTTCTCTCATAGGTTTCCAACCTCGATTTCGGCTTTTAGTGCTGCCATTACTGCTGCTTCCTTTATCCCTAGAATCTTGGCTACTGTCTGTATCATATCCAGTACCACTGTCACTCTTAAATTTGCCAGTTATTTTCTCTCCTGAAGCAAGAATCTGGGATTTACTTGAACTTAATGTTTGTGCAGAAGCTCGACTCTGATGGGCAATTCGGTCATGCTTACACGGTCCTTTTCCTTGAATATGATATAGATGTGGATTCCCATATTGTCTAAAGCCATTTGGGGCAGGAGGTGATCCAGACTTGAAATGTGGAAGGTCTTCATCAACCAAATCTTTAAAAATAAATAGGTAAATAAAGATACAAATGAACTACTCTTCAGAGCCACTTTTTAGTCACAAGTCAAATACCTTGTTTGAGAAGAAATGTTAAACAGTAATAAGTAAATCATAACATAAATGGTTATATAATGATTTTTTAAAATGCTCTCTAAAGTAGATCATAAGATAATTAAAGCAATTAAAAAAAACTATTCTATCTCACTCATAATTAATAAAAACCATGAAAATAAAAGTATTTCCCACCTATTATATTGGTAAAGATTTAAAATGTATTAAACCACCTGCTGTTGGAAACAGACATCTAATCACTGTTGGTGGGAGTGCAGACTGTCACTGTATTTTAGGAGGACAACTGAGCCACACCTACCAAAGTTGAAAATAAATAAACATACCCTAAAGCCAGCAATTATTCTGAAAGAATTTTATGCTAATGGCTGTATGCAAAAAGTACCTGTGAAAGGATTTCACTGCAGCAAGAATCTTAAATCAAGTTCTAAAGTCTAGCAATATCAGTTAAACTATACTATGTCCATAAAGAAAAGAGCATAAAACCATAAAAAGTAAGACGTGCTCATAATGAACTGGAAACTATTAACAGTGGAACAGAGCGAAGGTCAAGGGTTGCAGGAAAAGAAGTTCTTTTCACTTAATTTTATAACCTTCCTTATTATTTGAATGTACCATACGGGTGAATTGAATTTATAGTTAAAAGTAAAGTTGAAACATAAAAAACACAAGAATTCCAGGCTAGAATTGAATAAGAACTAGGAAAACTTTACATTTATAGGTTTAATAGGTATAGTAAAGAAATCATACTAAGATACATAATATCTAAATAAATATATATATAATATATAAAGAAATTATATTAAATTGTATTAAATTATAAAACTTAGCTTTAAAATAAGATTTTAGCTGCCCCTTTTCCAATGAATGCTGTAAGTTCTTAAGTTACCTCTCTGTCTGCCCAAATCTTTTCTTTGTCCCCTTTCCAAATCTTTCCTTTGTGAGGAAAGTAAGTTTTTCTGTTCAATGGCTTTTAGAGCACATTCTCTGGAAATGTCTTTTATTTTTTCCCTTTGATCATTGTGACTTGACTTAACTGTAAAAGAAACCATTCTTTAATAATGATACAGATCATTTTTCAAATCGCTCAATAAAAGTACAAATTGAACTATATTAAAATTTAAGATGCTATATACTAACAAAATACAGATTAAACTATACAATGAAATCATTTTTATGCTTAACTAAAAACTCAATGTGATTTATGCTGACAATAGAGATGCAAGCTGTGTTTTAAAACTTCATGTATAGCTCTACGGCGAATGTAAAGGAAAACAAGAGAACTTTTCTTGAAATAATGAGAGCTAAAGGTAACTGAGTGGTTAGTATGTGTCAGGTGCTATTCTAGGTGTCTAAACTCATTTATCAATACTTCTCTGAGGTGGGTATAATTACTATCTTCATTTTGGATTTGGAAACAGAGGCATAGAGAAGTTAAGAACTCGCCCAAGTTCACATAGCTTGTACGTGTAGAAGCAGGATTATTAACACAAATTGCCTGGCTCCAGTGTCTGTGTTCTTAAACACATACCGTTTCTAGTAAAAGTAGGTATCTTTGAAAAATAGATAATGGCTTAAGATAAGAGTATCAATAATACATAAAATGGAAAAAGTTCCATTAAGAACTTTTAAAAGCATTTATCGTAAATGGTAATTGTTAATTCTGAATCTTATCACCCTTGATTAAATGGGTTACTTTTAGGGTTAGACATTATTTCATTAATATATTTAAAAGTTCCTTACAAAATCATCCTCAACGTCCACCCAATTAGAGTTTTGCATATTTCTAAACCATAACTGTACATCATGCTGTGATTGTTTCATGTTGGATCCTAATCACAGATCTTGGATTGTGAAAATTAAAGTTGTGGAATGATAATAACAGGAGAGAGTTGAATAAAAATGAGGTTAAAAATAAACTACAACTATAGTAACTTCAAACTATTGTTGCATTCACTAATACTACATTTAATTTTGGCATATGAGCCAAATTATTAACTAAATGTTTTTCCTCTACAAGTTAACAATTAACTCCTTGAAGGAAAGGCCATATCATAGCTTTCTCTGGTGACAGTCCAGGTTGCCTCCACCCTACTACTATGTACAGCCTTGAGTGCATGGAGAAACTCAAACACTAGTCGCGTCAAACCGTTCAAATAAAACTACGGGTCTCG
This sequence comes from Mesoplodon densirostris, assembly GCF_025265405.1. NCBI lineage: Eukaryota > Metazoa > Chordata > Mammalia > Artiodactyla > Ziphiidae > Mesoplodon > Mesoplodon densirostris. The sequence goes on along the minus strand of NC_082661.1, from coordinate 85,241,416 downwards.
GAGAAATGCTTAAGTCAAGATACAAAATTTTGTTTCTACTTTTTATTTTCTCTTCATGGCCAAGGAAAGCTAGTTAAGGACTCTCCTCTTGGTCCTTACCAAGAATTACAGATTCAGTAAGTGAAGAAAGAGGGAAGCTTAACTATGAAGAGAGGGGGAAGCTTAACTATTCAAGGACAATGTAAAAATGACAATTTAAATACATACCTGTTCCTCTACTGCCACTTGTTTGAATGTGGCTCCGATTAAATGATGAAATACTATCTGCTTGAAATTTTTGATTTTCTCTCTGTTTTGTCTGATCACCAAATCCATTTTCTTTTGAATTCTCCGACTTATGAATTGAGGGCTTTTCACATCCTTAAAAAGACCAACAAAAATGTATAATCCCCTTCCTCCTCTCCACCAGCAGAAGAGATATTTGAATCATCTTTTCAGACATTTTCAATAATATAGAGAAAATTACTTAAAAACTTAGAGGACTGACATCTTTTAAGGACTTCTACATGCTTTGTAAGGCATTCAAAAATGGCCTCGCTGATTTGGACTTTTCCAGTGTACTAACTCACTTTAAATCTCAATATTTACTGCTAGTAGGAGCTACCAGCCAAGTATCCCCTCCTGTGTTTGTGTGACCATAGTCGTGGGTGGCTGCTGAAGGTGCTTCTGAGGCCACAGATGAGGAAAGGTTTCTTTATAAAGACTAACTCTAAGTATTAGAATTTTCCTGAACTCCACTTTACTGAAACTAAATTTTGAAATTATCTTCAACATTCATTTCATATTCAGTATATTAGTATTCCTAGTGTGATTGTGATAACAGAAAAACACTAAAAAGAACTTTTAAACAATCACCTATATTTTCTGCAACAGATTTATGATGTGACCAGTTGATGACATGCCTGAGTGCATCTTCAGTGGAAACTGCTGTGCCATCTGGGTTTGCGTAAAACAAAAGCAGTGGTTGGAAGTGGCATCGGATACACTTGGAGACCACATCTTTCCATCTAGTTCCAACCTTAAAAAATTACAAATGAATAGAAACAAAACAAAACCTTGTAATCAATGTGTTACATGAAAAGGCAGAGACTGAATTACTTTGTATATTAAAAAATTTTAAAGACACTCAGACACTAGCAGTTCAACTGTTCATCATACTATATGATTAATTTTATTTTATTTAGTAACTAGTCTAGATAAAAATCATATAAACATTACCATTAAAAAACTGATGGGCAAGATTGTACACTTTCTATATCAAGATCTAGATTATCAAATTTTTAAAGGCTTTATTCATACATGTTGATTGACTTTTGACAAAGACTTCAAGCAATTTAATGGGGAAATATAAGAGTCTATTCAACAAATGGTGCTGGAACAACTGGATGGCCGTATGAAAAAATGTGGACACCATTCCACTAAAAGCACAAAAATTAACTCAGAACGAGTCTTAAAAAACCTATAAAGCTTATAGAAGAAAACAAAAGAGAAAATTTTAACAAACTTGGGGAAGGTAAAAATTTCTTAGATAGGACATCAAACGAATCACAGAAGAAAAAATTATAAAATGGGTTTCATCAAAATGAGTTAATAAGTTCTGCTCTTTAAAAGACACCATTAAGAAAATGGAGGAAAAGAAAAAGCCACAGACATCTAATAGAGAACTGGTGAGCAGAATAAAGAATTACTATAACTCATTAATAAGATAATCCAATTTGAAAAATGTACAACACATCTGGACACTTCACCAAAAAGACATAAGAATGGCCAATAAGCACATTAAAAGATACTCAAAACATTATTAATCATAAGGGAAATGCAAATTAAAACCACCGTGAGATAACATTATACATTCACTAGAAGGGCTAACGTTAGGATGATTACCAGCGTGGAGTGCTGCTAAAAATGTGGAGCAACTGGAACTCCCAGTACACTGCTGGCAGGAATGTAAATTGTACAACTGCTCTGGAGATCAATCTGCCAGTTCCTTGTAAAGTTTAACATACACTTACTGTACAACCCAGAAATTCCACTTCTGGGTATTATCTGAGCGTAACAGAAAATAATATGTTCACGCAAAGACTGTTCATACCTCTAAAGGTAAATGGATAAATTGTTACAGTCATAAAATGTAACACAACAATAAAAATGAAGCACTGATACACACAACATGAATGAATATTAAAAGATATTATGCCGGTCAGTCCCTTTAGGCTCTGCCGCCGCTGCTGCCCCTCTGCCAGAGCTCCGGCACCACCTCAGGCCGGCGGTTCTCCGCAGGAGGGAGGGAGCGAGGCGGCTGACGGGGGCGGCGGGGACCCCACGGCGGGCTGGCCGGCGGTCCTGCTCGCTTGGTGGCGGCGGCTGCGTCTCGTCTCCATGGGGTCTGCCCGCGGCGCCCGTGCACTCTAAGGTGGACAGCAGGTTGTGCGTTTGTCAGAACATTTCCACTGCTGTACCGAGGGCACACGCATCTTCAGTGGGACTTGGAATTCCTGGAGAATTGCCTTTGTGAAAAGCTGGCATAATTTCTTTAAATTTCATCTCTTAGCTTCCCATAAAGATATCAAGAAACCATGAACAACTTTAGTAATGAAGAGTTTGACTGCCATTTCTTAGATGAAGGCTTTACTGCCAAGGCCATTGTGGACCAAAAAATTAATGAAGTTTCTTCTTCCGACGATAAGGATGCCTTCTATGTTGCGGACCTGGGAGACATTCTAAAGAAACATCTGAGATGGTTTAAAGCTCTTCCTCGGGTCACCCCCTTTTATGTAGTCAAATGCAGTGATAGCAGAACCATAGTGAAGGCCCTAGCTGCCACAGGGACAGGATTCGACTGTGCCAGCAACACTGAAATCCAGTTGGCGCAGAGTCTCATGGTGCCTCCAGAGAGGATTCTCTATGCAAATCCTTATAAACAAGTGTCTCAGATTTAATACGCTTCCAATAATGGAGTCCAGATGATGACTTTTGATAGTGAAGTTGAGTTGATGAAAGTTGCCAGGGCACATCCAAAGGCCAAGTTGGTTTTGCGGATTGCCACGGATGATTCCAGAGCAGTCTGTCGCCTCAGTGTCAAATCTGGTGCCACAGTCAAAACCAGCAGGAACGGGCGAAAGAGCTAGCTATTGATGTCATTGCTGTCAGCTTCCACGTGGGAAGTGGTTCCACTGACCCAGGGACCTTCCTGCAGCCCATCTCTGATGCCCGTTGTGTCTCTGACATGGGAGCTGAGGCTGGTTTCAACATGTATCTGCTTGATATTGGTGGTGGCTTTCCTGGATCTGAGGATGTAAAGCTTAAATTTGAAGAGATCACCAGTGTAATCAACCCATTGATTGATTGGACAAGTATTTTCCATCAGACTCCGGTGTGAGAATCATAGCTGAGCCAGGAAGATACTATGTTGCATCAGCTTTCACACTAGCAATTAATATCATTGCCAAAAAACTCGTATTAAAGGAACAGACAGGCTCTGATGAAGATGAGTTGAGTGAACATTTATGTATTATGTGAATGATGGAGTATATGGATCATTCAACTGCATCCTCTTTGATCATGCACAAGAAGACCCAAGACTCTTCTTGGGTCTGCAGAAGAGACCCAAACCAGATGTGATGTATTATTCATGTAGCATCTGGGGACCGGCCTGTGATGGCCTGGATCGCACTGCTGAGCGCTGTAACTTGCCCAAGATGCATGTGGGTGATTGGATGCTCTTTGAAAACATGGGTGCTTACACTGTCGCTGCTGCTTCTACTTTCAATGGATTCCAGAGACTGACATCATCTACTACGTGATGTCAGGGCCAACATGGCAACTGATGCAGCAAATACAGAACCACGACTTCCCACTCGGAGTAGAGGAGCAGGGTGTTGGCACTCTGCCTGTGTCCTGTGCTTGGGAGGGTGGAATGAAATAGCACCCAGAAGCCTGTGCTTCAGCTCATATTAATGTGTAGATACCATTCTTGTAGCTGTTAAGTGTGAGTTTAGCTTGATTTAAGGGTTTGGGGGGGACCATTTAACTTAATTTCTGCCAGTTTTGAGATGTCTATGTAAATAGGGTTGGCACAGATGCAACGATGTGTAAGACTAGGTGATGGGGTCACACTTATCTGTGTTCCTATGGAAACTATTTGAACATTTGTTTTACATGGATTTTTATTCACTTTTCAAACATGCTACTAAAGTGTGCCCCTCAACTGCTGAGCAAGCATTTGTAGCTTGTGCATTGGCAGAATGGGCCAGAAGCTTAGTGTTGTGACCTGTTTTAAAATAAATAAATAAAGTATCTTGCAATTAAAAAAAAAAGATATTATGCCTAGCAAAGGAAGCCAAACACAGAGAATGTCTATTGTAAGAGACCATTCACATAAACTGTAGAATGAGATCAATGATTTCCTGGGACCCAGGGTTGGGGACAGCAAAGGGACGTGACACGATTTTCTGGAGTGATGAAAACGTTCTATACAATGATTGTGGAGGTTAAACAGGCATGTATACAGTTGTCAAAATGCAAACTATACACTTAGAATGGGTACATTTTAATGTTTGTAAATTATATCTCTATACAGTTCATTTAAAAACAAAACAAAACCAATGAAACAAAAAACAAAGCATTCTAGAATATTAGCTTTTTATTAGAGAAGGAAGGGGTCTTTAAAAAAATTTTCTGAGGAGTTTGTTCAAATTATACATTTTTAGCTGTTTACCCTCTTTACCTGGGATTCTGAGATACTTGAAGAACTAGAGTAGTTTGAAAACAAAACAAACCTGAAACTCAAAGAGTGACTACCCAGTTCTTCCTTCAAATTTTGACAATTTAAACTATGAGAATGCAAAATAGGAGTGCCAAAATGTTGCTGCATACTGACTCAAGATGGAACTTCTTAATAAACTGCCATATCAAAGTACTAAGTAATTCAAGCAAAGTGTGGACTTTAGAATATGAATTTCCAAATTTTTTCACTGGCTTTATTGAGTATAATTTAATAAAATAAAACCATCCAATTACACTGTACAAGTCAGTGAGTTCTGATAAATGTCTACAATCATGTAATCCTCACTTCCAAAACTCTCCCTGTACCCCTTTGCAATGCCTGGCAACCAATGGTCTACTCTGTCACTTTATTTTTTCCTTTTCTAGAATTTCATATAAGCGGAATCATATTATTTAGCTGTTTGTGTCTCACTTCTTTCATTGAGCGCAATGCTTTTGATATTTTTCTACATTGTTGCATGTATCACTAGTTCATTCCTTTTTATTGCTGATGATTATATTCCATTGTATGGTTGTACAACTTCTTTATCTATTCACCTGATGATAGACATTTGAGTTTTTTCCAGTTTTGGTTACTATGAGTAAAACTACTATGAACATTGAAGTACAAATGATGTATGGATACATGCTTTCACAGGAGTGGAATTGCTAGGTTGTATGATAAGTTTATGTTTAAATTTATAAGAAACTGACCAACTGTTTTCTAAAGTGATTGTTAAATTTTGCTTTTCCATCAGCCTCACGAGAGTCCTTGCCAGCTCTTGGTATGGTCAGTCTTTTTAATTTTAGGCATTCCAATAGGTGAGTAATGCAATCTCATTGTGAATCAAATTTGTACTTTCTTTGTGCTTAATGATGTACTGAATATCATTTCAAGGGCCATTCATATGTCTTCTTTGGTGAACTGTCCAAATCTTTTGCCCACTTTTTAATTGATTTGTCTTTTTATTATTGAGTTTAAGAGTTCTTGGGCTTCCCTGGTGGTGCAGTGGTTGGGAATCCACCTGTCAATGCAGGGGACACGGGTTTGAGCCCAGGTCCGGGAAGATCCCACATGCCACGGAGCAACTAAGCCCATGCGCCACAAATACTGAGCCTGCGCTCTAGAGCCCGTGAGCCACAACTACTGAGCCCACGTGCCACAACTACTGAACCCCGTGTGCCTAGAGCCCGTGCTCTGCAACAAGAGAAGCCACCGCAATGAGAAACCTGTGCACCGCAACGAGGAGTGGCCCCCACTCGCCGCAACTAGAGAAAGCCCACGCACAGTAACGAAGACCCAACGCAGCCAAAAATAACTAAATTAAATACATAAATTTTAAAAAAAAGTTCTTTATATATTCTGAATATAGCCTTTATTAGATATATGCTTGACAAATATTTTCTCCCAGTCTATAGTTTGTCTTTTCATTCTAACAGTACCTTACTGAAGAGCAAAAGTTTTGACAAAGTCCAATTTATCAGCTAGTTTTATGGTCCATGTTTACTGACTGTTATCTAATAAATCTCTCTATAGCCAAACAGCAGTTTTAACCTTCTTATCTGATATGTCTACTTCTGTCATTTTTGGGTTTTTTTTTATCTTAAGGCAATTTAATATCAGATCTGGCCTGGAACTGACCTCCGAGATCAGTTATTAGTATGAACCCTCATTTTTGAGGTGCTGATGATGAAGTTGCTGAGAGAAGAGAAGGTGTGCTCCATTTCCCTACTCTGCCTGCTCACCCCATTTCATGTGATTTGAAGAAGTGAAATGGCAGAGAAGGTCTGTTGTTACTGATATTCCTTCAGGGCATGGGTCATGTCTTCCTACTTCTTTGTATATTTGGTAATTTTTTAGTGAATGCTATTTTGAAATGGCATACTGAAATTTCACTGAATTTTACATTTTTGGCTATTGAACTATTTTGTTTTCCTTTTAAATTTCTGACATGTAGTTATGTGTTATGTCATATGGTATCATCTTGGCCCTCTGAAGGCATCATTTTAAGCTTTTTATGTCAGGTCCAGAGCAATCTTCAGTCTAGGAATAATTTAGCCCCACTATTAAGGTGCTATTTTTCTGAGGATTCAACTTGATGTCCTGTGTATCCACTCTTGCTAGTATGGATGCAAACTATTCTAGCCCCGTATGAGTTTAGGGAATTGTTTTCCAGTGGTCCCTTCTGCCACCTTGTGCTCATTTACCCTACACATGGTGGATCACTATTCAGCCAAAGATTAAAGGGAATCCCTCTGCCAATCTCCAGAACCTTCCCTCTGTGCAGCTTTCTTTCTGGTAATCTGTCCAGCAAATTTTAGCCATCTTGGTCTCCTTGAACTCTAATTTCGGTTTCCTCAACTCAGTGAGACTACGAGGCTTCATTTGGGTTCTCCCTCGCTGCACTGCAATCCAGAAACTACCGCTAGGCAGTAGGCAGGGATCATTGTAGGGTTCATCTTGTTGGTTTCCCTTTTTTCTGTTCAACTGCCTGTCGTCTGGTGTCTAAAGCAGTTGCTTCATCTATTTGGCTTTCTAATTTTTAATACTGGAGGGCTTTAATGATGCTATTATAATTAAATTCACTTATTACTATTTTACATAAATACTTACATATAATAATTATTTTATATAATTATTTCATTATTATATCATTTATTCCTAAAAAGTAAAAATCACAATAAACATTCCAGTTAGTAAAGCGTCACTTACCTCTTTCACATTTGCATCATCAAAAAATACCCATTTGGAACTCTTGGTATGAAAAGCAAAGGCACAATAATGTCGGCTAGTGTAGCAAATCATGCCAACAAGGTGAAGTTCACTATTTTTGGCATTTTCATCAGTAACCCTATAAAAAAGCTGTTTAAAAATAATGTATATTTAATACTGTATCTTTTTGAAAATGAGGAACAATTATTTGATGAGTCATGCATTTGATTCTCTATGAAAAATATTTCTCATGCATACTGCCCCAAACTGATACTATATTAATACTAAAGACACCACATTGCACTGTTAACAGAATTACTACTTTCAATTAGTCCACAAGAAACATTAAGTCCAATAAAATGTATTTACTACAACTTAGTTTAGTAGCACAGTATCTCTAACACAGAATTTACTCTTTACATACATAAACTCAAAATGTGAGGTAAATTACACATTTCCTGATAATTCATGATTGAATCACATATTTTAACATACATTAGACATACTACCTCAAGATAACTATTTAAAAGTTTAATTGTAATATAAACCAATTCAAAATATATTAAGATAGTAAAAAGAATACTAAGAGATCAGAGCTGTAGATGAATTTTTTTTTTTTTTTTTTTTTTGCGGTATGCGGGCCTCTCACTGCTGTGGCCTCTCCCGCTGCGGAGCACAGGCCCCGGACGCGCAGGCCCAGCGGCCACGGCTCACGGGCCCAGCCGCTCCGCGGCACATGGGATCCTCCCAGACCGGGGCACGAACCCGCATCCCCTGCATCGGCAGGCGGACTCTCAACCACTGCGCCACCAGGGAGGCCCTGTAGATGAATTTTAAATCTTAAATTTTTCTAGCTTAATATTTGTATTTATAATCATTATCAAACACACACATACACACACACATGCAGTATCATATCGTCATCACTCTACAGTGATACAGGGATAGAGCGCGTGATGGTTTAGTTTGTAACTGAAAGCCATTCCTAGTCTAAGCAAGAAAGGCATTCCAGTTAGCCTAATTTGATTAACTTTATCAGAATTACATCTGCAAATTATTTCCTTTAGAAAGAAAATTTAGTTCTGAAAAACAAAGTGCCTTATAATATATGAAGATGTTTTAGAGAAATTTAAAAATAAAAAGGAAGAGAATGAAAAGAGTTGATATACCCCAGGAAGATAAAGATGTGTTGCGAGATTCCGAACAACATCCTCGGTCAAGTCAGAATGCTCAGAGTCCCAGACTAAACCAATTGTAACAATCTCTGGGCAGTTCATTAAAACACGCCGAATTTTTATTTTTTGGCCACAGTTACTCTAAAGAAAAACACAAAAGACAACTTTTGAAATTATCAAAACAGATATACCACAAGTAATGCCTTATACAGTTTGCATTATGCAATAACAATCTTAACATGTATCAGAAATTTATTTCTTCAGCATATTAAAATAGACTTCTAGCAAAGTATTTGTCTTAGTTATTGATTAAACATAAAGTTTATTTTAAATCAAAGTACTTTTCTTTGGTATTTTTGTAAATCTGTTAAAACAAGAAGTCAACCTAAAAAAAAGCAGATATAAAGCCCTTGAAGCCATTATAATGAAGCCATAATAATGTTACATGAGGGAAGAATAATACCATCTGTAATGTTTATTTAAAGAAAAACAAAAAATTTGTTTTTTGTTACAAACAAAAAATTTCTCTAAAGAGAAATTCTCTCTTTAGTCAAATGATAGACTTCAGAACTTAATCAACATATGCTACCTTAAATCCTTCACAGTGTTAAAGTTTTTAAAGAGCTCATATGGTATAAAGAGTTACCTAAGAAAACACTGAAAAAATAAATTCTTCAAATTAATTCCAAATATAATTAATATTTGCATGGTAATTTCTGAATGTCTATTTTCAAATTTACAAATACAGAAGCACACTAATGTTCTCCAAATTATACTTACAGGACATTTCCTATAGTCATCGGTTGTATTTGCTGCTTGCAGCAATTCTGCAAACATTTCAGGCTTAGAGCGTTCATGCCTTTCCATCATTCTTTCAACTTCATTGCTACAAAAGAAAGAAGCAGTCCCAAATCCGGCCTATGAACTTAAAAAATATCCAGTAAATCTGCATCAAAAATACTAAGTTATCAATATAGGTATGATCATTTTTTTCTGTCTTAAAACACAATTTTGTTTGAAAAATTAACCATGAAGTAAATTTCCATTAAATGAAAAATTATGATATTTGGCAGGTTATGATGAAAAAAGTTAGGTCAAGAACAGAATAAAATAACATGAAATCATACCATTGTTTGGAATTAGATGATTGAGGTAAGATGTTCCATCTGAAGGTAATTCTAAGTTAACAGTTTCTTTTACATTATTACTTAACAAACAGGGACTTGAGTTTAAACTTTTGCCTAACAAGAACAAGAAACTTTAGGAAAGGCTCCCTCTCTGGCCTAAAGTTCCCATAAACAAAGTTATTTTCAGCTAAGAGAAGGGCCCTTTGCTGATTAATGCAGAAGTCACAACCAAAGCTACTTAAATGAGGCTTGTGCCTTTTGATCCTATTATGACTACTAACCATTTCATTAGAGTCTAGGCAGGGTATCAGTGCCATTTTGTATCCAACTTCTCCTAGAGTCAAATTTTTACATATCAAGGTATTAAGTATCTTTAAACAACTATTTAAACATTTCCAAAAAGATATATAATGTAAGCTCAATACGCCTACTAGCTTCCATTTGTGGTGCTCTGGTTTTACTTAATAGTAATTTTAACTGTCCTAGAACTGGATATATTTTACAGTTCAATGGTAAATAATATACAATATTCAATAACAACTAAAAGTACCAATTCTTCTAAAGCACTTCACAAGTAGACTAGAAAGCACTAAATCTGACAGGCTCATTCAAACTGCACATAATTGTTTTTTACAAAATTGACAGCATCAGAGTAGTGGTTAACCAGATACATTTTGAATTTGAAATGAACCCAGACCTGGGTTTCAATCTTAATTCATCCATTTACCAGGTTAATCATATTAAGCCTATTTCTTGATCAACAAAAGTTTTTGTTAAGATTAAAAGCAACAATTTATGTAAAGCCTGGAACATAGTAAGCACTGAACAACTGGTATTCAATACTTATAAAAAGAGAGAGATTATAATTAGAATTCAAATTCTGGGCTTTTGCAATTTGTGGCGTGGACCAGGGAGAGACTGATGGAACTCTAATTCTTATTACCTAAGATACTGTCTCAGAGCACTGTCATTTTACACAAGAGTTTCAAAGTAGACTTAAAGTTTTACAGCTTTTAATTTGTGGTCTATTCTTATTCAAACACCACCCTACTTTTCATACAAAGTGAATGAAACTGACTACAAATGACTGAAGTTTAAAGAATGTTCCTCTAAATCGATGTTTCCCAACTCTGTATATATCCAAATTACCAACTTGCTATATTCAATGATCTTTAAGAAATAATGTGCTATATCCAAAATAAATCAAGGAAGTTTAATAATACAATGAAATGGATGAGCACCTAATATTCACTTTGTGCAATGATAAAAATATTGGTAGCATTTAGCAACTAACTGCTGTCCTGATGTATTCTGATTAATAATTATTGATCCATGTTTTGTCTTTTGTATTAAAGTATCTGCAAACATTTATGATCTCATTTAATGTTTATCATACATCAAATATTTACACTCTCAAATACATGTTGCCATGTTCAAACAACTCTTATTATGTAAAGTCTAGAGATCATTTTTTGGATCCCTAAGCTGATGTTTCATGGCTAGGGAGGGAGGGGACAGACAAGCATGGCAAATTTTTATTTCAGGTGAATGTTATGGCCTTAAACGCAATAAACCTAACAGAGGATTATTTTCACTTTTTTCTTTCTTGTCTGCTTACCCTAGCTTCCATCACTACGCAGGGACATGGTGGAGCCGACAGGAGACATGGCCACTACAAAGGTAACACCTTAGCAAAAATGAAGAAATCATGTACAATTCCATTTACCCTTGAACTTGTCATTTTAAGCTCTCCTTCACAGTTTCAAAAACTTGCTATAAATATAAATAGATATATATTTTGACAAATATTTTGTACATTTCACTGAGTGACATCTATATTTGGTTAAGTCAGAAACAACTGAAATAGACATCACTTAGTACCCCTGATGGTAGCACATTTGTTAACCTCAGAGAGTAGATATTCATATATGTTACAGTTTCATAAAATAAAGGCTCAGTGTGATCAAATACATGACTAACATCTTTGGTAAATATGCTTTAATAGGTTCTTACCATAGGGCTGTTGTAGAAATGTACCGCACAAATTCTGTAAACGGCAGAGGATCTGATGATGCTCCACAGCTACGACACACACACTGCAGGTAAAAATATATGTCTAATTTATCAATCATAAAACATAAATATAGTCTCTAATAAAACAGTTAAGCCATCTCACCTGTTCATACAGAGTCATAGCAAACTTCTGGTGAGTGATACAAGATTTAGAGGTACACATGTCTGCATCTCTGCTTGGCACTATGTGAAAATGAATCCTCTCCAATATATTTTCCTAATTTAAAAATTAAAAGACAAATGAGTTGCAAATCTTGCATAGGACACTTCAAAATACAACTCTTTTTAACTTTACAGATTGAAAAATCTAAGTATTTTCCAAAGTGTCAAACTTAGAAGTGCCATATACATTGTCAGCTTTTCAGCTTCCTTCTTTAACCGAGCCTTCAAATGTTGCTCAATTATTCACCTTTTGCAGCATTCGATTTTAAAAAAATTTTTAGCAAAACATTGTAGTGTAACATGATTTTAATAAAGATTTAAAAGATCAATTCATGGTGGCTGACATCTAGAATTTAGTATTAGAAAACAAGATTTCCTATGTTCCCAGCATTCTCACATTGAGAAAAAGCAATTAATTTAAAAAAATCCTACTTGGATCATTTGGATAGTCTATATAACTTAAATCAAAACACCAATGATAAAGGCTTATAATACCTGCACTAACAACCCGAATGCAAGTAATCTGCTCTTCAACAAACTTCTTATGAAAGTGTGGATTTGTAATATAGATCAATAAGGGGTATTAATTTCTTTAACAAATTATCCTTTTTACCAAAACTTAACCAATGGATTATTTTAATTAGTTAACTTCCCCCTCCTCTGCCCCAGGACATTTATAACTATTCAATTATTTAAGCCTGGATTTCTAGATATCCCATGAATAATCATATCATGGATTAGTATACTTCACTTAAGTGAAAGTAAGACTATAAAGTTCAGTATTGTACAAAATATATCCATTTATATTTTAAGCAGTGGAGCAATTATAAACATGAGAAGTATGAAAAGCATATTTCATGACTGTGTGTGTTGTTTTTGTCATATTTTAGTCAACATGGCAAGTGTGCTAAGCATTCGAGATGTTCATTTTAAAAAAAACATAAATGCCAAATGAATTCTATGAAGAGTAATAAATTCTTCAAAAATTTGGAGAACAGATTGGGGTGCTTTGATGATGCATTATCTAGTAGATGTGACTTACGTTGAACTTTAACAAATAATAGATTAGGAAAGTTTTGACTATTTCAGGAACTTGAGCAAAGGCTATAAAACAGGAATTTAAAAGACATGTTTGAGGAATGGACTGAAACTATCTCACCAGAAGGGAACATTCAGTAAGGAAGCAAAGAGATAAACTGGAGTTTGAATTTAAAGAGCCTTAAATGTCAGAAGAGAGTCAGATGTGAATCACAGAAATATCTGAAGTGCAAGCATTTATCTGAAAAAAATTATATTAATATGGTGGCTGTTAAAAAAGACTCTTAGGATATAAGTTAAAAGGACACTAGTAAGGAGGCTTAAATAATGCTGAGAGTAGAGGCCCGAGCTAAACAGAAATGGTGACAGGGAAATAACATGGCGAGGCAAACCTTAAAAGGGTTTCTGATGAAAGAATTTACAGAATTTGCTGAAGAGATATAAGACTAAGAGTAGAAATAGCTATCTTAAATATAGGTGACATCTATGTTATTGAAACGATTAAACATCAACATGCATATTTAAGAAGGTATATAAGGTACATCCCTGATCAAAGGAATGCTCTACTCATCAATATGGTGGTAACACAGTCTCAGAACATCAACCTCAGTGAGTGATTCTCAACCTGGAGTAAGGTGTATATCAGAATTGCTGCCCCTGACAGCTGCCCATCAAGATCCTCTGCTCTTCAAAGAGAATCATTGCATGTAATGAGAAATGTTACTGGGAGAGTGTGTTGCATATGTAAACCTTGCGGAACAGAATGACTCAAGTGCTATGATTTATACATAATAAGCCTTTTTGCTCCAATAAATAAATTCTAAAGTATTTTAGTAGCCTAACTCTGAAAAATTAGAGCAGCACAAATAATCAAAAGCAAAAGTACACAAAACACATGTGGACTTAAACTGAGCTTTGAAGGGTAGGTAAGACAAGGATCTACTGAGCAGTTCTGATACTTTTCCACTGCTATAAACTTATGTTTCATTTGTCTTAAAAGGTGCATAATTTAAGGAATGCCAACTGCCATTCTAACTTAAGGATTATCAGAAATACTTACAAAGCACTCTGCAGCATCATCCATAAGGCCAAGCTGAAATCGCTGCTCATCTTTGAAACTTTCTGCAAGAGCATGCCTTATGTTATCCGAAGGAAGTGCTTTTTCTCGACTGTGTTGAAACTGTGCAAATATTGTCTGGGAATCAACAAATACATCAACCAGTAAGTTTAACACCAACAACTAAAAAACACTTGAGCAATTTCATTTCAACAGCGAAACTCGAAACTCTATACTCAAACTAACAGTTTTTGCTTTAAAATTCCATACAAAAAATTAATTATTTCTATGAGTAATATGTAGAAATGGTTGCCCCAGTCTCTAAATCAAATGTTAGTGCATAAGAATTAAACATGTAAAGTTCTCAGATCCCATCCTAAGAGATTCTGATTGAGATGAGGCCCATTTTTAAACTGTTCCTTAGCTGACTATGATCTAAGTTGTTTAGAAAGAGTTTTGAGATAAGTCACTTTAAATCTTAAAGTGTACTGTAGGAATTAAAATTATGTTATACAAAAATAAACATATAATCAAATAAAACAGTAGGAACTCACTAGACTTGAAACAGTGGGAACATCATTCAAGAACATTAAATTATAGGTGTTAATCTGGTCTTCTATTTTCTTTATTGAATTTAAGCAAGAAAAACTTTTTAATAAGTTCCAGTTTTATGACAATCATCTTAGGTGAGTGAAAGTGGGGAAAAAATAAAGTTTGCTGTGTGATAAACCACCAAATAAGGATTGATCATATTAAGTTCTATATTAATTAGCTCAAGGGGTATGTCACCTCAAAAAAAAATTGCTTTTAAGATCAACATATGGTAGGCTGGGAAATATTTCAAGAATCTGTTCCACTGATACAAGAAAATTTAATTTACAAATAAGAAATTAAAAAAGAAAGATGCCAAGTGATATTAGATATCCAGAACCAAAATTTTTAGCTACAATTACAAATGATAAAAAATGAAAAATATTTTCACAAGTCATTTCTTATTTAGGTAGTCAACTTTTCCAGGTAATGTTTAAGATATTAATCCTACACAAGACTGATGTTCATTTAACATCTATTTTTTTGATTGTCTAATATATGTGAGGCATTGTTCTACGCCAGAAAACAAAGATCCTGCCCTCATGAAGCATACATTCTAGTTGTAGTAATGAGGAGAGGGCAAATAAGTAATTATATGTCAGAATGTAATAAGTACAATAGAGAAAGACAAAGAAATACAATACAAGAGAGAAAGATAAAGTAGTGTAATAGGGATAGGGATGCTGGGGGTAGGAGAGAGGGAAGGAGCTTACCTATTACCAAGGGTAGTCAGGGAAGGTCTCACTGATGGAAAAATAACATTTAAGGAGAAGCATAAAGGAAATAAGGGTGTTAGCCACAGGGACATCTGGAAGAAAATCATTCTAGACAAAAGGAATAATAATGAAAACACTCAGAGATGAAAGCCAGCTCTGAGAAACTGCAAGGAGGACAGCGCTGTGTGTGTGTGTGTGTGTGTGTGTGCATGCACAGGTGTTTTGAGGCAGGGGATGCAAGCAGGGGAAAGAGGCAGGTGATGTGTAAGGCTATGGGAATACCTGAGCTAGAAAATTTAACTAGTTTTTACAACTGGACAAAACATTCAAAATTTACTGCAGAGTAAATAAAATGCGATACTGTAATCTGATCTAAGTTCATTTCTTCATCAACCCTATTTTTACCATATAAAAAAGAGAATATAAAATCACCTCCTGATTGGGATTGACATGTATACACTGATGTGTATAAAATTGATGACTAATAAGAACCTGCTGTACAAAAAAATAAATAAAAGAAAATTAAAAGAAAATAAAATTGCCTCCTTTGGTGACTTATTCAAACAGCCTTTTTAGGAATGTAAGTCAAAATAAAGCATGAAAACTACCTTTTATTTTCCTGTATTATGTATATGTGTGTACTAAGAATATTCAAGAATGTAAAAGACTGAAATATTTATTTCTGAAAACATATCAATCAAATCTTAAATTCTTGGGCAAAAATTTCAATGACATAAATGAGTTGCTAATTTATACTGGACTCCCCATTTCTGCCTTTGTTCCTATTCTATATATTCTCATCCAAGCAGCCAAAGATATCTAGTCCAAATATTATACTTACTTAACACAGGTTATATCACTCCTCCACTCAGAACAATCCCACGACTTCCTAAACCACTCAGGAGAAAAAGTCAAGGATCTCACAAAGGTCTAGAAGGCCCTACACAATCTGGACTCCTGTTCCAGTTATCTACTGCTGCATAACAAAACCACCCCAAATCTTAGGTACTAAAAATAACATTTATTTTGGTCACAAGTTTGCAGTTTGGGTGAGGACAGCTCAACTGTGCCCCACTTGCAGTCATCTGTAATAGTCTGAATGCTGGAACTTGGGAGTCATATGAAGGTCGCTCACTAGTGTCTAGAGGTTGATGCTGGTTGTTGGTGCTGCCTGTTGGCCGGGAACTTGGCCATAGCTATGACCAGCTTGGCTTCCTCACAGCATGGCAACTCACTTCCAAGAATGAGCACCCCAACAGACAGAGCCAGGTGGAAGCTTTATCACTTTTTCTAATCTACCCTAATCTCATTTCTGCCACATTCTAAATGATGGAAATGACACATTAGGGGCAACCCATATTCAAGGAATTAGACTCCATCTTTCAATAGAAGAGCGCAAAAGAATCTGCAGACATTTTTGAAGTCACCACAACTCACCTTACCTCTGAGCTCATCTCCTATCACTGTCCCCCTTGCTCACAAAGCTTCTGCCACCAGTCAGGTTTCCTTGAATATGTCACGCACACTCCCACCTCAGGGCCTTTGCAGTTGCTGTGTTCCTGCTTGCCTGGAAGACTCTAGTCCACTCCATCACCTTTTCCAAGTTGTGATTTAAATGTCATTCTCTCAGTGAGGCTTTCCTTGCTACTCAACACTCTCTAGTACCTATCCCTGATTTATATTTCTTCCTTTGCAATTATTATTACCTAACATACTTTATATTTTGTTTATTTATTTTCTTCTCCCTTACAAGAATATAAGCTACAAGAGAACAGGGATTTTTATTAGTTCCGTTCACTGCTGTATCCCTAGTAACTACAATAGTGCCCAGAATTCAGTAGTAACTCAAAAAACATCTGTTAAATGATTATTTCAAAATAATGAAAAATATAATGTTCCTAACACAGGAAAATGGATCCATAAACCTGAATAAGTCATACTTTAAGAATTCCTCTTCAAAACTGTAAGTCACTTGACAATAACTTTAATTACAAATAAACTTACCAAATATGTCAAACAAACCAAACTATCAAATAAAAGTAAATCTTTTGAGAAACAATAGTAATTTTTCGGAACTATTAAAAGGTTACCTTCAATGCACAAAATATGCAGGCATCTCCCTGACAAACATGTCCAGTCAGAACCCGCAAGCTTCTTCGGAATATATCTAATTGCCATAAAACCTAAAAAATAGTGAGATGTGAAGAAAGAAAGAAACACAGTAATATTTTTCTCACTGGGATGAAAGACAGATTTAAATATTTTTTAAATTGTGGGAGGCTAATAACTTCTTTTAATCTCTTATACATAATCAGATATATACTACTAATAAATAATATACATGTAGCTCATATATAAAAGATGGATTTAGAAAATATTACTATGAAAATATTACTATGGATTCACATGTAAAAACCATGACAGGCACAGAACAAGAAAAAAATAACTCCTCAGTTAAGGAATTTATATGAACAGGAAACAAGGGATACTGAATGCAGGACTTGGCAGAGACTTGAGAGAGGAAGTGATTATAATACTTGGAATGAACTGAAATTTAGGAAGGAAATATAATTGCAGTTAAAAGTCAGGGTGTACCAAATAAGGGTCAGTATGTAGTGGCAAGAAAAAAGGGCAGAGGCCTGTGTGGTCATTGTATACTGAGTGAAAAACGGGGCATCTGTGTAGTCATGGGGGTACAGCATAATATGAAGCAGCAGTTAAAAAATAACCTGAATATATCTGCTGCAATTATCCAATCATCATTTACTACTAAAAAAACAAAAACAAAATAAAAAAGACTGTAGTTGTTTAAATAAATCAGTCTAATACTTAAAATCATTCTAGAAAAATCTGAAATTTATACAATGGGGATAACTGTGTCAGCCTCATAGACTGCTTGTAAGGATTAAATATATGTATGTAATATGTGAAGTGTTTAGAGCAGTGCCCAGTACACAAGTGGCATGCATTGAATGCAACCTGCTATTTGTTGCTGTAAATACTATTACAACAAACAATTAAGATCTTCAAGTTTCTCTATACCTTTCAGTCATTTCCTCAAATAATAAAACCAAGAAAATCCATTCACTATCTCACATTTCTCCCAACCAAAAAAAAAAAGTTAATAAAAACAAATAATTTTTAAAGTTTCCTATTTTTTTAATAACTCAGTAACTAAAAGCCATTTCAGAATTTCTCTTTGATAGTTGCTTTTTCTTAAAGCATAACTAATAGGATTCATTTAGTTATCACAAATAACTCAGTGTTTTGCAAAGCACTTGAAAATGTTTAATAACTTTCTTACATATCATACTCTATCATACCATAAAATATACATTAAAATTCATACATTTGTCAAGATGAAGGTCACGACAGCACAGTTGTGGGAAGTGCACAGCACTGTAGTTAGTGATACACCCTCTGAAGACAAGCTGCCTGGGTTCTAATTCTGGCTTTACTGTTTACAGCTCTTGGGCTGACTTGAGCAAAATATTTCCTGAAACTTAGTTTTCTCATCACTGAAAGGTAGATAAAAGTAGTACCTATCTCTTAGGATCACTGTAAGAACTAGATTAGATAAAACACAGTGTACCAATGCACAGTAAGAGCACAATAAATGTTAGCTATTAAATATTTTAACTTTGCTTTTAACTTACAGAACTCAAAACCACACCAATGTCATACCTACTTAACTGTACCACTTTCTCATCAAATAAAAGTTCAAAATATTCAGCCAAAAGAGAAAACTCTATAATCTGCTTATAAGGCTTACGAATTAAGTCTTTCAAATGTAATGTTTTCTAGGGTTAGCAAAATGTTTAACTTACACTGGACCTAAACTACAGAAAAAAATATTTTATGTGACTTCTCTGTATACTACTCAATATAAAAGTTTAAAAATGATTTTCACAAATCCATACCAAAAATTATCTTCATTATAGTTAACATTTATCCTATTTCATTTAAAAATTTTGATTATATTCTACCACCTGTTTTAAGTTAAAGCCTAAGCTAGTTGTTGGACTAATTAGTTTTTAGCAATATAATTTTATAATATAAACATTTTTCTTTTGCATTATTTCCACGTTTCATTTTAACATGGTACTTAACAAAATTAATGTAGTTATTTTGAATGTTTATGCATGTTTCTTATTTAGTTATTCCCCAAAGATTAATACATATATATATGCATATGCATTTAATAAAGGAATATAAACCTTTCATCATATTCCTGACCTCAAAATAATATAAAAAATAATAAAAATTAAGGGGAAATGGCATATAAATTCATTTTTCTTACTTGTATTACATCCAAAACATTTTAATAATGTCCATTTTTAGTAATTTCTTACAAAACGTATTTCACAATTTATTTCTCAGCAGTTTAAAAAGTACTCATCAAACTGCATATTAGCATTTATATTCTGATTTTTTTTCTTTTTTTTTTATATTCTGAATTTTTAAAAATGAAGTCAGGCTTTTTCTGACAGAGGTCTACTTGAATAGCTGTTTTGTCAGTGAGGACTGGCTTTCTAAATTAGTTTATACAGTAGACATTTTAACATCAGGGGCCAGCTGATTCCCTGGGTTCAAGGGATGGAGCTGGGAGTTCAGGGAAACCAAAGCAGCTAGAGTTGGCGGGACAGAGTGCCGCAGTGGGGAGAGCTGCACACAGTTAACACCAGAGCTCGCGAGGGGGCTTCTCGAGTATGCAGGTGAGCACTGTGAGGAAACTACCTGAGACCAGGAAAGAAAATCCCAAAAGATTAGATGTAATGCCCAAAGCACATATCAGTTCAGGGCAGTGCCCGTTCCCAACAGCCAAAGTGGAAAACATCATAATTCACAGAGCATCAGTTAAAGAAAGAAAGGTCCCTCCCCACTAGCAGAGAAATTAACCCCAGAATAAACACAGTTCTGGTACTGCCTACAAAGCTTAAATGTAAAATGATCAAACTGTTTCTAAATAAACTAATCCTATCCCAGAACAACGTTCAAGAATATTTTTAGGGATATAAAAATACCCATCACCCAACAAAGTAAAACTTAAAATGTCATCTGACATCCAATCAAAAATTACCAGGCATGGGCCTCCCTGGTGGCGCCATGGTTAAGAATCTGTCTGCCAACACAGGGGACACGGGTTTAAGCCCTGGTCCAGGAAGATCCCACATGCCACGGAGCAACTAAGCCCATGCACCACAACTACTGAGCCTGCACTCTAGAGCCCATAAGGCACAACTACTGACGCCCGCATGGCACAACTACTGAAGCCCGTGCGCCTAGAGCCCGGCTCCACAACGAGAAGCCACCACAATGAGAAGCCTGTGCATCGCAATGAAGAGTAGCCACCGCTCACCTCAACTAAAGAAAGCCCACATGCAGCAACTAAGACCCAATGCAGCCAAAAATAAATAGATTAATAAATTTAAAAAAATTACCAGGTATTACAAGAAACAAGAAAATATATTCCAAACCTAGAAAGAAAAAAAAAAAAAGAACAGAATTTGCACAGGCAGAATTAGTAGACAAGTACATTAAAACAATTATTATACCTGTATTCATATATTCAAGAGGTCAGAGAAAAGATTGGACATGTTAAGTATAGACACAAGTGATTTTTAAAAGACCCAGAGCAAACTTCTAAAGGTGAAAATTACAATGTCTGAGATTTAAAAATACACTGGTGATATTACTAGCAGATTAAATAAACATTGCAAAAGAAAAATTAATGAACTTGAAGACACAGCAACAGAAACCTATAAAATGAAAGAGAGAAAAACAAAAGAATGAGAAAGAAAATGAAGAGCATATCAGAGAACTGTGGGACCTAAAGCAACCAACTGCATATGTATCAATAACTGGAATCCCCCAAAGGAGGGGAGGGATAGAAAAATTTGAAGAAATAATGGTCAAAGAGTTTCCACATTTTTTTAAAATTTATTTTTATTTAATTTATTTTATTTTTGGCTGTGTTAGGTCTTCATTGCTGAGCACGGGCTTTCCCCAGTTGCAGCGAGTGGGGGCCACTCTTTGTTGCGGTGCGCAGGTTTCTCATTGCAGTGGCTTCTCCTGTTGCAGAGCACGGGCTCCAGGTGCGTGGGCTTCTGTACTTGTGGCACACAGGCTCCACAGTTGTGGCTCACAGGCTCTAGAGCGCAGGCTCAGTAGTTGTGCTGCATGGGCCTAGATGCTCTGTGGTATGTGGGATCTTCCCGGACCAGGGCTCGAACCCGTGTCCCCTGCATTAGCAGGTGGATTCTTAACCACTGCGTCACCAGTGAAGCTCATCCACATTTGATTAAACTTATAAAGCCATGGGTCTAAGATGCTCAATGAACCCAAACACAAGAAGCATGTAGAAAACTATATCAAGGCACATCATAACCAAATTGCTTTAAACCAGTTAAAAAAGAAAATCTTAAAAGCAGCCAGAAAAAATGAGGCACATTACAAACACAAGAACAAAGATAAGAATGACAATAGTTTTCCAGAAGAAGTAATGCAAGCCAGGAGACAGATGAGCAAAATCTTTAAAATACTAAAAGAAAAACTGTCAACTTAAACTTCTTTAATGAATGAAAATATCTTTCAATAACAAAAGTCATCCTTCAAGCAGAAGAAATGATACCAGATGGAAAGCTGGATCCACACAAAGGAGTGATGAGCACCATAAGTGGTAGCTATGTAGATAAGTAGAAATAACCTTCATGGCAAAGGTCAGTGGACTGTTCTTTTTTTTTTTTTTAATATATCAACATAGGAATACTTCTTCATTTTCTTTACCACGTAAGTGTCCTTGCTCAGAGTTTTCTTTTGTTATAATAAGCTTTTCATCTCCCTAAAACTACACACAGTATTTTGGGAGCCAAAAAAAGGGACAGACACAGAGGGAAATACATAAATGTAAAAAAAGAACTGGAAAGGGGTAACATGAAAAGATTTGAAATGATAGGAGCTCTTTCTCAGAGCCTGATTCAATAAAAGCATATAATTCCATGTCTTTTGGAGTCTGGTATTTCTCTATATCGGGTGTCAATCAATAAATATTTTCTTACCCTTGTCACAGCACTTAATGCCAAAGGGATCCTTCAGACAGGGCAGAACAGTGACTGTCATTTAAAGGTCCCAACATAAATTAGAATTAATGCTTTTCTAATACCAATTGCTTCTGTTTCCGAGTGAGTTATAAAACTTTCAAGTTTGACATATGTCCCGGAGAGCGGACAATTAAGAACACAAGTCTGAGTCAGATGCCTGAGCACCTGACACATTCTAGATGTGTTCATTTATCAAATGAGTTAATTAAGCAATATTTCTCTTTCTACTCTCAGTTTTCAGGAGGAAAAAAAAAGCAGTAGGAAGAAAACATGTGAAAAGCTATTTATTTTCAATAAAATCTTTTAAGGTATATTCTAGCGTCAATAGAGTAACATTCCAATATTCTAAATCTTCCTCATCCTTAGTACTATACAGTCAACAGTCAGAAGGATATAGGCCTCTACAAAATCTGAAAATGTTGAATAAAAACTATCATACATAAGAAAAGATATTTATGTAAGGCAGAAAGTTGGATTAATACATATTTGCTAATTAAAATAATTTCAACAAGGACTGAAGCAAAATGAATTAACCATTAATTTAACTACAACAGTGGTGTCCAAATTATGATTCTACAGAGGGGATTTAAGGTCACGGTGTGGGGGGTGAAAGGAATTTGAGTACTGAGATTAAAAACTCTGCATTTTTGGGCTTCCCTGGTGGCGCTGTGGTTGAGAGTCTGCCTGCCGATGCAGGGGACGCAGGTTCGTGCCCCGGTCTGGGAAGATCCCACATGCCACGGAGCAGCTAGGCCCGTGCGCCATGGCCGCTGAGCCTGCGTGTCCGGAGCCTGTGCTCCACAACGAGCGAGGCCACAACAGTGAGAGGCCCGGGTACCACAAAAACAAAACAAAACAAAAACACCTCTGCATTCTCATTTCAATCCACGCAGCTTGTTTCTTTTTATGCTGTCTATGGGGATCCTACTGGATTTCTTAAACAAAAAAAACGGGGGGAGAGGGGTTGACTAGCTAACTCAAAAAAATAATTTTATGTATTTTAGAAACATTCTTAATTTACTAAGTAAACATTTTAAGCCACAAGATATTTTTATATCCTAGCAATGCATCATTCTGTTGAAAAAACATTTCCATTTATTATAAAAACCAAAATGCCCAAAATATTTTGCTACTATTAAAAGTGATATTAAAAAGTCATTCTAGTCAATAATAACTTTATTCTTAACTTACAAGTTAAAGAAGGATTAAGCAAAGAATTTCCCAAAAGGCACTTTTTAAAATTTAACAAGAAATTATGGTCTCACCTGTACAGCACTATTAAGAAAGCAGCTGTTTTGTCCTGGTTCATTCAACAAGCCTTTGGTAGGGGCTAGGGATAGCATACTCCCAGGTTGATAAGCTTTTCCAAGATTGCCACCAGGTTTCCGTAAGAATTTTACCCATGCCATTTTCAAGCAACTTTGTTTGCATTAAAGCTAAGAGTTATATACTTATGTGATACTTCTGATGATAAAATGGATGGTTTCTTGAATGATCCACTTAAGTTCGCTGCAGTCTATTACCATAACATAAGTTTCCAAGTCCATATCTTTCCTGATGCTGTAGTTTTGAGGACTTTGTCAAGTAAAAAAAAGGATACATAAGCATTGAAGTTCTGAAAACTAAAAAAGAAAGCTATTTTAAAGAAGGCCTTAAAGATTTAAAAATCTTTGTGTTAAATTTTATAAGAGTACAGTTTAAGGTGAAAAAGATTTTTTAAAAACTGCTAAAGTAACATTGATGAACAAATCATATTCTTTAAAGCACAAGTCATTTTTCTTGATGGTTTTAAAAACAGATGATACAAAAAGATGTAGAGTTAGCATTTGGTAGGATTCATTTGGTCATTTGTTTTCCTTGTGTTTCTTTAATAAGAAAAAAGTCTTTCTCCTTCCCAGGTGAAGTTATTAAAGGTGACTCCATATTTCATATCAATGTGACGTCAAAGCAAACCTATAAGAAAAAAAAGAAATGTTTAAATAAAAGTAAAGGCTAATAAAGAAAATTTCTACTTTACTATATGAACACAAATATTGAATACATAATTAAAATATTATATATATAATCATAAAATGATTAGAACTAATAATGTTCTTCTTAAAATATGAAAATGAAAACACAGTTCATCATTTAAATTTTCAAAACATATCAAGGTGACATCAATCGCTATCTACTTCAAGATTTCAATGGTCATATGATGGTTTCATATTCTGAAGAAAACTAGAATCAACTTAGATCTCAGGTAGTGTTTTGAATAATACTAACTTTGCTGCCAATACTATATTGCTGTTTACTAAACAGAGACTCTACAGAGACTCTATATTGTTATCTATGTTACAGAGAATCATATCATTTCTGCAAGAAAGTCAATAGATTTTATGTAAATTGATATGCATTAAAACTCAGAAGAAACATTAAATTGATAAACAAATCTTAGTGAATTAGAGTAAATTTCCACACTATTCATGAACACATACTCCTGGCTAAAAGGACTTCAAAATGTTCAACTTCTAAATTAAAAACAATCAAATATTACTACCAAAGTTTAGTTTAATCAATTGAATTTCCTTCCTGCATTCATTCTTTCAACAAATGTTTATTGAGCCATGTACTATGCCAGGCACTAGAACTGGCATTTTAATGAGGAAAGACAGACCATAATTCAGTGAATAATAAATTTTAGAGTGTACTAGAAGAGTTATGCTCTGAGTGCTAATGGAAAAACAATTCAAGCAAAGGGAATGAGAAGTGTATATTATGGGAGATGGTTTGCACTTTTAAATAGGATAGTCTCCGAAACTATAATTGAGAACGTTACCTTTGTACAAAGATTTGAAGGAGGTGAAGATGCCACTCTGGAGAAGGCACTTCTAGCAGAGTGAACAGCATGCCTGGCATACTGGAAGGCAGTAAGAAGCCCAGTGTGGCAGAATAAATATGAACAAAGAGGAGAATAGATGAAAAGGGTGGATGGGAAAGAGAGAGATCATGAAGGGCCTCAAAAGCCCTGTGTAAGAACTTTGGCTTTAAATTTAAACTCTAGATGAAAGCCATTGAGTTTCACTTCACAGCACAAAAACATGAGAGGACAGAACATTATAGGTCAGTTCAATTCCATTGGTCAAATACCCACTAAGATAGCAAAGCACTGAGGAATAAAGAAGAAAAGCATTAGTCTTTACAGAATTCAAGTCAGGAGACTTTTGTTTGCAGCCCCACATATTAGCTCATCACTTATTAGCTGTTTGGTCTTAGATAAGTTCTTGTCATCTCTGATTCATAGCTTCATCTATAAAATGGGGACAAGAATAACAGCCCTGTTTAACATAGGTTAAATGTTTCAAGAATAATAAAACACTACATTATGTTAGTTTTTTTCTTTTTGTTTTAACTCTGTGGATTGTAACTTCCTCTAAAGTGATCTAAATGATCCTAAAAACTTTCATACAAATTTTTAACAAATGTAGTTATGATTTTACAACATTAGGAAAGCTCTGTATCGGTAGTTAACTTGTGTTTTTAATGGAAGAATCCTTTGAAATGGTATTCTTTCAACAATCATTTAACTAGGCACCAGGTCTTACCCTGAACTGTGATAAGATACATGAAACAATCCCTACCGTAATGAGTTGTTTTGTGATGGGCACACACACAAATAGATAATTTTAAAATATTATAGTTTCTGTTCCTGTGCAAGATGTCAAACTATATGTCCTCCTGGTTCCCTTCCTCCAACCCAACTCTGGAGATTATACAAAAGCAACAGATAGTATAAGGAGAAACAGGGAGAAACATTAAGTAACTGGCTTCCAGAAGGTGAGGGAAATAGCAGTCAAGAGATAGAGAGGGCCAAGTGTTACAGACTGGGAAAGTCTTTTTAGTTGTGACCTTTTCCATTCTTCATATCACTCTGGGCAGAGAATTCCCACCCCACACAACGCAATGAAACAGGAAAGCTCTGTTACCACCCCAGGGCCATCTGGAGGGTAAAGGAAATTATAACATCAGGTAAGCATGGGAGGGAGACGCAAGAGGGAGGAGATATGGGGATATATGTATATGTATAGCTGATTCACTTGTTATAAAGCAGAAACAAACACACCATTGTAAAGCAATTATACTCCAATAAAAATGTTTAAAAAAAATCAGGTAAGCATCAGAGAACAGCTGGTTTGGGAAGTGATAACAAATACAGACACCTGTAAGGCCCCTGCGTGTTCTATCCTCGCCCTACTCCACAAAAAGAACAGAGGATGGTAGGACCTGGAGAAGATCACGTCTCTAACCAAGTAAACAGGAAGTTCTTTTTGGAATCAACTCTTAAGCCATATCACCCCAAATCAAGCCCTTACATCCCCACCTCTGCTGTCTGAAATCATCCAAAGAAACACAAATCAGAACCTAATGCTTTCATTCTTCTCATCATGTAAATATTACTAGCTTATCACTTGGTACTCCCAGGAATAAGATAACCAGAT
This sequence comes from Mesoplodon densirostris, assembly GCF_025265405.1. NCBI lineage: Eukaryota > Metazoa > Chordata > Mammalia > Artiodactyla > Ziphiidae > Mesoplodon > Mesoplodon densirostris. The sequence goes on along the minus strand of NC_082661.1, from coordinate 85,214,422 downwards.
ACTTGCAGAGTATGAGCATTATGAGAGAAAGGCAACAAACTGAACAATCTACACCACAGGAAACAGAATGAACAGACCAAAGGGAACACAAATTTAAAATAAACTTAAGACATATCCACCAATTGAATGAGTACATTTTTGAAACTGCTGAAAGAAAAAACTCAAAGGATGAGTTAACTAGCAAAATGAATAGAAGGAAACATCATACTAATGAGCAGTACGTTCAGGTCTAGAAATTCTCCTAAAAGTATTAAAAAAACAGAGTGGAAAATATAAACATTTTCAAAAAGCTAAGATACACAGATGAAATCTAAAAGTGTCAAAAACTATCTAAAAGGATCCCCAGAAAGAAAGGGGAAAAAGTAAACAGAGTAGACACTTTTAGAAAGATTAAGATTTTTCCAGAATTAAAGGCTGAAAAACCCAGAAAGAAAAACAATAGATAACACAAAAATCCAAACATGATGTGAGGAAGAAAGGAAGTAGGATGAAAATTGTGAAACCTTGAGAGAGAGAAAGAGAGAAAGAGACTGATTTTTCAAGCCCATTAATAGGCAAACAACAGAAAGAAAAAATAAATCTAAAACTAAACTTTTGAAAAGCTAATAAACAAAATCTTCGCAAGCATGATTAAAGAAAAAAGAAATATAACATGAATAGCATTGATAAAGGAGAAATTACCACATATAGATGAGCAGCCAAAAGAAATATAAAAGAATACCACTTGAATCTTATGAAAATAACTTTGAATATCTAAAGGAGCAGGTAATTTCATAGCAAAATTCAAATTACCAAAATTAACTCAAGTGAAGTAGAAAAAATTTTTAAAGACTACAAGAAAATAGAAAGGAGACAAAAGTTCTTCCATTGAAAATGGCATCTGGATCAGATGGATTCAAAGTTAAATTTTACCTAAACTTTAAAGAACTGTTAATTCTAATGTTGAAATACTGCAGGCCACATGAAAATAAAATACTAAGAACCCAAATCATGTCATGAAGCTAACATAACCTTAATATCAAACCATGATAAACCTCAGACCAATGTGACATGTGATTAAAGATGTAAAACTTATAAATAAAACACTAACGAATGTAATCTATCACTGTGTCAAAAGAATAATGTACCATTGAAAAAATAATAAGGTTTATTCTAGGAATTTAAACGTGATTCTATATTTATTCTTTCAATAAATATTTGGGAAGCTGTGCAGAAAAGAGTTAACGCAGCAATATTTATAACAGCTGAAAGATGGAAAAACAACCCAAATGTTCAACTAAAGAATGAATAAAATACGGTGTGTGTGTGTGTGTGTGTGTGTGTATACACACACACAATGGACTATTATTCAGCCATAAAAAGAAACGAAGTACTTAAACATGCTACAACATAAACACTGAAAACATTTTGATAATTGAAAGTCAGTCACAAAAGACCACATACTGTAAGATTCCATTCATACAAAATGTCCAAAAGAGAGAAATCTAGAGACAGATAGTAGATAAGTGGTTGCTTAGACTGGAAAAGTCGGGGCTATGGAGAACGAGTGGGGATGGGCACAGAAAGTGATAGCTAAAGTGTACTCAGATTCTTTTTTTTCCTTCCAGTTTTATTGAGATACAACTGTCACATGCACTGTGTAAGTTTAACATGTACAACATAAAGATCTGACTTACATACATTATGAAATGATTATCACAATAAGTTTAGTGAACATCCATCATCAAATATAGATACACAGTTAAAGAAGTAGGAAAAAAAGATTTTCCTTGTGATGAGAACTCTTAGGATTTACTCTAACAACTTTCATATATAACAAACAGCAGCGTTAATTCTATTTATCGTGTTGTGCATTACATCGCTAGTTCTTAGTTATCTTATAACTAGGAGTCTGTACCTTTTGACAGCCTTCATCCAGTTTCCCCACTCCCCCCACCCCCTACCTCTGGTAACCACAAATCTGCTCTTTGTCTATTGAGTTTATGTTTGTTCATTTTTGAAGTATAACTGACCTACAACATTATGTTAGTGCCTGTTACACAACAAAGTTATTTGGTATTTCTATACATTTCAAAAAAAGTTACAATATGTCACCTTACAAAGATATTACATAGCTATTGACTATATTTCCGACACTGTACATTTCATACCCATGACTCATTTATTTTGCAAGTGGAAGTTGGCACCTCTTAAGCTCCCTCACTTCTTTTCTTCCTTCAACCCTCTGCCCTCTGGCAACTACCTGTTTGTTCTTTATATCCATAACTCTGCTTCTGTTTTGCTATGTATGTTCATTTGTTTTGTTTTTCAGAGTCCACATATAAGTGAAATCATACAGTATTTGTTTTTCTATGTCTGATTTATTTCACTGAGCATAATGCTCTCTAGGTCCATCCAAGTTGTCACAAATGGCAAGATTTCATTTTTTATGGCTGAATAATATCCCACTGTATGTATATAAATATATGTAACACCTCTTCTTTATCCATTCATCTACAATGGGCACCTGGGTTGCTTCCTTATCTTGGCTATTGTAAAGAATGCTGCAATAAACATAGGGGTGCATATATCTTTTCAAAATAGTGTTTTTGTTTTCTTCAGGAGTGGAATTGCTGGATCATATGGCAGTTCTTTTTTTCTTTTTCTTTTTTTTTTTGGCAGCTCTATTTTTAATTTCTTGAGAAATCTCCATATTACTTTCCACAGTGGCTGACCAATTTACATCCTTACCAATAGTGCATGAGGGTTCCCTTCTCTCCACATCCTCACCAACACTTGTTATCTGTTGTCTTTTTTAATGACAGCTATTCTGACAGGTGTGAGGTGATATCTCATTGTGCTTCTGATTTGCATTTCTCTGATGATTAGTGATATTAAGCATCTTTTCATGTGCCTGTTGGCCATCTGTCTGTCTTCTCTGAAAAAATGTCTATCCAGATCCTCTGCTCATTTTTTAATTAGGTTGTTTTTCAGATGTTGTGTTGTATGAGTTCTTTGTATACTTTGGATATTAACCCTTTATCAGATATATCACTTGCAAATATCTTCTCTCATTCAGGAAGTAGCCTTTTCCTTTTGTTGAGAGTTTCCTTCACTGTGCAAAAGCTTTTTAGTTTGATGTAGTCTCATTTGCTTATTTTTACTTTTGTTTGCCTTACCTGTGGAGACATATCCCCCAAAATATTACTAAGACTGATGTCAAAGAGAGTATTGCCTATGTATTCCTCCAGAATTTATGCTTTCAGGTCTTATATTTAAATCTTCAATTCACTTTGAATTTATACTTGTGCATGGTGTGACAGATTAATCCAGTTTGATTATTTTGCATGTAGCTGTCCAGTTTTCCCAGGACCATTTATTGAAGATGTTGTCTTTTCCCCTGTATATTCTTGCTTCCTTTGTGGTAGATCAATTGCCCATATGAGTGTGGGTTCACTTATGGGCTATTTTGTTCCATTGATCTACGTGTCTGTTTTTCCACCAGTATCATACTGTTTTGAGGACTGTAGCTGTGCAGTATAGTTTGAGGTAAGGGAACATGATATGTCGAGCTTTGTTCTTCTTTCTCAAGAATGTTTCAGCTATTCAAGGTCTTTGTGCTTCTATACAAATTTTAGAACTATTTGTTCTAGTTCTGTGAAAAATACCATTAGTATTTTGATAGGGTTTGCACTGAATATATAGACTGCCTATATAGGATCATTTTAATATTAATTATTCCAATCCATGAACACAGTGTATCTTTCCATCTGTTTGTATTGTCTTCAATTTATGTCATCAGTGACTTATAATTTTCCAAGTACAGGTCTTTTCCCTCCATAGTTAGATCTATTCCCAGGTATTTTATTCTTTTGGATACAATTGTAAATGGGACTGTTTTCTTAATTTCTCTTTCTGATAGTTCATTGTTAGTGTATAGAAATGCAACAAATTTCTCCATATTAATTTTGTATCCTGAAACTTTAATAAATTCTTTGATGTGCTCTAGTAGTTTTTGGTGGCATCTTGGGGATTTTCTATGTATAGTATCATTTCATCTGCAAACAGTGACAGTTTTACTTCTTCCTTTCCAATCTGCATTCCTTTTATTTTTTTTCTCATCTGATTGCTGTGGCTAGGACTTCCAATACTATGTTGAATCAAAGTGGCGGGAGTAGACATTCTTATCTTGTTCCTGATCTTAGAGGAAATGCTTTCAGCTTTTCACTGTTATGTGAAATGTTTTCTGTGAACTTGTCATACATAGCATTTATTATGTTGAGGTAGGTTCCTCTATACTCAAACTGTTGAGAAATTTTATAATGAATGGATATTGAATTTTGTCAAAAGCTTTATCTGCATCTACTGAGACAAACATATGATTTTTATTGTTCAATTTGCTAATGGGGAAATCACACTGATTTGCAGATACTGAACCATCCTTGCATACCTGGGATAAATCCCAATTGACAATGACATATGACCTTTTTAATGTATTGTTGAAATCAGTTTGCTTATGTTTTGTTAAGGATTTTTGTGTCTATGTTCATCAGTGATATTGGTCAGCAGTCTTTTTTTTGTGACATCTTTGTCTGCTCTTGTTATCAGGGTGATCCTGGCCTCGTAAAATGAGTTTGGAAGTGTTCCCTTCTCTTCAATATTTTGAATAGTTTGAAAAGAATAGGTGTTAACTCTTCTTTATGTGTTCGGTAGAATTCATCTGAGGCCATTTGGTCCTGGACTTTCATTTTTGGGGAGTTGTTTAATTACTGACCCAATTTCTTTACCAGTAATTGGTCTGCTTATATTTTCTATTTTTTCCTGGTTCAGTCTTTGGAGGGTATACATTTGTAGAAATTTGTCCATTTCTTTTAGGCTGCCCATTTTATTGGTGTATAACTGTTCATAGTAATCTCTTAGGATCCTTTTTATATCTGTGGTATCGATCATAACTTCTCCTTTTTCATTTCTGATTTTATTGATTTGGGTCCTCTCCTCTTTTTTCTTGATGATTCTGGCTATTGGTTTATTAGTTTTGTTTATCCTTTCAAAGTACCGGCTCTTAATTTTATTTTTATTTTTTATTTTTATTTTTTTTTTATTTTTATTTTTTATTTTTTATTCTTTTCTAGTGCTTTTTTTAAAGTCTCTATTTCACTTATTTCTGCTCTGACCTTTATGACTTGTTTCCTTCTACTAACTTTGGGTTTTGTTTGTTCTTCTTTCTTTAGTTCCTTTAGGTGTAGGGTTAGGTTGTTTGAGATTTTTCTTCTTTCCTGAGGTAAGCTTGTATCACAATAAACCCTTCTGAGAACTGTTTTTCCTGTGTCCCAGAGGTTTTGGATTGTTGTGTTTTCATTTTCATTTGTGTCTAGGTATTTTTTAATGTCCTCTTTGATTTCTTTAGTGATCCATTGGTTGTTTAGCCTCCACATGTTTCTGGGGGTTTTTTGTAGTTTTTTTCTTGTAGTTGATTTCTAGTCTCACAGAGTTGTGGTCAGACAAGATGGTTGATATGATTTCAATTTTCTTAAATCTACCACAGCTTGTTTTATGGCCTAGCATGTGATCTATCCTGAAGAATGTTCTGTGTGCTCTTGAAATAGCTCTAACGACCAGAAGGGAGTGCGCTGTTGTGGTGGGCTGACTATTGTGGGCGGTCTAGTAGGCATGGCTGGCTGCCATTCTGATTGACTGCCAGGCACTGTTTTGTGTGGAGACTGCCAGCTGCTGGTGGGTGGGGCCAGTTCACAAGGCTGCTGGCTGTGGGGCCTGGGGTGGAGGCGGTCCTGTAACTATTGCTGCCCCACTGGTGGGTGGAACCAGGTTTTGGAGTGGGTGGCTGCAGGAGTGGGGGATCTTCATTCTAGAGTCAGCCTGCTGGTGGATGGGGCTAATTCCTGACACAGCTGTCTGCAGGGTCCATGGTGTCCCAAAGCTGTTGCCAGCCCACTGGTGAGGGGAGCTGGATCCTGGGGCAGCTGGCTGAGGGGTCCAACATGTCTCCAATCTGGTGGCGAGCTGCTGGTGGGGTGGGGCCAGGCCTAGCAGATCCCAGGCTAGCGCAAGCTCACTGGAGGACAGAGCTGAGTTCCCAGGTCTCTGGCTGCAGGGCCCTAGGGGATCTTGGAATTGGTGTGGGCATGCTGTTGAGCAGAGCCCGTTCCTGACACAGCTGGCTGTGGGGTCTGGTGTATCCCAAAGCTAATGTTAGCCTACCAGTGGGTGAGGCCAGATCCCAAGATTGCATGGCTGAGGGGCTGTGTTGGTCCTGGGGCTGGTGTCTGCCCACAGATGGGTGGGGCCAGGGCCCAGGGGTTCCTAGGCCTGGTTCCTGCCCAGTGACTGGTAGGTAAGGGCAGATCCTGGAGCTAGTGCTGCCCCACTGGTGAGTGGAGCCAGGTCCTGGGGCCTGGCTACAGGCTCCTGGAGCTGGTGTTTTGGCCTGCTGGTGGGTGGGACTGAGGCCCAGGGGGTCCCAGGGTTAGTGCTGGCCCACTCTTGGGTGGAGTTCTAAGGTCCCTGGCTGTGGGGTCCTGGGGCTAGTGCCAGCACACCAGTGTGTGGAGCTGGGTCCTACAGTGGCTGTGGGTTCATAAGATATTAGAGCAGCAGTCCTGCTGGTGGGTAGGGCTGAGCCTCAGGCCACCTAGTTTCTTGGCCTGAGGCATCCTAGTATTTGTGCTGACAGGCCAGTGGGCCTGGCTGGGTCCCAGCACTAATAAGCTGGAGAAAAGAGTCCAAAATGATGCTTGCCAGCACCAATGTCCACGTGGTAGAATGAGCTCCCAAAAATGGTGCCACCACTGTCTATGGCCAGGACGAGCCCCAGAGAGACCTTCTGTCTCTCCAGAAACACCTCCAAGATCAGCAACTCAGACTGACCCAGGGTCCTTTTTAAATTACTGCTTACCCTGGGTCCTAGAGCATGTAAGATTTTGTATGTACCCTTTAGGAATGGAGGCTCTATTTCTGACTCTCTAGAAAGTAAGCACCACTGGCCTTCAAAGTCAAATGTTCTGGGGTCTCATCTTCCCAGTGCAGGACCCCCAGGCTGCGGAGCTCGATGTGGGGTATGGACCACTCACTCCTTGGGGAGAACCTCTGCAGTTGTAGTTATCCTCCCATTTATGGGTGTCTAACCTGGGGTTATGGGTCTTTACTATACTGCATCTCCACCCTCTTACCTGTCTCGTGTATATCTTTAGTAGTAGAAGGTATTTTCTGCTAGCCTTGTGGTTTTACTCACCAATAGTTTCTCTGTAAATATTTGTAATTTTGGTGTATTCATGGGAAGAGGTGAGCTCAGGGTCTTCTTACTCTTCAACCCTTGGCCACTCCCCCAGTATCATACTGTTTTGATTACTATGGCTTTGTAGTACAGTTTGAAATCAGGAAGTGTGATGCCTCCAGTTTTGTTTTTCTTTCTTAGGATAGCTTTGGGTCTTTTGTGGTTCCCTACAAATTTTAGAAGTGGTTTTTCTCTTTCTGTGAAAAATATCATGGGAATTTTATAGGAAATGCACTGTATTTATAGATGGCTTTTAGTATAGACATTTTAACAATATTAATTCTGCCAATCCATGAACATGGGGTATCTCCATTTCTTTGTTTGGCATCAATTTCTTTCATCAACATCTTATAGTTTTTAGTGTACAGATCTTTTACATCCTTGGTGAAATTTATTCTTAAGTATTTTATTGTTTTTAATGCTATTATAAATGGGACTGTTTTAGATCTTTCTTTTTTGGACAATTCATTGTTAGTGCATAGAAATGTAACAAATTTCTGTATGTTGATTTTGTATCCTGCAACTTTACTGAATTTATTTTTTAGTTCTTAAAGTTTTTTGGTGGTTTTTAGAACTTCCTATATACAATATTGTGTCATCTGTAAACAGAGAAACTTTACTTCTTTCTCTGATGTAGATGCCTGTTACTTCTTTTTCTCCCCTAACTGCCCTGTCTATAACTTCCAGTATTATGTGGAATAGGAGTGGTGAGAGTGGGCACCCTCATCTTTCTGATCTTAGAGGAAAAGCTTTGGAGTTGAGTCTGATGTTAGCTGTGGGCTTAAAAATATGGCCTTTATTATGTTGAAGTATGTTGCCTCTATGCCCACTTTGTTGAGAACTTTTATATTGAAAGTAAGTTGAACTTTGCTAAATGCTGTTTCTGCATCTATTGAGATACTCATATGATTTTTAACTTTCCTTCTATTAACGTGGTATATCACACTTATTGATTGTGCAAATGTTGAGCCACTCTTGCATCCCAGAGATCAATCCCACTCGATCATGGTGATGGATCCTTTTAATGTGCTATTGAATTTGGCTTGCTAATATTTTATTGAGAATTTTTGCATCTATATTCATCAGCAATATTGGCCTATTGTTTTCTTCTCTTATAGTGTCCTTATTTACCTTTGGAATCAGTGTAAAGCTGGCCTTGTAAATGAGTTTGGAAGTATTCCCTCCTCGTCAATTAACTGGAAAAGTTTGAGAAGGATTGACAATTTTATCTTATGCAAGTATTTCAAATTTATGATTTAAAATTTTGAATTTGAACTTGAAAATGTGCCAGGAGTTTGAAAGGGAAAAAAAAAGAAAAAGGAGAGAAAGAAAATCACTTCTGCTTTCTTATGAATCAGTGCTTTACCAGTAATAAGTTAACCCCAAAAAGCAAGATTCCAGGGCTTCTTTCCTTCGTTACCCTAGATACTAACTCCATTTTCTTCCCCCAAATTTTAAGCCCAGTACCTCAAATAATTAGGAAATCTACAGCACACTAAGGTCTTTAGTTGGGGTAAATTTCTTTCCCTATTTTTAAAACGGAGAGGACTAGGCTACATAGAATTTATTCAAATTCTAACAAACAGTGATTTGATTAGGCTACTAGAACAGTCTAGGTAAATGGTAATAGTAGCTTAAATTGAACTCATTTTATGGTTAAATTGTGTGTCCCCCCACACACACACCAAGAAGAAAAAAAAAAGATATTTTGAAGACCTAACCTCTAGAACCTCTGGACATGACCTCATTTGGAAACAGGGTTTTTGCAGATGTAATTAGATTATGAAGAGGTCATTAGGATGAGGCCTAATCCAATAGACTAGCAGAAGTCATTAGAAGAAGAGACACACACAGAGAGAGAATACCATGTGAAGATGACAGGCAGAGGTTAGAATGATACAGTTACAAGTCAAGGAAAACCAAGAATTGATAGCCACCACTGGAAGCTAGAAAGCAGCAAGGAAGGATTCTATGCAGAGCCCTGAGAAGGAACCAATCCTGCCAACACCTTGATTTTGCACTTCCAGCCTCCAGAACTGTGAGAGAATAAATTTCTATTGTTTTAAGCCATCTGGTTTGTGGTAATTTGTGACAGGAACCCTAGGAAACTAACACAATAGCTGATAAAGCCATGAGACTCCTTTATTTGTTCTTTTCAGTATATTGGGTTTTGATTATAAAATAGTATTTGTTTTTTATATAGATATCTAAAATACATATAAATACTGCATAAAGGAAATTAGAAATACCTACAGTCTAGGTATAGTAGGATAGAATAGTAGTATAGTAGTACAGAATAACTGTTAATAAAGCAATTGAAATTATTCTTAATAGTACCCTGCCCCAGCCATCAAACTGCAAAGTGAAATTTCATTTTAATATCTTTTCACAAATAAGCAATACAGCTACTCAAGGACACACTTAAGACTTTTCACTGATGTATTACAACTGTTCATCTTACTAGTAAAAGTATTTAAGGCTTTATTTTAGATAACTAGATTGCAAGCTATCTATAGATATACAGATACATATACCTATATATAAATATGTAGCAAGTTAAAGCAATAAAAAATCTCATTCATTATAGAGCTATCTCATTTTTATAAAGTTGAAGGATTACAGTAAGAAAGATAATTGAAGAATAGATGTCCTTTGATAGAGAAAACCACTGTCACTCTACAAATAGAGGAATTGGAGAAGACTATACTAGAATATTTTTAAAACAAACACAGAAAATAAAACTAACGTAATAAGGACAATCTATACCACCACCACTAAAAACAGCAAATTTTAAGTAATTTTCAATGTTTTGTACTTTTTTTGCTCAGTTTCTTTGTGTACAATAAAGAACTGTGCTTTATTTCTTCTGGCTTTTACTAATCACAAGTTTTCACTGGTAACTAATTAGAGAAAAACAAAAGTGCATGTGTATCCAGGACACAGAGTATGAACATTAAAGGCAATGGCTTATGGCAATCTGCTTTAAGACATCATCTTCAGAAGAAAAGCATGCCAAAGCAGGCATAACCTAACATTCCTTTGACTTGACAAAGCCCCAAGCTGAACTCTTGCTTTACCTATATCTTCCTCCCCACCTTAGCTGATAGTAACTTCATCATTCCAGCTGCTCAGAAGAAATATCTTGGTATCATCTTTGACTCCTCTTTCTTGCATATCTCAGTCAGAATGTGACCAATTCTCACCACCTCCCCTTCTACTATTCTGGTCTTAGCCATCATCAGCTCTTCCCAGGATTGCCAGAACAGACTCCTAACTATCTCCTAGCTTCTACCCTTACCCCTTACAGTCTATCCCCAAGATTAGACCAAGAAATCCTTCTAAAATTAAATCATAAAGTCAGCCCTCTGCTCAAAACCTTGTAATGGGTCCTTATTAATTCAGATTAAAAACCAAAAAGTCTCTATAATGGGCTGCAAAGCCCATACTACCTGCTAAAAGTAAAAAACGCTTTATTCTATACTCTCACACCACTTTTGAGCCCAGATGTGTGGGTTTTTACACAACAAGCAATTCTCTAATTCTCAGCAGAAATTACAATTTAATTCAATTTGACATTACTGGAGTTAGGGTCAGATTCCACAAGGCAAGGGCTCAGTCCCACTAGACTGACCACCCCCCCACCTTCAGACACCAACCACAAGTCCCAAGCTGTCATCTGTACTTCTGATCAATAACCAATAAGTTAGGGGGTCCCACCGACCTCTTCCATGGATTCAATTCACTTGCTAGCACGGCTCTGGAAAATAGCTTACTTGAGTAGATTTCAAGTTTATTATAAAAGGATGCAACTCAGGAACAGCCAGATGGAAGACCTGCATAGGGCAAAGTATGTGGGAAGGGGAGCTTCCATGCCCTCTCAACAAATGCCACCCTCCCAGCACCTCCACAAGTTCCCCAACCCAAAAGCTCTCTGAACCCCTTCAGTTAGGACTTTTTATGGAGGCTTCATTACGTAGGCATGCTTGATTAAATATCTGACCATTAGTGAGTAGCTCAATCTCCACCTCTCCCATCCCTGAAGGGGGTGGGGGAAGGGGGCTGAAAGTTCCAATCCTCTAATCACATGGTTGGTTTCCTGGCAATAAGTTCCCACCTTGAGGCTAACCTCCAGCCACCAGTCATCTCATTAGCACACAGAAAACATTTATCACTTTGTAGATTCCAAGAGTTTTAGGAGTTGTGTGCCAGGAAACAGCCAGATACCAAATATATATTTCTTATTATGTAACACCCGTCCATCTTCTCACCTCTAACTTCATCTCTAACTACTTTCCCTTTACATTGTCCTTTTCAGCTTCATGGGCCACCATGAAAACTCCTGCTCTAAAGCCTTTACACTATCTATTCCTCTGCCTGGAATACACTTCCCCTTGATACCCACAGGGCTTCTCCTTGGCTCACTGCATGATTGCTGTGCTCAAAAATCACCTTCTATATGAGGCCTATACTTATTTAAAATTGCAACCCACTCCACGTTCCCAATTCCCCTTTCCCTGCTCTATATTTTCTTTTCTCCTTGGCATTCTTCGCCAACTAATATAGTATACGATTGACTTATTATTTTTATTATTGTTTATTATTGTTTCTCCTCCCAATCCTCTTAGAATATAAAGTGAATTCCAAGCATCTAGAACAATGCATAGTATATGGTAGGTAGTTATTAAATACTTATTGAATGAAGCTCAGGAAATAAAGTGAAACCTCAATCAACAAACCCTCTGAAATCAACAAAGATGACCTAGGCACTAAGGGTACAGGACAATTTCCTATCACCTCGCAGCTAGGTTAGTGTCAGTACTATACTGACAAGGAGGTAAGATTATCTCAGGCCTATACAGCAGCACCTTATAGGAGGAAAAATCTTCCAGGGTTCAAACAGCCTGCTCACCTAAAAACAGGGAGGGCCATCATTAGAGGGGCAGGAGCTTATTATGCAGGCTGAGAAGTTTAGAAGAAGCCAAAGCACAAAGTACCTGGTAAACAAAGAATGCCCTGATGGGTTCTTGACAAGGATGGAATCCATGTTTTGATACTGACCTCATGGTTCCCAATTATTCTACCTCTGAAAAGCTTCTGCCAACAAAGCACATTACTCAACTACTCAATCATTAAAAGCAGATGAGTTCCATCATCTGTAATCATAATCTATATAAAAAGGTTCACAGAATTATTTTAAGGATCATCAACCATGTATAAAATACCTAATAAATGCCCCAAACGTAGCAGGCACTAGGTAAAGGCAAGCTAATTATAATGACAGCAAAAACACAATCTTTGATATAAAATGATTTTTTAACAATATAAATACACATTTGAAGAAAAAGTAAAAGCTGTATTATGATATTTTATACCCCATTTTATTATTTCTCCATTTCCTTAAACTGACATATCAATCTTGACTAAAGCCTTAATCCAGATTAGTGGCATCAGATAAACTGTACAATAAAGTATTAATTTCTAAATTTTAAAATCTATTAATAAGTCATTCTTAGTAGGAAAAAAGCACATTCATTTATAGAACTATCCTACTTTAAGAAAATTTAAAATATGAAAAATTCTAATTTACAAAAAAATGTTTGGGAATGATTCACTTTACAAGTGGATTCACCATAGTATTATTTTAAACATTCATTTACAAGCTGTTTGGGCTAGAGAAAGAGAAATGAGTTACAATATTAGAAGGCAATGCATCAGAAATAAAGGGAAAGCAACTCTGAAATAACAATGTAAGCAACAGAGAAGATTTAATTTAGAAAAATTCAACCTACGTACAACTTTTCAGAAAAATAATTCAAAACTTCCTTAAAGACGATTTTAGTTCATAAGTAACACAACAATCCATCCAGTCATAAACAATAACTAGAGCACCCAAAATGCCCCTTGACATTGCTCACATCATGTCTCTGGGTCATAAGAATGCTCCCCACACCTGCGTTACCAACCCTTGTGCTGTCCATCCAGTATTCTCCTTACACTTAAGATGCAATACACATATCATCTTCATTCCCTTAGTTTTTCCCTCTTCCCTCTATAGCGACACAATATAAATCTTTAACAATGAGATGTAAAAAATACAGTGGTAGGGCCTCCCTGGTGGCGCAAGTGGTTGAGAGTCCGCCTGCCGATGCAGGGGATACGGGTTCGTGCCCCGGTCTGGGAGGATCCCATATGCCGCGGAGCGGCTGGGCCCGTGAGCCATGGCCGCTGGGCCTGCGCGTCCGGAGCCTGCGCGTCCGGAGCCTGTGCGTCCGGAGCCTGTGCTCCGCAACGGGGGAGGCCACAACAGTGAGAGGCCCGCATACCGCAAAAATAAATAAATAAATAAATAAATAAATAAATACAGTGGTAAGCAAAAATGAAGATAATTCACAGGTGTGGTATAGATGACTGAGAAGCTGGAAGAGAAGGGAAGCAGCACCTTGCAAAAGCAAGGGTGTAAGAAAAAGACTATTTTATCTTTGGAAACTCAATGCAGTTGGGGGAGGATTGGGAATAGCCAAAGACAAGGCTTAGGAAAGGTAGAACTCTTATTTCTGACTACTTCAACATTGTCTTATTAATTTTCCAATCTCTAGTGCCTAGCATACAACAATAGGTCAATAAATATTTACTAAATAAATTTGCTAGCTTGGAAAAGCACAAAAAGTAAGTTAAAAAAAAAACCTTCCAAATTCCAAAGGAAAAGTATTTCTTCAAACTGCTTTTTGAAGGTCAATATTTGTAAAAATAGAAGACTAAAAGACTAATGTAATTATTTCCAAGTTAATTTAAAAATACTACAACAGCTCAGATAACTGACTTTATTCATTAAAACAGCTAAGATATTGAAATATGATTTACGTTGTATAACATTTTATTTTCTGATGAATTACAAATATATGAAGCAACTTTTCTGAAGTGACTCATCTAAAACAAAATTTCTTCAACCATATGCAATGGTTTGTGGCACTTTGGGGTATGTCATGGACACCTTTGATGGCCTAATGAAGCCTATGGATACCTTAGAATGTCTGTAAAGCACAAAGTAAAATTCATGGGACTAAAATTAAAAAGGAAGAAAAAAAAAAGAATGTATATGATTCCAAAGAAAAACAATTACATTAAAATTCAGTCCTAACCACAGACCACAGTTCTAATCATGTACCCTTAGTTTATAAAAGAACTGCTGATAGAGGATATGGATTAACTTGGAAAAGCAAAGAACAAATACTTCTGCCTAAATATTCTATATATGTAGTATTCCTATTATTTAAAGAAAATAACTAGCTAAGATTAGGATATTAAATAGTTATTTAAAGTTTAAATAACCCCTGAAGATTTTATCTGTGGTAGAACATTTCCTGTTCCTATTGTGTGCATATACTGTAATGCAAAATTTTCTAAAATCGTTACATCTGTACAAAATTAATAATACATTAATGCTACATATGTATCATCACTAATTTGTAGCTGTCTCTCCAAATATGAAATAAATTAGCACACTTCCTCCTTTAATCCAAGAGCTCATGAGCAACAGTAGGCTATACTGACAATCTTTTGAGCCCAAACACATCTAGCACACCCTGTGTTCAAAACACTTCCAGATGAAATATCTAAGTTACCTTACTGTAGGGTGCCTTAGGGCCTATAATTAAGAAAAACCTTATAGTTAAAGCTGTCAAATACCAAGATCTGCTAAGTATTTTAGTAACTAAACATCCTTGAAGGATAGCTCAATCTACCACTTTATAGACTTCAAACATATTTTTGGAAAATTGTAGGGTAAAAAATGTCCTTTCTAGCATGATAGGTGAGTTCCAAACAGTTCCAGCAGGGAAAATAACTGTGATTTTGACTTTTGAATGTGTACACTACCTTAAAACAGAATTTTCATCTTTAAACTCTTTGTCTTGCTAAAACAAACTCCTAAACCATGATCCCAAAATTGTATTTGATACTACACAGTTTAAAATAAACATTTGACACTAAATAATAGAAAAGATCTTGACCCACAGTACATATTAAAACTGTAAGTTTTGTGATTTTTTCTTTTTTTTAAGAAAAAGAAAACTAGGTGAAAAATAGTGCACTTCCACCATTAAAATTGCTTCCTCTGTAAAAACTACTTTTTCGTGTCTTCTAAAGAAAATAATATTAATGAATGACTGTTGGTGTCATGAACTATATGGTGTCATACAGTCATATAGTTCATATATGTCATATAGTTCATATAGTCATATAGTTTCATGAACTATATGCAATCTACATACATTTATAAAAAGGTTTTTTTAGTTAATAGGGAAAAGGAAAGATCTGTTCTTGGTTGCTTATTTTTCCAACTGTAGTAAAAAATACACTAACTACCAGTGAGTTGAGTTGAATAAATCACCATCATGATTTATCACCAGTAATCATGAACCTAAACAAATTGTCCAAAGAGCTCTTTTTTTTTTTTTTTTTTTTTTCGGTATGCGGGCCTCTCACTGTTGTGGCCTCTCCCGTTGCGGAGCACAGGCTCCGGATGCACAGGCTCAGCGGCCATGCCTCACGGGCCCAGCCGCTCCGCGGCATGTGGGATCTTCCCAGACCGAGGCACGAACCCGTGTCCCCTGCATCGGCAGGCGGACTCTCAACCACTGCGCCACCAGGGAAGCCCCAAAGAGCTCATTTTTAAAACGTCTAAAATGTAAAATAAAAACAAAAACCTTGTTTTTTCAGAACATAATTAACTCCTACTTACAGTGAGTTTGTCTATTTGGAATTATGACAATGGTAGATAAATCATATATTCTGATTTTGCAAAATAAGTTTCGTTTGTTTTAGTTTCTCTTTACAAGATTAAGGATTTATGCCTAGACTATCATCATGGAACTGAAAAGACATAGAAAATTAAACTAACAAGAAGTATTAACTTAGCCAAAAGTTCATTTCAATCAGAATTTTGTTAGCAATTTCTCCTCCTTTTAAATATTGAGAATTAACAACGCTTTTCTTTAAAGAACAGAACTAAAAGTGAATCAGACCCTAATCACAAAGACCCTGCTAAATTTAAACATCCCTCAGAAATAGCCTTGAAAACTCCTTGCAAAAAAATACATATTTTTTTCCAGATGAGAAAACATCTGGCAAACTCTGCTATCTAACAAATAAAGCCTTGCAGTACATTTTGCAAGCATTAATCAGGCTTCGCATTGATAAAGAAAACCTTGTAGCAGGATAACAAAACCTCAGAGCACGCTCAGATTGCAGGCTTTAGAAACCCTCCGTATTACACCTGTGCAAGTACTTCCTGTTCTCCAACGATGTTTAAAAGTAGTTTGGTAAACGTCCCATAAGTCGCCATTTAGAAGCTAAACATTAACCTTCTAAATTACTACTACCAACCAGAAACCACCAGCCCAAAGATTCTCACGAATCATCTCTTCTCCAAAGAGGGCAACATAACTACCTGGACCCCTTTCAAAAGCTGCTGCTCGGGAGAGGCAGTGGCTTGAAAAGTGAGGGGCAGGCGCCAGGTAAGCGTAATATTCATAATCCCAATGCAGTAAGCGACCCAGCAGGATCCCAGGTCCTGCCCCTGGCCAGCCCTCAAACACAGCAGCAACTAACAACCACGTCCCAGTAAGTACAGCACCTCCTCCCTTCGCGCGCGCCTCCAGCCTGGCCAAAGGCAGGCATCTCCGCCAGATCCCGGACGCGGCGGGAAGGAGGCGGGGAAGCTGCGTGACCTCGGGCGCTAGAACCCGGGCAAAGAGCCCTGAGTCTGCCCCGAGGAGGGTGGGGTGGGGGAGGAGGTCGCGGGGCTGCGAGGGGAGAGACGAGGCCTGGGACTGGAATGAGGGTCTCCGAGTCAGGCCCATGGGGGTAGCAGGTCGTTGGACCTCCATCCAGGGACTAGTTTTGGAGACTTACCTTGAGCTCTGCCCTTTTAGTGAGGGGAGCGTGCGGCTCAGGTAGAGAAATACGGGCCTTCTACCTCCCGCTGGCCCAGCGCCGCCTCAAGCTGACAACAGGCTGACACACCAACAGCTGCCACCGTAACCGGGGCTCACCGAGAACTAGAGCAGAGGCGACTGATCTCCGCCGCCCAAAGCGCGATCCTGCGCACAGAGCATGCGCACACGCCTCAACACTGCCAGTCAGGGCAGCGACACCTGCGATCAACAGGTCCTGGGAGCCCCGCCCCAATCCCCGCCTCGCCCCCGCCCCGCCTCCTCAGAGCTAGCCCCGCCTTCATGCTCAACGAGCTGGTTCCGCCCCCGCACGCGATTTCCCGGCTTTCCGGACCTGCCGAACTGTGTTCCCGCGGGGGTTCGCTGGGGCGCGCGATCCAGTTGACTTACTCGGAGGCGCAAGATCCCGCGAGAGCAGGAGCTTGACCATTTTTCCTAAGGCGGGAGCGGAGTGCTGTGGCTTAGCTGTTGGAGGAAGGTGGCTGCAGGTTCGTCTGTGTGGTGTAGAGGGGAGGAAGGGATAGCTCCTCAGGTGGAGGTGGTTATTCCCATACTATTGGTCGTTTGTTTATTCAGTATTTTCTAAGCTCAGGGACGCGAATCCACCAAGGACTGGGCTTTAAGTTAGGAATTGTTACCTCAGAGAAAACAACCTGTACTGCCTGGCTTCGAAACCCTTGCGAATACGCAGTTCTCTTTAGCATCTGTTTGCAGTTAAATGACTTCCATTGGTATGAGGGTATATCCCCCAGCTGGTTGTTTCGTGACTATTAATAAATCGAAAGCCTTAATAAACACGTTGACCCGGTTAATGGTTAATTGTGGTGAGAAAAATGTGGCTGCCTCCTTACTGTGCTTTGAACAGGTTTTAAGTTGCAAGCTAATGCTTGGAGAATGGGCTAAACTTTGTTTTGGAATACCTTGTTTCTTAGGAACAGTAGTAAATGAAAAACCCACTGTCTACAGATCCCTCTCAATAAGTAGTAAGGTTTTGGAACTCATTTCAAAGCTGTTGCAGGTACAACATAGAGATTATAAAAACTGGTTTAACTAAACTCGTAGGTAACTCTAAACGTTTATTTGAAGAAACAGAACGAAGAAACGTTTTAGGTCGGTATAAGCGAAGAGTACCTGGGACTGAATCAATGAAAATTTATTGAACATTTAATGTTCCCTTCACTGAATTGAGCACTCAAGAAAATACAATGAAATTTCAGACATGGTTCTTGCCTTCAGGAAATTTAAAACGTTTGGAGAATGAGGGAAAGAATACTCTACATTTAAAAAATAACACCATTAATTCTACCCTTGGTTTCCTTAGTGCCACTTTCTCCAGGTTCTGCAACTACCTCTTTGATGAACTTTAAATATTTTTCTTCTTATGTGTGCCCTCTGTGTTTCCAAACTATCCATTTTCTTTTGTTGTTAGTCCACTTGTCTCCTTGAGCAATCTCTTTCCCATGATGGACTTACCTACTAAGTATCCTGGGCACCATGGACTCCCAAATGTATACTTCAGGTTAGACACTTTTTTTTTTTTTTTTTTTTTTTTTTTGCCGTACACGGGCCTCTCACTGTTGTGGCCTCTCCCATTGCGGAGCACAAGCTCCGGACGCGCAGGCTCAGCGGCCATGGCTCACAGGCCTAGCCGCTCTGCGGCATGTGGGATCTTCCCGGACCGGGGCACGAACCCGTGTCCCCTGCATCGGCAGGTGGACTCTCAACCACTGCGCCACCAGGGAAGCCCCAGGTTAGACACTTTTAAGCAACAGCATCTTCGTTTGGATTTCATATAGGTACTTAACTATGTCCCAAATTGACATGGGCATCTTTACCATTCCCTATTCTTACTGCCGTATTTCTTCCCACCCATCTGGAACCTACCCTGCTTTCATTCCCTATTTCAGATAATAGCACCCAGTTGCCCAAGTCAAGAATCCATGGGTACCACTATATTACATTTCCTTCATTTCCTCTATCCTAATATCAAATTCTATTGACTCATCTCCTTAATGATCTCTCAAATCCACCTCTCTTTTTAATCTCCATTCTCACTGTCTTAATCCATCAAGTAATCATCTCTCCTAACTCATCTCCCTTGACTATTGCAATAGCGTCCAGTTATTTCTTTCCCACTCCAGTCCAACCTCCAGCCTATTAGTAGTTTTTCTAACATGAAAATATAATCATGATATTCCTCACCAAGATTTTTTCAGGGGCCCCCTTCCTCTTCATGATCTGGCCCCAGACTGTTAATCTCATCTACCATTCTTGCCCATTTACTCCACACTAGCTATACTGAACTCTTTGCACTTCCTTGACTCTACTAGGTTCTCTCAAGATCCTTTAGGTCTCAGTTGAGTACTTATTTCTTCCCTGGAACCTTTCATAACTTCCTGAAACAGACTTGCCCTTCTTTTACCATTTCTGGACTTATTTATATTATAACAATTATGTTGTACTATATTTCTTTGCAAATGTAACTGACAGCACTCTTGAAAAATAATTTGGACTGTGGATAATGAAGATTCATACTATCTCCCTTCCTCATTTCGAGATTATAGAAGAATGTCCTTCAGTTCACCTTGCTCAAGAATTTGACTAAAGGCTTCCCTGGTGGCACAGTGGTTAAAAATCCACCTGCCAATGCAGGGGACACGGGTTCGACCCCTGGTCCAGGAAGATCCCACATGCCACAGAGCAACTAAGCCTGTGAGCCACAACTACTGAGCCTGTGCTCTAGAGCCCACGAGCCACAACTACTGAGCCCATGTGCTGCAGCTATTAAAGCCCACGCACCTAGAGCCCATGCTCCGCAGCAAGAGAACCCACCACGGTGGGAAGCATGTGCCCCACAACAAAGAATAGCCCCCACTCCCCGCAACTAGAGAAAGCCCGCACACAGCAACGAAGACCCAACGCAGCCAAAAATTAATTAATAAATTAAAAAAAAATTTGACTAAACCCTGACTGTACACTTTTTTAATCGTGTAATTTCAAACTTTCTACCAGTTCTTGGCATATCTAAGTACTGAGTTTTAAATAATATACTTATAATAGGTCACAAGTTAAGCATCAAGAGGGCAGCCTGAAGCAAACAGATGGAAAAAAGGAAAATTGACAGTGCACCACATTTTAGGGCAGGAGTTGCTCCTAGAAAACTTTGTAGTTAGAAATGTCACAACATAGGTTTTAAATGTATTGCCTCTGAGAATTACTGTTTGTCCTTGGGGGATATGTGTGTACGTTTGATTCAATAGTTATTTGTTGGGTGGAACCAAATTAATAAAAATGTCTGCACCTCGCACTGGCTTGAGATCATGAAAGGGAGTAGAGTTGGAATGCCAAAGATCATCTTACACTGTTTGAATGAGGCCTACCCAAAGATTACATCATCAGCACCACCATACTTAAACGCCTCTTAACTATTATTCTGGAGTGATTATAACTCAGACTTTGGGAGTACCATCTTGAGGATATATTCATCCTATCACTGATAAGTGGTAAGAGTAGCAATATTCTGTCCTGAGGAGCTGTGATCCAGTAGTTCCAGGAGGTAATCAACATCTAAAGGCGTGGCAAAGCATGAATCAGCTGGGTGAGGTAAAGTGAAATACAGTATAGAGAAATAGCTGAATGGCTCCCTCAGGTTTGGATACGAGGCAGACTCCTTTTTTCCTAAATGCATCAAGGAAATATTGACAAGTGTTATTTTCTTAGTAAGCTTCTAGAGAGCAGGGACCATATTTTTTCATTGTTGTATTTCCAGGCAATGAGCCTTAACAAATGTGTTCAGCGGATAGAGTGAAAAACTGGAAGTTTTGTAGATTTTTTAGAGAATAGAGACATCTATGTGGATGAAAATTGTTGGAGAAAGCTTCTGTGGGAGATCAAATATGAGCTTCAGCTTGGAAGGTTCATAGGTAGGCATATTTGAAGGCACTGAGGAGGAAACATGACTACTTCAAGAGCAAAGTTTTAGAAACAGGAATGAACAAGGCCAATGCAGGGCTATAATAGGAAGCCTTTATAAGTTCTTGAACAGGTTGTTTAGTTTGGAATTATATACAGAAGATTTGTAGAGGAAATTGTAGTTAGGCAAGAAGATGAGCTAAGCCAGTGCAATTCCAGAGAAATCTTCAGTCTGTGACTTGATGATGAGGCCAACCAGAAAAATCTAGTTACAGTTGACCACTTTGTCCTTGACTCACCTCCCAGTTTTTGTAACACCATCCTCTTTCATGGCTTTCCTCCAACCTCTTTGGTTGCTCCTTTTCATACTGTTTTTCTCTTACACTTTCCAGTCTACTTTTATCTTCTAAATGAAGATAAATAATGTTCCACAGTGCCTGGTCCTGAGATCTCATTTATCCACATGGTTTTAAATCTATTTCCCACACAAGAGCCAAAGTAGCCTATTGTAAATGTCAACGTGTTACTCCCCAACTTAAAATTGTTCAATGGCTTACTATTTACATAAAATAAAATCCAAATTCTTGCCAAGGCCTGCAGACCCCTGAATGGACTAATGATCTATCCTTACTTCCCTAACAGCATCTCATGCTATTCAAGGATTTTACATTCTTTATTCCCTTTGCCTAGAACAGTGGTTCTCAACTGGGGATGATTTTTTTCTCCCAGGGGACATTTGACAAAGGCCAATACATTTCTGGCGGTCACAGTTAGGGTGGGGAAGGGGTGCCACTACTGGTATCCAGTTGGTTGAGGCCAGTGATGCTGCTAAACGTCCCACAAGGGACAAGACAGTCCCCCACAACAAAGAATTGTATGGTCCAAAATGTCAATAGTGCCCAGGTTGAGAAACCCTGACCTACAGAACCTTCCCCTGAGTCTCCAAGTGGCTGACTCCTTTTCATCCTCTATACTTTAGTTTTAACTTCATCTTCTTGGAAAAGTCATCCTTGACCTAGAACTCCCTGTTTATCTCTATCACAGTGTTCTGTTTATTCATCTCATACCATTTTTCACAACCTGTTATTATTTAGCTTATTTATTTGCTTATTTGTTTATTGTCTTCCTCACTATCTAGGAAGAAGATCCCATGAAAGACCTCTCTCTTGATCATCATTCTTTCTGTAAAGTCTAATACAGTGGCACAGAGTAGGCATCAGTAAAGAGTTGTTCGACACCTGAATCTGTATCTACAATAAGTCACTGAATGGAAACTTAACAATAAGGCTTTCTTTTCTTCTTTTTCTTTTTTTCTGTAAAATTAAAATATGCAGTTACCAAGAGTGAAGACACGTGGAAAGAAGTTGTTGTCACTAAGAGTGTCTTCTGGAAGGCTCCTGGTCTGTGGTCAGTATTCAGATGTGTTCCACGAATACCCTTCCTTCCTAAGTAGCTTCTCACAATCAGAACCAGAAGTAGAGTCATATTATGGCCAAATTAACTAATGTCTGTGACATGATAAAAATCTGGAAAGAAAAAAATAAGGGAGAATAGAACCAAAAATGAGGTGAAATTATAATATTTTTGATCAAGTGATCTCTAAGTTTAGAAGACTTAATTTTTTAATATATGCACATCTAAAAAAGCCATTTCAAAGATGTATTTAGAAGTGCCTGGTTATTATACGTTTTAGTTATTTCAATTAAGAAAATATGTATTGTGGACATACATTGCTTTGTCTTTTCCTGCTTTTAGTAATCCACACCACTAAACCACAGGATGGGCACAACTCCATGTGGGGCATTTCACCATTTTCTGGCTCTGGTGATTGGTATATGGGTGATTCATGCTAATCAGCATTCTTTCCCAGGAGTTTTCAAATTAGAGCTTACAGGAAAGATCCCTTTTTTCTCTGATTGCAAAGCTATAAAACTGTGAGCTCAGAGTTTCTTGTGGCAAGGTGCCTTGTCATTTATAGTATCTGGTCTGAAAGAATAAGGTGGATATGGGGAGAGAGGGGAGAGAGAGAGTTCCTGAAGGTTCTCTATCCTCTTATAAAATAGGTAATTCAGTAATTGAGTGTTCTCTGGACTCCTCAGAGCTCTGCAGCATGACATGTTGTTAAACATCAGAAGATCAAATTCAATATCCATGGCATCTCAGCCAGCTCTTCATTAGGCAAAACTTTACTGGCCTTACATCTCAACCTTTCTAAGCCTCTGATATACTAGAGTCGACATTAGCTAGTTAACCACAGTTAGTAGTTTAGCCAATAACCTTAATTTTTGCTGACTTATTGTCAGCTTAGGCAATTTCATTACCTTTGTTATTTCACTTTGAAGCGTCCTAATTTTCTTATCTGTAAAATTGGAATGAGAAATAATGCTTATATATGATGTCTTTTGATGATGCCCCAGATATAAGCAATTGTAAAGTCTTATACTGTGTTATTATGGCCATTAGTGTTGTTATTATGATTACCAATACTGCTGTCATCAATGATAACGTGATGCTATAAGAACCTATGTATTGTTTTTCTTGCCGTAATAGTTATTTTATTACATGTATTTTATTACAATCTCAAAGATGCAGGAGGCTTTAGATTCCATCTGTCCAGCCTCCCACTCACTAAAGGATCATCCCTGCTGGTGGTTGTCCAACGTCTGTTCAAATATGGTGACAGTGATAGAAAACCTGATGCTTTGTGGGGCATCCTGTTCCTTTTTAAGACTTTTTTAACTATTAAGAAATTTTCATCACAGTGAGTTGAACTTCACCTTCTAGTAATTTCTACACACTGGTCTTATTTTCTGTCCTTTATAGCAACAGAAATCTATATTCTCTTTTCCATAAGATACTATTGAACTTTGAAAACATCTTTTGTGTTTTCAAGCTAAAAGTACTCAGTTCTCTCAACAATTTTTTGAAGGCCTAGTAAATATTAAACTAATCCACTCATTCATTCATTCATTCATTATACTTCACCTTATCCTACAAAGATTTAAAGTAAATTCTAAAAAATAAAATAAAATGAATTCTAGTGTATAACATAAAACAATGGTCAAATGTAAATAAGAAAAAGAATCAGAGCTATGGGAAATTAAAATACAAGTAGAATGTAAAGAATGAGAACTAAAGAACATAAATATTCATGAGCCTATGGCTTAAATTTATTTGAATCAAAAGTGATAAAGATATTTAAGTTATCAGTAACAGGAAGACATTTTTCTGTCATCATCTAAGATGCTTTTTCCTCTACGTGGGCCTTCATCTAAGGAGGCTCTTACCTATGTTCACTGACAGTGGACTCATCAACATGTCCCTGGAAAATGTGGTAACAGTCTTCATAATCCATGAAACTGAATTCAGGATTCACTTTTGTTGTCAACTTCTGAAAAAATGTGGTGCCCAAAAATCAAAACAGTTTTTTGCAATTAGCTTGATTATGGTTTGGGGAAATTATTTCCTTTTTTGGTTCAGACACTGTTTTTATCAGGACAGTTTAAGTAAGATTGTTTTAACCTATTTTGTAACTATGTCACTTCGTTAGCCAATATAAGTTTATGTTCAAAATACTAAATTTTTTGTTCCATTATTTTGTTTTTATGAATTGGCATTAAGTTGAGTTTCACAAATTTTAATGCCATTAGTTTTTTTGGACACAAATGCTTATATTGCCTCAGAACATAAGCATCTTCATCATCTGTTTCGTTCATTTCTTTAAAACATCCTATTAGGTTTTGAAGTTTTAGCCCATATTTCTTAAAATTCACTATTCTTCCTCAGTTTTTATATTGCCAGAATTAATGATATCTTCTTTGTCTGCAGCTAAATCATTGAGGAAAATGTTAATGAAGGCTGGATTCCTGACATTCAGCTCCAGCTGTAGCCCACGTTAACCCTCATGGCAGCATTAAAATTGTTTAGAAAGCCAAGTAGAGACCATGTTTAAGGGCAACATGGTATCATAAAAGAGCATGGCCTTTAGACTTGGACAGACTTATGTTCAAATCCTGACTTTACCATTTATTGTTTGTGTGACCTTGAGCAGTTATTAGCTACTCTAAAACCCAGTTTCCTCATCTGTACATAGCAAGGTGTCCTAGCTAATCCCTAACTGGGTTGCTGTTGACAGGATTAGTAGGATTGCCACCACTGTGGGCATTTATTTGCATGTTTTTTTTTCTATCAACGTTTTGTAATCTGAGAGAAAGAATGAAAGAATGGCTTACGTTCAGAAGCAGCATAAATTGATAGAATGGATGGAGAGTTATGGAACTCTTTTGCTCTCAAGGAGCTGAGCCTGTGGGAGGGCAGCTCACCTCTTTTAACCTCTTAATCCATAAAGGAAGGGATTGAGCCACATGATTCTAAACGCTGAAGGTGTGAAATAGGGCCTTTTCCCAGTTGTTACTTAATTCCAAAATACGCCACGAACTAAGTGTTTTATGCAAATTACATTATTTAACTTTCCTAACAACCATAGAATATTAATATTTAGATATTATTAATATCCTTATGTTAGAGACAGTGAAAGTGGGGTACCTAGTACAGTGTCTGGCATATAGGAGGCACTCAATAAGCAAACTGAATGACTAAGTAAAGGAACTTATCAGTTAAGTATGACGTCTAGTCACAGCCATGGAAATACAGTAGAGTAAGTAGGAATGAGGAAGGCAATATGTGCCGTACTAACAGATCCAGAATTAAAGGCTGAAAACATCTAGGTTTTGATTGAAAGCCTAGGATTCACTAGGATTTTTGTGCATTAGTATAATTTCTCTTTAATTTTTTTCAAAAACAAGTTTTGTGGGGGTTTTTTGCGGTACGCGGGCCTCTCACTGTTGTGGCCTCTCCCGTTGTGGAGCCGGACTTGCCGGCTCAGCCTGAGCAGCATGTGGGATCCTCCTGGACCAGGGCACGAAACCGTGTCCCCTGCATCGGCAGGCGGACTCTCAACCACTGCGCCACCAGGGAAACCCCGAAAACAAGTTTTATAACGTTTTATTTATACAATTCTTCAGAATCTTAGAGATAAAGAGGATCTGAGAGATTAGTTTGCTAAAATCCCTCACTGTACAGATGATAACACTTAAGCTCAAGGAGGTAAAGTTACCAGGCTCATGCTAGACACTGATAGAAGCAGGGCTAAAATTCAATTCCTAGTCACAGAATTTTCCTGGTGTGAAATATTTTCCCTGAAATATTCTGAAAGTTTCATAAGAGATAGTACTCTTTTGTTCTTAAAGTGCAATCAGATTTCTTCTATATTCAAATACTGGTAATAAACATACTTGACACCTTTGTGCCATTCTGAAAGACACGGGAAGGGGAACATAAGGAAGAAGTCAAGAGCACTTCACAGGAAAAGATTTTCTTCTTCTCAATTGTGATATCTGTGGTAGTACTCTGACTTTATGAAAAACACTATGGCGTTTGGAAATTTACCAAACTTACTTTCCTACCTCTTGGGACTCTGACAAATCTAAGACTCTGTGACGTGTGTGTGCGTGCACACACACACACAACTATATATCTTAGACTGACTTGTTTTTGAGGTAGTTCTTCAAGAAATACAATAGTAAAATAACACCATATCTTTTGCTCATAACATATTGGCTAAAGCCATGAACCCAAAGGAAGTTGCCCTGGAGAGCAATTTTCTTTGTAAAGATGACAAAAATATTCAGGGCACCAGTGTTTTCAAGTTGAACTTCCTTGTTGAAATTCACTTCACAGTCAAAGGAAAAAAAGGTTTACTTTTTAATACAGTAATAAAATTGTTGGAAAGTATTCAGTGATAGAAATAATTCAAAGAAGTATAGGTAAAGGCAGAAGTTTTAGAGTATTTAATTTCTTTATTTCTTAACTGTTAGTGCTCTTGAGTTTTTTAGTCTCTTATCTGTAAAACAAACCCTCAAACTGAAATTGTGCTGGAGGAAAAAACAAACCAACTCTTGGCAAGTAATATCCCTGGAATGTGTGTAATGCCATTTTGTACATTTTTAAATCAAGGTTTTCTGATTAAATTGTTTTCTACAAGTTTTGTTCTGCTACTGTTTCAAATGCTTTTAATTCTGAATAACTATTTATCAAATTAGTTATAATAGTTTCGATGTGATGGAGAAAAGCCATTCCACTTGCTATTAACAGTGCTGACTTTTACATTTTAAACAGCATTTAGTAGTAGGTACAACAGTAACTTTCAAACATTTTAGACTGCAACCTAGAATAAGCAATATATTTTACATTGTGATCCAGTTTGCATGAACATATATATAAAGCAAAATCAGTAGTTTCCTGAAATAATACTATTTCTATGAGTGATATGCTCTGATGTTTTCTTTTCCTTTATATTCTGTTTCATTTGAAAAGCTGCTGATCATAACCATCTAAGTTAATTTTTACACCACCTAACTGAACACAACTACAGTTTGAAAGACATGGACCAAGAGGTTTCTGGTGGAAGGAGCAATGTTTACGAAAAGCCTTTACTCTCTGGTTCCACATTTTATTAACATTACCCCAATTCAGAGTTTTATTTCTCTGTGGCTAATAAATAAGGTATACAAATTATATAAGGCTATATTTATATAGATAAATATTAAATCATGTACAGTATGTTATGTCACCAGAAGGTATGTGGTTTGTGCCCATCATCTGGATGATTGTGTTCTCCACTGAGATAGGAGAGAGAATAAGTTAGTGGGAGGAATGTTAGATCAGAAGCAGGACTCTTGGGTTCTAATTTTAGGCATGCAATGTGAGACTAAGCCAGTTCCTTAACTTTTCTGATCTAAGTTTCTATTCTGTAAATGAGGGAATTGATCTAGAGTATTTCAAGATAGAGTCTAATTCTAAAGTGCTGTGATTTTAAGTGTTTAAAGAGAGTTTAAACCAAAGAGAGTGTTTCGTTATGCTATTAACGTAGTACTAGTGGGTTGTATTTGGCAAAATATAACTTTTTTGCTTATTCCTATTATATCTTAAATATTAATATCCTTTTGGTATGCTAACAAGAGGACACTTAAGTAAACATCAGAGTATGGATTTGTACATAGTCTAGTACATAGTAATGCATAGTCTAATACATTATGATAATTATGGTCATTAACCGTAATTAATATATTATACATATATGCATCTAAAAACATGATAATTATTCTGTATTGCTATGTGTCTTAGTCTGTTCAGGCTACTATAACAGAATACCATAGACTGGGTGGCTTATAGACAGCAGAAATTTATTTCCCATATTTCTATAAGCTGGGAAGTCCAAGAGCAAGGTGCCTGGTGAGAGCCTGCTTCCTGATTCATATTTGGCTATGATCTTTCTGTGTACTCACATGGGGGAAGGGGCAAGGGAGCTTTGTGGAGTCTCTTTTACTAATCCCATTCATGAGGACTACACCCTTACCACTTAATCACCTCCTAAAGGCCCCACCTCCTAATACTATCACATGGAGGTTAGGATTTCACCATATTGATTTTAGGGGAGCCATGCACATTGTCTATAGTATTAGGATAAGTTTAATGTGTTTTTAATAGATTTTCATGAGTTTGTGAGGAAACTTATTGTAATTAACCATAAACTATATCTACATCCCTTTCTTTGCATCAGAAGTAAAGAATGTTTTTTGAATAAATGTGGTCCATGTTTATGTTTGACTTTATGTTCCAAAATAACAACTGAGCCTCGAGTGCTGTATGGCTCAGAAGACAGCCTTGCCTTGCACAGGAGGCCTGGAACCTGAGGCAAATCAGTTGTGTTATAGAAACTTCATTAGCTGCAATTTTTCACATGGGTAGAAGTAAGGTAAAATAAATATTAGGAACTGAGTTTAAAATTAAGCTTAGAAAGTACTCCTGCTTTTTCAAGATAAGTTGGAAAAGAAGAAAAAGTTATTTCAGGTTGATTGTATTTAGGTGAATTTTTCATTATGTTAGCATCAGGTCATAGAGGAATCACCTCCTTTCCATGCTTATGATTACCAGATGCCTAATTTCTTTAAGCAACATGGAAACCCACCAGAGAAGGGGACTTGGGGTGATTGTTTTTATTCATTGTACTCTAGAGATGACTGTGCCAAAACATTAGGATTCCGGGGCAACATACTTCCTGATTTGAAATATTCCAAACAGGTATTTAAATGAAAAGCCATTTTAGTTAAAAAAAAAAAAAATGAACGATTATGTAGCCATCTGTCCATAGGAACTCCTTTCTGATTGTATAATGTATTTTCTAAAAAGGTAGTATATACTGATCAAGGAAAGTATCCACTATATCGGTTTTTTAAAATTCTCAAGTGACCTACAAAATATGTAAATGCTCACAAGAAATAGTACTATTTTAGCAAGATCCTAAAAAGTCTCCCATAATTGCAGTTTTGAGTCTGGAGAATAGAGCTGGCACAAGCTTATCCTAAAAAGTAGTCAGGCCACATTAGTGTTTCTGATTATGTATGTATTTAAAGTACTCATTGCGCCAACATATATTAGCCCCAAATCAGGATCAAATATATTTATCCCAAAGCAGTTCCAGTGTAACCTCTAATCTAACTTCATTCTAAATGCCTTTGCTTTCTTACTGCGTGATAATTTTTTATTTTGTTAATAATAATAGCTAACATGTATCAAGCATTTACAGTGTATTGGGTAATATAATGTATAATATATAATTTTTAAGATAGATACTAATATTATCCCCATAATTAAGATACGTTTAACAAATTTTTATTGTTCTTTACTATATACCAGGCACAGAGGATACAGTAGTTAATAAAAAAGCAAAGTCTCTACCCTCAGAGAACATTCATTCTAGTGGGTGAGATAAATAATTAAGGAATAAATACATACATTGTGTGTGGCGGCTACATCTTGTGGATCTTAACGTAGTTGTCTGAGGGCCCCAGTTCTACTCCCTCTGACCTCCATCACTGCATTCTTGCTGAGCCTGCCTTCCACAGTCTGCTCCCAGCCACTGAGGGACCATGACAGTGACCCTAAGGCAGACTTGTTTCTGGGAAACACCGGACCTTTCCTACAGGTGACTTGGGCTCACAGATCCTCCAACAGGCTTGCTGAATCTTCCCTAGACTGCTGGGCAGTCTAGAACATATCCATGCAGTTCCATCTGAGGTCCCTTGGGTCTCTCCCAGCCTTTCTTTGACTCTCTCCCCGCCTTTCTTTGACTCTCTCCCCATTTTCTCTCATGTGGGCAATTTTCCTAATAAAACTTTTGCAGGTTTATCCCGTCTTGGCATCTGCTCCTCAGAGGACCCAGACTAACACATTATGTTAGGGAGTAATAAGGGCTATAAAGGAAAAATAAAAGCACAATAAGGGGTTATAAGTGTGCTCTCTTAAGTAAGGGTGGTCAGGGAAGGTCTTAGGCAGAAGTGGCCTTTGAAACACATAAATGGTTGGAGAAAACTTCCAGAGTAACGTAAATTGCTTGAGATTATATTACTAATTTGTGGTAGATTAGCAGATTGCTGGCACGTTTAAATACAACTGCTTTAATATGCAATTTATAAGTGCGTGTTGATAAAGAAAATGTAATGAGAGTTATCTATTTTGGGTGACAATTCACATTAGACAACTGATATAACAAAACTTCAAAGGGGGTAAGGAAAAGGCTCTAGAAACCATAGAATATCACAGTTATTTCCTTTCAGCCTGCTTCATTCTGGCCTTCCTTTTTTCCCCCTGTTCTTTTAGATTAATTTGCTAGTGCTGCAGCTTCTATACCAATTATTCAATTAGTAATTGAATTTACCTTTTGTCCTTCTGACTCTTTCCAATTCTGTTTCCTGAGCTGTCTCCATCTCATACACTGCCTAAGTTGTCATTGAAATGTGCTTCAAAATATTACACAATCCAGAATAATAAGCACATTGTTTTTGAAACTGAAGTGTAACCTCTTAGAAATAATTTTCCCCCTCTTTGCCCATATGTACCAAATCTTCCTATTGAAATCACATTATATTGAGAAGTCAGAGAAAGTTTATATCCTGAGTTGAAATCTAGTTCTTTTATTTAAGGAATTCAAATAGGGACATACCCTTTTATTTATCTAATAATACTTCAGTGTGTAAGCCATTGAAATTCTTACACAATTTTACTTACTTTTTTCTTAGTTCTGAAAAGTTTAACTTTTTTTTTTTTTTTTTTTTTTTTTTTTTTTTGCTGTACGCGGGCCTCTCACTGCTGTGGCCTCTCCCGTTGCGGAGCACAGGCTCCGCGGCCATGGCTCGCGGGCCCAGCCGCTCCGCGGCATGTGGGATCTTCCGGGATCGGGGCACGAACCCGTGTCCCCTGCATCGGCAGGCGGACTCTCAACCACTGCGCCACCAGGGAAGCCCCAAAGTTTAACTTTTTTAAACATAATTTTCTAAAAATCCTTTGATATATTTGTGAAGTGCTTTGATCGGTTAGTTTGGAATAGATTCCCCTTGCTTGTTCTTTTGGCAAAAGCCTGGCACTCTTCCACCTTTCATAGAAAGTGAACTGCCCTTCTTCCTACAGAATAGAGCATGTGGAGGTTGAAAGTATTTTTCATAAGAAAAGGGGCATTCAGAGCAATACTTTCCTAAGCTTAATAAAAAGCAGTTGCGGCTGGGAAACTGCAATGATGTCATGTAAGTTTTATCTTGCATAAGCAGCAGAGTGAGGAAATTCCAGAATTAATAAGTCGGCTGGTACAGCTGTGCCCTGAGTTGGAAAGTTCAGGATGTTCTTTTCACACTCATGACTGGACATTCTGCTCCACTTTAGCCTTTGTGAGAATAATTGGCTCCCTCCATTTCCACGCTGCTAAAACATTTATAAATTGGTCTACTTAGAAAATGTAATATTTTAAGTGGATAAATGGTCATTTTGACTAAAAATTATTGTCCATATTTGCCTTGATTTTGTAATAACTGATAATTAGTTATTTTAAGGTATCTAGTCCTTTCAAATACTGAGTTAAGAAATGGAAAATACCAGCCTTGAGAAATGATTGAAGGGGGTGGAGAGTTAAGAGCCAAGAATGAGGACTTCCCTGGTGGTGCAGTGGCTAAGACTCCTCACTCCCAATGCAGGGGGGCCTGGGTTTGATCTCTGGTCAGGGAACTAGATCCCGCATGCCACAACTAAAAGATCCTGTATGCCACAACGAAGATCCGAGTACTACAACTAAGACCTGATGCAGCCAAATAAATACATAAATATATATTTTTAAAGCCAAGAATGATCTAACTATTGCTGTAGTTGTTAATGCAGACCTAGTGTTATCCAGAAAACAATTGGCCAGCTGATCATCAAGAAATTGGCTAAATAAAATAGGAGATAAAATTTTATGACCCAAAAGTCAGTCTGTTGAACAGTATAATGGAAATTCTTCTAAAGTTTTGAAAAGTAGAAAACATTTCCATTTAAAAGGAATGTTTTTGGAGTGTTATCACACTAGATGATTTCGTTCAGCCTTATGGTTATTAGTGTTGTGCATTTCTGTCCTCTTTATTTCCTCTTCTTTCTCCCTTCTTTGCCCCTTACAGGGGAAATAAAAAAAAAGTTTACATCGATCAGAAGTGTGCACAATGCTGAGCAGAAACAAGCAGGTTTAATCAGAGTATGCTTTTGTATTTCTCTAATTTCATAATTAAACATGCACATTGCTTGTTTGAAAGTCTGAAAGTTCAACTTTTTATGATTATGAGTGCCTGAATGACTTTAGAGGGTAACTCTAAAATTACTCAATTTATAGCTATATTTTCCCAAAATTAATATAATGGAGATTTTTTATTATTTGTCTAGACATAATAAAATAGTTTAAGGCTGAAATTATTCTGAAAGAGAAGTTATGAACCATGAGTTCTTAGAGCATATATTTTAGAGCCAGACTCACCTATTTCTTCTACTTTGGACCTAGAATTAAGCTAGTCACCTTAGTTCTCTGAGGCTCAATTTTCTTATATAAAATGGAGATTATAATACATTTCTCACAGGATAATCATGAAAATAAAATAATATTTAAAATATAGAGAATTCCCTGGTGGTCCAGTGGTTAGGACTCAATGCTTTCACTGTGGTGGCCTGGGTTCAATCCCTTGTTGGGGAATTAAGATCACACAAGCCATGCGGCGCAGCCAAAAAGTAAAATAAAATAAAATAGTACACATTAAATAGCCTTTATAAACCAGTGAGTATAGTGCTTGGCATTTAGTAGTCCATCAGCAAATATTATTTTCATTCATTTACTTTTAATTTTCTTTCTCCTTTATTTCATTTTTCATGTATACAAATGTGGGTGGAAAAAATGCCACAGTCTTTCTGCTGTTCTAAAAAGCCTATCATATTTCTTCAGACTTTGAAAGATTTAGCTGCTTTTTAGGTCAGTGGAAAACCCATTCAAAATTCCTTTCAAATTCTAATTGTGTAGCAACCAGATTGTGAAATTTGACATTTCTAAAGGTGTCAGACAACTGAATTAGAATTAATAGACACTTCCAGGAAAGGAAGAAATACGATAGTGAGCAGAGGGCTATTCCATCATTTTCTAACCAATCTTAAAAAAGAAACTTAAGATTCCCCCTTTTAAAATTCTCCTTTATGATGTGGAGAATACTGTTCTATAACTAACATATTTAATTGCTGGCCCTTTTTCGGTGGTTGACAGAGAGGTGACACTGAGCATAGAGTTTAACTATTTGGAGATAGTTAAAATAATGCAATAAAATTTAAGTTTAATGAAAAATAGTAACATTTCAAATTGCTAATAAAGAACTAAACCATTTCATCAAAATGCATAATAGAATATGACTAATTTTTTATTTATTAAAAGATTAAAATGAACAAAAAAATGGCATGATGGGACCCTCATATCTAGAGTTATCATAGATGCCAACATTGTTATTTTAAAACAGGTAAATACCAAAACATAAATAAAACCAATATATCTTTTTTTTTTTTTTTTTTTTTTTTTTTGGCGGGCCTCTCACTGTTGTGGCCTCTCCCGTTGCAGAGCACAGGCTCCGGACGCGCAGGCTCAGCAGCCATGGCTCACGGGCCCAGCCGCTCCGCGGCATGTGGGATCTTCCCGGACTGGGGCAAGAACCCGTGTCCCCTGCATCGGCAGGCGGACTCTCAACCACTGTGCCACCAGGGAAGCCCAATATATCTTTTTTTAATACAACTTTATTTATTTATTTATTTATTTATTTATTTATTTTTGGCTGCTTTGGGTCTTTGTTGCTGCACGCAGGCTTTCTCTAGTTGCGGCAAGCAGGGCCTACTCTTCGTTGTGGTACTCAGGCTCTAGGCGCGCAGGCTTCAGTAGTTGTGGTGCACAGGCTTGTTTTCTCCGTGGCATGTGGGATCTTCCCAGACCAGGGATCGAACCCGTGTCCCCTGCATTGGCAGGCAGATTCTCAACCACTGCGCCATCAGGGAAGCCCAAGGTGTCTTTTTTTGGTTTTTTTGTTTGTTTTTTTATATTTCAATTTTATTTTATTTTTTTATACAGCTTGTTCTTATTAGTTATCAATTTTATACATATTTATGTATACATGTCAATCCCAATCTCCCAATTCATCCCACCACCACCACCCCTGCCACCCCCCGCTTCCCCCGAAACTAAGATATCTTAAAGATATACTTTAGATTATACAAATTCTCTACAGTGATAATATGCATAAGTAAGATACTGTTCCTTTCTAGGCACTGCATTTTTCATAAGCAAATTTGTAAAGACTAGAAGATGATCAAAACAACCACCAATTTCAACATTATATGCAGATTCTATTGTAAATATGCTATGTTGTTACACAGCATTTTCATTACTCTGTTATACACTTTCCTTCTTCCAGTCTCCTAAACTTAATGTGGTAGATAGTTTTCTATGGATAAGACATTTCTTCTCTGGTATAAACATCTATCACAGAACTTTTAACTGAATTGAAATGGGAAGAATTGATATTTATGTCTTACCAGTTCCATGGCATATATTTCTTCAACCATATTTTAAGATATATCTATAACTTTATATTAGTTTGAGTCTTTTATACAAATATATTAATATATTTCATGATAGATTTGTGCTATATTACTTTCAAATGCTTTCGTATTCTTCCATTTCTTGTTTTTATTTGTGTTTTATGGCATATACTCCCTAGTGCTTAAGGATTTGAGCAGAATTTAAAGATTCAGCAAAGAAAGCTGCCAATTCAAATTACACACTCTCTTTGTCCTCCCGTCGTATACATATATTTATTTATATGTATATTAGCATGTATTTTGTCATTACTCTTCTAAAAATACATACATAAAGTTGAACCTAATCAACACACAACATTGTGGAACTTGAATTCCAAGTATACCTTGATCATGAAAACTGCAATAGTATGACGTTCTTTGAGTCATTGTCTCTCAGTCTCCTTGACTTAATACTAAACAAAAATAATAACCCAATTGAACTCTGGCGAATGCCATCTGGAACAATTACCTAATGATTCAAAGCACGTTGAAAATACAAAGCACTTTAGAAATTCTAAGAATGACTAATGAAAAGACTTCATCTAGACAAGTTATTTTATCATGGAAGCTTGTCAGAAAAGAAGAACCCAACCCTTTTCTCCATCAATAATGTTTGTATATCAACTTCCATAGCTTTCATCCCTTAAATAAAACTCTGAATTAATCTAAATATCTTGCACTATATTTTGATTCGAGATCCATTTGAAAAACTTATTCAGTAATATCTTATATTAAAGGCAACAAAAATGAAACCCTTTGCTGTCAGTAACTTTTCTGGACTTTCTCAGTGAAAAGGCTGGATTGCTTAGACCAGGTGAAAACAAGATTATGAATAAAGACAAGTGACTTAAAAGGTTTTAAAATAAGATTTTAAATTATTTATTAGATTTTGATCTGAGATTGAAATTAAATGTCATAAAAGGAAAATTGCTAAATTGCTATTAAATTATTGCTACTAATGAAGAGTGTTAAGTGGCTTTGCAAGTAAGTAGAATAATAAAACAGCAACATTCACGTTCACAGGTTCTTGTGTCACATACAACTTTCTTTTCATAGGTCTTCTGATTCTGGTATGGTGGTATCCTCCGTAGGTTCAGTTGTTACCACTATAGGAATATTCTCAGATATCCATCCCTTAGGAGTCCTATTAAAGGACCGTCTTCCAGAAAGAGGATTGGCAAAGGCCATGAACCTGGGATCTGTTAGAAGTAGTAGGTCAAAATCTGGAACCTTAAATTTAACCATTTTTGATGCTTTTTCAAAACCTCCAAATGGGGTGGCAACTCTGTGAGAAATGAAAAGAAAAAGAATAAATTAATTAATATTCAAATTTATTTGACAGAAAATAGAAAACGATTTAATGCATGGTCTTATGGGCATGTTGTTGTGTTATATTCTTAGTAGTGTTTCAGTTTTTGGCCTCTGAGGCAAGCATTTCCATTCAAGGACCATGCCTTTATGATAAAACAGATATTTGATAATAAATTGGTGTAAAGTCCTTATGTACGTACTCTTAGTTTTGGACTGAGCTAATCTCTTCCCTGGACATCACAACGTTTCTTGCCTTTGCACCTTTGCTGACAATGTTATACTTGCTTAAGATATTTCCTCTGTGCCTCCTCTCCACCAGCCCTCACTCCCTTTCTTAACCAAATTCCTGTCACGTTGATTGTCTTATGTGAGTCATTTAGTGCTTATAATATGGTACTTTGTATTGTTAGCTTCTCTTTTTCAGAATACGATTTTGTTTGGGTCATCTGTGAATTATAAACTCTTTGAAGGCAAGAGGTATATCTTTGCATCTTTCCACCTCTATCTCAAAAACCTCAAAATCCTTCTACTCATCTGAATAAAGTCCACCTTCCTTACCTTGGCATCCAAGGTCCCATGTAACATCCTAGCTTCGTTTGATTTAGCCATTAATTATTCATTCACTCAGTGCCAGGCACAGTTCTAAGTGCTGGGGGTATACCAGTGAGCAATGTAG
This sequence comes from Mesoplodon densirostris, assembly GCF_025265405.1. NCBI lineage: Eukaryota > Metazoa > Chordata > Mammalia > Artiodactyla > Ziphiidae > Mesoplodon > Mesoplodon densirostris. Next base: position 85,177,284 of record NC_082661.1, on the reverse strand, counting down.
TCAAAGTCTAAGCTTTTATATTCTAGCGAAGGAGACAGACAATTAAAAAACATAAACAGAGTCATACAGAGTGAAGTAAGTCAGAAAGAGAAAAAAATACTGTATGCTAACATATATATGGAATCTAAAATTTAAAAAAAGGTCATGAAAAACCTAGGGGCAGAACTGGAATAAAGATGCAGACGTAGAGAATGGACTTGAGAACACGGGGAGGGGGAAGGGTAAGCTGGGACAAAGTGAAAGAGTGGCGTGGACATATATACACTACCAAATGTAAAATAGATAGCTAGTGGGAAGCAGCCACATAGCACAGGGAGATCAGCTTGGTGCTTTGTGACCACCTAGAGGGGTGGGATAGGGAGTGTGGGAGGGAGATGCAAGAGGGAGGAGATATGGGGATATATGTATATGTATAGCTGATTCACTTTGTTGTAAAGCAGAAACTAACACAGCATTGTAAAGCAATTATACTCCAATAAAGATGTTAAAAAAATAGAAATTAGGGCTTCCCTGGTGGCGCAGTGGTTGAGAATCCACCTGCCGATGCAGGGGACACGGGTTCGTGCCCCGGTCCGGGAAGATCCCACATGCCGCGGAGCGGCTGGGCCCGTGAGCCATGGCCGCTGAGCCTGCTAGTCCGGAGCCTGTGCTCCGCAACGGGAGAGGCCACAACAGTGAGAGGCCCGCGTACCGCGCAAAAAACAAACAAAAAAGAAAAAAAACAGCAGTGGATTACAGATGAAAAAAAAACATGTAAGTCAACTATACGTCAATAAAAAACTAATAAATTTTAAAAATCATAAACATATAGACAAATATCCAATAATGACAAGAGCTATGAGAAGATTAAAATAGGATGATATAATAGGGCACAACTGAATGACTAGATAGGTAGAGAAGACGTCTCTGAAGAGGTGACATTTAAACTGCCATCTGAAGGTCAGAAGTTAGCTATGGACCGTATGGCTGAAGCACTTCAGCATTTCAGGTAGAGGGAGTAGCTAATGCAAAGAATCTAAAGCAGAAATAATGTTGATCTTTTCAGGAAAAGAAAGAAGGCCTATCTTGTTAGACAGGTGAGGGGGATGGCAGAAAGGAGAGAGGACAGAGAGGTAGATTGTGTGGAACTTGGTCCAATAAGGAATATGGATTTCATTCTAAGTGTGAAAGGGAGCCATCATAAGGTGTTAAACAGGGGAGTGGTAAGTATAATCTGACTAAATTTTTATAAAGATCACTCTGGCAGCTGTTACTATGTGAACAATTATAGGTGGACAAGAATGGAAGAAGGGAAGATATTGTAGCAATTCAAGTGAGAAATTATGGCAGCTTGGATTTCAGGTGTTTTCCTTGAAGAAGTGGGTGGTTTCAAGATGTGTTCTATGGGTAGAGTCAACAGGATTTGCTGACAAATTGGATAAAAATTGTGAGAGAAATGTAGAAATCAAGAATTACTCCTAAGGGGCCTCCCTGGTGGCGCAAGTGGTTGAGAGTCCGCCTGCCGATGCAGGGGATACGGGTTCGTGCCCCGGTCTGGGAGGATCCCATATGCCGCGGAGCGGCTGGGCCCGTGAGCCATGGCCGCTGAGCCTGCGCGTCCGGAGCCTGCGCGTCCGGAGCCTGTGCTCCGCAACGGGGGAGGCCACAACAGTGAGAGGCCCGCATACCGCAAAAAAAAAAAAAAAAAAAAGAATTACTCCTAGGTTTAGAGTTTCAGCAACTGGCTGATAGAAGACAAAGAGGAACAGGGTTGGTGTATGTGTGGAAAAAATTACTTTGACATCCCAATGGAAAGGTCCATGCTAGTTTTTCCCTATTCACTTTCATATACCCTTTGTTCCAGTCAAACTGATACACTGCTTGTTCTTTTCCTTATGTTTTCCAACCTCATTGCCTTTACAAATATTCATTTTTCTCTGCCTGGAGTGCTCTGACCCTTATTACTACATTTCTAAATCCCCTTTAAGTTCTTTAAGTTCTAAGTATGTTATATAAGTAATTTATATTTAAGTATTTAATAATTTAACTTTCTTCTAGAAGCTTTCCCTGATCTTCCACAGCCAGAAATAAGCTCTTTCTCCCCTAAGTTTTCCATGGACTCTATTTTTACCTCCCCTGTAACCCTATTTTCCATCTTTCATTATATCCACTAGTCTGTCTGTCGTATTTCTTACCAGCCTGCACTCGAAGAGGACCGGAATTCTCTCTGATGTATCTTTGTAACTTACTCAATATATGTACTTGTATAATGTATTGTACCTAGAAGATTCTTATAAACGTTTGGACAATGGAATTGGCAAGACTATATAGATTTTCCAGTATTGCAGAGACTATTTTAAAGCCTGGAAGAGATCTGATTTTCTTCAAAGCTCAATCACCTATGATCTTTCTTGAATATCTTAATTTCTGGGTGATAATAGTGAGGGACCATGGAGTCTGATAAAGTAAGGAGAAAATGATTGATAGACTTTGAAAAGTGAGATGGCTTTGATGTGTGGAATGGAAACATTGTTGAAATAAAGAATAAATGAAAAATAAAGATAAAATGTGATAGAGAGTGGGATGCTTGAAATTGAGATTTTGAAGGTGATAATAGGTATTGGTAGTGACAAACATTAAGAAAAGCCAAGAGTGACTAAGGTGGGATTGAGAGACAGATCCTTAAAATCAAGACAATCAAGGACTTGAAAGGGCTGAGAGTTCAGTGTATTATTTACATGGATACTTAAGCCACCAAAAAGTGATGACAGGAATAGTACTGGGGAAGAAGAGGGAGAGCCAGATAAGATCTTCAGTGTCCACAGAGTGGATAGGTGACCTCAAAAATGGCTGTAGCAGATGTAACTGTGTCATGTAGTATAGAATCTCATGTCTTACTGGCCCATAATTTTCTTGCCTTCCAGTGTTTTGCTTCCTTCTGAAGAACAGTATGTTTTACTTTCTATTGCATCTGTTCTCAAGATAACAGACCTTATAATATTTCCCCCAAATTGCTGTAGAAGATATGGATAAAAACAGATCACTGACTGATGCAGTAACCTCAGTCTAATGTAGTATTTCAGCAATCATATCAGTGTAGACTTTCACATCCAGGGCCTAAAACCATTACTCTGGAGGTGAGAGAGATTGTTTAGGAAAAGAACTTTAAGAATTTAGATCATCAGTCAGGTGCTTTATGACTGTTAAACTTCAGAAGGCATAGTAATAAAGCTAATATTTATTGACAGGGTACTGTGCACCTGACACTGTTTTAAGTGCTTCTCAAACTCTTTTGGTATAGGAATCACCTTGGGATCTTGTTGAAGTACAGATGCTAATTCAGTCAATCTAGTGTGTGTCCTGAAATTCTGCATTTCTAACCAGTTCCCAGGTGATGCCAGCACAGCTGGTCTAACCACACTTTGAGTACCAAGCTTTACATGATTGTCTCATTAAATTCTCACAACAACCTTATGAGTTGATTCTTTTTATATCGCCATTTAATGGATGAAACTGAAGCACAGATAGTTAAATGACTTGCCCAAAGTTACCCACCTAGTAAGGTGTAGAATCAGGATTTAAATCTAGGCATCCAAACTCACTGAAGGCCTTCTCTTCTATACTACCTTATATCGTACCCGCACAAGATAACTCTTAAGGAGTATTGGGCCTTCTGAGATCACTTCCTAAGTAGAGCAGTATATTTAGGAATCTCAACCACTTGGCTGTGTTTAAATGGTGTCAAACCAGGTTGCTGTCACATTCGTGGTGTAACTAGGTGATTAATATCCCACATTTTGTCATGTGATTTAGTGAATTGAAGAGTCTCTATGACTCAAATTTGACTCAGTACATAAGTAAAACTTATTCTTGGATGTCCAAGACAATATTTTGTCATTTTAGAAATTTACCACTGTAAATTAATAGTTTGTTCATTTGTTGATTCATTCATTTATTCATCTGATGAATTACTGATTGCTTATTATATCTAGACACTCTGCTATATGCTAGGAATTCAAACATTGTAATAAGTCTTAACCTCAATGAACTCACAGACAAGAGAAGAGTGAAACGTGATGGGGGAAAAGACACGTATGGACCAATATAGTTACTTTAAGGGAAAAATTTCCTGAATACAGAGGAGCTTAGGGTAAAGTTTAGAACCTGGGGTCAGGACCCACCACATAATTTTGTAGGGCACAGTGCAAAATGAAAACTCGAGCCCCTTTGTTAAAAAATTGTTAAGAATTTCAAACATTAAAGCAAAACATTAAACCAGCCATGGCCTTTTTAATTGTGGGGCCCCCAGCAATTGCACAAGACATACATTCATTTGCGGGAGTTTAAGAGTATATGGATATTCATTGGATACAAGAGGCTGGAGTTGAGCATTTCTAGATTTAGGCTGAATTTGGTCAATTAATCTTGTATTTATTAATTCCAGAAATCACCTTTACTCATTTATTTTTTTTTTTCTGAATTAAATGAAAAAAGAAATGTTCCCATGCCACTGAAATCCAATATTTGGGTTTGGCATTTAGTGCATTAGCTTTTCCCTTTTTATCCAGTTCTGTTTTGTTTTTCCCACCCAATTTGTGGGTCATTTTCTTCTGTAAATGAAAACATTCCCTTCTGTTCATCACCCATCTCCTCCCTCCTACCACTTATCCAGTGAAAGGTTGCTCTTTGAAAAGCAGAGTTTTCTTTTCTTTGGCACCATCGAGACTATATCCTGTTTAAATTTTTATTGCCCTCAGACACAAAGTAAAGAAAATCTTTTAACAGAGATGTTAAGCATTCAAAGTGAGAGACTATTTGTAAGATTTTTAAGATCTCTGAAACTAGTTTCAAGTTTTAGTTAGTGAAGCAAAAAATTCCACTGAAAGATTTGGAATATGCTACTAAAAGATCACTGTGCATCTCTATGATTCCCGTAACATAATTTCTTCAAACATAGATCTGACTTAAAATGATTTTTACACTTTATCGTCTATGTAGTGACTAACAGGCTTGTTTCACTCAGATTCAGTTAATATATGTTTTGTTGTTTATTTCAATTGATCAATAATTGGTTTGCATTTGTAAAAATTAATAGTGCTGGACATATAAAACACCCATAATAATTACTGATTATTCTATAAGGTAAAAAATTATGTAAAATGGTTGTATAGAAGTTAAAATAAATTGCTCTACTAAATAGATAATGCATGTAATATATTTAAAGGTACTTAATCATATAATCATACAATGTATTTACAGGTGAGGAAATTAATACAAGGAAAGGTTAAGTGACATACCCAAAGTCATACAGCTTTTTGAAGCAGAGCTGGAAACCTCCTTGCTCCTAGTTTACTTTTCCTCACATGTTACATAGGTTTAATATAGTGTTATTTAAATATAACATAAATATTTACATATCTCAAAATGAGTATAAGAATACAAAGTTATGGGCTATTTTGATTAGACTTGGGAGCCCATTCTCATCCAGTCATTACCACTGCTGAAGGCTATAAGACTGTATCTCACTCTTACATGCTTTATTAACAATATCTAGTAATTATGTATAATAATATGGGGCTACCAAAGAGCATTATTTTACTATTTGCAAAAGACTTTGAGAATATTTGGAAACTACTTATTTCCTTCCCCTTCCTCTCCCTGTTTCTGTTGTTCTCATTTGTTTTTACAAAAAGAAAAAAACAGATATATTCAAATAAAATTTTCTCAGGTAAAGGAGAACTACTAGCAAGTTAACTTCTCTCCCCCCACCCTTCTCTCTCTTTCCCACACACATACAGTGTTACATTTACAAAAGCCTTGATTTAACACAGGGAGCTACATTTCCTAATTATATAGTATTGTGTTCATTGTGTAGCACTCACTTGGTCTTTATACAATCAATAGGCATCTCTTTATAACCAACCCAGATACTATAGTGTGTTTGTAGAACTGGAAGCAAGCTGCTCAGCAGGTATGGGGTACTGAAGCCACAAAGTATACAGAAGTCATATGGCATCTCTAAAGCACTAATATCAAGAACAAGCCTCAAGTATTCCATTAGTTTCCATTTCTTCCTAGTGTTTTACTTTTATAATTTTCTACATTCTCATTTTTGAAAACAATTATATCATTGATTAGAATGGGCTTTCAACTTCCTTTCTTTGCCACACCTCAAACCCTCCTTAAATTATATGATATACCTCATTTATGCAATAGATGTAGTACTAATACTATTAGCATTACTAATAATGCTAGTAGTATTAGATGTAATACTAGTAGATGTATTACTAATGTATTACTAATAATAGATGTAGTACTCATACTATTACTATAGCAATATGTGAAAACTAAAATGTTAATAGTACAATAATTTGAAAAGTACTAAGGAAGGTCACTATTTAAATGCAAGCTTTGTGGCATTCTTTTGTAAATCAAAAATTTACTCCTTAATTTATTAATTTTTAAGTGAATAATCACTAAGCAGCCTATAAATTGAGTGGGTGTGAGACAGGATACTGGAGATATTTTACTCCAAAATGAAAATCTAGTGGTCAAAGAATGGATTATGAGACCATTAAAAATATATGGAAATTATAAAAAATGGATAACAGGGAAAAATAAATGTCCATTGTGTAAACTATAATGCAGATATTATTTGGCAGTATTTTTGGTAGCATAAGTATTGGTGTGTATATGTGCTGGAGTCTTGGCCCTAAATTACCTTTAATCTGGCTTAAAGCCTACACAAATATAAATTGGAACCTAGAGTTAGATGGTAATTCTCATAGTCCTGCATGAAAATTATTTCTGAAATTCTTGAACAGCATTGTCATTTGGAGCAACACATAAACTAATATCAACCTTCAAATTAGAAATTATTATTAAAATAACATTTTAAAATGTGGGTGATGATCTTAGTGATTGTTTCTGTATTATAGCATTCATTGTTATACTAAAAAGGGACTAAGGTTTGACATATTAATAATATTGCAAAAATGAGTCTTTGCCTAGGCTAAGGAGATATTATATATTGCTATTTAGAGTCTTTAAAATTTTTTTTCTACCAGAAGATTCAGTTCTCCATACCATGATATAAAAGCCTTGCTATTGCATGCTGAAGTGTCACCCAGGATAATTGAATTACCTGTTAAAGCTCCTGTAATCAGGCAGTTCTGCCTTTCCTTCAGGCTTGAAAAGTTTAGGGTATAAAGCCTCTAAAAGCTCCGGATCATTGCTAATGGCCTGTTCCCAGGGTGACTGGTAGTACTTAGGGACAGCTGTGGTGTTGAATCTTTCAGGAGGAATTTCCTTCAGTGGTCCAGAATATCCTTTGGAAAAATATTGCAAGAATAAGTAAACACAGAGTGCCTAAGAGTTACTAAACTCCACCTAACATTTTCCCATGTTTAATTTTTCATGCAGGGGTAAATTTATGAAGAATGCATTCTTTTTATGATCTCTCAGAAAAGAGTAGTCTGAAAGTGTGAGACATTTTTAAACCCCTTTTAATTTATGGAATTTTCAAAAGAAACCACTTAGTGTTTAATTTTACCAAATCATAGTTAATTTTTTCCTTGACTATCTTAGTATATATTTGTTCAGTGAAACTATTAACTTAATTTTTTTAAAATTGTGCCCCTTATATTAATTTATACTAGGCCTTATATACCACACTTAATGGATTAATTTAGAAATGTAAATTGAGTGTTTACTGTGGTCTAGGTTCTGGGGAAATATCAATGAAGACAAAATCTCCCTCCTCTGGAGCTGATTCTTTAGAAGTAATGTTCAGGTGTTGACTATCCTAAATTTCTGAGTGGTCTGTAAAATGTTCAAGCTTCAAAATGGTGAAGCAATTTGTTTCCACTGTCTTAATCAGGCCCTTCTTATTGCCTGATGTGTCCATCCCTTGTTTACTTTGTTCCTGAGGATTTCTAACTTTTCTGCTTCCAATCTCACCTCCTCAATTTATTCTCACACGAGCTAGAAATTTTCTATAAGTACCATTTAAAAGTCACACAAATTCCTGGCATAAATGTGAAACCATTTTCACATGCATTAAGTGACATTCTTCAAGTCTTCAAAGGCACAGCTGTTTACTCTCCAGCTATACTACCATACCACCTAGTTATGTCTTTCATATAATTCTCTCTTCCACCATGTCAAAACCTCTACCATGTGATCACTCCTACTTTTGGGTTTCCCTGATGCTCTTTTCCTTCTCTAAAATGTTTTCAATTTTCTTCTGTCAAACCATGCCTATCCTTTCTTTACACTAAAAATTACTTTTTCTTTTCCAAAAACTCTTGATAATTTCACCAGTAGACAGTTATTTTTTGCAGTAATTTAATTTTCTTCTGATTGTCTCCGGTATCAAATGGTAGTCTCTTCGGTAGGCTGCTTCTCTCCGCTTGCCACTTAAATGTTGGTGTTACTCAAAGCTCTTTTCTTAGACTATACACTCTGCCTAGAAAGTTTCATTTATATTCTTGGCTTTAACTGTGACCTACAGATTGACGATTCCAAGGTTTGTTTTTGATCTCCAGGCCCTTCTATTCAACCACCTATTATATTTGTCCAAATTAATACTCTCCTGGCACCCTTTATAACCTATCTAGACCTACATGCATCCATTTTCCAATACATGCTGCTTCTTTTTGTATATTGGTCATCTTAGCAAATGTTATCACTACCCTCAGATGTCCAAGACAGAAGCACTGTCCTAAACAATTCCTCATTCCCACAACAAATCAATAAGTATTACCAACTATATTTAAGGATTTCTAAAATAGGGGCCCTCAACTTTGTGTTTCTGAATCACCTTGGGCACCGACTTAAGATGTTGATAATGGAGTCTTCCCTCAAAAGACAGGAAGTTTCAGGTATTGTTTACAAATTGTATGCAAGTGATTTGCAAACAGAACATTGAGAGATCTTGTTCTAGCAAATTACCTCTTTCCTCCTCATTTCCATTTTTACCTACCTGGTTCAGGCCCTGCTCATCTCTTGCCTGGGTTTTCACAGTAGCCTTCATACTTATCCTTTAGCTCTCAACCCTTCGTCCAGGCACCTCCCTGTTGCTGCCTGAGTGACCTTTTTAAGTGGAAAACTTTATCAGGTCACTCACTTCCCTTACTCCAGGTTCTATAATGGCTCCCCGGCACAAAAATCAAAACTACTCAGCAAGGGAATTCCTTGGTGGTCCACTGGTTAGCACTTTCACTGCCATGGCCTGGGTTCAATCCCTGGTTGGGGAACTAAGATCCCACAAGCCATGCAGTGTGGCCAAAAAAAGAAAACTATTCAGTATGACACAAATGGCCCTACCTAACTGTCCAGCCAGCCTCATCTCCTGCCCTCTCCTCTTGCATTTTATGTTCCAGAACTGTGGATCTACTTGAAGCTTGTATCCCCTTATGCCTCCCTACTTGTTCCATTTGTTCCCTGTGCCTGGAATACTCTCTCTAACTCTTGTCACCTACAAATTGCTATTTTAAGACTTAGCTTGAGGTTATCACTTCTGTTTATTCACTCCTGACTTTCCCAGGAAAGCAGAGTTACCTTTTCCCATGTCTTTCCTTTGTATAGTATACATAACTCGATTGCCATGACTACCACATTTTATTTCCTATTCCTTTCCTAAAATTGATCAGGGTCAACCACATAGAAATTGGAAATTTTAAAATTCTGTATTTTTAAAAACTTATTGAAATCCCACTACCAAAACACAATTTTTCCCCAGTTTTTCTTCACCTATACGCATAATGATCACATAACTATAATTCTAGTGCACATGGAATCTTGTATTTTATTGCAAATCAATTTTGTTTGAAATACTTTTGAAAGCTTCTATATCATGTTCATGATCATTTTAAGGGTTTTGTGATAATCTAATAATAATCTATTGACTTGAGGAACTATAAATGGTCTAATCTTTTCACATTTTTTAACATTCCAGGTTTTCAAATTTTTTAATAGACAGAATTAACTAATAACTTTTTTCTTTTTTTTTTATTTTTTTTTATTTATTTTTATTTTTTTTTTTTTTGCGGTATGCGGGCCTCTCACTGTTGTGGCCTCCCCCGTTGCGGAGCACAGGCTCTGGACGCGCAGGCTCCGGACGCGCAGGCTCAGCGGCCATGGCTCACGGGCCCAGCCGCTCCGCGGCATATGGGATCCTCCCAGACCGGGGCACGAACCCGTATCCCCTGCATCGGCAGGCGGACTCTCAACCACTTGCGCCACCAGGGAGGCCCCTTTTTTGATACGCTGAATTATTTACAAGGAAGAATCCACATATGTTTAACCTCTCAGAAATAATACAGTTCAACAATGCTACATGCCAATATTTTTGTTTGATTTTTAAATATATTTTTAATATAACTGATTTAAATTCAAAGGAACTTCATTCCTACAGTATTGTGGCATTGTAAGACTTATTAATTCATATTTGAGATAAGTTGGCTTGTGGAGACATAGTAGGTTAATCAATAAAAATTTTTGCTAAATTGGGATAAGCTATAATTTGCTCCCTGAATTTGTTATACTTTTCAACTCATCGACCAAGAAGGAAGGATCCATTACTCTTGCTTCATCACAAGCTATCTGATAACCTCCAAACTCTACCTTTTCTTAGTCTATATTACACCGACATGTCCAAATATTTAATAATTGAATATTTAGCTTTAAATAGCTATATGAATTTGTATTTTCAAAGTTTCTCTCTCTCTTTATATATATACATAGATAGATAGATAGGTAGGTAGATAGATAGATAGATTCCTGATGGTAAATAAAATGTATATATGATATTGAATTATATATGCAGAGAGAAAATGAGACTACAAATATAGTGTGGACATTTGTCCTGTCTCCCTATGTATGATTCCTTGAGGGTAGAGATGAATTTTTCTATTCCTTTTGCAATTTCATAGTTCGTGATAATGATGAATAATAAACATTTTAACTTAGTAATGGGAGTACCAGATTGAATCAACATAAACTTTTCTATATGTCTTCTGTTTCCTGTTAAAAAAAAAAACCCTTACCATTCCAAACATTAGAAAGCAAGAGGTTGCAATATAGTGGTTGGAGCTAAAAGAATATGTATATAGTCTGTTGAGTATTAAGAATATAAAGGTGGGTAGGGAAAGGATTAATTTTAACTGAATACTTTATTATATGTTAGGGACTATATTTACATTTTCACATTTAATTCTCACAATGACCATGTGCAGTGAGATTTATTTTCCTTATTTTACAGATGGAGAAAACTGAGACTCAAAGAGATTTATTTTCCTTCCCAACACAGTAGTAAAATGGGCAGAAATGAAAGGAGCCTGCAGGTTGAACCCAGGTCTGTCTGATTCTAAAGCTTGTTTTTCCCCCATGTGCTTAATGTTGTGTTCAAGAACTTAAAAGTGTAAAGCTATTTGAGAACTCTATTACAATGCTTCACTTCAGAATTCTGTGCATTCTAATTGTGTATTTGGTTCCCTTCAATGTTACTTTATTATGTCTATCAATACCTTTTCTCATTGTGTTCAGTAAGAACATCCTGATAAGTCTAAGCTCATCAGTGACTGACATTCAACTTACTTTTTTTTTTTTTTTTTTTTTTTTGCGGTATGCGGGCCTCTCACTGCTGTGGCCCCTCCCGTTGCGGAGCGCAGGCTCCGGATGCGCAGGCCCAGCGGCCATGGCTCACGGGCCCAGCCGCTCCGCGGCATATGGGATCCTCCCAGACCGGGGCACGAACCCGTATCCCCTGCATCGGCAGGCGGACTCTCAACCACTGCGCCACCAGGGAGGCCCCAACTTACTTTTAAATAAGATTTAATATTATGCAGTTGCTTTACTTATATATTTTCAAAAACACTATTGCTATTTGAGAAGATTTCCAGAAATACTCTTGCTAAATTTAGCTGTTTAATTTACAAACATATGACATAAGTATTGCTAATTTCAATATAAAAGTAGTTGAAAATTTTATAAACCTACTTTATACATTACTCTTGAGGAAAAACTTAAAGGTATTTGCTTTAAGTTATTTTGAAAAGTTATTGTCTAAATAGATCAGATAATTTTTCTGATTGAATATTTCAAAATCAAACAATACTTCCAAGTAACATATACTGATTTGGATAGCATTTGCTTCTCTTTTAAGATAATAAACAAATATACAGTATTAAAGGATTGCATTTAAGGTTCTGTAAGAGAGCAGAAAATAACAAAAGCAATCTCCACAAGGTCGCTTCACATGAGGCATCTGTAAATTTGGTACCAGATCTGGATTTAATTCTTGAACAGTCAATATTGGCTTATAGCTATTCACAGCCTCAGGTTCTTAATTTGTAAAATGAGGATTATAATAAATGTCATAGAGTTATTATTAAATTAGACAAATATATATCATAGCACTTCATAAATTGTACAGTTCTATACAAATAGGATTTCAATATAATTACAAACAGCTTAATTTTTAATATAATAGGTGATTGCCAACAAATACAATGGACCATCTGAAAGAACGTAAGACTACTGTAAATGTTTTACAAGACTCCTCTAGGTCTAAATCTTTACATTTGTCCCGAACTTATCTACAAAGTAGATATATAATGAGAGAAGCTGTATCATTTAGGTACCATTTACTAAAGAATCCAAATGACTTGAGTCATATATTTAAGTGCATAACAACTTTATTGTTCTATTTGTAAGGGGATTAGTTACCTGGTGCAATGTTTTCTGGATTTGGGGGACTTCGTGGATCCGGGGTGTTAGGAGGAGTAAATGGGGCTTGCTGTGAACCACTTTCCAAGTTGCTTCCATCCAATTTCTCATTCTGCATGGCAATATTGTGCTGTATTTGATCAAAAGTAAACTCAACTGAAAACTCAAAAATATTAGATACACTAATAGATATCATATGTGCAAGATGCCATTTGTATACTTAGAATTTAAATACAATGCCACTTCATTGTTACATGAGGTCTCAATAATTTATATTGTAATTAGTTGAGCTATTGAATGAGAAATTTTACTGATAACAATCTAAGATCTGTTTTGTGATGGCAATCCATTTAATTAATTGAGCCTTACCGTGTGCCAGGCACTGTGTCTAGGGCTTTGTATCAATTATGTAATTTGCTATTCGTAACATACCTAAAAGGAGAATCTAAGTATTTAATTTTTAAGTCTTTACTAATTTAATATCATACAGCATACTCGCCAAACATACGGCTTAGTCATTGTTACATTACTATTTTATTTATACATGGGATTTAATGATATGCTTTAATATGCCTTGTTTTAAAATTTAATCTGAAATTTGGACAGCAGTCATATATAACAAAAAATATTTGCACTTTAAGCTGCATGAACTTATAGAAGGAAGAATTTGGGGTTTCTAGAAAATAAAATGCTTAGAAGAGCATTTGTCTTTAAAGTTTTAGGTGAATTTGTTTTACTCTTATAATTTAGGATTTATTCTATGGCAATGTAGCACTCTAAAAACAGTCAGTATGCATTTTAACAGAGAAAAACAGACATTGTAATAGGTTATATCCTGAGAAATATGGCTAGGACTTATCTCTATGGTAAAGTATTGTTTTAATTATATATGAGAAATATATATATACTTTTTAAAAAGCCAATCTATTTAAGAAGTGCGTAAAGTCAAATCATCTTTTAACTTTAGAAGGAAAAATTTATTGAAAGGCATAGCAAATAAAGACCAATTTTGACTTTTTTCTGTGTGACATAAGCAGAAAGTATTTTAAAATATTTTTTCATTTCTGTATTTATTTATAAGATGATAAGGTAAAGTACAATTTTACAGTTTAATACTTATTCAACTTTATAGAAATGTGAGGATAAAAGACTATTTTGTCCTAAAATCCAAACACTATAATTAAAGGCCATAAATTAAGGCCTCACCTGATAAAATTATGAAGAAAATAAAGTTTATTGCATTTTCAGGCTTCTCCCACCCACAGCCACTCTCCAGGTGCCTTTTACCTTCACCTTACTCTAGGCAGCACCCTGGTAAAGTTGCTGTGGAAACGAGTAGGGCAATGTTAGTAGGGGTAAGCTGGCTTGTGGAGCCATGCATGAAGGCATGAGAGGCAACATCAACCAGGTGAGTACAGGGTCTTGACTACTGGGCATAAAAGTTTGCATTTTATTCAACAGGCAATAAGAAACAATTTCTAGAGATGAGTAATGCTATACTCAGATACATCAGTTTTCCATGTTTTGAATTTAGCTCGTCTTAAGTGTTCAACTTAATTGACTGGGTTAGTACCTTTTTTCACTTCTGAACCTACACCACCTCTTAGAAAAGAGAAAAGTTCTCACTAACTTTAATTATAAATAAAAGCCAGTTGAGATAAATATAGAAAGTTTAATTGTATCATGCATAAAAATTACTTTTTATAAATTACTGAAATATGCCCATGAAATGAATTTCACCTAAACTTACAAATCATTCTACCTACATTAATTTAAAAATTGTCACACTAACCTCGTTTATAGATAGGAAAATCAACTCTTTCTAAATAGTCATTAATTATCAGGAGACACCTAGTAGCTCTATTGTCATTGTTAAGTATACAAACAAAGCCTTTTAATAGTTGGGTAGTGACTTATTTTAGTTATGATATGAGCCTTAAATTATTTTTATAAAGTTATTTTTTGAACAAAGTAAATATATGTTCAGAATCTCAGTATATTTAGTTTGGTCTTATTTCAGAATTACTTGTTACAGTATACTTCCCCTTTTCCCAGTATTGTCTAATATTTTAAGGATTTTGAAAAGTCCATAGTTACTAAAAGCAGATGTAGTCTTAACTGTAAAATCTGAATTGTTTTGATTAACATCCTTTTGTTGTGATTTATGGAAGGGACTTTTAATTCTGATGAATCATTCTTCTATTTTATTTTCACTCTTTCTTCATCCTTTTCTTTCTTTTTATTTTTTTTATTTTTTTTGCCTATTTCTGTAAGAAGTTGATCAGTTCATGAGCTAGGGCTCCAAAATTGGCATATATAGCAAGCACCATATCTTCATTTCTTTTTAAAAACGCCTATTTTCTGTTGTTATTTATGACATAAGTTTTGTGTGGCTTCAGTTTGCCAGTTTCTCAGCAATAGAGTAAGCCCAAAGCTGTGCTTTTTTAAAAAAAAAAATAATACTTAATATTTAAACCAATGGCATTGATTACCAGGGAGTTGGTTTATATTTGCATCTAATGATGTCCTGAACATTATAATAAAATAAGAAATGCATAAATATAAGTTAAATAATTATTTTGACAATATCTGTAGCTCAAGGGAAGCAGTAAAAGGAAAAGGTCATTTCAGAAAATATAGTCAATAAGTTAATTTGATATAAATCATATAAAGATGATTCAAGAATTAGATTATAAACAAATAGTTGTTTTCTATTTTTCAATGTTATATTGTCTCTCCATCACTAGACAAGGGCTATTTATCTTTGAAATCCCAGCATAGTTTCTAGAACATGATAGGTAATCAACAAATTTTTGCCAAAAGTATAAATAAATGAATGGAACTAGACCTGAACCTAATATTATTTTTTAAATTCCTGTCACATTATCAATGCTTGCTTCAAGTTGCAATCTAATACCATGATAAAGCAAATGTGTCATCATACAATGTAGCTCACTATCTTCCTCAATGATTTATTATGCAAGTCATTTTTAGAATTAGGATCAGAGAACACAGACCTTTAAAGCCAGAAAATACCTTACAAAACCATTTGCATCAATCCCTTATTTTATAAATGAGAAAACAGGTCCAGAAAGGCAAAGAAAGTTTTTAAATTGACTCCAAATTACACAGGTTGTGGGAGAGCCAGGACTGAACCCTGGTCTTCCGGTTGCCAGGCCAGAGTTTCTTTTAATTACACCATGACAAGTGTCAGTGCAAGAACTCTAGAATTCTGAGAGCTGGGTTTCAGTCTACTTTATTATGGTGTTACTTAAGCCAAATAAATATATGTACTTCCTTGAATACTACTTTCCTCATTTCTAAAGAAGAGAGAGTAAATTTCATCAGACTTGAGAGTATGTTATATAACTCAATGACATGTGACTTTATTCCATATATTATTATTGTTTATTGCTCTGTGTTATTTATCAGCATTTAATTGTTTATTTCAATATAGCTATTTGGGATTATTTTATTTATTTAGTTCCCAATCTTCTAGGAACACTGAAAAACTATCAAGACCTGTTCTTAAACATTTTACCTATGACCAGAACATTTGACCACAGGTGTATAAGATTATTGTCAGTAATTGGAAATACTAGTGATGAGAGAATATGCTTTATTCTAATGGACATTTTAAATCTCATTGTACCTTCCACCAGAACTGTAGTTAAAGCATTATACTTAGAGATATAAATGTAAGTTATGAAAACTAGATTTATTCATTTATTCAGATGTCTAGACTTGTAGATGACTTTTCAGAGAATCTCCCTTAAGCTGCTATATTTCATATTATTCTTCAAAGCTGCTTCTCTGTTGTCATTATTGAAAGAATATGATTATATAATTATACTCTGTCAGATGAGGTAGGGGTTATTTTAGGCTCATGCTGTATTAGCTGCAGACATTTTGTGATAAGAGGATACTGGGCATAATTATAGGGTAACATAACATTACATTTATCCATGACTTCAAGTAAAAACCATCCTTCATAAGTGTAAATACTATGGTTGAGTAAAATTTGATGTCTAACTGAATTCATAATTATAACTAAATTCAATTCATGGGTGTTGAAGGATGCTCATTAATGTGAAAAAATACTGTTTAAGATGTTCTCTAACCATTTATTGTTAACCAGCATCATAACAAGGGAAATAGAAAGTTCAGGAATGAATAAAATTTTAGTGTTTGTGAGTGTGGTTGTTAGTTTTGTAATGTGTTTTAGTAATTATGATAAAAGATCAGTGAAACCAGTCTGTTTGCTGTAAAGAATTTAGCTGTTCATTCAAAACAACTTAACTAGTGATGGCAGCTGGAAAGGTTTCAGGTTTAAATTCATAAGTAAACTTATAGACTTTTCATAGCTATAGGAAGAAACCCTCAATAAAAAAAAAGACAAAAAAACAACTTATATTTGTTGTAGTCTCTAGCATCTCCTCAAATTTAGAACCAATGCACTATTGCTTTTTGATTCTTCATACCTGGTATTTTATTTTTAAAGTCATTTTCCCAAAGCTAATTGTTTTTCTACTATAAACTTCTTCCTCTAAAATCTCTCTGAATGATAAGAGAATATGGTATTCATGTAATATGTAAAATATAATTTAATTAATTTGTTTGCTTTTTTAAACTTCTGGTTGATGAAAACTCCTGTCCAAAGAGTTTTGTCCACATTGGTTTTGTTGTTAATAAATAACAGACTTCTCTACACAATGTGGAATAAATGCTTTGAAAGGAGATCAACTGTGTCTGTAGTTCCCAGGCATGTTTTACTGCCAGGATGTATTCAGCCAATAAAATGCTTATACTTACTTTATGGAGCACTGTGTGCTTTGGAAATGTTTCCATCCCAAACATTTAACCAGTGGTGATAAGACCATGGAAACTTTTAGTACCACAATCACCACTCCCTCTCCCTGGTCTTAGCAGAACAGAGGAGTTCTTCAGTGCCAAATCTACAAACTTACAATGTCTGTACTGAACTAAAAAGATACTCATATCATGCATAATATTTCTTTTGTTTATCCACCTAAGCTATTCATTATCATGAAAAGAAAAGTCTAACAGAATGAATGAAAAGAAAATTTGTAGAATACTTGTTTGAGAATCTAATAACACATATAAATTTAGAAGTGCTGCCCATTTATTTAGATACCACATTATCAAGTTATACCTACATTTATTTGTGCTTTAGATTCATAATGGAAATTTTCAAATGTATATTTGTCAGATCTTCTTTGTCGCATCTTAAATAGTCTGGCACCACGGTTACTGAGATGGGATAATTCTTCCAACATGATGTCTCTGGGGATGCTGACTTTTTTGCCCAGGTCCATGCCATCTACATCTGTAAAGCAATATTCATGTGCATGAAAACCCCAAGATAAGCATTTTTAAATGCTTTGCTAAATTTCATAATTTATTGCCCGCTATATGCTAGTATAGTGACTAAAATATAGGCTCTTTACTCAGACTGCCTTGGGCTGCCTTGGGTTGAATCCTGGCTCTACTACTTTCTAACTGTATGATCATAGATATGTTACTTATTTTTTGTAAACCTCAATTTCCTTATCTCTAAAGTGGGGCTAATAATAACACTTACTGCATAGGGTTGTTATGAGGATTAAATAAAATGTTTCTTATCAAACACTTAGCATCATACCTGGCACATAGAAAGAGTGAATGAAAGTAAGCTAATGACACTATTAATTTAATCTTTCCTTATTTAGTGAGTTTTCAAACAACACTGCTCATAATTCTCTTCATAAGCTCTGTTTGACTCCCAACATTTTTCTGTATCAATTTTAGCAGTCTCTGTTATAGGAATGCCTACCCTTTGGCCCATGCCACCCATTTTCCTGTCTCTGTCAGAATGCTATTCATCCTGCATCTAGCACCAAGGAGCCTAGCATAAAGTAGGTAGGTGATAAGCATTAAATGAACAAATCCTTCTCAATCTAGCTTATGTGCCATTTCTGTCAATTCCTTCTCTAAAATCTCTATTCACAATTATTCATGCCTTTTCTGTATTCCCATAGCACTGAATCACAATTACTTGATTCCGTTTTACTTATTTTATGGCTTGCATATTCTTTATGCTTTTGTCTTTGTGTCCCCCATGCCTTAAATATAGGAGATGTTCAGTAAACAACTGTTATTTTCTATTTCTAGTACTGAAGGACTTTTCTAAAATCCCAAAGAAATAAACTCCTCCACTTGCTCCTTTAATCAGAAATATCTTTTTTGTGTAACCCACAGAGTTCTTTTGCCACTGTGGACTGCTCTTAAATGCAAAGAAGAAAAATTGGACCATTTGTAAAATAAATAATTATGCTGGTTGATTGGGACAACATTATCTGATGTAACAAATTAACCCTAATAATTAGGCTTTTGGAGGTCTTTAGGGATAAAATAATAAAATTACTTACAAATTTTCTCTCCATTTTGCCTTGAAAAGAAATCAATTTGTTTATATATTTTGATGTTACCCAGAGAGGAGCTCCACTAATTAAAAAAATTATAATATCAAGACTTCTGCTTCTGGGAAGATAGAATAGATCTACTTTTCCTATACCTCTACTAATTAAAACTAAAAATCCTGGACATTATATATAAAATAAACATAAGAAGACTCTGGAAGTTGGAGAGAAGAAGGCAGACCAGCTAGGGACAACAAGGTCCTTCCTCAGGATCCAAGGAACAACAAGGTACTGAATTCTCTGGGTTTTCTTTTAGCCCCATATATCCCAGACTTGGAGCTGAAGATGCTATTAACCCAGAAACACCAAAAGGTGCAGCCAAAAGCCTCCAATAAAAGATTGTTCTCACTAGCCAAGACCAGGAAAGAAGCAACCTAGAAAGACAGAAAACTTTTAGACAATAGCTACTCTACTTCAGCCAAATACCACAAAAAACTCTACTTCAGCCAAATACCACAGAAAAAACCACAGAATTTTACCCTTGAGAGGCTGTAATGAGGTGCCCTATAAGGGTGGTATCAGAGGGGCTAAGGAGGAAGCTGGGACTTTCATCCCTGTCAGCCAGTAACAACCCTCCATCCCTGTAGTGTTAGTTGAGACCAGGTGGGGATTCTGAACTCCTACCCCCTCCTACTAGTAACTAAGTGACCCTCCTCAAGTTTCAGTGGGGGCCAACTGGGAAACCTTGACTTCCTACTTCCACCTGGCAGTGATGAGGTGGCACTCTCCTTCCCCTGCTGAAGCAGTGTCAGACTAGGATAGATAAAACAGAAGGCTTAAATAAGAGCAAGATTCTTAGAACGTAATATGACAATATGCAGGCTCAAATAAAAAAATCATTTGTCATACCAAGAATCAGGAAGATCTCAAGCTGAATGAAAAAAGACAGGTGCCAACATGAGGTGACTGAGATATTAAAATTAAATAACAAAGATTTTAAAGCAGCCATGATAAAAATACTTCAAAGAGCAATTACAAAGTTTCTGGAAACAAATGAAAGAAAAATAGAAAATTTTAGCAAAGAAATAAAAAATCATGGCAGAGAAATAAAAGTTGTAAAGAACCAAATGGAAACATTAGAACTGAAAAATAAAATACCCAAAATAAGAAGTTCAGTGGATGGATTCAGTAGCAAAATGGAGGGAATAAAGGAAAGAAATGGTGAATTGAGAGAACAATGGAAATTACTCAATAATAACAACAGAGAAAAAAAATAGACTGGAAAAAAAAGAAAGCCTTAGGGATTGGTGTGACTAGAACAAAAGATACAGCATTTGTATCACTGAAGTCCCAGAAGGAGAGGAGGCACGTGGGACTGGAAAAGTACACAAAGAAATAATGGCTAAAAACTTCCCAAATTTGGCAAGAGACATAAACCTACAGATTCAAGAAGCTAAAAGCATTCTATAAAAGATAAATCTATAGAACTCTACAATAAGACATATTATAAACTTCTAAAGTCTAAAGACAAATCGAAAATCTTGAAAGCAGCCAGAGGAAAATGACAACTTACCTATAGGGAGAAAAAAATGAGAATGACAATGGATTTCTCATCAGAAATCATGAAGATCAGAAGGAAGTAGCACAAAAATGCTGAAAAAAAAGAAAGGTCAACCCAGAATCTGATACCCGGTGAAAATATTCTTTAGAAATAAAGGGGAAATTGAGACATCTTCAGATGAAGGAAAACTAGGAAATTTGTTGCCTGGAGACCTACCCTAAAAGAATGGTTCATGCTGTTACAACAAAATGTCAAAGACTGGTGACTTATAAACAACAGAAATATATTTCTCATAGGCCTGGAGGCTGGAAGTCTGAGATCTGGGTGCCAGCATAGTTGGTTCAGTTGAAATCATTCTTCTGAGTTGTAGACTGCCCACTTCTCACTGTGTTCTCACATGGTGGAAGGAACAAGAAAGGTCTCTTGGGCTTCTTTCATAAGGTCATTAATATCATTCATGAAGACCCCACCCTCATGGCTTAGTCACCTCCCAAAGGCCCCATGTCCTAATACCATCAGGGACATTAGGATTTCAATATTTGAATTCTGGGGGGCCACAAATATTCAGACCATAACAAATAGCTAAATTAAGTTCTTTAAACAAAAGGGAAGCAATAAAATAAGGAACCTTAGAACATTGGAACAAAATAAAGATTACAGTAAGCAAAAACGTGGGTAAATACAGTAAGCTTCCCTTCCCCTCTTGAGTTTTCTAAATTATGTTTGATCATAGAAGCAAAAATTATAAAACTCTGATATAAATATATGTAGAAAATAGTTAACACGATTTTATTATAAACAGGGGAGGGTAAATAGACATGAAGGTAGGTAAGTTTTCTGTACTTCACTTGAAGTGATAAAATGACAATATCCGTAGACTTTGATAAATTAAGCATATATAATGTAATAGAACAACTACCAAAAACTATACAGTACACTTGAAAAACTATAGATAAATAAAAATGGAATTCTGAAACATGTGCAAGTAATCTGTAGGAAGCTAGGAAAAAGAAAACAGAAGGGAAAAACAGAGGCAATAAACAGAAAACAAAAAATAAAATGATAGACTTAAGCTCTACTACATCAGTAGTAGAGCTTAAATAAAAATGCTCTAAATACCCTAATTAAAGGATAGAGACTAGCAGACTGGATTTAAAAACATGACCCAAGGGCTTCCCTGGTGGCGCAGTGGTTGAGAGTCTGCCTGCCGATGCAGGGGACACGGGTTCGTGCCCTGGTCCGGGAAGATCCCACATGCCTCAGAGCGGCTGGGCCCATGAGCCATGGCCACTGAGCCTGCGCGTCCAGAGCCTGTGCTCCGCAATGGGAGAGGCCACAACAGTGAGAGGCCCACGTACTGCAAAAACAAACAAACAAACGAAAAAAAAACATGACCCAAATATAAGCTGTCTAGAAGAAACTCACTTCAAGTAAGTGCCTTGAACAATATAGGCAAGTTGAAAGTAACAGGATAGAAAAAGATATCAAGCAAACATTAATCAATGGAAAGCAGAAGTGCTTATGTTAATTCCAAAGTGGACTTCAGAGCAAAGGAAATTTCCAGAGACAGAGAACGTTATATAATGATTAAAGTGTCAATCCACCAAGAAGACCTAGAAATCCTAAATGTGTATGCACCAAAAAACAGAGCTGCAAATGGAGCAAAAATTAATAGGAATAAAAGGAGAAATAGATAAATCCACAATTAGAGTTGGAGACTTCAACATTCCTCTCTCAACAAGTGATAGGACAACAGAGAGAAAATCAGCAAGGATATAAAAGAAATCAACAACACCATCAACCAGTAGGATATAATCCTATTGTTTATAAAATATTTATAAACAGTATAAAATATTCTACTGAACAACAATAAAACGCACATTCTTTCCAAGTGCACATGGAGTATATACCAAGATAGACCAATATCTTGGACCATAAAATAAGCTTCAACAAATTTAAAAGAATCAAAATTATATACAGTATGATCTCTGATCACAATGGAATCACACTAGAAATGAGTAACAAAAAGTTTACAGAAAAATCTCCAAACATTTGGAAACTAAAAAAAAAAATCACACTTCTAAACAATCCATGAGTCAAAGAAGAAGTCTCAAGGGAAATAAAAAATTCATTGAACTGACTGAAATTAAAAATAGAGCATACCAAATTTATGGGGCACAGACAGTACAGTGCTGAGAGGGACATTTATAGCACTAAATGCATACATTAAAAAAAGAGGAAAAGTATCAAATCTATACTATAAACCCAAAGCAAGCAGAAGGAAGAAAATAATAAAGATAAGAGTAGAAATTAAAAACAGAAAAACAATAGAGAAAAATCAGTTGAGCACAGAGTTGGCTTTTGAAAAGATCAGTGAAATTGACAAACCTCTAGCTAGACTGACACAGAAAAAAGAAATGTAGAAGATACAAATTACCAGTATCAGGAACAAAATAGGGGATATCACTACAGCCACTGCAGATAGCAAATGGATAATAAGAGAATACTATGAACAACTCTACATGTAAATTCACATAAATTTGAAAACAGAAAAAATATGACCAATCCCTTGAAAAGCAGAAAGTAACACATCTCACCCAACATGAAGTAGATAATTTGATTAATCCTATAGCTATAAGGCAATTGAATTTATAATTCTAAAATCTCCCCCAAAAGATATCTTCAGACCTAGATGGTTTTACCGGAGAATTCTACCAAACATATAAAGAAGAATTAACACCAATGCTACATAGTCTCTTCCTGAAAACAGAAGATGAAGGAACACTTCCCAATTAGTTTATTACCTTGATAGCTAACAGGAACAACACACAAAAAAAGAAGCTACAGATCAATATCCCTCATGCTTATAGAAGCAAAAATCTTTACCAAAATATTAATAAATAGAATTCAACAATACAGAAAAAGAATTCTATACCATGAACAAGTGGGGTTTATTCCAGGGATACAAGATTGGTTCAATATTCAGAAATCAATGTATTCCACCATATTAAATGGCTAAAGAAGAAAAGTCACATGATCATACCTTTGGGATCTAGGGCTGGACAAAATGTTGTTAAACTTGACACCAAAAGCACAGTCCATAAAAGGAACAGTTGATAAATTAAGCAAAATTAAATACTTTTGCTCTGAGAAAGACTGTGTTAAGAGGATGAAAAAACAAACTACAGAGTAGGAAACAATATTTGCAAACCACATATTTGAAAACAGACTAGAATATATAAAGAGCTCTTAAAACTCACCAGTAAAAAAACAAACAATCCAATTAGAACATGGGCAAAAGACATGAAGAAATATTTCACTGAAGAAGATATAGAGATGGCAAATAAGCATAGGAAAAGATGTTCAACATTATTAGTCATTAGAGAGATGCAAATTAAAACCATGAGATATAACTATACACATATCAGAATGGCCAAAATGAAAAATAGTGACAGCATCTAATGCTGGGGAGGGTGTGGAGAAACTGGATCACTCATACATCACTGTTGGAAATGTAAAATGGTACAGCCACCCTAGAAAATAATTTAATAGGCTCTGTTAAAAACTGAACATAGGGCTTCCCTGGTGGCGCAGTGGTTGAGAGTCTGCCTGCCGATGCAGGGGACATGGGTTCATGCCCCGGTCTGGGAAGATCCCACATGCCGCGGAGCGGCTGGGCCCGTGAGCCATGGCTGCTGGGCCTGCACGT
Organism: Mesoplodon densirostris; assembly: GCF_025265405.1. Lineage (NCBI taxonomy): Eukaryota > Metazoa > Chordata > Mammalia > Artiodactyla > Ziphiidae > Mesoplodon > Mesoplodon densirostris. The sequence goes on along the minus strand of NC_082661.1, from coordinate 85,152,887 downwards.
CCACAGCCTGTGCTCTGCAACGGGAGAGGCCACAGCAGTGAGAAGCCCACGTAATGCAAAAAAAAAAAAAAAAAAAAAAAAAAAAAAAAAAAAAAAAACTGAACATAGGACTACCAGCAATACTGGGCATTTATCCCAGTGAAATGAAAGCTCATGTTCATACAAAAACCTATACACAAATGGTCATAGCAGCTTTATTCTTTTTTTTTTTTTTTTTTTTTTTTTTTTTTTGCGGTATGCGGGCCTCTCACTGTTGTGGCCTCTCCCCTTGCGGAGCACAGGCTCCGGAGCACAGGCTCAGTGGCCATGGCTCACGGGCCCAGCCGCTCCGCGGCACGTGGGATCCTCCCAGACCGGGGCACGAACCCGTGTCCCCTGCATCGGCAGGCGGACTCTCAACCACTGCGCCACCAGGGAAGCCCTATTCTTAATAATAATAATAATAAAAGAAACAACTCAAATGTACTTTAATGAGTAGGTAAAAAGTTAAAAACACTGTGGTCCATCCAAGGCATGGTACTCAGCAATAAAAATGAACAAACTATTGAAACACAGCAACTGGATCTATCTCGAGGGAATTACACTGAGTGAAAAAAGCCAATCCCCAAAGGTTACATACTATATGATTCCATTTTATAGCACCTTAAAATGAAAAGATATATATATATATATATATAAATGGGAGACATTAGTGATTGGTAGGACTCTCTTGACTGCATGAATATCAATATTCTGGTTGTGATATTGTACTATACTTTTACAAGATGTTGCTCTTGTGGGAAACTGGGAAAAGGTACATGGGATTGCTTTATATTCTTTCTTACAGCTGCATGTAAACTACATTTATATCAAAATTAAAAGTTTAATAGAACTATCAAGCCATGAAAAGACATGAATGACCCTGAAATGTATATTGCTAAGTGAAAAAAGCCAGTTTGTAATGGCTACTATATGACTCCAACTCTATGACATTCTGGAAAAGACAAAACCTTGGAAGACAGTAAAAGAATCACTAGCTGCCAAGCGGCTGTGTGGAGGGAGTGCTGCACAGTGTAAAACTTTATGTAAACTGTGGACTTCAGTTAATAATACTACGTTGATATTGGTCCGTCAATCATAACGAGTATAACGCACTAATGCAAGATGGTAATAATAGGAGAAACTGTGTGTCGGGAGGAGAAGGGGTATATAGGAACACTATACTATACTTTCTGTTTAGTTTTTCTGTAAACCTAAAACTGCTCTAAAAAATAAAGTCTATTATTAAAAAAATGTTCAATTTAAAAAATTTTCATAACCCTTCCTAATGCAGTGCAGAGTGGCATTGTCTACTCTCTAAGGTGAAAAAAAAAAATTCTGTGCTTTACACTCCCCAGGGTTGGCAGAAATAGCTTATGGAAGAGGAATGAAGGCTCACAGCAAGGTAGATGAGGGTATTTTACAGTTTCCCCGGATTTGTTTGCCAGCTCTGCTGAGTTCTACAGGGAATATTCACTCTTGTTTATTTACAAGTGTTTGGAGTCTCTGTTACTCTGTGCTAGCAACATGGAAGGAGCTGGGTTATTTTTCAGTGTGTCTGTGAATATATCCCTCAGTGTTCTAGAAAGTGTGACAGGAGTGGACTATTTCAGCTTTTTGATTCTGGAATCAAAATAGCAAGTTCCCTTTAGATCACAAATGATCAAAAAGACACAATATGGCTTATAGTAATTTGATGCAATACTACGGGGTGGAGGGGAAATCTCCTTTAAATGCTTCTTAAAATAATTCAATTAGCAATGCAAGAGAGAGAAACAGAATAAAATAATAACACAGAAAATCGAAATCCATAGATTTTTTTGTCCATTAACCTTCTAGGAATACACATTCTATGTAATGTATTTATATATTACAAATAATGTTTTTAAACAAATTTTCTAATGGGACATTTTCAGGAAATAAAAATGCCCCAAAGCAGGCAGCCACTAGAAAATGCAAAGACGACAGTCTTTATATTACAGCAATGGAATTTTTCCTTACAGTTAAGGCTACAAAGTCTTTTCATAAGGAAACCAAAACAGGGATGCAGCTTTTCTCTTTCTCTCATTTTCTGTTACCAATTTGAGTCATTATAAACAGTTAAGTGAAAATAGAGGGGCTAGAAAAAGGAATAGCTTATTATTATGTTATTTTCTATAAGTTCTAAATTTCAAGCTATGGCATAAGTTTACTTTGGGGATACCAAGACAAAAATTTGAGAAAATGTTTTTATCTCATTTTCCTCTTCTTATTGGCCCCCAATATTAGCTGATTCCACCAATGTTTCTGAAATAACCACATGCCCTAAGTGAATTCCATCCCTCTGGCCACTTAGATTTACAATAGTTTTCTGGGGTATATTTGACAGGAATTAATTAACCCTTGTGATTGATACAGGAACAGGTGTGTGACCTGACCTAGGTCAATGAGGCAAAATATCAGGACTTTTCTTTGTGTACATTGTGCCAAAGATACTTTCTTTTCCTGCTGCAGATAAGCACGGATGTATATTGCCCAGGAAACTGTTGGTATGTACTTGATAAAATGATAGAACCAGATGTGGGGTGAAGCTTACCCCAAGAAAATCAGAGCAGAGGGAAAAAGAAACCTGGTCCTTAATGGCATACTTGAGCTGCCAGATGAAGACTTATCAGATCACCTCTGAACTTTTCAGTTATGTGAGGCAATAAATTCCCTTTAGTTGGTTTCTGAGTTTCTGCTATTTTCAACTAAAAGCATGCTAACTATGGTCATTCTCTTCAGATCTTCATCTCACTGATGTAGGTCCAAAAAGTCTATTAAGATTGGAATCAAGAAAGAGTAAAGAAAAATAGCCTAGAAGCGCAGTAGTGGGGGCCTCGAAGAGGAGAGGAAAAAAAGAGCAGAAGTATAAAATATGGATATACCTCTGGCCAGACTCATTTGGGCTCATAAGAAACATTCACTCCTTTTTAGCAAAACACAATAATCATCACCCAAGCTACTACAAGGAGTAGATGTGCAGCAAGAGCCATGAGGAACTTACCTACCCTCAGTAATCAGTTGGTACAATCCATTATTACTAGTAAGCTTATACCACAAGAGAGGAGATATAAGAGACAAAAAGGAAAGAGAAGAAGGCACACAAAATAATTGACCAACTCTCAACTCTCTTTGCTTATTCTTCATACTTCCTTCCACTACCTTTAAGCCTAAATTTTCTCCCTCTTAACTCTGTAAGTAACAGACAGTGAGTTAATCGTTGGCTTTGAGTGACCATCTAAAGGTACTGTGGATCTCTGGGACCAGAAGCACTGCATGAGAAATCTAGTGGTGTCGGGAGCAGGCTAGTACTGGTTCACAAGAGTCGATTGATAAATTTTCAGAAATTCTGTGAGCCAGTAGTTAAACTCAGTGAACATAACCACTATTAAAATTAAATTATATAAACTTAATAATAAGTTATATTAAAAAGAAAGCAATAAATACTCAAAAATATCACTTTCTAAATGTTTTACTCCTTTTTGCTATTATCTATGCTCTTGATGTTTTCTTATATCTATTATATCTGTATGGTGGAAATACTATATAGTGTTGTATTACTACACATCTCTTCCCAACTCTGCATTCAGTTTCTCCTTGATGGTAGCTCAAAATTGGCTATGGCAAGAGTATTCATACCACAGAAATTGGCAAATTCTACAAACCAAGGCATTTCCCACCCCCCAAAGAACCAGTTAAATATTCACTAGCATACTGATAGACATAGGAACATTTTAAGTCAATATATTTTGCATAAACAAACAAACAATAAAAGACATAAACTAAATTCTCCAAGGTTTTTTTTCCCTTCCCTTCCAGTAGTTAAGTTTATGATGTAATTGGAGCTGGAGTTCCAGACCATCTGTGAGTTGGGAAATCTAATGTATGAACACTTTCATTTACTTAAACTTTCAGAGTGAAAAGAATGGTGTCAACTGAGCAGATAGAATCCAAGTTCAGCTGTTCCCTGCCCTTTATTGCAAACCTCTGTGCAGGGTCTTAACAGTGTGTTTAATCTGGATGCCTGATAAATGATATAACTTATTCAGGGTTCATATCCTTGCCCTGATGGATTAGAAGGTTGTCTTTGTGGCATTAGATCATCTATTGAAAATAATATTGCTAGGCATGCTTTCCTGTTAATGTCGTTTATAGTGATCCAGAATTTTCCATTTATTCTTTAAAGATTTTATAGGACTTAATCTATTATAGTTTGCTACTATTTTAAGGAAATAATGATTATTTTGGAATAAATATCTAATTATAAAAAACTATTAAAATATAACTTTAGGGTCTTGACCATTATCAAATTAATTTCCATAAAAACCTCCACATTTTTCAATCTACTAGAAATATTAAATAATTGTAATCAATATTCTTTCTTAATAATGTCCTCAAATGTGCATTATTTTTGTAGCTAAATTAAGATTTAAAATCTTACATTAAAAAGTTCAAACTTTTGATTTTTGAATATACTTTCCTTCCACTTTAACCATATTACTATGAGTACTGGAAACCAAATGGAAAATTGCATTTTATTGGGAGAATATCAGTGATCTTTGAAAATGTGACCAATTCCTTTTTCAGACCTTTCTTCAATATGCAGTCTTATGAGCAGACACTGAACCTAAATTCCTCCAAAGGAAACATTTTTTTTCACATTTATTTCATAGGTTAACATTCTAAAACTTAGTCAACAAGGATTTACGTGTGCACAGGTAGTTCTGTATTTTTAATTTGTAATTTTGATCCTGCCAAAGTTACATATTTAGTTAGATCAGTGAATCCAATTCATAGTTTGTAAAGATACCCACTTACAAATAATAGTAGTAAGACAAAAGATCTTTTAAAACTGTTTCCCCATGATTCACTGGCAGCTGCAATTCTGGTAAAATGGGCAAAACCACAGAAGGGGAGATAACTGAAATTGATTTGCTTTAGGGTGGTCCTATCGATTTACTTAAAAGCCTGATTGAAGCCAAGAGATTTTCTCTACGCTTAACAGGACTCTTCTGCCTGTTTACAGACAGTTGGCCTGTGTGAATTGAATAATAGTCCATAAATATACATTACTGCATACTGCAACATGCATATATATATATATATTATATAAAAGTTAATAGTCCAGACTGTGATTTTGAATAATACTTGAAAAGTCTACATTTGATTAAAAGTTTATTAGTAATTTTTAATAATTTTCTCTAGATTAAAAAGTTGATTTTGAAACTCATCTGGGATTCTGTATTTTCCTATTTCATATCTCCTTGCCTTGATTTGAGTTCAAAAATTTACTGTTAATTAAAGTATTACCATTCAATAACTGTGTAAATCTATAAACATTTAAAAAATGAGATGACCAATGTATTGAATTATGCAAATTGAGTTACACAAACCAGTAATTCATCTAGTACTGTTTATAGGATGTATATCTAGAGCATATTAGAGTGAAAAAGGCAACAAAGAAATGATGTTCATCATTCTTCTAGGATGATGGAATATGGCAAGAATTAAACACTGTAATTTCAACTTTGGTATAAATTGGAATTTAGCCTAGTTCTCTGCTGCTACTTTGCTGGAGAGCGTTATTGGAGGTTTAGAAATCTATGGCATGCTTAGAAAAATCCATGATTTCACAACATATTATTGCACACCAATTTTCAAAATAAAGCATGCTTTTTCTTCGGGTTATGAGAATGCTAATGTGAAATTTTAAACCAAAGAAAACTAACAAATTTGTACATTAAGCATTAGGTTAAGTTCTTTTTCTCCCCTAGACTAAGTGTTTAAGTCCTTCCTGGTGTCCTCATTTTTATATTGATGACTTAATTAATTACAGTTTAAGATATGCTTATACAGGAAAAGTAAAAGGGGTCCTCACATTATCTTTCGTCTGAAAGTCAAGACATTATATCTATGCTTTTCAAAGTGCCCCTGCAATTTGTGTTAATATTATCATTGCCTCTGTTATTGGTGGAAAAACTCAAATACACTGATGTTTGAGCACATAGCTCAATATATTAGAATCATGAAATTTTAGAATAGATGACTCAACAGATCCAACCTCTTCATTTTCAGATGAGAAATCTGCTGTCTGGTCTGGAACTCAGGGCTCCTGGTACAATATCAACAACAGCACTCCATTTAGAACCTGGCTTCCTGTTTTCAGACCACAAACTAAACTCTTTTCCTGAAATCGCAAAAACAATCTGCTCAGTCCTCTTCTGTGTGCTGGGAAAAGCTGTTCACCAGTCATGAGGGAAAAAACAAACAAACAAAAAACATACCAAAAAAGCCCTCACAGAGCCCAGGTGCGAAAACCATAGGGTGACTGAAACAACTGTAGTCTTTCTGCTTCTGAAGCTCTTCTAAACTGTCAGCAATATCTGTGCTTAAGATCACGGGACAGCATACTCCCAGTTCTTAGATAATTTTAATCCCTATTCCTTTTCCCCACCATTTCTGGATGGATGCCAGTTGCTCTGGAGTGCCTCTCCTTCTTCCATTCTCATTCCCCATTCTCTTTCTCTATAGACTTATTACTTCCTATTCTTTTATCCTCCCCTCTCTCTCTCTTCTTTCAGTAATCAAGTCTCAAATGAGTTACTGAGTGAGAGAGAAACATGATCACCACTGGAGAATATGTACAGCATCAGGAGTAAATAGCACAGGGCTGGTGGGCATGGAACCATTATAAGCCATCTTTTCTTGCCTCCACAACTAATTCATGACAGATAATAGCAAAGTATTTTGGTGTTTTTGTCTTTTAGAATAGCACTTGTTAGACACTTGCAACATGGCTCTGATATTTCTGTTAAAAGCATCTGGGTTTTGCATCACAGTAGTAACACAAAACAGCTACTAATCATCAGCTCTAACACTTTTAATATTGATGTTGATGACCATGTTGATGATCATCATGATATGATGCTGAGGATGGTCTGTCTGAAGATATAGAGCCTTAGTGTTAGGAGATACTTTTTATTAATTACTTATTGAGGGTGTAGTATATTTGCTTCTGGTACATAATTTGTCACCAAATCATTATGGATCCATAATGAGTGAACAGTTTGGCATATAGTTAGTAGAGGCTGTGAGTTATCTACATTTTTACTTGTGCTATCCAGTTCTATGTATTTTAGTCTATATGGGTAGGATTTCTCAGTAATTCTTTGAGGTTATTTCTCCTTCAGATTCAATGAGTGCTCTGATGAAAAACTCTCCTTTTTGATTCTTATATTTTCCTACTGATCATCTCAAGGCTCACCAGCTATAGTCTCTCTCCCCACAGCAAGAACTGGACTGAACTCCTAGCTCAGGTTTAGAAGACAACTCATTTAGCCATCTCATTGTCACATTTCATTCTCCTCCAGGCTAAATGATTTTGAAAAGTGATATAAAAAATAAATGAATTATAATACTGAAAAAAAAATCTTGATGCACAAGGGGAGAAGGGAGTGGGAGAAGAACTTCGAATAGCTTCTCTGTTCATTTTTATAGAGGACAATCCAGTCCAAATTTTACTTATTTAGTCTTAGAATTAAGATCAAAAGGTTGCATGCTTTATCTTAAATTATCCAGGTTTTTGTTGGTGTGAAGTGTTTGAAAGTTTGGAGAATTATTCCCAGAAAGGTTTCTCTGCAGTCCATGTCTCAGTTCTGCCTTCTTAGAAAAAATGATACTCCCCTAGCTCCAGATCTCTAAACACTATGTCATATACAAATAGTAAAGTTTCATGTAAGATGTCAGAGGAAATAAAAGAGGGAAATTATTTAAACTGCTTCCTAAAGTACTGCAGCTGTTTTATCTGAGATGAGTTAAGAAAGAAGTCTGTGATTATCCCTGTTATCTGTAGTACTTGACCTCCAAACAAAGGCAGAGCATGTGACTCCATTTAAGGGACTGGAAATCTTCCCGCGACTTGGGAGGGAGGGCTTCAGCCAACTTTACATGGCCAGGACCTGTTGGTGGTGAGATTATAGTCTTGAGGGTTTTTTTCCCCTTGAGATATAATTGTACTTTTTCTTTATATTTCATAAAAAAAACAAAAGTTATATTATAAAAAAAGGAAAAAGATACTCTTATAGGTCTATGTTAGAAATAAGAGAGTAGAATCCAACATATGATTTAAACTGGGAATACATTAAAATGATGGATTGATTTATGATTATGATGCAATTAGAAAATGATAACTTATCCCAAGCCTAGTTTTAAGATAAATAATTTAGTCTCAAACTCAAGTGATTATCTGGTTTTTTCCTTATTGATCAAGGAAACTATTAAAACAATTTCAAGTAAACTACATGAAGCAGGAAATATAAAGAAGCACAAAAATTTTAAAGAAGCCTGAATTTTGGAAACTTGCATTGGTACAAATTTAGTTCTGGTGTCTGATTCAGAATTATTTTCACTTTATTCCAAACTAGTTTGACATCATAGTAAAACATGGGTCTAAGTTGAATCCAGTATGGTGATTTTGTATTGCAAAAAAATAGAAAACAAAACTTAATAACAGAACCCTTTAAATATGACTGCGTTGTAGGGGGAAGCACCTAACACAGTCTCTGATTGGTTTTATTCAGCTTGCTTTATGGAAAGTGAAATATGAAAATGCTATACTTATGCCTGTTCCCAGCTACCTGGTGAAAGATCTCATTGCTCTAGGTCTTAGTATTGTTCAGGTAAAAGGTCACATTCCTTGTTAATAGAAGGGAAATAAGGAAGTGCCCTGAAAACTCCACAAATATATTCTGGAATGGCTCAAATCAGCCCTTAAAACTATCTAGATATTTTACTTATTAACTTTTAAAATTGATGCTATCCTTTGCTCAATTTCCTTTATAACAATCAAAGTTGAATTTCCTTTATAACAATCAAAATGCAATGTATAAAGCATTACTTTCTAGAGTGTTTTGCTAGAACTTAGAGAAGAGAGTGGAATATCATCTTGCATCTAATTTATATTAAAATTTTTTTGAGTTATATGCTTGAGACTATAAGAAATCTATATTTTCCTAGAAATTATAAATAGAAATAGATTTCCACACAGAATATCTCGGTAAGTCAGTTACTAAATATGAAGACTAACGTTTCAGGGTTAAAGAAGTTCACAATGAATATGAATTCCAATTTAACACCTTTTTTTAAAAAAAGGACACTAGAACAGATTTTGAATGATTTATGTAATATAAGGTAAAAGAAATCAAGATAGATCTGGTGGGATGGACGAAGAAGACAAGATTGTATGAGACCTGTCCAAAAAAGAGAAAAAAAGATCTGAGAGTGGTGATATTAACTTATAACGTGAAATGTGAAAGGCAAGCCAAATAGAATGTACATCAGCTGTCAGATTGCTTCATTCCTTTAGAGCAGTTGTTCATCTGAAAATAGCTTTCAAATGAGAAAGGATGACTACAAAAGGATTAGTTACCATAGGCTTTTATACACCCCCTAGAGCTCCAGGTTTGTTATGACAGAATAGCAAGAATTTAAAGGAAGTAAACTATAGAATATTAAATAACATCAGGAAGGGTCTACATTAATGCTGAGCTATATTATTGCTGTGAAGGGTTTTCACTGATACCATTTCCATGGATTTCCTTCATGATGGCTGATGCTTGCTGTTTCCTCTGCTTCACCATGGTATTATGTGATAGCATGATTTTTTTGTTCCCTCCCTGTGAAAAATAAAGGAACATTATTGAGGCAATGTCAAGAACTCATTTGGAGTGTTTTATAATCATCCTTTTGAAAGACAGCATCTTTGTTCTTTATTAAGAGTTTATTATTGCTTTCTACTGAAAGACTTTAATACCATTCCTTGTCTGGTGACAGAGCATGCTATTCATTGACAGGCAATGTCACAGTGAACAGAGGCTGTTTCTTAGAGTTTCCGGCCCAGTCTTATCTATATACTAGTACAATGATTATTGGGCAATGAGAAACAATGAAAGAGCTGGACTCCTTTCCCCTTCCTCTCTTTTCCACAGTTTATTTTAACCTGTCATTGTTTCCTTACTGGCCTTTATTTGTACCAACATCACAGTACATCAATTCCAGCAAATTGTAAGAATGAAGAAAGGACGCCAGATTAAACCAGAACTCTTTGGTGGTAGTATTTTAATATTGACATCAACAGCTGTCCTTTAAAGCAAAGAAAGCCCATTAATGAGTCACAACTCTGAACTTCCTTGGACAACTGACTAATAGAACATTTTAGGAAACAATATACTTACCTTGCTCTTAGACCGTGCTTTTCAGGAAGGATGAATCCTGATTTGTGGAGGAAAGACTGGAGATGGAATATGGATGGCACTTGGGCCCGATGGTTTTTATCCTTGAGCCTGGGATAGCATGGTCCCTAGCTCTGACTCAAACTGGGACTGAGCCTTTCTGAAGAGACTGGCATCCAGCTGACATCAACTGACTATATATAGCACCAAATACTTCAGCTACTCATATCTTCCTGGCAAAAGGGAGGAACCAAGAAAGATTAGGTTCTCTCCATTGTGTTTCTAGTTTGTGAGATGTTTGAATGAACATACAGAAGGTTTTTATGGAGTACCTTCTGTTTGAAGAGATACTAGCCAAAAAAGATTTTAAAAACTTTTTAAGATGTAGCCCTTACATTACATCTTAATTGAGGTGGCAAAAGGTACATATTGAATACGTGAGTTAGAACAGAATGATAGATTATTAACAATTAACATGAAAGTATTGACCATAATATCTAAGGAGTTTCAAGAAGAAAGAAAGCAATATGGGGCAGATCAATAGTGCCATCCCTTAAGCAAGAGTGAGAACCTATAGTAAGTTCAGAAAAATGGGTTATATTTGAATGGTGAAGTGGGGGAGCATTTTGTAATGGGCCTTAGAGGTTGAGCCTTGAAGCTATCTGAGTAAAAGCTTAGACTCATAGCTGGGTCATGAGTCTTTCTGAAGAGAGCCTGTAGAGAACAGTGCCTGCAAAGTTGACTGATCTCTGCAAGGTCTGGAGTCAAGGATTTCTGTTTGAGGATCAGGATAAGAGGTTGGGAAGGTAGGCCATGTTGGCCTCCTTGCTGGTCTTTGAACACAGAATCATGTTCCCTCCCATATCCAGGCTTTGGCTCTTACTATTTCCCACTTCCTGAAACATGCTCTCCCCCTACCACTTGGCTTACTCATGCATTCAGGACTCCCCCCAACTACTGATTCCTCATAAAGTCCTTCCCCAGTCACCCTGTCTAAAATATCACATGGTGCCACACTCTAATCCCTTACTCTGCTTTATTTTTTAAACATTTTTGTATTAGTTAAAATTAAAGTCAAATGGGAGTGAAAGAAAACCCTAAAAACAGAAATTTCAAAAAGATGGAAGTTTGTTTTTCTCACACATAAACTTTGTCCATAGGTAAATAATCTAGGGTTCGTGTGATTGATATAATTATCAGGGGTGCAGTCACCTCTAACATTTTGCTCCATTGTCCCTAAAATGCAGACCCTTGGGCTTAAATGACTGCTTCAGCTCTAGTCAGCATGCTCTTATTTCAGTCAGCAGGAAAAAAGAAAAAGTAATGAGAAAGGCAGCAGGAAAAAGAAAAAGAAAAAGTAATGAAGGTCTCCTTCAAACATGCCCTGATATTGCTCAGATCTCTTTTGTTTACATCCCTTTGGCAGAACTTAGTCACATAGCCAAACACAGCTCAAGAGAGGTTGGGAAATGTAGATTTTATTCTGGGTGGCCACGCCCAGTTAAATTCAGAGGTTAATTTACTGACAAAGAAGATAATGATTACTGGGTGACAACTCTCAGTTTTTTGTTGTTGTTGTTGTTGTTTTGCGGTAAGCGGGTCTCTCACTGTTCTGGCCTCTCCCGTTGCGTAGCACAGGCTCCAGACACGCTGGTTCAGCGGCCATGGCTCATGGGCCCAGCCGCTCCATGGCATGTGGGATCTTCCCAGACCGGGGCACGAACCCATGTCCCCTGAATAGGCAGGCAGACTCTGAACCACAACGCCACCAGGGAAGCCCAACTCTCAGTTTTTGCCACAAGGACATAACACTTTTATCTATACCTATATCTATATCTATTTGTCTAGCTAGCTGTCATCCATCTATCAATCTATCTCTATCATCTATCTGGTATCTCTTTTTCCTATTAAAATATGAACTTCATAAAGACTTAGGCTTTATATCTTCAGCAGCAAGAATTGTGTCTAGTATATTGGTGGATATTCAATATTCATTAAGTGAATGAATAAATGAGTGGGTTGGAGACTGTGGAATGTATGAGTTTGGAATTATTTTCCTGTTATGTCAAGCACTTGGGGGGAAATAGAATTGTAATAAACAGTCAGTTGAGTATAAGATGATGGTGGCTACTTAAAGGAGAAGTTGTTTTATATGTGACCAAAATAAGTGCCTGATCATAGGATTGACAGTTCAAGGTAGTAAATGGTAGGTGTAAGCTAACCTGTTGCAACTGCTTCTAAGGAAAAGTTTACATTGAAGTTATTAATTAGGTACCAATGAGAAACATTTAGCCGAGCCAATGAATTTAAGTTCCCTCTCAAGATCTCTAAATTGCTTTTATATTCCTGGCTTAAGCATTTACAGTGGTGTGCTATTAGTAAAGTCTCTCAAACTCTTAGTTTTTTCGTCTGTAAAATGGAGGTTATAGTATCTACCACATAGAACCATGGACACTTTACATGTAACAATTTTAGAAATTCTTGTTACTTAATAAAAGTTTAGTAAGTGTTAATTTTTCCTTTTACTATTTTATTTCTGCAATATGGAAGAATTTAGAACCTTAGAATAATCAACTGCATTATTCAGTAAAAAATTAAAATATATTCAGAAAGACCATTTTCCTATTTGGTCACCTTTATATGTTTCCAATTTTGTGTTATATACAGTTCTATAGGTTGAAATGGTGTCCTCAAAAGACAATAGTTGTTATGTTGATTTTGGTTTCCAGAATGAAAGATTATTTTAAAAGATTTTTAAAGTTTTGAAGAATATAATAACATACTTGTTTTTGTTTATTTCTGAATTATACCAAAAATTGTTTTGCCTTATATTTTAAGCTCATTTATACATATCTCTGATAGCTTTCTGGTTTTTGAGTTATTATTTGTTCTCAAAAGAAGAAAGAATTAGTCACTGGTATCATAGCTTTAAAATAATGTATACTATCCATTTGCTTCATGACACAACAGCTAAATTTTTTTTAACATTTATTTATTTATTTTTGGCTGCGTTGGGTCTTCGTTGCTGTGTGTGGGCTTTCTCTAGTTGTGGCAAGCAGGGGCTACTCTTCATTGTGGTGCACGGGCTTCTCATTGCAGTGGCTTCTATTGTTGTGGAGCACAGGCTCTAGGCACACAGGCTTCAGTAGTTGTGGCGCACGGGCTCAGTAGTTGTGGCTCGCGGACTCTAGAGCGCAGGCTTCAGTAATTGTGGCGTACGGGCTCAGTAGTTGTGACTCAGGAGCTTAGTTGCTCCATGGCATGTGGGATCTTCCCCGACCAGGGGTCGAACCCGTGTCCCCTGCATTGGCAGGCAGATTCTTAACCACTGTGCCACCAGGGAAGTCCCAACAGCTAAATTTTAAAAAGAACTTTAATGGTTATTATACAGCATTTTCAGATGGTCCATTCTGAAAGTCAGTGCCTTTCAATTTTAAATCAAGTCGCAGTTAATATATTTCTGTTTCATCTACACAGAGGTCTGGCTCTAGATTAAACTCCCCTCCAGTTTGTCATGTTGCAGTCTTTCTTTGGCTGTAGCCCCTACCCTTGCACCTCTAAGACCCCGGACTGCCCTCCTCCCTGTGTCCTCTCCACACCCACACATTCCTGTACACTAGAGAAGAATTTCTCCTACCCCCAGGGTCTCAGTACCTACACTGGTCCTACTAATCATTCCTGTCCTTGAAGTGTCTCCCTAACCCTAAATGAAACAGAGTAGGACTTTATTTTCCCCCCAAGGCCCTAAGTATTTTAAACTAATTGATGCTAAAGATAATGACAGGACCTTTTACTGTAGGCAGAATAATGGGATTCTAATGGTGGAACCTGGTGCCTTAGGAGGCTAGTGACGATGAAGTTTTTGGCAGAGCTTTTCAACACCCCTATAACCAAATCATTTCCATTTCTGGGCCTGCCACAGTTGCATTTCCAACTCTTTTACCACTTGCTAGAAGAGAAAAAAAGAATAAATAAGGTGAATTTTACTGCCAATAAACCACCTAACAAAAATCCACACCATTAGGACCCATGAAAGGCAACTTTATTCAGCCAGTGGTAAACATGAGCCCTTTAGCCAAGTGGTAAACAGTGTCTACATTGATCTTTCTCTGACTGAGCACTTGTTTTTTAATCCTGTGTTTCTCCTTGTCCCATTTTGAGTCTATATTAGGTGACTGTAGGCAGTTGGAGATTAGGGCAGGATCCGGGGGGCCCAGGATGTAGGGACTGACCGTCTGCTAGGTGGGCAGACAACACATTACCATTACTGAGGCTCAGTTCTGGATTATTGCATGCAGAATCCAAAAAGGGCAGCTCCCAGGCTAGTGCTGAATGACATATCTGAGAGGACTATCTGTTCTTTACCAACCTTCAGGGCCTTAGATATGGTGGTAACCCTGGGAGGAAAGAATCTGCTTGAAAGGATAAAAAAAGGTGTAAAAACTCACAGCTGATGAGGCTGTCTATGGAAGCATGGGCTTTGGTTTGTGCAAAAAGCCTTCGTATTCTCCTTAATAGCTAATTGCCATGCCTTCCATGGTTTCTATTTTCCTATATTGAGTAAGGTCCAGCTTACAATTGATCTCCTTACCATCCCATAGCAAAGGCAGAATAGTTATAAGCAGAGCTGTGGTGATTATCCTACTGGCCAAAGTGAGATAGTACAAGACGGAGACCTAAGGGCACCAACTAAGAGTAAACAGAACTATTACAGCCACTATTTAGTTACTGTTTGCTAGGCAGTTCCTTTGTTTTGCAGATGAGGAAATTGAGGTTCTGAGAGATTAAGTAAAATCCCCCATACATCATACTTGTAAATTATAGAGATGAAATTAAAAGTTGTTTCTCGGGACTTCCTTGATAACGCAGTGGTTAAGAATCCACCCGCCAGTGCAGGGGACACGGGTTTGAGCCCTGATCAGGGAAGATTCTGCATGACGCAGTGCAATTAAGCCCATGCGCCACAACTACCGAGCCTGCACTCTAGAGCTCGCTAGCCACAACTGATGAGCCCATGAGCCACAACTACTGAAACCTGCGTGCCTAGAGCCCGTGCTCCGCAACAAGAGAAGCCACCGCAATGAGAAGCCCATGTACCAAAACAAAGAGTAGTCCCCACTCACAGCAACGAAGACCCAAAGCAGCCAAAAATAAATAAATAAATTCATTTATTAAAAATAAATAAATAAAAGTTCTCATTTAAAGGCTTTTTTGTTTTCACTATACTGTGCAGAAATCTCCAACTTCCTGATCTCTGAATATCTCTGTAGTGATACCTTCATGATAAAAACAGAGTTAAGAATTGTCAGATTAAGTATTTCAATGTGCTCCTTTTTGATTCCCTTTGGAATTTAGCATCCCAACACTAGGTTTATCTTGGCTGAGGTGCTTTTTACTTATTAACATTTATGGCTCTTTCCCAACTCATGTTTTTCTGGTTTGCAAACTTCTAGAGTTCCTCATGGTGTCTATCCTCAGGGTGCTTTCCTTTCCTTCAGCTGTGCAAATACTAATGTTATTAAAATGCTGAACATAAACAATGAAAACGTGCCAGTTGCTGTGCAGACCTCTCCTTCCTTTCCTGGCCCGTGTACCACACACACAAACACACTTACCACCTTCACTGCCAAAAATAAGGATCAAATCCAACGCCATCAAAATAATCCATTTATAGGCAAGCCCAGTGTTTTACTTGTCTTCCTCTGCAAATTTATGTCTTTTACTTAAGCATTTCCTTCTAGGCTGTTAAATTAAGCCTTAAGGTAAACTGGGGAGAAAAGGAGAAGTAAACAGAGCCCGATGACCAGCTTGTCAAGGACAGAAGCTAACGTAATAAGGTTGGGAACCTGGAAAGAGAGAAAGTTTCATATACAGGAATATTAAGAAAGAAGTTGCCAAAGAAAACCTGCATATCATTTTTTTTCTTTTGCTTGTATAATCCCAGCATTTATCCAGAACTTTGTCACATTTACTTTCACGATTCTAGCCAACCTATATTTTTCCTGTTGTCTACAGGAGTATTTTCTTTGACAGTTTTCTCACCTGCAAGAAGTCACCCCTGCTTTTATATACAAATTTAGCATGACCTAATTAAACAAAAGTTAATTAAAGAAAACATGAAGTGTTTTAAAAGAATGTATAGTCAAGGAATTTAGTGACAGAATCTGGACTTCACAGCATGTATCACATGCTAGAGTCTCAGCAGCATGGTTATAAAATAAGGACAATCATAATATCAACATCATAAGGCTGTTGCATGGCATAGTACTTATCTCAATGCCTGGCTCATATTAAGCATGTAATAAATGTTAGCCATTATTATTATTATCACCAAATATTTAACTTTAGCATAAACATGAGAAAGGATGACATTCAAAATATGTTGTCACCTTAAAAAATAATGGCTTAACCCCTGTTTGCAGACAAGGCACAGAGAGGTTAAGTCACATGTTGAAGGCCACACAGATAGAAAAAGAATAATTCCTTAACTGAGAAAGATGTGAATATGAATTGAGCTGTGGAATTAATATAAATAAAGCATGTGTAGATCACAAGAGGAATTGCTAAGAAATAAAACAGTCAGAAAGTGAAGGGTCTGGTATACTTGTTAAGTATATATCCTATGTGGGAGTGATTTATCAGTGCATCAGAACCTAATGTCATTAACAAAATCTGAATTGTATGAATATATATAACTCTCCTTATTCTGATTCTATGCTCCCATACAAACGTCCACTCATCTACTGGTTTGTCATGTAGTTTGCCTGAACCCAAATCCACCTACTACTTTATCTCATAAATTATGACACATTTTAAGAGTAAAAAATTCAGTGCCTAGTAAATGTTTATTGAAAGGATGAATCAGAAAAAGTTAAAGAAATCGGGAAAAGAAAAAAACAGGAGAGCAAAAGTTCAAGAGAAAAGAGAATTTTAAGGCACCGTCAAATTCTCCACAGAGATTATAGAGGATGACATATGAGAAAAGGTCACTGGATTTAGCAAGAAGTAGGTCACCGGCAGAATTTAGAGACACTTTTTAATGTGGTAGTAACAGAACCCAAATAGAAAGGATTTTTTTTTTTTTTTTTTTATGGCTGTGTTGGCTCTTCGTTTCTGTGCGAGGGCTTTCTCTAGTTGTGGCAAGTGGGGGCCACTCCTCATCGCGATGCACGGGCCTCTCATTATTGCGGCCTCTCTTGTTGCGGAGCACAGGCTCCAGACGCGCAGGCTCAGCAATTGTGGCTCACGGGGCCAGCCGCTCCGCGGCATGTGGGATCCTCCCAGACCAGGGCTCGAACCCGTGTCCCCTGCATCGGCAGGCGGACTCTGAACCACAGCACCACCTGGGAAGCCCCTAGAAAGGATTTAAGGCAAGAATGAGTGGATGGGAAGTGTAAGCTGCAAATGGAAATCATTTATTTAAAAGAACTGTTTGTGAACTAAAGGGGAGAGAGAGTTCAGTAGCTAAAAGGAAAGCAATTTGCATGTGTGCGTGCTTGTGTGTTTAGAAAGAGGAAACTTTAACAGTTTGGAGATAAAAGCGAAACAAATATTGCTGTGTAAAACAATAAAAACTCTGATAATTTGCGATTTGGGGTGGTTCACTTCAGGATAGATGTAAGTCTATGATGGTTGATCATTGGAGAGAAATCCTGGTAGGAGGGAAGAAGTATGTGGCATGCAAGGTTGAAAAGGAAATGAGCATGGAGGTTTGACATCTGGGCCAAGTGGTGCCATTAGAAGGCCTTCCAGCATGCCATCATCAGGGTAAATTTACCAGGACCCAGGTGCTGAACTGGTCCAGACATTCCAACTTCCCAATTTCATTAGTCTTAGGCTGTGCGCCGTCAGTTCATTGAAATTACTTTTGACACAAGTGACCTCCTTGATGGCAGATCCTAATCTATCTCCTGGCCTTCTTAACTGTATTCCAAATTGCAACTAGAAAATTCATTTTAGTGTCCCACAAACATCTCAACATTAATATGCCCCAAACTGGGCTTATTATCCTCTTATATGAGCTCTTCATTCGGAATTCCCAATCTTAAACAATATACTTATCACTACCTGCCCAGTAGACCAAGCCAGGAATCATCCTAGAATCCTCTTTCTGCCTTTTCCCTCTTACAATCTAATCAAGTTCTTAAGTCATTTTTAGGCTGGGGGGATGGAAGTCTACCTCTACCGCACCCCTCTTACCCAAAGAAAGAGAGGAGATAATAATCTGATTGTTGGTTCCCAAGGCACAGATCTGGATAGGTTGGGTGGTGACTGTTGTCAAAATGTGTTCAGAGGATATACAACTAGGTATTGTTTCATTCTTTGCTGTCTATTCCAAGCAAGCAACAAAAGTTGTAAGCAACTGCAGTCCCAGTCTTCTTGCTGTTCTCTCTTGTTTTCATTTTTATATGACTGATAAGTTTATATTAAAACTATGTTTGGGCTTGGGGTTGGTAGGCTCTTAGGCCTCCACCCATGTTCATTGTTTGGAACTTAGACGTTTTACAAACAATAGTTTTTCCCTCTACTTGATGAGTTCTCTTACTTGGTGAGTCTCCACTGATTTTTCTACAGTCACATTTTACAAATATTTCTATCTCCTTGAAACCTTCTCTGACCTTCCCAAGTAGAGTTTGTGTTTGCTCTTGGGCTACTTGCTCTTCTGGGCTTATGTTGTATTATGTTTATATGTAAAATACATCTATTATTATATTCAACCTCTTTGTTCTAACAAGGCTTTGTTCTAACAAGGCCTTCACCACCATTAGCTTAACCATCCATTCTCCATTCTTACCTCCTGATTCCATGATATGCAGTGGTGGGTCAAGAAGTGATGTTGGTTAGGGGACCTTTAGCTACCTTATTTTGTATCAAAATGGCGTGCATGGCTTCAACACATCTCAAATAAACACACCTTAA
Source organism: Mesoplodon densirostris (assembly GCF_025265405.1). Taxonomy (NCBI): domain Eukaryota; kingdom Metazoa; phylum Chordata; class Mammalia; order Artiodactyla; family Ziphiidae; genus Mesoplodon; species Mesoplodon densirostris. The sequence goes on along the minus strand of NC_082661.1, from coordinate 85,133,700 downwards.
GTCAAAAATGCATCAATATTACCTTTTTTCTTGAAGAGATTTCATTCCTGATTCCAGAAAACCATATAATCTTGGTTTTCCTCCTCTCTTCCCTCCTAGTTTATTCACTCAACAAATATTTATTGAGCACCTATCATATTCGTTACTATTCTAGGCACTGGGTAGTAAATAAAAATTTTTAAATTCTCCCCTTCATGGAGCTTACATTCTAGTAGGAGAAATAGGCATAGGGCAAGATAAACAAATGAAAATACTGTATGTTAGATAATGATAAGTACTAAGAAAAACAATAAAGCAGGGAAAGCAGACAGCATTGCTGGGAGTAGGGATTGTGATTTTAGATAGAATGACTGAGGAAGACCTCATTGAAAAAATGACATTCAACTAAAGATCTGAAGGAGATGCAGGAGGAAGCCAGAATTATATATTAGGAGAAGAACATCCCAGTAAGAAGGAGCAAGTACAAAGGCCCTGAAGTGGTAACATGTCTGGTATATTGGAGAACAGTGAAGAGGCTAGTGTGACTAGGACAAAGTAAGGGAGAGAGAAGTTAGGAGATTGGTCAGAGATAATGTAGGCCTCATCAGCCATCATAAGGACTTTAGTTGTACTCTAGGATGGGAAGCTGTTAGAGGGTCTTATCCAGAGAAATGACATGATATGACTGCTGTTCTAATAGGACAACTCTGGTTGCTCTGTGGAGAACAGAGCACAGTGGAGCAAGGACAGACCACTTAGAAAGGCTGTTGTGATAATCTAGGCAAGAGATGGTGGTGGCTTGGTCCAGGGTGGGGAGCAGTGTAGGTGGTGAGGAGTGGTCAGATTCTGGATATATTTTGAAAGTAGAACCAATAGAATTTGCAGAAGAATTGGTTATAAGATACGAGACGGAGAAATGACTCCAAGTTTGGGGAGCTGAGCAATGGGAAGAATAGAGTTTCCGCCCTCTGAGACTGAGAGGATTGGATTTTGGGGAGAATGTCAAAAGCTCAAATTTGGAAATGTTAGTTTTGAGATGTCTATTAGACATCCAAGTGAAGATGTGAAGATTGGGATATATGAGCTAGAATTTCAGGGAAGAAGTCTGGGGTAGAAATATAAATTTGAGAATTGTCAGTGCTTATATGACATTTAAAGCCTTGAGACTGGATGAGATCCTCTTTGCTGGTTCCTATTCAGCAACCCAAACTCTTAATGCTGAAATGCTTAGGCCTAGTCTTTGAACCTCTTCTCTTTTCTGCCTGTACTCACTCATCTCTTGTTCTTTCCTTTTTCTCTCACACTCCTTATCAAATCTGGTCAGCAAATCCTGGGTATATCCTGGATTTTGAAGGCTTCAAAATAAATCCAGAGACTGACCCCTTCTCACCACCTCCACTGTTACCACTCTGATCTGTTTCTTTTGCCTAGATTATTGCAATAACCTCAAAGCCAATCTTCTATTCCTGAACTGTGCCCCATAGAGTTAACAGAAGCTGATGACTAAGGAATTCTTGAGCTTGTCTTGCAGAGCAACAGATAGGGGAACAGCTTGTTAAAATCCCTCTGCTTGTAAACTGCCTTCACTGATTAAGCTCGTTTTAGTCATTGTTTTCTTTCTCTCTTTCTTTCTTTTTTTCTCCTCTTTAATTGCATATCTTCCCAGCTTCACGTAGCCCAGTTGTATTCAGAAACTTGGAATTAGCTCTTGTCTGGTGAGAGCTGGTTAAGACTGATTAGACCACCAACCTTAAATCTGGGCCTGCTCAGGTGTCTGATGAATGGCGTTTTGATGTCAGAGGGCTAGAAAACTTAGATCATACTAAGCACCTCCATTTCTATGCAGAAGAATGTAACCTGAATACATCTGCACAAAACACTGATTACCTCACCTTTTCCCCTACCTCTAATCACCTTTCCCCTTGCCTAAGACCACCCTGCCCCTCCCATAAATATTCCACTACCCTTGCCTTCAAGGAGGCAGATCTGAAACTTGTCCTCCTGTCTGTGTCTCCTTGCTTGGCTGCCTTATGAATATACTCTTTCTTTGTTGCAAACCTCCGCATCTCAGCATTTGGCTTACTGCCCATCAGGGAGATGGACCTGGTTCAGTAATATTTCCACATGTATCTCACTTAGGTCTGTTCTCGAAAAGTAGCTAGAACTTTTTTAAAAAGTAAAATAAATTTTACTCCTCTGCTGAAAATGCTCCAATGGTTCCTACCTTAGAGTAAAATCCAGTCCCAAACATGGCCTAAATATATCTTCCACAATCATATTATCTGATAACTCACTGACCACACCTCCTATGCTCTCTCCTACTTTTGCTGCTCTAGACCCCCAGTCTTCTTTGCTTTTCTCAAATATCCCAAGCTGTTCCCTCTGAGAGGAACACTGCTCCAGATGTTACCGAGTCCAAGCTCACCCTGCTCGCTGCGCAACAGGCCAATAAATAGGGAGACGAGGTGTTGAGGCAAGGAACACGACTTTACTCGGAAAGCTAGGAGACCAAGAAGATGGTGGACTAGGGTCCCCAAAAACCATCTTATAAGGATCTGGATGCCAGTTTCTTTTATTTTTTATCTTATTTTTAATTTTTTAATTTTTTTTTTTTTTGCAGTACGCAGGCCTCTCACTGTTGTGGCCTCTCCCGTTGCGGAGCACAGGCTCCAGACGCGCAGGCTCAGCGGCCATGGCTCACAGGCCCAGCTGCTCCGCGGCATGTGAGATCTTCCCAGACCGGGGCTCGAACCTGTGTCCCCTGCATCGGCAGGCAGACTCTCAACCACTGTGCCACCAGAGAAGCCCTTTTATCTTATTTTTTTTAATTGTTTTTAAGTTTTTATTGTTTGGCTGCTTTGGGTCTTGCTGTACACGGGCTTTCTCTAGTTGCAGCGAACGGGGGCTACTCTTCGTTGCGGTGCGTGGGCTTCTCATTGCGGTGGCTTCTGTTGTTGCGGAGCATGGGATCTAGGTGCACAGGCTTCAGTAGTTGTGGCACGTGGGCTCAGTAGTTGTAGTGCACAGGCCCAGTTGCTCTGCGGCATGTGGGGTCTTCCCGGACCAGGAATCTAACCCATGTTCCCTCCGTTGGCAGGGGGATTCTTAACCACTGGGTCACTAGGGAAGTCCCCAGTTTCTTTTATAGAATCAGAGAGGGAAGTAAAGTAAAAAGGAAGAATAGAGAGGGAGAGGCAGGGAGGAAGTAAAGTAAAAAGTGCCATCAGTCTTGGAAAACATTTCCTGAAATGGCCAGCCTCGGGGAGGGGATGTCAATTTCTTCTTTCTTACAGCCATTCACAGGTTGGTAGGGTTCCCTGAGGCAGGCCATTATGTATGATTATAATAACAAAAGCAACAAAAAGCAAAGGCTAAAGTCAAAGAGGCAGATCCAACATGGAGTCAAAATGGGCTCCTCGCTGTTATACAGATATCTGTGTGGCTCTCTCCCAGACCACATTGGGCCTTTACTCAATGCCACCTTCTCAGTGAAGCATCCCTTGTCTACCCTGTTAAAAAATACACCACCTCCTTCCTCTAGAATTCCCTATCCTCCCATATTTTTCTCCATAATACTAATCACTGTCTTCATACTTACGCAAACCCCATGAAGGCATGAATTATTGTCTATTTTGTTCTCTGCTGTATCCCTAGCATTGAGAATAGTATCTGGCACAGTGTTGGCACTTAATAAATATACTTTAATAAATGGATGAATGACATAAACATACAATCTAAGCAAAAATGGTTTGCTTGCTGTGTGAATGTTGTTTCATATTATAGTCCAAATGACTCGGTTGTAAATGTACCTCTAGGAGGCTGAATAAATTCATCTAATGTTTGCTATTTGACTTGGAAAATACCTTGTTTCAAAATGATAATTTCAGTTTTGCCTAATATACAGCAATTCATTCTGACTATAAGTAGCAAAGACCAGAGGCTATCCCTGGTTTTTTATCAAACCATACCATCAGCACAGAGGAGAATGTTTGTGAAGGAACTATTGCATCTGGTACTTTTACAAAAGAAATCTATGAGTCTATACATATACACAAAACTCCCTTTTATCTAGAAGGTACTGCATTTTTTTTTTTTCGGTACGTGGGCCTCTGACTGCTGTGGCCTCTCCCACTGCAGAGCACAGGCTCCGGACACGCAGGCTCAGTGGCCGTGGCTCACGGGCCCAGCTGCTCCACAGCATGTGGGATCCTCCTGGACCAGGGCATGAACCTGCGTCCCCTGCATCGGCAGGCGGACCCCCAACCACTGCGCCACCGGGGAAGCCCCCATAATTTTTTTATGGTATAAAAATGGATGGGTCTTCCCTGGTGGTACAGTGATTAAGACTCCACACTCCCAATGCAGGGTGCCCAGGTTCAATCCCTGGTCAGGGAACTAGATCCCACATGCATGCCGCAACTAAGAATTCACATGCCACAACTAAGGAGCCCATGTGCCACAACTAAAGAGCCCACCTGCCACAACTAAGACCCAGCACAACCAAAAAAATATATATATATATAAAATTTTATTAGTGTTAGATGTTTTTCTTTTTAAATTTTTCATCCTGTTATACAGGGACTCATTAACTGACTGATGAACTGAGCCAAGCAAGGACTAGAAAGACTCTTTTCTACCTTCTTTGTTAAGGGATCTCTGAGTGTGGGATTTCTACATCCCACAAGTGGATTATCATTGGATCAGTATTAAGTTTCTATATATGGTTGTCTGTTTCTATGACATCTATCATGTTCCACTGGTCTGTTAGTCTGTTTCCATCCCAATATCACACTGTCGTAAATTTTATAACTTTATAATGAATCTATATCTGGCGGGGCAAGCAGTATCCTCTCTGTTTTTCTTCTTTAAGAAGATCTTAACTTGTCTTGGATCTTCCACATACATATTAAAATCATTTTGTCGGGCTTCCCTGGTGGTGCAGTGGTTGAGAGTCCGCCTGCCGATGCAGGGGACACAGGTTTGTGCCCTGGTCTGGGAAGATCCCACATGCCGTGGAGCGGCTAGGCCTGTGAGCCATGGCCGCTGAGCCTGTGCGTCCGGAGCCTGTGCTCCGCAATGGGAGAGGCCACAACAGTGAGAGGCCCGCGTACAGCAAAAAAAAAAAAATCATTTTGTCAATGTCAAGAACTGTGTGAGTTCTGAGATTTTACCATACTTACAAGCCACCAAGTTAGCTTACCACAGTTTCATGAATGCTGGCAGAAGACATGAACTCCTGAGTCAGTGATAAAAGACTTTACTTAAGGCATAGCAAGCAGCATGAGCTTCATATTTACATCTATTCTCCTTGTCTCCAAGTCCCATGGGGCAATGTGGATGGGCTCAGATGGATGCATGCGTATGCATTGGGTGTATTATAGAAAAGGAACCCTAAGCTTAGGGAACCTGAATCTTTTATACTGGGCAGTAAGTATGAAGGCTGTTTGCTCCAGAGGGAGACACTATACCTTCCAACACTGTTCATTATACAAACATCCCAGACAAGTTGGTCCAGAACAAAAGCAGTCAATGTCTCTTATCTTTTAGTTTTTAAAATATTCTCTTATTTTAAAAATCTCTGCTATATCTGCAGTGTTCCCCTTTTTCATTCCTAATACTGTTAATTTTTACCTTACCTCTTTTGCCCTGGATCAACCTTTCTAGAGGTTTGTTAATTTTATTAGTCTTTTCAAAGACCAACATTTCATTTTGTTGCTCTTCTATTATATGTTTGTCTCTATTTCCTTATTTTCTATATTATTTTGCTCCCCAACTTTTTGTGGGGGTTTATTTGTTATTTAATTCCAGTATCTAAATAATTTATTACACTCTCCTCTTTAACTCTTGAGTTACCAGAATTGTTTTTAAAAATTTGCAAACAGAGAGGATTATTTTTAGCTCTTATTTTATTTTTAATTTCTGTGTTCTCATAATAAACTATCAGCGGCAGCAAACAATTCCAAATCTCAAAGGGCTTAACACACTACAAGTTTATTTCTTGTTCATTTGAAGTCCAACCTGAATGTTTCTGTATATGACACAGAGAATAAGCTTCTTCCCTTTTAGGCTGCCAAAATTCTCAACACACTGTTCCTTACGTTTTTGAAGAAGAAGAAACAAGAGCGTGGAAGATTGCACAGGATATTCTGTATTCAGGCCTGACAGTACATGCAGCACTTTTGCTCGCATTCCACAAGACAGAGCTAAGCCTCCTAAATTTACCAGGGGCTGGAAATGGTGTCTAACTCTCCTGTCCAGGACAAATAGGAAAATCAGAATCCCTGCTATAATTTCTAATGTAATTACATTATTATCAGAAAATGTGTTCTGTATGATACCAATTCTTTAGGAAATGTGAGACACAGTCAATTTTTGTAAATGTTCTGTGTGTGCCTGAAAATAACGTATATTTTCCAGTTACTGAAGGCAGGCTTCTATATACATCAATGAAATCAAACTTGTTAATTGTATTGTTGAAATTATCTACATTCTTACTGGTCTTTCTTTTTTTTTAATTTCCTCCATTTTATTTTATTTTTTATTGAAATACATTTGATATATAACATTGTATAGATTGAAGTTTGAAACATGTTGATTTGATACATTTATATATCATAATTTGATTGCCATTGTAGTCTTTATCATATCACATATTATCACTTCTTTTTTTGTGGTGGGAATAATTAAGATCTACTCTCTTAGCAAGTTTGGTGATTATAATACAATATTGTTGTCTGTATTCAGTATACTGTGCTTTAAATCTACAGGACTTATTTATATACTGGTTACAACCTTATTGGTTGTCTTATCTACTTTAAGTATTAATGACCAAGAGATATGAGGTAGAAATTTCCACAATGTTGATGAACTTGTCAATTTCTCTTTGTAGTTATTTTATGTTATTTATTTTGAGGCTATGATATTAAACAGTATACATTTACAAAGGTGGTATCCTTTTGATTATATCCTGTTATTTTTATACAGTTCCCTTCTTTATTGGTGGTATTTTTTCTTTAAAGAATACTTTGATACTTATTATGGCTACATTACTTTCTTTTGGTTAAATTTTCCTGATTGTTCTAAAATTCTGACTAGATATATTTTGGACTTTATCTGTCTAGATATATTTTGGACTTTATCTGTTCTCCTTGTGTCTTCAATTCTTTTTAAAAAGATTTTTATCTTGATTGCTTTATTCTGTGTAATTTCTCCTTTTAAGTAAAAATCTTCCATTTTATTAATTTTCTCCTCCATTGTAACTATCTGCTATTTAACTCTTATATTGAATACTTACTTTTAATTATCATACTTTTTATTTCTAGGAGATCTCTTCCTCCAATTCTGCCTAATCTCTTGCTGATTAGTCATATTTTTACTCCCCCCCATTTTAAAACTTCTTTAAACATATAAATATATTTAATTTATTTTCTAATATATTCCTTGTATTTGTACATTTCAAATATCCAAGTTCCTGTTGTTTATAATCTATGTGACACTTGATTATGGTGGCCTAGTTTCTCATGTGTTTTGTGATTTTTCTTTTATTGTGAACTTGTATTCAAAATAAAACACAATCTTTTGAACTTTTAAAATTCATTCCTCAAGGGGGGATTTGTGTTTCTTTCTGCCATGGGTATGAGGACATTACAGACCTGAGTCCAGTATAAATGAGTCCAGAAATGAAGAATTTTAGTGTATGGTATTCCTTACCACATAAACAGTATAAATTTTGATCCTAAATCCATGTCTGAACCTTCCAGTGGCTATAAATTCTCAGGAGAGCTTTTCTCCCCTTCTCTTCTAGACAGTTTTCTTTCCTGCTTACCTCTGTGAAGGGTTATTTATTCACTTGTTTCTAGTGAACTCTTTTCCTTGTGAATGGCTTTTCCTGAGCATGGCTTTTATGCTAGATGGAGCTCTCTGCTCTCGGAAGATGTACAGTTCTGGGCAGCCTGGGTATAAAGGTTCTCCCAGGGCACCCAACTGCTTTAGTTCTCACTTCTTTCCCTATATTCATACTACTGCTTTCCTGGAAGCCTCTTCCATTCATTTAAAAATTGTTTCTAGTATTTCATCTAACAATTTTTCAATGAATTTAGAGAATTATGAATGAATTTCTCTTTTATTTTTTCAAGTAACATTTAAATACAGTTGGAAAATGGTACAGATATTTGTGGGAGAGATCATTGTCTTTTCATTGTCTTTTCTGTTGCTAATGCTGGGTACCTCAGTGAATTGGTGTACCACTCAAAATGATGCCATCAGTGCTCAGAATTGATGAATTCTGAATAGCACACATTAGAATCATTGTTCATATGAGGCCTGTGAAAACCCAATACTCACTTTCCCACTAAGTGATTTTGTTAACCTCTCTGGTGTTAAGCTACCCTTTGGGGCTTGGTTTTTTCCTCATCTCTATGATGTATTGGTTTATCTAGTATATCTTCTCAAGCAGTATGGGTTACAGAGGTTGTATGACATCTTGATCTCTATGATCCCCAAGTGTTGCCTGGAGCAGCATGAACTCTTTGCCAATCACTGTTAGTCCCTAGCAGTCTCATCTTTTTATCCCAGTGCCAGACAGTCATAATTTTCCATGTGCACTATGTTGTGAAAAAGGTTAAGAAGCGTGGTCTAGATGATCCTCTAACAGTCCTCTGTCTCTAAAACTCTTGATTTAAAAAATTAACTATTAATGCACTTTTCCTCTCTGGGCACTTGTTTAGTGAATGAATATATTGTATCCAAGAGAAAATGGGGGTAGGTTTTACACAGAGTTGCTTTGAACTGAAATCTTTAAAAGGAGTTGCATGTCTTTGTGAATGAGGAAAATCTCAAGCATTTTGTGCTAAGTGACCTATTTAGAGCCAGTAATGCCATTCTAGGATTTGAATGAGCCAAGGCCCTTGATGGCTTCTTGGGCACATATCATATTTTCTTATAACTAGTTTCATTGTGCTGCTTCATCTCCTCACTTTTGCATGAGTACAATATAATAGAAGCAGCTTATGTGGCCTCATGTCCTTTCCTCTTTTTTTTTTATATTTAATAGTTGTATGCCTTTGTTTCACTTTGTTTTCGATCCTTCTGTTTCTCTGGTATTTTGAACACTTTTAAATGAGAGTCTGATTTCACTTCCTAAGAACTCATACCCATAAAACCTATCACAAACAATGATTGGTTTTGTTTATACCTGAAAGCATGGACCCCAACATGCTCTACTTCTGTTTCTAGCGTGATTCTGAGTCATGCTTTAAAAAGAATGTTTAGCACTTAGCAACCCAGAGTTCAGTCTGGCCCTGAAGTCGCATTGTTTGGTTTGGGATGTAGTGTGTTTTTAAAACAATGTATTCCTGTCTCCACTCCAGACCTACCAAATCTGAAGCTCCATGAGTGCATAAGGGGAGATGAGGGAATGCAGTTGTACAAAACTGTACTTTTAGCTCTGGGGAATACTTCTCTGGAAACATCTGAGAGAGCAAGTTATTTGGCTAAAAAAAAATGGAGGTAGGGTTGAAGAAGACTTCACAGAAGAGGTTTTTTTTTTTAAATTATCTTTGAAGGATGAATCAAATATTTGCCTGATGAGGAAGACTAGGGAAGGATATTTTAGACAGAAGTGGCATGAGTCGAGGCACAAGAGTGAGACTCCCTGGCGGATCTTTCAGAACTGTGAATGGTCTAGTGTAACTAGACTAGATTGATGCCGATACAGGAAGTAGAAATAACAGAAGAAGAATCAAGAAAGTAGATTAGGACTAAATTGTGAAAAGTCTGGATTGATAAGGAATTACATTTTATTTCATGGGAAATAAAAGTCATCAAAGGATTCATAAATATGACAATAATGTGGCAAGATTTTTATTTTATACTATAACCATGGCAGCAATGTGGAGGATGAATTCAAGGGAGAAGAAACTGGAGACAATGAGACCAATTGAAGATATAATTAGAGTAGCACAGAAGAATGATTATAAGACAGTAGTTGGGAAAATAGAGGAAAAGGGGCATACATTTAGAATCATTCATTTACCCAATAAATAGACTATTTTGTATGTGCTAGCTGTGAACCCTGTGCTAGCTGTTAGGAAAAAATGAAACCAAACCATGAATGTTCTAAGACAAATAAAAAATGTATAACTTATGTTTGTATGTGTATGCATATGAAAAAATAAATATTTTAAAAATAATGGTATCTTCTTTGTGGAAGAAATATAAATAATTTTACTTTTCTCTTCTTTAGACATTATTGAATTTTCTAAAGTGTCTATAGTGTCAGTATATCACATTTAAAATTTTTTCTAATTTTAAAGTGTATATATTGTTTTGCCTCCCAAAATCCTAGTGAAAAGACAGACATGTGAACAACCAATATAACAATATGGTAGTTATAATAGTGATATGTTAAAAAAAAATACTGAAAAGGCGAGCAGTAGTATCTAAACATGCCTTCAAGAGACAGGGAATTTTCATGAAGGAAGCAGCATTTCAAGTGAAGCTTGTAGGATTTGTGGGAATCCCAGAGAAGAGATACTCCAGGCAAAGGAAACTCAAATTAATTGGAAAATTTATCTGAGTGGATAGGCAGATGTCAGATTCTGAAGTCTTGTATTCTTTGTGAAAGTGTTTAGAATTTATCTTATAGTCCATTATGAAAATGCAAGCAGAAAGAAGACAGAAGATGTTTACACCATGAAGGCCGTTCCGCAGCAGTACAGAAGTTAGATTGAGGTGACGTGGAGTGAAATAAGAAGCAAGCAGGAAAATCAGTAAAGAGACACTTGTGATAGTTTAGGTGATAATTAGCAAGGATTAGTGATTTGGTCAGATGGGTGGGGTGGTATCTGTGTGTATTTGCATGCATGTGCGTGTGTATGCAACCCATATGTGTTTGGTGGGTAGATAGTCAAAGGAGCAGAAATTATCTAATTTCTGATGTCCATCAAATTACTTTTTTTCCCTCAAATGAGGGGATAATGGTATTATTCACTGTAATAAGAAATACATGATTAAGAGACTGGTGAGTTATGGTGAGTTTAAAGTACATGTGGGATATTCAAGTGGAAAATTTTATTAGGCAGATGTATATATGAGCATAGACCTCCTGAAAAAGATAAAGATTAAAAAACCAGTAACATTTGGTGACTGCTTAGATTATAGTTGGAGGGGTTGGTTGTGAGGTATTCAAATATAGGAAAAAGAATGAGGAAAAGGTTGAAGAGAAGTGAAATACTGAGCTTGACCTTGAGCATTATAAATTATTTAATGATTGTATAGCAGAGTGATTAAAATGTGAACTCTCATGATGCTCTACACTACTTGAGTTAAAATCCCAGGTTTAGCACTTGCTGAGTGTATCCACATGAGCAAATTATTTAACCTCTATGAGGCTCAGGTTCCTCATCTGTAAAATAGAATTAATATTAGTCTTAACCCATAGAGTTGTTGTGAGAATTAAATGAAATAGTTTATGAAGGGCACTAGGAGTAATACCTGGAGCATAATTAGTGTTAGTTATTATTTGGATTATTTACGAAAAATGAAAGAATTTTGCTCTTAAATGGTGAAGAACGTAGTTGTGTGAAACTCTTTTATGAAGAAAAAAATTCTTTGTTGCTTAGTTACCATAGAGTCAGTAACTTTCTAGCTGTGTTTTTGGTCCATGAATCAAAATGATGCAAAACAACTAGAGTTTTCAATAGAAAAAATAGCTGATATTCCAGCCAAGTTTTTGAAATTTAGTTCACAGTTGTCTGAAATTTAAGAGGATAAGACAAAGAACAAATCTGTGATTGTTTCTCAAGACAGGGCCCTGTTGTGTGCATCATGACCATGAGGCTCTCTTGCTCTTTTCCACAGGCATGGTAGATTATTCTGGTTCTCCAAGACAGGTAGTTTGAAGACACGTTTCTCATTACTTCCTTTTTCTTATAATAAAGCATTACAGACCCAGACATTAGTCACCAAAGGAAAGTCGAAGCCCGGAATATGACGTTTGGCTATGTCCTCTCATTTGCTATGAGTCATATTGGTTATATCTTTTTGTTTCTTAAGAACAACTACAAAGAAATGAACAGTTAGGCTTTCAAGGTTTTAGTGATCTTTTCTTCTTAGATGCAAGAGATGAGTGGAGGGCTTCCCTGGTGGCTCGGTGGTTGAGAATCCGCCTGCCAATGCAGGGGACACGGGTTCGTGCCCCGGTCTGGGAGGATCCCACATGCCGCGGAGCAGCTGGGCCCGTGAGCCATGGCCGCTGAGCCTGCGCGTCTGGAGCCTGTGCTCTGCAATGGGAGAGGCCACAGCAGTGAGAGGCCCGCGTACTGCAAAACAAACAAACAAACAAAAAAAAAGAGATGAGTGGATTTTAAGAAAGACAGATGCATACATTTCTAAGGTTTTTTTGTTTTTTGGGTTTTTTTCTGAAATGGTAAATGAATCACCAAATGGTAAATGGTCTGGTTATGTAAATACCTACTTCTTCTAGTGATAAAGGTGCCAGCTGATTCACATATCTTTTCAGATTCTTATTCTTTTTAGAAGAATACTTTCAGGTGTCTATTGTGTAACAGTAATTGTTCTAGGTACTTAAAATATACAAACAGCTCATGGAGCTCAATATCAAAAAAACCAACAACCCAATTAAAAAATGGGCAGAAGAGCTAAATAGACATTTAACAAAAGAAGACATACAGATGGCCAAGAGGCACATGAAAAGATGCTCAACATCACTAAATATTAGAGAAATGCAAATCAAAACTACAATGAGGCATCACCTCACACCAGTCAGAATGGCCATCATCAAAAAATCTACAAACAATAAATTCTGGAGAGGGTGTGGAGAAAGGGGAACCCTTTGGTACTGTTGGTGGAAATGTAAATTGATACAACCACTATGGAGAACAGCATGGAGGTTCCTTAAAAAACTAAAAATAGAGCTACCATATGACCCAGCAATCCCACTACTGCGCATATACCCTGAGAAAACCATAATTCAAAAGGACACATGTACCCCAATGTTCATTGCAGCACTATTTACAATAGCCAGGACATGGAAACAACCTAAATGTCCAATGACAGATGAATGGATAAAGAAGATGTGGTACATATACAATGGAATATTACTCAGACATAAAAAGGAACAAAACTGAGTCATTTGTAGAGATGTGGATGGACCTAAAGTCTGTCATACAGAGTGAAGTTAAGCCAGAAGGAGAAAAATAAATATCATATATTAACGCTTATATGTGGAATCTAGAAAAATGGTACAGGTGAACCTATTTGCAGGGCAGGAATAGAAACATAGACATAGAGAATGAACATGTGGACACAGTGAGGGAAGGGGAGGGTGGGAGATTAGGTTTGACATAAATACACTACCATGGGAGATTAGGTTTGACATAAATACACTACCATGTGTAAAATAGATTAGGTTTGACATAAATACACTACCATGTGTAAAATAGATAGCTAGTGGGAACTTGCTGTATAGCACAGGGAGCTCAGCTTGGTGATCTGTGACAACCTAGATGGGTGGGATGGGGGGTGGGGTGGGAGGGAAGTCCAAGAGGGAGGGGATATAGGTGTACATATAGCTGATTCACTTCATTGTACAGCAGAAATAACACAACATTGTAAAGCAATTATACTCCAATTAAAAAATGAACTTAATATGCAAAACAGCCCCATGAGGTAGGTAGTATTATTATATACCATTTTATAGGTTAAGAAATTGAGAAACAGATTAAGTAGCTTGCCTTACTAAGCAGCAGTTTGACTCAGAAGTTTATGAGTTTAACACTAATGCTCTAGTATATATTAGTTACTTTAAAATAACTGGTTAAAAAATTATGATAAGGCTTACAGAAGTATTTTTAAATAGTTTGAATATATATATTCAATTATATACATATTTATATATAATAGGTGCCTCATGACGTACCTTCAGTAAAGGATGCACAAATTCATTACAGTTTTTTAAAGTGTGGCATAATAAAGACCATTTACAATATACCCACAGCCAACATAGTACTCAGTGGTGAAAAGCTGAAAGCCTTCCCACTAAATTCAGGAACAAGACAAGGATGCCCACTCTCACTGCTTCTGTTTTACATAGTATTGGAAGTACTAGCCACAGCAATCAGACAAGAAAAAGAAATAAAACCTATCCAAGTTGGAAAGGAGGAGGTAAAACTATCACTATTTGTGGATGACATGATACTCTGTATAGAGAACCCTAAGGTCTCCACCCAAAAACTATTAGAACTAATAAAAGTATCCAGCAAGGTTGCAGTATCCAGAAATCTGTTGTGTTTCTATACACTAACGATGAAATGTCAGAAAGAGAAAGTAAAAAAAAATCTCATTTAAAATCACCTTAGGGCTTCCCTGGTGGCGCAGTGGTTGAGAGTCCGCCTGCCGATGCAGGGGACACGGGTTCGTGCCCCGGTCTGGGAAGATCCCACATGCCGCAGAGCGGCTGGGCCCGTGAGCCATGGCCGCTGAGCCTGCGCATCCGGAGCCTGCGCTCCGCGACGGGAGAGGCCACAACAGTGAGAGGCCCACGTACCGCAAAAAAAAAAAAAAAAAAACACCTTAAAAAAAAAAAACTAGGAATAAGCTTAACCAAGGAAGTGAAAGTCCTATACTCTGAAAATTATAAAATGTTGATGAAGGAAATTTTTGATGATTCAAAGGAATGGAAATTTATCCTGTGCTCTTGGATTGGAAGAATTAATATTAAAATGGCCATACTACCCAAAGCAATCTACAGATTTAATGCAATCCCTATCAAAATACCCATGACATTTTTCACAGAACTAGAACAAATAATCCTAAAGTTTATATGGAACCACAAAAGACCCTGAATTGCTAAAGCGATACTGAGAAACAAAGAACAAAGCAAGAGGTATAACTCTCCCAGACTTCACACTATACTACAAAGCTACAGTAATCAAAAAAACATGGTACTGGCACAAAAACAGGCACATAGATCAATGGAACAGAATAGGGAGCCTGGAAATAAACTTATACACCTATGGTCAGTTAGTCTATGACAAAGGAGGCAAGAAAATACAATGGAGAAAAGACAGCCTTTTCAACCAGTGGTGCTGTTTGGACACTGGACAGCCACATGTAAAGCAATGAGATTAGAACATTCCCTCACACCATATACAAAAATAAACTCAAAAAATAAAAAATAAAAAATAATAAACTCAAAATGGTTTAGAGACCTAAATGTAAGACCTGAAATCATAAAAGTCCTAGAAAAGAACATAGGTGGCACACTCTGACATAAATCATAGCAATATTTTCTTGGAATAGTCTCCTAAGGCCAAAGAAATAAAAGCAACAATAGACAAATGGGACCTAATTAAACTTAAAATCTTTTGCACAGCAAAGGAAACTATTGACAAAACAAAAAGACAACCTATGGTATGGGAGAAAATATTTGTAAATAATACGACCAACAAGGGTTTAATATCCAAAATATATAAACAGATCATACAACTCAATATCAAAAAAAAAAGAACAACCCAATCAAAAATGGGCAGAAAACCTGGATAGACATTTTTTCCAAAGAGAACATACAGATGGCTAACAGGTACATGAAAAGATGCTCAACATCACTAATTATTAGAGAAATGCAAACCAGAACCACAGTGAGGTATCACCTCACTCCTGTCAGAATGAATATCATCAAAAAGTCTACAAATAACAAATGTTGGAGGTGATGTGGAGAAAAGGGAACACTTGTACACTGCTGGTGGGAGTGTAACTTGGTGCAACCACCATGGAAAACACTTTGTAGATTCCTTAAAAAACTAAAAATAGAACTACCATATGATCCAGCAATTCCACTCCTGGGTATATATGCAGAAAAACTGAAAACACTAATTCAGAAAGATACCTGCACCCCCAATGTCCATAGCAACACTATTTACAATAGCTAAAACATGGGGGCAACCCAACTGACTATCAGCAGACAACTGGATTAAGAAGATGTGGCATATATATATATACACAATGAAATATTAACCATAAAAAAAGAATGCAGTACTGCCATTGCAGCAACATGGATGGATCTAGAGAATATTATGCTTAGTGAATCAAGTCAGACAGAGAAAGACAAATACTGTTTGATATCACTTATAGGTGGAATCTAAAAAATAATACAGATGAATGTATATGCAAAACAGAAACAGACTCACAGATATAGGAAACACACTCGTGGTTACCAAAGGGGAGAGAGATGGGGAGGAAGGACAAATTAAGTGTATGCAGTTAATAGATACAAACTACTATATATAAAATAGATAAGCAACAAGGATATACTGTATAGCAGCAGTCCCCAACCTTTTTGGCACCAGGGACTGGTTTCGTGGAAGACAGTTTTTCCATGGACAGTGGGGGGGACATGGTTTAGGTGGACTGATGGTTCAGGCGGTAATGTCTGCGATGGGGAGCGATGGGAGCAGTAGATGAAGCTTCGCTGGCTTGCAGGCTGCTCACTTCCTGCTGTGTGGCCGCGTTTGTAACAGGCCACGGACCAGTACCAGTCCACAGCCCAGGGGTTGGGGACCCCTGCTGTATAGCACAGGAAATTATACTTATTATCTTATAATAACCTGTAATGGAATACAATCTGCAAAAATACTGAATCACTGTACTGTACACCTGAAACTAACACAATATTGTAAATCAACTACACTTCAGTTTTTTTAAAAAGTGCTTTACATGTATTATCTCATTTGATACAACAACCTTATGAGTAATTTTTGTCCCCATTTTCAAATGATAAAATGAGGTTCAAAATTACTTACTCAAGGGCTTCCCTGGTGGCGCAGTGGTTGAGAGTCCGCCTGCCGATGCAGGGAACACGGGTTCGTGCCCCGGTCCGGGAAGATCCCACGTGCCGCGGAGCCGCTGGGCCCGTGAGCCATAGCCGCCGAGCCTGCGCGTCCGGAGCTTGTGCTCCGCAACGGGAGAGGCCACAACAGTGAGAGGCCCGCGTACCACAAAAAAAAAAAAAAAAAAATTACTTACTCAAGGTTGCATGGCAAGTAGTGAAGTTGGGACAAGAATTTAGATCTGTCCAATGTTTTTTCTGCTAGGCCATCTTTTTACTTTCATAAACAGTAATCCCACAGTGCCTTTTTAGGGTATAGGAGGTATGGGGCAAAATGGGACATTCTTTGAAATAGATTTTTTAATGAATCATAGAAAAGTTCAAACTAAGGTAAACATTTACTATTAGTACTGTATTTAATACCAAAACTGAATTTCAAGTGAGGAGTTGTTAGATTATTTCCTGCCTTCCTTCCTTCCTTCCTTCTTCCTTTCTTCCTTACTGTAAGATCCAGTCTTACCCTTCCAGTTTTAGAAACTGCGGTTCTTTTCATCTGTCGATGGACACTTAGGTTGCTTTCATGTCCTGGCTATTGTAAATAGAGCTTCAGTGAACATTGTGGTACATGACTCTTTTTGAATTATGGTCTTCTCAGGGTATATGCCCGGTAGTAGGATTGCTGGGTCATATGGTAGTTCTATTTTTAGTTTATTAAGGAACCTCCATACTAAGTGTCCATTGACAGATGAATGGATAAAGAAGATGTGGCACATATATACAATGGAATATTACTTAGCCATAAAAAGAAATGAAACTGAGTTATTAGTAGTGAGGTGGATTGACCTAGAGTCTGTCATACAGAGTGAAGTAAGTCAGAAAGAGAAAAACAAATACCGTGTGCTAACACATATATATGGAATCTAAAAAAAAAGTTCTGAAGAACCTAGGGGCAGGACAGGAATAAAGATGCAGACGTAGAGAATGGACTTGAGGACACAGGGAGGGGAAAGGGTAAGCTGGGACAAAGTGAGAGAGTGGCATGGACATACATACACTACCAAACATAAAATAGATAGCTAGTGGGAAGCAGCCACATAGCACAGGGAGATCAGCTCAGTGCTTTGTGACCACCTAAGAGGGGTGGGATAGGGAGGGTGGGAGGGAGATGCAAGAGGGAGGAGATATGGGGATATATGTGTATGTATAGCTGATTCACTTTGTTATAAAGCAGAAACTAACACACCATTGTAAAGCAATAATACTCCAATAAAGATGTTAAAAAAAAATTAGTGAAACCAAAAAAAAAAAACGAAACTGCAGTTCTTCAAAACGAATGTATTGGAAATTAGGCTGTCCTCTTTACCTCCCTGTTGCTCTTAAAAATTTTCTTTCCTTGAATAAATTTAAAGTGTTTCTGAGAATTGAAAATTTTGTTTGATTTTATTTAAGGCCATTCTAAAATCTGATCTCTCGCTGTTATTATTCACTGAGATTAGTTTTGAAATAATTAATTGTGATAACATCATAGCCTAGTACAGTTTTATCCTTTCTACTTTTTGTTTGTTTGTTTGTTTTTAAAATTCACAATGCCCTTTGGAGGTTAGTCAATTTGCTCTGCTACACAGTACATTAATAAAATAACAGTGTTTAGAACCTTCTAGAGCCATCCTCTCCAAGTTGCTGCTTAGGTTCAGTGACCTACAATCCCATGCAGGCATAGTGCTTTTCTAGAGCTTACTCCGAATACAAGAACAATAGATATGTCCTGAGTTTATTATAAATCTGAGAAATAACTATAGAAGATTTATAAATAAGGTATATAGAAAAATGAATAAGTTAAGGGAATGGAAGGGGAGGCGGTAGCTAAAAACCCAGGACAACTTCTTTCTTGCTGGTTTACTCTTTCTGAAGAAAGAGTCTAATCACTATGCTCACAAAGGACTTAAAAATATACCTCTGGCTGGCAGCCATGTGGAAACACTTGCTGCTTTTCATCCTTGAGTTGAATTCTGTCTATGGGGAAGCAGACTAGAAAATGAAGGAAAGGCTCTTTAATGAAGTCATATAAAGTTGGTCTATTTATTTTTTGCTCTAATTATGCCAAAGTTATTCCTAGTCATATAATAATCCAGTTATTCTGATTCCTGAGAATCAGTATGGTCTTACAAGAAATAAAACTTTGGGCCCTGAGTTTGGGGCCACATTCATTCATACAGACAAGTGGCGGGCAATTGCAGCACATGGAAATATGAGATGACAGTGGCTTTCTAAGTTGGTGCTATGGTTCTCATGTATACAATCACTCCATAAATTCCTTCAGTTTGTATCATGAATGGGATTATCCTCTTTTTCACATATGCTTCTCAGCATGCCCTCTTTTGTGATTTCTTGTTCTTACGGGCTATTTTTGATATTTACCATATCTCCTCTACCGAAATTGTAGCTGTTACAGCTGGGGATAGTGCGGGAGCATAGCCAAGGATAGTGGGAAATCCACCCCTCCTTGCCCCTGTCTATAGATCGTCTGATTCCCCAAAACCAAGAAAATTCTTCATTTTCCTATATTTAAAATTTTCTCTTTCTCCTCTCTGTTCTCAGAGCACTTAATTCATACTTCTGATATCAAATTTGCTGTCTTATATTTGTCTCTACTGCTTGATAATAGGCATTGTATTATATTCATCTTTGTATTGTTCTCTAACACCCGGCAAAATTACTCCTTATGCATAGTAGATATTAAACAAATATGAAATGAATTAGTGAGATCGGTATTTCCATTTATTTTCTCTATATATTTTTATAATGCACATTTTCTTATGTTACTTTTTTAAGGAAAAAAATTAGATTGTGTTATTTGAAGAATGTGCTAATTCCTAGATAATTCCTTTCTTCTTGATGATCAGTGTAGTTGTCAACTAGCAACAAGGTCCTCAGAGATTTTTAGAATCACACCAGAAGCAGACACTAATGAGCCCCAGATGCACATTAAGAAGAAAATACATGATTGGTTGATTATCACTTTTGATGCAAGGCCTGGCCTAGTCCGGAAGACTTGTTCTTTTTTTTTTTTTTAATCTATTTATTTTTATTTATTTATTTTGGGCTGTGTTGGGTCTTCGTTGCTGCACGTGGGCTTTTCTCTGGTTGCAGTGAGCGAGGGCTACTCTTCCTTGCGGTGAGTGGGCTTCTCACTGCAGTGGCTTCTCTTGTTGCAGAGCATGGGCTCTAGGCATGTGGGCTTCAGTAGCTGTGGCACACGGGCTCAGTAGTTGTGGCTCGCAGGCTCTAAAGAGCAGGCTCAGTAGTTGTGGCACACGGGCTTAGTTGCTTTACAGTATGTGGGATCTTCCCGGACCAGGGCCTGAACCTGTGTCCCCTGCATTAGCAGGTGGATTCTTGACCACTGCACCACCAGGGAAGGCCAGAAGACTTGTTCTTGACTGGCACTCATTGATTAGCCTCTATGCAGTGGCTAGGAAACAGGGCTGCTTATTGATGGTGATGATGATAGCTATAGACACACTAGGTACTGTGCTGTCCAATCCAATCCTGTGATGTCGGCACCGAGAAGGTAACTGACTTTGCCAAGGTCACACAGTAGCACATGAGGGAGCCTGGCATTCAAACCCCCACAGTTTGCCTCTAGCCTTTACTCTTAACCACAACATATTCTGTTTCTGTCAAAAAGAGAATGAATTAAAATGATGAACAGTAAACTGAATTTTCTCAAGAAATAGATGATTTATATGTATGTTTATTGACCTTTACCTAACTTTTAATAGAAGTGACAGCTAAGGTATTTAACTCATCGATTAGTGTGCACAGCAAGTACCAGTATATGTAAGTAAATTAAACAGGGAAACACAGTAATAAAACATTTTAAATTATAATAAACATTGGGCTTCCCTGGTGGCACAGTGGTTAAGAATCTGCCTGCCAATGCAGGGGACATGGGTTCGAGCCCTGGTCTGGGAAGATCCCACATGCTGCAGAGCAACTAAGCCCATGTGCCACAACTACTGAGACTGCACTCTAGCCACAATTACTGAGCCCGTGTGCCACAACTACTGAAGCCTGCGCTTCTAGAGCCTGTGCTCCGCAACAAGAGAAGCCACCGCAATGAGAAGCCCCTGCACTGCCACAAAGAGTAACCCCTGCTCACTGCAACTAGAGAAAGACTGTGCGCAGCAACAAAGACCCAAAGCAGCCAAAAATAAATTAAATAAATAAATTTATTTTTCAAATTATAATAAACATATGCTCTTTCATTTGTACTATTTAAAAGAGTTTTTACCTTCTTAATCTATGCCTTTATTTTCTACAAAAGAAGAGGAAGTAATTATTTTTATCAGAACTATGGAATTCAGAAATACTTCTTTGGGGGGATATTTACAGACATTCTTGAAAAGCATTTGTGAAACCTTGGGTCATTTCATAGATTTTTGCAGTCTTCCTTTAAAAAAAACACAAACAAACAAAAACAAAAGCTTCCTATAGCAGGTACAAATAGAGAAGATCAAATTCTTAATCATTATATCATCTTTCAAAATGAAGATCTTTTTCTTGACCTGCAAGTTATTAGCACTCATAACTTTATATTGGACCCCTAGCTGAATTTTTACTCATTTGATTCTTTACCGCAATTTCACTATACAATGTATTTTAGCCCTTAAAGTTTTATCATTAATGGTGTTCAAACTCTATAACACAACTCAGATTGATCCTGAATCCAGAAGCATAAAGTTCCTGATCTTGCTCTCAAGTTCTTCATTTTGTTTTCTGATTATTTGTAATAGTAGCTCTCAAACATGGGTAATTTTGCCCCTCGGGGCATTTGTCAATGTCTGGAGAAATGTTTGATTATCACAACTGGGGGTGCTACTGGCATCTAGTGAGTATAGGCCAGAGATGCTGCTAACCATCCTCTAATCCACAGAACCCTCCCATCTCCCACTGTTATCCCACCGAAAATGTCAACAGTGCTGAGTTGTGAAACACTGGTTTAAAAAAAACCTTACTGGGAACATTGCTTTGTTATCTTTCAGCTACTATAGAGGATTTTCTAGATATTATATGAAAAAATGTCAGATTTATCAGAATTTATACATTCAAATGAAAGTTGTGCTTCAAAGTCAAAGAGACAAGAGGGTGACAGTGGGAATCAGAACCTAGGTTGAGGGGATTTGTTTTTTTCCAGAAAATGGAGGCTTTTTCATAGTGGAAGGAGGAAAGGAGGAAACAGTGGATGTAGGTGCAGATAATTTCGAAGATGTACAGATATAAAGTTGAGGTCACCTATTTAGAGGGAGGTGGCAGTGGTGTCCTAGGAGGTTTATAAATGATGGAAGTTGAGGGCCTCCCTGGTGGCGCAGTGGTTGAGAGTCCGCCTGCCGATGCAGGGGATACGGGTTCGTGCCCCGGTCTGGGAGGATCCCATATGCCGCGGAGCGGCTGGGCCCGTGAGCCATGGCCGCTGGGCCTGCGCATCCGGAGCCTGTGCTCCGCAACGGGAGAGGCCACAACAGTGAGAGGCCCACATAACGCAAAAAGGGAAAAAAAAAAAAAAAAAAAAAAAATGATGGAAGTTGAAATAGCCACTGTAGAGAATGGACAGTGACTGTGCCCGAAGTTAAATGCGTCGGGGCATCACAGTTCAGGTAGTTCATCGAGTTAGTGTTAAACATAGCCTTCAGGAGAAAGAGACTATGGAGGAATAAGGAAGGGCTCCTTTCCTACCAAGTGGACCAGGGTACAGGACAGAGTCCTAGCCATAGCAAGGACTCGGGGAAGTAGTAAAAGAGAGAAGCCCATTTTAATGGCTGGACAAAAACAGTGGTGGTTAAGGGAAACGATTGGAACTTGATGGGCATGGAAAAGCCCAAGTTTATACGAAGAGATTAATTCTTAATCTCACCTGCAGATGGGAATGAAAGTCTTATTCACATATGTTTCAAGCACTAGCTCCCACAGTTATTGGAATAAAGGCTGGCACACTGTGGAGGCTCAGTAAATATTTGTTGAATGCGTAAATGCTACACACTGTTCTAGTACTGGAGATGCATACTTTGCTGAAGAAAATGGTCTTTTCTTGCTTAAACTGCTTTGATTTGTGTTTTCTGGCATTTTGGTACTGAAAGAGATACAACTGATACAAGGTACAAACACACTGTACTCTGAGACCCAAACGAGAGTCATTTGACAGCCTTGAGGGTTCAGGGGAGGCTTCCCAGAGGACGTGAGCTTTGAGTTTGTGTAAAGCATGCCAAGGATGAGGCAGGATCATTTTATTTTTGTAAGGATGGGTCCAGATGGATTGTGGTAGGCAAGGTTGACACTGAGAAATTTACCCTTTGCCCTAAATCCCTTTACCTTCCTGCCAGAGAAAAGTTGTGTAGGACAGGAATATCCAACAAAAGCTGTAAGTCTAGGGAGACCTTACACACGTTAATTGTGAGCCAGCTGCCTGTTTTACATACTTTACCAAGGACCATATGTATCAATTCCAAGGTCAAATTACACCAAATTAAGGACAGTCAATTGAAGAAATGGTGAAAGTCCTTAATGTGGGGATGGACAGCAAAGCTTTTGTATTGATGTCATCACTTGAGTAACGTCACTGAGCTGCTAAATATTCCTACCTCAGTTTCCTTTTTAGCAGCATGAAATTTGTATTATCTCTTGACATTAATCAGTACCAAAAAAAAGAAAGATTCAGAATGCTTGGAGTAAGGAGTAGAAAGTAACATTTATTTTTCTATTCAAGATAAATATTCAGCTACATTCTCCAGAAAACACATTTCTTTGTATTAATCCATAATTTAGATATTATGTTATAAAGCAGAAACAGCTGTATTTTTTGGCTGAGATAAAATACATTTTTGCTCCTTTAGGCTTGATGTTTTAAGTTGTTGGACCTAATTCTTGCTAACGTGTCTTTTCACATTTGATCTTGCAACAACTTGCAACAAGTAACCTGCTAATTATTAAAATACTTCCCAAGGAATCTGATGCACAAAATGGGGCCAAGGGAAAAAGTCCTTTGATGGCTTATACCAGATTCCAGAAATCTACTAGTCTGATGAAAAAAACTAAAAATGCATTTATTTTTTAAAGCATTTTGTGTTTTTCAAGATACTTTATCATATATTAATTTAATAACTCCACAATAATTGTGTGAATTAATAAGTATTATAATTTTACCCATTTTATAGTTTAGGAAGGTAAGGAGGTTAAAGAACTTGGCCTAAGACCCAGGGGCTACTGTGGTAGAGTCAAGTCACCAGGATTGCCTTTCTCATGGGGATCATGTCCGTGCTACCCTCTTACTTGTGGAAAACCGTCCTCCCCGCCAACATGTGGTCTGATTGGCAGCTGCCTCATCTTATATAACCTCAATCTTCTGGGCTACCCTAACCAACCTTGGAGTGGCCACTTGACCTAAGCTGGACTAATAATAATAATCTTCCTGACCCAACTCATGAATGCACAAAGAGAGCCTGGAATCTCTCTTACAGATTAGAGTCTTTCCTTTTTAACTTGGATGAGGAGAGGGATGGAGAAAGGTGAGAGAGGTGATGTAGGGAGACCATCCTCTTCTCTGATTGGGATGCTATTCAGATGAGAGCCAGAGGAAGCCATTGAAAGTTGTGGTAGGCACATTGAGAGCGCTGGTCCACGAGAAGGAAGCTGACATACAGACAGAAACGGAGATGAAAGAGAGGGAGCTGACAGCATTCATGTCTCTGATCCAGTTGCCCCTGATGACAATTATGTTTTTATCCTTCTGCCCATTTGGTTTCCTGAGCCAATAAACGCCACCTTTTCCTTTGCCTAAGCTACTTCTAACTGGGTTTCTTCAACTTCAGACAAAAGTCCTGACTAACACAACTGTGAATAGGCAGAACCAAAATTTAAATGGATACTCTTATTCCAGTTTCCCTGCTATTTCCACCAAACCACAATATCCATCATGCCTCTACTCTGGGGTCCTCACGTCCTTCTGGAATCAACATGTCATTTATACTGACAGTAGTAGACAAGTTGTGCCAGGTGCAAGTTTCTGGCTTTCTGTCTTGTCTCTCATGATTTATGCTATCTGATCATTCCAGACTGGTTTTTCTGGGAAGAAAACCGAACATCCAGGTGGACTCAGGGTATGCTAAGTTCTGGGCTGAAGTTAAGTTGTTCAGATCTTGCACATTTAAAACTAGCTGGAAATCTTTGCTGTTAGGTCTCAGATCCAATTTTCCGCCTTTGAGGAATTAAAGCCAAATAAGTAGAAACATGAAGGATATTTTTCAAATGTGGATTTTAATGGTCTCCCAGAAGAATTAATTTTGGAACTACAGCCAGCTCATTTGGCTTAACTATATCCTTTGTCATCTTATTCATTAGAATAAGATGGCCTATTCTTCCTGAATGACAGAAAGTGGTTGTTTGTGCTTCTGAATTCACATTATAGCTACCATTACATATTCCAACAGCTTTAAAAAATCTTTAATCCATTTCATTTTTTTAAGGAAAATATTGGTTATTTTGTTATCATAGAATCCTTGACTGAGAACCTTAATTCCCAAATAACATTACTTAAAAGTAGATTTATACTGATAAAGTATTTGTGTATTCATATACGTAAAATCATGTATTTCATATATGATGTAGATTTTAATAAATTGCAATTTTTTGCATAGAAATAAGACATTGAATTAAATGACTTACCTCAAGCCCCCAAATTCTGATTATACAGTATTCTTTTTTTTTTTTTTTTTTTGCGGTATGCGGGCCTCTCACTGTTGTGGCCTCTCCCGTTGCGGAGCACAGGCTCCGGATGCGCAGGCCCAGCGGCCATGGCTCACGGGCCCAGCCGCTCCGCGGCATATGGGATCCTCCCAGACCGGGGCACGAACCCGTATCCCCTGCATCGGCAGGCGGACTCTTAACCACTGCGCCACCAGGGAGGCCCTATACAGTATTCTTAATAATAACTCTCTGTGATTGATAAGTCCTTTTTAACTCTATTCAACTAGCAGGTGAAGAATTCATTTACAAGGGCTACGTAATGCACTCTATAGTATAAGTTAACATACTTATAGGATATATCATTCATGATAAGAAAACATATACACTTAGTTGTGCTTGACCATTTCCCCCCCCTAAGGATTTACTCTCATAGCAACTTTCATATATAACATACAGCACTGTAAATTATATTTACCATGTTGTACATTATATCCATGGTACTTATTTATCTTACAAAGTGTTTGTACTTTTTACTGCCTTCATCAAATTCCCCCTCCATACATCTCCTGCCTCTGGTAACCACAAATCTGATCTATTTTTCTATGAGTTTATGTGTTTGGTTGTTCATTTTTTGAAGTATAATTGACCTACAACATTATGTTAGTCCCTGTTACACAACATAGTGATTTGGTATTTCTATACATTTCAAAATGATCACCACGTTAATTCTAGTTACCATATGTCACCATACAGAGATATTACATAGTTATTGACTATAGTCCCCACACTCTGCATTTCATACCTGTGACTCATTTATTTTCCAACTGGAAGTTTGTACCTCTTAATCTCTCTCACCTATTTCTTTCCTCCCCCCACCCACTCATTCTTGGTAGCCACCTGTTTGTTCTCTGTATCGGTAATTCTGTTTCTGTTTTGTTGTGTTTGTTCAATTGTTTTGTTTTTAAGATTCTATATATAAGTGAAATCATACAATATTTGTCTTTCTCTCTATGACTTATTTCACTTAACACAGTACCCTCTAGGTCCATTCATGTTGTTGCAAATGGCAAGATTTCATTCTTCTTTATGGCTGAGTAATGTTCCATTGTATATATACATACAACATCTTCTTTATCCATTCATTTATTGATGGGCACTTGATTGCATCCATATCTTGACTATTGTAAATAATGCTGCAATGAACCTAGGAGTGCATATATCTGTTCTAACTAGTGTTTTCATTTTCTTTGGATAAATACCCAGGAATGGAATTGCTGGATCATATGGTAGTTCTATTTTTATTTTTCGAGGAATCTCCAAACTGTTTTCCATAGTGGCTGTACCAATTTACATTCCCACCAATAGTGTATAAGACTTCCTTTTTCTCCACATCCTCACCAATATTTGTTATTTGTTGTCTTTTTGATGATAGCTATTCTTCTGACAGGTCTGAGGTGATATCTCATTGTGGCCTTGATTTGCATTTCCCTGATTAGTGATGTTGAGCATTTTTTCATGTGCTTGTTGGGCATCTGTATTCTTTGGAAAAATGTCTATTCAGATCTTCTGCCTAGTTTTTAATCAGTTGTTTGTTTTTCTGATTTTGTGTTGTATGAGATCTTTGTATATATTTTTTTTTTTTTCTTTTTGCGGTATGTGGGCCTCTCACTGTTGTGGCCTCTCCCGTTGCGGAGCACAGGCTCCGGATGCGCAGGCCCAGCGGCCATGGCTCACGGGCCCAGCCGCTCCGCGGCATATGGGATCCTCCCAGACCGGGGCACGAACCCGTATCCCCTGCATCGGCAGGCGGACTCTCAACCACTTGCGCCACCAGGGAGGCCCTTTGTATATTTTATATATTAACTGCTTGTCAGAAATATCTTTTGCAGATATGTTATCCATTCAGTAAGTGACCTTTTTGTTTTGTTGATGGTTTCCTTTGCTGTGCAAAAGCTTTTTAGTTTGAGGTAGTCCCATTTGTTTATTTTTGCTTTTGTTTGCCTTGCCTGGGGAGACATATACAAAAAAATATTACTAAGACTGATGTCAAAGAGAGTATTGCCTATGTTTTCTTCTAGAAATTTTATGGTTTCACTTCTTATATTTAAGTCTTCAATCCTTTTTTTTTTTTTTTTTTTTTTTTTTTTTTTTGCGGTATGCGGGCCTCTCACTGTTGTGGCCTCCCCCGTTGCGGAGCACAGGCTCCGGACGCGCAGGCTCCGGACGCGCAGGCTCAGCGGCCATGGCTCACGGGCCCAGCCGCTCCGCGGCATATGGGATCCTCCCAGACCGGGGCACGAACCCGTATCCCCTGCATCGGCAGGCGGACTCTCAACCACTTGCGCCACCAGGGAGGCCCTTCAATCCATTTTTAATTTGTACTTGTGCATGACATGAGAAAGTAGTCCAGTTTGATTCTTTTGCATGTAGCTGTCGAGTTTTCCCAGCACCACTTGTTGAAGAGACTGTGTCTTCTTTTCCATTGTATATTCTTGCCTCCTTTGTCAAAGGTTAATGGCCTATATAATTGGGCTCTCTGTTCTGTTCCATTGATCTATATGTCTGTTCTTGTGCCAGTATCCTACTGTTTTGATTACTCTAGCTTGGTAGTATAGTTTGAAATCTGGGAGCATGATAACTTCAGCTTTGTTCTTTCTCAAGATTGTTTTTGCTATTCAGGATCTTTTGTGTTTACATACAAATTTTAGAATTATTTGTTCTAGTTCTGTGAAAAATGCCTTTGGTATTTTGATAAGGATTGCACTGAATCTGTAGATTGCCTTGAGTAGTAGGGCCATTTTAACAGTATTATTTCTTCCAGTCCATGAACACGGTATATATTTCCATCTGTTTG
Source organism: Mesoplodon densirostris (assembly GCF_025265405.1). Lineage (NCBI taxonomy): Eukaryota > Metazoa > Chordata > Mammalia > Artiodactyla > Ziphiidae > Mesoplodon > Mesoplodon densirostris. Next base: position 85,105,282 of record NC_082661.1, on the reverse strand, counting down.
CACTGTCTTCAATTTCTTTAATCGGCATCTAATAGTTTTCCAGTTACAGGTTTTTTGCCCACTTAGTTAGATTTAGTCTTAGGTATTTTATTCTTTTTTTAAAATTTATTTATTATATTTATTTTATTTTTGGCTGCATTGGGTCTGTTGCTGTGCACGGGCTTTCTCTAGTTGCGATGAGTGGGGGCTACTCTTCATTACAGTGCATGGGCTTCTCATTGCGGTGGCTTCTCTTTTTGCGGAGCATGGGCTCTAGGTGAGTGGGGTTCAGTAGTTGTGGCTCACTGGCTCAGTAGTTGTGGCTCACTGGCTCAGTAGTTGTGGCTCACAGGCTCTAGAGCGCAGGCTCAGTAGTTGTGGCACATGGGCTTTGTTGCTCCGCAGCATGTGGAAATCTTCCTGGATGAGGGATCGAACCTGTGTCCCCTGCATTGGCAGGCAGACTCTTAACCACTGCACCACCAGGGAAGCCCCAAAGCTCAGGTACTTGACGTCTCATTGCAGAAAGAATTCAGTGAGAGACAGATTGATAGGCAAGAAGTGGATTTATTCAGAGAGAAACACACTCCACAGACAGAGTATGGGCCATCTCAGAAGGTGAGAAAGGCCTATTTTATTCTTTTTAATGTTGTAAATGGGATTGTTTTCTTGATTTCTCTGATAGTTCATTGTTAGTGTACGGAAATGCAACAGAATTCTGCATATTAATTTTGTATCCTGCAAGTTTACTGAGTTCATTGATGAACTCTAGTTTTGGTGGCATCTTGAGGATTTTTTTATGTTTAGTATCATGTCATATGCAAACAGTGATAGTTTCATTTCTTCCTTTCCACTTTAGATTTCAATTTAGATTACAATTTAGATTTTCTTATCTGATTGCTGTGGCTAGAATTTCCAATACTGTGTTGGATAAAATTGGTGAGAGTGGGCATCCTTGTCTTGTTCCTTATCTTAGAGGAAATGCCTTCAACTTTTCACTGTTGAGCATGATGTTAGCCGCCGTGGGCTTGTCATATATGGCCTTTATTATGTTGAGGTATGTTCCCTCTATACCAACTTTGCTGAGAGTTTTTTTTTTTTTATCATAAAAGGATGTTGAACTTTGTCAAAAACTTTTTCTGTATCTGTTGAGATGATCATATGGTTTTTCTTCAATGTGTTAGTGTGGTATATTGATTTATTTGGACCATTCTTGCATCCCTGGGATAAATCCCACTTGATCATTTGATCCTTTTAATGTATTGTTGAATTTAGTTTGCTAATATATTGTTGAGGATTTTTGCATTTATGTTCATTAGTGATATTGGCCTATAATTTTCTTTTTTTGTGATATCTTTGGTTTTGGTATCAGTGTGATGCTGGTCTTGTAGAATGAGTTTGGAAGTTTTCCTTTCTCTTTGATTTTTTAAAAGAGTTCGAGAAGGATAGGTGTTAACTCCTTTCTAAATGTGTGGTAGAATTCACTTGTGAAGCCATGTGGTCCTGGACTTTTGTTTTTGGGGAGTTGTTTTATTACTGATCCAATTTTATTGCTGGTCATTGGTCTGTTCATATTTTCTATTTCTTCCTGGTTCAGTCTTGGAAGATTGTACATTTCTAGGAATTTGTTCATTTCTTCTAGGTTTTATTGGCATATAATTGTTATATTTTCTTCTTGGATTGATCCCTTGATCATTATGTTGTGTCCTTCTTTGTCTCTTTTTACAGTTTTTGTTTTAAAGTCTCTTTTGTCTCATATAAGTATTGCTACTCCAGCTTTCTTTTCATTTCCATGTGCATGGAATATCTTTTTCCATCCCCTCACTTTCAGTCTGCATGTATCTTTAGATCTGAAGTGAGTCTCTTGTAGGCAGAATATGTATGGGTCTTGTTTTTGTATCTGTTCAGCCACTCTATGTCTTTTGATTGGAGCTTTCATCCACTTACATTTAAAGTAATTATTGGTAGGTATGTACTTACTGGCATTTTGTTAATTGTTTTGTCTTTCTTTGTTGTTCCTTCTTTTTTTCTCTTCCCTTGTGATTTGATGATTATCTTTAGTGTTATATTTGGATTCCTTTCTTTTTTCTCTGTACCTTGTATAGATTTTTGGTTTGTGGTTACTGTGAGGTTTATATATAGTTATATACATACATACGTATATAGATGTATGTGTGTGTATAATTATTTTAAGTTGCTGATCTCTTAAATTTAAATGCATTTTAACAACCCTGAATTTTTACTCCCCTCCCTACCATGATTACAGTTTTTTTACATCATATTTTACATCGTTTTGTTTCATGTATCCCTTAACTATTTAATGTGGATGTGGATGATTTTACTACTTTTGTCTTTCAACTTTCCTACTAGGTTTTGTGTAGTTGATTTACTACCTTTACTGTATATTTACCTTTACCAGTGAGATTGTTCCTTTCATAATTTTCATGTTTCTAGTTATGGCTTTTTCTTTTTCACTTAGAGAAATCCCTTTAACATTTCTCATAAAGCTGGTTTGGAGGTGCTGAGCTCTTTTAGCTTTTGCTTGTCTATAAAACTTTGGTGTCTCCAACAAATCTGAATGAAAACCTTGCCAGGTAGAGGGTTCTTGGTTGTAGGTTTTTCCCTTTCATCACTTTAAATATATAGTACCACTCCCTTCCACCTGCAGAGTTTATGGTGAAAAGTCAGCTGGTAGCCTTTTGTATGTAATTTGTATGTAATTTCTTGCTTTTCCTTGTTGCTTTTAATTTTCTCTCTTTATTGTTAATTTTGGCCATTCTAATTATGGTATGTATTGGGGTGGTCCTCTTTGGGTTGGGGCTCTTTGTGCTTCCTGGACCTGAATGTCTGTTTCCTTTCCCAGGTTAGGGAAGTTTTCACTATTATGTCTTCAGATATGTTCTCTGCTCCTTCCTTTCTCTCTTCTTCCGGGACCCCAGTAATGCAAATGTTAGTACATTTGATGTTGTCCCAGAAGTCTCTTAAATTGTCCTCATTTCTTTTTATTCTTTTTGCCATTCAGATTCAGTGATTTCCACTACTTTGTCTTCTAACTTGCTGATCCACTCCTTTGTATCATCTAATCTACTATTGCTTCCTTCTAGTGTATTTTTCATGTCGGTTGTTGTATTTTTAAGCTCGGTTTGGTCCTTCTTTATATTTCTAACTCTTTGTAAAGAGGGAACAGAGAAATACATTCCAAACAAAGGAACATATTTTGCCTAATTTGATTTTTTAAATTTCTATGTATTTGGTAGGTTGGTTACATTTCCTAACCTTAGGGAAGTGGTCTTCTGCAGATGTTCTGTGCATCCCAGCAGCCCACTCCCCTCTGGTCACCAGAGCTATATGTTCTAGGGTTGCCTCCTATTTGGACTGTATGGGTACTTCTGTTGTGGTGACCTGGCTACTGTGGGTGGTCCAGTAGGTGCGGCTAGTGCCTGGTTCAGTTGGTTGCCAGATCCTGTCTTGTACAGAGGTTGCTGTCCACTGGTGGGCAGGGCGTGGTCACACGGCTACTGGCTGTGGGGCCCTAGAGGATTTCAGGGCTGGTGCTGGGTCAGTGGTGGACAGAGCTTGGTTCTGGAGTGGTTGGTTGCAGGGCCAGGGGTCCCAGATCTAGTGTCGACCTGCTGGTGTGTTGGGCTGTTTCCTGAGACACTGGCTGCAGTGTACAGGGTGTCTCAAAGCTTGTGTTGGCATGCTGATGAGTGGGGCTGGATTCCAGGGGCAGCTGGATGAGGGGCCCAAGGTGTCCCAGAGCTGCTGTTGGCTTGCTGGGGGTCACTGCTGGAGTCCAGGGTGTCCCAGGGCTGGGGCCTGCCTGCTGGCAGGTGGGCTGGGTCCTGGGGCTAGTAGCAGCCCACCGTTGGGCAGACTCGAGTCCTGGGATCTCTGGCTGCATGGCCCTGGGATTCTAGATCTGGTGTCAGCCTATTATTGGTGGACAGCTGAGGCCCAGGGGGACACAGGGCTAGTGCTGGCTCACTCATGCGTAGAGCCAGGTATTGGGGTCTCTGGCTGCAGGACCCTGTGGGGGGTCCCGTAGTTGGTGTTTGACCCACTGGTGGGAGAGGCCAGGGTCCAGGGCGTCCTGGAGCTAGTGCCTACTCACTGGTGGTGGGGGCTGGTCCTGGGGCTAGTGCCAGTGCACTGGTGTTCAGGGCCAGGTCATGGGCTCTCTGGTGGACAGGGCTTGGATCTGGGGTGGCTCCAGGCTCAGAGGGTCATAAGGGAGCAGGCCTGCCAGTGGCGACACTGTGTCTCTGCCTGGCTAGTTGCTTGGCCTTAGGCGTCCCAGTACTGGTACAGATAGGCTAGTGGGCAGTGCTGGGTCCTGGTGCTTACACTAGAGGGAGGATTTCAAAATGGAGCTTGCCAGCACCAGTGTCCATGTGGTGGAAGGAGCTCCCAAAAATGGCTGCTGCCAGTGTCTATGTCCCCAGGGTGTGCTCCTCTTGCCTCCTGCCTCTCTGGGAAGCTCTCCAGTATCAGCAAGTGGGTCTGACCCAGTCCCCTTTCAGATTACTGTTTCTGCCACATGAGAACTTAAGGTGGGGCTCAGACCCCTCACTTCTTGGGGAGAATCTCAGCAATTGTAATTATCCTCCTATTTGTGGGTCACACACCTGTGCTTATGGGCTTTGACTATACCACATCTTGACCCCTCCTACCCATCTCATTGTGGTTCCTTCTCTATATCTTTAGTTGTAGAAGATCTTTTCTCCTAGTCTTCTAAAACTTCTTCTCATTAACAGTTGCTCTGTAAATATTTGTAATTTTGATGTGCCCATGGGAGGAGGTAAGCTCAGGGTATTCCTATTCCACCATCTTGGCCACTTCCTCCCAATGGTCTGTCCTTGACCATTTGGATGTGGCCATTTTTATTGAACTAATTATCAAAGCAGCAGTAACAACAATTACAACAACAAATACTCATTTAATAAAAATATTCAGTGAAGAACATTAAAGACAAAACCAACCTTACATCCATAATTCAGTTAAGAGAGAGACCAAAATTACAGTGAAGATTTTAAAAAGGTCAAATCAAATTCTGTGTTCTCATTGACCTGCAGGACTAAGTGCCAAGTCAGCTTTAGCTATTTTCTTTTTTTCCTTACCATGCTCACAGTTTCTATTGCCATCAATAGAGGCAATAAAAGGCAATAGAAGCAAGAGGCAAAAACAATAACAGGGCAGTAGACCCCTGCTTGAGTTTTCAAGTTTCTCATCAGTCCTGGTTTATGGGCTTTCCATGAATATACATGTTATTTATTTTTCTTTGCCAAGTCACCTGATTTCTCAAGTCCTGGCTTAGGAAATGTGAGAGGCAAGGAGGCATGTCATTGGCTCTCAGAGAACAGTGTTTGTCACAAGTGCCTTTTGTTTTATTTTTACTGTACAAAGCATAAAGTGCTATGTAATTATAAGACTGGATTATTTATACTCTGAGGCTAAAGAAGGTAAGGATTAGTCCCTCTATTTTTTTTAATTCCTATTTTTCCTAGACATTTCTGCTTTGCTAAACTCTTAGATTACAAGATATTATTTGCCAGAACAATGATCTACATTTTGATATCTGCTGTACAAATACTAATCTCTTCAGAATAACTGAAAATTTTAATATTTTGAGGATATGAAACAATACTTTGGATTTGATATAGATAAGCTCTAGGATTTGATATAAAATTCATATTTGTCCCCAAGGAAGAGCAAAACCCTGATGTGATACCTACTCAAAACTTGGTGGGTAATTGTGAGGAATTTGAGAAATTGCTTCTTTCTAAAGAAAAATTTGTTAAAAGCATTGAGTAGCTGAAAAGTAAATAAATAAAATTATTCTAAACTCATGCTATATATATATACTTTATGTGTAATTTTTTGTACATGTATTTTTCTTGTTTAACTATCACAGCAATATGAATGGATGAGGCTTCACTGCCCCCATTTTGCAAATAAGTCTTGAGACAGAGTGATTAAGTAGCTTTCCCGCCACCTATAGCTAGTAAACAAAACCAGGATTTGAAGCCAGGTCTATAAGTTCTAAAATCTACATACTTAACCTCTATGTTGTACTCTTTCCTTTTTTATTTGTTTATTTAAAATAATAATAAAACAAAATTTTGAATCTACTTTTTTTTTTTTTTTTCTGGTACGCAGGCCTCTCACTGCTGTGGCCTCTCCTGTTACAGAGCACAGGCTCCGGATGCGCAGGCTCAGCAGCCATGGCTCATGGGCCCAGCCGCTCCGTGGCATGTGGGATCTTCCCAGAGCGGGGCACGAACCCGTGTCCCCTGCATCGGCAGGCGGACTCTCAACCACTGCGCCACCAGGGAAGCCCGAATCTACTTTTTATATTGTGGAAAAGTGACCTGCCTGAAGCCCTCACTCTTTCTAGTCACTAATCTGAATCCTAATACGTGAGGTCATGCTTCCTGAACTAAAGCTGGAACTTTTGTTAAATTTGATGAGAGTTCTTTAATTAAACTAGCAGACTAGGAGGCAGATTCATGAACGCACAGTATACGAATTCAGAAAAAGACACTGGCACACTTATTCTCACCTAGACAAAGAGCCATAGTCTGAAAACCTGTTTGAGTAGAAAAAATTGAATCCTAGCTCTTGAATGAACTATTCCAGCACCCACACTAAAATACCTCAAAAAGAACATTTCTAGAGAAAATGTTAGTAACTTAGTGGTAGAGATACTATAATAAAGAATGAATTACTTTTGCTTTGTAGATCTTTCTTTCCTTCTTTTTTTCCTTAGTTATCCATTACTCTTAGCTGCTGGTAATCATAAAAAAAGACATTGTCTCGTATTTTCAGGATTACTTAGTATTAAGTCATTGTTACTAGATGGAAGGAAGTTGACTACTTGGAATTTAAGTGATTTACTCAAGATTACAACAGTGAGTCATTTACTTAGCTGAAAGGGAGCAAGGAACTTCCTGGTTATAAGTGTTATACGTTGGCAACTCAATCTGCCTTTTCTCCATTGCTTCCCCTTCAAACCCATGGGCTTTTAGTGCAGGACAAGAGGGCCTGTTCTTCAGTGTGACCATCACTGCTGCTCTCTGAGGGGACATCAGCTTGAATTAGGATTTGTTTCTATGGTCAACATACAAACCTCATGGTTTTATTTTGAGAAGTTAGATCTTAAAGTGAAGATTCCTTGTCAGTTGCTAATTTCTTTGGACAAACATTGCCTTAAGAGTTGATTGTTCCTGGAGAACAAAGGTTTTGAAGTTCAGGCAGTCTAGGGTCAAACTGTAAGCAGGCATAAGGAATGAGACAGCATGACCATTTGCCCTCTTATTTTGAAATATAGTTTACACCCACTAGCTATCCACATAGTATGATGTAATATTTCAGGGGAGGCACTGTTAGCTGTAACTTACAGTATCACTGTTGTCTGGACATGAGTGATTTCTAGAATTTATTTCTCATGAAGTAAGATTTTATATGTAGTGCTTTAGTGCTTAGAAATTAATGTTACATATGTATTGATAATTCTTAAATATCAAGTTAATTTTTCTTTATATCTGTTCCCAACTCTGAACTATATACCATATTCTTTCCTATATTGCAGTTGTCTCTATCATAATTTTTCTCATGAGTTTTGATTACATAAAATTAATAGAAAACTTCACCTTTCTTTAAGTATTGCCTTTTACTTCTCCCTGCATGGCCCCCAGGGATAGATAATATTGCTGACTAAATATTTAAACTTTTAATAACATTTTCTAAATTCTTCTGCTCACTTCCTACTTTCCTTAAGTAATAACAGTCATTGCACATCAGAATACATGCTCTCAGTCAAGCAATGTGATTTTGATTCCTAGGTCCAGGTCATATGATATTCTTCAGAGCTGTTGCACCATCCACTAGTCATTCCCGGAATGTACTTCCTCCTCAACTACATCTCTTGCCTCCGTTAAAAACTGCTATTAAATTTCCTTCTATAGATTTCTTACCTGCTCACAATATTTACTGAATTTATTGTCTTCAGAGAATAAAGGATAGCAATAAGACTAAGAGAAGAGGGTAAGTGTGTTCATTGTAGCCCTAATCATCACTTTCCATCAGTGATCCAGGAAAACATCCACATTCTTCCAACCATATATGCCAACTTACCTGCTTCTGTAATGTTATATTTTGCCTTCTTTCCTATTATAACAGATTAATTATCCATGCTGTTATTTAGAATCAAACCCTCCACTTGTGCACTGGATCCTCTCTAACAGTCTCACTTCATTCAGGTTCACTGCTTCATTGTCATTACAAAGACCTTCTCTAACAATCTAAAATAACAGCTTTCCCACATCATTGCCTTCTATCTCCTCAGCCTGTTTTACTTTTCTTCAAGGCAATTATCATTACCTGAAATGATACTATACATTTTCTTGTCTCCTTCCACTTAGAACAGAGGTTGACAAACTACGGCTTGAAGGACAAATCTGCCTGCCATCTGTTTTAATTTAAAAATTTAATTTAAAAATTTTAAAATTTAGGCTTTAAAATTTTTATTGGAACTCAACCATGGCCATTTGTCTGTCTTTCTCTGATGGCTTTGGTATTTACAACAGAGTTAAGTAGTCATGAAAGACTGTATGGATCACAAAGCCTAAAATATCTATTGACACTTTATAGAAAAAGTTGGCCCACCCGGCACTAGACCACAAGCCACACAAAGGAAAGTACTTTATTTTGTTCCCTGCTGTATCCCCAGTGCCTAGAAGAATACATGGCACTCGATAATTATTTGTTGAAGAAAGAAAAAAAGAAAGAATGAATAAATGGATCATCCCTGCACCATCTTGATTCAGTCTTCTCTGTTCTCATTATCCTTCTTCTCTATTTTCCATAAACTCTGTCCTCTGATTTGTTTCTTCCATTAACCTTTTTTCTCCCCCCCCCACATGCATCAAATTTCCAGTTGGAGGAAAAACCCTAAAAATAACTAAGTAAATTTTGGAAATATGAAACTAAAGTTAGAGGAATTTTTTTTCTCTGGCAATAATTTTTTTTTTCTTTGCTAGCATTTGTATCATTGTGTTCATTTTGGAGCAAAAACTCTGTCAGGAAGAAATGATATTTCTTTTAATTGTCATCCTTCACAACTAGTTACCTAACATATTTCTTGATACTCTTGGCAATTTTTGCTAATAATGTTGACATTTTTTTAACCTTTTTTTTTTTTACTCATTTTATGGAGTTTGATTTTTATAGAGTAATCTCCTTTTATATTTGGTTGACTGAGCACTTTTTATTTTAATATGTATTATGCTTACCCCTTCTTCAGTTTTTGCTCATGAGTGTCTATCCAAAAAGTAAACTCTCCTGACACATGCAGTTGCTTTGATTTCACAACTTACCCATGCCGGAGATACTTTCCATACTAACTTTGATCTCTTGCAGATGGGGAGCAAAACCAGTACTAGATAAGTGAACTTTCTATGCCTATACTTAAAACAAAAGAAAACAAACACAAATCTCTGCTGGATCTGATTACTCCTAGGTGACTAAAAATTCTGTGAACCTGTGGAATCTGGATTGTGCTGGCAACAGAGAGCTGGGATTATCTATTAGAATCTTGGATTATATTTTTGAAATAGGAGGTTAAAGCTCTAATGTATCCCAAAACAATCTAAAGTGTGAGTTATTATTGCTCCCTTAGAGGGAAATTACAACTGTATGATATCTGTGGTAAAAATATGTGACTCTGAATATATAATTATTCACGTGATAAGAGTGGATGCATCAAATCAGATCCATCAGAGCTGTCCTGACATGATCACTTCTGTAGTTTGCTTCTAATACCAAACAGACCTTCATGGTTCCTCAGTCAAGATGATTTGCTGCTGCCTTATCATGAGTAATGATGAAGACACTTGTCTCCTCTCTCTGTCTCTAGCTCTGACCTCATTTATTTAAATTCTGAGGTTCACTCCTGACAGATCTTCAGTTCACATTCCACCTCACCTACATACAGCTCTATAGCTCCCTAGTTATAATTTATTTGAGTCTCATAAGTAGTGATAATGGCCAAGAAGCGGATGAAAATTTTTTATTTCTAAATATCTAAGTAAATTCCTAAGTCTATTTCAAAATATAAAGTTTGTAAATAATAAAAGTTTTTTCTTTAATAATAATGACATCACTAACTAACTTTGATGTTTCCTAGTTTTCTAATTACTGTGCTGGTAAAGACAACTAAGATACTGGGAAACAAAAAGATTAACCTACATCATGTAATGGAAAGTTTTTTTTCTTAACTGTTGGTTTTTGTTTTATTTTTGAACTCCAGTAGATTGTTTTTGCTTGTTTTTCATAAATCTCTGGCATTAGGTACTCAAAATAAACAAAATTTACCAAGTTTATTAAACATGTATATGATTTTTTGGTAAAAAGGGAACCTTCATATTATATGACAGCATAATATAATTGAAAGAAGTAAGTTCCTGGGAATCAATCAGGAGACCTTGACCTGAAATTCCTTCCATTGTGTGATGCTAAACAGGTCACATAACTTCTCTGGGATTTGATTTCCTCATCAGTGATGGGAGAAGTTTGAATTATGTGATCTCTCTTCCCTTGCAGTCTTACACTGGAATAGTCTCACACTCTATTTTAAGGGCCTCTGTCATGTGTGTTGTGGAAACAAACTCACAAGCTGGAATCCAGGTATATATTCCTACTTCCAATTTTTATTGCTTACTTTCAATATTTAGCTCAAAATGAGGATCAAATTCAATTCTTTTACTCATCTTTTGTTATTCCAAAGGCACACCCAAACATGGGTGTGTGAGAAAAATGTACAAACATTTGTAAACAATTAACTTTCCTAATGTGAAGGCCAACCAAGCAAAATCCTAAACAGGGCAAGGCAATGAAAACAGTCTAAGTTCTGGCTTGGACTCCTTTAAGGGGTCCAGATTTAGGATTCTTTGTTAACTGTATCTTTTTTATCTCTCATTCTTCTACAGCAGTGTTTTATTGCTTAAGGCAAAAATGGTGCAGAAAGATAATGCAACTGACTCATTGAAACATAAATCTCAGCATAATAAACACTATGACTTTGTATTAGGCTGATCACCAAGCAAGGTGATCAGGCAACTTGACTCAACATCAGACTACACACACTGTGTAGGGCAACCTGATGTTTTGGGTGCCCAGACCAAGCCTGTTGCTAAAAACAGCTTAAAGTGTTGGTTGAAAAAAATCTTGATTGTATTCATGAGCTGGAATACTCAGGCCATGAAATCAGTGAAGTTGGGAAGCCAGAGAAGTAAACATAGTACATCTTCTGAGTGTATTTTCTGACTTGGATGAACTTGAGGGTTGATTTTTGCATCTTTGCAATTTTATGGGGATGGGTGACACCAGGAGGAGAAAGAATGGCACCTTTACTGGTAACCTGGCAGGAAAGGGGAATCTGGAAAAGAGAAATGGAAAAATGTCTACAAGGAATTTTCAGATGGTCGGCTCTGGAGTGTGTGCTCTGAACTTTCTCTTCCTTTGTTTCCATAAAATCCTTTGTCAAGTCCACATTTCTCAGCAATATTTTTCTGTGAAGTGGATTCATTATTCTGTGTGTGGTTGGGGGAGGATGTTGAGGAGCTCAAAGAGAAGGACCAGTAGACAGATGAAATCTGAGTTACATTTGCACACGATCTCCTAATTTAAGCTGCCAAGGATACTTTTTCAAACATAGGGGAGAGGGTGGGGAAGATTGAATGGGCTTTGAGTAAAAACAGGAAGGTTGTTTTCTCTAAAAACTCAGTATGATGTTTGGATAGTGCTGCTTAACCCAGACGCCAGAATAAGACACAAACTGGGAAGAGACTCATCCTTCCCTCTTTGGCCTAAAGCTGGGCATCCTCTGTGGAGGAAGTACACAGCCGTCTTTTTTGAACCCACAGTCCTGAGCTACCCTGAGCCACAGCACAAAATCTGGCAGTAAAACAGTCCTGTGTGTCAGGAAATATACCCTGGGCATGTGGACTTGCTATTGTTAGCCTGGAGGAAATAGCAGGACAGAGAGGCTAAGAAACTTGCTCAAGGTCACAAAGCAAGGAAGTGACAGCACTGGGATTTGAACCTAGGCCACCTGACTGCAGAATCAGGTTCCTCACCACCATACTAGATCCTAGAGGATAGGTTCTGGAAATCAGATATCTGGGCTGTTCCCAGCTCCACAACTGTATTCAATAGACTGCAAGCTCCACTGAAGTAAACTGGACAAGGCAAGGAGTATGTCTGCTCCGCTCATCACTGTACACTCAGCAGCTGTTAAATGATAGGTATTCAGTAAATATTTACAGAATGAGTAAAATGAAACATATCACTACATACACAGTATGTCTTCTCTCATCCAGACTGGAATTCTCTATGCTGTACAAGTCAGTAGGATGTACAAACTAGAGCAGAAGTACTTTATTTTATTTATTTTTTCAGTTTTGGCTGTGTTGGGTCTTCTTTGCTGCTTGTGGGCTTTTCTCTGGTTGTGGCTAGCAGGGGCTATTCTTCATTGTGGTGTGCAGGCTTCTCTTGTTACGGAGCACGGGCTCTAGGCATGTGGGCTTCAGTAGTTGCGGCACACGGGCTCTGTAGTTGTGGCTCACAGGCTCTAGAGCGCAGGCTCAGTAGTTGTGGTGAATGAGCTTAGCTTCTCCGCAGCATGTGGGATCTTCCCGGACTAGGGTTCCAACCCATGTCCCCTGCATTGGCAGGCTGACTCCTTTTTTTTTTTTTTAAATAGATTTATGTATTTATTTATTTATTTTTGGTTGCGTTGGGTCTTCGTTGCTGCCCGCAGGCTTTCTCTAGTTGCAGCCAGCAGGGGCTGCTCTTCGTTGCGGTGCGCGGGCTTCTCATTGCCGTGGCCTCTCTTGTTGCAGAGCATGGGCTCTAGGCACGTGGGCTTCAATAGTTGTGGCGCGTGGGCTCAGTAGTTGTGTTGCGTGGGCTCTAGAGCACAGGCTAAGTAGTTGTGGCACATGGGCTTAGTTTCTCCGCGGCATGTGGGATCTTCCCCGCGGCATGTGGGATCTTCCCCGACCAGGGCTCGAACCCATGTCCCCTTCATTGGCAGGCAGACTCTTAACCACTGTGCTACCAGGGAAGCCCCAGAGCAGAAGTACTTTAAATTGTTTTTTGCTTTAAAAGATGAAAGAGAATGATCTCTGATAAACTCATAGGGATTAAAGGAATATGACACACCAACTTTATAAATGAGTGACCAGACCCAGAGTGATAAGGAACGCTGCCAAAATCATGGTGTCATCAGTAAGGGCCAGGACGGTGTTAGAATAGGCAAACCAAGCATGTATCAGGGAGGGGAGAGAGAGAGAGATCAGCTCTAACTAGCTTGTTCAAAATGTAAAACTCACAAAATCTAGAAAAACAGTTGTCCTAATTTCAGTGTACAGGTAAGTTATGTGTCATTAAAAATATTAAAGTGTTATTTGAATTACATAATGGGAGCAGTGGTGGACCCATAGTCTTTTCTGTGCTGGAACCTAGAAAGATCTAAGTCCTACCCAAGCCAGAACCAGGAAGTGGACCCAGATGCCTTTCCCTCCTCCCCAACCCCCCCAACTGTCAGTCTATGCATTACTCTTGAAACCGAGCAGGGCCCTGTGGGGCCCTCCCGGGTACAAAAGCCCCTCCATGCCTTCCATTTCTTGTTTGCAGAAAAAGGCTTTAGTCTCCTAGGCCTTCCCTGATATCCAAGGATTCAAGCAGTAACTAATCAGGGAAGTGAAAGAATGCAGAAACAAGGAAAAGCAGACAAAAAACAGTAGTTCAGTGATAAAACACAATCCTGGCCCTTACTGATGGTGTAAACTTGGAAGAGTCCCTTACCACTCTGGGTCTAGTTGCTCATTTATAAAGTTGGTATGTCATTTTCCTTTAATCCCTAGTTCCTCCTCAAGGGATATCCATAACAATCCAACATGTATCTTTAAGCTGTTCTGCAGGAACTAAGATCCCCACCCAGGTGGAGGATGGTGACTTCATGCTGAGCACAAGCTTGTAGACCCCAGACTGGTCAGAACCAGGTTGATGATTGAGATTCCTGAAACACCACCCTGTTACCTCACCACCAACCAATCAGAAGAGAGTCATGCACCCTGCAACCTTCACCCCAAATGTTGCCTTTAAAAACTCGTCCCTGAAAGCCATCGAGAAGTTTGGGTCTTCTGAGTATGAGCTGCTCGTTCTCCTTGCTTGGCCCTCGCAATAAACCTTTCTCTGCTCCAAACTTGTTTGTTTCGGTTTGTTTGGCTTCCCTGTGCGACAGGCACACAAACTTAGGTTCGCCAACACTCTTTCTCCCTTTTGTCACATGGAGCTATTGTGTCAAGGGCCTGGCTTGATTCTGAAGGAAATGCTGAAGGAGGGGTGAAGTAGGGAGAAGGAATGTGGATGACGGATTCCCAGCCCATTATTCCTTTTGTTCATTGTTCCTTGAGGCCACAAATGACACAAGGAAGAACTGGACTCATTAGTCATGTTCTTTGTCTTTGTCATATGTCCTTCTTCCCTTTTTCTCCTGCTTCTAACCTCCCTCTTCCCCTCACTTCTTCACCACAGCAAACATGTTTTAATCTGAAATTTCAGTCAAGTCACAGGATCGGTGTGAACCTGATGACACAGAGTGAGCCAGTGTGATGCATTTTCTGTTCGTATCTCAGAACCTCGGTATTCTGCTATTCCTGAAGTATTTGTCACCTTTCTTTTCCTTCACTGTTTTCTAGTTCACTCCTCTTTTAGGGTGTGTGGGTGGTAGGAAAGGAGAGAGACAGTAGGAGACTCTGGGTCGGAGGCCCCACCCTCCTGCTCTACCCCAGGGGAGGACTTGGGGGGTGGCGCTGAGCCACTCCCACTCAGCGCTCAGTCTGCGGGCACGGGAGGAGGCCTGTGCCACACCTGCAAACCCTCCCAAATCGCTGTTGACTTTTCTTTAGGCTTTATTTACAAAAATTTGTGACTACAGATAATCATCTACGTCTTGGAACCAGAGGTGGGTGCAGGTTTTGTGGAGCCTCAAATATGTCCAAATTTGGGGCCCCCTTTAAGAAAATAAAGACCTAAAGTTAAAAATATAAAATTAGCACAGAAATTTAGAAGGGGCCTCTATAAATCAAGTCCCTTAAACTACACGAAACCAGCTTAAACTATATTTGCTTCAGGCTAAATCCTGGGAGGGCTTTTTACTTTTAGACTGAAGACTTTTATTTTGTGACTGTAAATAAGTTATGAGGGCAAAGATTGTTTTATGTGCCTTTTCCACTTCTCCAACACTTAGCCACAGCACCTACTACTGCTGGATAATAAGTACTGGTCCATGAATTGTGTTGTTGTGGATGAAGCTATCTGATAGGCAGGCATGTGCTAGACTGATGGGATCACTATAACGATGTGCTCTGGAAATATTTGGCCCTAGAAGTGGTGGGGACATAAGGGAGGAAAAGGTCAGTTCTATTTGGGGCAGAGACAGAGTAATCACAAAAAACTTCAGAGACAAGTTGATCTGTGAGTTGAGACTCGAAAGATGGGTCGAGGTGTGGGGATAGTGTTGAAAGGCGTTTAAAGCAGAGAGAGAAGTATGAGCCGAAGCTTGCTGTCTGAAACCACATAAGGATTTCATGGAATTGTAAGTAGTTTGGTGTGGGAGGAGTGTAAAGCACTAGAAGAAGAGGGGTTATTAGCAAAAGGTAAGGCTGAAAGGCAGGAAAAGATGAAACACCAGAGGGCTTCACAGGAGTTGGGACTTCAGTCTGTGAACCATGGGGAGCTGTTGATGGCTCTGATGCCAGGGAAGAACACGACGTGCATTTTTGCAATATTATTCTGGCACTTGTATGAAGAACAGACTGGGAATGCAGCAGCAAGACACTTAAGATGCCACTGCAGTAAAAGGCCGGGAGGGGCTGATCGAATGCTGTGACAATGGTGGTGGTAGGGCAGGCGAATAACCAGAGATGCTAAGGAGGGAGCTCCCCGTGTTTGGTGACTCATGTGTTGAGTAAGGGCTGGGGTGAGGAGAAAACTAGGGCAATGCTTTCAGTCCTGGCTTAGGTAGTTGGGTGGATGGTGGTGGAACCAGGGCATGCAGGAAAAGGAGCGGGCTGTGGGGGAAAAGGAAGTGAAGTCTCTTCTGAATCGATGCTGTTTGAGGATCACTCAAGCAGTAAAGTCTAGTGTGATTCAGGGCTGAAGCTGAAGGGATCATTGAGTCAAGCTTGGATATGGATTATCTGTCATCACGATGAGGTGGTTGTAATTGGGTTACTCAGGGAGAGCCTTCAGAAAGAGGAGGGCAGGGGCAGGGTTGGAGCACTCATGTTAAGAACAGGTAAAGGCATTTCCACATTTGCTCCGTTGGAAGTTTTGGAAACCTGCTAGCTGCTACCTGTGTCAAATGGCACAAATGCTCCTGTAGCAGGTCCAAAGTACTCTGTCAGCTCCTTCTCTTCCCTGGCTAAGAAATATTGAGCTGTGTCCTGATTAAATCCTACCTACTGTCCCCCATATAGGGTTGGGTCCCCCAGCCGTCTGTACTACATTCAGCACATATCACAGTTTATTTTAATCGGTGGTTTCATTTTTTTTGTCTCTGTCTCTAGTCGGGAGCTCCATGAAGGCAGGGAATCGTAGATGCCATGCTTACTCCAATGCTTGGCTCATTATAGATGGTCAGTAAATAGTTTCTGAAGTGGTAACTGTGGATGGAAATGGGTGTCTGCAGGTGATTGCCACTGGATAAGAGAGCTAAATGGGGATCCAGTTAATTCCTCTGAGAGAAGTCCTTGCTGAGCAGTAATCTCTACTTGGTGTCTAGTACATAATGTGATTTCTATAATGGCATTCATGATAAGAAAAGTTATTTATTTTAGCAACAGATTTGTCATTTATTAAAAAATCAGTGTATAATAAATCCTATCATGTAATATGTGGAGAGCTGTGCTCCTGTTGGTTTTATTTAGAAATAAGTAAGATTTAATTACTTTCCTGGCACCAGGTCATTACTTTTTCTTTATACAGAGATTAAAAGGCCAGTCTCTGGAATCAGAATGCCTGGATTTGCATCCTGAATCTGCCACTTACAAATGTGAGGCCTTGGGGAGGTAACTTGACCATTCTATACCTTACTTTCCGTATCTGTAAAATGGAGGTCACAGTAGTAACTTATTTATAGAGTGATTGTCTGGGGAATTATATAACTTAATATGTAAACAAAGTCTGACATGGTAAGCACCCAATGATTATTAGCCATTCTTATTGTTATCTGGTGGTTTGTTTACTTTAAGAACAGTTTTCCATGGTAAAGTTTAAAATGTCCACTGTTTTTTTAATTTACATTTTTTTAATTAGTTTCTGCTTTATAACAAAGTGAATCAGTTATACATATACATCTGTTCCCATATCCCTTCCCTCTTACGTGTCCATCCCTCCCACCATCCCTATCCCACCCCTCAAGGCGGTCACAAAACACCGAGGTGATCTCCCTGTGCTATGCGGCTGTTCCCAATAGCTATCTACCTTACCTTTGGTAGTGTATATATGTCCATGCCTCTCTTTCGCTTTGTCACAGCTTACCCTTCCCCCTCCCCATATCCTCAAGTCCATTCTCAAGTAGGTCTGTGTCTTTATTCCTGTTTTACCCCTAGGTTCTTCATGACATTTTTTTTTCTTAAATTCCATATATATGTGTTAGCATACGGTATTTGTCTTTCTCTTTCTGACTTACTTCACTGTGTATGACAGACTCTAGGTCTATCCACCTCATTACAAATAGCTCAATTTCGTTTCTTTTTATGGCTGAGTAATATTCCATTGTATATATGTGCCACATCTTTATAAAATGTCCACTCTTAATATCAGTTCAGTATGTCCAAACATAGAACTTTTTATTTTCCCTCCTAAATTTATTTCTCACTTTAGTCTTCCTCATCTCAGTAAAATTATGCCATCCAACCAATGATTCAAACCATAAAATCTAAAAATAAACTGCAATGCCTCCCTTTCTTCTTCTGCCCACGTCTAATACATTTCCAAGACCTATTGAGTCTATCTCCCAAATATAACTAAAATCTGTATGTGTTTCTTCCATCTCCAGTGACTCCGCTTTAACCATTGTTTGCCTGGACTTCTACAAGAACTTCCCAATTGGTCTTCCTATGGGTTACCCTTGCCCTGCTTCAGTTCATTTCCCTCATTTTTAAATGCACAGGTTAAATGTGCATTTAAATGCCAGTTCCACTGACTAGGAACCCTTCCATAGCTCCCATGGTTTTTAGGAGGAAATCCAAATTCCTCATTATAGCCTACAAAGCATTCATGAGCTGTGACTGCCCTTACTATTTTACCTCTCCAACCATTTTCACCAGTGTGGCTAGAGCCACATAAGCCTCTTTCTTTCCTTGATCATAGTGCTCATTTTCTTCCCTACTGCCTTGCAGTCCTCTCTGCCTGAAATGCTCTGCCCCAACTCTTTACCAGGCTAGACATCTTATCCTTGAGATCTTCATTAGAATACTAAGTGCTTGGAGAAGGCTTTTCTGACCCCTCTTTCTAAGATGGCCTTCCTCAGTTATTCTCTCTCTTATCTGCTGTCTGTTACTTCCCTGGTATTATTTGCTTGTTATTTTCTGTTATCTGCATTTCTTGGTAGAAGTAGCTCCATGAGGGCAGGGACGTTATCTACCTTTTTACCACTGTGACCCCTGTGCCTAGCAGAGTACCTGGCACAAAGAAATATAATAAATATTTACTGGAAGAACTAAAAGACTGAATGAAAGCTATTGTGGCAAAAATTGACTTGAAAATCAAGAAACCATAGTACTCTCAGTGTATTCGTTCATTCATCCAAGCATGTATTGAAGACCTACTATGAGTCATCCATGTAATTTATTAGGTGTTAGAATAAAAGATAAACAAGAATAAAAGATAAACAAGTCATTGTCTCTAATATTGAGTATAAATGAAATATTATAGAAATGCAGAGGAAGGAGTTTGGAGAACGAAATGATTTAATGAGTGATATTTTAGCTGCTTCTTGAAGGATGAACAAGTTCACAGGCTAGGAAAGGAGAAGGCATTTTAGACAGAGGGAAGAGTATACTCAAACACATAAGGGAAGGAACCCAAACAGCAGGATTGTGGAAATGGATTTTTGACCAGCTGGAGCAGTGGTGGGAGCCAGAGCAGGAAGAAGGATAGATTGGTGCTTGATAAGGCAGAACTGGGCCTTCAGGAAAAAGGAAGAGAAAACCATTATGAAGAGTTTAAGGAATTCAGCATTAACAGGTCTGAGTTAATTATAATTATAATAAAATTATATATAAATATAATTATAATAGAAAATAATGGAACTGGGGATGGAGAGACACAGTATGATGCTATTTTAATAGTTCAGGTAACAGATGATGAGGACCCAGACTTGCAGAGCAGCACTAGGAGTAGAGAAAAGTGGTTCTGCACTCCACTGGGCATTTTGTCCTAGCTAGGTCTCAATTTTCTTTCTGCAAAATGAGAGTTTTGACTAGATAATCGCTGTGATCCTTTTCAGCATCATGATCCCATACATGCCTTAGAATTTTTCTTTTGTTGTAAATTTATCTATCTAGTTTCCTAAACATGGAGAGGCCATGCCATCTACATCTTTTTATCATGTATATATAGATAAGTGCAAATAGAATGGGCTGTGAAACAGAAATGGTCAAGTTCAAATCCTTGATCTACCACTTTCTGTTAGTATGACCCTGTCAGTTATTTATGCATTCTGTGCCTCAGTTTCTTCATCTGTAAATGGGGATATTAACAGTATCAAATGTAAAAAGTTAGGAAGATTAAAAGAGACAATAGATTTAAAATGTTTAACACAGGATTTGGTACATTTCCAGTATCTATAGTGACTATCATCATCATCACTCTTTCTACTTAGCAGAGTGCTTATCACCTAAAAAATACTTACTGGATTCTTTTTTTTTTTTTTTTTTTTTACTTACTGTATTCTTGATGAGTGATTGGATGAATGCAGTGAAAGAGAATAATCATTCAAGTAAATTATGTCAAATAAATCTCTATTAATTGTTTTCTTGATTATTGAATAAGATTGTTGTTAATTCTGTGAAAATAGATAAGCAACAGCTAAGTCTCCAGTGCAAATCTGCACCTTGCCATGTTTAAGAAGGTTCATTTGGATTGACATATGTGATGAAATCAGAGCAGATCAGAAGAATATGTGGCAGAATTGCCTAGATTTTGTGACACTTTTCCAATTTTTTTCTGTTTTTGAAAATCCATAATAATTAAACTCTTGTGACTTTTTCATAATTTTTCACATATCATCCTGTTGAAAGATTTTCACATCATTCTTGAACTTGAACTGTTTATTTATGTGGATATAATAGACTGGCAATTTCCATACTTCAGAGCTGCTTTAGTTAGAATGAGTTATTATTGTAGTCAACTCTGGCTTTTTCTGCTTTACTCTTTTAGAAGCACAAATATTATACATCTTCCATTACTTCCACTCCTTCTTCTTCATTTTGTGTTTCTTCACTTTGGGAGGATTTTAGGATGGAGATAATGATAGAGTGCACCATAAAACTATCCCCTCAATTGCCAGTGACATCATCTCTTGTCTGTAGAACAGGAAGGGAGAAGGGATGTTAACATGGGCCATGTCTGGAACAACATAACATTGATTCAGGTCTATACACATCAAGCGCCTTAAGAGCTTAAAATGGAATTGGTATTACAGCAACATTCATGTTTGAAAATGGCATTGTACCAAAGGTAGGATAATATTGTCATCTTAAATTTAGAAGATATTGGGTTAGAAAAGCTCTGCAATCAATTCTTTGAAGAAGGAACACAACATTGAAAGGAAAGAGAACCTGGTGCTCATTTTGGCTTTCTAAATCCCTCCTGTGTTTCATTATATGGTGTCTAGGTCCCCTTCTCATTTTAATAGTCCATGAGTTTTGGAAACTTACCAAAGATATCCCTATTTTAGTTCTTAATCTATTAAAATAATTTCAGTATCAAAGCGTTTTTGTGGCATATTTAATTTTAAATGCTTTGAAATCAAGACTATTTATCAAAGGATAAAATCTTAGATTATGCTGCAGGAAAAGAAGACGGCACATTACCTCATCTGCCAAATGCAAAGGGAAAAAAATGATTTATTCCTGTCAACTGGAAAATAAATGTTCCAAAGATTGTAACCACATCTGTAACATATATTGATGGCTTGGAGGAAGGCTGGGTCACCCTAGTGCTCACTCAGCCATTACCGTCTTCCCAGAAATTAGAGAAGTGGGGCTACTGGGGGTCACTCTTTCAGCACAATTCCCCGTTCTCTGTTCTGTTGAAAGAGTTTTAAAGAGGAGGCCAGCTGGCAGCCATGCTGTGTGTTTGGGACGGGGGTGGTGAGATGAGGAGGGTGAGATGGGAGGAGGAGACACTGTGGCAGAGAAAGGAGTGGGCAGTAATGAGGGAGGGAAGGGACATTTAGAGGGTACTGTAGTGTTGACTGATTTATTACAAAGTGTTCAAGGAGGAAAACCGTGCTTCCTTTTCACAGGAAAGACTTGACAGCTCTCCATGTCCTTCTTTCCTTGGACCCTCCTCTCTCAAATGTATCTTCCCCACTGCTGCCAAAATGAACTTCCTACCAAGAGGACTAGGTCAGGCCAGTTCCTGTTTAACATCCTTTAATGGCTTTCCATTGTTGCCTGACAGCAGGAATAGGCAAACTATGGCCAACAGCCCAAATTTGGCCTAATGCCTTATTTATTTATTTATTTGTTTGTTTATTTATGGCTGCATCAGGTCTTAGTTGCAGCACGTGGGATCTTCGTTGCTGCATGTGGGATCTTTTCGTTGTGGTGCGCGTGGTGCGCGGGCTGGAAGCAACACTTTGCTGACTTAAGTAGTTGGAAAAAAATTTTTTTAATAATATTTGATGACTTGTGAAAATTATGTGAAATTCCAATTACAGTCTCCATAAATAATGTTTTATTATGCCACGCTCATTCATTTTCATATTAGCTGTAGCCACTTTTGTAGAGTTGAGTCAAAGCCCATATGCTTCTCTTAGCCTAAAGTACTTAGTATCTGGCCTTTTACAAAAAGAAAAAGTTTATCCTTCCCTGTGGGATAAAATCCACTGCTTTCTGACTCTCCCTTTATTATCCAGCAATAACACAGAACTGCCTGGAGTTTATTAGCTGTACCCTCTGTCTGGAATGGGCTCTTTCTTTGCTGTACTCACCTCTACCAATAGAGGTGAGTACAGTCACTCAATCTCAACTCTGCCATGAATTCTTCTAAAAGGCTTCTCTGAGGACCCTTTCACCCCACACACAGCAATCCTCCCACCCTTAAGGCTGGATTTTTTTTGTTTTGCTTTTTGCTCTTCTCTTAATCTCTGTGTACAATCCTATCAATATTCTTGTCTCCTTACATTGTACCCTCTCTTAGTACTATCAGCTCCCTGGGGACAGAGGCCACATTTTATTCACTAATACACCCCTGGCATGAAGCATTGTATTTAGCCCTGAGTAGGTAAATGATAAAGGGTTGCTGACTGATAAGTGAATGCATCCATTTCCCCATGACAGTAGTTCCTGGAGCTGCCAACAAAAGGGCTTTATGTGCCCTGGTTAAAAGTGATACATTCTAGAGGAATTACTAAATGTCCACCAATTGTGACATTCCATTCTCCTTCCTCAGGTTCTCTTCTTAAAATCTGCAGAGTCTATAGCCATAGACTATGGTGAGCCCATTTATATTAGCTTTCCACTTAGGGAAAGGATTTGAATTTGCTGTTCCTTTAAACCAATTCTGGGTACATTCACTGTACCAAGAAAAAAAGTCTAGGGCAGAACAGAAATATCATTCAGTGTTTTTAAACCTGCTCAGGCTGATAAAATTTAATGTTTCCTTTTGTCACAGAAATTAAAAATCAGGATGAGCATTACTTGCTGACCTTATAATTCTGCTGTCTTCACCAAAGTCACAATTTTCTTAGATTAAAATCAAATCTTTGGCTTCCCTGGTGGTGCGGTGGTTGAGGGTCCGCCTGCCGATGCAGGGGACATGGGTTTGTGCCCCGGTCCGGGAGGATCCCACATGCCGCGGAGCGGCTGGGCCCGTGAGCCATGGCCGCTGAGCCTGCGCGTCCGGAGCCTGCGTGTCCGGAGCTTGTGCTCCGCAATGGGAGAGGCCACAACAGTGAGACCCACGTACCACACACACACAAAAAAATCAAATCTTGCTATTGGTAACTTCAAATAATAATAACTTGGGGAAAATTCAAAGTTAGGTAATTAAATGCCTGAAGGGAGATCTCTTAAAGTGAATGCAATGCATGTTTTATGGAAATATTTGTGCCATAAATATCAGTGTCTTCATGGTAGTAAAATCATTTGTTTCATACTTATGGCTAAAATTCACCCCCCTTTCTTTTTTTTTCATCTTGAAATGGCCCTCTTTTAATGTGCTTTGTTTTAAGAATAATTTTATAGCAGGGTAATGGTGAAATAAAAACGTGTTACAAATTATTTTGCAACTCCCTCAAGTAAAATATCTATAGAATTTTTTCATACCTCTGATTTTTTTCTATCTGATAGCACTTTAGTCCTTGAACAGTTAATTCTTATTTCTTTCTCAGTGTCTTCCTTTTTATGCAAAATGAGAAATCCAGATACTTTGCTTATTAAAACATCTTGTGGAAGTTGAATCTCTCTTGGAAACACTATAAGATTTTCAAACACCACTACTGCAGAACACTGCAGGACATGAAACCTCTGCCCTCTTTTTGGTTATTTTCTTTATCAAATTCATGCTGGGGCTTCCCTGGTGGCACAGTGGTTGAGAGTCCGCCTGCCGATGCAGGGGACACAGGTTCGTGCCCCGGTCTGGGAAGATCCCACATGCCGCGGAGCGGCTAGGCCCTTGAGCCATGGCCGCTGAGCCTGCGTGGCTGGAGCCTGTGCTGTGCAACGGGAGAGGCCACAACAGTGAGAGGCCCGTGTACCGCAAAAAAAAAAAAAAAAAATTCATGCTGGACCTAGGGCTTGGCTTAGCTGAGCATTGAACTTTGGCTGTTTTATCACAAAATCAGGGTTCTTATTCCTCTTCTTAGCCCCCTAGTAAGTATCAACTTCAATACATTAAAGGCATTTTGTATTGCTGATAATCAGAGCTGTAGTTACTGTAGATAGAAACCAGAGAAGGTATCATTTGAATTTAAGGACAAAATTTAACTAGCATAAAGTTCCAAATAAAACCAAGTTATGAGTAAATAGGTAAAACCCCTCCCCATTTATTTATTTATTTATTTATTAAAAAAATATTATTCTTCTCTGTCCTATTTACTTACTGGTCTGGCAGAAGGCTATGGTATGAATGACATGTAGAATAACAGGAAAAACTACCAACCTCTTAAAATGAGGCTAGTACTGACTGGGTCAGGGATTGGCCCCGGGGTCCTAAAAAGCTGCTGTGGACTCCTGTCATGGATTTCTATGCTGCTTAAAAAATGGTTGCTCCATCCAAGTGGGAGTAGGGGCAGTACAAACAGTGTATCTTCCCTAGTTTAAGGATGGCACTTTACTTTCCAGTGTATACACTATACCTGCAGAATACATCTATAGCTCAGTTGTCTAAATGGATAATTTTTTCTAGAAGAGGTGATGCTGACGAAAGGCTAATAAGCAGGATCCTCTGAATGTTCGTAGTAATGTAGACAGCGTTCTTCAAGCTCAGTTTGGGCTTACATAAAATTGTGCCTGGGCTTCCCTGGTGGCACAGTGGTTGAGAATCTGCCTGCTAATGCAGGGGACACGGGTTCGAGCCCTGGTCTGGGAAGATCCCACATGCCACGGAGCAACTAAGCCCGTGTGCCACAACTACTGAGACTATGTGCCTAGAGCCTGTTCTCCAGAACAAGAGAAGCCACCGCAGTGAGAGGCCCACACACCACAGTGAAGAGTGGCCCCTGCTCGCCACAACTAGAGAAAGCCCGCACGCAGCCACGAAGACCCAACGCAGCCAAAAATAAATAAATAAATAAATAAATTAATTTAAAAAAAACTGTGCCTTTGCCTACATATACCCCATTATAATTTATTTGGTAATTTAGGGCAAACCTCACATTTATTCATATCATCATGGTGAGGCAGTCCTGCTCTACAAAGCCTTTTCAGACCCTCAAGTAATAAGCATAAATCTCAAAATCCTGAAGAGGTGGTGAAGCTTTTTCCTCTTGGCTGGAGGTGGGAATGGAGGACAGTTTATTAAGAAGAGTGACAGAGGGACTTCCCTGGTGGCACAGTGGTTGGGAGTCCGCCTGCCAATGCAGGGGACATGGGTTCGAGCCCTGGTCTGGGAAGATCCCACATGCCACGGAGCAACTAAGCCCGTGTGCCACAACTACTGAGACTATGTGCCTAGAGCCTGTTCTCCAGAACAAGAGAAGCCACCGCAGTGAGAGGCCCACACACCACAGTGAAGAGTGGCCCCTGCTCGCCACAACTAGAGAAAGCCCGCACGCAGCCACGAAGACCCAACGCAGCCAAAAATAAATATCAATAAATACATTAAAAAAAAAAAAGAAGAGTGACAGAAAAGTCAAGGACAAAGAAGGTACAATGTAGCAACTCTTTGCTACAACTTTAGAGAGGAAAAAAATATCAGAGCAAGATACACTGGTGGCAATTCCTCTTTAAGTGGATTTCATAAAGTTACTTGATTTTTATAGGGGGGATTGCCAGACTCTTTCTAGAAATATAAACTGTCACATTTTATAATGCTGTGAATAATGAAATGTCCCTTTGTGAAAAATACTGCTTCATTAAATTTGAGAAGTCACAGATCCTGTTATTTTCCAAAACCACTGAGGAAAATACTTTGCACTAAATACTTCTGGTACTATGTGGACTAGGGAAACACTGGCTAGTCCTGAAGCATCTCTGTTGCTGTCTTCCTGGTGACTAGCCAGGGAATTGGACTCTCCTTGCCTCAGGCTGCCCGATGGCTCCATGTGGAGATAACATAACTTATCTCTTGGCATGTTTTGAGATTTATAGTTTACTGAGTGCTAGGAATTCCTAAGAGAAAAGGGGCTTTTTCTATGGCATTAGCATCTTCAGACATGTGAACAAAAAAAGAAGAGAGTGTCACTCATCCTCTGGTTTTACAAAGGGTTAAGTCGGAATCTACTGCAGTTGGCCCACCGACAGAACAGTGCACCCTGAGGGGAATACAGCATGGAAAAAACAGGATGAGGCATTTTGTGCTTTGGATAAACAGACCCCTAGGTAGTTAAGATGCACATCTCAGGAATAATTTCAGTGAGCCCAGTTTCTTGCAGAAAAGCACAAAAATCATTAATTTGAGATATCTCTTCTATATGATTAGCAATAATCTTTTACTAAGATGTTTGCTTGACTACCAGTATTTCCTAGCAAAAAAAATTCATAGATATACTGGCTCCTACCCTGCCTCTTCAGAGCAGTTTCTCAGAGCTACTGAGAGACTGTCTTCCTGGCTGTAGTCCTCAGTAAGACCCTGAATAAAACTTAAACTCACAACTCTATGTTGTGTGTTTTTCTTTAAGTTGACAGACAATATAGTGCTACTATCTCTTAAGTTATTTAAATCTTTAAAATGGTCCTCATTTTTAAAGAATATTTCAAGTGCTGGCCCTTTAAAAAATATGTTTTATCAGAATGCCAAAACAGCCATTTTATTCATAATTTTAAAAAAAAAGAATTATCAAAAAGCTGTGCTACATAATATCACTGACCAGGGAGCTCACATTCCAGCTGATGGTTTTAATCGTATGTAGGAAGATCCAAAGTCATTTTTTAAAAGCTTTACTTAAATATGCTTTATTATAATGAAACCTTCAGTTTAATCAAGGTGAGGGATTAGAAGCCCTGGAATGACAAACATGGTAGATTCTCTGAGTCCAGGGTGGTTTTAGAAATCCAATCAACACATTATCAAGTCATATTACCACTGGCTATGCTTGTGCTTAGGACTGATTTTCAATACTATGAAAGAAAGAATTAATAGAGAATAATATTAAATTAATAAAGAATAATATTCTAATATTAAAATATGGATCCAAAACCTCTTAACTTACATGTGAAATTGATCATATTTTGAGGTAAATTTTTTTTTTAAGTTTTTAAATGTTACAGCTAAAATGTTGCCAACCAGCATGAAATTCTTTTGTTGTGTCTGGAAGCTGATATAACAGTAGAAACTAAAATTTAAAAATATGTAGTAGATAAGGTTAAATCTTTGGAGTGAAGACTATTTCAAAACAATTTTTTATAAGGAAAAATGAAAAGGCTATTTAAGTTGATTTTCAAGTTAATTTTTATTACTAATACAATTTTTATTTTCAGTATGCATATTTCAAATACAGTCTATTGGGATAAACAAAGGTGGAAATGTTAAGCTAATAAGCAGAACAGTCTATTTTAGTAGAAGAGGTGTGGACAGTGTAGATACTTCTACTTTAAAAAGAAATCAAATGTGAAAATCTACTTTCTCTTAAAAACAAACATTTCTACAGTTCCTCTCTAATTATAATAACTGAGCCTATCTGATATATTTTTTATCCAAAGTTTCAATTGATTAATATATATATGTATATGCTTGAGCCCTAACTGTGTAGCCCTTTCCAGTGTGATGAGGCCAAAACATGAGACATATTCAGAGATAAATGGACTAGAATTGTGCAGTTATAAAACTTAAAATACAGCACAGTATTTAAATCATCTTAATAACAGACACTTCACACGCATGCAATGATATATTTAAACTCAAGATGGAAAGGAGGTGCCAAATTAGTGTACTTTTAGAGAATGCTTTTTAATCCATGGTGGAACAGAACTCTTTGTACCTATGTGACTGCTACTAGTAGAAAAATGTCTTACAACACATGTGGTATATATTTACAAAGCAACAGCTCCTCTCTAAAAAGACTATTATTTGGAATATAAGACAAACTGATTTTATTTTTGTGAGAACAGTAGTTATCTAGGTATTCTCAAAAGGAATCAGATATCAGCATGGCAACCTTAGCTCAAACACTAGCTTGAGTGTAAGCAATCTAACTTTACTCCTTTTTGAGTAAACTGGAGATAAATACCCATACATTTTGTGATGATTTGACAATGGCACTTCTGCTTTTCAGAATTATGTCTGCAAAGTATGACTTCTTGAAACATTGATTTCTAATAAAAATATGAGACAGTCATTTCCCTTGTGAATGAAAAATGCATAACTTTCCTGCCATGTACTGTCATTTTCTTGATGTCTAGAATAAATTCAAATAGCTTAATACAATGATTATTTTGATCTAGTGCATGCAAAGAGGGAGATGGCTGTTTTACAATAATATTTAAGTTTAAAATGTCTGCTTCTCTCTATTTTGAGTCTAGTGAAAGTTTTAGTGAATAATATAATGTATATCAACTTCTGGAATTGAAGTATCTAAAATCTAAGGAGTAAAGGAAATAACTTCTAGCATCATAAAAGAAAGCAACAAAATAGGATATGATCCTGTCACACAAAATCTTTTCTGCTAAATTCTGCATATCTTAAAACATTGACATCTAGAATAACTGGACCACTATAAGAATTTTTATGTGGGGATTCCTGAGAATTCCTGACAGATTAATCAATATACCAGACATTATTTTTTTAAGATTCCATAGGAACTCTTTAGGAATCAATAATTATATCTTATAATTTGAGAGAATTAATGCTGTATCAATTTAAGATAATTTAACAATATAACTTTAGAAAGTACTCTTCTTAATAACTGAACAAATTAGTATCTGGGTGACTCCATTACCAATAGAATTTACTGTGATTTCTTCAACTTTTTATTTCTTTGTTTCCAACATAAGGGATTACTTGTATCCTGGCAATTTTTAAAAATTTTATTCTGTGAAAGAGACCATCATAGTGATAAATTCAAGAGTCAAAAAAAGTAAAACAAAACAAAATAACCATATTTAGAAACCTAAGAAAGTTTTGAACACTCAAGATGTTTTCATTTTAAAATGTTCTCAATGCTTGTTTATGATGTAAAATACTTTGAATTTCCTTGTATTTAATACTTTGTGGGTATGGCAGTGAGGAGCAGGTGTTTGACTGATTGTCTCATAGTCATGCTAACAAGGCATGGGTCATGGAATTGTCCAAGCAACTGTTTAACTTCCTTTGAACATCCTAATGATGTCTTTCTAAAGAAGCACCACTTGTTGCATAGGCTTCTGTGGCATGCTTTCCATAACTAAATAAATGGTCATGACCTACATTTGCATAATAACAGACACATCCTCTACCACTTCCTTAAATCCACTAATAGCTTTTTTTCTTCACATCAACCCTCACTCCACGTAACACATAGCACAAAACCTGCTGCCCAACAATTCCTCTTGGACCTTTAATGATACATATAGTGACACCAGGGACCTCATCCACTCCTAAACTTAATCTTATATTTATATGATGAACAATAAAAATGAATAATGCATCAAGGGTCATTTTACAAATGAGAGAAACTCAGAATATCAGAGCTGTTAAGGATATAAGAAATTAAATAATCTGATATTCTCATTTGACAAATGAGAACACCTGAACCCAGAATCTATTCCTGTCTCAGGCTACTGGCTTTAAGTAGATTAAAAATAAATCCTGTACCTAAATCTTTCTATTCCCCACATATTACGCCATTTACCTCAAAAATCCGTCTGAAATGTATAATTGTCTTACTCTCAAATATTTATTTCTTTCTGAGAACATCTATATTTCAATTCCAAAAACCAAATTTTATCAGATTTTAAAATATATTTCAGAGAAATGCTTAAAATAACACCAAGGAAATCCTTTTTATGTAATTATTACTCATTGGCATATCCCATTGAAAAATTCTCCAGTTATATTCTTGCTGTTACTGCTAATGACAGCATACCATATTTCATTAATTCCTTCCTAGACTAAGGCACATACAAGAAAATACTTAATTTCATTTTAATTCAGAGAGTTTAGTTGCCTAGAACTACTCCATATTAATGAAATAAATGGAATTAAGGTTATGAATTACATATAAGTGCCATCAACACAGAAAATGAAGTTTTCTTCAAAGAAATTCTCTATGCATCTGCAGAGAAGGAAGTGATTCACACTCACATGTGCATATACATACACACACACCCACACACACATACAAACTCAGATAAATGACCTATGAGAACAAGCCAAGATCAAAAGTGAATCTAAATCTGTTGGAAAAGTGAAAACCACTGCAAAGAAACATTTTAAAAAAATGATAAGTGGCACATGATCAGTTCTTCTAACTTTCATGTTTGGCGTCTCCATCCCCTTGGGTGTGGGTTATAGTTGCAATTGGTTACTGAAACACAGTAATCAGACCTGGTCTCCATGGACATTATTTCAGAATCATTTCTGGAAGGCTGCCTATAATATGCATATGGCACCTGTGAATCATGTTGGGAGTTGGTGGGCATACTATTATTGGGTAGGAATGCAACATTATACTCTTGCCTTCCAAATGAGCCCATATTGGCCTTCTGGGTTTGAGGGACATAAGACAGTCTTTCATTCCAATCCTCAGACGACCCTGGAAGCACCTTCCTCCGAGCTGCTGAGACCACATTTGCCATAATAGATTCCTGAATGTTTCTGGGTCTGAAGGCATCATCCAGTAAACCAAAAGAAGACTTGGCTGCTGCTTCCCCAGGAGTTAGTCTCTTGTTTGCTTCCTCTAGCCCGTCAGTTGGTTTGCTAGAGTAGCTATAAGCAGGCTGGTATACCCAAGGAGATGTTGTAGAGATGGTGGGTGGGACTGGTCTTCCAGGAAGAGAAAGAGAGCGTCCACTCTGCTAGAAATAATGAAAATGTTAATATATCTCATTCATGTTGGTTTATGCTGATTGACTGTTATTCCAATGTATTCTCCACACCATTACTAAGCACTATAAAAATCAAATCACCACAATGCTTAGTCCTAAAGCCAAGATAGGCTGCCTCTACCCGGTGTATTATTAGCGCTGGTCTGGGACTTGGCCCTCATTTAGGACCTCCTCCTTGCTCTCCTTTTCTGAACCCATAGCTCCAATTGCTACCATCTTTCTTAGGCATAACCACCATGGCAGGTGCCCTGTCATCACTGGGAACCACCCTTACTTCTGTCTGCACTCTTCATATTCATATCTATATCCACAGCCCACCCTCATTCTAATCCTGTTTTCCTGATACCAAATAAACTTAACATACTGATAACTCTGGAAACAGACCATGAGCTACTGGGCTTTGTACTTTTCCCAAGTGACTTTTAATATGTTATATTGATCCACTGAATATAGCAAAAACAAAGAAAAACTACTTAGATGTATTCAACGTTACTGGTCTGATGGAGTAGATCGCCTTTTTCCAGCCAAATTCTTTTTATACATTCGTGAAAATCACATCGATCTTTATTTCCTGAGTGTGGTGTATTGCCCATATCTTGAAGGAAACATTTCAGCCACGTGTTTCATTTGTGCTTTGGTTCCTTTTATGTGTATTACATTCCTTATTTCCTTGAGAGTGTGTGTCCCTGAAATATTCCCTTGTGTATGCTAAATGTTCAGTTTGTCTAATATGCAGAAATATAAATTACTGAAAGCTCTTTTATTCTCTCTTTTTACCCATTCTGTATTTCCAGGGACCTTGAAGTCTGGTTATATACATTATATTCTCACACATTCCCATTTGCATGAGACCCTTAGACAAACTCTTGGCAAAAAGTATCAAAGGCACACTTAACAGAAATGAGTCAACTTGGAAGTATCATAACATTGTGTTTCTTGAACAAAAAACATTGCCATGCTTAAAAATGTGCTCAGATTCTATAAATGGTTTCAACAGCTTTTCTTTCTTAATCAAGTTCTTAAATTTAAAATGAATAGCAACACCTGGATTTGGACAAAATGTCTCAGATTAAAATGTTTAGGTATTTCTGTTGTTATTCCATTAGGCACACAAAGAAGGTAGGTGGTTCAATCTTGGTTTGGATATAAAGAATAAGGGAGTCAATATAATGAATCTTGATTCTCTCTTTTCAGTCATTAAAACTTTAGTAATAATGGGGAAATTTCCTGGCAGTCCATTGGTTAGGACTCAGCACTTTCACTGCGTGGGGCCCGGGTTCGATCCCTGGTGGGGGAACTAAGATCCCTCAAGGGATGCAGCCAAAAGAAAAAAAAAAAAACTTTAGTAATAATGGTTGACTTTTAGCAAAAACTTGTTTTCATTAATCTCCTTCTCTTAATCTAAATCCAGTAAGTCACTATTTAAGGACTTGGTTTCTATTCCACATTGTTAGTGCATTGTTTTCATTCATTTATTCATTTAACAAAAATTTTATTGAATACCTAATGTTTCTAGGCACTTTCCCATGAGCTAAAGATACAAAGATGCTTCAGATAAAGTCCCTCTCCTCAGGAAGCATACAATCCAGTACAGTTTTTAGCTCTGCAATTGTGAGTTAGTCAATCAGAGGTCAATTTAGAGAAGAGACTCTTTACCTATTTTGACAGGACCAATAGCCAGTTTTGTACACTGTGAGAATTATTAACATTCAGCATGATAAAAAGGAATTAGCTCTTCTCTCCCACAGTATGTGTCTATGTCTCCCTTTTGTCCTTATCTCTGGAAGAAAGAGAACAACATTGGTCTATAGAGTCCCTGGGACACTTTTCACATTCCAGTGATATCTGTTTTCCATCAGATATAGCACCTGCTTTAGTCTGGTCTTTAAAACAATAGAGACTTAAAGGATGGCAACGAAAAGACTCAGGTCTCCACAGAAATATAGGAGAGGCTCCTGAATATACATACAGGTAACTAACATCACTGGCTAATAACTGGAAAAATGAATAATTATCAATATATTTGGAAGTATTAATTACAATGTGAAGGCATACATCTCAGTGATAGGGCATGAAAAACACTGGATGAAAGAGAGAACTTTATTTTCTGGTCTTTGTTCTACCCACTTAGTTGGGAAATCTTCAGAAGAATGGAATCTTAACAGAAATGTAAAAGTTCAAAACACTGTTGAATGATACTCTAAAAACAAAGACATCAGGGATTGTTTTTCAGCTAAGGCAAAAAACATTGAATGTGGGGAGAAAGAGTAAAACTTTGAAGTATAATGTTGAAAGAGTAAGTCATAGTTTTCTGAAGAGAAATTTAAAATAGCATTGAAGCTTTTAAGAAAGGTCTCATGTAGAATAGACATATGCCAAATATAGCAGCAGTGCAGGTCGTAAAGGAAGAGTGCAATGACCTCAATGAACAAAATGACAATTGCTCTTCTATATACTCCTCAGACTGCCAAATGTGACTTCATGCTTCTTTAAATGCTAACAATAGAATAAAATTACAAATTGTCTTAGGTTAGAGACACAACTGTGGTATAAATAAATAGTTCTTTAGGTACATTTTTGTTTCTGTTCATGCCAAAACTATTTCAGGCCTCTAGTCTCTGCCTGCACCCAAACCCCTAATTCTAACGTATTTCCCCAAAGCAATTTTCACATCTTGTTCCTTGGTGCTATTTCCTTCTGTCAATCTCTGTCCCAAGGCTCATGCTGTTCTCTGCTTGGCTGGCTAAATGAAGCCATGTGATCTATCCTGAGCCAGGAATGACCAAAGGGACCTGAAAATAACAGAAGTGTTTCTTCTGTTTTGGAGTTTGGATGTCTGATGGTAGAATCCTAGCCACACATGGGTTAG
Organism: Mesoplodon densirostris; assembly: GCF_025265405.1. NCBI lineage: Eukaryota > Metazoa > Chordata > Mammalia > Artiodactyla > Ziphiidae > Mesoplodon > Mesoplodon densirostris. The sequence goes on along the minus strand of NC_082661.1, from coordinate 85,071,448 downwards.
ATTCTGGGTTGGAGTTTCTATCTTGGGTTGTATTATTATCGAAAGAATTTAATTTTGATATGAGAGCATTTAACTGTAGCCAGTATGTTAAATTGGTTATTTTTTGTGTATTATTATGTATGATGTGTTATCAAAATGCTTATTCCTTTTTGTCTCCTACTACCCTTTAAGTTTTTTTAATGAAAGAAATTTTTTCACTGCTGCTTGATGAAAACTTAGCAGGTCCTGTGACATTCTGCTTCCGTTTAGGACTAGTCCTGTCATTACCTTAAGTTACCCAAACCACTTTATTTCAACATAGAATATTCCAGCCACTGGAATAACAAACTCCAATCTCAGACTTAAATCTCTCCCTCCCAACTGCGGCCCATTTCAAGAGGATCACCTTCCTTCAGGGAAGGCACTGTGGTTGGCTTCTTCATGCTTTCTTCCTCTTCCTCTCCTAGCTTACTAACCCTGACTTCCAGCCCCCTGGGGTTAGAATGACAGGATAGAGAAAAAAAGAGCAGAAAGAAATTTTTACTTGATTTGGTAACATCATATTCTGGCTTTTCACTCTCAGAGCCAGGGAGGCCCAGAGAAGAAAACTTTCAAGGGATATTTGAAGATTCTTATTCCTATCAGATATCTTGTCTGTAATCCTTGGTTCATGCCAATTCATCTCAATTCTAGGGGTTAACTTGTAAGTCAATCTGTACCCCTTAGAAAGCTGTCAACCTACCGTTGTAGCTACTAGGGTCTGTTTGCACCCTTGGAGAGGCCCCAAGACAACCCCATCCAGCTCTTCCTTACTCCTGGCCTGCTCTGGTCCATGGGGAATGCTCACATCATTTGCCTTTGGGAGTGCAGCAGCAGATTTCCTGGTTCTTTGCCAAAATAATTTTTCAGACCATCTCTCACCCTGTAGATATCCTGGGAAGGGGTCAGACTGACTACAGCCCACCCACTCTGACCTCCCATCCATCCACATGCTGACATCTCGGATCAAGTTCCCTAAGAAGCCACTTTGAAACGCTTTTCTCACAAGGCTGGAGGTGAGAGGGTAGGGCCCCCCAACTCCACCTACTCCTAACACACACCTTGATCTGCAGCATTCCAGAATTCCTCCTCACAAAATCCTCTCTTCTTACCAGACTCTGACCCCCTTTAATAACCTGGACCTAAGGAGTTCAAGAATTGTGGAAGTGGTTTGCTAATCTGTGAACACACCAGGATACTCATGTCTACTATTTTCTTTGTAAAGTCAATGTTTTAATCTGGAATCTCACTTCAGTGTGCAGCATCTCTTATATTTGAGGGCCTTGGGGGAAACTTCCACTTTAATATTCTGTTATATAACATTATCATTTTCAGTAGAGCATATAGTTCTTTCTCTTATTTTTCTTTTTCAAATGAAATATAGGTTAAAAATAGAATGAAATGTTTTTTCTACTAATTAATTTCAAGAAATTTATCTAATAACTTCAAATAGTCTTAAAAGTTGAAACCTTATACCGCACCCAGGCCTTGCCCTAGAGAAGGGGCCTCACTCATTTCCAGGGCATCTCAGGCAGTCCTTAAGCTCTAATCGTTGAGAACGTCTTCCATATATTGAACCAAACTTTGCCTCCCATAACTTTACCCCATTGATCCTGATAACATAAAGTACATCTACTTATACTCCTCTCCAGCCATTCCTTCACATATTCCAGGCTGCTTCGGCTCTCTCGGAACACCTTCACCACCTGATGCTCTTCTTCACTTTTCCAACGAAGGGGAAATAACATCTATAGTGTTCATTCCCTCAGGTTTTCTGCATCCTTTTCCCCCCAGTTTGTTAGATAAAACTAATGCAGATATAATGTCTTGATCTCCTTAAGCAGATGTACTTACAGAAACACCATCACCAAAAGCAAACCCATGAAGATATCATTCAAACTGACTGAGGGGCCATGTCATCTGGCAGGTGGCATAGTTAATATTGCACGTAGAACAACAGTCTCTGTGTATTTAGACCAGTGTGCCATTTAAGTGTTGGATCCATGAGAGTACATGTCAGTCTTTAGATTGTCCAATAAAATGCATGCAGTAAAGGCTGCAAATATTCACACTGAACTCATGAATCACCAGTGTTATGTATTCCCATCAAAAGGATAAACACAAAGGAAGGATTTTCCTGCTTCTGCCTTCAGCAATAGCCAACACTAGTAGATCACCTACTGTGTGCCCAGTGGCAGGTGCTAATTGCTTTGCATGGAATATTTCATATATTCCTCATAACAACCCCATGAAGTAGGCACTTTTAAGATCCCTATTTTCCAGATGAGGACAGTGACACTTAAATAGGGTAAGTAACTTCCGCAAGGGTAGAAAGCTAAAAAGTGCTGGAGTGAGGGGAGTTGAACTCAGGCAGTCTCATATCAGGGTTCTTAATCAAATACATATGACACTGTACTGGCAATGCAATTGTTTTGAAAAAAATATCTTTTCAAAAAAAGATTTAAATCCAAGCAAACTAAATGGAATGAGATGTTAGAAATTTTGGAAAGGGTCATTGAAATCTTAAGTTTGGATTAATTGATACTGGCATCTTGCCATTTGTCACAAGCACAAGTAGGCACCAGTGAGTAGGGAATACATCACATGAGATGCACTCCCTCTCTCTGAAGATGAGACACCGGGCACCCTGCATTCAGGTCAGCTGAAAAGCACAGAGGAGCGGGGGGCCTTTCTCCGCTTAACATGAACTATCTTTTATGTCAGTTAGATGTTGACTTATCCACATAGCTTGTTAATGAAGCAGCTTAGTGAGCTTCCTTGTTAAACTGTCCAGTAACCAATTTAGCTGCCAGGAAACACTTGACATTTAAAAGAAGGAAAGGTCATCTGAGGTTTACCTAGGACAAAGAAGTGAATTCTAAAGCAATGCAAATAGCCCTAGAAGCCAAAGAAGTTTAATGTGATATACGTTTTGAAGTTCAAACTGTTTCATACCATAAACCTTATAAGCTAAAAAATTCTCTTGGCTGAAATCCTGCTTACACATACACAGTAGAGAATCTCCAGCTGACAAATGTTATTTCAACTCCTTCGACTCCTTTCTCTCTAAACACACATGATCAGTAAATATTCATCACAAACATATACTTTATCATAATCAGATTCCAATAAAAGCCAACAGGAATAAATGGCATTTCTTTTGACTTGTAAATCACTGATTAGAAATTCTACAAAGCAGAGGTCCATGAAAGGGCACATGAATAGACGAAAGCACCAGGCATCTGCCAGTTTTCCATTTGCTCAGGTTAAAATATTTGGAGTGATTGTTGACTCCTCCCCATCTCTTACACTCCACACCTGAACTGTCAGCTTTAAAATACATCCAGCATCTGACTATTTCTTACCATCTCCATTGGTACCATCCTGGGCTAACCCACCATACTCTTTTGCCTGGATTATTGCTATAGTCTCCTAATTAGTTCCCCAGTTCACCCTTGCTCCATTAGTCTAGCCTCAATACGGCAGCCATATTGAGAATCCTGTTAAAACCTAAGTCAGATTTTGTCACTTAGTCCTCTGTTTAAAACTCTGTCATCGCTTCTCATTTCACAACAGGAAACAAAGTCCTTTCACTGACCCACAAGGCCCTACAAAATCTGCTGGTTTCACCCCTCCTTATACCTCTGATTTCATCTCCTCCTGTTCTCTACCTCCCACTTTGCTCCAGCTACGCTGGCCTCTTTGCTATCCTTTGAACAGATCAGGTACCCTCATGCCTCAGGACCTTTATACTCACTGATCCCCTGCCTGGAGCACAGTACTCCAGATATTAGGGTGATCCTACTTCATTTCCTTCAGGCCTTACTCAAATATCTTATGATCACTATTTGGCTATTCTCAATCTCTCTCTCTCTTCCCCCCATCCCCAAGATTCCCTATCCCCCTTCCCTGCTTTGTTTCTCCCCTTAGGCTTATGCCTGTCTAACATAATAAATGTTTATTTAATTATTTTGTTTACCTGCTTCTCCCCACTAGAATTTAGCTCCATCTAAAGTAGGGGTTATTCCAATCCAACAATGGGCAAAAGACCTAAATAGGCATTTCTCCAAAGAAGACATACAGATGGCCAAGAAGCACATGAAAAGCTGCTCAACATCTCTAATTATCAGAGAAATTCAAATCAAAACTACAATGAGGTATCACCTCACACCAGTTAGAATGGGCATCAGCAGAAAATCTACAAACAACAAATGCTGGAGAGGGTGTGGAGAAAAGGGAACCCTCTTGCACTGTTGGTAGGAATGTAAATTGATACAGCCACTATGAGAACAGTATGGAAGTTCCTCAAAAAACTAAAAATAGAATTACTGTATGACTCAGCAATCCCGCTACAGGGCATATACCCAGAGAAAACCATAATTCTAAAAGACACATGCACCCCAATGTTCATTGCAGCACTGTTTACAATAGCCAGGTCATGGAAGCAACCTAAATGCCCATCGACAGACGAATGGATAAAGAAGATGTGGTACATATATGCAATGGAATATTACTCAGCCATAAAAAGGAACGAAATTGGGTCATTTGTAGAGATGTGGATAAATCTAGAGACTGTCATACAGAGTGAAGTAAGTCAGAAAGAGAAAAACAAATATCGTATATTAACGCATGTATGTGGAACCTAGAAAAATGGTACAGATGAACAGGTTTTCAGGGCAGAAATTGAGACAGATGTAGAGAACAAACATATGGACACCAGGGGGGAAAGCGGTGGGGGGGATGGTGGTGTGCTGAATTGGGCGATTGGGATTGACCTGTATACACTGATATGTATAAAATTGATGACTAATAAGAACCTGCTGTATAAAAATATAAATAAAATTAAATTTAAAAAAATAACTAAAGTAGGGGTTATTGTTTTATTCATTAAGACATCCCTTGACCTAGAACAGTGCCTGCCAAGTAGATGTTTAGTAAGTATTTGTGAAATGAATGAATAGTAATTTCTATATCAGACTGCCATAATCAGGAAATTCAGTTATCTTCACCAAACTTTTTGGTCCTGTCCCAAGATGTAGCCCTTCTCACATGTCATTTACATGTGATGAGGGACTCACACAAATAGACCCATCCCACCACCCCCAATACATGCACACCAATATGCACACCAAGACATGTTTGGCAAAACAGATAGGATTGATCAATGTTTATGAAAAATAAAATTTTCTAAACAGGTAAAAGATTTTAACATGCTTCAAATAAATGATTTGCATTTAGGTCAGTGGAAGTGTAAGGGTTTTAAACTGCTTTGATTCCCCAAATGAGAAAAGTCTTAGAAAATGATTCATGAATCCTAAAGACAGCCCAAAATCTACTTGTAAGATTTAAAAATAAAGACCAAAGAAGAAAAAGATAATGGAAATTGGGATGGGTTAGATTTGGAGAAGAGAAAGCTGAAAGCTAATTTACCACTTATCGTGAGATTGCAAGCAGGTGTAGGAAATGGCAGTTTCTACTATCTGATCTCTTAGGGGCACTTCCAGCTCTAAAGAGTTTTCAATTACAATTTTTCTGACAATGGAAGCAGGTCAACATTGGAAGGAAGTTCTCCATAGGGATATAGAATTCCATTACCTAGAGATCTTTAAGTATAGGACAAATGCTCCCTTGATATAATTGAGATACAATTAAGTAGTCAGGGGGATAGTAGAATTTTAAGGTCATTTTTGTTCTAGTCTCTTAATAAGACAGTCTCTATCACATATTCCCTGCCTTCTCAAGTGAACCTTAAATCTTCCTGGTGGAAGAAGTGGAGTTTTGGGAAATTCTGTTGTAACTGTCTCTTATCTAAAAAATGGAAGTGTCCATTTTTTTAAACCGAAATCAGCAGTATTATTCTGCTTACCAAGAATAGTGCAGATAACCAGGACTAATAAATTGTACTATTGAATAGAAAAGTAGCCAAGTAACCATACGTTGCTTAAATAGTTCCATGAATGCAATAAACATACTTAGACATCAAAATAAGAGATAATGTCTTGTAGCTAGAGCTTCTCATCTTGGCTTTGCCATTAACCATTTATCTTAATTCATCTTTGATTAGCTATCAGATTAAATTTTTGGTTCGAAAACTAAAAAATTTTTTATTTTAGATTTGAAGGCAATCCCTTTGTGAGAGAGGCTAAGAGTTATAACTGACAATAGAAGCCAGCATGTTATATTGGAAAGAATGTGAATTTGGACATCACACTGACCTGGGAGTCCTGCCTTTGCCTCTTTTTACCCATATGATTCAACCTCTCCCAGCCTTACTTTCCTTGGTTGTAAAATGGTAAGAATGCTGGCTACTGTTTCAAGATTATGGGTAGAGTAGAGATTGTGTTTATAAATCAGATGCCACGTAGCACAACAGATTATTCTTGTTATTGTGAGAAGAGTCTGTGAGGCCTTAAAAGGTGTCAGAGACCTGGCAGAACCTTTTGTTCAAGAGGCAACTGCATAGGCAGGCTCCTGCCCTAGGATAAAAATAGGAGGGAGCTGCCTTTGAAGTGGCATTAGCAACGCACGCCTCAGATACTGCTGTGCCAGCCACTGACTCCCTCCCACCAGAACGCCGGCAGCAGGGCTGGCCAGAAACATTGCCACTGACCTCATCTCTCTGCTAGCTCTGGGTGGGCCAAAGTATAGACTTCTTGATCTTTTTTAACCTTCTGTTATAGAAGAATAAAAATAACCACATTAATTTAAGGTCATGAAGACTGATGTTAGGCAGGAATCTACGCTTATACTTCTGTGGTCCCTTTCATCTTAGAAACAATGATAACAATAACTAAAGTGTACAGAATTTTTTTTTTTTTTTTTTTTTTTTTTTTTTTTTTTTTTTTGCGGTATGCGGGCCTCTCACTGTTGTGGCCTCCCCCGTTGCGGAGCACAGGCTCCGGACGCGCAGGCTCCGGACGCGCAGGCTCCGGACGCGCAGGCTCAGCGGCCATGGCTCACGGGCCCAGCCGCTCCGCGGCATATGGGATCCTCCCAGACTGGGGCACGAACCCGTATCCCCTGCATCGGCAGGCGGACTCTCAACCACTTGCGCCACCAGGGAGGCCCTGTACAGAATTTTTACTATGTACTAGTCACAGTTTTAAGCATTTTGTCTATTAACTCATTTAATCCCCCCAACAATCCTATAATCCCCAATTTCTGCAAATAAGGAAGCTGAGGCATAGAAATTAGGTGATTTACCTGAAGTCACACAGCTCATTTTTGTAAAGGGAAATTGAAGAATTAAGGCAATAGATAATAAAATTTTATCTAAGTAATGTGTTTTAAGGCATTATATATGTTAGTGGAAAAAAATTACTACAGCAGCAATTTTTACCCTCTCATTTTCCTCTATCCTCAGAAAAGAAGTATGTCACTCTCAAAATTATAATCTCTGAAAATACCCTATTAATATAGACTGTATTATATTTAAGTAGCTGGAATTGCCATTTTAATTTTTTATAATTCTTGGGGAAAAGCCTTAAGTGTATTTTTATAAAAGTCTAATTTGGTTTGAACATAGAAATAAAATCTTTTAAACACATTTCAAAATATTTTTTGAAAAGAAGTTTTCTCTCCTCAGAAGATTTAAACAGTAAAAGTTATATAGATTTCCCACTATTGAAAAGAATGAATAATAGATAGCAAAAGTTCAGCTCTCATCAATTTCTATAGAGAATTTCACAATAAATAAAGGATGCTGATCCTATATGAAATAAATGAATTTTTGACCTTGTGGGAGGTTTTTGTAGAGAAAAATTATCAGTGCCTGGCATATAGAAAGCACTTCATAAAAGAGAGTCGTGTATTAGTATAAAATTAATACTTATACTATATCCCTAATTAGAATTATATTTATGATAAATTATAAAACCCATTTAAGGGCTTCCCTGGTGGCGCAGTGGTTGGGAGCCCGCCTGCTGATGCGGGGGAAACGGGTTCGAGACCTGGTCTGGGAGGATCCCACATGCCACGGAGCAACTGAGCCCGCAGGCCACAGCTGCTGGGGCCCTCGCGCCTGGAGCCAGTGCTCTGAAGCAGGAGGGGCCACCGCAGTGAGAGGCCCGCGCGCTGCAGCGGGGAGCGGCCCTCGCTCGCTGCAGCAGGAGGGGGCCCGTGCACAGCAGCAGGGACCCAACGCAGGCAAAAATAAAATAAATAAATAAATAAATAAAAAACATTTAAAATGGTTTAACTATGTGAATATAGCTTTAGCTGTCCATAATATTCTAAACACCTTCTTTCCTGAAACAAATCCAGGCAACCATCTCCTCCTTCCCTCATTCACAAAAAGAAAAGTTACCATGAATGTGCATTTATCCCTAGAAGGAAACTAGGGATAAGAAATATTTTTTATAGCTTATGTGCCTGCTATTTGAAGTGGAGCTAATATCCCTTAAGCAAACTCATTTCCCAACTAGAATGGCTTTCTCAGAGGAAAATTTTATCAGTTAAGGTATTAAGAACAATTCTTAAGATATGTGTGGGTGCTATAGAACAACCTTGCTCGGGCCCTCTGCATGACAACATTCTCCAAATTTCCTACTGGCAGCTTTTTAGGCAATCCTACTGTTACAATTCCTTATAACATTTAAAAAAAATGGGAAATCCAAGCTGGTTAATGGTAGTGACAGACACATCAACAACTACACAACACGTGACATTATTTCATAAAGATGCAGAGGATACAGCATGAAGAAAACGACTTACTTGATCTTTGTAACTGTTCTTCTATCCATTACGTTTTTAAGCTTATTAAGTAGATCCTTTGATTCATATCCTGGGCCTTGGGGAAAATGTTTAACCTACTGTTCTTGGAAAGTTTAAGATTTTTAAAAAATATTTATTTATTTATACTGTGTTAGTTTCTGTTGTACAATAAAGTGAATCAGCCATATGCATACATATGTCCCCATATCCCCTCCCTCTTGAGCCTCCCTCCCATCCTCCCTATCCCACCCCTCTAGGTCATTGCAGAGCACCAAGCTGATCTCCCTGTGCTATGCTGCTGCTTCCCACTAGCTATCTATTTTACATGTGGTAGTGTATATATGTTGATGCTACTCTCAACTCGCGCCAGCTTCCCCCTCCCACCTCATGTCTTCAAGTCCATTCTCTATGTCTACATCTTTATTCCTGCCAGAGAGAAAAACAAATACCGTACGCTAACGCATATATAGGAATCTAAAAAAAAAAAAAAATGGTACGGAAGTTTAAGATTTAGTGCCAAATCATATTTATGTTTCCTTTGTCAAAAACATGGCTCCAGAGTGATGTTTAAAATTAGGAATAAAAAAATATAACTCTTCATCTGGGAAATCACCAACTTGTTTCCTTAAGTGCAGAGTAGATAAAAATTTTGCTTAATTGCCTTACCATATCTCTCTGGAACAAATGGTACATTTTATTTAATGATAACTTTCTTGTTTGAGTGAATTTATACAATAATTTTATATATGTCAGTTCATTTTAGAGACACAAGAACGCCATAAAGTAAGTGGGAGTTTCAAATGAATGATGGTTTTTCAGATGAAGAGATAAAAGACCACTAAGGGGGGCTTCCCTGGTGATGGAGTGGTTAAGAATCCGCCTGCCAATTGAGGGGACAAGGGTTCAGCCCTAGTCCAGGAAGATCCCACATTCCATGGAGCAACTAAGCCCGTGCGCCACAACTACTGATCCTGCACTCTAGAGCCCACGAGCCACAACTACTGAGTCTGCGCATCACAACTATTGAAGCCCACGTGCCCTAGAGCCCGTGCTCTGCAACAGGAGAAGCCACTGCAATGAGAAGCCCGCGCACCGCAACAGAGTGGCCCCCGCTCGCCGCAACTAGAGAAAGGACCCAAAACTAGCCAAAAATAAACAACTAAAAAAAAAAAAAGACCACGAAGGGGGAAAATAGATTAAAGCAGAGTGTACAGTGATAGTCCTGATGGTGTGCTTTTCAAATGCAAATGGGAAATACGGAAACATCTTTTATCAGAAGCGTCCCAGGTACATTTCTTCAAAATTAGGAAGCATTGGGCTTCCCTGGTGGCACAGTGGTTGAGAATCTGCCTGCCAATTCAGGGGACACGGGTTCGAGCGCTGATCTGGGAAGATCCCACATGCCGTGGAGCAACTAAGCCCGTGAGCCACAACTACTGAGCCTACACATCTAAAGCCTGTGCTCCGCAACAAGAGAGGCCACGACAGTGAGAGGCCCGCGCACCGCGATAAAGAGTAGGCCCCCGCTTGCCACAACTAGGGAAAGCCCTTGCACAGAAACAAAGACCCAACACAGCCAAAAATAAATAAATAAATAAATTTATAAAAGATCTGAAACAGATCTTCATGAAGTGAAGGTCCATATAAGGTCAACACGACTTTGTCTTTTTTTTTTTTTTTTTTTTTGGCAGTACGCGGGCCTCTCACTGTTGTGGCCTCTCCCATTGCGGAGCACAGGCTCTGGACGTGCAGGCTCAGCGGCCATGGCTCATGGGCCCAGCCGCTCCGTGGCATGTGGGATCTTCCCGGACCGGGGCACGAACCCGTGTCCCCTGCATCGGCAGGCGGACTCTCAACCACTGCGCCACCAAGGAAGCCCACGACTTTGTCTTTAAAAAAAAAAAATTAGGAAGCATTTACTTTACTTGAAGATAGTAATCCCAGGTATAAATGTAATTCCATTAATGGTTCAAGGGGATGTCTCATAAGGTATTAGGATGCTTGTCTACTTATCAAACTTTCAAAATTAGAGAGCAAATTTTTTTTTTTTTTTTTTTGCGGTACGTGGGCCTCTCACTGTTGTGGCCTCTCCCGTTGTGGAGCACAGGGTCCGGACGTGCAGGCTCAGCGGCCATGGCTCACGGGCCTAGTCGCTCCGTGGCATGTGGGATCTTCCCGGACCGGGTCACGGACCTGTGTCTCCTGCATCGGCAGGCAGACTCAACCACTGTGCCACCAGGGAAGCCCTAGAGAGCAAATATTTAATTTTGCCCTTGACATTAGTTATTACAGCTTTTCCTATTGGCATAGCTTTCTTAATGCACTTATAAAATGGCAGTATGTAATTATCTAGACATAATGTTGCATATTAATACTACAGCAAATTTTTCTATGTGGGCCACTCATTTATTCAAAAGGTTTTATTCTTTGTTATTTCCCTGACCACTCCTCATTCCCAAGTTCACCTTCATTTTGATATGATGCTAGGTAGCTATTGACTATCCAATTGCTAAACAATTGTTTCACTTTCAGTATTGATTCATACAAATGCATAGAGCCTTATGAGCTAGCTAACACTTCATCAACCCTCTAAGCCACTTTGGTTGTATAGTCTTAGCCTAATATAAAAGATAAATTCTTCTGGAGGTACTAACATGTCTAGGCCATCATAAATATACATTTGAGATTGAGAGAAGAGAAGAGATCCTTCAGTAAGATGTATGTTTGAAGTTCTTAAGCAACTATCCATTAAAGAAAAGAAAAATGCTGGGGAAGGGATGGAAAAAAAAATGTCCAGAGCTTATCTATTTGTAAAAAGATTCCTTACTTATACCAGTCAAAAAGTTCCTCTCAAATCTGTTTTGATCTGTTTTGTAAATATTATGAGACACTTTCTGATAGTGGTATTCAGATTTTCCAGTTGATGGTTGTTTCCCCATTCCATTCTTGTCCTTAATCTTGCGTCTCTCAATATTGGTAAATCTAATGAGGATAAGTCCCTTTTAAAATATAATTAATAGATCAGTGATGATTGACCACCTGGACTCACACATGCTAGTGACCTAGGCTAGAGCTTTTGTGTGTTTTAGCTGGGAGGAAACTTATCTCCCAACTCCTTCATTTAAAGAGCCTGAAGGAGGTGTGGGTAGGGGGAGCAACTCTTACAGTTTCTCACTGTGGGTCAGATAGTCCCAGATGAAATCCAACTTTGATGTTACAACTAGTTGTCTAGACCAGTACATTTTTTGCAAAAAAATGAAGTCTAGATGAGACAAAGTGAAGTCTGACAATGCAATGCACCCCCATGATACACTGATAATTAAGCATCTATGCACCATTCACAAAACAGGATTTTCACTTTGCCCGTGGTTGACAGTGGTAGGTAGAATATCACAGAAGTTTGGAAAAAAAAAAAAAAAAAGACAACAAAACAGAGGTTGAATAGTGAAAGCAAAGAAGGTAAATCCTAAATGGTTCTTTGTAAAAAAATTGCTTTTTGTATGAATGCATAATACATTTGACGTAATTTCATAAAATGGAACATGTGCATTTTAAGAGCAAAGGATGGAGATCTAGTGATTCAGGTGAAATAAGCAAAGAATAGGAGAAGTTCTGCTTTACAGAATTGCAAGCCCTTTTCTTACTTTACTCCAGTGTGCCTAATGGCTGCCCTAGGACTAGAGGTGTCTCTGAGTTTCAGAATGCTCTCCATTCTCAGGAAGTATCTGTGCATGTGTCAAGAATAGACAGGAGGAATTATAGTCACACTTTACAGACACTGAAACCAAAGCAAATCTTCTAGTCAGGACTTCAAGGAAAGAAAAATTATTCTCTAACCTCCTAAGCTCTGCTTTTTGTCTCATTAGAAAAATGATGTCTTTAAGATTTTTTTCTTCAAGTATTCTGGAATTAAAGTGGTAAGGAACAAACAAATTTTGTCTTGTCAGGTTTTAAACTGACCTCGGTTTTTAAAATGCATTGAACTGCATCAAAATACTCACAACACTTAAAACCCAATTTTTTTAAGGAGCTATTTATATAGAGAATTATAAAATCTTAGAGATGGAAGGCATTTTAGAGATCCTGCAATCAAGCTTCCATGAGATATAGGAGTTCCTTTTATAACACCTCTGATAGTCATTGCAATGGAAAAAGCACAGGCTATGAAAACAGATAAACTTGGATTCAGCTGGTGAGTCTGCCACCTTACTGGCTGGGTGACTTTGGGCAATTTTCTGAGCTTGTTTCCTTATCAATTAAAAAAAAAATGAGGATAATTTCCACCAAATAAGGTCGTTGTGAAAATTGAATACATGGATTAAGACCCTTAACACATTTTATATGTCTAACACATATGTTAGTTCCTTCTCCATTCCTTCCCCACAAGTTTCTGAAGTTTTCTTAAACTGAAATTTACTGTCTTGGAACTTCCATTCACTAGTCCTGTTTTTCCTTTTCACGATGGAGACCTTTACTCTCTCATCCATACCAAAGTTCCTCAAATATCCAGCTCTCCTACCTCCCTGGTAGTCTTTTTAGTCTTTTCTCCTCCCCCTGGTAAATGTACAAGCATATGTCTCATATTACAGACTTTCCAGACACATCACCATCCTTTTTGTTTTAGAAATAAACTTTAGTGCGTCAAAGGCCTGAAAACAATAGTCCAGTTAGGATCAAAGCTGCTACTCAGTGGGCCTACCTGTCCCTATGCTCTGTTCACTCTTCTAATGTTTAAGCAGCCTCTTGGCTGACTTTGCATTTTGTCAATCCAGCACACAATCTGATTGTTTTAATGTTAAGGTTAAATAAAAATATTGGGATCTTTCCCTGTGATCCATAAAGCGCACGAACTTCTTTTTAGTTTTGAAGATTTTACAATCATACTTGTTTCCATTTTAAAAAGCTAATTAGCATTCAAAGTGCTTCAAAATTCTCCTTTAGTCTAGATCCCAAAATAAGAATGTTTTGGTTATTGCCAGAGAGATTTCAGTTTGTTATTAGTAAGAACATTTTTGATTGGAGATAAGAGACTCTACTGCCCTACGGCCAAGGGAAGTCATACAATCCCTTTGCCCAGAGATAAGAAAAATCAGCCAGGGAACTTGGTACAGTCGCTTCTCTAGATGATAAAATTGTATCATTCTATTCCTAGAAATATTTATTCTCAGACTTGATTAGAAGCAGGGGGTCAGATAAAATCACATCTCAAGGCCTTCTTTATTCTTCTATTTAAAAAACAATTTTAAAAGACTGTTCAAAGCAAGTTATTTGCAACACGCTTTAGAATGGTTGCCTGTGAAGCACTCTCTGAGCGGGAACAGAGTTTGCTGCCACCTCCTGGGCTTTTAGAATAAAGCTGTCAAGATCACTTCAGGGCCTGTTCCCTTCAGACAAGGCATCAAGAGCATTTGAAAGCAGGTGCTGTTTACAAGTCTGGCTGTCCCGGACTGAATGAACTAGAAAACTATTGATGGGTTTTAAAGAATAAAGTTGACTTCAGTGTTTTGTGTGTCAGAAAACTGGTTTTCAAAGTGAGGTTCACAACCCATTAGCATCAGAATCACCTGGGGTATATGTTACAAAAACAAATTCCTGGGCCCCATCCAGGGGCTACTAAATCATAATTTCCCTGGGGTGAGGGGAATCTTAATTTTTCCCTGGGAACAAAAGTTGGAAAACTGCATATTAGAATACTGTGAAGCCAAAAAAAAAAAAAAAAGAATACTGTGAAGGCAATAGTTTGCTCACACTAAAACACTGTATATAAAGGAAATAGGTGGTGAACTGAAGTGAAAAACTAAAATTAAAAGTTCTAAGAGATATATTTTGCTTTGCTCTTAATTTCAGTAACACCACCTGAAATGAATTGTGACATTTTGCTGGACATTTCATAATGTAGAATTCAAAATCTATTTACCCATATTGAGTTTATATGAAGGATTATAAGTGGCACCATCTGATAAGCATTAACAGGTAGTCCAGTGGGCCAAACCATCAATAAATTCTGAGTGTGATCAAAACAAGAAAGAAACTTCCAACTGTGGAAGGGTTGGTATGATACTTTAAATTATCATTTTATTTATATCAGTCCAGCCAATTCCTTAGTGATTTTTAGCTCTAGAGGATGGTTTTGTGAATACTTCTTTACCAAACTGAGATATGCTAGCAGAAAAAAGAACTAATGCCATGTAAGAAAGAAACCGAGTTGTTTTTTACTTTTTAAGAAAAAGTGTAATTAAACGCCACAAAAGGAAAACTTAACTAAGTCAATTTAACTGTATTTGAAACTAAAGCAATTTTAGATTCAGATGAAGTTTTCAGAATCTCATCTTGTGATTTTTCTCTCTTCAAGATCGTCCTAACTTCTGCTTGTGACTCAGAGGAATTCTAGAAGTACCAGAAAACCCACAAAAATTCCCTGTGTTTGAAAGGCAGCTGGAATTTTAAGTTCCTCCCTACATCAGTCACTCAGCTTCTGAGAATTGTTTTTCATCATTTGCGCTGTGAGCTGGGAGTTTGCTCTGTTCAGACCGAGGTTTTACTCTTTCTGGTTTTGGAAACTGATCACGCTTCTCAGGCAAGGGGATCAATTACTCTAAAAAGACCAGGTTGCTGACCCTTCATCCTGGGACAGTGTTGAGGAGGAGGGATAAGAACAGCTGCCTGCTGCATCGTCAGAGGCCAGCCAGGTTCTCTCAGAGCCCCAACTGTTGCAGGCCTGAATTGGGGTAGCTTCGGGGATTGGGTTGCCAACTGTTCCACTTTCTGTGTGATAGGCCTAGTTAAGCTTCAACTATCCTACTAGAACCTTGCTCAGGACACCAGCTATTCTATTTTAAGAATATATTTCATTTACAAGCATTTCCCCATAAGAATTCTCTCTATATTGCTAAATACACCACACTTATTTTCTTTAATATTGGTACTTTGAATTTAACACAGTCCCTTTATAGTGAGTCTCAAAGCTGATATTAAGTTTCTTTTTTAAAAAATATTGTATCAGTCTTTTTGAATCCTGGTCTCATCTTTGTATACCACTACAACAATGCTAGTACAATAGATGAAGATAAAAGAGAAAAAAATTGACCAATAGGCTGAATACAGAGGAATATAGACAAATAAAGCTTCAGTAAAAAGAAAACAGTAGAGAAGAAACAAAGATGTCTCAGTAAAAGACTCCTGGGGATATATTATTCTTCATGTCAATATGAGATTTATACAGACACTGCTGCCGCTTTTTCTATTTTAGTTCTCTTAGATCCCTTAAACTGGGATTCATATTAACAGAGAAAACAAAAGAACTTTTTAAATCATTGTGTGTGTTTCCCTCCTTGGTAGTTTATGAAATAGTAGCTATTGTTTATTGAGTGCCCTTTATAAGAATATTAAGAGCTAACATATGTTGAATGCTTTCTATGCACCAGACACTGTTTTATACCCATTGCACATATTGGTTTGTTTAATCTTCACAAATCGTGAGGTACACCTATTATTTTCTCCATTACATAGCAGAGGGTACTGAGACACAGAGAGGCTGAATCATTTGCCTAATGTCTCCCAACAAGCAAGAGGCAGCCTGGGATTCAGCTGCAGGCGTTTTGGCCCAAGTCCACACGCTTACACACTACAAAATGTTATCTCTGTATACTTGGTGTTTATGTGCATTATCTCACGTAATCGTAGGTGAATTTCATTTAAAAAATGGTTACCTTATGCTTCCCCTAAATCAAATCATTGCTTTAATTTATTTTTTTTAATTTAAATATTTGCAGGAACATTTTTCTGCATTATTGTTCCTAAAATTTGAGAAATTTCTCATCATTATTCTTTTTTTCCTTAATTTACCTGGTGTAGATTAGCACAGCTATAGTAATATATGATGGCTTGAAGTGGGTGTTTGAGGAATTTAGTCTAACACATAATGGGTATTCACTCAGTGGAACTAGCAAAGTGTTAGACTTCCCCCTACCATTTGAGTTATAAGCAAATAGGCTGGTAGAAATAAAAATGACACCTTTCTCCCTCCCCTTGTACCTGTTCACAAGTGTCTATCATTTGGGGCTACCAAACTCTAAGAAGTTTTTTCAACATTTCTTTCTTTGATTTGGAAGGTATAAAGTAACTTTTGAGTTATTCCTGAGACAGGTATAGCTTATCACCTCTGATGGGCAATTCCTTTCATATGTGACCTTTGTCTTCTTGTGATCAAGTGAGGTAATTAATGTAGCCTTGTGATTAGAGAATAGCTCTGGAGTCTGACTGTTGGGTCTTGAGTCTTAGCCCCATCACTTTAGACAAGTTTCTTAACTTTTCTTTACTGTATTTTCTCATCTGTAAAGTAGAATGATAATAGTACCTTCTTCATACACTAGTCATTTTGTGATGACTAAAAAAGTTAAAATTCGTTAAGTCTTTAGAATGGCACCTAGCATATAGTAAGTCCTCGTGATTATCACTGTATTAGTGGATCTATGATTTTAAATTAAGGCAGTAAAGCTCTGCAAATATTTTTTTACAATTAACTCAGAAGTTCACATCTTCTCTCCTTGAAGTTAGTGACGAGAATGTTCATACCCACATTTAGAAACCATTACAGTAGTTCTTTAGGAGATGTTTCCAAAATGACAATGAGACATAGTTTAAAGCAAACAGAACAAAACAAAAAACTACTGGAAAAAGCATAAGGTATAAAAATGTCCTCTCTGGGAACTTTTCAACAGAAATACCTATTGAGAAACCTTCCATTGAGGACATTGCAGCAGGAAGGGTTTGCTGCCTCATCCATATCCAGGATGAATGCTAGCTCAGCCAGGAGACACTTCATGGAACCCTAAGATTCCAGTGACGACTACTTTTTTAGACGTATTTTGAAACACTGAAAACCGTGATTCTCTCAGCATTATTCTGTGTAGACTTATTCCTGTTGAAATGTCTCAAGTTATTATTGGTTTAGTAGCAAACCAAGCTGGGTGCTGATTCACTATGATAAGAAAGTTCCCTGAATTACTTTTAGTGGGAAAGGCATGAAGCCAAGGAGAGTACTTCCTTTTATGTAGAGCCTTTGATTTTGCTTTATTTTCTTTTAATGACATTCCTCACCACCCCGCAGCCCATGAATATCACCTTTTCACCCTGATATAAGTGAAAGAATTTTGGGAACTCATACAAAATCACTGTCAAATCCATCATTTCTACTTATAAAACAGATGCTTATTTTTCAGAGACTGGTTTTCACTTCCAACATATTATCATAACATCTGATTTTATGAGCAATCTTATGATAGTAGGGTCCTTTCTAATGTCTCTCAAGTGATCAAAGCCATCCATTAAGCATATGTAGAGTAGGCTCTTGGTGGATGGTTTGCTGAACACATAATTAACAGGTCTCAGGGAGTGGGATTCTGGGGTCTAATGAGGCTGTGGAAATCTTGTGGTACTGAAGGGAGAGCCTGGGCTTGGATGTCAGATAAGTATGTAAGTCCAACCCTAGCCCACTACTTTATAAGCTTAGTGATTGCCGGACAAGTTGGTTAGCCTCTCTGGGCTTCAGATACCTCGTCTGCGAAATGGAAATAATGATAATACCTTCACGTTCAGGGTAATTCTGAGGAGTAAATGAGATCACAGTGTAATTGGTTAAGGCTGTAGGTCCAGACCGAATCCAGGGTCCACTACTTAACGCTGTGTGATCTTGGGCAAGATATTCAGCCTCTTTGTACCCCAGAATCCCATCTATAATCTACACACTGAGGATTATGATGGTACCTATCTCATAAGGACTACTGATTAAAAAAGATAATCTATGGTGGTTGCCAGAGGGGTGGAGGTGTGGGTGGGCAAAATGGGTGAAGGTGGTTAAAGGTATAAACTTGAGGTTATCAGATAAATAAGTTCTGGGGATGTAATGTACAGCATGGTGACTATAGTTAATACTGTATTGTATATTTGAAAGTTGCTAAGAGAGTAGATCTTAAAAGTTCTTATCACAAGAAAAAGAAATTTGTAACTACATGTGGTGTTAATTAGACCTATTGTGATGATCAATTTGCAGTATATACTAGTATCAAATCATTATTGTACACCTGAAACTAATATGATGTTATATGTCAATTATATATCCATTTTAAAAAAAAAGGAGAGAGAATCTATGAAGATCTTTGGCACAATTCAGGGCCCAGAGTTTGTGCTCAGTTAATGTTAGTTATTGTTATAATTTATGTAAAGTATTAACATCGTTCCTGGCTTTTAGTAGAAACTTAATACATCAACACCCCCACCCTACCTTCTGTCTTTTCCTTAGACCTCATGAGCTTGTTTAAATGGCTGCCACAGCTTCCATCCCCACCCATGTCATCCTAACTGAGACCGTAATCTTGACTCAGGGCCTTTGGGTGGTCTTGAAAACAGATCATTCCACTAAATAAAGATACCAAAGGGTCTCCCTGACTTCTAAAATGTCTCCTGAAGAACAACAACAACAAAAAAAACACTTTTGCTTTTTGATATTTACTTGCAAGAAGAAAAATTTTCTCAGTTTGTACCTAAAATGTGCATTTCTTTTCAACTTAGAGCTAATTGCAAGTCTATGTTTGTTTGTTTGTTTTCCATGAACAACCATTAATAATTATCAAGGAGCTCAAGGAGTAGGGGCTGTGAAAGCAGGATTCCTCCATGGTATATTGGAATGTTATTATTTTAAATATTATTATTATTATCAGGTAGAGGAAGAAGCGTAGGCTGGAAAGTAGGTCCTTGTGATTATTTTTATTAGGACCCTGAATGTATATCTTACCAGTCATAACACACACATAATTTAGATAAATGTGTCAAGAATGAGGTATAAACAGAGGTACACGTGAAGAACTTTACATTTAGAACCAAAAAATGAAAATTTAAGAAATTCTGTGTATCAATAACAAACAATTATTTAAACTATAGGACCCTGTAGAAGTCTAACTTTTTTTTTGTACTTGAGAAATACTTTATTGGCTGGCATAGCTCTGATAAAATCAGGAATCTGACAGGATTTGATATTTTTAAATTAAATTTCTCTTCACTCAATTGCTTCTGAGTAGTAAGGGCTATGATTTCCAAGTGCCAAATGATAATTTAGTGTACAAATACACATATCATAGAAACATTAAATTTTTTTTTTTAATTTAAGAAACTGGCTGTACCTGATAACATCAAGGAAAGAATAGTCTGATTTGGGGGCTTCTGGTTTTTATTGGTCTGATGCTCCACAGGATGGCCTGTAATTTTTTTCCTTTTTTTAAACTCAGACTGGCCTCTTTTGGCAATTTTGCCTGGTGTTTGGGTCCTGTGGGAATTTACTAGCTTGCTTTATGGCCTTTGGCCAATCCTGGTGGGAAGTCAGAGAAGAATTCATTTCTGCTTTTTCCCAGAATACTTGTTGACAAACTCAGCGGCACTGAAGTGTTACATGAGTCTTTGTGTCCCCCAGAGTCCAGTGATAAGGGGACATGAGACAAACAAGGGTCAGTGCTTCTGGGAATATAATGTTGGCTCTTAGAATTTACATATTTTTCTCATGAACTTTTAACAATTTTTAAAACAAACTCAACAACTGTGATTTTAGGAGGGAATGAGAACACAGCCCACTGCTTCCCTCTGGAAGCATTTTAAGCATTTAGCTTTTCAGAAAACAATCACTTCTTTTTGATGACCATGACTTCAAATACCCTTCCTGCCAGGCCAGTGATGACTCATAAAATAGCAATGGATTTCAGGAATTCACTCTTTGAATTTGGGTGCTTACAGGTTCTCGAATTTGTAACTGGATGAAATGATACACAGCAAGGGACTTCTGTTTGAAAGATTAAATCCAAACTCAGACACTAACAGCCATGTGTCTTCTTGTGCTCTCAAGAAACGTCTGTGAAAGTGCTGCATTCAGAGTGTTTGATATGCCTGTCAGCAGCAAACAGCCTGCAAAGTTTTTTAAGCTAGTAACTGTAAACAAAACAATGGTCCCACATAACCTAGTCCACTCCCTTTAAATGCAGATCATTTGTTCTTGACATCTCAGATGCGACTCTAGTGGCCAGAATTCAACTGTGTGATAATACTCAGTTGCCCTATGAAACCCACTTTTTGAAAGGGGTCAGCACTATCTAGAAGAGTTAAAGAATCCTGGCTTACTCTCAAGAACTACTGTAACTCAGTCAGTTTTCCTGTAGTTAAAATGAGTTGCTTCTTGTGAAGATTAAATGAGGTACATGTAATCATTAACAATCGTGCTAGATATATCTTGAAGTACAAAATTTTACATGTTCCAGAATGACAGCCTCAATGTGTGTTATAAAACATATTCCTAAAAATGTATGCTTTATACTATCAATGAATAGTCAAAATGCAGAAACTGTGATTTTCCTCTCTCAAAGCAGAATGTGTTTATTATTGAAATATTAGAAATAAGACTGTAACTGTTCTAAGATCAAAGTGGCAGTGCTCAGATTCTCAATCTTACCAGTTCTGTGATTCAATCTGCCCTCCTATAAGACTGAGAGCAATATGTGTACTTACATTTACATAGCACCTTTCTTCCTAGTGTATCTAGTGTTGTTCACATTCACTATGGCACAACATTCCAGGAAGAGAGGTTTGAGACATCACTAAGGGGACACTGGTGAAAAGAAATTTTCATAAGGTCCTGCAGTAAGTGAGTGACTGTGATTACATTTTATTTTACATTCCAATGCCTGTTAACCATGCAGTGGATTCCTTAGGATAATGTATATAAGGCACCTATCATAACACAAGCACTCAGTAAATGATCATTGCTATGGTGTTGACGATGACAACTTGACTTCATGGGTGGGGTGCTGTACCTAGAAATTAAGCTAACAAAGGACAAAGATAAGGACAAGGTCCTAAACTAAACAAAAACCGCCTCCCCATACCCTCAAACTAGCCAAGCAACCAATCCAAATATCTGCCACCACAACAAAGCCAACACCCCGAATTCAAAGGGTGACCAGTGGGAGGGAAGCTGAGGTCATGAGTCCTAAGTCTCCTACCTGCTGCACTGACATCATTTCCAGAACTCCAACCTGAAAGGTGGTAAACCCAGCTTATTCTGCTTGCAAGTTCCCATGGGGCTCCCCGGCTGGGGAGAAGAAGCAAATAAATCCCTCCTTCTCCAGGGAGCTGGCTCAGTCCTTCTCCCTCCCAGCCCCCATCTCTCAGGGTGAGGTTAGTCTCTGCTGTGGATACAATTTTGGAGGATTCCCATGCCTTTTCCATAATTCGGGACGGCATGGTTCCGGATGAGATCTGTGCTACCAGCTCCCAGTCGAAGCTGTGGATGCTTTGAGTGCATGCCTGACATGCTTCTTAGAAGCTTTTTGGGAACCCCATGACATCTCAGTCATGTTAGTTGTGTCTTTAGTCATCAACTCCAAACAGTGGCTCTGATAAGATGGCCACCTGTCCAACAGGAAATGGACCCCAAACACTTCTCATTCCTATATACCACAAACCACTGGACAACTGTAAATACTTGTGGGTCATTACCATTCTAGGCTACTTTTGAACCAGTGATCTCAAATTGACTACTTTGTGTTCCATTTTCTTCCCTCTAATTCATGCCATTCTTTAAATGCTATGTTAAGAATGCAAAGTTACAAAAATGATCTCCTTTCCTGCTTCACCTTAAGATGCCTTTTTTGGTTGTTCTATTAGAAAAGAATGCAAAATGCACAGCATTCAACAGACTTCCTTTGCAAAGAACAAGTAATACAAACAATAGCCTTATATAATGGATAGATTGCTTTTTCCTTTATCCTGTATGAATCTTCCTAATTGATTTCCCAAAAAGGCAAATAAGAGACCAAGCTACATCCTGTGGTTCTAACCTCTACATATATTGCCACCAAAAGCAATGGAAGATTTTCCAGAGAAAAAGCAGAAGAATAAGCCCCATTGTTCTGTAGCTGACAATTCTCCTCTGTGTTATGTCATACAAATACCTACGGCTTGCAGTTTTACAATGTACAGAGAAATGGAAATGTTCACAGAAAAGAAATTCAGATGTTTGGGAAGCAATATACGAGAAATATCAGAGAAATTACTTAGGTCAGAACAGCTCATACAGGGAAGTATTTTTTTTAATACATTGAACAGATTAAAGAAGAAAGTAATATTTTAATAGGGTAGTGAAAATATAGCAGATTGACAGTGACAGCAGAAAAAGAACAGGAATACAGATATTTTCAGAGGATTAAAATGGTACCATGTACCCTCACACCAGGTAAGCTTTTATGAGAGGTCTCTAGACATATCTCTTGTATCGAGTAGATGGTTTTCCTTGGAGCTGTCAAAACTGCTTTGTGGGGCTTCCCTGGTGGCGCAGTGGCTGAGAGTCCGCCTGCCGATGCAGGGGACACGGGTTCGTGCCCCGGTCCGGGAAGATCCCACATGCCACGGAGTGGGTGGGCCCGTGAGCCATGGCCACTGAGCCTGCGTGTCCGGAGCCTGTGCTCTGAAACGGGAGAGGCCACAACAGTGAGAGACCCACGTACTGCGAAAAAAAATTTTTTTAAAAATGCTTTGTGGTTCTCTACATTAATTCATGTTGAATATTTTCCATGGTTGGTCAGAGTTGGACTTAAAATAGATACGAGAAAGGTCTTCAGGTTTACTGTCAGTAATATTATTAACTTCAGAGCCAGCTGGATGATGGCATGGTGTATGACCAATCCAAATTTAAAGGTAACCTTGTCTGAATCCTCCTGGTCCATCAAATATAAATAATAAAGTGAAGGTGCAAGAATAGAATTGCAAGGAACAGTGGGAGAAGCAGTTGTCAGAAAGCAAAACAAACACAAGAAAAAAAATCTGTGACGTCACTCAGAAATGATGCTAATAATTGTGAGTTCTCAACCTATGGCCTCCACACACATGGGATTATTCGTGCTTCACAATCAGCCCCTGGAATCAGTAACCCTTCATGCCCCAATCATGTGATTTCCCAAAGGAAAACAATAGCCATATGTACCTTTATCTGCAGCCTGCTCACCTTTTTATATGTTACTCCATTTTACTGTACTCTACCACTTGCCTCAGCGAGGAAAACAAACTTATGCCTTCATGGGCAATTGGAGATGTACTCAATTTCTTAGGTAACTGGGGAGAGAGGATGGGAATCAATCTCTAAGGATAATTATCCTTCTTACCCATCCAGTTTACTTTAAAGAAGTCTTCTGAAATGAGCTAATACATGTAAAACATCTGGCAAGGAGCCTAATACGTAATAAGTACTCTGTAATTATTAATCCCCTCTTTCTTACGTACCTTACTAAACTATGTACATTCCAACAGTTCCCAAGGTACCTTCTCTGCAACATCAAACAGGTGGCTGAGGTTGACAGACCAGAGCTGATCCCTGTCCTCGATAAATTTCTTATCCTTTAATACTAGTAATAGAGATAAAGCACTACTTAAAAAGGAAATGTCAGTCAATACATGTTATGTTTTCACTATATTTGAACCTTTTCACTGTAGGAACACAGCTGTTATGTTACGTAAAGACTGTGTCCTAATGTTCATAACACTGCTCACTGTTTTTTTGTGGCTAAAGCATAAACCCTAAGGATCTGCTTACTTAATATAATGGCCCATGTCTATTTAGGGGTGCTCCCAGTCTTTTTAAGTGTGCAAAGAAGGTAAATATATTTTAAGTCAATCTGAGTTAGATTTTTGACTCATTAAAAATATTCTCCTTGGACCCAGATTGGGAGGTGACATCTGAAATTAAATTAAGTTGAGGACTTGCTAGGCATTCTCAGGGACTCAAGTAACACTGCAAACAATTCGTTTCAAGCAAAGTGGACACTCAGCTTCAGCTACAAGATTACTCTTCCGCAACAGATGGTTTCCACACCTGAACTGTGACACCACTTCTCTTTGCTGAGAACTTCGGCCTTGGTGCCACAAAGTAAGATGTTGAGGCTGATTCTTGCTTTGGAGAGGTGGGAATGGCCACGGGCACTGGGGAGGCGCTTACTGGTGAGGTGGCCTCAGCAAAGAACGCAGGCTGAGAGCTATAGGCTGGCACTGAGTACACAGACGAGGCCTGCACATTAGTGGGCGAGCCAGCATTCACTGGCCGAGGAGGAATAGCTTGCTTCATGGCTGGCGGTGAACTGACCTTGACTGATGACTTTGCAGGGAGGCCATCCTTTGCGTCTGGAGGTTGGAAAGTAAACAAGGATGCATTTAGCTGATAAGGTTGGTGCTTCATGACATCCAAAGCATTAAGGGGTTTCTTGCCCTTTTTCTTGCTTGTTTTGGAGGCCTGTGGGGCTGATGGCTGGGACTTGACAGCAGCCAGTGGGTAGGAGGGGGAGTGGATAGGATTGTAGGCCACAGGGGGAGGTGCTCGGACATTGGAGGAGTACTTCCAGCCAGCCGGGAGAGATGGTGTGGGAGACTGAGCACGGGCAGCATGGGCCTGCACGGTGTCTGAATCTACCACATACTTTTTCATCCTCGACTGCCTTTTAGCAAAGAGCTGGGCTCCTTTCCCACTCATTCCTGGAAGCTCATTGGATGGTCCCATTGCTCCAGTATGAGCAGTGTTTACCGTTGGTGTGGGAGCTGCTGGTTTGGGAGTGTAGTTCAGACTGGCTACCGATGCTTGTGGTCCTTTGAAGGGACCAGCCAGGCTCAGAGCACTAGCAGGCCGGGCAGGAGGGTAAGAAGGCTGCGCTATTTTGATGGAGGAAACAACGGTGCCATGTGATGGGTTGGATGTGGGGAAGGCAGGAGGTTGGGCTGGAGCCATTCCTGGCGACCAGACTGGAGAAACTGGAGTTACTGGTTGGGAGGATGAGGACTTGACAGAAGGCTTTGGAGCGACAGGAGGTGGGGTCTTTTGTTTTGCAGTGGGGCTTTGCATGAAATTACAAGCCTCTGCTCCTAAACTGAGGTAGTCTTCTTCTGGTCCGGAATCTCCTCCTGCCCCAGTGCCCTTTTTGCCTTCCGAATTTTGAAGAAGGGACAGGAGTTCAGGATTTGGGCTTACTTTGGGCTCTTTAAAAGTGAACATGGGTTTTGTCGTGCTTCTCCTTTTGGCCTCCTGCAATATTCCTGTTCTTTTTGCTGGCACCGCGATCCTTTCATCCCGGGAAGCTATTCGTTCAGATGAATCATAAAAGGCTGGCTGGGACCATGGGCCAGTCTGGGGCCACGGAGGGGGCTGTGCTGGGCCAGCTGTCGGACTTGACACTGCTCTGGAGAAGGTCTCAGGTGGGGGTGTAACTGCAGAATAAGGTGGAGGCGCAGGAAAGTCAGCGATGGGACTGGTCATGTTTCGCGTTGGAGAGAAGGGGGTTGCTGGCTGGTTCACGGACCCCGGGAAGGGTTTGGCCGTTCTATTCATAGGGATCATCCTCTGAGCCTCTGCTGCCTCGGACACCCCAGTGAAGCCATTCTGTTGGGGCACATGGCCAAGGCCATGGCTCACCTCGATGTAGCTTTTGCTCACAGAGCTCTGCACTCTCACCGATTCTTCTTCCTTCCTTTGGTAAGATGTCATGGTTCTCAGGCCATCCATCTGGGCAGCATCTGGTTCTCTGCTTGGCATTCCACTCACCCTCTCCTCCTCTTTTTGGGCTGTGATCTGATCCATTCTCTCCCTCCTCTTAGCAAACATGAGGGCCCCCTTGCCTGTGGTGTCTGGCAACATCTCCATCTTGTCCCCTCTGTTCAGTTTCTTTTCAATGTCCACTAGTCCAGAATCCCAGTCAAAGTTCACAACTTGTGTGTTGTCGTCAGTGTCAGACAACAACTCTTCCTCCACCTCGGATTCGCTTGCACCCAGAAATGCTACTTCACATGTATCCTCTTTGTCGCCTTCTTCCTCCTCCTCCTCTGCCTCTCGATCAAGTTCACCAGTCCCGTAACTGACTAGGGTGTATTTCCTGGCCCTCCGACGACGCTTCTTAAACATCAACACCCCCTTGGAGTTGGGGTTGGGGGCATCTGTCAGAAGGAGGGCAATGCTTTTGCATTTAGATTTTGCTTCTTTCACCTGCTTTTCTGATAGGCTTTCACTCCTCCTGAGCCCTAGGGAAAATACAAAAATTATATTGAGTTGGCGAGTTCAAGGAAGACTCCATGGCAACCCAGAAATCAACTCTCCTGGGGGAAAATGAATGCAGAAAAAACATGTTTACAGTTGGGTACTGAATTTTGAAGCAATCCAACTCATTTCTCTTTCTTATTTCTTTTAAAATGTATTCTTCTGTAATGATATACATGATGATATAATACAGATATAATTTGTATATATATAACATGCCATTTCATTTTTTCCTGTAAACACATTTTTATATATGTTGGTTAGAATATATGTTTCATAATTTGTTTCTGTATGGCTCCTTACACTTTAACAATAAACACTGGAAAATAAATGTCAGTTAATCGGGTGTAATTAAAATTACAAAGGAAAGAATTTAAGGACATAATATTTTCTGAAAACAAGTTAGGACATACCTTGCATTTCCATATTTAAAAAATAAAATGTTGATATAAAACATTTCCAAGCATTTTTAAAAAGTGGGAGGGGGAAACAAGAAAATATTGTTTACCTAAATGTTTCAATGTAATAAGTTTAAATATTTAAGTTTTCTGTTTCTTTTTTTTTTTACTTTGCCATTCTCGCAAAGTCTTTGCATTCACAGCTACTAAATTAATATAAAGTCAAAAAACTGAATGAATAATAATAGAAGGTACCGAATCAATAATTAATAATAATTCAGAATACAAGATTATTGTGAATACATTTAAGAAATTTTAGCTACAAAGTTGTCTAGATAAATTTGTTTGTAAATGTATTACCATCTTGGAAATATAATACTACTTTAGTTGCAGCAAGAATAAGTGTAAATCTTGGGGAAATTTTTAAATTATATTACTAGTGACCCTTATAACTGTGGGTAAAAACTGATGCAGAAATTAAGTCATGTAAAATGAGAACTTGACAGTTTTAAAATAACAAAAATTTATATTTCAATTTTTAATTTTATTATTATTGTTATAAAAAATAAATTGGTGGCAAATTAATTTATAGTACCAGCTAATTATAATCATGTGTTCCATGATAAATGAGCATGGTTCACAAATAATTTTTGAATTCCTAAAAATAGTTAAATGGAAATTTCAGAAAATCTTTTTGAATATTTTTTTGATTGGAAATCAGCTCTATTTTTCACTGGAAAAAATCAGACTTGATGGTTACCTTTTCAAAAATAAAATAGAATCAGAATAGTTTTATAACAAAATTACAGATATTCACTGGTAATCAAATTTTATTTAGAGAATATAGTAAAAAGTGTGGTCATTCCTAAATGTAATTCCTTTTTTGACTAGTGTTATACAACTTACTATTAAATTGACAGTCACAGTTGCACAGTTGTTGCTAACTTCACTGCCAACATGTAAAATATGTGTGAGTGCTGCCTTAATGCACTGGTTTAATATGCTATAAATGTGAAGATGCATACAGATGCTTAAAGTATAAGGAATGATTAACATCACTTGCCAATTCAACTACAAATGGTTATGCTAAAAATATGCTTTAAAAGGAATAACAATAGTTAGGAGACTTAATATACTTTGAACAACCAAGATCATTACTGTTGTGTATCATTCATACATTCAAGTGCCTTTGACAGTCAGTTTTTACCTCCTCAAATGAAATTCCAAATTTGTTTCTAAAAAGCACATGAAAGAAAATAACAAAAATTATAAAACCTAACTGCCATTCTTATCTGCATTCTCCAATCTGTAATCGCTCCCCTGGGTAAAACAAAACACTGTAAAAAGCCTTGACTTTAAAATATATTTTGTGTTGGGGGACATTTAAATGCCTCCACATGGCCCTGGGGGTTGACTTTTGTGTCTAGAAGGTAGATGAAACGCTTTGCAGTCTAGTGAAGACTTACAAAACGGAGAGGATCATGTAACTGCTCAGTATTCCACATGTCCTTGTCCGTCAAACTCACTTCTGCAAGCATCATCATGCTGCACAATGATTTTTTTTCAAAACTAGGATCTGCTTTTAATATCAGTGGTGGAGGCTGTATTTTAAAGACACCTCTCAGCAGCAGACTCAACAGTTTTTGACAGTTAAACTCAGCGTCCACATGACTTCAAATACTCTCAGATGGTATTTTAACATGAAATATCACAATACTCTGAGACAAGTCAAAAAGGCACATTAACAGTATTATTTTCTTTAACAGTTCCTGTGTCTTTGGGAATAAAAGAAAATGCATTAAAAACATTTAAATCTACTACAAAGTTCAAACTTATTACTTCCAGTTCAGAAATTGGTATTTTCCACAATTTCATGTTTGTTATTATGTGCATTAATAAAAAAAAAGGAAATCCACACAGGCAAAGCAGGAGCAAAATACCCTATCTCCCAAGCCCCTTCCAACAGCCCAGCAGTGGCCCCCCAGGCAGGACTTACGTGCGTGGCGTGCTCTGTGCTTGTGAGGTCTGCTGTGATCCCTTTCTGAGCGTGGATCTTCTCCCTGCTCTGTGCCTTCTGATGAGACTGCAAAGGATACCAGAGAAGGAGGTGCTTCTGACTGCCCTCCTTCCACTGGAGAATCCACACACCCCTTTCCTGCCTGAAGCCTGCTCCCTTCCGTCTTCTGCCTATCAGAGCAGTCGAAGATCACTTCCACTCGGGGCAGCCCGGTGTCTTCTGCTTCACTTCCCTGGATCACTCTCAACTCTTGGCCACTGGAGATCTGGATTATCTTGCTGGACCTCAGAGAAGCCTCCCCTTTCTCATTAGTGGGGACAGAATTTATGTGGACGATCCCGTCACGCTGTAAATTAGGATCTTGGTCAGGAGGCTTAGATTTTTCAGTTCCCAGGAGAGCCACTACAGGGGCACTAGTGTGCTTGTGTCTCTCTTGTGAAAGGGACAGTTGTAGCTCAACCACAGTGCCTGGCCGCCCAGCTTCTGCCTTCTCCCTTAAGATAACCTCCTCTGGTAAGCGTCCACTTTTAGAGTCAGACGTGTGTGGAGCCAGACCTGTTTCTTCTTTTATGCTCCCAGAAAAACCAGCACCACTTGCTTGGTCCTCAGCTAGGGGAGCTCCACTCTTGACCTGGGCGATGTAGAACTCCCTGTACTGGCTCTTTGTGGCTGGTCGAATCTGTAGGGTGGTACTTTCCATGTACCCTTCATGGATGAGATGCTCGTGGTTTTTGTTTTCAGTTTCAGAGTTCAAAGTCTCACTTATTCCACTGGATGGTCTGCACACAGAAAAATCAGTCCAGACAGTTAAATCAGAGTGTGTTACACCTGCCAAAGAACTTCCTGACACTTTTATGATGTCTAATACAGGATACAGTAAAAATATTTCCTCTTAAATGTCAACTGCAACATTATTTGAAAACAGAAATTGGCAACATGTTTATATTATTATTTAAAGATCTTCCAAATAAACTTGCCTTTTAAAGCAAAGCAAAAATGCTCACAAAAGGTTATGAAACAGAAATCCATCCTAAATTCAGCTTTTGTTTTTTCAAAACACAAGTTATAGCTACATGGATGCCCTTCATCTATAATTATCGGGGTGTTTTCAAATAACCATGCTTGTTATAATATGACAAAGCATTTTAATGTCTTATTGACTAAGTTTAGGTCTGGACATTATAAAGTCTCATAAACATATTCAGCAGCTTCAGAGCAATATTAATATACAGATAACTCAAGTAATCCTTTTAGAGGCTGTGCTTTCTTGAAAGGAATGAAATAGAAGCTGTTTTTTTAAGCTCCAATGAGCATGTGTTTTGTAATAAGTGGACCCCAGCCCAGTACTCTTGTGTAAAGAGAAATCCTTTCCATGCTGCAATGAATCATTGAGTCATGGAGTATTTATAATCTGAGATGTCTCCCCTTCTCTACTTGAACTTGCTCTCTTGGAGCATTTTCCTTATAGGATCTCTGAAGTCAAACTGTTCCTTAATCTCTCAGCCAAGGAGCCCACAGCTGTTCACCACAGTCCTTTGATTTTAACCTTTACCATTCCCAGATTGTTTTGCAAATTTGGGTTTGCAAGAAGCAGTGTCAGTTAAGGGTTAAACAACTTCTTGCTAAAACTCTAATTTAAACTCTAGCTGCTTTTAGAAGAGAAGCATCATTCACAGGACAGCTGTAGGAGATGCCTTCATTTCTTACATTTGTAAGTTTTTTAAAGAATCAGCAGTGCCTATCTTGGCCCCTTTCTTCTTCCCACAAAATGTACCCTAACTAATGCAGGGTCATCAATTGAAGGGAGTGAGCCCCTACTTCTATTCTACTCAAGGGAATTTACCTTAGAATTTATGTTGTAGTAAAATTTAAGACTAATATTCAAAATAATTACTCCTAACTTTGCTTTTGACTGCATTTAGCAAAACAAAAATAAACAAAACACAAACTAACAGTCAAATGAAATGCAGCTTTCTCTATGCAAGTAATCTGTGAAGCTTCCTGGTAATACCAAAAAAACCATTATAATATAGTATTTTTAAAACATGTTGAAAGCAAATTAGATCTTCCTTTTATAGGAAATGATGAATACACTGTATGCAACTGAAATTGAGGGTATCAAAAGGCCAGAGAGTTTTAATTTAGGCCTTGAGATGGAAGTAGATTAAATCACTTTGAATTATGTTAGCAATCAGTTATGAATCTAAGAAGAGAATAGTTTGAGTTTGTTCCAGCCTTACACACTGTAATACAGGCAAATGAGTCAGATAAATGTTAACATTTATTGGTAGCCAAGGTAAAATGGATAGATATACATGAATAAAAATCATAAAAGAACTAGAGGTTAAAGCTTTATACCTTAAAATGCTCATTTCCATTCAGTGCACATAGGTACTCAATTCCACAATTTATGTGTCATAATTATATGAGTATATATATATAATCATTTAAATGAAATTTACCGTAATAGAGACAATGTTAAAGGAGGATTTTTTTAAGGTAGTCTGACCCAGCTATCTCTGGGCAATAGTCCGGAAAAGTAAATCACTTGTCCTCTAGGGATAGACAACAGTTACATGAGTGAGAGAAATATTTAATTCCAGTAAACAATGTTCAGTTACCCAGATTGGTAGTGTAGTGATGGTGGTGGTGGTGGTGGTGATGATGATGATGATGATCACCTTTGGGCTGATTTTAATTTGAGATTCCATTTTGAATCTCGTCAATTATTTATTTATTTTGTAAAAGTAAAAATACTTAAGAGAAAATAATAATAATCATGATTCCAGTTCTTAAAAGTAGCAGAGAACGAGTCTATTTATTTCTGAAAGTAAATAGGTACCTAAGACTCAACTTTAAACCATCAAGGACTTTCGCAATGGTAGTCAATCATAATCAAAACAAAAACTAGTAGGTGATGTCTCAGACTACAAGTGTGTTCTGAAGAGACTGGCCTCATTAAATCAGTAAAGACACTAAAAGGGAATAAGTTAGAAAAGGTTTTTCTCCCATTTTGGATGTGATTGAACTTCAAATACCTCAGAGATTTATGCATAATAATGGCCAACCCTGTGACTACACTTGGCAACATTCCTGTTAGATCCCTTTTAAAAGCAAATGGCAGCTTTATAAATAAGTAGGATCCCACGGGCTTAAACACTGGGCTGAAGGATAAATATTCAGATGGGAGATTCTGAGACAAATGCTAGATTTCTTTTATTTTCACAAAATTTTGCCAAAGTGAGTTCACGTTTGTATAGAAATGGAATCATATTGAATGATTATCAGAGGGGTAATGCTGCACATAGTCTTTCTACAGAGTTAAGGCAAAACCTAGAAGGTTTTGAAATTCTGTGCAAAAAGTCCTTCTCTTGTCTTTCTGAGGCTGCTTTCTAGGAAGCCAGAGGGTTCTTTTGTGGATTCATTATAATGCCATTGTCAGGGCCTCATTTGCAAAGTTAATGTGGACTATACTGCCATTTGCACATGGTAAAAATGTTGATGCTATAGTTTTTTGTGATTACCCTCATTGTTTTCTTTTGTTTTTATGTTTAAAGTTTGCTTCTGCATTTTTAAGCAATTAGGTGAGGAAGGTGGTATTTGGAGAGATCAAACTGACAAGTGATTTGCATTGATAGTCCAAAAACTATCCATCAGCTTTTGCCCATATCCAAATACTGGTTTTTCTGGCAAACAGAAATTGGGCTGCTTTTAAGGGTTTCTTGGTTCTTTTCCTTCTCCTAGGCATCCTCTTTCTATTCAAATAAATATTATACAATAAAACATTGTGACATTTAAACATTTTAAATTAATGTAGGAATCTAGGAATTATAATTTAGTGATCCTGACCCACCAAAAAATCTAGACCTAGAAGTATTATGTTCAATATACTGAGCTTCCTAAGGAAGTAGTCTACAATACCTAACCAAGGTTTTCAACAGAGTTCTTGAAACAAAATTTTCAAGTTAATTCTCAATTAACCGGAAAATTCAGTTGATTAGAATTGCCATTTTTCAAGCACTATGATTTTTCTGTTTAACTATACTGACCTACAGAGCACCCTCATTTCCCCATAAATAACAATTTATATGGTAGTAGGAGCTATAAGCTTTCCCATGTAGCTTCGGGAGAAAATATACATTCCAACGAATCTTACCTTTTGACGAGCATTTGGAGAGAGTCTGTTATGCTCTCCATGAGTTTGACGACTTCTGGGTGGGTGAGGTCTGCACAAGGGCTGCCATTGATAGAAACCACTTCATCCCCCTCACAGAGCCCAGACCCGGAGGCTTTGCTCTGGCTTCGGATCTGAGTGGAGTGAAAAAGGAGGCAACAGTTAGAATTATATAACATAAAAAACGTGACACTATCTCTGAGAAATTTCTACTTGGGAGAGGTAAATAGATCTTCAGACTGTAAAAGCAGCCCTGATTTTCAATCTACCTGTTAACCTATAAGACCATCTTAAACACTTTTCACCCGTTACGCACAATTTATTATACACCATAATGTCAACATTTAATTTCATAGCATTCTAAGTAAACAGAAAAAAAGGAAATCAAATCTATGGTGAAGGAACTAGAAAAACAAAAGTAAAGAATAGTGAAGAATGGAGGAAGACGGATGTTTAAACTGATTATACGTTAAAAATAATTATTTCACACTGTGAAGTTTGATCCAATCAGAAAGTGGCTTCTCCCATTAAAATAAAATTTAAAAGCCCTTCTCATTGCCAGGGTGGATGGAACACCAAATGTAAGAAGGACATGTAGGGCAGGACAATCAATTTAAGGAGATAGCTGTACAGCTCAATGAACTGACGAAAGCCATCCCAGTAAAATGGGGAAATTAGGCAGCAGGATATTAAGAATTATGTCAAAGGGAGAAATCCTTCATTGAAATCAACTATTCAGGGCTTGATAATAAGCAAACTTTAGCAAAAAAGAAAGAGAAAAAGGGATTATTTTGCAAAAAAAAAAAAAAAAAATAGAAACAGCCCTGCTATAAGGATTGCATCATATTCCAGCACAGATTCAGAGGGACAAGAAATGACTAAAAACCTAGAAGAGAACCTTCAGATCCTGGAAGAAGAGAAATTCAGAGGAGTAGAATAGCAACAGAGAGCTCCCACCAGTCCTTAGTGAAGAATAACATTCAGTTATTCCTGGAGGTTTACATTCTGTATAATTATGATTATGGTAAAATGCTGTGCTGGTTATTCTCTGTCTGCCCTTCCAGGCCCATTCTCTACCCTCCCTGGCGCCGCTTTATGGCAGTGGGAGGATTGGCCTGTAGAGACTGCAGTGACCAAGTTCCCTTGCCTGCCAACTCCTGGTTGGATTTGGTCAACGGGAAGCCCCAGTAAGAGGTCAAGGAGCAAGGGAAATGAGAGGTCAGGGAGGTGTTCTCCTTGCAAGACCTACTGGGCCGCGATTTGGCAATGGCTTTGCTCCTTGATCTAGACAGTTAGAGCTCTTGTCCGTCTGTCCCTCTACCATGCCTTAACTCTTGTTATATTCCAATAACACACACCATCTCTTTGCATCTTCAGGCCTAAGGGTAATTATAGCTTCCTGCTCTTGATCTCTGGGTGCTTCATTATCATTTGTTGGTTCACTTGAGCCTGCCTTTAGTCCCTGCATTACATTGTCTTTAATTACTCCTTTGAACAGGTCACCTATTTCCTGCTGGGACCCTAAATGATACTAATGTGTTTAGATTTCATTTTATAATGTGAATTTAATAGTTCTCAATGAACAATGTATCATGATCATACAATCTCAAATTTAAGAATACTTTAAGATAATCTTATATACATTTTCTACCAAGGGGATCCCTGTTTGACTATTAAAATTAAGATTCTGAGTCCAAAGAGGCCAAAACCAGGTAAGCAGTGCTTCTTGAAGAATGTTTTCATAGCCAGGCTCATTTCTGATTTGACATAAAATGTATTTCAATTTACCTCTAACAGATGCCCACAAATTCTTGCTAAGGTCTTAAATGATAATTAATATGCTGACTGAAACAGGTTTAAAGTTTATATCTCCAAGTGCATTTATATTTTAAATGACACTCTTGGAAGCAGAAGCATATCTTTAAGTGCCAAAGCAATGATGCTATTGAAATTTGAAGTGATTCAGTTAGTTTTGTTCTGGGAGGGTCTATCCTTTTATTGTTATAAATTATAAGAAGGCCTTCCCCTTTTTCTGAAAAATCAATCTCATTCCTTTTGTTTTGAAAGAACACACTAATTTATTGCAAAAATTAAATGAACTCAATATTTCCAAGGCTATAAGGAAGCAACAAAAGCAATGAGAAAGAGAATTTCACCCAGTTTTGAAAAATATTTGTTTATTGACTGCCAAATATATTTGTTTTGTTGTCTTGCATGAAATTATTAAAATAAAGAATCATGAGAGAGTTGTTAATAAGTCAAGAATAAAACAATGCTCAACAATGAACATTTAAGTTAGGAATAGAGTTATTCACATTTCATTTAAATTTATTTAATTTTTTTAAATAAAATAAGATTAGGTGGATAATAAAGCATATTTCTGAAGCATAAAACCATTCATCCAGTGGAGTCAGATGTACTAGAGTACAAACAGAAAATTCATCCTTTTGAGAACCAAAGGGCTTTTATGTTGATAAAACAGATGCGTCATTATACCCTGTACCCCGGCCCCCACCAGGCTCAATCTTGAAGCTGGGGTTCCGTTTATCAGCAATAAATTGTGTGAGTTTTGAGCAGCTTCATGGGTTTGCAGAGCAAGATTAAAAATTGGTCCTTGGAAAAAAAACAAATCAACAACTTAATAGAGCTGTCTATCATCCAAACACGTGTTGCTTGATGGGAAAAGTGCAGTTCATCATTATGCTTGTCAAGTGGAGCTTTTAGTGGTATCCAAATAATCAAAAGCACTATGGTAGGAGCCATTAGCATTCCTTCAGAGCATACATTCTGAGGTCAACATTTGGAATCAACTGCTGTGATTGTGTTTAGCTGACCTTTTACATTTGTCTGAACAGCAGGAAATATTTTTTCCCTCAAGAACCATGTTAAATATGGTGATACTTTCCTTGCTGCAAAGACTTTTCTAAAGGACTACTCTTTCTCCATTTTTAATAGGACTAAACTAAACAAAGGTTGTATGCCAGAGTCAATTATGCCCAAACATATCCCTTGCAATCACCAACTTCACCAATATGGTTCTGTTCATAGGTGTATTATGAAGAGTAAACATTTATTAGGGTACAAAAGATCTTTACCTTATATTGTGTATAATTGTGTATTTTTATAATTTGTATAATTGTGCATTATTATGTATCTGAGTAAAAATTCTATTCCCTGAAAACATTCATACTTGTTAAAATGAAATACATTGTCAGTAAAAAGAGTAAGTTTGCATATAAAAATCATTACTATTTATAATGCTGAATCTCTATCAGTAAAATTATCAACCAGTCTTCTCCTCAGGCCATTAGTCCTAGATTCATAAAATATGTGTCCTAGTGGAAAAGAACACCAACTCTGATGAAAGAAGACATAGGATTAAATTGTGTGGCTCCAATGCTTGCTAACTCTCTGAACTTAGATGAGTTACATTACATCCTTAAGCTCTAGTTTTCTAAAGTGTAAAATAGAACTAATAAATTTGATCTCTCTAGATGGTTAATAAGCATTAGAAATAATATGTGTTAAGTTCCATGATGAACATACAGCTCATAGAAGTGCTCAAGAAGGGACTAATGAATAAAAATGCATTGACTTCCTACACACACACACACACAAACAAAAAGAACATGCCAAGTAAAAAGAAAAACTGTAAAATGTTAGTACTTTGTCTATAAGATGTTTGAAAATATCTGGATTTATTTTCAGTTTTTATCCATATACTTGGCACTATCTAATCATAATCTAAGATAAACAATGTTTTATGTGTCTTTTCCTCAGTAAGTACACATTTCATAACTGAAATATGGAAGAGAAGACAAGCCTATTTATTGTTTCCCAGCAGAAGTAATAATACAAATATTTAAATATTAGTGGCTTGTTTTTATTGAGCACTTACTATACTAAGCCCTTTACATCCTTAAACCATTTATCTCTATAAAACATTACTGAGAAGTATAAATGTACTTCTACTTGTATGTGTTCAGACATGCTGTCATTACTCTCATTTTTATGGATCGGAAAACAGACTCAGAAAAGTTAGGTACTTTGCCTAAAATCACACAGCTAGGACCAGAACTTGAACACAGGGATTTTGACTCCAGGGCTTGTGTTTTTAACCATTACACATACTGCCTACCTAGTCGATAGTCTAAATTCTCTACCATGAGCCCTACAGTGAAGAGAGAGAGGAGTGCAATAACAATTGACCTACAGTGAGTAAAGTCAGAGAGGAAATGGGAGAGACTAGGAAGAAGTGACAAAAACTTGCCTGGTCAGTCCATAAACCAATGTTGGGAAGGACAGGTTTTGTTTATTTTGTTTTCCTTCTTCTTCTTCCTCTTTTATTATTTTAAGAGTTATATATATGTAATATTCTTTAAAGATTTTTCAATCTTTAATTTTTAATTGTCAATTTTATGACCCAATACGTTACAAATTCAAAATTGAATAAAACTGTGTTTTGCAAACTGTGATTTGAAACAACGAACCTATGTGAGCATGTAATATAACTCCCTTTCTTTGAAAACATTCCCTTAGAGACCTCATTCCACACCTAATACATTAGTCAGATGAGTGAGTGTCTATCCATAAATCCTGTATTCCCTTTCAGTGTCTCTCAATTTAATCAGAGCACAAAACTAAGAGAGATATTGGTAATGTAGATATTTACCAAATACTGTGTTTTATTGTTTACAGCCCCTTGATCCATGTCAGGAAAGATTTATTTTACTGCAACCAAGTGAAAATGTAAAGTTAAAGCTTCTTTAGGAAATTTAATGACATTATTTCATTTCATAAACTAAATCTGAGAAGAATGTCAGCTATGCTCATTTACTTTTATGATAAATAATTCCCTGGTAAAATGAAAAAAGCTCCATTTCTATTAACTTATTATTGCTTCATGTCCACGTCTTCCAGAACTGACTAGAAAGCAAATACCAGGTTTGAGTTCTCACAGAACCTTGTACTTAAATTACTTTGTATTGTGTATATGACATATCAAGTGTGTCAGATTCCTGTTAGCGAAACTAAATCTTGTCTCATGGGCTGCATTTTCACGTACAGTTCACTGACAAGTCCTCTTGGAAGATGTCAGAGTAAGTGGTAGAACCAAGACAGTCTCCTCTTTAAATTCCACTACTATATGTATTAAAATACATGAAAGAGAAAGAGAATATAGCATAAATTAACCTATCCTATGCAGGGCTATTCTTAATCCATAAAATAAAGTCTTGGGACCTGGAGATAACTAAGACAGGATGAAAGACATGATCTCAGACAAGTAAAAACGTTTTGATGGAAGTTGGAAAATAGTCTATGATCTAGTAGCTCTTTCTGAAGCCCTAGCCCTTCCTCAGTTTTCCACTTCAGGCCTTTGGCAAAACTTCCCTCATACTTCTAAGACAAAATTTAATAAGCATTCCCTCACCCCAACTGGCTCTTAAACCAAAGACTTAGATAAGTCTGTGTTTATCAGCTGTCCAGTGAAATGGTCAGAATGGTCACTGGAAGGTACAGCAAGAGCAATGATGATGGTTAAAGTTTTAGAAATAAGTAAATAATCCTACTTTTAATGGGCTTGCTTTCCAATTTCTGAACTCCAACCTCAGCCCTTGAAGGGGGGTTTCCTAATAACAAAACTGAGTTTACAAGTTGTTGGGAATTCACGTTCACAGTGGTACAATATTTTTGGAAATCAATAGCAAATAGCAATATAACAGTTTCAGAATGACAAGGCAAAAGAAAACAAGGACCAGAACACAATGGAATAAAAATAATAATAACCCAAGAAAAATCTTAATAGTAGGAAGCAAAAAGCATCTTGGAATTCAGTGCAGAAATTCAACAGTAAAATGGAAAAAAAAGACTTGAGGACATATCTAGACTATGGGAAAAATAAACAAGAAATATAACTAGTAACTGAGTAAATAAAAAGTCAGAGAAAACTGTGGCAAAGAGTTGAATGGATTGCTCGACTTTTGTCCCAAGCCCCCTTGAATGTGCCTTGTGTGCAACAGAAGCTGAGAAGATAAAATAACATTTCCCAGACTTTCCTTCAGCTAGGGTTCTGGGTGTGATTTAATTTCAACAAGCAGATGTACCTGCAAGAAACTTGCACTTGAAATTGAATTAAATGGAGAGAGGCATTAGACTGTGAGGCATCCATCTGCTGGTGCAGATCTGGGAGATGATTTTCCTCTGGCTACAGCAGTTCTACTGGCAGTTTCTTAATCCCAGATCACAGCTAAAGTGTGTAATCCTAGACCTAGCACTGGGCCAGCCCAATAGCTTCCTGATTGTGGCAAATGTTGCCAATCCCTTGGGTAGCCAGTTCTACAGTGTTGTTTGAAGTCATTTCTGGAGGCCCTGCCTAAAGCCTGCCTTTCCAGATCTTTCAACAATTCTGTAGGTACTTCTTACATTCCTTCTTTTCTCCCTAAATTAACTAGAGAGTTTTCTATTTCCTGCAAATGAACCCTGAGCTGATACAGAAAGATAGAATCAAAGGCAAACATAGAAGGTAAAAAAGGACAAGAGGTAAAACAGCAACTATTTCTAAGATACAGAAAAGAAAAAAAGATGGACACAGATGCTGATATTTCAAGACAGACAGGAGAGACAATGCAGGAAAATGCAGGAACTAACACCAGATAAATTGTATGAGGTCACCATCTGCTAAGAATACAGGAGGAAAGGCAGAAGGGGATTAAAACTTGAGGACATTGAAGTTCAGAAAAACCACTGTAGAGTATGTACTAGGAAGTTAATATGAGAGAAATAAAAGCTTTGTGAAGAACTTAGAGGGAATAAAGTAAAATGATTATTAATATGCACTGTTGTCCAGACAAATGTTCTAAAAGGAGAGTAGATAATTCCTAAAATGAAGTGAGGCTTTTCTCCATTAAAGCATTGATAAGTATATGAAGAATTGAATAAGAAATTCAATTATACAAATTGTCTAAAAATAGTGAAAATAATTCTTAAAATGTATATTCAAGTTGGGTCATGGATGCGAATACAAGTAGACACTAGGATTTTTCAGTTATTCTATACTCAGTTCCTCAATTCAAACTCAATAACCTGTTTCTCATATTGAGTTTTGAAGATTATGAACTTTTCTGCTCTGGTCAGTAATATAGGTCCAGATACTGGGCAAAAAGTTTTCCTTTTGGATGATTGTCTTTATCCTTAGGGATCAAGTCACCATAAAAGTAAAAAGCATTCCTGGTAGCAACTTTGGAAAGATTCCCGAAGTAAATAACTCTCTTTAACAGGAATGAGGGCCCTAATCCATGGGGCTGCATACTTAAGAATCTGCATACCAATGTGATTCCACAGGCAGAAACGATGCCGCAATATAACTGCTATGAGCTGTTAGAAAGCAGCCACCATGATGCTAGAAAACCAACAAGTACAAATATGGAATGGTATTCTCTGTTCTTCTTTTCTCCCTAAGAATGTAAACATCCCAGCTCTTTCACAAAAACACTGATGGACCAGAGCCTTAGGTAGGACATGTCCATCTGCTCTTTTGTTGGATTAAATTGTGAAAGATTGCACAGAGGCTTTGAACTATAGGCAGATTCTTTTTATAAATATTTATACAGAATATTTTTTAAAAACTTTTAAAGACCTCATTGAAAAAGCACATGTAAAACCTAAAGGATTAGATAAATAAGTAGTCAGTATAATCAGGATGACTCAGAAAAGAGAGCAGAACTAGAACTCGCTATTTGAGTTTCTCAAGTCTCTGTTCATATTTATTAACTGCACGCCCAACAATTAACTAAATGATTATTATGCTGCAGTACCTCATCTATTAGGAATTTAGTTATCTAAAAAACTAAGTAAGCTCAACAGTCTTTTGAGTGGTCAAAATACAATAAAAAATTCACTAAAACTTCTATACATCACTGTAAGTGTCTGGGATCATTTTTCAGTCTATTTGCTCAATTTTAAACAATTCTGATAAGCTTTTTTGTTTAGTTTACAGAAAATTAGAAATGGGGAGACAAACATGCACACTGTATAAAGATGTTACAGTTAACACAACACCAAAGCAAGGAAGTGAAAGGCAACATTTAAAAACACACAAAAATCTTAAAAAAAAAAAAAAAAAAGACTCAGAATACATTTAATGAAAGTGTAAAAAACTTTCACGTGCTCAATGGGACTTAGTGCCTCTGCTGTATTTGACTAAAATAATGGGCATTAATAATAATGATAACAATTCATTTAAAGTATTTAAATCACCTTAGTAGACTAATTAGATGCAAAAACACATGTGACATCTTTTAGAAAGAGTACCATTCCAAACAGCTAAAATAGAAGTTTTTATATTTAAAGGTAGAACTAGGCCTGAGGCATTACCATATTAATAAAGTGAAGGAACTGGATTAGAATTCGTAATCTGAGGTCCTTAATACTTTGCTTGTGTTGGTGTTTTTACTGAAATTGTTTCATTTCAGCCACTGTATATGTCTCATGTACCCAGAAAAATGTATCTGTTTTTCCCTAGCTCTAGATATGCTCGTGCAGGGGCTGGGAATGTTAATCAAGGACTATGCCCTTTCAGGGAAGGGCCAATTTAAATAACCTCCTCCAAAGTTTTAGTTAACTGGAACTTCATTTAGTCAATCATTAGTATATAAAAGTGTGTGACCTAAAGCAGCAATTCTCAAACGTTTTGGTCTTAGTACCCATTTACACTCTCAAAAATAACTGAGTACTTAAAAAATATTTTGTTCTTGTGGGTTCTATCTATTGGTATTCACCATGTTAGAAATTAAAAGATATTTAAATCTTTTGTTTATTAATTAATTTAAAAATAAAATAACAGTATGTTAACACAAATGTTTTATGAAAAATAATCATGTTTTCTAACACTAAGATAATTTGATGAGAATAGTGACATGGTTTTCTATTTCTGTAAATCACTTTAATGTCTGAGCTTAGTAAAAGACAGCTGAATTCTCATACGTGCTTCTGCATTCATTCTGTTGTGTTACATTGTGTTGATTGAAGTGTATGAAGAAGATCTAGCTTCACACAGATAAACAGTTAGAAAAGGGAAGGGTATTTTAATAGCCTTTTCAGATAATTTTGGATATTCCTTGATACTACATCAAGCTCAGTAAGTGGCAATTTCTCAAACTGCAATGTGGAATCTGAAACCATAGCAATGAACTTTTCATACTTCATTATATTAAAATTCTCTAGTCTGTTTTGCACTTTGGATAGATCTTTAGCCCATCATGATTCTGTTACATCACGCACTAGTCATTTAGAAAATATTGGTTCACTGAGTTATGCAGATCTTCCAAACGTTGACACATTTAATCATACAGTATACAAAATCACACCTCAATATCATCAATGATCTCAACAGAGAAGTCTTTAAATATTGGGAAGCTGTCAAATTCATGGTGGCAGGTGCAACTTTCTAATTTTCCCTTGAAAGCTCGAATACTGTCAGTTGTTTTCCTTGAAGTGACAGGCTCACTTTGCTCATTTTCCAGAAGATGTCTGCTGAATACCCAAGTCTAAATAACCATAGTTTGTCTGTCAGTCATTCTTTAAGTAAAAATGATGTTCCATGAAAAGAATGACTAGTTGAGTTTGCAATTCAAAAAATTATGCAAGTGCTTCCTCAAGACAAACATTCAAAGTGCTTTACATGTATCCTCATTTTGTCACGCAGAATATTAAAAAGATGTGTGCTCAAGATTTAATAAAATGCAAACATTTACTGCTTTACCAAGGACATTCTTACATGAAACCAGCATCTTGTTTCTTAAATCAAATGGTGACAGTGATTAATACAACGACTTCTAGTACAGGTAGATGTCACTGCCTCAAATGCTAAGGTGTCATCCACCTTTACTTTTACACCATCAGTGCAAATGTCAACAGAGTGAAAAAAGACAAACAATGTCTTAGTACCATTATGAAAATCATTTAGATCTCACAGATCCCCTGAAAGCATCTAAGAGACCCCTAGAGGTCTGCAGACTACACTTTGAGAACTACTCATCTAAAGACAGGGATGCGTGGTACGCATCTTTGCCCTCTTGGGTATCTGAGTTTGAGAAGAGGAAATTTCATCAAAGGCAATTCAGAGACAAACAAGAGTAAGGT
Source organism: Mesoplodon densirostris (assembly GCF_025265405.1). Classification (NCBI taxonomy): domain Eukaryota; kingdom Metazoa; phylum Chordata; class Mammalia; order Artiodactyla; family Ziphiidae; genus Mesoplodon; species Mesoplodon densirostris. Next base: position 85,027,883 of record NC_082661.1, on the reverse strand, counting down.
TCAGCCTAGGGAAGAAAGGCTGACAGAAGCCAGGAAGTGATACCTTTTAAAAGCATGTGCTAAGAGAGCATGCCACAACCATGAATTCAGATAAAATATCACTCTGGTGATCTGAGGAAATGGAGAAGCAAACAGTTTCAGCCCAGATTCCAAGTACATTCTCAGAAGAGAGGAGAACAAAGGGGAGAATAAAATCTTAACTGGGCTAGAGTGTCAAAGGTGCTTTTTTTTTTTTTTAACATTTATTGGAGTATAATTGCTTTACAATGGTGTGTTAGTTTCTGCTTTATAACACAGTGAATCAGCTATACATATACATATATCCCCATATCTCCTCTCTCTTGCATCTCCCTCCCACTCTCTTTATCCCACCCCTCTAGGTGGTCACAAAGCACCGAGCTGATCTCCCTGTGCTATGCGGCTGCTTCCCACTAGCTATCTATTTTACATTTGGTAGTGTATATTTGTCCATGCCACTCTCTCACTTTGTCCCAGCTTCCCCTTCCCACTCCCCGTGTCCTCAAGTCCATTCTCTAAGTCTGCGTCTTTATTCCTGTCAAAAATAGCTTCCATTCAGTTTCCAAACTACTGGCTAGTTGAAATTCATTGAGAGCTGTGACTGCAATACAAAGATTTTTGTATCTCTTCTAACCCAATGTATGTATTGCATATATAGGCGTGCAATAAATATGTGCTAAATAAATGTCAATATGAGTAAAGACTGTTGCAACTTCCCTCAGCAATGGGCCAATAGTTGCTCCCAAGCCTACTATTTTCTATGTATTCTTTCTTTGTAATCTCTTTTAGGTTTAATATTACTACAAAATTATCATATGATTAATGGGAAATTCCCAGTGTATTTGTGTAATAGAATTGGTCCTATTGAATACTGGACATCAGAGATAACTGAGTTTTCCCCAGCAAAGGGGATGGCCACACCATGACTCAATAAGCAGCTCTGCAGCTGCTCCTGCGAATCACTCCATTTCACCATCAGTCCCCTGGCCCCATGAGAGGTAAGGTCACAGGCAACCAGTAAACATAAAACTTTATGTGGGTTTGGTTGTACTTTATGGAGATAAGCACATGAGCAGAAGCAGTGTGAGGCGCTGAAGCTGAGGCACTACCACAGGTGCTGTTGCAGTTCCTATGTGCTCCGTCTGCCTTGGAAGCTCCATGTGAGCTAGGTAGGCTATGGAAGTGGATTGCCAAATCCCGTACTTCAGGAAGGGAAATCAGGGTCATGCCAAGTGCCCTCTGTGTCCATGTAAGTGTTCTGTTGATGCATTTTAAAACCAGTCATGCTCCTTGCTGGGACTGACCAATTCTTTTCCTATTTATTTCTGATTAAGGAGAGCCTACATGAATGTCATCACCTTGCCAAAAAATTCTGGGTCAGAGCCAGCCAAGGAGAGCCTTCCAGAGGCAGGCAAGAACCCTCAGCTACTCTCACTTTTTACCTTGCTGGAGGTCAGTGTTGAATTTACAAAGGAAATAGAGTTGGAGCTTGAGGCTTTGCTTATGTTACCTGATTTAATTAATTAGTTAAGTAATAATCCTACATATTCACTGATTGTCTTTCATGGACAGAGTTCTGAGGTCTGAAGTACAATCATGAGTATTGCCCTCAAGAACTTTATATTCTAAGATAGATAAGAAAATAGATAAGTGTAACCCAATATGACAACTGCTATGATTAAAGTTAACCCAATATGCAGGGGGAGCACACAGCAGCGTCACAGCCAAGGATTACTGGAGGAGGGAAGATTTTCTAAAGGACACATAAATGTTAGCCTCACGAGGAAAGGTCAAGGGAAGTCAGAAACACAAAGGCCTAAGAACCTAGCATGCATCAAATTCTCAGTCAATGCTTGTTGGATGAACTATCTTTTCACGATGCATTGCTGCCTCCTATTAATACTGCAGTTTCTTGTAGAGCACTTCAAAACAAATGCCTGTTAGCTCACCTACAAAATGGCTAGAAAAATCCCATCTTTGCTATTCAAAGTGAGGTTTACAGAAAAGCAGCATTGGAACCACCTGGGGACGTGTTAGAACCACAGAATCCCAGCCCCCAACCCAGGTGAACCACAGTCTGCATTTTAAGATCCCCTGGTGATTCATATACACATTAGGGTTCAAGACTGTGCTGTTCTAAAGGCTTGTCAACCAGTGATGGCCTTCTAGGACAGTGGTTTATAACCTTTGGGAACATCAGACTCTATGGAGAGGACTTTCAAAATGCAGAAATCCAGTTTTTATTCCCTTATCTTCCACAAAAACCAAATCTTGGGGGCTGGGACCTGTGTATCTGCATTTTTAACAAACTTCCCAGGGAACCCTGAGGCCTGTTCTTTGACACAACCTGGTATTATTTTCTATAGAATACTTCAGGGAAATACATTAGGGGCCAACCATTTTTCTGTGTGTGTGTGTGAGACGAAAAGGCAGATCTTCATTGAATGACTTTCTTCCAAGTGATTATGTTATTAACTCTTTTGAGCTTCAAATAACCATACTTTTCAAGGAGACTAGAAGATGAGTTTATGATCATTATTTTAAGTGGGGTTTTTTTTGCACATCCTTTTATTTTAACTATATAATTTTTATGTTTCTGAAACAAACATGATCCAAAGTCAAGACTTTCTGGATTAGAAGTGGTGAACATAATATAAGCTAGAATGCTGCTAAAGGCCGCTTATGGGGAAAATTATAATCCAGATTTTATCCCTAAGCAGATCATGCAGGCAACTAACTAGCTCTTCAGAACTACTCTATGTAGCCTGCAGCCATATAAAAACTCCAAGTACCATTTGACAGTACTTGTGCTAAATGTATAATGCAAATATAACAACACATTCAAATTTTGATTTACTTCAACTATCAATATAACTTTTATTCTCTAGCTGTTCATAAAATTTAACATGCTGAAGACAAGGAATTCCCATTTGTTCTTGATTTTCATTTGAAACTAAATATGATGAAATTTCCATTTCCTCTCTATTATTACATAAACCTGAAGCAAAGAAATGGAATTATCAAGCCTTGTTTTATAGGAAAAATTATCTCCACATTAATTAAATTAGTTGAGCATAATATGGCATCTTCTAATATTTGAAGGAAATGGAATAGTCAAATGGCAGATAAATATATTTAAGTATTTTAATGAGTTGAAGTTCAGTATAAAAGCACTTGGTATAACTCAAACACACTACACAACATCCTCTATAAATTATACTTTTAAAGGAAAAAATAAACCACATTAATTTCTTCAGACAAGGACTTTACTGCTTTTACAAATTGTTTGTAAAAGAAAATTTAAGCAATATTGTCTCCTCCTCTTCCCATGAAACAATTTGGATGAAAATATCAAATCACTACTTTTTTCAAATGAAATGGTTTGGCACTATCTTTCATAGTAACAGAACATCTCTGTTACTGTTTGATCACATTTGTATTTGTTAAGACTTGCTTTCATTCAGAGTTTGCTTTAGAGAGAAATAAAAAGCCTCAGTTTTGAAGGCATTCAACCATTCACCAAGTACTGTCTCCAGGAGCGGGTACTGCTCTGGGCTTGCCTTCCCCAGGCTAACTCCCGAGACCAGGAAGAACTTGGCAATTGAACCTAAATCTTAAAAGGCTGGTTATATGACATGCCTTGATAACTACAGAGAATCATCAGGATCCAGAGTGAGAGGGGCACTAAACCCACGAGGATTGATTTAATCCAACAACAAATTATATATTAAGCATGTAGTATATGCATGGTACTGTACTCTGAAACATATGAAGATTATTATGGCAGAGTTCCTGAGCAAAGCTCTCAGAAGTGGAAAGCTGTTGCATTATCTGCTGCAAAATTTAGTCACCCATTTCTTTAATTTATTTGTCTGTCCTTCCTCTCCCCTCTCTCCCTTTCCTCTATCCTCTCCTCCCCTTCCCCTCATCCTTCTCCCTTTCAATCTCTACCCCCCCACCTCTTTCTCTCTCTCTCATAATGATGTCTCTTACAAATTCTCCATGGACTACAATTATAGTTGATGGACTCAATCTACGTGTCATTTACAATGGTGTGAAAAGAGGTTTCTTATGCTTGAGCCGACATTTAAGATCCATTCTCACAGATTCCTTTATTAACACACTTATATTTGACATGTCTATAGTCCTTGAAACAAAATATACACAGCAAAAGTATAAGATTTTATTAGCATGTAAGTGTATAAGCCAGATGTTCTGTCTGTTCCCCAAAATCAGTGTTTAAAAAAATGAAATCCATATTAAAATAGGAAAATATCATTGGAGGAAATATGAATTGACACTCCTGCATTAAGAGCTAAGATAGGAACATGAAGAAGACCCAGGCCACAGGGAGCCTGACACTGGTGATGAGTACAATACTGTGCTGTGCTTTATAGAGTCCAAACTGAATTGTGGATTTGATTCCGAAGAGTGTAATTATTTGCTAAGAAAACGATGAACATATTATGAAATCTAGATTCTGGCTTATGTCATATAGGGCTTATATATAAATCTAAGTTCTTTATTCAGTCTCTGTTGTTCAATAATTTAAAAGCCAACCTCTCAGATAAAACGGTATTACTTTCAGTTTTTTAACATTTAACTATGACCCTTTTCACCCCATGCCCTCCATTTAAAAAAATGTTACTAGATCCACCAGAGGGCAGACAGCAGAAGCAAGAATTACATTCCTGTAACCTGTGGAACAAAAACCACATTCACAGAAAGATAGACAAGATGAAAAGGCAGAGGGCTATGTACCAGATGAAGGAACAGGATAAAAACCCCAGAAAAACAACTAAATGAAGTGGAGACAGGCAACCTTCCAGAAAAAGAATTCAGAATAATGATAATGAAGATGATCCAGGACCTCAGAAAAAGAATGGAGGCAAAGATCAAGAAGATGCAAAAAATGTTTAACAAAGACCTAGAAGAATTAAAGAACAAACAAACAGAGATGAACAATACAATAACTGAAATGAAAACTACACTAGAAGGAATCATAGCAGAATAACAGAGGCAGAAGAACAGATAGGTTACCTGGAAGACAGAATGGTGGAATTCACTGCTGCAGAACAGAATAAAGAAAAAAGAATGAAAAGAAATGAAGACAGCCTAAGAGACCTCTGGGAAAACATTAAATGGGACAACATTCACATTATAGGGGTCCCAGAAGGAGAAGAGAGACAGAAAGGACCTGAGAAAATATTTGAAGAGATTATAGTCGAAAACTTCCCTAACATGGGAAAGGAAATAGCCACCCAAGTCCAGGAAGCACAGAGTCCCATACAGGATAAACCCAAGGAGAAACACACTGAGACACGTAGTAATCAAATTGGCAAAAATTAAAGACAAAGAAAAATTATTGAAAGCAGCAAGGGAAAAACAACAAATAACATACAAGGGAACTCCCATAAGGTTAACAGCTGATTTCTCAGCAGAAACTCTACAAGCCAGAAGGGAGTGACATGACATATTTAAAGTGATGAAAGGGAATAACCTACAACCAAGATTACTCTACCCAGCAAGGATCTCATTCAGATTCAATGGAGAAATCAAAAGCTTTACAGACAAGCAAAAGCTAAGAGAATTCAGCACCACCAAACCAGTTCTACAACAAATGCTAAAGGAACTTCTCTAAGTGGGAAACACAAGAGAAGAAAAGGACCTACAAAAACAAACCTAAAACAATTAAGAAAATGGTAATAGGAACATACATATTGATAATTACCTTAAATATGAATGGGTTAAATGCTCCAACCAAAAGACACAGGCTTGCTGAATGGATACAAAAACAAGACCCATACATACACTGTAAAAAAAAACAAACACATGGAGGCTAAACAATACGTTACTAAATAACCAAGAGATCACTGAAGAAATCAAAGAGGAAATCAGAAACCACCTAGAGACAAATAACAACGGAAACATGATGATCCAAAATCTATGGGATGAAGCAAAAGCAGTTCTAAGAGGGAAGTTTATAGCAATACAAACCTACCTCAAGAAACAAGGAAAATCTCAAACAATCTAACCTTACACCTAAAGGAACTAGAGAAAGAAAAACAAAGCCCAAAGTTTGCAGAAGGAAAGAAATCATAAAGATCAGAGCAGAAAGAAATCATAAAGATCAGAGCAGAAATAAATGAAATACAAACAAAGAAAACAATAGCAAAGATCAATAAAACTAAAACCTGGTTCTTTGAGAAGATAAACAAAATTGATACACCATTAGCCAGACTCACCAAGAAAAAGAGGGAGAGGACTCAAATCTATAAAATTAGAAATGAAAAAGGAGAAGTTACAACGGACACCACAGAAAGACAAAGCATCCTAAGAGACTACTAAAGGCAACTCTATGCCAATAAAATGGACAACGTGGAAGAAGTGGACAAATTCTTAGAAAGGTATAACTTTCCAAGACTGAACCAGAAGGATATAGAGAATATGAAGAGACCAATCACAAGTAATGAAATTGAAACTGTGATTAAATTCTTCCAGTGAACAAAAGTCCAGGACCAGACGGCTTCACAGGTGAATTTTAATCAAATATTTAGAGAAGAGCTAACACCCATCCTTCTCAAACTCTTCCAAGAAATTGCAGAGGAAGGAACACTCCCAAACTCATTCTATGAGGCCACCATCACCCTGATACCAAAACCAGACAAAGATACTACAAAAAAAGAAAATTACAGACCAATATCACTGATGAATATAGATGCAAAAATCCTCAACAAAATACTAGCAAACAGAATCTAACAACACATTAAAAGGGTCATACACTATGATCAAGTGGGATTTATCCCAGGGATGCAAGGATTCTTCAATATACACAAATCAATCAATGTGATATACCATATTAACAAAATGAAGAATAAAAACCATATGATCATCTCAATAGATGCAGAAAAAGCTTTTGACAAAATTCAACACCCATTTATAATAAAAACTCTCCAGAAAGTGGGCATAGAGGGAACCTATGTCAACATAGTAAAGGCCAAATATGACAAACCTACAGCAAACATCATTCTCAATGGTGAAAAACTGAAAGCATTTCCTCTAAGATCAGGAACAAAACAAGAATGTCCAATCTCGCAACTATTATTCAACATAGTTTTGGAAGTCCAACATAGTTTTGGAAGTTTTGGGAATGTAAATTGATACAGCCACTATGGAGAACAGTATGGAGGTTCCTCAGCATAGTTTTGGAAGTCCTAGCCATGGCAATCAGAGAAGAAAAAGAAGTAAAAGGAATACACATTGGAAAAGAAGAAGTAAAACTGTCAGTGTTTGAAGATGACATTCTCTATACATAGAGAATCCTAAGATGCCACCAGAAAACTACTAGAACTAATCAATGAATTTGATAAAGTTGCAGGATACAAAATTAATGCACAGAAATCTCTTGCATTCCTATACACTAATGATGAAAAATCTGAAAGAGAAATTAAGGAAACACTCCCATTTACCATTGCAACAAAAAGAATAAAATACCTAAGAATAAACCTACCTAGGGAGACAAAAGACCTGTATGCAGAAAACTCTAAGACACTGATGAAAGAAATTAAAGATAATACCAACAGATGGAGATATATACTGTGTTTTTGGATTGGAAGAATCAATATTGTGAAAATGACTATACTACCCAAAGCAATCTACAGAGTCAATGCAATCCCTATCAGATTACCAATGGCATTTTTTACAGAACTAAAACAAAAAATCTTAAAATTTGTATGGAGACACAAAAGACCCCGAATAGCCAAAGCAGTCTTTAGGGCAAACAACGGAGCTGGAGGAATCAGACTCCCTTACTTCAGCTATAATACAAAGCTACAGTAATCAAGACAATATGGTACTGGCACAAAAACAGAAATACAGATCAATGGAACAGGATAGAAAGCTCAGAGATAAACCCATGCACCTATGGTCAACTAATCTATGACAAAGGAGGCAAGGATATACAATGGAGAAAAGACAGTCTCTTCAATAAATGGTACTGGGAAAACTGGACAGCTACATCTAAAAGAATGAAATTAGAACACTCCCTAACACCACATACAAAAATAAACTCAAAATGGATTAGAGACCTAAATGTAAGACCAGACACTATAAAACGCTTAGAGGAAAACATAGGAAGAACACTCTTTGACATGAATCACAGCAAGATCTCTTTTGATCCACCTCCTAGAGTAGTGGAAATAAAAACAAAAATAAACAAATGGGACCTAATGAAACTTAAAAGCTTTTGCACAGCAAAGGAAACCATAAACAAGACGAAAAGACAACCCTCAGAATGGGAGAAAATATTTGCAAACGAATTAACGGAGAAAGGATTAATCTCCAAAATATATAAACAGCTCATGCAGCTCAATATTAAAGAAACAAACAACCCAATCCAAAAATGGGCAGAAGACCTAAATAGACACTTCTCCAAAGAAGACATACAGATGGCCAAGAAGCACATGAAAAGCTGCTGAACATCACTAATTATGAGAGAAATGCAAATCAGAATTACAATGAGGTATCACCTCACACCAGTTAGAATGGGCATCATCAGAAAATCTACAAACAACAAATGCTGGAGAGGGTGTGGAGAAAAGGGAACCTTCTTGCGCTGTTGGTGGGAATGTAAATTGATACAGCCACTATGGAGAACAGTATGGAGATTCGTTAAAAAACTAAAAATAGAATTACCATATGATCCAGCAATCCCATACTGGGCATATACCCAGAGAAAACCATAATTCTAAAAGACACATGCACCCCAATGTTCACTGCAGCACTATTTACAATAGCCAGGTCATGGAAGCAACCTAAATGCTCATCAACAGAAGAATGGATAAAGAAGATGTGATACATATATACAATGGAATATTACTCAGCCATAAAAAGGAACGAAACTGGATCATTTGTAGAGACGTGGATGAATCTAGAGACTGTCATACAGAGTGAAGTAAGTCAGAAAGAGAAAAACAAATATCATATATTAACACATATATGTGGAACCTAGAAAAATGGTACAGATGAGGCGGTTTGCAGGGCAGAAGTTGAGACACACATGTAGAGAACAAACGTATGGACACCAAGGGGGGAAAGTGGCGGTTGGGGTGTGTGTGGGATGAATTGGGCGATTGGGATTAACATGTATACACTGATGTGTATAAAATGGATAACTAATAAGAACCTGCAGTATAAAATAAACAAACAAACAAAAACAACTAATACTAAACTTTCTTTGGGTTATTTGTATGGAAATATGTTAATATAAATGTTTCAGACATTACATGAAATTTCTAAAATTCTTATATATTCTGGTATAATGTTATAAGTCATAATTCTAATTATTACTTTAAAATGTATATCTCAGAAATAACTAAATTTCCTTGTCAATTGCATTATTATGAACTTTTGTCAAATCTTTAACCATGGTCATTTTTAAGTCTTTTGTCATTTACACACAGTTCTGGGTGTACTCTGATGCTTTTGCAAATATATTCCTATAAAAGGGTTTCATCTTCAAGGAATTCATGGAAAAGACTCTGACAAGTACAGGTTTCTGGTAACTGACTATACTGCTGAACTGAATGAATAAGCATTTTCAGAACTCTAATGGAAAACTGATGAATTCATAAAAGTGCTAACAAAAGATAAAGATTAAAAAAATTAATTACATGGGACTCAGTGAACTGATGAGGATGATTATAATTTTTTTGGCTTTCTGTTTGAAAAGAAAAAAATTCCACAAGGACTCAGAGGCAAAAAATATACAAATCAATTTTCACTGCAAAGTAAGGGAGCTGTTACAGTGGAGGATTACTGGACTGAATGTCAATATTATGATGTAGTATGAGTGTGTTTTGTGTTTGGTGAATGCAATCATTGTTGCTTTTGTTGTGGTCATCCATTTACAATCCTTGATGTCAGTTTATTTATCTCTTGTAAAAATAAAATACTGTGTGTGTGGAAAAAATAAAGTTACTAGTATTGGATTGGCCAAAAATTTCCTTCTGTTTTTAAGTAAAATAAAAGACACATTTTTCATTTTCACAGAGCTTTATTGAACAATATATTCACTGTTTTGTTCCACTACCTTCTGCCATTTTTCAGGCAACTTCATAATTCCATCTTCCCAAAATTTATCTTTTTGAACAAAGAACTGTTCTAGGTGCCTTTTACAGTCTTCCAGGGAATTGAAATTTTTTCCATTAAGAGAATTTTGTAAAGACTGAAATAAACAGAAATCCAAAGGTGCAGTGTCTGGTTAATACGGCGGATGAATCAGAACATCCCAACCAAGCTGTAACAGTTCTTGCCTGGTCATCAAAGAAACATGTGGTCTTGCGGTATCCTGATGGAAGAGTATGCGTTTTCTGTTGACTAATTCCAGATGCTTTTCGCTGAGTGCTTCTTTCAGTTGGTTTAATTGGGAGCAGTACTTGTTGGAATTAATCATTTGATTTTCCGGAAGGAGTTCATAATAAAGGACTCCCTTGCAATCCCACAATATACACAACATCACCTTCTTTGGATGAAGACCGGCATTTGGTGTGGTTGGTGGTGGTTCATTTCACTTGCCCTACAATATCTTCCGTTCCACATTATTGTACAGCACCCACTTTTCATCACCCATCACAATTTGTTTTAAAAATGGAACGTTTTTGTCACATTTAAGTAGAGAATCACATGCGGGAATATGGTCAAGAAGGTTTTTTTCGCTTAACTTATGTGGAACCCAAACATCAAAGTGATGAACATAACCAAGCTGGTGCAAATGATTTTCAGTGCTTGACTGGATATTTTGAGTATGTCGGCTATCTCTCACGTGGTATAACATTGACTGTTCTCAATTAGTATCTCGATTTGATTGCTGTCAACCTCAACTGGTCTACCTGACCGTGGAGCATTGTCCAGCGAGAAATCTCCAGCATGAAACTTCGCAAACTACTTTTGACACCTTCTCCATACACTGCACAAGTCTTTTTTTGCGTTTCAGTTGCGTTTTTGCCTTTCTTGAAATAATAAAGCATAATATGCGGAAAATGTTGCTTTTTTTCTTCCATCTTCAATATTAAAATGGCTACACAAAAGTTCACCGATTTTGATAAGTTTTTTTTTTAATGCACACTGATACGACAGCTGTCACAATACAGTCTAACAAAATTGTTTCAAATAAGTTAAGACAACTAAGCACCAGTAGAGCCATCTTATGGAAAGAACTGAACGAACCTTTTGGCCAACCCAATAAAATAGGCGTGTGCCTTATCATTACCTTTGGGTTTTTGGTTTGTTTTAGGAATTTTCTGGGTCCTCCTTATCTCTTTGTGTGTGTGTGTGTGTGTGTGTGTGTGTGTGTGTGTGCATGCGTGTGGTTGAAGAGAAATGTCTATGAGCCACTTGACAGTAGACATGACATCTTTCTACCTGGTACAAAAAGCCAAATGCACTTCCTAATGTGATGTCTATTAGCCTTATAAGCCCACAAATGCAATTAAAAAACATTAAAATGGTGAAGCAATAAGGCAAGATATTAAGGGGACCAGAAGAAATATGAACTAATGTAGGTGGCCACAAAAATTGTTATAAGCATACAGTAAAGGAAAGCTTGGTAGATAATAAATGTAGATTGAAAGACAAATGGTAATTAGGGAAACAGTGTCTGTGTGTTGTAATACGCTGGCTACAGCAGATTACCCTAGCTCTCATAGCTAAATGGAAAAGCTATTAACATAATGGAGCAGATGTATCTGTTACAAATAAAATATTACAAGTATTATAAAGAAAATTTTAAAATAAAAAACAATCTTTAAAATAGCAGTGACAATGGTTAGCTTTTACTGAGCACACTTGACAGGTTCCAGACACTGCACTAAGTCATTTACAGAGATTAAGTCAATGAATTCTTAGAATAACCCTGTAACCTAGGTGGGTATTATTATTCCCATTTAATGTTTCAGAAAACAGAGGCTTAGGTGGTTGAACTAGTAAGTGGTTTTTAACCTGGAGTGAATTTTAACTCCCACTCTATGCTGCTATTCCCTTTTCTTTCCCTCCCTCCCTTCTTTTTCTCCTTTCTCTCTGTCTCTTTCTGTCTCTGTCTCTGTCTCTCTCATGGTTCCTTTAAGAGGAACCATGTTAATAAGGTATTAATTGAACTTCCTGATAACTCTACAATTGACCTTTTAGCTCTGACATTCCCAGACACTGGGCTTTCCAAACAAATAGCTTCCCTTTGTTGTTTGGGGTTTGCCTCAGAGCCAGAATTTTGAAAATCCTGGCTTCAGGTTTCCACACCTAATCCTTGCCAGGCGGTAATACATTTCAGCACACAAACAAGAAGACAAAGCTCCACTTGGTCCTTGGCCTGAGGCTCTGTGGCTTTTCTGGCCAACCCAACCAAAAGCACAATGGGAAACCCCCCATCATGGTCATTTCTAGATAACCATTTGCCATCTGGGGAAAATGAATATAGAATAGTACCTGGTAGTTTCTATAAAAAGAGGTTCCAGGTTTTCCCCCATGTTTCTGGTACAGCTCTAGATAATTCCCTTAGATATTAGCCATCTCCTCAAGAAATCATAAGATATACAGCATCTTAAGTAAAATTTATAACACCAGAGCCTCTATGGTGGTATTCCCTTTGACTTTGCTTTGAAAAACCTTATATTTTACAAAAAATGTAGCGTCTACTTAAAACATGGACCTATCCATGCACCTTTTTTTTTTTTTTTTAAATATTTATTTATCTATTTATGGCTGTGTCGGGTCTTCGTTTCTGTGCGAGGGCTTTCTCCAGCTGTGGCGAGCGGGGGCCACTCCTCATCGCGGTGCGCGGGCCTCTCACTATCACGGCCTCTCTTGTTGCAGAGCACAGGCTCCAGACGTGCAGGCTCAGCAATTGTGGCTCACAGACCCAGCCGCTCTGCGGCATGTGGGATCCTCCCAGACCAGGGCCCGAACCCGTGTCTCCTGCATTGGCAGGCAGATTCTCAACCACTGCGCCACCAGGGAAGCCCTATCCATGCACCTTTAACCTTTGTTAGAGAATGTGATGTAATGAAGATACACAGCTAATCCATAAAATGTCTAATTTTCGTGAAAAATGTGTAACATCCAATATATTAGCATCCAAATAAGATAACCTAATGTTCTTGGTTATTGGATTCCAAAGACTGTAGAACATTTCCTTCTTTGGCCTTGGAGAAATTTGCTCTGGGATTTCAGCCTGGCCCTTGACTTGCTGAAAGACTACAGACTTAGAACAAAGCAAGCTGGCTAAGAACAAAGCAACTAGTGAAAATGAAAGTAAGAGGTCTAGAGCCCGAGGCTTAGCATGTGTTCTTTTTTTTTTTTTTAACATCCTTATTGGAGTATAATTGCTTTACAATGGTGTGTTAGTTTCTGCTTTATAACAAAGTGAATCAGCTATACATATACATATATCCCCATATCTCTTCCCTCTTGTGTCTCACTCCTTCCCACCCTCCCTATCCCACCCTTCTAGGTGGTCACAAAGCACCGAGCTGATCTCCCTGTGCTATGCAGCTGCTTCCCACTAGCTATCTATTTTACATTTGGTAGTGTGTATACGTCCATGCCACTCTCTCACTTTGTCTCAGCTTACCCTTCCCCCTCCCCGTGTCCTCAAGTCCATTCTCTAGTAGGTCTGCATCTTTATTGCCGTCTTGCCCCTAGGTTCTTCATGACCATTTTTTTTTTTTTTTTTTAGATTCCATATATATGTCTTAGCATGCGGTATTTGTTTTTCTCTTTCTGACTTACTTCACTCTGTATGACAGACTCTAGGTCCATCCACCTCACTACAAATAACTCAATTTTGTTTCTTTCTATGGCTGAATAATATTCCATTATATATAGGTGCCACATCTTCTTTATCCATTCATCTGTAGATGAACACTTAGGTTGCTTCTATGTCCTGGCTAAAGAATGAAATTAGAACACTCCCTAACACCATACGCAAATATAAACTCAAAATGCATTAAAGACCTAAATGTAAGGCCAGACACTATCAAACTCTTAGAGGAAAACATAGGCAGAACACTCTATGACATAATTCACAGAAAGATCCTTTTTGACCCACCTCCTAGAGAAATGGAAATAAAGACAAAAATAAACACATGGGACCTAATGAGACTTAAAAGCTTTTGCACAGCAAAGGAAACCATAAACAAGACCAAAAGACAACCCTCAGAATGGGAGAAAATATTTGCAAATGAAGCAACTGACAAAGGATTAATCTCCAAAATTTATAAGCAGCTCATGCAGCTCAATAACAAAAAAACAAACAACCCAATCCAAAAATGGGCAGAAGACCTAAATAGACATTTCTCCAAAGAAGATATACAGATTGCCAACAAACACATGAAAGGATGCTCAACATCTTTACTCATTAGAGAAATGCAAATCAAAACTACAATGAGATATCATCTCACACCAGTCAGAATGGCCATCATCAAAAAATCTAGAAACAATAAATGCTGGAGAGGGTGTGGAAAAAAGGGAACACTCTTGCACTGCTGGTGGGAAGGTGAATTGGTACAGCCACTATGGAGAACGGTATGGAGGTTCCTTAAAAAACTACAAATAGGGGCCTCCCTGGTGGCGCAAGTGGTTGAGAGTCCGCCTGCCGATGCAGGGGATACGGGTTCGTGCCCCGGTCTGGGAGGATCCCATATGCCGCAGAGCGGCTGGGCCCGTGAGCCATGGCCGCTGAGCCTGCGCGTCCGGAGCCTGCGCGTCCGGAGCCTGTGCTCCGCAACGGGGGAGGCCACAACAGTGAGAGGCCCGCATACCGCAAAAAAAAAAAAAAAAAAAAAAAAAAAAACTACAAATAGAACTACCATATGACCCAGCAATCCCACTACTGGGCATATACCCTGAGAAAACCATAATTCAAAAAGAGTTATGTACCAAAATGTTCATAGCAGCCCTATTTACAATAGCCCAGAGATGGAAACAACCTAAGTGTCCATCATCGGATGAATGGATAAAGAAGATGTGGCACATATATACAATGGAATATTACTCAGCCATAAAAAGAAACAAAATTGAGCTATTTGTAATGAGGTGGATGGACCTAGAGTCTGTCATACAGAGTGAAGTAAGTCAGAAAGAGAAAGACAAATACTGTATGCTGACACATATATATGGAATTTAAGAAAAAAAATGTCATGAAGAACATAGGGGTAAGACAGGGATAAAGACACAGACCTACTTGAGAATGGACTTGAGGATATGGGGAGGGGGAAGGGTAAGCTGTGACAAAGCGAAAGAGAGGCATGGACATATATACAGTACCAAACGTAAGGTAGATAGATAGTGGGAAGCAGCCACATAGCACAGGGAGATCACCTCGGTGCTTTGTGACCGCCTGGAGGGGTGGGGTAGGGAAGGTGGGAGGGAGACGCAAAAGGGAGGGGATATGGGGACATATGTATATGTATAACTGATTAAATTTGTTTAAAAAAAAAAAGAAAATTTAAAAATAAACAACAATCTTATTTTGGGGGGATTACCTAAAATTCAATTTATTGTTTTATATACAGATATTAGTGATGCTCAGTAGGTCTTTAATTTATTAGTTTCTCCTTTGATATTGACTTTTTTTTTTTTTTTTGCGGTACACGGGCCTCTCACTGTTGTGGCCTCTCCCCTTGCAGAGCACAGGCTCCGGACGCGCAGGCTCAGTGGCCATGGCCCATGGGCCCAGCTGCTCCGTGGCATGTAGGATCCTCCCGGACTGGTGCACGAACCCGTGTCCCCTGCATCAGCAGGCGGACTCTCAACCACTGCGCCACCAGGGAAGCCCGATGTTGACATTTTTTGATAGAACAAGTATGTCAGATTATGAGGTGGTCATATTTTTTCCCAAAACACATTCCTTTATTTTCCTTGTAAGATTGCCTAAGAACTGGGCAGTCATATGATTTCTCTTAGTATATCCTAAGGCTTCCATGAGCATTCCTAGAGCTTATAGCCAAAGAAATAGTCCTGGAATTTCAGATATTAAAACTTTCTTCACAGCCAGAAATTTCTGTGATATTTGGGTCATTGCACACAAATTTACTGGATAATTTGTATTCTAGTAAAAGACCTATGTAGTCCACTTCTGCTCCTAAGAGTATTCATTGTGCTACCTTTTTGATGAACACTCTGATTCCATCTTGAACAACTTCTTCATCAGAATCTTTTGTCTTCATATATTGTAAAGTATAAAAAAAGGCAATGGTTAGGACATCAACTTTCACACCTTCATGTTGTCTTAACTTTAAGAAGTTGTTTTTTGTTTATTTATTTATTTATGGCTAAGTTGAATCTTTTTTCTGAGCACGGGATTTCTCTTGTTGCAGAGAGCGGGGGCTAATCTTCATTGCGGTGCGCAGGCTTCTCATTGCGGTGGCTTCTCTTGTTGCAGACCACGGGCTCTAGGTGCACGGGCTTCAGTAGTTGTGGCTCGCAGGCTCAAGAGCACAGACTCAGTAGTTGTGGTGCTCGGGCTTAGTTGCTCCACGGCATGTGGGATCTTCCCAGACCAGGGCTCGAACCTGTGTCCCCTGCATTGACAGGCGGACTCCCAAACACTGCGCCATGAGGGAAGCCCTTAACTTTAAGTTTTGTATTGTTTACCACTGATAGTGTGAGGGTGAGTGTGGCCTGAGTGGGTTGCTGCTTCCGCTTCCCCTCAGCTCAGATCTTCTTCTTGCTAAGGAAGACGACATCTTTGCCTTTCTGGTGCCCCAGAGCCTCTGGCTAAAAGCTCAGTCAACCCAGCTTCCCTCCATAGATACACAGTGGACCAATGCATTTTTTTTTTTTTTTTGCTATCAAACAATTTATACTCTTTGTACAACATAATAGTTATAGTTACTGAATGCTCCAACTGGATCTGTGTTCCTAGACTAGCTTGGTGTTAATGTTATTTCAAAACAATTATTTGGTTATTCTCAGCAATGTTATCCGCACATATTGTTTTCCAAAGGTAGATATTTATTTTCCATTTTAAAACTTGCCTTGGTTATAAAGAAAAGTAATTTTTAATAGATCTACAAACTGGCAGACCTGGGAACACTGACTTCTAAGTCAGAAATGGAGAAAGCCAAGAAGCAACATAATTTGCTCTGTAGAATTCCCTAAAGACTCAGGAATTTATGGAAACAGTTCCCTCTTGAAGTAAGGATGAGGGTAGGGATGAAAACAGCAAGGCTAGTTAAAAAAAAAAGACATGAGAACCTCCCAATACCATTTTCCTATTCCCCAAGCCAAGCAAATGTCCTTTATTCACCCTGCAGGACAGCAGGCACAGCTGAGGGTGGGTGTACCATAGGGAAAATAGAGGCTTATGTGAAAGATTAACTTCTAGATCTTTTTTTGGCTGCGCTGGGTCTTCATTGCTGTGTGCAGGCTTTCTCTAGTTGTGGCGAGCAGGGGCTACTGTTCATTGCGGTGCGCAGGCTTCTCATTGCGGTGGCTTCTCTTATAGTGGAGCACGGGCTCTAGGCGTGCGGGCTTCAGTAGTTGCGGCACAAGGGCTCAGTAGTTGTGACTCGCGGGCTCTAGAGCACAGGCTCAGTAGTTGTGGTGCACGGGCTTAGTTGCTGCACAGCATGTGGGATCTTCCTGGACCAGGACTCGACCCGTGTTCCCTGCATTGGTGCGCAGATTCTTTACCACTGCGCCACCAGGGAAGTTCCTAACTTCTAGATCTTAAGACAAACCCCGCCCCCAGCCACGCTCCCGTCCAGGCTCCCAGAACTCTGGCAGCTGGACTTTATACCCTTCTAGAAGAAGATTAGGAGATTCTGATTAGCTAGTTAATTAGATATTAGAGCTTCACCAAGAAACGGCCCCACCTGCTCACCTACAGTAAACAGGTAGCAAGAAATTGGTCTTCTAATCTAAGGGAAAGCCTCTATTATAAAAGAGACCAAAACAAGCAGAAAGCAAACATGGAAATTATGCTAGGAGAGGAAAACATCAAAAAACTTATCACTAATAGCTCCAGAGTGATATGAAATTCATGAAACAGAAACAGGATGGTACAGAAAAGAATGAGAAAGACTCCTGGCAATTAAAAATATCTCAGCAGAAATGAATAGTTTAGTAGAGAATTTGTAAGATAATGTTGAAGAAATTTTCTAGAGTGTCCTAGAAACTAGCAGGTTTAAATAGCAAGACAAAGAGATGAAAATAGAAGAAAAAAGCTAAGTTACACAATGGATACTAATAGTCCGATGTATAAATAATAGAAATTTCAGAATGAGAAATCAAGAATGAAAGAAATCATCAAATAAGTAATTCAAGAAAATTTCCCATTATTGAAGTACAAGTTTTCTAGATTAAAAGGACCCATGCAACAGATGAAAATACGCCCAAACCAAGGCACATCATTTGAAATTTCACAAGAAAATCTTATGTTTCCAAGAGAAAAAGTTACATACAAGGGATCAAAAAAATCAGAATTGCTTTGGACTTCACAACAACACTGGAAACTAAAATACAGACTAATACCTTCACAATTATGAGGAAAATATTTCCAGCCTAGATGTTATACCTAGATAAATTACCAATCAAGTTTGAGCATAGAATAAAGATAATATCAAATATACTAGATCTCAAAAACTTAGCTCTCATCACCCTTTCTTAGGAAGCAATTGGAAGAAGAGTGCCATGAAAATGAGGAAGAAAAAGAAGAAAAAGGGAGACATGGGGTCTAGGAAATAGGGAATTGACTCAAGAGAAAGGAAAGGGAATCTCCAGTATGATTAAGGGAGACTCCAGGAATTAGGTGTATACCTTGCAAAGAGAGCTACCATTCCAAATTAGAACATGTCAGAAGACTGTAGGAAGGATGTCTCCAAAACAGACAATTTTAATAGAGTTCCTAATACGTTTTAAAATATCAGGAGGATTACTTAGATGCAGAGAGTTTGGGGGTGAATTAATGATAAATACTTAGAAAACTGAAAAGAAATGATGGCTGTTAATTCTAAGGAGAAAAAAGTTGTGAAAGAAAGGAAAAAGTACTCATAGCATACTACATGGCTTAACTTCATAATATAAGCACTGGATATCGATTCACTCAAAATATGATACAGTTATATCAGGAGGATGGAGTAGGGGCAAAGGGAATTATGTGAGCTTGAGGCAGGGAGTAGGTAGGGATAACAGAACTATGATCTTCGTTTTCCATAGTGGTGAGCAAAAGGATAATGTTTACAACTAAAAAAACAAACAAACAGCACAATAAGTGTGTATTTTATAAATAAGAAGGAAAATAACCAAAGGTAAAAATGTTGCCTTTGGGAAATCTAGACTTGATGGTTTTTCATCACATCCTTTAGAGATATTTGACTCTTTAAACTAGGTACATGTAACTTTGATAAAGATTAAAAACTAAATTTAAAAAGGCATCATGGGGGCTTCCCTGGTGGCTCAGTGGTTGAGAGTCCGCCTGCCGATGCAGGGGACACGGGTTCATGCCCCGGTCTGGGAAGATCCCACATGCCGCGGAGTGGCTGGGCCCATGAGCCATGGCCGCTGAGCCTGCGCGTCCGGAGCCTGTGCTCCGCAAGGGGAGAGGCCACAACAGTGAGAGGCCCACATACCGCAAAAAAAAAAAAAAAAAAAAAAAAAGGCATCATGGCTTTTTTCCAAATTTTTGTATTTTTAATATTCTGGTTCTAAGGTATACTGGATTCAAGTAACCTGTGAATCTAAACTTTGTGTAAATAAAAGTTGTCTTGATTTACTCAAAATTCCACTGTAGAATATTAAATAATCCGTGGGATTTATGGACATGAAAGATTAGCCACTTGCCTAATTCTTCAGTGAAAAATGAGTATCTAGCTAAGGAAAACACTAAAGAGCTGTTTTTATTTCGGTATCTGTCCTTAATCTACCAACCAGTATCAAAACATGAGTATATATAAATGTGCTTGTGTTTTATCTATAAAAGACTGTGTTCTAAGATTTTGAGGTGAGGTGGTTTTCTTTTTCTTTTCCTTTTTTTTTTCCCCTGTCAATTGATCCATTCTTCCTTTAGCTGTACATGGAAGGGGCAGGATGGTGCACAATTTCAAGGGGCATGCATCACATTAGATACACGTTAATGACACCCCCTATAGAGCACAAAGTCAAGGAGAAAAAATGGTGGTTATGAAATGGGACTGACCTTTGACCTCTTGAGAGGAAAGTGTGAGGGTAGAAAGAAAACCAGTGGGGAAAAATATTCTACAATGGAGAGCTCAAGAAAATTCCACTTCATTCCGCTCCTTTCAAACCTTAGACCTAACAGACTTGTGCCCCAGTGAATGACTTCAGAATTTTGATGCTTAGAGATTTTCTAGATTTATGTCTCAGCAGCATTGAGAGAGAAGGAAGGGAGGGAAGGAGGGGAGAAGGGAAAAAGAACAAGAAGACACAGACCCTCTGTGCAAATGATATAATTGAATTCGAAAGGCGGAATTAAATGTTTTAATAAGTTCAACTTGCTGAACTTTTGCTTCCTCTCCCTCCTTTCCTCCTCCCTTCCCCTTACTCGTGGCATCTAGCCCTGGCAACTCAGACAGTGATGAGGTCATAGGCTCCAAAATATGGCATGGTATGAAGGCAGGAGCAAAAATTTTTAAACAGCATTTCAGCACCACACTGCAGGGCTGAGAAGGGAACCTTGTGTAATGTGAGCAGCTATGAGCTCGTGCTATTTTATTAAGGTTGACCATCCCTGGGGGTTTCATTACGTGTGTGTGTGTGTGTGTGTGTGTGTGTGTGTGTGTGTGTGTGTGTGTGTCTTCTGCAGTCTCCTATTTTATATGACAGTCATCAAGAAGTCTTCCTTTTTCAGACATGCCAAAAGGAGAGTGGAGATAACTCGGTATTAATCCTAACTCTGGGTTTCTCACCTTTGAGCAAGGTCTTTGACATTAAAAGCAAAGAAAGATTAAAATAAGAATGACCTCTGACATCCCCTACTTCTAGACTCGGCCTCTGTATGTGTCAGT
Source organism: Mesoplodon densirostris (assembly GCF_025265405.1). Classification (NCBI taxonomy): domain Eukaryota; kingdom Metazoa; phylum Chordata; class Mammalia; order Artiodactyla; family Ziphiidae; genus Mesoplodon; species Mesoplodon densirostris. The sequence goes on along the minus strand of NC_082661.1, from coordinate 85,006,848 downwards.
TTCTTGCTCCTTATCACTTCATTAAGTCACTAAACCTTGCTACCTGGAAGGAAAGATTGATGGAGTGATAATGGGATGGCTCTTGTCACATTGTGGCCATGCTCTCCCATTTGCTTATTAAAGGAGCCTGGCTTTTCCTCCAGGTGGACCCAGATTCTGGAGCTCCTTTCTGTTAATAGGCCATTCTCCGAAGCTCTTTAACTTTTCCCTTGCCAGATCCTTCTAAGGAAAAATAACTTCTTAGGCCAGAACATGGTGGAATTTAATATCTCTATTTCAAAATTTTTAAAAATACCAGGCAACAGTGCAAAAGCTTGAAGATAGTAGTAGATTAGAAGGAAATTCTTCTCTGTGTTTAGAATCTACCTTGTGTTTCCCAGAATGTCCATCTTGTTTTCAAATCTGATTTTTCCTTCAGAACCCAGACCAAATGGCTGCTCTTCCTTCATGGAGCCCTCCCCCTGATCATCCCACTTTACCTTCCAGGCAGGAGTATCTGCAGTCTATGAACTCATTAAAAATGACTTTGAATTTCTCTTCTGGCACTATTTAACTTTTATTTTAATTATTAGAAAACACATTATCTCCACTTCTAAATTGTATCTTCCCCAAAACAGGAAACTTGTTTAATCTCCTTACTATCCGGACATGTAAATTAGTAATAACAATAACCACAGCTAAACCATTTGCCATACATACACTATTTCTAACCCTCACAACAACCCCGAGAGACAAGGACTATTAAGTCTATTTTGCAGAAGAAACTAAGTCTCTGAGAGAGTAAGTGGCTTGCCCAGGATCACATTGTCAGGAAGTGGCCAGCATTTCACTGAACTTATCATTCAACCAGAATCTGTCTTCCTCACACTCTGCTACAAGTTAGAAGGAAAGAAATGAAGGAAGGAGAGAGGGAGGAAGGGAGGAAACAAAAATTTAAAATCTCAGGATTTTACCCATTTTACTCCCAGAGTAGTGAGAGATTGAAGAAATTTATCCTATCCTCTGCTTTTTATACAGAGAATAATTGAGACCAAAGTGGTTAAGATTTCTGGTCAAGGTTACACAGCCAGTGACACAGCTGGGACTAATGCAGACCTTAAGGATCCTGACTCCAATTTCCAAGTTGCTTTCTCTGTAAGATGTAAATTTTGAAGCAGGCACTAAAACATTAAGATATTTAAAACAGGATAGCAGTTCATAGACATATAAGCTTGATCGTTTGCTTAAACTTTTGTTTACTAAAGTCCTCTGGCTACTAAGAAGCAAGGATTTGAATTTCTATGTTTTCTTGAATAATTTTCTCATCTCCAAACAGATAGGATAATATATAAAATATACAAGATAACATAATTTTCTTTTGTTGGATCACCAAAAAAGGCATGTTATGCCTTTAAAACGCCCTTCACTTCTTAGCAGTCATAAAAATACAAATAGTGAATGCTTCATCTGTGAGCACCCTGCTAAATGCATACTTTTGAACAGCACAAAGGCAGCAAAGTTTAGAATATGACCAAGCTAGTGAGGTGTGGGTATTAAAAATCTATATATATTTAAGGCCAAGTTCAGGGCCTTGTAATTTCCCCCAATTAGCTGATATATACTTTCTGAAAAATGTGTTTAGCAAGCATGGGCAGTTGACCAAATCCTAGATGAATCCAAAATCTAGTAAGCAGAATTGTGTGCTTTTATAGCTTCATGCCAACACCTCCACCCCACCCCACCCTCTCTCAGAATCCTAATACTATCTCTTCCAGGAAGCTTTCCTCTTCTTCCTAAATTCTTTCCCTCCTCCCCCAAAGCGAAATGCATACTGTCAGGAATCTGGGACATCTAAGATCCTGGGAATAAGGGAAAGGGGGCTGCCTCTGAGAGAGAACTCTAAGATCATCAGCAACAGATGAGAATAGGAATTTTCAAAGTTACTTTAGATAAATGGACTGAAAACAGACCAGAGCAGCCTAATGGAAGGAATAAGCATATGGAAAGAAAGAGCGTGTCTTTCTGAATGGGCTGTTCAGAAATAGAAATTAGACAAGAGTAGGAGGCAAACGGTGCCCAACGAAGTACTGCCCAGAGGAGAAGGTATCCAGATGAAGGGCTTGAGCTGCACAATACCAGGTGCATGCAATTGTGGAGGTGAGTGCAGCAGGCACCCACAGTTGCATCTTTCAACTCACACTCTTTGTTCTGATTCCACACACAAAGCCAGCTTGACATAATAATATGGTTTTTAAGGGAAGATACAGCACTAAACAGAAGATGCAAGTATTCAGGCTCCTTGTCAATGTGTTTTTACCTCTTTCTAAAGGAAGAAATCAGAATTCTAGCTTACCCTCCGTCTTCTTGGTGTTTAAGAGCATGAATCAGTATCCCCAGACTGGGTTACCACTTGAACAATGACAAGACTGTTTTAGATTTTGGATAATTGAGGGTCAGGCCCTGGACTATGTGAGATTTACAAAGATCAGACCACCTTCCGGAGACCTTTTGTCAGTCTGTCAGTCAAACTTTCCCTACCTCATTATATCTTCTTTCAAATTTCAGTTAGAGTTCATTGATTTCTTCTCTGACCCACTGATAGACATTGATCCCTCTCTCTTAGGGCATATCTTATACCTGGTATTATATTTACTGTAAGAGAGTGTATCTCCTTGAGGGCAGGTATTGTTTTGTTTTGTTTACTCAATTGCTGTTTTTTAGTAGCAGTATAGAAATGAATAAGATACAGTCATGTCCTCTGTATACTCATGAGTAGGGGTAACAGAGAGAAAAACAAGTTATACATGTGGCAAAGCAATAATGAAAGTGTGTATAAAGAACTGAAGTATTGCAAAAGAGGAAGAGGTGAATGATGCTGGGAAGCCTCCCTAGAGGAGGTGATGTCCGAATTGGATTGTGGAAAATAAACACAATTTCACCCAAAAGATCAGAAAGGGGAAAATTATTCAAAACAAAGGGGAAAACATACGCAAAGGCAAAAGAAAAGTGTGAAATGACTTGGGAATCAGAACACAGCTCAGTACTGTACGAGTATGAAGTGCAAGGGAGAGAGTCACTTGAGATCTGAGATCTGAGGCTGGATAGGCAGAGAGAGGATGAAATGTTCATATATTCCCCAGATGAAGTATGGACTTTCCATTGCAGATGACAGAAGCTAGCAAAGGCTTTTTATTACAAAAAAGACTGGATCAGATTTGTGTTTAAAAATATGTCTTTTGTACCCATGTGGACAAGGGAACCAAGAGAGGTAAGACAGAAAATAACAAGATTAGGTGGATAAATAGAGGAGTAGATAGATAGTGTTAAATTAATTAAACAAGGAGGCCATTAGACTGAGGTGGCCCTAATGCCGTGGTCACCAACCTAAGCAAACCAAAACCTAAGCCTCAAGGTTACAAAATCAAAATGCTAAGGACAAGCAATCACAAATAGCCAGTTAGGCTTTAAGTTATAGCCAATCAATAATTACCTTACTTTGCTTCTGCACCTTCTCTATTTGTCTCTCCCCAGCCCTGTTGGAGAGGGTGCTTCTAACCACTTCTGGTTTGGCACTGCCCAACTGGAATCTACAAATGCTCAAACAAACTGTTAAAATTTTCAATATGCCTCAGGTTGCCTTTTTTTTTTTTGTGGTATGCGGGCCTCTCACTGTTGTGGCCTCTCCCATTTCGGAGCACAGGCTCCGGACGCGCAGGCCCAGCGGCCATGGCTCACGGGCCCAGCCGCTCCGCGGCATGTGGGATCCTCCCGGACCGGGGCACGAACCCACGTCCCCTGCATCAGCAGGCGGACTCTCAACCACTGCGCCACCAGGGAAGCCCAAATTTTTTAAAATATATTTTAAAGTTATTTACATCACATACTCCTTGATCTTTTTTAAGTTCCCCAACTACCCATAATTCATTACAAAGAATTGCACCTTCTTCTCTTCATATAAAGGTGATGTCTAGGCAATATCTGTCCTGGCCTCTTTTTCCGTTTGGTTCCTTTCTTTTTGTCTTAGCTGCTAGCTAATGTGTTAAAAATGAGATAAAGTTAACATTTAGATCTCTGAAATTTAAAAAAAGAAAAATTTCAGGGGCTTCCCTGGTGGCACAGTGGTTGAGAGTCTGCCTGCTGATGCAGGGGACACGGGTTCGTGCCCCGGTCCGGGAGGATCCCACATGCCACGGAGTGGCTGGGCCTGTGAGCCATGGCCTCTGGACCTGCGTGTCTGGAGCCTGTGCTCCGAAACGGGAGAGGCCACAACAGTGAGAGGCCTGCGTACCGCAAAAAAAAAAAATAATAATAATAATAATAATAATAGGTAAGGTAGGTAGATAGATAGATAGATAAATAATGGATAGAAAAAGTAAGAAGGCATTTGGAAAAGTCCAGACCAGCGCTGGCCAATAGAAATATAATATGAAACAGAAATGTAGGCCACATGTGTAACTTTAAATTTTCTAGTGCCCATGTTAAAAAGAAACAGTGAAATAAATTTTAATATATATTTATTCCAATATATATAAAATATCCTTTCAACATGTAATCAATATAAAAAGTTATTAATGATATAGTTCACATCCTCTTTTCATCCTAAGTCTTTGCACTCTGGTGTGTATTTTATATTTATAGTGCATCTCAGTTCAAACTAGCCACAATTCAAGTGTTCAATAACCACACGTGGCTGGTGGCTACCATATTGGACAGCACAGGTTCAGACAATACATGATGAGGCAGTGACAGGAAGGACAGAATACATTTATAATATACTTATAAATTGCATTGGAAGTAAAAATCTTGCTCTTAACCCTCAAGAAACCTAGAAGAACAGACTGAATACATCATGAGAATACCTTTGTGTGCACTTTTATTAGTTAGTGATAAAAATAATCAATATAAATTATTTATCATATAGGGATCTATGGTTGTTTGGTTAAAACCCCAGACAATTTAATCATAGGGTTTAGGTTTATCACATCTCCCATCCAGATAATCTCATTCTTGTATGGGCAGGCATTTGGATAAGAAAACAAAAGACAAAATTAAATAAATTAAATAGCCAAAACCATTAACAAAGGACATCTTGCTCGATAATCTCTGGCATTTTTAACTTTAGATTTCCAACACATTCATGTTAATTACATGCCATTTCCTGCCAAGCTTACAGTCATGTGATCTAAGTTAGCACTGTAATTAGCTTTGCCTCTTACAAAACACTGATTTTTTTTCTAGCTGATGAGCTGCTGGGCACAGAACCTCTTGAAGAGTTTTAAACAAAACTTTAGCAGCCAATTAGCACTCAACTCTCATGATCCCCCAGTTCACATTTTGAATCAACAGTGCTCATATTGATCCAACCAATCCCATGGATTGGATCAACTCTCCAATCGCTCAACTCTCTACATTCCATTTAGGTGATGGGTCTCCTCTTTCAAATCAGGGCTAAGCCAATAACACAGTTTAATGCTCTGAAGGCCGAGCCCATGTGATTCTTCTCATCTCAGGTTCCATCCAGAGGCCCGCCTAGGAAACCTCTCCACTACAAGATGTTCAAGTGGGCCACATACCTGGCTTGCCGAACAGGCACAGCAGATGAGTAACAAGTGCGTTTATAGATTTCGTGGTGCTCCAGCTGTCGCTGATGTAAGTGTTTTCTGCTAAAATTGGTATATTTTTGGCCATCTGCTTCATCCCCTGAGCAGTTCAAACATCATCAGCAGGGCCCAGTGGTCTAAGGAGGCCATACTTAGATTCTTTGTAGGTATAAAAAAGTTTGTCAGAAGGTTGCCTAATATGGTGACAGTGACTGACCCAAAGGCCTCCTAGAAGAACTAAATGTTCAACAGCAATAAAAGGGAACATTAATTAGCTCAGGAACAATACGTGGGACTGGAGATCAGCCAGTCAGGCTTTAGCCCATGTCTCTCCCAACTTGCTGGGTAAGACTAGGTAAAGCATGAACTCACTCCATGCCTCCATCACTATTAGTCCAGGAATCAAACTTACTAATAGAATATATTTTCAGCCCATCGAATACAAGTGAACATTCATTTGAGAATCCTTTACAATTTAGAAAATTCAGAATAATATTTCAAATGCAAAAACCATATATATATATATATATATATGGAGGAAAAATGTGGGGCAGAAGAAAAGACCCCCTAGAAGCAGTTAAATAGGTTCTCAACAGACACCTAGAAACACCTGAGGAAGCTGCTGGTTATGTATTGGAGAAAGCCTTTGTCATGGGAGTCTGTCAGCCAAGAGATGTGTCTGCAGAGAGAACTGTGCTTGAAGAGTAAATGGAGGTGGGGAGGGAGCTTGCTGGCTTACATACAAGTATTCAGCAAGTGGATGGATCCAAGAGCTGAGTGGTGAGTTGTTCGAAGATGTCAGAAATTCACGCAGACATGTTAACAAGCTGCACTTGACAATCTGATCAAATGGACTATGTTTTTCCTCTGAATTTTAAACCAAATGAAATCAAACAGGCCTCATAAAATGAGGTAAATCTGTGTAAAGCAAAAAGTTTCCAAATAAATTTCATCCACTAAAATTATGTTTCTCTACAATGGCCAACCCTACACACTCTGTTGTGTTTACTATTTCATTTCTACCCTGTAAAGGACTTTTTCCTTTTAAAAAGAACACACACACACACACACCCATACCCCTACCCCGCCCCATCCCCACACACTACACATTTGGCTTCCTGCCTTCAGTCTCTTCCTTCTTTATTTAATTCTGCAAACCAGTGTCCAGTGGATTAATAAATATTTCTCTCATGTCACTTTACTATTCAAGGACTAACACTGGCTTCCCATTAATTCTCAAATCTACTCTGCTTGGTTTTAGTAGTTATCTTAAGAAAGTAAGCCTAGCTTTGCCTGACCACTTGCCCGGGGTTCAGAGTGGAGGATGCTTTCTCTATGGTCAGAGCCAGAGTAGAGCCTCTAGATAACAACAGAAGATGCCTCAGATCTGAGTAGCAAGAGAAGCTGAAACCATGCAGAGGAGTCAGGATCCAAAAACTGGAGGGCGGTTAAGAAAGCATTGTAAGTGGGAGGGCTTAGAGACAGGCTTGGGAGTTTGGGCAGGGGCTGCTGAGCCAGGCCGGAGTTCCAAACCTAAGAGCTAATAGCAAGTCCAATCTAAACGTCTTCACTTATCATACAAGCAAGACCCCCTCAGTCTGACCCCCATCCCCTGGCACCATCTCCTGCCATGCTTCTCCCTCACCCAATTCCTTCCTCCAGTCTAGAGCGTGGTCACACTGAAGTTCTCCCAATTCTTAGAACACACCAGACTCTTGTGAGACTCTACACCTTCACACACACTACCCACTCTGGAGTGAACTCCCCTGAATTCTTTTTTGTTGAACTTCATTAAATGCTATCTTCTCCCTTTTTTATTCTATTCTTTCCTTGCTCAGCCAAGCCCATCCCTGCTTCAGCACAAATGTACATGCCATTTCTGCCTAGAACGTTCTTCCCTTCACTCTTTGTATGGCTTGCTCTTTCTCATCCTTTGTTGCTGGCTAATATCAGGACCAACATCCTGCCAGCCCCTTTCCCTGCAAGCACAGATATTAGAACTACAGGAGCCTCCCATTTGGCTCTGCCCAAGCACCCTTCAGACTTCTCTGCAAAGGTCAATGACTGAGGAGCCTCAGTGGCAACATGTATTTCTCTCTTTCTCGCTCTTCATTTTCACTCCTCTCTCTTCTCTTTTTTATTCTCTCTCCCAAAGTCCAGTCACTTCAGTCTTAAGGGTCTCCAAACTTTGACAAAAGGCTCAACTTTGATTAAAACTTCTCTAGAACATCACTCACCTGCTGTAGATGATGAGGAGCAGGTCTTGCAGTTCCCTTCCTTAATTAAAAAAAAAAATGAGTAAGGTGGCCACACCAAAAGGAATCACTGAATTAAGCCAGAACTGGGCTTTGGGGACAGAATTTGAAGCCGTGGAATCAGCGATCTTACCTGCCTAATTTTATGCTTATACACAAGGTAGCTGATTTGCAAAGACGTCTTAGCCTGGTCCGGGCTGAGTCCCAGGCTGTGTTAGCCTGGTGCTCTTGCCAGAAGACTCTGAATACATTTGAGAGTCACAATTCCCTATGTCAGCTACCCTGCTCATACTTAGTGTGTCCATTTGTTTGGTTTTGGCCTGTCACTCCCTCTGGCAAATAAACTCTATGAGGTCCAGGATCACATCTGTGTTGTTCTTCACTGTGCCTCCAGGGTCTGGCACCATACTTGGCACATAATCATGCTCTGCAAATATGTGGTAAATAAGTGATTGAACAAGGGACTTACTTATTCTTCAAGATCAAGAAGAACGTTAATTCCTAAGTAGAGTCTCCCCTCCCTTTCTCAGGCAGCTATTGGTTCTTGCCTCTAAGCCTCCACAATATTGTACATTCTACTATCACAGAGCAAGGGATCAGACATTTTCTGAGGGTCTATCATAGGTACTATGGTAGCTGTTATTATATGTGCTTCTCCTTTCATTCTTTCAAGAATTCTAGGAGATAGTATTGTTTTCCAGATTTACAGATGAAGAAACAGGCTCAAAAAATCCAAGTCACACAATCTATAATAGGTGGCAAAGCCTATATCCAAAGGTAGGTCTGCTTCCCTCTTTTGCAAAACCCCTTTTCGTTAGCTCATGCTGCCGTACAGTTCTAAGCTTGATATCATAATTTATCTGTTTACAGGTTTGTCCCACCACTGGAAGCAGAGACCATGCATATACATCTGTATAATTCACAGCATTGAGCATGGCACCTGCCATACCATATTTAAGATCAGAATTAAAGAATATATGAACGAATGACTGTGAGTCTGTCTACTGATGGAAAGAGGACTTTGTGGCCTCCAGCCCTCTAGGCTTGCTCTCAGAGACTGCCTGTATTGACCACACACTCTCTGGAGAGCTTGTGCCCAGGTCCCTGCCTAAACACAAGTTGGGCCTCCTCCACCAAGTCTCTGACCCTTAATCCAACCACTTGTTTCTTCTGTCTCTGCCACAAGATTCCTGAATACTGAGTGCATTTGACTTACTTCTACCTCATGGGGTATTTCTATCTTAGTGATCAGTGTAACACCACAGAGGCATGACTACATGACACACTCCTTTATTACCTGGAACATAACCTATTTTTCTTTATTTGCAGCTGAAGTCACTGCTACCAAGGGGCTGTCATTCTGTCAATGAGGTGAGCCCATGACTCTGGCAGATTCTTTTGGGAAATCAAAAATAGCATGCACTCTGTCTTCAGATGCTTTCAGGCTTACTAGGGAGATATGATCATACATAAAACAATTAGCGAATGAATGGTCCAAACCAGTTTAGAGTAATAGGCCAATTTGAGTCACGGTTTGAGGCCCTGGCTGTCGGTCTTAAGCTTGCCAAAGCCTTAGCTATTCCCCATTGCACTCCAAAAAGCTCTGCACATGCTATTCACTCCCCAAGAAGCCGACAATCTCCTCCCCAGGTTAGGCACAGGGTCTCACAGGCATAATCATGACCCAGGGCCTGATGCTTTCAAATGTAATCAGAGTCTTCTGGCAAGAGCACCAGGCTAACACAGCTTGAGACTCAGCCTAGACCAAGCTAAGATGTCTTTCCAAATCAGCTACCTCGTGTGTAAACATAAAATTATGCAAGTAAGGGCTTCCCTGGTGGCGCAGTGGTTGAGAATCCGCCTGATGATGCAGGGGACATGGGTTCGTGCCCCAGTCTGGGAGGATCCCACATGCTGCGGAGCGGCTGGGCCCGTGAGCCATGGCCGCTGAGCCTGTGCATCCGGAGCCTGTGCTCTGCAACGGGAGAGGCCACAACAGTGAAAGGCCCGCATACCACAAAAAAAAAAAAATTATGCAAGTAAGATCACTGGTTCCAGGAATTAGAGTGCATTTCCAAAGGTTGGTTATGGCCTAATTCAGTGACTCCTTTCGGTGTGACCACCTTATTCATTTTTTTTTTCAATCAAGGAAGGGAACTGCAAGACCTGCTGCTCATCATCCACACCAGTTGAGTGACCTTTAATCACTTTTAACTAGTTGAGAGAAATTTTCATCAAAGTTGAGCCTTCTGTCAAACTATGGAGACCTTTAAGACCAAAGTTACTAGACTTTAGGAGGAAGAATTAAAAAGAGAAGAGAAAGGAGAGTAAGAAAGAAGTGCACATTGCCCTTTGAAGCTCCTCAGTCATTGACCTTTGCAGGGAAGTCTGAAGGGTGCTTGGGCAGAGCCAAATGGGAGGCTCCTGTAGCTCTAACATCTGTGCTTACAGGGAAAGGGGCTGGGAGGTCTGGATCTGGAACTCTTCATTTTACTATAAATTGAATTCCTTCCCTCTCCCAAAATGAAAGCTATGGTCATTTATTATTTACAAGCAGAAGTCCAAATTCTTACACATTTTCTTCAGAATAACTCATAAATAGAGAAACAATCCTTGGAGCTTTCTGAAAAGAAATACTGAATTCACTCTCCAAAACGTCAGTTAGAAATAAAACAGAATCCAAATGTCCCACCTTGCAGAGTCCAAGCAATTCCTAATTTTAGAAAGAGGTGTCACCCAACCTGCTGTATAAGGCTGTGCTAAGAGCCTCGGCTTTTAGGGAAGTTCCCTGCTCTTCCCTAGAACAGGGCTGTTTCATTTCACGTTTATATGCCTCTCTATTAACACCTTCCTCACATCTCCGGGGAAAATAAGCATCCTTCTTGGTCTAAAGGTGCCCTTAAAAACATGACAGTATACAATATGAAAAGCTAAAAACAAAACCAAAAGAGAATGAAGACACACAGGTGCACAAGTACATAAATTAATGTTAGAGATATTGACAGACAAATAAAATGTATACAGTATTTGCTCTAGCTGTTCAAATAAACAGTATGAAAATAGCTTTTTGCTCATGAAATTGAGTCTGAAAATTGAGGCAGTGTGTGCATAGTAGCAAAAGTGCTCTGTTTTAGTTGAGTTTGAACTCAGAGTCCCCCATTTAGTAGCTTGTATGAACCTGGGCAAAATAATAATTTTAGCTAATATTTATTGAGAAATTGTTACACATCAGGCACTGAGATAGTAACTTCACATGTTACATAACTTTTCTGAGTCATTTTCCTTTTCTGTAGAGTCATGATGATAATATATCCCTTATATGTTTTTGTGAATATAAAAAAGCATGTAAAGCACCTAGAGATGGGTAAATACCTAGTGGTGAATGCTAGGTATTCCATTAGAGATGGAATAAGTGACTATAAAAATGACTATTTTAAAAATAAAAATGGAACATAGCAATAGCACTGATAGTATATTTAAACAGCCATCTAATTCTTTGTCTACTCTTAGATGTATCAGTATTAAGTGAAGAAAAGAGTCTAAAAGCAGAAATTCTGGTACATATTAGATATTTTAATAACTGAAGAAAGTAAAACTAGAAATAATTAAAGCAACACTTTCTTTGAATCAAAGGGAAAGTCTAAAGAATGAAAAGCATATTTTAGATTTTTCCTTGATGTTATTTGGGTGGGTTACTCTGTGTTCTGAGAGAAAATAACTTTTATTATAGTCCTAGAAGAAAATTATTAGACCTTAGTTCTTCATCTATTCTACCTTTATTGTTTTTTTTTTTTTTTTTGCGGTGCGCGGGCCTCTCACCACTGTGGCCCCTCCCGTTGAGGAGCACAGGCTCCGGACGCGCAGGCCCAGCGGCCGTGGCTCACGGGCCCAGCCGCTCCGCGGCATGTGGGATCCTCCCAGACCAGGGCACGAACCCATGTCCCCCGCACCGGCAGGCAGACTCCCAACCACTGCGCCACCAGGGAAGCCCTATTCTACCTTTATTGTTCTGTGAACTTGATCCAGTCAATTAACTTTTACCCTTGTCCATCTGGATATCTGTAATTAACTCATTCGAGATTATTTATTTGTAATTTGACCTAAAACAATGATAAGCATAATGAGATTAAAGAAGACTTTGTCTTAGCATAATTCAGCAAAACCGTGGTGGTTTTATTCAGAGAGACATAGATCACATGTGCAATACACATGAATGGGCAACAGCAACCCACTGGAAGTTTTTGGCCCTTTTGGAGATATTGATAAGGGAAGTTGTTGGAAGCTTTAGGGGGCAATGTCAATAGCACTGAATAACATTCTGTTTCCTGGTTCCTCTGATCCAGCCAGGGCATTTATTTAATGGCTAGATGAGATGGAAAAAGGAAGAGCATGTACAACCGTCAGCCTGAAATAGAGTGTGGGACGATGTGGAGGTAGAGTTACTGGCCAAAATCCCTCTCAGTAAAGGACTGTGCTCCCTGCCACCCACAGTGGTTCAGCCTGGTTCTAACTCTAGCCCACTTGTAGACTGAAGACAGTGGAAATAGCCACATATGCCTACTCTCACCTCTCAAACGTGGAAAAAGATGAGATTACTGTTGAAATCTGAGGCACCCCTCTCCAGTCAAGAGGTGCCAGTGCCAGCTACTACAGGGAATCAGCTTGACAGCTCTGCTGTCAATCTCCTGAAAGGAGAGACAGAGGGCGAGTCCTGTTCCAGGAGCACGAGGCACAGCCAGGCACATGGAGCAGGCTGGGCAGCAGGCTTGAAGGACTGGCAGAAGCTGAGGAATGTTGAGCAGACAAGCAGGATCAGCTTGAAAATCTCAGGGAAGAAATCACAGGGATCCTCTCCTCTAAAAACCTTCCCCCAAACCCTGCTCTATCCGATTAGAGCAGAGGCTCTCAAACTTGAGTGTATGTGAGGATCACCTTGGGATGCTTGCTTTTTTTTTTTTTTTTTTTAATATTTATTTATTTATTTTGGTTGCGCCGGGTCTTAGTTATGGCATGCAGGATCTTTAGTTGCTGTGTGTGGGATCTTTAGTTGCGGCGTGGGGACTTCTTAGTTGTGGCACACATGCGGGATCTAATTTCCCAACCAGGGATCGAACCCAGGCCCGATACATTGGGAGTGCGGAGTCTTACCCACTGGACTACCAGGGAAGTCCCGGCATGCTTGCTTTAATTACAGATTGCCAAGCCCTACTCCCAGAGATTCTGGACCAATCTCAATTGGAGCCCAGAAATCTGCATTTTAGCAAGCACTCCAGGTATTCCTGTAGCAGGTGGTCTAGGACCACAATTGGAGAAGCACTGACCTAAAGGGGACCCATCAAGCTTTGTACTTCTTAATGACAATGCCAGGCACCAGTAATGACATGAAGATGCCATTGGATCTCATATCCAAACAATTCTAATTTTGGATTTCTTGGTGTATCAAGGGCCAATGACATTCAGAAAACATTTTCTGAGAACCCATCATGTGAAAAGCATTGAACAGCATTAAGAATAGTCACGTGGGGCTTCCCTGGTGGCGCAGTGGTTGAGAGTCTGCCTGCCGATGCAGGGGACACGGGTTCGTGCCCCGGTCTGGGAAGATCCCACATGCCACGGAGCGGCTGGGCCCGTGAGCCATGGCCGCTGAGCCTGCACGTCCAGAGCCTGTGCTCTGCAACGGGAGAGGCCACAACAGTGAGAGGCCCGCATACCGCAAAAAAAAAAAAAAAAAAAAAAAAAAAAAAAAAAGAATAGTCACGTGCACAGATAACTTCAAAACCAGGCTGACTTCGATAGAATCATCAAGTGCTTAGGCTAGGAAACCTGCAGATGAGGAGTCCTTCTAAATGCTGGGATTTAAGAAAGCACTTTGGGAGCGGCGCCATCTGAGGTGTAGCTGGAAGGAAGGTAGGACTGCATCTGGTATGAAGAAAAGCGCCTCAAGCAGAAGGAAATGTTTAAACAAAGGCAGAGACGATTGATCCAGATTGATGGCATGTGCCTGGCCTGTGGAGTGTGTTAAGAGCGGAGACAGAAGCAGAGTAGAAGGCTAGAAGGGTGGGCTGTGACCATACCTCAGAGAGCTTTGAACAATAGGCCAAAGTTTGATTTTTGTCCTAAAGGCAATGTATGCAGGATTTTGAGAAGACGAACTGAAATGGATGTTTTTTTTTTAAATTTTATGGGTAACAGTGTTTAACTTAAACAGTATTCTTTTTTTATTGAAGTATAGTTGATTTATAATGTGTTAATTTCTGCTGTACAGCAAAGTGATTCAGTTATACAAATATATACATTCTTTTTTTTTTTTTTTTTTTTTTTTTTTGCGGTACACGGGCCTCTCACTGCTGTGGCCTCTCCCGTTGTGGAGCACAGGCTCCGGACGCGCAGGCTCAGCGGCCATGGCTCACGGGCCCAGCCGCTCCGTGGCATGTGGGATCTTCCCGGACCCAGGCACGAACCCGCGCCCCCTGCATCGGCAGGTGGACTCTCAACCACTGCGCCACCAAGGAAGCCCTATACATTCTTTTTTATATTATTTTCCATTATGGTTTATCATAGGATATTGAATATAGCTCCCTGTGCTATACAGTAGGATCTTGTTGTTCATCCATTAAACAGTATTCTTAATAGCTAGTATATCCATGGGTCACAGAATGTTAAAGAAACAAGATGGTACATAAATGTGAGATTTCCCTTCCTTCCACCCTTGTCCCTCAGCCATTTATTCTGGAAGCAACTAATGCTACCTATTTCTTTTGTATGGAGAGGACTGTTTGGGAAAATAGCTTATGGCCCAATACTGGTTGGATAGTAATGGAGAAGAGAAAGGTTAATGACAGAAGCACCAGTTTCGCATTGCAAAAGTCCAGGTGATGAAATGAAGGCTTGAAGTAGAGTACAGTCACTGTAAATATAAAGGAGGCTCTAAAAAGATATTTCATCATCCTTTACTCCCAATGTCCAATCAATTTACAAATGGCACAGTAGGAGTCGAAGATGACTGAAATTTTGTCTTGAGACTTGAGGAATGGTAGGGAGGGGAAGTTATTTTGTGACAGAGAGATGAGGAGGCTGTGTGAGAAAGATGAGGTCTATTTTGGAAATTTTTGTGTGAGAAATGACAAATATCCCATTAGAAGGTGAACTATTGATACATAGCTTGGAAGAGAAATATATACTGGGAAGTCAAGGGCAAAGAGGTGGTAGTTAAAGCTGTGGGATTGGATGAGCTCGATAGAGGAAGATTAAGGGGCTACTGAGTACTGAAAAATTCCCACATTTAAGGGGGCAGTAGAAGAAGTGGGGTCAACAGAGACTGAGGAGAAATGGTCAGAGAGTGAGGACATGTGTTATTGAATCTAGGGGGAGAAAGAATTTCAAAGGGGGAGGGGTGGGAGGATTTCTGGTCAATACCAAGCCATGGTAATAGGGATGTGATGCAGTAAGGAGAAGCGCTGAAAAGAAATCAGTGGACCACCTGGTGATGAGGAGATTACTGATGAGCTTTAAAGGGTAACTGCTGAAGAGTGGTGAGGGCAGCATCATATTAAGGGAGTGAGTGAAGGAACACAAAGGTACGGAGGCCCTGGGGAGACCTTTCTCTCAAGAAATCTACTGTGAATGGAGGGAGAGAGGAAAGGACCTGGAAAAGGGAATAAGGCAGATAAAGGACTTTCTCTGCAAGTGTAGTAGAAAAGTTTGAAGAGAAAAGGGTGGAGTTAGGAAGATATTTGATGGATCCTGTAAGAGATTGAAGGGGAAAAATTGAAATGAAGGGAGGAAAACCAAGGAGTTCATGCACGCCATGTCACCTTGGCCCTCTCAGCAAAGTAGCTGAGCTTACCTCCATGCTTGAGAGAGACTGAGTTTATTTTTGGAGGTTTGCTTCCCCACCATCACAACCTCTAAAGAGCTGTGCTGAAAGTAAGTTTGGTCTCTTTGAATAATCCGGGAAATGTGTTCAAGAACTATCATGTTCTTTCTGTAGCCCATAAAGAAAAGCAGAGGCAGGAACGTAGAATTCCTTCCAGATGAGTTTCTGGGAGACAGCCATGGGTCTCCATTATTTAGGTAACTTATGCAGTGATATTTGGAGAGAGAACTTAAACATCACTATCACACTAGGCTGATCAGCTGCAATTTGCTTATTAACATCCTGTGAAAACTACCAAAAGGTATGTACAGTTTACTGGGGAGGGGTGGGAGATGAGTGGAGTCAGTGCACCTCCCTGTGATTTGGGTCAATGTAGACTTTTCCCTAGAATTCATTACCGGTGATTCTCCAAGGACAGAGTGCAATCAATGCCTTCTTCCTTCTCCTCCCTTTCCTCCTAAGCCTCCTCCCTTTATCTTCACTTGCCCATCCTGGATTTACTCCCAAAATATGGAATAAAGGCAGAGAGGCAGCATTTCTGCTTAGGTTAAAAGAGGTTATAATAGGGACATGTTAGTTGTGAAGTACTATGTGTCCCCCAAGAGGAGCCTAAGGACCTACAAACATATCTGATTTTTTTCCCAGGTTAATATATTTTACTTTAGCTATTTTTGTTTTTATACTGTCCTGGTCCTTTTTTTTCTCTTTTTTTTTTTTTTGATAGCACTCCAGTTTTAAATCTCACCTCATATGGTTTATATTGTGCCTGCCTCAAGCGATTATGTTATATAAGAAAATTATGTAAGTACATTTAGAGTTAGGCATCTATTCGTTCATCCTTAAATTTGAGATGACTCCCAGGGAGTGTTTTCTCATTGTTTATGGTTTATTTCCTGAATTCCAGTAGCAGTAGTGTGTATGTGAAACCCACACTGCCTATTCCCTCCTTAAGGCTGCATATTAGCTGGTCAAAACACACACTCTTAAGGCTATGCTGCCCTCAAATGGTCTAGGTTGGGAATAACCAACTATTTTTTTCTGGATGGAAACCAGGTTTCCAATCAGACCGGTCTGACTGAAGCATTAACTCCTGACCAGGAGAAAAACAGCAACAACAACAAAAATTATTATGTGCCAAGTCTGAGGAGCATGAGGGAAAAGGAAGATTTTATTTCCCAATATTCCCTCAAAAGGTATAGAGTAAAAAGTACAATAGCAATAGTCACAGGATTGTTTTTGTTAATTATAGAGTAACTGGCTGCACATGTGTGGCCACAGGGATGCAGCTGCGGGATATGAGTTGAACTGGCTCCCTTAGGCCTTTGGGGCCAATCTTCAGCTTCTATAGGGCAACCCCCTCATCAGAACTCATGACATCATGTTCCACAACTAAGGACATACAGTCCTTTGGAAAGAATGCATTCAGGGAAAATATTCATCTCTTCCCCATGTGGCCAAGACTCAAAAAGGAGGCCAGCGATTATGGTGATTACATTAATCACAAAGATGGCTTGTGGAGGAGGGTACCAATGTGGAGGGCCTATAATGGTAGCTCTGTTGGGACTCTGCTCTAATTGGCCACTACCAAGGCCCGCTAATGCCTATGCTTAGCTTCCCAGCTTGTTGATGGGGAAAAGAGGAGACCACCCTCAGGGGGATGAGCAGACTCAGGGTGTGCTGGGTGTTCTGGGCTGGGCTTATGAGGCAGGTCGGTTATGGAGCTGTTGGCTACTTAGCTAGAGAGCCCATCCTGGAACAGGTGGGCCAACTAAAAACGCAGGCAGTGCTGTCCCTTGTGTTTTGCCACATTGCTTCTGATATTTTGGGTTATTTCGGTTAATCGTGAAAATCCTTCAATAATGAAAGATTTTTGGCTAGGAAAACACTAGTTCTCATACATTGCTTTTGGGCTGGGCACAGAGATGAATTGGGCTAGTCCAATGAGTAGAAATGAGCCCTTGACTTAGTTTTCTGGTGCTGTGGGAAAGCCCAGGAAAGAACACTGTGCTTAGTAACTTGGGATCTAGAATCAGCTCTGCCATACACTGGTTATATGACCATGAGAGAGTCACTTAACCGAAATTTCTGGGCTCAGTTTCCTCATCTGCAAACTGTGACATTTAGCTCAGATTAGTGGTTTATAGACTGCTCTGTGGGGAGGCTGTGCTTCACAGGCTACTGCCAGGACACAGAGTCCTTTCTTCCTTCCCTTTTTAAGCATAGCAAGCCCACTTTGATCCATTTTATAAATCTAAATTTGAAAACCACTGGATCAGATGGTCTATACACCTTTCCTTTCCAGCTACATTATACTGTGACTGGGACAGGTACTCTGAATGGTGATGGTGACACTTACTGGTGGAGTTCTTTTTCTTCTTTTTAATCTTAAATGAAATCACATATGGCTCTAAGTCCAAACACTTTCCTATAAAATGAGTCCCATCTGATTCTGGGATGATGGCTTGTGTGTGTGCTGGAAGAGGGGTGAAGAAGGAAGGAGTGTGAATCACTGCAGTCCCACAGCTCCTGGGGGACATAGGCCAGGGAAGGAACTAGGTAGAACTCACTAAGCAAACACCAGACAGTTTTAGGAGTGTGGGTATGTGCATAAGTGTGGTTATACTCTACCAGGAAAACCAGCCAGAAAATGGAAGATCATGGTTAAGGAATGGTCTGGAAAAAATACAAGGGAGCATAGGCAGAATAACAACTTTTTAAGGAAGAAAATATATTAATATATATATTATATACAAGATATAACAACTTTTTCTCAGGAAGTATAAGTCCTGAATGGGCCCCAAAAGGAAAAATACACTAAAAAGAGTTGAAAAATTTCCAGAAAACAGAGAAAAAGATTTTAATACACTGTACATATGTATCATTACTAGTAGGAGCCATCATTAATAAAATTAATATTATTTGTTTTCATCCAGGAAGCTTTCCCTTTAAGTTCATTTAAACACAGGATATGATATAAAATGTGTACAACTTTATTTCTCAACCACCAAGAGTTTTTTTTCCCTCTGTAGTGTTTAAGTTGAGATCGTACAAGTGTGGATGAGTGATAATATGGGATACAGATTAAGTATCGGACCAAGGGACTCAGAATTATGAAATAGCCACTGTTCTGGTTCAAGTATGCTGAGTGAATGCAGAAAAAATTTCTTTTCCATGTGGTGTTTTCATATCGCCATCTGTAATCATATTTATTGAGAGATTATACTTTATGAAATTGCTCAAACTGCAGTTCATAGTTACATGAATTTCTGAGCTCTGATTTGTATGCCCCCCAATAGATTTCTCTATTGGTGTACCCCATTATTGTGCTGAAAATATAATATAGATAGAGAATATTCATCTGGTGAACAAATATTTACTGAGTGTAAACAACTACAAAATAAGGCAGTAA
This sequence comes from Mesoplodon densirostris, assembly GCF_025265405.1. NCBI lineage: Eukaryota > Metazoa > Chordata > Mammalia > Artiodactyla > Ziphiidae > Mesoplodon > Mesoplodon densirostris. Next base: position 84,987,729 of record NC_082661.1, on the reverse strand, counting down.
ATAGTGACTACTAGACATATAGCATAGTAATATGTGCTTATGATATAGGGTTAAGGGTGGGACTTTAGGTAATTTGTTCAGGAAAGGGTTTATGGAGTAAACTTTTGGTCCAGGCCTTGAAATGTACATAAAATTTAGGTAGAGGTGGGAAGAGAGAACGTGGCAGGTGGGAATGGCAGGAACAAAGCTATGCCAGTGAGAAAGCACAGCCAACATTCAAGGGACAGCTAGGCAGGCAGAGGGTGTGTATTACAGGGGATGGGAGGGGGAAGGGATGAGGAGGAATAGAAGACAAGTCTGGGCAGGAGGTTGGATTTATATTGTAGAGGCTTTTGTATTTGCACTGAGGGGAGGAGCAGGGTTATACGGCTGCAAGCACAGAAGCAATGTACAGAATGATTTAAAAGGAAAAGTGACCAATCCAAAATTGCCTCTGGAAGACTATCGAGGTAGTCCAGGTGTAAAATGATGAAGTTTTGAGCTAGAGTGATGGCACTGGAAATGGTGTGTGAATGTGTGTCGGGCGGGGAGTATTAGTGAAAAACTGGAATTCAATCCAAGGCCACTGCACAGGGTAAAACAATAAGTTGGACAAAATAGAAAAGGTTAGAGTCCTACACATAAAAACGTTATAGCCACTTTTCAACGGATGGGCTAAATGTGTGTGTGTGTGTGTGTGTGTGTGTGTGTGTGTGTGATGTCAGGAGTAATTCGTGTGTTATATTTGTACCCATAATTAGCCAGAAAGTCCTGGTGTCATTTTCCATAGTAAAAGAACATTCTTTAAAAATGAAAGCCAAAAAAATAATCTGGAAACAGGGAGATGTGGTTGGGTACTGATAATCATTACTTTGTAAATGAGGTTGAGTATTTTTCCATTTCAGCAAGTCATTAGAACAAGTGGAAAATCCATTGGAAGACAGATGTACAGCCTGTAAACAGAAGAAGGTAATGTAAATTACCCTGATTATTCATAAGCCAACTGGTGACAAGGATGATGTGTAGCCAAAATTTCCCTGCAAATGGTTTGTAGTGCTTTTCTTGTTTAAAAAAAAAAATGAGTATTAGACCCAATTCTTTTGTATTTTACTTCCCTTTTTCTCATGCTAGGGAAAATGTCATAGTTTATGTCAGATGTAGCTAGGCAATTGAAGAAAATGACTATCTAGAATTACAAAAATTAAAATGGTAACAAGATGTAGTCATTGAATCAATTCAACAACTGCAGGTTAAATGCTCATTATGAAGGCAACTTTGGGCTAAATTTTGGGAGAACCAAGGGAAAGAACAAATTCGGCTCATTCATAGAGAGGCTTGAAATTTAGCTGAGCAAATCTGGCTAAAGAACAGGAAGAAAGTAAAAAACAATAAATTTTATTGTGGGCCATTGATGTTATCAAGGAATTCATCCAGAGAATTTAGAAAATTCCCAGTCCTCAAATTCCATAATAGCATATAACTCCCCCATAAAATATTCATGCAGCAACAACTTGTTATCATCTAAAGTATGTTGGACTACAGTGGGGGCTGATTTTCTGGATTCACTCACTTGGCTAGTGACCCACTACCTCAAACCAGCTTTGCAGAACTCTTGAATGGAAGTTATGCCTTTGCAAGATTGCAAATGTCAATGCTATGAACCTTAGGGATTACTTGAAAGAAGTCAAAACTGGGACTGTAGTACTATACACGGTTAAGTATAGTAAGATGCCTGTTCAAAAGGGGCTAAAAGAACAGAGAAATCCCTAGAACAGTATTGGCTTCTCAGAAGATGTGGGGTTGTGTTGATAATGAGTCATGTTCAGGATTGGTAGAGATGGGGGGAGGGGGGAAGGGAGGCATCCCAGCATCCGGCCTTGCCTGATTTCTTGCCTCTGGAATCTTCTCTGCCATCTGTGGAATGGCTACACCCCACCCACAGGCTTAGCACCACCTCAACCAGTAGAGTCAGTCCTTTTCTTGGGCAAGGGTGATTTCAGAAGCTCTGACAGAGGGCAGTGAGCCTATTATTAAACAATAGATGCCACAGAAGGCACTTTATTTAATCATCATACCAAATCTGTAAAATAGTTATCATTTTCCCCACTTTTACATATAAAGAAATCAAGGCTCACAAAAGTTAAGGAACTTGAGCACGATGGCAGGAGAATGAAATTCAAATCCAAAGTTTTTTACTATGGTAGATTCCCTCTCAGGCTCTGGAACACATATTCTTAGCCCTGGGTTTTTGGGAGCACAGGACTAGGTTACTGATGCTGATCAGCTTTGATTGTGTGACCCCGTTTTGACAAGTTTCTACCTTGTTCTAGAGAACCATCCTGTAACTATATTCCTGCTTGTCTTACTCTTTGTGACTTATCCTGCCCTCGATAAATTGCATGAAAACCAACTCCTCTATAATGGGAGACTTTTCTTGCCCCTGTCATACCTCCTCTTCCCAGGATGGAAATCCCATTTCACCTGAATGCTTGGACTCTCTACTACCACCAGGTGCTGTCTGTATACCTAGGTTTCTCAGAATGGTTGTCTTGGATCCTTCGTCTCTGTCTGTCATCCATATACTAGTCCATTTCCACTCTTGAAGTTTGGCTCTTTCTGAAAGGAACTGCTTGCCCAGACTACCCCCAATTTTATGTTCCCATATATTTCCCAAACTCTATTCTACTTGTTACACTTGTCTTCCTTCTAGTACTAGTACTAGATGGATTTGGGAATCTACCTCCCAAATTAATTATCATTCCTTGTGCAGGTCTTTGTCCAGCTCCTTTAGCCCTGTAGCTGGGCTATGTGTGGCTCATAATGTAAGTACAGAAGAACAGTGGTGGGAAAAAGCATAGTGTGTTCTTGAGAGGTGCAGAGCTTGACCTAACAAGGGTGGGAGGGTATGTGTGACAGGTCGTTGAAAGTAAAGGTGGATTAGTAAGGTGGAACCACGTTAAAAACAATTTTAAATCCAGGATGAGACACTTGGATATAACCCAGTAGTGATGAGAAATTATTACTAGTGCAGGATGGACTGGAGAAGAAAAGAGTGAAGACAGAGAAACTGAGAAACCATTAAAGTTGTGCAGTGGGAGGGAGGGAGACATAAGAGGGAAGGGATATGGGAACAGATGTATATGTATAACTGATTCACTTTGTTATAAGCAGAAACTAAAAAAAAAAAAAATGTTGTGCAAACATGAAGGGATGAGAGCCTGGATTGGAGTTTATATATTGTAACCCATAGGAAGGAGATAAGAGACACAATGTGGAGCAAAAACTATAGACTCAGTGAAAGACTGGATTTATAGAGAGGCAGAAATCAATAAAGACTGCAAATTCATAATTATGGTGGCATCATTGGTAGAAGCAAATAAATCTAGGAAGGGGAATCAATATATTGGGGAAAGGAGCCTAAAACCCCAGCTCTCTTTCCAAGATGTTTCAGTAATAACACTGATTATATATTTGAGTACGTTTTTAGCAAGTATTCAAGCAGAGGAATGTGTTGAAATCAGGTGAATTGTTGAAGTGAGACTAGAAGGCCAATGAGAGGATCAGGGCTAAACATATCAGTTTGGGATAGATGTGGGAGTAGAAGTCATAAATATGGATGAGGGAACTGTAAGGGAATTCAAGCCTAATCTGGCAAGAGGTCTGCTGTTTTACACAATCTTCTGGGGCTGGGCGTTTGCTGGGCCAGTGGCCAAGGATAGGCAAGGGAGTTATGGATGGACTGAATATTCATAATGAGAGAATCTGTTATGCAACGTGGCTCTAAAAAAATCCACCTCTGTGCCTAAATATGGCATCTCTAGTGCATGAGAAACCTGATGATATAGCGCCTTTGTGAGCATCTCCCATCTCATCCCACTGAGGAAAGCTGCATACAGGCTGCTGCTACAATTTCCTTTGGGTGCTAAAATGTATTCTCCCACTGAAGGTATTGCAAAATGCCTCTTTTCTAGATCAAATGTAATAATTATCTGAGTTTAACTCTCATTCTCAAATTTCCTTTCCACAATGTAGATCAGGTGACCAAGATAAGCAAGTTGTTGATTTTATAGCTAAGGCAATGTCCTCAGCTATAAAACGGGAGCCTTAATACCTGATTTCCCTTTCTGTGAAGAAAGACGAATCTGAAAATAGGTCAATACAGAATTTATATTTTGTCTGAGTGAGGGCAGGTTGCTTATTTTGGTGTGGTTCTTTTAGCTTGTATGTTCAGAGACTAGTGATGGGTGTAATCAATATAACTTTTAAGTAACTTCAGGACCAAACTAGGCTTCTTTTAGTTCTGATCCTAATTAAAGTTAAAAATTTTGTTTAAAAGAATAAAAGAAAGGAAGGAAGGAAAAATGTGGATATTTACAGTGGGTTCTTTTGTGAGGAGGGAATTTCTTGGATACAGACTGGCATTCGCCCAGTAATATTCTGAGTTCAGCAAATAACTCAGCACACATGCATTAAGTTTCCAATGAAAAACATGAAGCTTAAAAAGTAAGTGGAAAGTACTTGGCAGGACACATACTTACATTTGATGAAGGGAAATTTTTTGGTGGTTGGCCAGACCTGACAGGCATAGGGATTAACCCATCCTCACTCATCACAGTAACAGAAATTGCCAGTTATCATTGGCACCAAGCTGTGGCTTTCCCAAAGAAATCGGTACCACCCTGGAAGGAAGCTGACCTCTGTGTGAGTGTAGTGTGTGCGTTTGAACGAACAGTGCACAGGTATGCCTGACAAGTGAATGAATCATTAAAGACATGAAACTTCTCTAATATATAAACTACTTTCTAAAACGCAGAAAAAAGTCTGATAGTTGATGTACTATAATTCTCTTCTTTCAGATATGAGCCTGAATACAGGTCTCTCTTCTCAATGTTATAACATTTTTTAGCACAGTGAAAAAATGAGACCTTTTGGATGATTTACCCATAGTCACACAGCTAATGAACGGCAGAACAGAAATTCAAACCCATGACGATTTCATTCAAAAGTTCAAATATTTTCCACTGCATTTGCTGCCTGCCGAAAAGTGGTGTGGATGGGAAGACAAAGCAGGAGGCTGGCAGGGATAGCCAACCTACAAAATATATATTTCTAATTCTACGATATCTAATTCATTTCTAACGTTCGAAGGAAAGGCACTAAAGTTAATAAGCACTTGCCCTGTGATGAAAAATAAACTCAGCCTCAGAGAGATTGTAGTGGCTTCTCCAAGGTCACAGAGCTAGTATATGAGAGAGCCAGGATCCAAACCCAGAGATATGTGACTTAAAATGTTAGGCAATGGGCAAAACATTTTCAACTATGATACCTCTTTAAACCTGACTACAATCCTAGGAGAAGATTGCTACAGTGATGGAAAGAAATTGGAATCAAACACAAGAGACAGATTTGCTAGGCTTCCTTATGGGTTACTTCAGACAAATTAGCCCCTGCATTTTGGGAGGAGGGGAGGGAAGAAAAAATATATTAAAAATGTTTTACTTTCCCAAATGGGAAAAATGAGGAGATCAGATTCTGCTTGTAGGCTCAAATCTCTTTCTTTATGTATGGTAAATATTATTCTGTCTTCTTTTATGTTCTGATGAGGGTCTCAATCAGAAGTTAAGATAGTTCTTACATCAGAATTTCTACAGAGATTTAATCAAGTTCTACAGGTAAGCCTGCAGTTGTGTTCAGGACAATCTGCAGAGCACTATGACAGTCGCTGGGACTGCCCTGTGAGCTCTACCCCGGTAGAAAACTTCGGTGTTGGGGAGAATTTTATTCCCCTTTTCATTCTTTTTCAAAAGAGGGAAATTCCATTCCCCTCACAGATGGGACAATATAACACTTCTGGATGTCTCCTGTCACTTTTCTCCTGGGAAGAGGAGCTAATGTGATTGGTGAAGAGCCTGAAAGCCACCAAGCCATGATTTTTCCAAGGACTATGGTCACTGAATTGAAAAGTTAGTGACAGCCAATCCTTTCTCTTACTGGTTTGGATGGGCTGTGCTCATGGGCAGTGGGTTCACCTGTGCTTCAAGATCCAGGAAGTAAGCAAAATTTCCCCAGGTAGGGTCAGCTAGGCTTCTGATCTTGCCAGCTTTCTTGTCTGTGAACGGGTGAGTCAGGAGGCCCATCATCAGAGGCCAATTAACTTTAATTTAATAAATCTTAATTCCCTACAGGAAGTGCTATTTTAGCCTAACTTAATAAATGTTAGTTCCCTAAAAGGAAGTGCTATTTTAGTCTCAGGTCCAAGTCACATTGTCCTGTCCACCTTTATTGTGAGTAAAACTGATAATTTAAAGTTAAAACCTAAAAGGAAGGTGGACTGTGTGAGGGCTACTCTAAGGCTAGAACTCTTGAGATAGGCATTTCAGTCCTCTGCTGTCTTGAAAGCACTGGCATAATGTAACCATCAGCTGGATCTGGCTCCATGTTCTTAAGAGTCATAGGTTTGTTTTGCATTTTTCTTTGTTTTCTGCTTAAAAGGCACATAATAAATACCTGTTGATTGATTAGAGTAAGTTACTAAACAGGAGCTGGTGTTTAAATTAATCATACTTGAGCCAAAACAGCTGGTCTAAGGCACTGAACCAATCTCAGAAATCAAATATATCTACCTTCCCACCAGAAAATAACATGTTGTATTTTAAGATGAAGGGAGAGGAGGAAGAGGAAAAGGTGCTGAAGGGACCTCTTACTGGCACCAAAAGTGCTCAGTCTGAAAGCCACTCCAGCTTTCTGCCACCTCTGAGAGTGTCGTGCTAATAGCTGGCAAGTCCAAAGAGGTAAAGGGTCATCAAGGGTCAAAACAAATGAAAAGATTCCATGTACTGTGGAATTTATGTTGATGTTCCTCTGAGGAAAGCAGAAGTAACTTTTGATTGACTGCTTCATTCATTCATTTATTGCAAGGAAGTATAGAGCACCTATAACTCTTCTAGGTAGAACAGTTTTCTTTGCACTTGCAAATGCTTCCAAGATGAAGGGAACCTGTAGAAAGCCCGATGTGGTCATAGATCAAACCATGTTCTCCAGGCCAACTTTACCAATAATAAAGCTGATTTTTCTTTTTCTTTTTTTGGCTCCATCTAACTCTGGTCTGTTTCTTAATTGGTTCCGAAATTAAAAGGGAGAGAAGGGGATGATTCATTATTGCCCCCTAAAATTTCACAATGTTTATTTGTATAAAAAAACAATTAAATTTTACGGAACTTGTTCTTAAAATATTCCTTAGTTTAGACTGGTTTGCATCAACCAAATTTTTGGTAAGTGCCAATGGACAGTAGTTAGATGTTACACTTCCTGCCATGTTCCTGTGATGCAGCTGGCTGAAGAACCATGTTGGCTGTAGGATGGAGGAGACTGAAAGAAGTTGCCCAAATAGAAGGCCACTTTGCTTCCACATTGGAAGATGGAGGTGGCCAGTGGAGACAGGCTGGGCTTGGCTAAGATTCTTAAGAAGTTTAGGGTTTTCATTCAGAGCTCATATGTATGGAAAGGCAACAAAGGCCCCCCATTGCACATCTTACAGTATGATCTCCTCGACTTAATCCTGGAAACCCTTTGAAGCAAATATAACTAAATGCCTACCTTAACCATAACAAAATGGAAAGCTTTATCAAAGCATTTAACACTGAGCAATAACTTCCCGAGTATTCCTTATATGGCCTTTGAGGATTCAAGCAAAACCCCTCGAGTATTCCTTGTGTTTTCAAAACACACTCTTGGTAACCAAATAAACTAACTTGCTAAATAGGTTTATTGACTCCTAGACAGTTAAATATCAGAATCATTTACCAAAGTCACTAACCTTCGTTCTGGAATGTTGGATCTGTAGCTCTCTGTTTTGGCAGTAATTAGATCTAGCATGGTCAGTTTTCTATTACAACTCCTCTCAACTTATAACAGTAAAATAAGGTTATCTGCATTTGGAAGTATGTTTATCTTTTTATTATTTACAAACATTTGTGATTGGTGAGTTACGGTAGATGCATGCATGCGTCTTGTCCAAGGGAGGTATCAAGTTACTAAAAAGTATACAGTGGAGAAAAAAAAAAGAAGCAAAACCTATTCCTGTTTTTCTTAGCGAGTATTAAGGAATCCTACAGGACAGAATTAGTCACTAGTGCCCTGGATCCTGAAATAATCAATAAATAATCAAATGAAATCATCAAACTACTAGAACTCTAGATTGGCACAAACAGAAGCACAATCTGTGGAAATTTCTCAGTAATACATCTGTTTATCTACATTTTGCTCTCACTAAACTGTTGAGCACCTTATGTTGGAAATTCAGTTTACTCATCCAAGAGTCTGTGCCTGGTACATGGTAGGCATTTGACATATAATTGTTAAGTGAATGAAAGCAGTTGATAATTTATAACTCAGGAGTAAAATAGATTTCTGGTAGAAGCTTCTGCTAGGTGAGTAATGAATACAATTTACAGGTACCTACCTCTCCAGGAAGCCTCACGAATGTCAGTTATTATCCTTTGCTATCATTATTAAATAGAAGTCCTAAAGAATGAACAGAAATGGCACCTAATATTGTTAATTAAACATAGACAAAGATATAATTGAAACTATAAAAGCACTCAATCTTTTTCTTATGGTAAGCACCCAATATTAAATGGAAACAATAGAACATTCCCACAAAGCAATTCTATTAAGCTTCACTCTACTTTTTAAGAAGGAAGGTTTTCATCTAAGATCAGTTTTGTTGCCATTTCTACTAATTTTTCATGTTTTAAAAGATAACTGATTAAAAAAAAAACACACCCTGTAATCAACTTCTAAATAAACAGCTACTTCCACATATTAGTGATCTTATAGAAAGAACACCCAGAACTTAATAAAACCCCAGAAGACTTTAGAAAAATCTGACTCACAAGAACGTAGTGCTTATTTGGTTTCAGGCCATGGGCTACTTCATTGTTGGGATTTTCTAAGTCAGATAGTGTCACATTTGGAATATGCCAGCAAGCATTAATAATAATGACTGTAAAAGAAAAGCTGGCCTTCCCCAGTCAGAAGATGTAAGACCAGGCTTTCCAAATCCAGTGTTCTGCTTAGGGCAGCAGGGGGCAGTAAACGCACTGTTAATTGATCACATAAACCTTTTATTACAATCTGGAGAGAAATGTATTTCCATACAACTGCAGTTTCCATTTTAAACACTACACGTGTAAGTGGTTTGAAACACAGTACAATTTTTTTTGGTCTCAGATGCATTTTTGGAGCCATACAGAACGTTTACAAAGTACAATGAGATATCTATATAGCAATTCAGGGACTTACAGTTCAACTTAATATAACAGAAAAATGAAGACAATACTACATTGGGACCTTGGTCTAAAGTTTACCTGTGTAGTGTAGGAGATACTAAATGTGGTAACCTATCAGAGACAGAGTGCTGTGTTTATATTAGCAATGAATTTAAGAGGTGCAAGGGCCCTTGAGGTCAACTAATTAGCCAAGCCCCTCTTTTTAACTGACCTGGAAAGTTTACTGGATTCTCTCAACTGGATAGAAGCTAAGCTATAATCAGAACAGCAGTCTCCTCATTCCTCTCATTCTACAGGTTTTTTTTAAATTCATTTATTTATTTATTTTTGGCTGCATTGGGTCTTGTTTGTTTGTTTGTTTGGCTCCGCTGCACGGCATGTGGGATCTTAGTTCCCTGACCAGGGATCGAACCCGCACCCCCTGCATTGGAAGCACAGAGTCTTAACCACTGGACCGCCAGGGAAGTATCATGCGTTGGGTCTTCGTTGCTGCGCGTGGGCTTTCTCTAGTTGCGGCGAGTGGGAGGCTACTCTTTGTTGCGGTGCACGTGCTTCTCATTGTGGTGGCTTCTCTTGTTCCAGAGCATGGGTTCTAGGCACGCGGGCTTCAGTAGTTGTGGCGCACAGGCTTAGCTGCTCCACAGCAGGTGGGATCTTCCCGGACCAGGGATTGAACCCGTGTCCCCTGCATTGGCAGACAGATTCTTAACCACTGTGCCACCAGGGAAGCCCGTACAGTTTTTTATTTTGCCACAAAGGTCTAGGAATCCTAACTTAGAAATGCAGTAGTGTTCAAAATCACTCGATCTTGGGCCTCCCTGGTGGCGCAGTGGTTGAGAGTCCGCCTGCCGATGCAGGGGATACGGGTTCGTGCCCCGGTCTGGGAGGATCCCATATGCCGCGGAGCGGCTGGGCCTGTGAGCCATGGCCGCTGGGCCTGCGCGTCCGGAGCCTGTGCTCCGCAACGGGAGAGGCCACAACAGTGAGAGGCCCGCATACCGCAAAAAGAAAAAAAAAAAAAAAAAAAAAATCACTCGATCTTGTCTCTGCAAAAGTTTCTTTTCAAGAGGTGGGGAGAAAATAAACCCAGTAATATCACATATTTGAAGCTTTAAATTTTTCTCTACCTATGGCAAATCAATATATATATTTCACGATCTTCGAAAGTAGTACCCTGTCACTCCCTAACCTCAACCCCAGGACTAGGTAGAAGACATTGCTCTTTCAGCCTCAGCAAACTCACATAAATCTGGTCCCCCTTCCTTCTTGGCATGCTCTAGCACTGTATCATGATTAGAGATGTTACTAAATGAGACCAGAATTGGCTATCGATGCTTTCTTAGTTGTCACCTTCCAAAGCCTGGGCTTCAATCTGGAAAATCTGTCATTCATTTTCCATACTGATTTAGGAATGTCAGCATCAGGGGAAATGGTTAAATGACAAATGGTAAAATGACCTCTGGGAGAGAAGACATCTCAGTGAAGCCAGGACACTGCTGTAACAGTCACACTGAGATATTGCATTTCTGGACTTTGTTGATCTATCTGGAACAGGAGGTCTGACTAGCATTAGTAAGTTCAAGGGCCGCCAGTGACTTTCTTCTGACCCCTGCGGCAATTTCTTCCTTCTTTAAAGAACACATGCTGCAAAGAACATTGTGGTACATGACTCTTTTTGAATTATGGTTTTCTCAGGGTAGTAGTGGGATTTCTATGCCCAGTAGTGGGATTGCTGGGTCGTATGGTAGTTCTATTTTTAGTTTTTTAAGGAATCTCCATACTGTTCTCCATAGTGGCTGTATCAATTTACATTCCCACCAACAGTGCAAGAGGGTTCCCTTTTCTCCACACCCTCTCCAGCATTTATTGTTTCTAGATTTTTTGATGATGGCCATTCTGACTGGTGTGAGATGATATCTCAATGTAGTTTTGATTTGAATTTCTCTAATGATTAATGATGTTGAGCATTCTTTCATGTGTTTGTTGGCAATCTGTATATCTTCTTTGGAGAAATGTCTATTTAGGTCTTCTGCCCATTTTTGGATTGGGTTGTTTGTTTTTTTTGATATTGAGCTGCATGAGCTGCTTGTAAATTTTGGAGATTAATCCTTTGTCAGTTGCTTCATTTGCAAATATTTTCTCCCATTCTGAGGGTTGTCTTTTCATCTTGTTTATGGCTTCCTTTGCTGTGCAAAAGCTTTTAAGTCTCATTAGGTCCCATTTGTTTATTTTTGTTTTTATTTCCATTTCTCTAGGAGGTGGATAAAAAAGGATCTTGCTGTGATTTATGTCATAGAGTGTTCTGCCTATGTTTTCCTCTAAGAGTTTGATAGTGTCTGGCCTTACATTTAGGTCTTTAATGCATTTTGAGTTTATATTTGCGTATGGTGTTAGGGAGTGTTCTAATTTCATTCTTTAGCCAGGACATAGAAGCAACCTAAGTGTTCATCTACAGATGAATGGATAAAGAAGATGTGGCACATATATATAATGGAATATTACTCAGCCATAAAAAGAAACAAAACTGAGTTATTTGTAGTGAGGTGGATGGACCTAGAGTCTGTCATACAGAGTGAAGTAAGTCAGAAAGAGAAAAACAAATACCGCATGCTAAGACATATATATGGAATCTAAAAAAAAAAAATGGTCATGAAGAACCTAGGGGCAAGACGGGAATAAAGATGCAGACCTACTAGAGAATGGACTTGAGGACATGGGGAGGGGGAAGGGTAAGCTGAGACAAAGTGAGAGAGTGGCATGGACGTATACACACTACCAAATGTAAAATAGATAGCTAGTGGGAAGCAGCCGCATAGCACAGGGAGATCAGCTCGGTGCTTTGTGACCACCTAGAAGGGTGGGATAGGGAGGGTGGGAAGGAGTGAGACACAAGAGGGAAGAGATATGGGGATATATGTATATGTATAGCTGATTCACTTTGTTATAAAGCAGAAACTAACACACCATTGTAAAGCAATTATACTCCAATAAAGATGTTAAAAAAAAAAAAAGAACACATGCTAAGCCTCGGGCTCTAGACCTCTTACTTTCATTTTCACTAGTTGCTTTGTTCTTAGCCAGCTTGCTTTGTTCTAAGTCTGTAGTCTTTCAGCAAGTCAAGGGCCAGGCTGAAATCCCAGAGCAAATTTCTCCAAGGCCAAAGAAGGAAATGTTCTACAGTCTTTGGAATCCAATAACCAAGAACATTAGGTTATCTTATTTGGATGCTAATATATTGGATGTTACACATTTTTCACGAAAATTAGACATTTTATGGATTAGCTGTGTATCTTCATTACATCACATTCTCTAACAAAGGTTAAAGGTGCATGGATAGGTCCATGTTTTAAGTAGACGCTACATTTTTTGTAAAATATAAGGTTTTTCAAAGCAAAGTCAAAGGGAATACCACCATAGAGGCTCTGGTGTTATAAATTTTACTTAAGATGCTGTATATCTTATGATTTCTTGAGGAGATGGCTAATATCTAAGGGAATTATCTAGAGCTGTACCAGAAACATGGAGGAAAAACCTGGAACCTCTTTGTATAGAAACTACCAGGTACTATTCTATATTCATTTTCCCCAGATGGCAAATGGTTATCTAGAAATGACCATGATGGGGGGTTTCCCATTGTGCTTTTGGTTGGGTTGGCCAGAAAAGCCACAGAGCCTCAGGCCAAGGACCAAGTGGAGCTTTGTTTTCTTGTTTGTGTGCTGAAATGTATTACCGCCTGGCAAGGATTAGGTGTGGAAACCTGAAGCCAGGATTTTCAAAATTCTGGCTCTGAGGCAAACCCCAAACAACAAAGGGAAGCTATTTGTTTGGAAAGCCCAGTGTCTGGGAATGTCAGAGCTAAAAGGTCAATTGTAGAGTTATCAGGAAGTTCAATTAATACCTTATTAACATGGTTCCTCTTAAAGGAACCATGAGAGAGACAGAGACAGAAAGAGACAGAGAGAAAGGAGAAAAAGAAGGGAGGGAGGGAAAGAAAAGGGAATAGCAGCATAGAGTAGGAGTTAAAATTCACTCCAGGTTAAAAACCACTTACTAGTTCAACCACCTAAGCCTCTGTTTTCTGAAACATTAAATGGGAATAATAATACCCACCTAGGTTACAGGGTTATTCTAAGAATTCATTGACTTAATCTCTGTAAATGACTTAGTGCAGTGTCTGGAACCTGTCAAGTGTGCTCAGTAAAAGCTAACCATTGTCACTGTTATTTTAAAGTAACTGGATAAGAAGGAGGGAAAAGATGTACCCATTGTGAGGTACAGTTCCTTAAACACTCCCATGTTATTAGCTAGTCATTTAGAGCCTTGTGAGGAAGGACCTACTCTTCAAGTAGTACATCAGTGGATTCAGGTCCTATAAGAATCTCATCAATTTCTTCAACCTTTTGAATTTATAGAATCTATACAACCTGGGATAGACTGGGTCACCATTTGTTCAGTTTGCACCCTGCCCAAGAGGAACAGTTTAGGGGATCTTTCATTTTCCAAGTCTTGCACCCCAGATTTGGATTGCATCATCCCAGAAGAAGTGGCAATTTTTTTTTTTAGTTTTGCATAAATGTTCCATATGACCTAGCAGCAGCCCTGGGGTCCAATCCCAAATCCCACGGCTTCATGACCAGATCTTCCAGTCATACCCTGGCTTCCCTTCTCCATGTGAGACTGCAGAGAAGTTCCTCCCTTGGGATCTGCTGGGTAAGGAGGGAGCTGTGCTCCAGAGGTCCAGCCTCTGGGGAAGAGAAATGAATTCAAGCCTCTCCTAGCTGTTGACTCCACCCAGAAACTGCCAAGGGGAGGGAGACTGCCTTTTCTTCCTCCCTAGAGAGCTCATATCTCAATTCTGGCCAAAAGGTATTGCTTGAGTACTGAGGTATGGGAGCCAGAGGGAGAGATGATGGAAATAAACCACACTTTCTGTTTCCCTTTTCACTCCAGCAGCCTGAACGGATGGTGGAGAACCTCACAGCCATTGTCATTGAGTCCCTCTGTCTGAACTGCCATCCTCTGACCCACCTAGATTAACTGTGCTTGTCCTGTCAGACTTGGCTTTCTGTGATCTGCAATCCCATCCCCTCTCTGTTTCTTCTTAGCATCTCAAATGTAATAACTTAATTCATCCTCAGACATGTTTAACTCTCATTCTATACCCTACTTTCAAATATGTCCTCTCTTTCATTTATCTTTTCATATGATGGGACAAAATACACCACCTCGAGGCAAGCTCAGTAATGTGTATCTGCAATGGAGTAAGTTCTCACCCAATGGCTGCACCCGTAATTTCACTTGGCCCTCAGTTTAATTTGCCCTCAGCTTTTGGACATTACAGACAGTTTGCATTCCCCAAGCCCAGGATCATGACTAGTAGGATAGTAGGGAGAAAAGTGCCTGTCATTCTCCAAAGATACGACCTGCCAACAAAATGTGGATAAGCCCAAGAAACCATTTCCAAACATGGAAACATGAGTGGATCAGTTTGGGGCAGATAGAAGTTTCTGCCAGTTCTTAATTTTGCCAATCTCCCTAGCTGATTTCTCAACCACTCAACACAGGATGAAAGGGAAAAAAAATGACTTCTATTTCCAACACTTAGGCTCTATTAGAAATGATAAAAGTTTTTCCATAATAAGTAAAATAGATAATAGAAAAATTAGGGCCTGAGGATTATCCTGAAACCCTTTACAATTATGGAAAATTCATAGCAGGGTTAAGTTTTTTTTTTTTAAGTAAGAACTGAATATTTTCATTACCTTCTCTGTTTGTAGGTACTTTATAGCTAAGTTTATTTTTGCATTGCCAGAAAATTTTTAGCTGTTCACTGATTAATGGAAGAAACATGTACCCCCAACCCAAAGACATAAAAGTTCCAAAAATGCATTATCAATGCCTCCTTTATAAATTGACTGTCTTCTATCATTCCGTGATTGGGGCTTCAGAAACTTTTTCTTTTGTTTTCCTATTACTTTTCTAATCAGGTTTTCTCTATTTCCTTTGCTGACTCTTCTTTCTCCTCTATTCCTAACAGTAGGTTCTCTCAGGGCAAATTTTTGGCTTTTCTCTCTGAAAGCAATCCCTCAGTGGGCTTCTCTGCTCTCAGGGATTCAGCCATTGCTTCTACGTGGATTCTTCAAATCTACAACCACATTAACAACTGGTTGCCAGTCATCCACTACATGAAAGCCTGCTCTGTCTTCAAAAGAGTAGATTCAAAAGTAAAATTACATCTTTTCTACAAACAAGGCCCTAGCTTCTCATTCTGTCAGGGGAGTTAAGACTTAAATGAAGGTAACATCCAAAGAGCCATATACTAGAAATTGACAAGGGATTAGAAATAAGCCTGCCTTCCTGGTGATTCACTGCATCACTTTTGGGACCAAACATTTTATGGGTTACTTAATTATCCTCTATTGCTTTACATTTGTATGTCAGTGATTTGATGAATATTTATTAAGCACTTACTCTGTGCCAGGTGCTGCTCTACATGCAGGCAAACAGCAGTGAACATGAAAGACCCTAGAGGACTTTGCAATTTTAGAGGGAAGAAGCCAATGATAAACTCATAAAAATATAAAATAAAGTACCAATAAGAGCAATATAGAGGGTAAAAACAGGCTAATGCGACAGAGCAGGGATAGGATGGGGTGGAGACTGCTTTAGATGGGTGGTGCCTCTCTGAGGAGGTAGTATTAGAATTTACACCTGGATAACGAAGATACAGAAATGCAAAGATGGGATGCAACATACTAGAAAAAGTATGTTACAATCCAAAGGGAGAGTATATTCAAAGGCTCTGAGATGTGGACAAGCTTAGCATATTTGAGGAAAAGTAGAAGGAAATGAGGCAATAAAAGGCAGGTGTCAACTCATGTGGACTCTGTAGGGCATGGTTTTTCAACCTTGGCACTATTGACATTTGAGACCAGATAATTCTTTCTTGTTGGACCCTGTTTTTTGTGGTGCAAGGTGTTTAGCAGCATTCCTGGGCTCTACCCACTAGACTCCAGTAGGCTCTCCCTAGTAGTAGCAACCAAAACATGTCTCTAGAAATTGCCAAATGTCTTTGGTATTGTGAGGGTGAAACAGTCTCCAGTTGAGAACCACTGCTGTAGGCCAAGATAAGAAATGTGGATATTATCCTAAGTGCAGTGGGAAGCTATTAGAACATCTTAGGCAGAGAGTGATAAGAAATGAGTTGCACTGTAGGGCGTTTACGCTGGCTTTTGTGGAAAGTGACAAGAGTAGAGGCAGGGAAGAAATCAGAAAGCTACAACATAAGCTTAGGTCAGACACAATGGACTAAAATGGTAGCCAAGAGGACTCATCTAGGAATTAGGTAGAGGGGGTTGAAAGGAAGAGAAGAATCAAGCATGATGCTTAGGTTCTTTGCTGGAGCCGTGAAGTAGTTGGACCTTAGCCTTAAGCCTGAGATGGTAGTGCCATTTATTGATAGGGAAGACTAGGAAACAGAGTGGTGGGTGCAGGAGACAGAAATCAAGAATTCTGTTGGCCATACTAAGTTTGAGATGTCTATTAGGTATCCAAGTGCAGATGTGAAGCTGGCAGGTAGATACATGAGTGTGGCACCTAGAGGACATTCAGGATTGGAGATTTAAATTTATAGATGGAATTTGAAGATGAGAACTAGATGGGATTCCCTAGTGTATTAACTTCCTGTAGATGCTATAATGAACTGAGTATACACTGGTGACTTAACACAACAAAAATGTATTCTTTCACAGTCTGGAGGCCAGAAGTCCAAAATCAAGGTGTCTGTAGGGGCTGTACTCCCTCTGGAGACTCTAGGGGAGAATCCATTCCTCACTTTTTCTAGCTGCCGGTGGCTGTCAGCAATCCTTGACTGCGGCCTTGTGGCCACACCTCTCCAAGCTCTACCTCTTGGTCACAATGCCTCCTCTTCTGTCTGCCAAATCTCCCCTGTGTTTCTCTTATGAGGACATTTGTCATTGGATTTAGGGCCCACCTGAATAATCCAGGATGATCTCTTCATCTCAAATTCCTTAATTTAATTACATCTGCAAAGATCCCTTTTCCAAAATCAGGTAACACTTACAAATTCTGGGAATTAGGATGGTGACACCTAATTCTTTGGGGCCACCACTCAACCCACTACACCTAGGGAGAGAGTACAGATAGAGAAGACAAAAGGCTTGCTCCAAGGCTGGCACTCCAATGACAGCGTCTTGGAGACTCCAACACACAGGAGTTAGTAGAGGATGAAGAGCTAGGAGAGAACAGCCAGACAGTGCAGGGGCCACAGACGACTAGAGCGAGAGCCTGGGGTTCCTGTTTCTTTTCTATCTCTCATGTTTCTTTGCACCATATTTGTCTCAGAATAACTTTGAAAGATACTCCTTGAATTGAAATGAATGCTTACAGTGATCTTCTTAAAAAGCACATTGTTCAGGCTGTTAAACTTCCTTGAGCTCGTTGGAAAAACTCAGGGGTAATCATCCACACGTTTATTGCTTTAGGTGAGCACATAGAAAAAAGATAAAGAGAAAAAAGTACTGTTTTATTTTGTGCCAAGTTTTTACTATAAAAGTAACCATCACTCTTCTTTTGATTCTTTAGTCCCAAGGCACAAAGGACTAACATTTGAAACCTATTTAGCAAATTCTTTGAAACTTGTAGCAAACTTCCAAAGTTAAATTTAGGATTCAAATCTCTGTGATTGGTCAGTGAAGTGAAAGGGACAGAGAGTAATGATTCAAGGAAACTGCTTTCCTCTGATGCCCTGATATGGTAACGGAAAATATATCTTCACTCCAGGGGAAAATATATTCATTGTCTTTTCATAAAAATAATAGATTTAGTGTTACCAGTAACTTTACAGTCAGTACTTCTCAGCTTTACATACTAATGAACAAATATATCCTAAAACCCTTTGAATAGAAATATATCATGTAGGATCAAAATGTCATCTGTCTTACAATGTAAAAATTGGTAACCTGGAGAAATACATTTTAAATCAGAGTAAAATGAATGTATGGCATCAGAATGCAAGAACACTAGTCCTTCCCCCGCACCCCCAGGGGTGGCTCTCTTACTGGATGGCAGGGTACTCTAGGTCCTACCTCTCAAAAACTCTAGGGGGAGCAATTTGAGGGAAAGTTTCAACTTTTCTTCTAGTCATCTTCCTTCTAGAAGGAAAACGATGACTGAAGCAGTCTGTTTCCTGAGATGATTGAAGACTGCAAGAGGAGGCTTGAAGAATTCTCTATAGTTTCCCTGGGCTCACACAACTGTGGACAAGTTGTAGGGCAGAGCTATTCAGGATCCTCATCCCCTCCACTGGAGATGGATTCAGTACTTGCATTCTTGTACTTTTGACCCTCTCCTCCATCTCCCACCCTCACTCCTACGTGCCACAGGGTCCTAAGGGGTAAACAAAACTATAGAAGGCTGAGTTCTGCTTGTCTAGGGCCTTACACCTCCCAATCAAGTACAAAATCTACTAAGTAATGGACCAGTCAATTAACTTGGTGTACGAAGTTGAAGACAAGTGCACTTTATCCTTAAAATCGGAGGATTTAAAGTAATATGACATGTCTGAATATCTTTGAGATCACCTCCCACCACCCCCACTACCATACACGCACCACATATATCCAAACCAATGTTCTGATCTGAATAAGCATTTGGATGGTAATGTCAACTAATGGAAACATAAACCACATTTTTTTTTCAGATGCAGAAAGGATGAAAACAATGCGTACTATTCGAGAACACTAAGAGTAAATTGAAAAGTGCCTTGAAAAATAAAAGTTAAAGCAGGAAAAGTGTCAAGGAATTGCTGAAGCTAAGAAATGATGCACGACTTGCCAAAAGTCTAAAGTTCAACAAGCAGCTCTTTGATGTGACTAGAGAATTAACTCATCTCTGCATTGTGTTCTCTACATAAGTGGAGGGATATTTTGGCAAGAAAAGCGGCAGCAGATTCCTGGCTTTTCCCATCAGAGTCTGACAGGAGTAAGCAGCCCTGGGTTCCAGTGCAGACTCTGTGACCTTCCCCTTTTGTGACTGAAATAAGTCTTTGTCCCCTTCTGAGGCCCTCTTTCTCCATCTACAAAATAAGAGCAATAACGAACACACACACATTCGCAGGTTTGTTGTAAGGCTAACATGTATTAGCAGATACGAAAGTGCTTTGAAAAAGTTTAAAGTTGCAAGTCATTTTATCATGTAGTAAAGGGAATCAGGATTGAGATTTTTCTGACACTACTCAGTCCTTGTAATCAACTAGGATAATCACCATTCTTTCCATCAGACCTCCTCAGATAGTAATTAGAGTAGCTACCATGTATTTAGTGTCACATGAACAGAGAATTTAACAATAATCTTTGACATAGGGTTATTACTTCCATCTTCACAGATGACAAAAATAAAGTCCAGAGGGATTAAATGGCTTTCCAAACCACAGTTCTGATAAACGGAGGAGCTGGGGTTTGAATCCAGATCTGATTCCCAGGTACATTCTCTTACATACTAGGTCACACAGAAGGAAGACCAGAGAGATGTGAAACATGGCCCCCAATTGCATGGGTGGGCGTACTGATGGACCCCAGCCTACCTATTCTCTTCACTAATTCTCAAGAGCCTTTCAAGTCAGCAGCATCCACTAGGTCCCTGACATGGAAGATCACAGGGAACTTCCCTTGGGAGGAGCCTCCTGTGTTTGTGGGGAATGGTTTTTCCAAATAGAGATCCCAGTTTCAAAGACCTTTGCCAGGACACTCTTTGGACCTATTGTGAGTGAGTTCATAAGCTTTTTATCACCGTGTTATCTTCCTGCATCTATTCTCCATGTACCTAAAGAAAAGGAATAAGATCACCCAAGCTCTATGGTTCAGAAACCATTTTATTTTACTGTGAGTTACACTTGCTTCCACCTCTCCCACCAAGCTTCCTCCCTGTTGTTTTATTATGAGTGCTCAATAAGCATTATTGATTGACTGGGTGTCTAAGTAGGGACTGATTTACCCAATAAGGAATATTTTTTTTCCAAGTTCAACAAATGTGTTGTTTATTTGCTATCTTGAAGACTATAGATAAATGTTTCCACTATGGAAAAGAAAATTAGCACAGTACATTCTCACGACTGGGTAACGGATTTTCTGAAGTCATTTTCATTAGGGCAAAAACCTAGAAAAAAACAACCTGAATATTGGAGGCCAGTATATAAAATCCCTTGTAAAAACAAAACAGAATAAAAACAAACCAAAAAGAAGAGGGCAGGGCAAAATTTAAAAAAAGAAAAAGAGAAAAGACAGGGAGAAAGGACACAGCGGGAGCCGACTCATTGCTCCTCTTCAGCCGCCTCTTTGGTCTCGTCCTCGGGCTCCCTGCCCTCCTTCACCGAAAGAGCTTCTAGCTTCTCAGCTACTTTCTCGGCACTGTCATTTTTGCCAGATCCTTTCTTTTCTCTCTCTTCAGTCTCTTTCCTGCATTCTTCAAACTTCGAATTTCTGTGCGTTCTCGGCGTTAAGGAAGCGGATGGCCGGCAGCTCCTGCTTGGGGCGCTGGCCGGCGAAGTCGGCGTGGGTAGTCCAGACCCAGGCGCGGTCACTGCCCGCGTTCGGCTTCAGCTCCACCACCGGCGTGATGCAGTGGTTGGCGCAGGTCTGGAGGGTCTCGTCCCTGCGCATGAGGAGGCGGATGGTCCCCTTCTCCTCGTGCTTCAGCAGCTTGACGTCCCCTGTGCCCAGCTTCTTCCACTCCGGGAGGTCGTTCTCCGAAGCGAAAGGGAACAGCTTGGCCCGCATTTGAAAAAGCTCCTCTTCATCTTCTTCCAGCGTTTTAATTTCTTGCTCAGGAAGAGAAACTATGGGCTCAAACTGGGGGGTCATGGTTGGACTCGTCGGCATTCTCGGTGGACGTGTCGTGCTCTTCGTGGGTGTCCTTGGCGACCGCCATAGGCGCGGCGGCGGCGACTCGGCTGGCTCCGTGGTCGCGGGCTCCGCGGGCTCTCGGCGGCCGGTCGCAGCTCCTGCCTCCGCGTCTGGCGCCGGCGCCTCCCTCCCGCCCGCTCTTCCCTCCGCCCCGCGACCCGAGCCCCGACCCCTGACCCCGGCGGCGGGAAACGCGCCGCCAGGAGTAATGTTGATGTTGACAAAATTACGGTAATTGCAAGCTAAAAGAATGAAGTTGTGACTACTTATATCTACATTGTGTAATGTGAGTGTGCTGGTCCAGTAACTTTTTCTGTGTTCTCATGTCTCCTCCTCGTCTCTGCAACTCTTAGAGCTGTTGGCCACAATTTACTTCTTGAAACCACTTCCTTCCTCGGCTTCCATAAAGCTTATACCATCCTGATTCTCCACAGCCTCTACTTTAATAACTGCATCTTCTCAGTTTCCTTCAAGAACTTTTCTTCCACTTCCCATTCCTCATACATGGACATTACCTCCGGTCTTATCAGTCCCCTAGTCTCTCTTCAAAATCAGTCCCCATCTATGGAGATGGCTTCTGAATCTGTCTTCAAACCCTGAATCTCCCTCCTCATTTCCAGTTTGTATCTACTTTTCATTTGGATTCCATCTTACTCTGTGTTTCCCAGGTTAAAAACCTTTGAAATAATCTTTGATGATTTCCCTTAGGTTTCCAGAACAGTTCATACAATTCCTCCTATTTCCTTAGTAATAGTTCTAGAATGTATGCCTTCTTTTTTATTTATTTAAAATATATCTATTGAATTCCAGGCCCTCATCTTGAAAAATGCACAAACTTCTGAGTAAGGCCCTGTTTCCTTTTTCTTATCCCTTCTATTCTTGCACATGGTTGCCAAATTAGTATTCCCCAAATACTTTTTTTTACTTTCCCACTCTTGCTCTTGACCTCTTAAGACAGCTCTGCTTTATCTATGAAATGAAGTCCAAATTCTTTGCCTGAGAGTCACATCCTTGTAACATCTGGATTTAAGCAACCTTTGGAAACACATCTATTTTTCTCTACTTGAACCTGTTGCTTTGGGTAGACTGGTCTTCCTGCTCCTCCCCTGTAGTAATGCTTTGTTCATTTTGATCTCTGAATATTGGCTCAAGCCCTTCCTCTCACCTAGAATGCCTTCTGTTCTCTGCTTCTCTCATCCAATTCTTTCAGTTAAAAAGGCCCAATTCTTCAATTCTTCTCTTCCTAAAAATCTTCTCCTGGTTACTTCAGTCCAGAGTAAAATAGGCAAGGGAAACACATTCTCTAAATCTGCAGCTCTCATGGCCTCAGAGCCCATGCGCCACCTAAGACACACTATTGTGGGACATTTCATATTGTGGAACTGAGTTATCATTTAGCTTCTCACATGTGAACATTTAAATTTCCCATTATGTTGTACCTTCTCTGAGAATAGAAGCAGTTTGGCATGGTGGTAAAGAGTATGAAGTCTAGAGCAAGACTGTCTGGGTTCATCACTTACTATCTATGTGATCTTGGGCAATGTATTTTATTACACCTCAGTTTTCTCATCTGTAAAACTGTGGATAATATTATACTCCCCTCATAGACTTATCATAAGGATTCAATGAGTTAATATGTGTAAGATGCTTAGACATAATATGTGTAAGATGCTTAGACAGTGCCCGGCACATAATAAGTACTTTGTAAGTGTTAGCTATTATTCTTCCTTATATATTTCCCCACGTATAGCTAGCTAGCTAGCTAGATAAACATATCTATCTATCTATATATATACACACACATTATATCTATATCAACATCTATATCTATATATCTGAAAAGATAGTTAATCAACTAACCAGTTAATTTGGGGAGTGTGGACATACCATCTATTTCAAGAATATGTTTCTCTCTAGCTCAGTTTTGTGCCTGAATTATGCCTAGAGTTCCTTCAGCTTCTCATTCTTTTCCTGACTTAACATGAGTGTTCTTCTAAGACAGAGAGATGGGCAGCAGACTTAATTTCAGTTAAGACTTTGACCAGAATAGAAATGCCCATTTTTAGTTGAACATCCTTTCACATTTGAGACATAAATATTCCCTAGATGGCAATGATGAGTCTATATAAAAGGATGCTTTGTATTACAATTTGTGTTCGGTTTGGAAATAGGATCTAGGACTTTCCCAATGAATAATCTTCCTGAAGTTAAAAAAGAGAAGAGAGAGAGAGAGAAATGGGAGGGAAAAAAAGCACTGTTAAATGATGAAGACATTTAAGGCACATCTGTAGGCAAATTGCCTTTTTGTTAAACGCCTTCTTTTGTTTTAAAGATGTGTACAGATGGTAAAATATGATTACATGAAAATTTATGTACTTAAATCTTTTAAAACACTGAAATAAAAATGTGATTTTATAACATAACACAGTAAAACGTATATGAGACGAGCATACATAATTGGTGATGCCGAAGAGAAGTTACAGGCAGAATCTGAGGAGAGAGCTATAGACACCATGTAGACAGATATGGGCCATGTGTCAGGAGCGGGGAGATGGACAAGGACCTGAGCAGGAATCCTGGCCTTCTGGGAGGGGTGAAGGGGACACAGGATCTGCTCCACCTTTTTGCATTCTAATGCATTCCTCACCAAGCCCAGAGGAGTTCAGTTTTGTTGGAGAAAAATTCACTGGAGAGGACCAAGAGAGATCAGTACCTCTGATTCTCCATGGAGCTCATCAATACTCAATTTCATGCTGGCTTATGGTCTTCACTTTGGTGATCTTTGGCAGTCTATATTAATTCCTAGGAGTCTATAATAAGCAGGGTGGTTTTGCAGTTACACATGAAAATTATGAAAATACAACAATAGATATTGTACATGGCACAAAGTGTTCAAAGCTTCATGGTGTGCACAGTTATGAGCAATTTTTGATTTTCAAAAGGAATGGCTATAGTTGGAGAAAGGTTGGGTCCTGCAGAATCTCTCCTGTTCTTGCCTGAAGTTAATACCCTCTAACACCATTTCTGAGACCTGTATGCCTTTAGTCATTAATTAGTGCATTCAAATAATCAATGAATAATGAGCACCTATCCTGTCCCAATGTGATGAATCCTATGAAAGGAGAAGTACAGGGTATTGGTGAACTTGAGAAACAATGGTGTGCCCATTAAAAGCTTCAAATTATAATAAATGCAGGAGAACTTCTATCATTTTCTCTGAACTCTCAACATAGTTTGGATGAATGAGCTAAACATTTTAGCTCAAAGTGAATCATGTGTTTAAACTCATATGTGAGGGTTAAAAAAGGGTTGTCTTCCTACCCCTTATTACAAAACTTCCGTTAAATGAAGTGCCAAGGTCACTTATTAGTTATGCTAATGGAACTACAACCTTGTTTTCTTTCTTTACACGTTAGGTTCTTCGGGGGTGGCGGGGAGGCAGAAGGACTTATTTAAAGGAAAAAATGTAGGCTTTGCAGGGTTCTGTGTTAGAATCCTGACTTTACTAGTTTCAATCTGTATCTGCAACTTTGAAAATTACTCAACCTCTCTGAACTTCAGTTTTCTCTTCTATAAAATTGGCATAATAATTCCTTCCGGGGTTGTTGTAGGACTAGAAATAAAGCTTTATAAAGCACCTGGCACAGGGCCTGAAGCTTTATAAAACACTTCATAAATAGTATATGTTAGTATCATTGTTGAAAGCTACCAAATTCTCCTTTGTTGACTTGTATGTGTAATAATGAGAAGGTGCCTAATTGTTCTATCTGGAAAGATGAATTAAATACCTACCATTCAATGTGATCAACTAAAATACCAACAAAAACAACTGAATAGTAAGATTTAATACTGGTGTTTACAGATTGCTATTACATTATTTCTGGCATTTTTTTTTTACCAGTCTACACTCTTACTGGAATGGAATTTGAGAATTATATATAAAATCAATGAGTTAATTCAGAATACATAATTACAAGTAACTCGGATTCAGACAGAATATCTCCTTTTCTCATAAATAAAAAGTTTAGTGTTGAATATTATATAAGAGAAAAAAAAGAGAGCTATTTCACTAAATTCAATACCAGAGGAAGGAATAAGCTATATGTGATAAATGAAGTCTTGGTGAATTTATCTCTTTCTATTGAAAATGCCTATTGCTCTGGTTAGGCATCTTGCATATCTTATCTGTAGTATATCTTCATAATCATCTTCAGAGTGGTATAGGGAGATTTCCGCCCCCACTTACTAATTTTTCCAGGGTGGGGAGGTGGGGACCTATTGTCTCCTCTTTACCACTCCTCACTCACTCTTGGAGGAGGAGGAAGAGGGCCTTGCTTGATGGATGAGACTGGGAGCAGGGACTGAGCAAGCCCAGCTCAAGTCAGACCTCCTCTTGCTCTTCCCAGCTCAGGAGACACCTTACCCAGGATCTGTTCTCAGCTAGATCATGTGATAAGTTTAGAAGAGTGGCTGGGAATTCCCTGGCAGTCCAGTGATTAGGACTACTCTGCACTTTCACTGCCAGGGCCCGGGTTCAATCCCTGGTCAGGCAAAAAAGATCCCACAAGCCGCAAGGCACGGCCAAAAAAAAAAAAAAAGAGCAGGCTCTTTGCCTGAGCCTGGGTGGCGAAGTTTAATGGTGGGATGAAATATTAAGAAGCTCATTATGTCTATCCACCTTGGCCACATCCTCAAATTCAGCTTAATTTAGTTTTTTTTTTTTTTTTTTTTTTTTTTTTCTGTTACGTGGGCCTCTCACTGTTGTGGCCTCTCCTGTTGCGGAGCACAGGCTCCGGACGCACAGGCTCAGTGGCCATGGCTCACGGGCCCAGCCGCTCCGCGGCATGTGGGATCTTCCTGGACCAGGGCACGAACCCGTGTCCCCTGCATCGGCAGGCGGACTGTCAACCACTGCGCCACCAGGGAAGCCCTTAATTTAGTTTTTAAAAGTTTTTATATTTAAATCTTCATCTGTTTCCTATGTTTTGCTTCTTAATTGTTTCCAATCTCTTGGCCACATCCTCAAATTCAGCTTAATTTAGTTTTTAAAAGTTTTTATATTTAAATCTTCATCTGTTTCCTATGTTTTGCTTCTTAATTGTTTCCAATCTCAAGACTAGATGTAATTTGCATTTTATGATGAAAAACCTTATGTTTGGAGAAGTAACATATATAGCCCAAGATTACACAGTAAACAGCTGAGTTAGAATTCCAGCCCTGGCCTACTTTACTGTACACTTTAGTTTCTTTTCAGGATACAATGTTGCCTTCTTTTTGTTGAACAGTAAAAATAACATAACAGCAGTAATAAAACTCCTGGTCCTATTTGGAAGCTATATATTTTCGCACTTGCGTCCCAACAAACTGTTTTCTCTTTATGTACTGGTCCTGTCTGGTAACAGAAAGTGTCTGCTCTGAACTTCCATCGTTATATTCTGTCTCTGCACAAACCAAGTACATAGAGAAAGAAGACAGGGGACAGAATTAATTAGGCCATAATGTCAGTCAAATCCTCCCTCCCCCAGCTCCCTCCCAACATATCTCACTGTTTAGGACTAGTGATTTTTCTAGATTTATCTATGCAATAGCATGAAGCCTTGAATAACTTTATACTTGGGTAAAACTTTCTACATACTTGTGTAGAAATGGACCTTCAGAGTGCCTGGTTACATTATTTGCACGTTTGAATATCTTTCTCCTTTTCCACAGCTGATTTAGTTTATGGTTCTGACTTTCTGGGACACAACCCTGTATTAACTATATTTAACTACATTAACTATATCTTCTTATCTTCTATATTCTTGATGCTCTAACATCGGGGACCTCACTGACTAGAGAGGGACTGCCTCTCCCAGGTTAGCTAATTCCTAGAGATAGTGAACAATGTGCTTTGCCTTTGAGCACGACATTGATGCAGAGCGACCGATTCTGAGCGCACACCCCCACCTGCCTCCTCTGTTCAGTGCTCCAGGAGGCAGCACTCCTCTGCCCTAATCAGCTCAGGACCAGGTACCAGACAGCGAGGCGCCACCTTAATAATCCAGAGCCCTCCACGATCATCCAGACTATCTAGTTCTAAACCTGCTCACCTCTGCCTTAATCAGCTCAGGGCCAGGTACCAGACAGCGAGGGGCCACCTTGATAATCCAGAGCCCTCCAAAATCATTCAGACTATCCAATCCTAAACCTGCTCACCTGGCCTTGCCCATTCCCTCCCTGGAAAGCACCGTAAAGGCTTTGCCCAAGGTCTCCCTCTCACCCCTCCTCCTGACCAACCCGGGTTGTTCCCCATGTGGCCATTCATGGTATGGCATGTCCCCTCCCCTTGGGAACTGTGAGTGACAAACTACAGTTGACCCTTCAACAACACTGTGTGGGTTCACATATATGAGAATTCTTTCCAACAGTAAATATAACAATACTCCAGGATCCATGGTTGGTTGAATCCAAGAATGAGGAACCGTGGATGCAGAGGGCTGACTATAAGTTATGCGTGATTTCCAAATGCAAGGAGGGTTGGAGACCCTAACTCCCACTTTGTTCAAGGGTCAACTATATCTTTTCAATGGCAATTATCTCCCAATCTGTTGGCCTCACCATACCTGAATATAAACAAAATCCTGAGTACATTTAAAACAAATCCGTACCCTTGCAAATAGCAAAAGGATACATGCAACCATATATATTTTTTAATATACTTGCCTTTTTGTAGCAAAGTTATACTACAAATATACTATATATTCAAGTCTTAAGTTATACTGTAAAGCTGTATTACCATAAATTAATGAAATAATAATTTTCTATGATTCTTTAGATAAATAATATACTATTGCGACAAGGATACGAAGGTTGTTTTCTATTGTGATTTCTTTTAATGGAATGTTGTTTTCTGAACTTCATTACATGCATTTGATAGTGGTTTAGCATGAAAGCAATTTGAAGCCACCTGGTTGCCTTACAGATTCAAATGGAATTTTTCTGTAACCTTCATGAAGACAGGAGTTATTTTCAATATAAATATTATGATGCCAGAATGAAACAAAACTAATTATAATTTTTATGTACATTCTAGAGGAAAAATGCAGGATAGCATTACTTGATACTATATGTAAAAGCACCTAGCTAGGTGATCAACATGTAGTAGAATTTCTAAATGCTATTTTTCCCTACCAATATCTATAAGAGCACCCAAAAAGATTTGTGTTCCATTTTAGAGGGAAGTTGAAGTATTGAAAACTAACAGCAGTCTACCTGGGTTAGGGTAGTATTTCTCAACCTTTTTCCATGATCATTTTCTAAGGGAGTGTTTTTTCCTAATTGTCCCCAACCCATGAAATGCTAATACTACAGATATACTACACACATGTGTACGTCCTGTGGCACTCTGGAGACCCACAAACCAGTATAACAGCTAAGGTATTTTTTTGCCCCTAGGGAACTAATTTTTACCCCCATGGGGACGATCTCACCTCACTGATAACCAGTGAGAATACATGGTTAGAGTTACCAATGGCTACTGGTAACCTTGGCTACCTTAACCCTGGCTACTCACTAGAACTACCTGAAAGGGATTTAATTACCAGGTCCCCATTCCGAGATTTTTATGTAATTCATCTGGGATGGGACCCAGGCTTTGTTATTTTAAAACTCTCCAGTGGGTTAGATCTAGAAAGATCCTTTACTGCTAACCAGAGAGGAGCAAGTCTAAGTGCTTATTCAATGCTTTAAGCCTGTGACAAGTTAACCAAGTAACATGACATGGTGTGTTTGTAATTTACCTTCATTGTAAATTGACATATAATACATCAATTCTTTCACACTGTAATAAAAACTTGTATATTTATATGAATGTCCCATGTACAATTAGGGGACAAATGTGGTGGAGAAAGTGAGCAATGATCACGATTCAGGGAATGTGGTATTTAAAGGAGAAAATCCCCCCTTTTTCATTTTGGGGCAGCAGAAGGACGTTACCTGGGGCAGGAGAGCGCTCAGTTTGCACTGTGACCCCAGGAGGGCCTGTTTTGGTAGAATCGTAGTTCTCAAACTGTGGTTCCTGGACCTTAGAACTTACTAGAAATGCAAATTATTGGACCTTACCCCAGACCTACTGAATCAGAAATGTGTGGGGTGGGAGACAGTGATCTTTGGTTTAACAAGCCCCCAGGTTATTACTGTGATCCACTCTCGAGTTTGAGAACCACTCAGCCATGGTAAAACATGGTTCCCGAGCATCGTATGTCCCAGCTGCTTCTTTTCTTCCTTAAGAAAATTTACTTTTTATTCCTACTGCGGATTTTTATCCTGTATTTGATTAATTTGTTCTTAATTTTGTTCCTATGAATCAAGATCTTAACAATCTGGACCATGTTAGTGCCATCAATGAACTTTTAAAATTCCATCTTTCATAAACCACTGCTGGAAATATTAAGTGAAACAGAGCTCTAAACCAAACACTTTGAACCTCTCTTTAAACAATTCTACAGAGGGAAAAGAAGGTTTTTTTTGTTGTTTATTTTTTTTTTCTTTTGCTTCCAGAGTTAATTAGCCAAAGAAGTATTCTTTTGGACTATTATAGACATTTAAAATTCTTTATGTTTTGCTGGAAATGCCAAACATAATCAGATCCCCCAAACTAGGGTGACATTAAATAAAAAGCAAGTTAGGTTATGGTGATAATTATATCTAGTCTCTCATTATTATTTAAATCATGCCAATTCCTAAGCTACACTGTCCTTCTTTAAAAAAAAAAAAATGTGCTATGGAAGCACTTCCTACCAGAACTTAAGATATATTCCACATGCTAGAATTAAACTGTTCCATTCCCTTAAATTATTTTACTTTTCCACATAGTTCAAAATTGCCTTTTAACAAAGGAATAGATCCAAAAGCAGAAGTGTGATGATTACTTCTTCTGGGCCAGGCCTTTTAATAGAATGCTGATTCCTCCCATACAGAGAGAGGAAGAGAACTGAAGACACAGAGGATAAGAGCAGAGTTTGAGGCAATAAACTTATTTCGGGTGGCTTTTATCAAACTTAAGAGGACTGGAATGAAGGTCATCCTCCTCCTCTACACTTTAAGAGGAAATGCTGCTTTAAATAAGGCTCAGGTTGTTAACATGAACGTGCTTAGAAAATAATATCGTATGGGAATCCAGGCATAAAAACAAAGTGCTGTGTCCCATTTGCTATGTAGCTTAAAGGGGAAGACTGTAACACGTTACATATCTCACTGCCCATAAAAGATAATATATCTCTGCTTGTGACCTTATTGTTCAAATATACATTGTGCCTGATGTAAACCATTTTCCCCATCTGGCTGTAAAAGAGATAATACAGAGATGACAGAGAAGTTTATCACCAGAGACTCTGAAGTTCATAGAATTCAGTCAGTCTGCCTAAAGATGAATTAAACTGATTTGAAGCCAAGTAAAAATGTGATCTGTTATAAAACCTGAAACACCAGCAAAAAAAAAAAAAAAAAAAAACAAACTCATCTTGATAGAACAGAGAGATTAAGAAGAGTGTTTGGTTAAAAATTTTGGCTGTATCTTCACAAGAGTAAGACAACTAATCAATTCAGTAAAAAATTGGTCAACTCTAAGTGCTTGACCCAAAAGTCCTAGCCTAAATGTATTCCTTTTAACCATACTGATTTTTACAGAAAAATAGAAAACCTTCTATTGATTTCATTCTTAAAATACCCATGGCACTCTCTCAGCACTTTACATAAGACATTTAGAAAAGAGAACATGCTCAATTATTTTATGATGAATTTGAAATGTTAGAGGAAATTATAAGGAGACTAACATACCTTAGTGTAACTTTTTAGGATTTTACAATCTCCAACAATATTAATGAAGACAGAAAATGCACTGTACCAATTCAAATAAAGTTTAAAAAACATAAAAGGAATAACCATTTACTGCCTTAAATTTACGGTTAGAATGCAACAGAGAGTGAGCAAATGACATGGAGGCTCACGTAGGAAAGCAGAGGCTAACCCGGGGTCTGATTTCCAGAGTATGGAATCCTTTGAGAGCTGTTCTCTTCTTTCTGGGTGGCAGAATTCTAAAACTGGGTCACAGGAAAAATGAGATAGTCAGTGACCTCTCCTAATCATCTGTCAGCTGTATTCCAAATAGCACTGGAGCTCACCAAACAGCACATCTTGAGCCCTCATTTGGCAAGAAAGTGCTGGTTTTGCCTCATGTCTTACCTTTCTTTCTAAACCTTCAAAGTCACATCTTGCTTTTTCCAGGTATTTTCCTGATAATGGTTTTAAACAGTGTTAAACTATTCAGTCAATAGCTGCTTTCAAAACAGCCATAAGAGAAGCTTTTGAGGGACAAATTGTTGACTATTTCAATTACATATATGTAACACACTAGTTTTGAAGTCATAATGTTATGGAACTTTGGAGATAAATATACAGGACAATTTGGGCACATTATCTTGCTTTTTAAAACCTGTATAGCAACTATCTTGGGTTGTTATTACTTGGTTTCTAACGTCTTTATCTTAATACACACCTTGCTTTCTTGTCCCAAGTAAGATGTTTCAATGGCTCTTGCCTAAGATATACATAAAGTTGCTTGCACGATACACTAGTAGTTCAAATCTGGTTCTAATGCTTACTGACTTTTTTTTCTTCTAATTGTTTGGTTTTAGTTTTTAGAATTTCTTTTTTTCTTTCTTTAACTCATCCTGATTTGGGACAGCCAAGGGTTTTGTGTCATGGGTGATATTTTCCTATCAATATTCTCTTAGAGTAACACTACATTGATCTTTGGGACCTAGAATGATACATAGCAAAACATCTTTTATCAGAATTCTTTGTGTTCTTTGTACATTTCTTAAACAAGATCCTTCTACAAAGAGTAATGGATAGGAAATAAGAAATTAAAGAAATAACATGACTCTTAAATACAGTCGGAATATACTATTACAGAAACTTTTGGCAGGTGCAAATGATAACGGTTTACATTTATTTCATGCTTACTACATGCTGGGCACAGTACTAAGTATTGTACATTCATTATCATTTAATAAACAGCAGTTCCAGGAGATAAGTACCATAATTGTGCCTGTTTGTTTCATGAAGGAACTGAGGTTTAGAGAGGCCAGCAACTAGTTCAAAGTCATACACCAGTTAAGGCAGGATGCCAACACAGCTCTTCCGGACCCCAGTGCTTCACTGCCACACCATCTGCTTTCCTATCTGCATAACCCTAAATGCCCCCTCAATGATGTATATTTTTAATGTTAACTTTCAGCTAAACTCCACCATAATTCATTTTTCAAGCATTGTATATAATTGCTAGATCCACTGTACAAAGCCATTGAAGAACTAAGTAACCTCTTATTTCCTTGCCCAAGGACATTAGTTGTCGAAATAGCTCTCCTAAAAACCAAAACAAATATGATAAGCATGATGGTTGAAACATAAAATTTTATTTTATTTTTTGTTATTACAGTTGTTGTTATTGGTTGGTAAAACATGGCCTGCAGCATTGCCATGAAATAGAACTTCTGACTTCAGTTTGAATCAGCATAAAAGTTAGCCATTAGCTCAGCCTACTTTCAGCTAACATACGTTGCTGTTTGACTTGAGTTGCTATGCTACTCCCAATAGGGGTATGTCCTTTTCCTTTATTTATTATGGGAAGGCACTGTTTTGTTTTCACTGTAGATAGTCCAAAAAGAACAGAGGAGTTAGCTAAGCGACTGGGAGTTTGGTAACCATCTCGATTTGCCTAGGACTAAGGGGTTTCCCAGGAAGCAGGACTTTCCATTTTAAAATCAGGTCTCTCCCTGGCAAACTGTGATGCATTGCTACTCTACTAGGAGTAGACTTGTAGTTTAGTCAATTCTTCTCCTATAACACTAAGCTATCTCAAGTGCACTAGACATGCACTTGATTTGATGTTGAAAAGCCATCCTAAATTAGGTCTATGTGGCCAAAGTGAAGTTGACATCTGAGGAAAAAGTTTAAATACCTCCTTGCCTAAAGTAGAAATTCCCAGATTTTGAAGTATGTGTGGTATCACAACTTAAAAATTAAACTTTAACAGAGAACAGATTGGTGGTTGTTAGAGGTGGGGTGTTGGGTGCGAAAAATGGATGATATGTACTGAAGTACAAACTTTCAGTTATAAGATTAATAAGTTCTGGGGATGTAATGTACAGTATGGTGACTATAGTTAACAACACCATATTGTATATTTATTTTTTAAAATTATTTATTTATTTATTTATTATTTATTAGTATTTTATTTTATTTTATTTTATTTTTGGCTGCGTTGGGTCTTCGCTGCCGCACGTGGACTTTCTCTAGTTGCGGCGAGCAGGGGCTACTCTTCGTTGCTGTGCGCGGGCTTCTCATTGCGGTGGCTTCTCTTGTTGTGGAGCACGGGCTCTAGGCATGCAGGCTTCAGTAGTTGTGGCACGCAGGCTCAGTAGTTGTGGCATGTGGGCTCTAGAGCGCAGGCCCAGTGGCTCATGGGCTTAGCTGCTCCACGGCATGTGGGATCTTCCCAGACCAGGGCTTGAACCCGTGTCCCCTGCATTGGCAGGTGGATTCTTAACCACTGTGCCACCAGGGAAGTCCCTATATTGTATATTTAAGAGTGCTAGAAGAGTAGATCTTAAAGGTTCTCATCACAAGGAAAAAGAATTGTAACTATGTGAGGTGATGGATATTAACTAAACTTACTGTGGTGATCATTTGCAATATACACATATATCAAGTCATTATCTTGTATACCTTAAATGAATACAATTATATATGTCAATTATATCTCAATAAAACTGGGGAAAAGAAAAAAATTTAAACTTTTACATATAAAAAGCACTATAAGACCTGTCCTAAACATTCTCATGCTGACAGAAATTTGGTTGTGTGCAAACCTGGCATTATTTCCACATATATTTGTGGCACTGAAATCAATATGAATATCAAGTAATGTTTTGCTAACACTCATACCTCAGTATGAGCATTTCTCCTGAAAATGGTCATCCTGAGAGGTTACACTCCAATGACAATGACTTAGCTCAAGACATTTCTAAAACTCCTTTTTAGAATTGCCTTTAAAGTCAGATTCATATAGTTTATAGCCTGTCCTCAATTTTTATGAACATGGTATTAGGAGCAAGGATGGTTTTCCTTATTCATCATATTTAGGTCCAAATGACTTGATTTTTCCCCCCAGAGCAAATTCCTGCCTAAAAGGGCAACGCTTGCAACTTCTGATGTTATTCAAAAGAGCATGACACAAGCCCTGAAGACCATTCCGAAAAGATGTGATAGCATTGTTTTGATCAATGGCAGCATGTTAAGCTTAAGAAGACAACTCCAGTTTTAAAGAGAGCAATTCTGGAATTATAAGCACTATATGATTGTTCCTTTCCCCCCACATGACTTATGTTAACTTAAAGTCATACCTTTTAACTGTCAGTTAAAAAGCCTATAATTTCAGTGTTCATTTTAAGCCCAGACCTCAGTGTCACCATGCTATGTATCAATCCACTTAGATTTCCTTTCACGGTGTCTGCTCAAATACTGAACCCCTCTCTTGCAGCTTGCCATGTGTCCTCCTCTAAAAATTACTTTTCCCCTCAGGCCTGCTGTCTTTACCTCTAAGATATCAGCTAATTAGCTTGTATTGCTTCGTGGAGAAGTCGGGGAACATGGTTGGATGTGTGAGGTGTTTTTAGGTAAACCGGTCAAACACATCACCCTCTAACAGAAGGTTTTTCAATGTCAGTACTATTGACATTTTAGATTGGATAACTGTCTGTTGCAGGGGACTATTCTGTGTATTATAGGATATATAGCAACATTCCTGGACTCTATCAGCTAGATGCCAGCTGTGAGAACCAAAACTGTCTCCAGACATTGCGGAATGACCCCCCACAGGGCAAAATTGCCCCTGGTAAAGAACCACTGGCTAACGCAAGGAACATAGAGATCTGTTGGTCTCTTCATAGAGTTGTAAATCATATACATTATGCGGAGCCAAATTAAACTTTACTTAGTTGGAAAGGAAAAAAAAAAAAAACCCTCACATTTATTTATTTATTTATTTATTTATTTATTTTCTGTTTCAGAGCATTTAATGGATTTTCTATGTGAAAACAACAATGTAGAAAGTAAAATACTCACTTTTAATTGCTGAAGCACAATTGAGTGGTTTTAATGGAGACACTGCTAAATGCTGGGGTTTCCTACATGTGGGGAACAAGGAACCCAACCTCTTGGAGCTCCAGGAGTATGGACAATAAATGAACAGTGACAAGTGAAATAAGAGTTATGACAGAAGTAAAACCCTCACATTTAAACCAAATAAAAATAATTTTTACTTAGTTGATTGGTATAACAAAATCTGTATCTGGAAAAAAATGCTATGCTTTCCAGGTGAAACACTAACCACATATGCCAGACAGAAAGGTGTCCATTCATTTTTTTTTTCATTCCACTAATACTTACTGAGCATCTGCCAAGCAAGAGACACTACCCTGGGCAATGGGGCTACAGTAGTGAACAAGACAGACAAGATCTCTGCTTTCAAGAAGCCTACAATTTAGCAAGTTTGGGAGATGTAAGCAACACAGTGAGATATGTACTATACCACAGTAGGTGACAGGGTAGTGTATTAATCATGTTTTTTATTGTCTATATTTTATGATATTTTGACATCTTGGTGAAGGGGGGAGGATTTCTGGCTGGAAAGACATTGCCCCTCCCAGAGCTAGTTAATTCCTAAAATGATAAACAATATGCCTGAGGGCACTCCTTTCATATGCAAATAAACCAATCCTGAGTCTATACCCCAACCATCTTTGCTAACTAACTCTCACCCACCAAGCCAATACTTCTCCTGCCCTAAATCAATGCAGGTCCAAGTGCTAGACAACTAGGACTGCCCTTATGCCCCAAAGCCTGCTGGAATTCTTCAAACTAGCCAACCCTAAACTGTTTTCCTGCCCTGCTTTGCCTTCCCATGGAAAACACAATAAAGACTGTGCCCTATGCTTTCCCCTCATTCCTTTCTACATCCCGATTGACACTGGTGCTTCCCCATGTGGCCCTGCATGGCACAATGTCCCCTCCTCTCTGAAAGTGTAAGTAATAAAGATCTTCTTTCAAAGGCATTAACCTCTCTATGTTGTCACTCAGTCATCTCTAAAGATTTAAATCCGACAGCTATAGTCATTGAGATTGGCACATACAAAGGTTACCTTATTCTAGTCAAGGGGACCAGAAAAGCTCCCCTGAGGAAGGACAGAATTAGTAAGGTGAATACATGGGGAATACATTTCATGCAGGGAGAAAAGAATATATAAATGGCCAGGTGTGACCAAGTTACAATGAGAGTAGAAGTGCAGATTCACTCAGAGTTCATCTGGAAGGCAACCAGAAATCTTAAGTATTTACATCAGGTAAGTAATAGGATTTACTCTGTTTAATCCTTCTAGCTGCTTTGTGGGGGCAGAGACCAGATAGTAGGTTTTGAAGCAATATAGGAAAAGACTGATAGTGTCCTGAATGAAGCTGGTGACTGGGAATGAACAGAAGCTGCCCTCAGTCCAATAACAAGCACAGAAGAGGCATTCAACTTATATTTGTTGAGTAAATGAAAAAATGTAAGTTCTCATGCTTGAGTCATAGGACAGTTTTTTGAATAACCACTTAAAGCCAATTTACTATTATTTTGGAAATAATTCTAATAATGTTTTCTAATCCACAGGCGATTAGAAACAAAAAATTAAGGGAGTGGCGATGGAACTAGAGATACACTCACACACACTGACAGGGCACTGAAAGCTAAAAAGTGAAAGAGAAGAAACTAAAAAGGCTTTGTACGTGGAAGTCTAGCATTCTTTGGTATAAATGCCAACGTGTTCACAAATTTTAACACAATAAAATTTGGAAACTGATGCTCATGTGAGAACATGGAGTCTCCAACAAGGCTGTTACAACAGGCATGACTCTATTAAGTAAATCAAGAGAGGATATGTAAACTTCTAATAGATTTATTGTACAATGGCAATTATTTTTAGTTCTTAGCTTTTAGAGCAAACATTATATGAAAGTTAGAAAGATTCAAAGTGTAAAGTGATGATGCATTTTAGCTGAGCTTCCAGATATCTGGAATATGTGCATTATCTGGAGTAGCTCACTCTCTAACAGTGGGAAAGCCATATAAACAAGTTGCTGCCATATGTGGAAATGCATTACTCAGAATGACAAAATGGAATCTTTGCCTTTCTCATTTATAAACTCATAAAGACGATGTTTCTTACAAAAGCATGTAAAGCATGACACAGCATTTCCAAGCGGCAACCCCATTGTTATCAATGTCCTCTATGTCAGTGGGAATAAGAATTAAGGGGGATTTTTATAGTGTGAGTTCCCTCTCCGTCCTCCATGGCACAGCACAAACATGTATTCTGCTGCATGAGCTTCCCTGCCACCAACTTATGACTGTGTTCTTAGGCATTAACATAAAGCTCACTCAAAAAATATTCCTAAATAGGGCACAATGGTTAAACTGGCAATGCTATAAATATTACAGGGCCGAAGTGTATTTTCGTCTTTATTTCTCTGTGCCAGACACTGTTAAGCCAACTGTTAATACACAAACTGTTGTTGTCGTCAAGGAGAGTATGCAGCTTCTTCAGGGCTATTTTAAATGCTGTGCCTCATTTCAAATAAACATTTACCCAAAGGTGTTTGACAGTGAAAAATCTGTACACTGTCTTAATCCTTTTACACAGAACAGTATTTTCCCTGTATAGACCCTGCTAAAAGTATAAAAAGCTCCCCCGTGGAAATCCCATCAAAAAGGAAAAAAATCCCTTTTTCCTTTCCTTCCAGACAGAGAGGAAAAAGGAAAAGATATCCTTATTCTTCAAAGTCGAAGTTTATAAAAACAAAATGTCTTTGTCAAGAGGCCCGACCAGTTTGTCCTGTGTTTAAAATACGTTTAACTCAGAAATATCAGGGGAAAAGGTAAAAAGTAATGGTGGATTATTTTTCAAAGCATCTGAAAATAAGTGTATATATATGTACATATATAACAAATCAATAAATGCAACATATTCTAAGACAGCCTCTGAAGCAGAGATTAAACTATATATTAGCATGGCTACATTGAAATATTTGACAATTAAAAAAAACTTTTAGGGAGAAACGCAGTGAGGCTATCAGTGAAAAACACGTTTTTAAAGTGCTGTTCTAACTTGGATAACAATAACTTTTCTAGAGACTATTTAGAATTATTCAAGAAACAGGTACGGTTTTACCTTCGATAAGTAAACATATCCTAAAAGCAATGATAATATACTAATAACCAATATAAATTGAACACCTGTTATGTGCCAGGCACTCCATTTAACACTTTACGTTTTCTGATTTGATCCTTGCAACAACCCTACAAAAAAGGTTATCCTGTAATAAAATATTATTTTTTCTATTGGAGAAACTGAGGCTGAGTATTCAGAGCCCCACAGCTGCCAAGTGAGGGTACCAGGATTCAAACCCTGTCAGTCTGACCAAACCCTGGAGATCCAGTAGTGAGCCAACCCACTCCTCCTGCAGTCTGTGGTCTACTGGTCAAGGTGGACTTCTAACACTCAAATGGTACAGAGAGCCCCCCCCCTTATCCAAGGGGGGTACATTCCAAGACTCCCAGCAGACACCTGAAACCACAGATAGTACTGAGCCCTATATATACTATGTTTTTTTCCTATACATACATACCTATGATAAGGTTTAATATATAAATTAGGCACAGTAAGAGATTAATAACAATAACTAACAATATAGTGAACAATTATACTGTAATAAAAGTTATATGAATGTGGTCTCTCTCTAAATATCTTATTGTGCTGTATTCACCTGTCTTCTTGTGATGACATGAGATGATAAAATGCCTACGTGATGAGATGAAGTGAGGTGAATGACGTAGGTACTGTGTCATAGTGTTAGGCTACTATTTATCTTCCAACAGTACCTCAGAAGGAGGATCATCTGCTTCAGGTGATCCTGGGTCATGGAGCCATGACGATGTCGATGGTCACATGTCAGGAGCAGAGGATGTCAGTGGTTGGGGATGGGGATAGGGGGCAGAAGGATGGATTGGGACAGTGTGAGATTTCATCATGCTACTCAGAATGGCGTGCAATTTAAAACTTATGAATTGCTTATTTATGGAATTTTCCATTTAATATTTTCAGAGTGAGGTTGGCCACTGGTAAATGAAACTGAGGAAAGTGAAACCAAGGGTAAGGGTGGACCACTAGACACATATAGGTGCTCTGAAAGAAAAGTAGAGAATGTTTTTACAGAATATAAAATGGGATCCAAAGTTGGGCTATCAGGGAAGAATGGAGAGTAAATGATCCTTGGGCTGAGAGGTACTGCTTAGTAGGAGTTAGCCAGGCAAAGAGATGGGTAGTGCTCCTAGCAGCATAGGGAACATAGGGAAAGGCCCCAAGGTGAAAAAGAGCTGATTCCACTAACAAAACTAAAAGAAAAAGAGTATATCTGAAATGTAGTAACTGAGAGAATGGAGGGAGATAGGCTTGGACATGTAGGCAGGCCTTGCAGACCATGTGAGAAATTTTGTATTCATCCTGAGTGCAGTGAAAATTGAAGAGTTTTGAGTAAAAAGAAGAATGATCCTATTTGCAGTTGAAAGTCCTCTGTCTGCTGCTTGGAAAATGGACTGGAGGATGGGAAGAGAGAAGTTTGGAGAACATTTCAGGAGTCCCAAGTAGCTGATGATGATGCTTGAACTAGTGGTGGCAGTGAAGTTGGAAGAAAGAGAATGTGCTTGGGGTATAGGTAGAAGTAGATTTACAAGAACTGCTGGCGGATTGGTTGAAGAGGGAGGAGTTCCAGAAACCTCATCAGAGGCTTTCCTTAACTCAATGCTCAACTCCTTTCTACTTCTCCTGTGTCTGATGGGGACCATCCCTTTTCAGAGTTAGTAACAGGGCAAATATTTCCTGAAAGGGAGAAGAGAGGGAGATCACGGACTTAACAGTATTGGTTAGTGGTATTAGGTTGTAAGTGTAACTAAATTTCCTCAGTGTTTCTGGGTGTGAGAGATGGACAAAGAGGTGGGAGAAAGCTGCCTACCCCTAAGGAACAGCTGGGGGATCGTCTCTCCAATTTCCCTTACAAATGCGTCAAGTTGTAGATCCTGGGAAGTTGTTACCCTGCTGGAGAACATTTACAGTTAGGACAGAACTCACGGTTCAAATGACAAATAGAATCTGACCAAGTATATTGATGTAATATTTTCTCATTCATTTTTATGGGAAAATAAAAAGAATTATCTTTAAAAACAAAATAGTATATATTATACATATACTATTTTATATAAATATAAAAATATAGAGAGAGTAAATCACAAACTCAATATATATTAATAAATACTGTCTATTATTAGGCACTTATTTGTTAAAATACTAATAATTCATAACATTAAAATAATTAAAGGTCAAGCCTACAACAATAAAATAAATAAGTAATTAAGCCCAATATTAATGGTTAGAGATTAGAGAAATCATGTTCCAAAACATATTTTTTGCTCACATTCTGGCTGTGGATATTTCAGTTTAGGTAACCAGTTCTGAGACTGATTCTACAGACTGCTATTAAAGTGACCCTTTACAAGATTTATTCTTCTTTTCCTCAGTATCTTTATACATATGCAATAAACCACTTCCCAATGGCCACATGGGGAGTCTCTATGTCAGTGTATGGAACTGTGTGTCTGAGTATGGAATTGACTAGCCAGAATTCATACAAAGAAGAGAAGCCAAAAGAGTGAGGGTGTTTTAACTCCTTCAACATAAATAACAGGTGAGAGAATGCGGAATGTTGAGCCTAGAAAAGAGAGACTAAGGATGACTACTTTAACTATTTTAATATATATTAGAAAGCCTGTAATATGAAAGAAGAATTTAATTTACTCTTTGTGGCCACAGTGGTAAAACAAGGTTCAATGGATAAAGCACAAAGGAAAGGGAAGCAAATTTATGCTCAATGTAAAGAAGGCCTTTCCCAGTAGAACTGTTCAAAAGTCACGCAGGCTATGGTGACTCACTGTCACAAGTGGTACCTGAAGAGACTAAATGACTATTTTTTGCATTAATGTTTTGTGAAGTTTGGTCAGTTTGTTTGGCTAAATTGGTTGTTTGGCTAGATCAGAAAGTTTGGTTAAAGATTCTAAAGTCTCCTTCTATTTCTAAGATTCTTCAAGTAACTGATTATGTCTTCAGCCTCCATTTTCACCATTCTAACAGTCACAAATTCCTATTTGGTGATTTGGGTAGTTCATTGGCATCACATTGGGGATTACGAGGGAGGAATGTGAAGCTACGCTAAGTAATTAGTGCATTCCACTTCTCTGGCCACAGTGATTGGGTCAGGGGTGAGCATGTGACTTAATCCAGTCTGATTTCTTGGGAATTCTGGGACAAATATGCTTTATTCCTATCAGCTATGGATAGGAAGCATGTAGCCTCTGCAATAACTGGGTCGTCATCTTAGGACCACAAGGGGAGGTCTTGCCTAGAATGAAGTTAAAAAGAAACCAAGCAAAGAACTGAAGAGAGAAGGACCTGAACCTGGTCAAGTTGTGGACACCAGCAGATCAAGCCATGTCTAAAGCTGCTTCTCCCAGTGGACTTTTCAATTATATGAGCCAATGAAGTTTCTTCTTGGTTTAAGCAGTTTAAGTGTGTTTTCTACACATGCAAACAAATGATTCCTACCTCTGATTCTTATCCAAATATGTGTAAAGTCATCCATTCTCAGAAAGTGAAAAAGAGACCAGCTGTATTTTGCATCCAGGGATCCACTGAACAACCAAGAGATCTCTGTGGTTTTTTTTTTGTTTTGTTTTGTTGTTGTTGTACCAGGTCTTAGTTGCAGCAGGTGGGCTCCTTAGTTGTGGCATGTGAACTCTTAGGTGCGGCATGCATGTGGGATCTAGTTCCCTAACCAGGGATCGAACCCGGGCCCCCTGCATTGGGAGCACGGAGTCTTATCCACTGTGCCACCAGGGAAGTCCCGAGATCTCTTAATACTAATGTCTGAATCACATAAACTCAATTTTTGTCAAAATCTGGCTTCAAAATCTGTATCTCTTTCAGAACAAAGCATGTTAAACAACACTGCAACTAAAAATTTACTAAAAATTTAAAACAGATCTAAAGCAGTTTTACAGAAAACTTTTTTTTTTTAATTATTTTTTATTTTTAGTTGCATTGGGTCTTTGTTGCTGTGCAATGGCTTTCTCTAGT
This sequence comes from Mesoplodon densirostris, assembly GCF_025265405.1. Lineage (NCBI taxonomy): Eukaryota > Metazoa > Chordata > Mammalia > Artiodactyla > Ziphiidae > Mesoplodon > Mesoplodon densirostris. Next base: position 84,945,216 of record NC_082661.1, on the reverse strand, counting down.
TGCGGTGCGTGGGAGCTACTCTTGGTTGCGGTGCACGGGCTTCTTATTGTGGTGGCTTCTCTTGTTGTGGACCACGGGCTCTAGGCACACGGGCTCAGTAGTTGTGACACATGGGCTTAGTTGCTCCGCGGCACGTGGGATATTCCCAGACCAGGGCTCGAACCCATGTCCCCTGCATTGGCAGGCGGATTCTTAAGCACTGCGCCACCAGGGAAGTCCCTGAAAACTTTTTAACCTATTTGCCTAAACTTAATCCTTCTTCCTCCTTGCAGGGCTACTGTCAATGAAAAAAGTAGTTACAATCAATTTAGACATCCTATGGGGTTAATGACCTTGTGAATTGATGATAATAAATGCTTAACTAATTTCTTGATTTGCTTAAAGTTTTGATGACTTCTCAACACTTAGAACTGTAAGAACCTTAAACTGTTTTGCATGCTGTTTTCCAACCTTTCATATTTTGATTCTATAGAATTTGGTTTTTGATCCACATCAAGTCATCCTCATTGGGGTTCAAATTTTATCATCATTTACTCCTGTGCCTATATGTAAACTGAAAAATGAAAATTGAAACCACAGACATGCACCAAAGCCAGATATTAGCATCAATCAACCTTGCTTCCCAGCTGCTGGTTTGTGGCCCATTAATGTGTTGAGTTACTGATTTTTTCCTTCAATCCTCAGGGCAGCTGTACAGGGCCCAGGTAGACCAAGACCCCATATCAGAAGCCTCTGGCCAGGAGCAACCTTGTCTGTTCACCCAAAATGCAATAGAAATATTTTCATTTCCTATGTGTGGCATCACAATAAAAAGTCCGTGATGCACTACCCTAAATAACACTGCTTAAAGGTTCTACCTTGTTCCTCTTTTATTGAACTTGATAGATTCCAGCTCTGGAAACCTATAAAAAATATTGTTTTGCCAGCATATTGGTAAAGGAAGGCAAGCGTTCCCTTTAGTTTGAATTCAAAGAATCCTAAAAAACTCCAAAATTTATTTTCCTTTTCAGTGTTGAGATAAACAAGTGTTTTTCACTTGTCTCTTTCCCTTGAAAATTATTTTTATGTTCTTTTACTCAGTGTTCCTCTTAGAAAAATGAATTTTAGCAAGTGCTGGTTTAAAAATAAAATTGCAGATTTTCAGGATGGAGCATATTATACATCACTCATGGACAAGACTCCTACAGCCAGACACAGAGATGTGAGAAATGATGCAGAGATCACACAACATGATCCTTGGAAAATTTGTAAGGGACACTCCAGAAAGATGGATATTTGTTCCTATGATAATGCCAACGAACTACCAAGGGCCTGCCTGTGTATTACTCTCATTAACAATGGTTATTTAACATTTCAGGTTTTAAATTGCTGAAAGCCAATTCTTACACAGGTGTTCTCATATTGCAACTTAATGTTGACACAAAAAACACCATTTTATGGCAAGCACTAATCCTAAATAGGGTCTGTGCTCAGTTCCCATGAAGGGTTCTATTGAGCCAGGAAAAAGTAATTGATTATCAATAGTGCATGAAATCTAGCTATTTGTTGGCTAAAGTTTACATTTTATAACTGGCAGAAGATCAGTTGCTTCAAGATGCTTGCTTTCATAGGAGAAAATTTCTTATTTTATTAACAATAACCAGTCAGATACAAGCTCAAAACTCTGTTGTATTTCTGAAAGCAGGAAGCTTTTCAGAGCACTTCTTTTCCTAAACTAGAATCTTCCTTTGAATCCCACACTAAGTGCTGCCTTATTCCTTGTGGGGTCAGTGCTGCCTCTATCTCAGAATACAGGTAGGTCAGCAAAAACACTCTCATCTATTTTCGAACATCATGGGATCTTTGAAGTGAAAAGTCTTATAAATAGTTGAAAGCATATTCTTAGAAGTCTGTTTGGAAACTATACCCTTTTGCTCAGAAGAAGATACCTGCTGAGGAAAGAGATTACAAGGCTGTGGATAGCCACAAAATCAAAAGGTTTATAGCAGCTGGCACACTGCTTATGCTTCACTGTGCTAGATTCAAACCTTCCAAAATGGGTAATAGGAACAGAGTAGTTTAAAAACATGTTGAAATTTTGAGCAGTCAGAAGTGTTTAATTCAGAAAAAAAACCAAAAACCTGTTATTTGCAGAATTCAAATTAATGACTGATGTAATAAGGAGTTTTCACCCAGGAAATAAACAAATATTTGCTGATTTTTAAATTATGTAATAAGGTTGGCCCTACAGTAGGCATTCCATAAAAGCCTGAGGCCTTTGTTGGCAATCCCAACCAAAGAGCTCTTGATTCAGTGAGCCAAAGGCATGGAAAAAGATCCATTGTATACAGGTGGGTAATAATGGACTGCTTGTGGAACTAGTAGTTTCTGAGAATCTGGGATCCCACTGATTTGCTCACATAATTTCGTATGCCTCACTTACTCCCAGCTATTTCTGATCTATGCAGCAGAGCTGGATTCTTCATATGGTTTAGATTATAGAGAAAATAAGTGCTATCAATTCATTTCAATATAGGATTGCTTTTTTTCTTCTTTCTAGGGAGAGTCAAGCTTCTTGGGAGTATGGCACAGATGCATACAATTTTTCACAAAGGAGCCTACCATTTTGTAAGTGTTCAATAAATATTAAAAACAAACACTTGAGGAGTTAAAAGTTCTCATACATTGAAACGTCAGCTGTGTAATAGTTTAATATCATAGCAAGGACCCAAACTAATAGTCAGAAGATCTATGTTCTCATCCCAGCTGTGCTACTGAAAGCTCTGTGAACACGGACAAATCACAAACTTTCTGATAGTCAATTCCTTACTTACGAATCCCTAATTTCTCAGATTTATTGTAATAATCCAACAATGTTCTTTTAAAATTGGAAGACCCTATAAGGTATGATATCCATCCTTTTGAACATCTGCATACGATGTGATGGTGTTCTCATATCTTAGGTAATGTGACTTAATAGCTATAATTTAATATTATTTATAATAATAAAATGTTTATTGAATATAGCACTCATTTTAATTCTTAATTCAACTCAGAAAATATTAATGTGAGTCATCACCATGGGTAAAGAATTCACAAGTCAGATATTTCCCTATCCTCAAGGCAGTCATAATCTAACAAAGATGATAGACCCAGATACAGCCACTCATTTATTCAGCAAATATTTATTGAATTCCTACTAGATGACAGGCACCGTGCTACAAATAGGAAAAAGTCCTGTACCATGACTTCAAGGAGCTTGTGTTCCAATAAGAAAGGGAAAACTTTTTTTAAAATCTGCAAATTATTCCCATACAATACATAAATGCTTTAATGGAAGTATGCACAACACAGTTTAAGAGTAGGGGTAGGAAGGAAACAATGGGGAAAATAAGAAAGTACTAAAATATGATGACTAGTACAACTGATGAAAAGCTCAGGATCAAATTTATGTTAAATTACCTATGTGATGTTTTACTTGCTTTCTCTGTTAGTTTCTAGATGTGTAAAATGGGGGGAAAGATCATATTATCTTCCTCATAGGACTTCTGTGTGAATTAAATGAGGTAATGCAGATGCTTTAGTATTGCACTTAGTTCATGACAAATGCTTAATAAATGTTTAATTATTGTTATCACATACATCTCCCATCTTTATTGTTTCTGAGTGCCTAATACAATGTTATATACATAGTAGGCTCTCTCTAAATTCTTTTTTTTTTTTTCTGGCCACACCGCGCGTTATGCAGGATCTTAGTTCCCGGACCAAGGAAACCCACACCCCCTGCAGTGGGAGCACAGAGTCTTAACCACTGGATTGCCAGGGAAGTCCCTCTCTCTAAATTCTTAGTTGCAGTCCTACAGAGTCATTATTATGAATATTAATCTAAAGAATTATCATCATAAATATCTATTCCAACAATATAACATTGAAAAGGTAATTTTTGTTTACTAAATTAATACCATCCACTTACCTTCTTAGTCCTTTGACTTTTTCTTCTATAAGCAGAATGAAGAAAATAAATAAATCAAACAAAATATACACATCCATGATAAATCATTGATTGAGGGTTCTAATTAATGGAATCTGACTTAAGCCAGATCAATTTATTAGTTATGATAATCACTATACATTTATATTTTAAAAGTGCACAGGGACTTCCCTGGTGGTGCAGCGATTAAGAATCTGCCTGCCAATGTAGGGGACACAGTTTGAGCTCTGGTCCAGGAAGATCCCACATGTTGCGGAGCAACTAAGCCCATGCGCCACAACTACTGAGCCTGCGCTCTAGAGCCTGCGAGCCACAACTACTGAAGCCCACGCGCCTAGAGCCCATGCTCCACAACAAAGAGAAGCCACTGCAATGAAAGGCCCACACACTTCAATGAAGAGTAGGCCGCACTGACCGCAACTAGAGAAAGCGTGCACGCAGCAACAAAGACCCAGTGCAGCCAAAAATAAATAAATTTTTAAAATAAATAAATAAAAATGCACAAGTACTTAAGTCAGAAAGAGAAAAACAAATACCGCATGCTAACACATATATATGGAATCTAAGGGGAAAAAAAGGGTCGTGAAGAACCTAGGGGTAAGACAGGAATAAAGACACAGACCTACTAGAGAATGGACTTGAGGATATGGGGAGTGGGAAGGGTAAGCTGGGATGAAGTGAGAGAGTGGCATGGACATATATACACTACCAAATGTAAAATAGATAGCTAGTGGGAAGCAGCCGCATAGCACAGGGAGATCAGTTCGGTGGTTTGTGACCATCTAGAGGGATGGGATAGGGAGGGTGGGAGGGAGGGAGACGCAAGAGGGAAGAGATATGGGAACATATGTATAATTGATTCAGTCTGTTATAAAGCAGAAACTAACACACCATTGTAAAGCAATTATACTCCATTAAAGATATTAAAAACAACAACAACAACAAGGCTGAAAAAAAAAAGTACACAAGTACTTTTTGGAACTTTCCATCATAGTTAACTTAATGAAAAATTATTTCAATTTTGTAGTCTCTTTGGAAATAATTGAAGGGCTCTGTACACATACACACACAAAAATGAGGATTTGAAGAACTCATTCAGCTAAAGTGAGGGGCAGGATTCAAGAGGAAGAAATGAGGTATAAATTTTTCTATTAAAAATTAAAATCCAGGGCTTCCCTGGTGGCGCAGTGGTTGAGAATCTGCCTCCTAGTGCGGGGGACACGGGTTCGAGCCCTGATCTGGGAGGATCCCACATGCCGCGGAGCAACTAGGCCCGTGAGCCACAACTACTGAGCCTGCGCCTCTGGAGCCTGTGCTCCACGACAAGAGAGGCCGCGATAGTGAGAGGTCCCCACTTGCCACGACTAGAGAAAGCCCTCGCACAGAAACGAAGACCCAACACAGCAAAAATAAATAAATTAATTAATAAACTCCTACCCCCAACACCTTTTTTTTAAAAAAAAATTAAAATCCAGCTCTTCACTACTGGGAAAATAAAACTAAATATATTTCTTTTTTTCCTGCATTATTAGCCAAAACCAGATAAGAAATCCCTTGATTTTAGAGCTTTGAGAGGCATTTGATTTTCTAAAAGGACATTCTGAACTCTTTATGTTGATATAAATTTAAAGATGTAAATGACTCAGTTACTCATGAAAATCTAAAAGCATAAATCTAAATTTTAAAAAGGTCCAAAGAATTGGCCAGTTTATATTTTTATGGCAAATAAAAAATAGCATTCAACTGGCTTTGTTTTTCTCTATGCATCTATTCTTTTTTTTTCTGCCAGTTTTTTTGAGATATAATTGACATATAACGTTGTACTGGTTTTAGGTGTATAACACTATGACTTGACATATGTATATATTGTGAAATGATCACCACAATAAGTTGAGTTAATATTCATCACCTCACAAAGTTACAAATTTATTTCTCTTGCGATGAGAACTTTTAAGATCCACTTTTGTGGCAACTTTCAAATATGTGATACAGTACTGTTAGCTATAGTCACCATGCTGTATGTACATTATATCCCCAGAACTTAATCAACCGGCTTTATTTTTTTTTAAACATCTTTATTGGAGTATAATTGCTTTACAATGATGTGTTAGTTTCTGCTGTATAACAAAGTGAGTCAGCTATACATGTACATATATCCCTATATCCCCTCCCTCTTGCATCTCCTTCCCTCCCACCCTCCCTATCCCACCCCTCTAGGTGGTCACAAAGCACCGAGCTGATCTCCCTGTGCTATGTGGCTGCTTCCCACTAGCTATCTATTTTACGTTTGGTAGTGTATATATGTCCATGCCACTCTCTCACTTCGTCCCAGCTTACCCTTCCCCCTCCCCGCGTCCTCAAGTCCATTCTCTACATCTGCGTCTTTATTGCTGTCCTGCCCCCAGGTTCTTCAGAATGATTTTCCTTTTTTTAGATTCCATATATATGTGTTAGCATGCGGTATTTGTTTTTCTCTTTCTGACTTACTTCACTCTGTATGACAGACTCTAGGTCCATCCATCTCACTACAAATAACTCAATTTCGTTTCTTTTTATGGCTGAGTAATATTCCATTGTATATATGTCCAGTTTATTTTTTGCTTCTGCTCTCTCTTTTTCTCTTCTTTCCCTTCCTCTCTCCTTTCTCTTCCCATCCATCCTTCCCTCTTTCCCCCTCTTTCATTCTTTCTATTCTTCCTCCCTTCCGTCTTTCCTTTCTCTTTTTCTCTACCTTTCACTTTTTTTCTTTATATGGCCGGGGATCAGGATCTTTCTTAAGTGCTGGCAAAGAAGCAGTGAATAAGATAGACATGATTCCTTCCTCAGAGCTTACAATCTTCTATGGAAAACTGTTAATTAAACAAGTGTTTTTATTACAACATTAGCAGTGCTATATAATCAGGCAAGTACAGTGTAGGACAAGAGCACATTGTTGTGGAATGTTTAGTTCATGAACAAGAAATAGTTCATTACCCAGGGTTTTCGAAGTTGCTTTACATTTTACTATGTAGGTATTTATGTATAAGTATATAAATACAAAAATACAACATTTTGTTGTATTTATAAATACAACAAACATTGTAACATTTATAAAATAAAAGAACAAACAAAAGAAAGATGAAAGAAAAAAACATCCTTTTGTATCTATGTGGGGATGACCTAAAACTTTCTGAGTAATATCTAATCTTTCTAAAGAAATGTCACTGCACACATTTGGATGCCTTTGGACCTAGTCTGGATTTTCAAGTCTCAAAGTATCAGTTATGACCTAAAAAGACCTGTACCATCTGTTTTTTTCTTGTTGGGAGAAGCTTTTTTTAGTTTACTATAGAAGGACATATTTTAATTGTATTTCTTCCCACACAAATTTATATGCAGGTTGACAAGCTTTCTCAAAGATCAACACTTCTGACTTCATCATAAGGGTTTTTTCCTGCAGTATAATCACAGATGACTGTTTTCCAAGTGCTTTTTATAAGTTTTGATTAGCAAATAAACCCCTACATGGACTGATTAGTTCTGAACAAACCTCTTGCCATAAAATATCAACACTTCTTAAAGGGTAACACATCAACAATTATGGTTCAATTCTAATTTACTGCGCCTACTTGCCTTCTTGGAGGATGGCAGCAGGCCAGGCAGGAATATCCAGGCTGGTTTGAAAGCTCGTTCTGGTTGCCTAGCAAACCTCCTGTCATAGGAGCCTGGCAGCCTGGCCTCTACAGAGCCCGAGCACCCAGCACGCACCCTCCTCCTCCCAGGATGAGGTCCAAACACAAATGCTATTTTAATAAGAGAATACTTTCTTCTCTTCTGTAATCAACCCATGTACGTATTTAACACAGAACATTATGAAATTAAAAATGGGGGAGAAGTAGTTGAATATTTCTAGATCAATATAATTTCCTGACCAATTTCTATAGAATATCAGCACAAAACAAATAAGTAGGATGCTTTTTTTCAAGATGGATGGCACAGCTAAATTTTCCAAAACTTTAAATGATATCCATAGAGTATATATGTAAAACTAAGGCAACTACTAGATACCAATAGCAGCAACAGCCTTTGCAAACTCTCTGTCATCTGTGGAACATGAAACATCCATCATTTTCCAAAGTTCTGTCATGATTGTAACTCCTCGGTCATTTTTAGGAAAAAACAAGCTCTAGAATAACATCCTTGAAAGCAACCCTGGGTTAGCATGGCCACCAGTATGTATCATAAAGCAGATACAAGTCTCTACATTCATAGAGACATAATATAGTACTATCTTGCAGCTATACTACTAAAATGTATAAAATGTAAAAGTTATTTTTTTTTGACAATTCTACTTTTCCAGCACAGAGGGCTAATGTTTCAAACATAAACGACACTCTTTCTCTTTCCCTCTCTCTCGTTCTATCTCTCTCGCTCCCTCTACCTCTGTCTCTCTCTTGCAATTTCAAGAAAGCTCTGGGAAGCAGCCTGGTAATGGAGGAATACTTATCTGAGAGTCAGGGCACTTGAACCTAGGTTCTGCTCAGACACTACCCAGTTGCATAGCTTTGAACAATTCATTTTACTTTTCTGCGCCTCAATTTCCTCATCTGTAAGAGGACAGGATCAGCCAGGGTAATTTTAGGGTCTCTTCTGATTGCAACATTTTATGTCTTGTCTGTAAAATTAAAGAGAAGCCAAGAGCCACTGTAAGTTAGAAAAATAAGAGTAAATGTCTAAATAATGTCAAATTTTGATTTTTTTTTTGAATGCAGAAAATATCTGTGGCAGGAATCTCATCTCTGCTCCGCACCTGCTAGGCTCCAGGCTAGGCTGTGCACATTGGACAAGCTAGTGAGCTAGGACTAAGAGGAAGTTTTGGTTTTTGCCGAAGGGGAAAGAAGAAGACGACTCCAGGAAGAGAATGAAATAGATGGTGTCTCCCTAAGTATGCCTCTAAGAAAGAGGACGGACAGGGATGGTCTAGGCAGGGGTAACAGAAGGTGAGTCCCTGCTGCTTCTGCGTCCATTTGCTGAGGTGGGGAGGGGAGCGCATTCTCACTCTTTATGGACAGAAGCCCTGGGGAAGCGGACCGCCCCCACACTGCTGGGCTTTGGCAGACTTAGGAGAGCTGGAGGACAGCACCCTGGCTCCTCTAGTGAAAGGCATATTTGACTATAATAGTAATAATCTTCTTTATTACATTTTATAACTTATAGCATCTTACAGTCTTTGTTGCATTACACCTTTGAATAATGTGACTCTTGTAACTGACTGTATTTTTCTCTATGCTTTGACTGCTAGAAAGTTTGGAGACCAAACTGCAGCCTGGCTCTCAGGGTTACTGTGCACTGTGTGATTTTGTACAGGTTTGCACTGCACATCTCCAGGGGTGCTGTGTTCCCTTTTGAGTAGGTGTCAGCACCATTTAATCAAGGCAGAAGAAGTAGTCCTTTAGTCACCCTTATTATTCTTTCCCCCTGTCTCCAGTGGGTCATCCAGACCTTTCCACTGCATGACACAAACATTCTTAACCACATCCTATTCTCCTCCACCCACAGCAGCTGCCACAATTCACATCCTCACCATATTCCACAGTTGCAACAGCTTCCTAGGAGCTCCAGATATGTATAAAACAGCAGAAGGTCTTCTCCTCTCCTGGAGGGCTCAAGAATTATGGGAAGAATTTTCACTGTTGCTCCCTGTCACACACTGACAGGACAAAACCTAAGATCTGTATCGGGGTTTACAAGGTCTTCCTAATCTGGCCCTGCCCATCTCTCCAGTTACCTCCTATAACACCCAGCTCTGTTCTCCATTCATGGAGGTGCTTGTAGTTCCTCAGACATACACCATACCATGCCTCCTGGCCCGTTCAAATATTGTTCCATCTGCTCCAACTGCATTTCTCCTCGAGTAAAGCTCCTACCCTCTCCCCTACGACACTGCATATTCTGGAGGCAGGGTCTGTGTCCGACTGATCTTTGTTTTCCTGGTACCTAGCAAGACGGGGGTAAGGGATTAAGAGATACAAGCTACTATGTATAAAATAAATAAGCTACAAGGATATATAGCACAACACAGGAAATATAGCCAATATTTTATAATAACTACAAATGGAATATAGCCTTTAAAAATTGTGAAACTATTTTGAACCCCTGAAACTTATATGATATTTTACATCAACTATACCTCACTAAACAAAATCTCAGAAGTTTTAGACCTTTTTAAAATGTCTTAAAAAATAAATAAATAAGATAAATAAATAAATAAATAAATAAAATGTCTTGGGGTTCTCAGGCATCAAAGTTGGGAAACTGTCCCACTGAGCTTACAGGGTACCAACTCCATATCTGTAATTGTAACTCAAACTCAGCAGGCAGAGAGTTATAATCACATATTGCAACCCTAAGTTCATGGAGAACTCTTACTTATCCTTAAGACAGTTCCCACCTCCTTTTCCTCTGAATATACTGGAGACAGAATTAAACTGACCCAGTGATGTTAATAATAATTAAATACAGCTGCATTCAGGAACTCTATTAGGGTTATACTTTAATGAGCCTGAAGGTAATAAATGTTGCTCTGGGAAAGTTATGGAGCTCAAGATATTTAGGCTTCTGTCCTCACAGAACAGCCTTAAAGGATAAGAAAGAACGACATAGATCATAAGCCCTGACACCTGGGGTCTGTATTAAAAGTGGAGCTCCTGATATTTAGGTGATGACAATGAACTATGACTAGCAAAAGAATGCAATAAATGGAGTGGGCTTTGGGGATGGAAAAATATCAGTGCATTATTTCCAAGTACGCTGGGCTTTTAAGGCCAATAGCCGTGTGATTTGAGGTTGGCATATTACTGGCTGGTGAGTCTAGGTGGCAAGTCATATCTGATGCATCACATGCTAGTAAGTCCAGGTAATGAAACTGTATTTCCTTGGGTTCTCTTGCTATGTCAGCAATATTTTCCATCCTGATGCTTCCCTAACCACACATTTGTTTAGTTACCATGACACTGAAATGACCACATTCTTGAAACTTTGGTGCCCTCCACAAAATTAATTAGACTGTAAACAGAAATTCTAGCAAAGTGGTACATCTCACCATGCGATGAAATTACCAGTGCAGCTGGGAGCATATGCCATGGAAGGAAAAGGAGAATCACTCTTACTCTAAGAAAAATTCGGTTATTGGATTACTACAGCTACAAACACTGTGTATTAGGTTTTATGTGCCTAGGACAGAAATTTGCAGAATAGTTTTCAAAATCCCAGTAATATGTTGGCTACTCAACTTCAATGCACAATATTGGGGCTTTTGCAACTGACAGACTGACAGAAACAAGACTGGAGAGAAGCTGCTTGATTTCCTGGAGAGTGGCCTAAAGGAAAACCGCCCTTTAAAACAGTGGAGATGCCAGCAGGACAGACTGTCACTTTCTAAGAACTGAGCTTTATTCACCTGGCCAGAGAAGACATAATCTGAAAGAAAATTTCTCTATATCTTTTTGGAGATTCTTCAGCCCTTCACACAGAAATGGTGTGTCATACATCTTGGGACCAGCACAGATGACCCTGTCAAGTGGCTAAGAAGGTGAGCATGAATGCACAGGGGCAGGAGAGGAAATGCCAGCAGGCACAACCCATCCAACATTGAGCAAAATCCTGGCCATTTTTGCTCTGAATCCCCTTTTGGCTTCTATGTTGCCAGTGCATTAGGTGCATGTTTGGGGAAATATTTCTACCCTCTTAAGATCCATGTTATTATTACTAATGAATTAACTCAGAATGCTCATGGCTTTGTTCCATCCCAAAAGATAACACCTAAAAGGCAATGCCAAATTAAAAATTTCTATCATTTGCAATCATGCCACAAGACTCTCTTCTGCTAATTCTAGATCCCCATGCTCTGAAAATTAAAAATGGACAAAGATTTCCTGCAGACCTGTACAGTCCTGGAGTAAGGGTATCCCCATGACAGAAGAGATTGTTTTTGATATATATCCACTGGGGAATGCTACACACCCACACAAAGCTGCCAGGTACTACCTTTCACATTTAAAAGCTGTGATTTACTGACAGATATGTAAAATCTGATGTATTAGTCAGCTCCTGTCAACCACATGTGTACTGAAACACAAATTACATAGAAGTGAAAATTATTCCAGCTGAGATCAGCATTAATTGAAACTTAGAATAACAATCCCCTTAAATCTTTCTTGAAAAACTTGTTGCCACATGAACTCCAGTGGTTTTTGTTTTGTGGTTTGTTTTGTGTTTGTGTGTGTGTGTGTGTGTGTGTTTAGTGTAGCCTATTGAGCTATCTGTCCTTTCCTCATGCAAGGAATTTTTCAAAGGAGAGGTTCAGGAAGCTAAGGAAAGGAGCTACATTATAGAACACACAGGTTACACTGATGTTAAGAGCCAGTATCCTCTCCAGTGGGTCTGCAGTCTGCAGGCATGTCCTCAGCTACACTCAACAGCCAGCATCTGTATCCTAGGAGGGATGACACAGGTCAATTAACCATCTTGTTTGTATTTAGAGCTAGGAAGCAACCTTAAAGTTCAATATTTGGAGTCTTAGATTATATACTACGTGTGAAATTTAGCCAAAATGCCAATTTTCCCAAGTTGCCACCATGCTGTGTGTATGGCTGAGACTTTTCCCCCCAGATATACGCAAGGAACCTGGATACTGCAGTTCCTTTATTATATATCCATGACATGTATTGTTTTATTTACAGGATTTACTTTGTATTTTAGCACATATGTATAATTAAAAATATATGCATAGATAGGGCCAGCTAATCCAAATATGGTGAAATTATACTATATAGATGATACTTCCAGTAAAAAGATCTTATTTCTTCTTGACAGCCTGAGCCTATTAGCTGTCTGAAATCCCTAGGTATAAAGTGATTCTTATAGGACACTTTTCCTTGGAGTTTAAAATGTAAGACAACACTATGTCTCTCTATCCTATTACAAAAGTGGCCTTATATTCACAACTAACAGAAATCAGAAAATGCCAGAAGTTAATGTACTGGAAAAGGCTGTTAACCCTCTTTGGTTTTATAAACAAATATGGTATGTGTCTCTTTGTATGAACATGTAGGTCCCAAATGAATATGTAGGTAGAAAATATATAGGTCCTATGAATATGTAGGTAGAAAAGAGTTAAGAGCAAAACCTATTTGACCATCCTGTCAGGCTAGAAAGTAGAAAGTTGGAGTTTCCTCAGGGAATTCTTTAGAAGGATAAAGTAAGGAGCACCACCAATATAGCATATTTTTCCTTGCAGAACGGATCATCCACCTGTGGATCTTGGAGCAGAAAACCAATCTATTTTTTTCTCTAAAACTGAAGGAGTTCTTGAGGGAAGGAAACAGCCCTGTACATCATGCAGAGGTATGTCCACTTCAGATAGTATCTGATTAGGACTGGTAACAAAAAGACTTTAACAGTAATAAATTTTCCATGTGGTTACCTGGAATTACTAAGTGGCTAAAAAATTAAACTGAAGTACAAAAACATGTTTTCCATGTGAGTTTTCCTTTGACCTTCCCTCCTTCCTCATTTACTTAACCATTCTATGAGCATATGCTAGACACTAAGGATGCAAAGATGAATAGGATACAGTCCCTACCCTCCGGGAGCTCCCAGGGTAGTGAAGGAAACAGCCATATGAACAGGTAATTATGAAACAATGTGTTAAGTGACAATGATATGCAGAGTATTATAAAAATACAGAGGTAATTGATTCAGGGCCAAGACACCTCACCTTCTGAGGAGGTGACAGAAGTTTGCCAGGTGAAGGAGGAAGAGAATTACATATTGAGGGAGAAGCAAGAGCTAAGACAGATGACCAAAAAAAAAAAAAGGCATATATATAAATATAAATGTATGTATACATGCATATATGCATATATGTGAAGAGTAACTATAAGCAATTGGTGTTACTGAAGTTTAAAGCTCAAATAGTTTAAAAAAATGATAAGGCTAAAGAGAGCATCATCAGTAAAGGATCCATTTTTCCAAAATTAAAGAGCATTTGCTTTAGTCTGAAAGCAATGAGGAAACACTGAAGGATTTTAATTAGGAAAGTAGCATGGGCCAACATATGCTTCGCCAACATCACAACAGCTGGCAGTTATGTAGAGGCTAGATCTGAAGGTAAGATCTGGGCTAGAGACAGAGACATGAACAGCATTATCATAGTAGGGGCCGTAGAACCTCCGAGAACGAAATAATCTCCTAGGGATAGTGTGCAGAGCAGGAGGCAGTGGGCTGACCATGAAACCCTACAGCATACCCACATTTACAGGCTAGGTAAAGAACTTAGGTGGATTTTATTAACAATGTTCCTTGGCCAGAGAAGATTATTCTTGATTTGGCCAGTGTGCCCACCTACTGCCTGGTTATTCCATGATTAGATTGGTGTCCAAAAAAGAAATGGTTTCATATGTGTATTTTGAAAATATTAATTTGATTTAGGATTTATTTCATCCTCAGCAGAATTGTTCCAGTATGCAATTTTAATAAAGTTGGAGTATGAAATATATATTTCTTATTAGATCACACCAAAACTACAAAGAGTTTTCTTGATGGTTAAATTACCTTACAGTGTAGAGAGAGAAAGCATAGGAAATGATTGCCTTTCCTCTGTTCCATGGTGGGTTATTTTATTCTTAGAGCCCATGCATGGTCCATGACAGAACAAGTACCTGGTAGTGTGCCCACTGTAGGTGCCAAGAACTGTTGTATCTACTCTAATATGTGTGAAGCTGGATCACTTAAATAAAAGTTGTTCTTCATGATATGGGTGATCTCACCCACTCCAATGACTTCAACCACCAGCTGCACACAGATGCGTTCCAAATCCTTGCTTTTCTCCTGAGCTCTGGAGCCTTATGAACAATTGCCAACGAGACACTGTGGATGGCCTCCAGGGACCTCCCACTTCAAACGCACAAAAGTAAACTTGTTTTCTTTCTCATACACCCGTTCCTTCTCCTATAGTCACTATCTCCAAGAATGACACTAAAATTTGCTCAGTTACCCAGGTCAGCTCAGATTCTTCTTTCTCCTACACTACCTCTTGCAACCCTTCAACCACCTAACCCTACAGAATCTAATTATTTTGATCAATGGTCTTCATCTCCTCTTTTCTACTCCTCATCCTCTGTCCTCTCCCAGCCTTTAGGTCTCTCACCCAACCAATCCTAACTCCAGGGTTTGATCATATTATTCCTTAAACGTGTAAAATGTTTTTAGTGGATTCCCATGGCCTTTTGAAAATTCTAACTTCTTAGAGGCCACAAGTCCCCCCATGATGTGGCTCCTGCCTAACTCCCCAGCTTTATGTTTCGTCTGTGGCTCTCCACCCTCAGCCTGCCCCACACATTCACATTCAATTACACAGTTGAATGTGAATTCAATTATATTTTTTATATGCAATTCGACAGACTTGGGAATCTAAAATAGTCATTGCATTACCTTTGACACACTTGAACAAGAATTAAATAATTTCTAATTTACTCAATAATCACCTAACATAACGATACACGTCGTGTCTTTTGGTAAAAACAAAAACTAGATATATTGAGTTAAAAAGGCAAATGAAAATCTTATCCCGTTGTTTGGGGAAGGAGGAATTTTTTTAAAATAAAGGAGGAATTTAAAAATAAGGAGGAATTCTCTGGCGTTCCAGTGGTTAGGACTCCATGCTTTCGCTGTTGAGGGCACAGGTTCAATCTGTGGTCGGGGAACTAAGATCCCGCAAGCACACGGTGCAGCCAAAAAAAAAAAAAAAAAAAAAAAAAAGAGAGAGAAAACACGAAGAGCTTCTTTTATCTACAAAGTAGATTTAGGAAAATGCAATCCATAAAATTTCCTTTTAAAAATTACTCTCTTGTTTCACACAGTCTAATTAGAGTCTGTTTCATTATAATTTTATCTGAACTCTATATGCTGTAGTGCAAACCCTGTAAATGAGTCATAGGATAACTATTCCCAGTTTGTAGCCAATTCTCCAGAGAAGCGAAGGAAAAAAGAAACAACTGCCTTTTAAGGAAATCAAACCTGTTTCTAGAGATAAACCTCTGTCCGTTTCTATTGGAACATATTCTCAACAACCAAAAAAGAGAATACTATAAAATACAGGTCTATTGGATGAGCCATGTGGAAAATACATCTGTAGGTTTATTTAATGTTTCTCCTAAGTCAAAATCTATTATACATAAACACATTACATAAACATGTGCACCTGGGCACATGTGAAATGGTAAAAATAAAAGGACATTTCTTTCTCTGCAAACATTACAACATCTGGTCGCAGTTTGGAATTATATTTTGGCTACTCTGTTAAAGAAATTTGTTTTTAAAAGTAAAAAAAGAAGAGAACTTGGAGTTTCTAGGAAACTTATAAAACATGAAATTTGTATTGCAAAGCATTTGTATAGAAAGCTGAATGGGAAAGATTGTAAAAAGTAGGGCCACGCAGCAGGCACTGTTCAATTAACCCCTCTCTGCCTAACTCTAAAATTTGATGGGAAAACTATCACTTCAGTTTTTACTTCTCTCTAACTCTGCTCACTCTCTGAATTTGAAAAGTGAAAGAATATAAAATGTTAATATTTGGAGTCTTGATATTTAGCTATTTTTCCAAATATTTTGCAACTGTTTTATTCTCTTACATTATACCAAAATATGCCTGCCATTAGTCTTTTTGTCAGTGTCTTGGACTAAACTAGAAAAATGACTCCTGGCATAATCAAATTCTTCTTTTAAAGTAAAGCACAAGGGATTGATGTTTATCCAGTAACACAAATCCATTTTTACAGATTGAAATATTTTTAGTGTTGCTACCTGGAAGTCATATATAATAAGAAATACACATATACATGTATGTACATATATCTACATAGTATAAAACCAGGTTTTGTTTTTGACTAAATTCTTTCCTACTTCTCTTATCCAAACAACAAAGCTATAGCTGAAGAATTCAAAAATTAAAAATTTGATTACTGGATATTGTCACAACACCCTAATGCCATTATTCAGTCAGAGAATTGCAATGGTTGAATTCTATGAATCTGAGGGGGGAGGGACTTGTTTTTAACCAAGTTACTTTTAATCAGCTGAGAAAGTTTAATATGAAGAATAGGTAAAGTACTTGTACTAATCAATATGAAGAACACAAATAACCTAAAAGAAAAGTATTCTAAAGATATGAATAGGCAATTCACAGAAGAAAAAACACATACAGCCAATAAACAAATGAAGAGATATTCAAATTACCTGGTGGTCAGAGAAATACAAATCAAGACCACAAAGAGATAACATTTTATACTTAGAAGAATGGCAAAAATTTTTAAGTCAGATCAAGTGTTGGAGAAGATGTAGAGGCACAGGGTACCTTAGGCATTGCTGGTAGAATTGTAAGATCATGCATCAATTTGAAAAAGAGTTTTTTCTCCTAAACCTGATCATTTACAAATCTATGACCCAGCAATTCTACTCCTGGGTTTATAGCTAAAAGAAACCCTTGCCCTCTTGCAGCAGGAGACATGTTCCAGTAGCATTGCTCAAAACAGCAAAAACCTGGAGCAGCCCACATGCCCCTTGACAAGAAAATGATAAGTAAACTGTGAGATGTTCACATGGTGGAATACTATACATCCAACAAAACAAATGAACAAGTTGCAGCCATATGGATATATCCTAGTGATAATATCTTAAGTGAGAAAAACAGAGTCTCCAAAGACTAAATACAGCAGGATGCCCTTTTTATAAAGTTAAAAACAACTAAAATTAAAATATCTACTTCTTAAGAATGCATATATATCAAATAAAACTATATAAAAAGAAAGGCAAGTAATGATGAATACAGAATTCAGAGTGATGCTTACATCGAGTCAGGAGAGGCAGGATGATATGGTGGGAGATGGGGGTCCATAATGTTAGATGTAGGTTATTTTTTTAGTTTTTGGTTAGGAAGTTGAGGTCACATGTGCTTATGATATTATTTAAAATAGCTTAAAAATGTGCTATGTATAAGGATTATAATTATTCCAATTCTGTGCTCCTGTTGTCCAAAGTAAAAAAAAAAAATAAGTAAATAAAAATTCACAGTCTGGCTCAAACACTTTGGAAGGCATTATTTTTTTAGAACAAATAATGACCTTATTTGTTTGTTTTTCTGTTCTTTTGAAGGACATTTTTACATCTAATATTTTTCATTATGTAAAGAATACTTCCAAATATCAAAGTAAAACATATAAAACATCAACATATTTAGCACTAAGTCCAATGGATTTAATCCTTCCCTAGCAACTCTGATTTTGCTATAAGAGTAACTATTGATACTTCATCTTTCTCTCTCTTTCTCCTTCCAATATCCTAAAAAACACTTTCCCAGACCATGTTTTCCCTCAAGTAGATGCCATTTTCAGTCTTTCTGTTTTCTCACCAGTCACATCCTATTTGCTATCTTTCTTTCACTGCCCAACTTTAAATATAATTGTCTATACTTGTATCTCCACTTGCCCTCCTCTAATTCCCATTCACTTCCCAGCCACTACTATGTGGCTTTCATCCCTACCGTCCTATTAAGAAACGATCACCCAAATCCTCCTGTGTGTCAATGTATGGCTTTATCATCCTTTTCCTTGAACCATGAAATATTTGTCACTGATAACCCATTCCTTAAAATACCCTCCTTTCTTAACTTATCAGAAATGCTTATGCTCTTTCTATCTCTCTTGTGACCTCTTTTAACTTCTCTCATTGGCTCCTTTTTCTCTGTCCATACTTTATAAATTGGTCTTCCCCAAGATTCTGTCCTCTGGTCTCTTTGCTTCTTGCTTCATGTATTTCAGCTATTTCCCCAGATAATCTCTAGTACTGGTAACTCTCCTGAGCCCAGACCCATGCTCTTAATTCTTCATTACATAGCTCCTTCTGGATGTCCAAATTCAGTTTATTTAGAATTAAATTTATTTTCTTTTCCCCATAATTGCTCCTCATCCTCCTGTGAAATCTTTCAATAAATGCTATATCCATCCCTTTGTCTTCCAAGATAAAACCTCCAAACTACAGTCCATTCTTCCCCTGTTCTTGCCCTCCACATCTATATCTTTCTAATTTGTTTGTATTTCTTTCTTTTTCAGCCCCATTGCCCTTAGCCTAATCTAGAGTCTCATTATTTGTCATTGGGAATATTATAACCACCTCCTAATTGTTCTCCATCCTCCAAGTTCCACACTTCAGTCCATCTACATATTACTATCAGTCATCTTTCTAAGCATGCACCAGATTGTGCCAGTCCCCTGTTCGAAAATGTTTAATGAGAATTTGAGAGAAAGAGGTTCTAACAAATAAGATGATGCATTTGAAAGAAAGAAGACAGTGGCTTTTAATCCCTGGTTTTTCTCAATTTCTCAGTTAATAAACTCAAGAGAGTCTAAAATTTGGTATCTTTTAACTAGTTCCATGATGGTGAGGTGGCAAGATCTTCATTATAGCCTTTCTCACAAAGAGTTTTCCTTTGAGTCTGACAGAAAGACTTCATGCAAACTGTAGAAAACAAGTGTATAGTTTCGAATGTCATCATAGGAACATGCCAATGAGCTTTTATGAATGCAAATGAGGTGGCAAGATCTTCATTATAGCCTTTCTCACAAAGAGTTTTCCTTTGAGTCTGACAGAAAGACTTCATGCAAACTGTAGAAAACAAGTGTATAGTTTCGAATGTCATCATAGGAACATGCCAATGAGCTTTTATGAATGCATAAAGAACAAAACAATTAAAAAAAGACCCAAACGTCAAAGAGGGTCATTTTGAATAGTATCTGACTGAATTCTGTTTTATACATAATTCACTGAGATTTATCCAGTACTCATAAAAGAGATCATTATAGCACCACAACTGAACAATTTCTCAGAAGATACTAGTCTCTACAGCTGCTTGCCCTTCATTGATCATGCCACGCTCTTGCATGCTCTTGTGTCCATGTTGAATGTGTTCCCTAGGCCTGGAAAGAATTTGTCAAGTTCAGGGTCCAGTTTGAATGGTGATTCCTCTATATTGCTTCTTGATGCTACTATGCAGAATTAATTTATTCATGATTTTTGTTTCATAATCCATTATATATTCATCTCTTTAAAACCTTGTCACCTTCTTAATAGTTATAAATCTGCCTCGTCCATGGAAATTTAACTTTCTTAAGAGCGAAGACAATGTCTCATTTACCCCAGAATCTAGCATATTTGTGGTATAATAAGAAATATATTTGGTCTTTGTCCCCAGTACCTGACACAAAACTCCTAAACCCTTGGAATTTCCTGATAGGAGTGTCTTTTGTTATTCACAAAGAGGCTTTTTGAGCACACCTGAGTTTATCTAATGAGGTGATTGAGAGTGGGACCCCTAGATAGCCTCAGGATGGGGCTGGTCACCAGAAAGACCAAGTGATTAGGGGCTGGAAGTCTCAGCCCCACCCATTGACCTCTGGGAAGGGAAGGGGGTGCTGCAGATTAAGCTCTATAAAATCTCTTGAACAACAAGATTTGATGAACTTCCAGGTTGGTGGACACATCACTTGCTGGAAAGGTGGTGTACCCTAGTTCCACAGGGACAGAATTTTCTGCACTCAGGACTCTTCTTGACCTTGCCCTATGTACCTCTTCATCTGGCTGTTCATCTGTATCCTTTACAGTATCTTTAATAATAAACTGGTAAGTGTAATTAAATGTTGCTGCGAGTTCTGTGAGCTACTCTAGCAAGTTAATAGAACCAAGGAAAGGGTCTTGGGAGTCCCCAATTTATAACCAGTAAGTCAGAAGCACGGGTAACAATTTGGATTTGCAATTGTTGTCTGAAGAAAGGGCAGTCTTATGGGACTGAGCCCTTAACCTGTGGGATCTGATGCTATCTCAAGTAGATAGCATCAGAAGTGAGTTAAATTTGTAGGACACTCAGTGTCTGCTGAGATTGGAGAAATGTTTGGTGGTATTGGGAAAAAACACATTGGAATGGTACTTTTTACAAAGCAAGTGGCGAATACGCCTACTGAATTAAAATGAGCATCAGAAGCCAATGCTAAAAATTAGATGGAATCCATAAATCTTGGAAGTGTAGTTGATTTTACCCTGAAATAACTCCCCTAATGGTTATGGACTCAATTTGGAAAATTACATGAAAAAAATTCTTACAGTGAAGTCAAAGCTATAAACATAAATAATAACTGTGTGTTTAGCTGGATATTTTCCTTATTAATGCTGTCTGAGATTACTTTATAAGTGCCGAATCTCAGTGTTTATTAATAGTGAACTTGGCCAACTAAAACCCTAAAGTCTTATTTTTCTGAACTACTATCTAGCTGGTATCACCCATCACCTTATAAAACTGGTTTTTTAAATTAACTGCAGAACTTTGCATTTACTGGTACAGCTAGGGCTCCAAGGTAGATGTGTTCCATGAGAAGGATAAGTTACAGGGAAAGAATGATTGCCATTTCTAGAAGTCTTTATTTGAACAGCTGTCATAGGAAGAAGGATGAAACTTGTTCTATATTTCACTGAAGGCAGAGTTTGGGTCAATGAGTAGAAGTAACAAGTCGGAAGATTTCACCTAAATATAAAGAAACTTTCTCTTTGAGTAATGGTGACCAACAATGAATTCTTTAGATTTTATTGAGTCCCAAGACAAAAACTATTTTTCAAAAGGCTGGTTGCTTATCTATTGTAATGTTGTGGTGTTGTAAAAAGAAGTCCTCCATCTAGGGGCCAGTTGTATCAACTGAGATGTCTCTTTCAACTCTGAGGTTTTATGATCCCATTAATAGTTTCCATACTTTGCAGTTGTTGCCATTCTGCAATCAATCCTATTTTGCGCCTAGACTTAAGCCTGTCAATTGATTTAACCTGTTAATTCATGTCTGCCCCAAGGGAAATTTCTCTTTATAAATTAAGCCTGTGTTCTCATTGTATATAGATCTATTATAAAGAGAGAAAAAAGGTCTCTGGATGGAAATGGGACCTGTAAACACAATGATTTTTAGTACATGTCTCATCTCAACTCCTAGAATTAATGACCTAAAGAGCTTCCAAATGTTAGTCAACTCTTAACCCCTTCCATGATGGTGAAAAGGCAAGACCTCATTATGACTTCTCAGGCAAAGAGTTTTCCTTTGATTCTGACAGAAATTTCACGGAAACTATAGATAAAGAGTATAGAGTTTTTAATGTTATCATAGGAACACACCAAGACACTTTCATGAGTGCACAAAGAAAATAAAACAATGAAAGAAAGAATAAAGGATCAGGCACCAGAGAACATATTGATATTTCCACTCCAGCTACTTGAAAGGTGACTAGATTCAACAGAAAAACAAGTGGTGAAGGTGGGAAAACAAAGACTGAATTAATCTCAGACATACATCTGAAGTTTATAAGAAAGAAGCAGAGAAGGACTATGTAACTGATTCATAATAATAAATAACCAAGATATTTCATGCAAGTATAACACAGGCATTTCCCAATTATCCATGATAATAGAACCAAGGATAGCAAAAAATGAACTGAAATCCATATAATTTGAAAATAAATTTGCCTCAAAATTCCATCCTCGGGCCTCCCTGGTGGCGCAAGTGGTTGAGAGTCCGCCTGCCGATGCAGGGGATACGGGTTCGTGCCCCGGTCTGGGAGGATCCCATATGCTGCGGAGCGGCTGGGCCCGTGAGCCATGGCCGCTGAGCCTGCGCGTCCGGAGCCTGCGCGTCCGGAGCCTGTGCTCCGCAACGGGGGAGGCCACAACAGTGAGAGGCCCGCATACCGCAAAAAAAAAAAAAAAAAAAAAAAAAAAAAAAAAAAAAAAAAAATTCCATCCTCGTATCCTTTAGATTTTTCTAAAATCAAAATACTTTCTTATCTTTCCTTCATCCATATTACAGTTAAGGTGGTACTCAGTAGTAAAGGGACTAAAGGACAGACAATGCATAGGAAAATCCAGAATAGATCTCCTGGATATTTACTGAGGGTCTCTTATGTGCAAGAAACCATCAGATAAAAGAAATGCAAAATATACTCCCTGCCTTTAAGGAACTTAGCATTTTCTTTGTCAAAAACACACACTTATGAAAAATCAAATAAATTAGCAGTATATGACAAAGCACCAAATGTGTGGGCATTGACAATACATGGCATTGACAGTTTTAGAGACTAAAGTACTCATATTTTGTTTGGGGAGAGGTTCATGAAAACAACTGGACTGAACTAAACTTTGAAGGATTGTTAGGAAAAAAATGGCTGGGTAAGATAAGAACGAAAGATGTGTTCTGGTGCTGTGTTCCTCTAACCTAGCTTAAAATGACCTATGGGACTGGGTTCACCTACCTCCTCCCACACACATCCACCCACAAGCTAAGCTTTTAAACAATATTGCTTTTCTATGAAATGCTTAGAGGTAGTCAAAATCTTCTAAAGCCCTAGTCCCTAAAAGCATTCTTCTCTCTCTCTTTTTTTTTTTTTTTTTTTTTTTGGAGGTCAGTGAAGCAGTTTCCCCTGTCTATCCTATCAATTAGCAGAAACTGGCAGTACTTAGAAACACCATTACTTCCCATAAACACATTCACAAAATTAAACAAGTAATATCTAAGCATTCGTGCTCATGAAGATTAAGTGATTTTGAGTGTTGTGAAAACGGAAATCCCCACTGCAACACTCCTCTTTTAGATATGAGCAGAGGCATGTTTTGCAAGGTCAAAAGCAAATTAAGGGACAGAAAAAAGAACAAAGTCTCAGCACAGAAAAGGAAAAGCCAAGTTGAGTGATGGCGTCTGCATTCTCCACTGCATCATTTGCCATAAGGCCATCCTATCATAAGGAGGAACTGGTTCAAAGGAAGCCTTTGGGGCTACAAAGTCAGGGTTTCTCTCTGCACCTGCAGCAACCTTTAGAGCTGAAACAGTGAAAAACAGCAACATGAGTTGCTGAAAGACAGACTCTAAGATGAAAAGCAGCAACACAGAAGGAACCTGAGAACGTTCAGCATTTCAGCTAGATTAATGATTTGGGGGTCACTGCAGAACACAGGCTCTGGAAATGGAAAACCAAAAAATGAGGGGTGGGGAATCACGTTCAGGTCATCTGTCTTCCACAAATGGGAGAGACCAGGAGCATGCTGTGAGTGACCAGGAAATGCCATTGTGCAACTGCAGAGTCATCTCATTTGTAGTTTACAGATAGCTTTTGGTATATGGATATCAACTTCTAGAAAGAGTCAGAGATAAGCACCCAGGCTGTGCTCTCTGGAAATCACATAGATAT
Source organism: Mesoplodon densirostris (assembly GCF_025265405.1). Classification (NCBI taxonomy): domain Eukaryota; kingdom Metazoa; phylum Chordata; class Mammalia; order Artiodactyla; family Ziphiidae; genus Mesoplodon; species Mesoplodon densirostris. Next base: position 84,920,942 of record NC_082661.1, on the reverse strand, counting down.
AAGTATAATCACAGTGCCCCCAGGGACACTAATAATTAGAAGTTTGCTCTCTTCTCCTGCATACTCAGGGACAAGTTCACTCACATCCTTATGCGGCAGCCTTCCCGAGGACGGGTGTGGTCCATAATCCACCCATGTCTGCCCCATCAACCACTCTTTCCAGAAGTCTCCAAGACAAAGCTGCTTCTCTTCTAGGAGTGTTGAGGTTCCTGTGTACAAAGCTGGAGACCTGTAAAATCTTCAGGGGGTTAAACTGCAATGTCTCCAGTCCTTGCCACCCCCTCCTATGTATGAGAAGGAAGGGCCAGAGCACACCTTTCCACAGCACTGTGTCACACATTGTCACTAGGACGCTGACACAGCTAATACCCTTGAAGAGCACTGTTTTAGAAGATGCCAGGAGCTAGGTTCCTGCTTTCAAAGAGTAAGGTGACAAATATAATATAAGTGTGGAAAATGCAAATTTTTAAACTAGAAATACCAATGAGAAACAAGCTTCTTTATCACAGCCTTTAGCTCTATCAAAACAATAATATTTGTTTGTTAAGTACAAAATAGGAAGGCATACTGTGGTCTGAAGTCACTCTTTGCTACTGTAGCTCCAGGAGCCTGGGGCCTGAGTAAGAGCCGTGGTTTGACCACAGTGTGAGTACTTCTAAAGGAAGAATGCCCTTGTTTCACACTGTGCTACCCTGCCATCCCAGTCCCCTTCTCCCTGCCCTTTACCCTCTTCTTTAATCCTGTGGCAGAATCATGTTCTGGCTCCTACTTGCCTTTGATACAGATTCGGAACCACTCATTTATCCTTATCCTTCAAAACATTTATCCTTAAAGCTTCTGATAAAATTTATGAACTTCCTCAAACAATGTGTACTTGCTTTCAACTGAATGCAATTTTATCCCTTACTAAATTAAAAAGGAGAATCATTATTAATCAATCAATTAAAAAATAAGTCTTTATTGCATACCTACTATGTGCCTGGGAGAAATAACTATAAACATTCCATTGCAGAAAAGATCATGGGCAAAGTCATAGAGACCTGGGAGAAGAATTAACATGTCAAGTTCAGGAGAAAATGAGAACAGCCTCCCTGGAGGAAGCAAGCTGCTCAGACCAGAGACAGTGATAGGAGGAAAAGGGCCTTAAAAACCTTGAAAAGGAGTTTTTATGAGAGAAGGCCTGGACTGTGGAAACACACTCCTGGAAAGTAATTCTCCATACTTGTTCATCTCAGCTCTGAATCAAAAAATCCAGCATGTTTTTATCTTTCCATGAAAATCAATTAAGAAAGAGAGATGTATGCAGGACTTTCTCTCTCTCTCTCTCTCTGTCTCTCTCACACACACGCACACACACACTCACGCACGATATCATTACTTTTTCTTCTGCAGATAAGGCAACATCAGATTAGGTGTCTTGCTTAGGAAGCTATAGGGGAAAAGAGAGGCATAAAAAGAATAGAGATTCTTTATAGATAAAGAATGAGAGTTAAGAGAATGGGGGCAGTGAAGACAGAGAAGAAGGAATTTTCCTTCTCAAATAAGAAAAAGAAACAGAGGGTAAGAGAAGTTGAGGGTAATAAAAAACAGAATGGAAGACATCATAATGGGATCCTTAATTGAATTTGTGTCTACTCTCAGTCCTGCGCCTGCAGCTGAAGGAAACCCTTGGTAACTCACTCAACATGAAGCTACATGGTCATTTTGGCACAGAAGAAGCAGACGGCGATGAGTTTTCTCTCCCAGATTGCAGCTCTGCCTCAGGATGAAATTGTTCTGATCAACATTTCCCCATCTGGCAGGCAGGCGGCCAAAAGATTGGAGACCTGAAAATGGGTCACTGCGTTTTGACTCCCTGCAGCAGCCCATACATGTAATGTAATATTTACACAATTCAATCTAATATCCGTCATGCTGAGCACCATCCAATGGCAAATGTTATGTTTTTCATGAAAGAAATAAAAATAAAGGTGACTGCTATGGTAGTACCTGACTCCCAAGGCCTAAGCCTTTCACAAACGTTTTCATTTTAGCTTGATCTTGACTGATGAAAATAACTTTCCACTGTTTGAAAAGCTAAAAATACAGAGTTTAACTACTATCATTTACTTAGAAAAAGCAGCCTTATATAGTAACAACTTCTTCTAATTTAGAAGACAAGAGTGGGGGGTTGGGAGGAGGGACTGAAATGCTCATTAGCCTTCCCCAAAGGCCCTGGCACAGAGTTTTCCTGACTATTCAGAGATCAGCATCATATTTACTTACCAGGGACAATTTATTTTTCTTTTATATTTTCAAAGCACTTGAAATGATTCCTTCTCTTTGTGATGATTTCCATATGCTGTTTCCAATGAAAGGGCGATGGCTTACTGAGTGAGCATAAGGCCACATTCTGAAACCATTAGATGCCATCTCACAGGGAGAGATCCTGAGGACTGCAGAAGCCCTTCTTGTGAAACTGAGATCCGGATCTCAAAAGGCATTGCAAGGAAGACAGCAGATAGCCCTTCAATTTTATAAAGGTTGGTTAAATAAAATTAGAATAACCACAAATGTAATAGCAGTAATTTTTAAAAACCCTTGAATGTTTCCTGTGTGTTAAGTAATTTGCATGCTCAACTTCTAACCCTGAGAACAATCCTTGGAGCTAGGTGCTAACACTATCCCCATTTTATAAATGAGAGAACTGAAGCCCAGAGACTAATATGATTGAAAGAGTCAGAGTTTACTTGCTCTAAACAGAGCTCAACATAAATATAGGCAAATAATTCTTCATGGCTTGAGGTATTTTCCTTTTAAAAATCTGTACTCAGCAGAAATCAACACAACACTGTAAATCAACTATACTCCAATAAAAAAAATCTATACTATTTTTAAGCAGGACAATCCTTTTATTTGGCCTTGTAAAATGTATAACTTAAGAGTTTACTGCCTCAAGCTGATTAAACTGCATAACAAAGAAATCTTGATTTGTAATTGATACTTACAAACATTTTGTGAAATGTTGCATTTTATCAACAATGAAAAATTACCCTGGGTAAAAGAATCAACACAAATAGTTTATTTAGCTTTTGTGCTCTTAACTTTCATTTGATATCTGGAGTACAAGAGATTGGATTACCGCTTTTCTTAATTTCTGAAGAAAATAAATTTGTGTAGAAGACAGTTACTTCCTCCTCTAATTAAAATAGTAATAACAATGACAGACTCCTTTACTGCATGATTACTCTGTGTCAAGTATTATCTTAATATACAATCTTTTAAAAGTATCACAAGACATATTATTAACTGATTCCTTGGATCTCAGATTCCTCACCTGTAAAACTGGTGACATTTTTTATCTATAAAACCAGCAATTCCATTACATAGTATGCTATTTTACAGTTAAGGAAACTGAGGCTCAGAAAAATGTGTTTAAAACTACACGGTAAGTGGTAGCCAGCGTTAAAATGCTCGTATCCTTTCAATGGGTCAGTTTCCAAATAATATCTAAATAAGATCATCTCTTTTTTGAAGCAGAAATGAAATTAAGGCAAACTAGAAAATATATAAAATTCTTTGCTCTAGGTCTGACACTGAAGTCAAAATAAACAGGATCTATGTATCAAATTCTATTTGACACTCCTTAAATTCTTCTTCTCTCATTGGGAGAATCAATGTCAGAGGAAGAGGAAAGGTAAATAGAATTTTTAACCAAACATCTACATAAGAAGTGGTAGTAATAATTCATTTAAATAAAGTGTTCTAAAGACCGGCCAGTAGGCTGTTATATTATGAAAAACTGAAATGGATGAAGAGGAACTATGAAGAAAACAGCTCAAAGTCCTTCTCTAGGACCAGTATGTTAACCATCTAATGATGGGAACATAACCGCATGGTCAGGGTTCCCAGGAGAGAGTTTTTCATATTTATCACTGTGAAAGACTGGACTTCTTATAGCAATTTCTCATGGAAATGTGTGCCAGCTACACTGGCGTCTTCACAGTTCCTTGACTGTGCCAAGCATGCTTCTATCCCAGGGCTCTTGTACTTGTAGTGCCCTATGCCTGGAAGGCTTCTCCCACTATCTGCCAAGCCAACTGGAACTCCCATGGACTTTTATTTTCAACTAAAAAATGAGAAGGAGCTCTAACTAATGTTTAATCTACTTTCATATATGGATTGACACCAGTACCCTGGTCCAGTCTGGTCCAGATAGTTATGAGTTTCATATAGTACTTGAGGTGACACCACCGAACAGGGGACAGGAGCTCCTAACATGGCAGAGGGGAAAGAGGCCTCCTCATATGTTCATTGTCTTGCAATATGTTATGTTTTACGGTGCTTGATTAAATGAATTTCCATGTTATTATCTAGTTTTAACCCTCACAAAACGACACAAGTTTTAAAATATTCCTGAAAGGCAGCTATTGATTAAAGATAACACCTACATTTCAGGCACAAGAGAAAAAGATATATATTCCTTCAGAAACTCTTCATCAGCCATGTAGTGAGATTAAACACCATTACTGTTTAATCATATGTGACAGGTAGGTAAAATATTCAAAATTACCAAGAACACTATTTGGAATACGGATTTATATCCACTGTTGTTAGAGAGGAACTCTGCCTTATTGTGCTCTATGATATCAGCTAGTGTTAGTATGAAGTAGTCAGGACTAAGATATTTCATAACCAAGCATCCAGAGCATGAAAAATTTCCAGATTTGTTTTTTTTAACAGTGGTTGAAGTCAGGCAATACTCGATTTAAAACATTACAGAATTAAACCAAATGATAATGTTTAGAAAGCTTCTCATGGATGCATTTTTAAATGGTTAAAATAATACAATATGGCAACAAACCAAGATATATTTTTTATCAGCAAATATTGTTGAAGATGTAAAGAAAAGCCAGGAAATTGGTAGAAATAATATTAAACCAAACTACATGTTGGAGGAGTTTTGCTGTAAAGTTATATAAAAGAACATATGTTTCTGGTATATCCCAGCCTACAGTATTTTCTTGATTCTATTTCAACACTGAAATAGATGAAGAACTACTCCTTTGGAGAGCCGATAAGGAAAAATACTGGAGATAAGTTCTCAAAGTAAACGAATTCTTTAACTTAAAAAAAAAATCAATGTTTTATGGGAAAAATGTAAATAAAACCACTGATGAAGTAGCCGCATTAACAGAGATTAACAAAGAAAAGATTCTAGGGTAGGTTATGAAGTGCCTCACATAAAATTCATTCAGTACATTATTTGTAGGCAAGTTAAGTTGAAGAGAGAAGCAAAATAAATGGAAGACAAAAGTGCAAAAGTGCTGCAGGATGTCATCAATATGGTTAATTTTATAAAAACTCACATTTAATATATACTGGAATCTATAAAACATGTTGCAGCGATATCGGGAGTGCAGGGTGTCGTTCAGAGCATGCACTTTGGTGTCCAACTGGCCTCTGTCCTAGGCCTGCCTGGACCTGCTCTACAGCCTTAGTTATTCACCTAACTTCTCTAAGCCTCAGTTTTCTCATCTGTGAAAAAAAGGATAGTTAAGCCTACTGTGAATGATATAATACATAAAGCACTTAATTGTACAGAGATTTTTTTTAATGTTATGGTTATTTTGATGATATGATGGGGAGACTTTGAAGTATTTTTAGAAGTGGTATAACAGGTGATTTAGAACAATCTCTCTGGCAGCTCTCTGTATCATGAACCTGAGGAATGTGAAACCCAAAGCAGGGAGACAGTTAAAAGGCCAAGGTAGTTATCTAAGAGACAGCTAGTGAAGGCCCGAGCTGAAGGAGTGGTAGTAGGCACACCGAGCAGGAAGTGAGTGAGCTACTGAGAAGGTAAATTCAGTACCCCCAGTTTCCACCTCAGTGCATTGGTTTCATACCCCTTTAATGTGTCTTGAACTACATGGTAAAATTCTCAAGCATGGTCCTACTGCTAGAAAATCTTTGCTTCAGAAATAAAGTAGCATGCATATATACACTAATGTATATAAAATGGATAACTAATAAAAACCTGCTGTATAAAAAAATAAATAAAATTCAAAATAAATAAATAAATAATAAAGTAGCATGGAATTCCCTGGTGGTCCAGTGGTTGGGACTTGGCACTTTCACTGCCGTGGCCTGGGTTCAATCCCTGGTCAGGGAACTAAGATCCCGTAATCTGCAGAGCACGGCCAAAGACAAAAACAAATAATAATAATAATAATAAAATAGCATGTCATATTTGTTAAGAAGACATGGGAAATCTGATTAGAAAAAATTTTTTTAAATCTATCCTTCAGAAGACAGAATTATGAAAGTTTCTAGTCTGTTTCTATTTCATTTCCTAAATTATTTGTTCCAGAAACAAAAGTTTCAAATAGTGATCTGACACTAATTTAAATGAGTGAAAATATACTTAAAGTCAGAACAGAAGAAGGAGGTGTAGTTTATGGGACCACAAAAATCTTTCCTCCATGGTCTGTTGAGGTCTTTCTTTCCTTCTTAACTGGCTGTTCAAACTACACTAAACCCCAAAATGTGTGTAGGAGCTTAGAAGACAAACCCCTGAGCCAAACTGGGTGAACCCCAGGTCTGCCCCTACCTACCTGTGTGACCCAAGGAAGTCACTTAACCACTTTCTGCCTCTGTAATGGGGATCTTAAATGGGGGTAACCTCACAGGGTTCTCTCATTATATTTAAAAGGTGATCAAAGAATTGTCCAGCACCCAGTAAACATTAATATGAGTTTCTTAAAATTATCTCCAGAAGGCAATAAGATGTTGGGAGGAAAATTGTACTCTGAACATTATTATAGATTTCTTCTGGAAAAAATAATCTGTGTCCTAAAACGGTGAAATTCAAGCCAGGTAAGTTTTGATAAAGGAAGGAGTATTGCCTAAGTAGGATCAGATAGAACACAAACACATAGTTCTGTTCAGGAAAAGTCATCCACTACATAGTTTTTTTTTTTTTTTTTTTTTTTTTTTCGGTATGCGGGCCTCTCACTGTTGTGGCCTCTCCCGTTGCGGAGCACAGGCTCCGGACGCGCAGGCTCCGGACACGCAGGCTCAGCGGCCATGGCTCACGGGCCCAGCCGCTCCGCGGCATATGGGATCCTCCCAGACCGGGGCACGAACCCGTATCCCCTGCATCGGCAGGCGGACTCTCAACCACTGCGCCACCAGGGAGGCCCCACTACATAGTTTTACCAGTGCAGTACCCACATGGCTTCCAAAGAAAAGTGGAAAAGCTAGTCTTGGGTGAGTAAGATTATAAAAAACCAAAAACCAATGGATAGGAAAACTATTTGTTATATAATCAAGTGACACAATCTTTCATTTATAATGTTTCAAAGAGTAAATCCACCACGTTTTTTAGTACTTTATCTGAAACACACCAGATTTATACACAAGTTAAGGAAAACTACATCCAGACCATCATAACACAAAACTATATCTACTATCGCTGATGATCTGCCACATGCCAATGGATTTCACAAAGACTTTGAAGATACAGTTTGTTGAGAATGTGGCCATTTCTGCTTTTTAATAATAAGAAAAGAATGGTAAATAATTCAGAAAAATTAAGTGCCTCAGATAATTCAATACTGTAAATATGTTCTCACTGAGGTGGTCAAACAATGAAATATTCCCCAAAGAGCAAATGTTATATCTGTTTCTCAGATGAGCTTTTAACTTCATGAAGTTGTTTACTCTTTCAGATTATTTAATGAAGCTGATGTAGGAATTCTCCATTTCCTTTTACAATAACCTCATGGCATTTGGTTTCATCATGAATCTGTTAGAACAGACACAATAAACATTTTGGAGTCCATATATTTTTCAGGTTTATTTACAAGTAAACCAGTTCCCTTTCCAGGCTTGTCTCTCATTGCACAGTAGCTCAGAGATGCGTTTCCTGTAATCCTTACAGGAAGATTATAAAAACCCCTAATGGGCCCTCAGGCCCATTAAAAGAAGAAATCATTACAAATCCTTTTAAAGATCAAATCTTAGATTGGTGACATTCTATCTGATACAATTCTGTATCAAAGTCACTGCAATGTTCAGCATTACTAAATGATATCCTGTTCTCTTATCCAGGCTGATGCAGAGAGTGATATGATGCCCCTGCTAGAGGGAAGGAATTATATTTGACTTAAGGCTGTTTTATATAATATTTTTTTCAAATAATTTTTTTCAGAATCAGTTTTTTTATCTATAAACTGAGAATAATAAAACTTTGTCTACCCCACCAGTATCAAAGGAGATAATATATGTTAACACACTTAGACAATTGTAGGATAAACAAATGAAGTATTTGTAGCTAAATATATAAATTAGCTTATATTCCTGAATACATTAACTAACAGAGGGAGCTAAATTATTTTGGAAGCTGACCTGTCTTTTAAAACCATTACCATGAAAAATATGCAAATATTATCCAGTTAGGTATAATGTGTATGTCCCAATAATATTACATACTGACTTTTGGAATTTGCAGTATGAATTTATTTTTTAAAAAAACCAATCACCTTAATACCCAATAAAAGTTTAATACCCAATAAAAGTTCTGAGTACTTCTAACTTGAGAGTTCTAGCCTCTAATAGGTGTTCAAGAAATAGGTGTTCAAGAAACACCTCTTTAGACTTAACCAAAGGTATGCATCTACCTAATAATGAAATGCATCCCAGGTTATAAAGTACTGATTCACATTCAACAAAAGAAGAAGAAAAGGAAAAAGAAAAAGCTATTAAGCTCAAAGTCAGATTTTCATGCATTCTACCTGGAAACAATAGCTTCAACATGATCAATGGAAGTCACATGAGTTGGTGATAAGTTTTCAATCTAACACACATCAAGTACGTGTGTTTGATAATATGAACTTGTATGATGGAACTAATGTTTTTGAGGAGTGCCTATCATTCTGTTATAAATGTGAAACTATTTTATTTCTTCCAGTAACTGCTTTGACTACTATTATAAAACCAAATCCCTCCCTTAATAATACTTTGGTCAGATCCCCTGCATCTCTGGTGGCTTTTGGTTATTAAAACGGTCTAGTCCGATTACAGCTTTGATCTAACATCTAACTCTAATCTCTCTCCCTAAGCACGGTGGCTGGCTTGTGGCTCCAGGGCTTGGCAAGAGGAGGAAAGTGCTGTCTGCTCTTTACCAGCCTCCCACCCACTCCTCCCAGGTTGAAGGCAGGAAGGAAGACTGGAGAAGGAGGGAGAAGGTAGATCTATTTATTCATAACTGAATGAGGTGGCATTTCTCTCTTTCTTGGTTTTTGTGCTTCTCTGGTTAATGTTGAGTGGCCATCACTGTCCTCTCTGAAGCTGGTGTCCAAATGCTGGGACACTTGTGTGGTTCCTTCTAGGAGCCCTGGAGGGCTTTGCCCTGCATAGTTCCCTAACACAGGAAATAGGGCTCCTGTCCAGCACTTCTCTATCCCTTCCAAGCCCCCAATGCCAGCTTGTTCCTGCCAGCCCCTGGCTAAGAGCTTGGCCTTTCTGGGTAGGCCAAGCAAGATGGCTCAAGTCCTGCCAATGACTTTCTGTGATATGTGTTCATCCATGGGAAATGCAAGGATCCTTGCCTTACTAAATGGACAGGTTCCTATTCATTCTCTCTCTGTTTTTCTTTTTCTCTCTCCTTTTCCCTCCTGCATCTTTCTCCAGTTTTATTCTCCCACCTTCCTCTCTCTACCCCCATCCCACTGTTCACATAGGCACTAGGCAGGCCAGCAACTGCATTGACAAAGAAGACATCCTACCAGGGATGCAGCTGGAACATTTCCTGGCATATCACAAGGGCCTGATAAATGTGAGCTACATATGGACTGTGTCTAGATAATGGCAAGTTTCATGCATAGTCATAGTCATTATTTTATCTCATTGTCCTTCAACAAGTGATCTGTCTTAAAACATGCAATTCTAAAATAAAAATTTTATGTAACATCTGCTTAATAGATTTAGCTAGTGTGCACGGATTTCTATAAGCATAGCTATTTTTAGAATTTCTAAAAAGTGCTCAAAAAATCAATAAATATTAAGTGATCAGTCATATTTACTAATAAAGATGTTCCTAGGTTTCCATTTGTAGTAAGGAGCATTTATCCTGAAATACACATATTTAAACATCAAAATCTTTCCTATTTTTCCCTTTAGAAATAGCTATGTTTCTTGAATTATTCTATCTGAAACATTTTAGATACCTCACTAATGTCACTAAGGGATATGAATTATGTATTTGAATGTACTTTGCCTAAATACTTTTATTCAAACGTTTAAAGAGAGGATATACAATAATAGATGAGAATCATTAAATCCACCTTGCCTCATAAAATGGATGATTGTAATTTGTCATCTAAATTTTAATAAAGTTATTTGAAACTGAATTAAAATTCATTTTAATAAGTACCATAGTGGTCTATACTTTTGAAGAAAGCTTCCATTTCTTTTTTTAAAGTAAATTTATTTATTTATTTTTGGCTGCATTGGGTCTTCATTGCTGTGTGCGGGCTTTCTCTAGTTGTGGCGGGGGGCTATTCTTCGCTGAGGTGCATGGACTTCTCATTGTGGTGGCTTCTCTTGTTGCGGAGCAGGGGCTCTAGGCGCGCGGGCTTAAGTAGTTGTGGCTCACGGGCTCTAGAGCGCAGGCTCAGTAGTTGTGGCGCGGCGGGCTTAGTTACTCCGCGGCATGTGGGATCTTCCCGGACCAGGGCTCGAACCCGTGTTCCCTGTATTGGCAGGCGGATTCTTAACCACTGCACCACCAGGGAAGTCCCCCATTTCTAACCATTAAAACATGTAAAGAATAAACAGTCTAAACATTTTTTGTTCATTATTCTCAAAATGTGAGTTATTTCTGAATCATTCATAAGATTTGTTTGCAAAACAAAAATTTCTCCCCATTTCTTTATGTGGAGGTTTTCCAAAGCGATTTTCCAAGAGTATGTCCAGGGACATAGCCATGTAAGTAGATGTTCCAAATAAGAGAGTTTTGTAAAATAAAAGTGCTAACATTCTTTTCATAAGGACATCTGCACAGACACAATGGGGTTTTGTGTTGTAATTATGTCTGAATAAATTTGTTTCTGTGGATGATGTCTTGGAAATATACCTTGCAAGAATACTGTTTTATGACTCTGTATTAGAAATGTTTGCTTCTCACCACATATATTTAGAACATAAACTAAAAGATATATAAACATTTAAAAACCAGGGCAATGTTATTGATTATTTAGGGCCTTTTAGAAGTTCAATTTATCTTGAAAACAAAGCAGAATTTTATGGCCTTGAGCTTCAATGTCAATGAAAATTTTTATTATTAATATTTCTGTTAGTGATCTTTAAAAGTTGGGGTTCACCTACAGTTCAGCCAGTGAGCCAAATAACTAAAAAACATTTGAACATCTTTCAAAAATGACTAAACATGTCACTAGAAGGATATTTACTGGGCATTATAAAGCTATTACATTTCTGATCATTCTTAATAATATTAGAATTACTTTTTCTAAAAATATTAGACTAGTTTTTCTTTTGCTATTTCAGCTTGCTAGGTTTTCATTCTATATAGAATTAGTGAAAATCTAAACACTAGATATTTACAACGAGCCAAAAATTTGTTGTTACCTAAGAGCTAAATTTGTTGTTATCTAAAATTTGTTGTTATCAAAGAGCTGCTTTGTAGCATAAGGGGCATGATTTAAGGGGCATGATTTAAGCACTGTGTGAAAATCTCTTTTTTTAAAAAATAATCTCTTCAGTTTCCAAACTATTCTTTTGCATGTTCTTCAAAACTGTGAGCATTTTGTTTGCCAGCAACCATCCCCTACTCAGTCTTTCTGTCTCTTTTCTCTTCATCCTCCTACTTGGAGGTAACTTGGCTCTAATAAGTTTTCACCAGTCCTTGGAAAAGAAGAAAATCTATGCCAAGCAACATACACTTCACCTTGATCTCAATGAGAGACCTTTAATAGAATTGAGTTGACTTAATGTTTTGAGTGAAAAACAGTGATTCCAGTGAGGCCATGGCCTTGATAACGTAGAAATTGACAAGCACTTTGTTCCAAGGGTTTTGGGGAACAAATAATGCTAGTAATAAGAAATTAAATATAATAAGTTTTAATTAAATATAAAACCAGACCAAGAAAAGTGGGCATTGCCATAGAAATTTAGAAATTATACCTTCTTTAGAAGGCTCTCTGGTCACTTTTATATGTGGGAAAAAACTATAGATTATCGTCTCTCTCTCTCTCTCTCTCTCTCCCTCTCTCTCTTTTACACACACATACACACACACAATAATTAAGGCAAACATCCAGGTTTTTTCATAATGATATTTTAAAATCAGTAACTTTATAGCAACACAAAATTAAAGCAAACATCCCTATGCTTTAATATAATGATCTTTTTAAAACCAAAAATATACTTCCTGGGTATTTTAGGAAAGATAAGGGGAGAGCAGGACTAAATTTCTTGACCCTCATACAGACTAATAGCCTCTTTGAATCCTGGTAATAGAGATGCTATCAGCAGAGGAATGCCTCCAAAACACCCTTCACTAGCAATTTGCTTCAGTTCTTCAAAAAATCACACAGTGGTTCCACTTTGGAATAAACACATCAAGAAGTCAGGAGAACCCATTCTATTCTGTAGGTCTGGCTATGAAAGAGCCACCAGGAATCACAGCTTCTAGCCACTCCTGTCCCATTTTAACTGGTAGGCAAATGATTCTAAAACTGTATACTAATAGGGCTGTAGAAAACTCGAGCAACATAGAACCTCACTAATGGTAAAGTCCAGTTTCCACCGTACTTCTCTCCCTTCCCACCCCACTCAAAATCTTTGTCTCTCTCTACCTCTACACACACACGCAAACACACACACATCAGATGAATCAGGAAGGGTGATCTGTCTCAGGCCCGGCTGCAAGTTAGATCAGAGCTGGAATTAGGACCCAAATCTCAGTAACAGGAGCCAGCCGACGGCTATTCTAGACCCGGGACAAATCCACTTCAGCCTCATGAATTCTACGTACGCTGAATTAGACATTAATATTTTGTCTGATGTTGCCTGCCATTGACTCCTAAAGAAACACAGTGAAACCAACCACCTTTCCGTACCCTTTAATCACTCTGCCAGTTCCAAGCCGAAGACCAAAGACCGGAGGCAAGTTAGTTAACCTCTCAGGGTTCTTTCCTCATCTAAAGTTAGCGGATTGAAGTGGGAATCTCTGAGAAACTTTTCAATTCTAAAAATTTCTGCTTTCTCCTGTTTTTTTTTTTTTTTTTTTTTTTTTTTTTGATTTTTTTGCGGTATGTGGGCCTCTCACTGTTGTGGCCTCTCCCATTGCGGAGCACAGGCTCCGGATGCGCAGGCCCAGCGGCCATGGCTCACGGGCCCAGCCGCTCCGCGGCATATGGGATCCTCCCAGACCGGGGCACGAACCCGTATCCCCTGCATCGGCAGGCGGACTCTTAACCACTGCGCCACCAGGGAGGCCCTGCTTTCTCCTGTTTTATGCTTCATTCCTGATGTTTGAAATTTTCACTAGGTGGCAGGCTTCCACCATCGCATTATGAAAGGATTTTCCTATGGGAGCCTGGGTGCAGAAAATTTCAAAGAAACTCCTTTTTTCACAGTGAACATTAAGAAAAAAAAAAAAAGCCAAAGGGAAAGAAGAATAACTACAAAGGCCAGTGGTCCATATGTTTCATAAGGATCTAGATACATTTTTAATGTAAGTATACAACAGGAAATTAATCAAACGTTCTTTCCTATAGTACATCAATTTAGTATTACAATCAGGTGAAAGTCTGCTTATTTTCATGTATTTTAAAATTTGTTTTAGCTGAATCACAATTAGACAATATCAGATCCCCTCAAGCAAACTGGTAAGCATATTGAGCTAAGAAAAAAGCAATCTAATGGAAACAAAAACATCTAAAATATTTTAAATCATTATTAGATGCATTTCAAAGTTACCTCTAAGTTACTTAAAATATACTTCCAGTGTCTTTGAATTTTATTTTGAGCATTTAACCAGACGAATGCACATGATAGAGCAGAGTACTTGGATTTTTGCATTTATTAGCCAAATCCTTAAAAGGGTATTCTTTCCAATAGATTTTATGGCATCTTCATCATATTTTTTTAAATTATTGCCCCAAATTGGGCTTCTCATAAATGCTGTATAATAAATGTCATTACCAATACTTTATGAGGCCCCAAAATAGCCAAGCCAATTGGTTATGCTGAGCTGAGCACTTCTCCTCGGCCAGAGCCAAGTAAAGTGACATGAAACAATAACAACTGTAGATTCTAATATTGCCTGGAAGAAACGTTCCCAAGTGTCTTGCTGGATGCCGGAGAAGAAGCTAATTACGTAGGCTTTTGTTCAGCTGATAAAATGTGGTACGCTTTCTTCCCCATTAATGGCTGATTAATTACATATGTGCTATATGTTACTCTCCAAAGTTTCTTTGGTAAAAACAAAAACAAAAAACAAAACAAAAAACCCACACCCTAGAAAGATTCAATGTCAGCATCAAAATCAAACTAATATAGAGACTTCTGGATCAGAACTTGAAAAACCATCAACAGGTTGCTTTCATTCCTTCCTTCCCAGCCCAAAACCGTGATAACCCATCCTTGATGGTCCTACCTTAGCAACTTGTAAGGGCTGCTGCTGCTCCTTGCCACCTTGCAATCTGAACCCCCAGGGCGCCCCTCCGGTCATGGAAATGCAGATAAAATCCCCGGTGCCCATTTTCTTCTTTTAGCTGGGTAACATGAAGAGCTTGAAAAGACAGACGAAGCCTGGGTGCGGTTGAGGCTGTGCCGTGAGCTTCGGGCTCCCGCTAGGGAGGCAGGACTGGGGCGCGCAGAGCCTCCGCCGCAGCAGCCGCTGCTGCCCCGGCCGCCGCTTCGAATTTGCGCTGCTAATGGGATCCTTCACAAGGCAGCAGAGGCGCTAGAGGCATCAAGCACACAGCCCACTCTTGCGTCACGCTCCTTTGCTCAGCCCACCTTCAGGAACGGAAAGAGCCTCACACAGAGGAGAATGTCCCCCATCTGGGGCAAGATGCGGGGCGGGGAGGGGAACAAAAGTTCTCTAGCTCTAACTAGAGAACCCAACCCTTAAAAGAAAGGATAATAGGAAAACTTTCGTTGAATAATTCTATAAATAGTAGAGGACAGATGAAGGTTTTAATCTCCAGGCCGCAAGTGACATCCTAAAATATGAGCTCTGAGAAGTGAACTACTAGAGGATTAGATTCTCTCAAATAAATGTTTTGAGAATTACCACATTGATGATTGAAACAGATAAAAAGAAGTTTCAGTGGGTTAAATTATTATTTTTCTTAGCTTTTGCTGTCTGTAGCCTGCAGAACTAATCTGAAGGAAATAAAAGAAAGAAGAGGAAACAAAAGAAAGCAAAACATTTATTTTTAAAAGACAAAAACCTTTTACTCTGAAAAGTGCTTTTCTGAACTGGTACTTACATAGTTCAGAAGGAGGAGGAGAGAGACAGATAGAAAGAGAGAGGGAGAGACTATTTCCCCCTGGAAGCTACATTTTATAACTACATCAATTGCCTGGTTTGGAGTATTTTAAATTTAAATAAGTGTTTCATTTTCTTCCTTCTTCAACAGGAAGGAAACTTCTTAAACCTGAATAGTCAGCCAACTGAATACGATGTCACCAACAAGTTTCTTATTTTTAGCCTTTCATCTAGTGTTCTGAGTCTGGGTGGTCCAATATAAAAGTTGATTTTATATGTGGCCCAAAATAGTTTAACGTTTTAAATCTGAATATGACCTACCCAAAATTGCACAAATGGAACATTTTGATTTTCCCATAATACTTTTATTTTCCATGACATTCATCCACATAAAAACACACTAAATAAAGAAGAGCCTGGGAAAGTTAGTTTGTGTTACATGTGGCACCAGACCAGTGACTTCCAGACTCTGCCTGTTTCAGTACTAGGAAGCATCATACAAGAAACATTTATACAGCCCTGCTCCCAGAACCCAAATGTGTCACATGATTTTATTTGTGCCTCATCACTGGAGTAAGAAAGACCATGTAATCAGAGACTGGTGGCTCCAGAAGAGACCCTCTGAATGTCATGAAGACCAGATTCTCATCCCAAGTTTTCTTCTCTTCAGAAAGGTGAATTGACTTTAACCAAAAATCTTTCTTTGAAAAAAAGAATTTTACAAGTGACATCCTAAAATATGAACTCTGAGAACAAAAGAAAAAGAAAAGAACTTTTTACATTTGTTCGTTCTGCTTTCTCCTGTCCCTTCCACTCCTCACCCACTCCAGTCTAGCTTCTGTCCCCACAAAAGGAAAAGCTCTCAGCAAGGTCACTTATTACCTTCTTGCTTTTGTGTAGCCCTTAATATTATTGACCACATCCTCCTTAATTGTTTTCTCTCTTAGGTTTCCAGGACACAGCATGCTCTTGGCTCTGCTCTTGCCTCTCTAACCACTCTTGCCTTTGGCAGTTCTTGGCCTCTACTCATCCATTAAATGTTGGTGTTCTGTGCCAGGGCTATGTCCTGGTCCTCATCTTTTCTCACTGTAGACCCTTTCTACGTGTTCTCTCATTCACCCCACAGAATTTAACTTCCTCCCTCAATCCCAGATATCTTTCGTTAACTCCAGGCCAGTATATCTAACTGCCTATTTCTTTTTTTTTTTTTTTTTTTTTTTTGCGGTATGCGGGCCTCTCACTGTTGTGGCCTCCCCCGTTGCGGAGCACAGGCTCCGGACGCGCAGGCTCCGGACGCGCAGGCTCAGCGGCCATGGCTCACGGGCCCAGCCGCTCCGCGGCATATGGGATCCTCCCAGACCGGGGCACGAACCCGTATCCCCTGCATCGGCAGGCGGACTCTCAACCACTTGCGCCACCAGGGAGGCCCTAACTGCCTATTTCTATGTGAATATATCAAGACACCTAAAACTCAATATATTCAAAACCAAGTTCATTATTTCTTCCCAAACTTCTGTCTTCTCCTCCTATGTTCCCCATCTCAGGAAAATTGACTAACCCATTACCTTTCTCTTATGCATGGTTCCCTTCAACCCTGACTTAAATGCAAACGTGACACTGGAGACTAGAACTGGGGCAGCCATATTGTGACCATGAGATAAAACCAAGAATAACAGCAAAGACTCTAGTTCTGACTGAATTAATGCCAATAGCTATCCACCTCCAGTTCTCTTATTGTGCAAGAAAAATAACCCATACTTTTTAAAACTGCTGTAGGTCTAGTTTATTGTTACTTGCAGCCAGCACGCTCCTGACTGCTGCACTCAATGAATAGCTTCTCCTTCCAACCAGTTCTTTCAGGCAGTGAAACAGGAACTGATATATTGCTATACTTTATTAAAGATTTATTCTCTGTTAGGAACTTGCCATATAGTATTTTATAATATTTCTTTGTATATTTATCCTCAAAGGAGCCATTCTAGGTAGTTATCAGTGTCTCCCTTTTGCTGGTAATTAACTCAGGCTTGGATGCTAAGTGCAGAGTCAGGATCTGAACCTTTGCTTGTCTGAATTAAAAATATCTGTTCAGGGCCACTGCAGTGAGAAGCCCTAGCACTGCAATGAAGAGTAGCCCCCACTCACCGAAACTAGAGAAAGCCCATGCCAGGAACAAAGACCCAATGCAGCCAAAAATAAATAAAAATAAAATAAATAAATTTATTTTTTTAAAAAAGGAAAAGTGCCTCCCCCTTTGGGGCAGAAATGTTAATGTGCCATTTTAAACCAAAAAAAAAAAAAAAATCTGTTCTTATTGCTATCCTATCTCCAAGCCTTATGTTTTTCCTTATGCTCATCTCATGCTTCCAATTACTTATTAAGACATATGGATCCAACTTCTAAATAGATGGCAAATTTGCCCCTTCATCCCATTTTCACTGGTATGATTACTTCTATCTCTGTGCTGGATTGCAACAGTCTCCTAACTAATCTCTCTGTCCCAGCCTCGTTTCTACCCTCAATTCACTTTTCACTCTAATAGCCAGTGTGAAATTTCTGAAATGCAGTATCTACCTTGTTTTCTCTCTGTTGAAAGGCTTCAAGGTTTCTCAGAAAAGTCAAAGCTCCTTTGCATAGATAACATTTTCTCCCTCCCATTCCTCACTTCTCCCACCTCATCTCTCACCTTGAATTTTATGATTCAGACAAACAGAACTACATTTAGTTTCTCTAACTTGCTTTGTTTTTCCATCTGCAAAGGCATTCTTCCAAGCTATCTAGTCCTCACCCACACACAGATCACCTGATAATTCCTGCTCATCCTTCTGGCTTCGGATTTAGATATCATATTCTCCAGGAAGCTTTTCCTAACCTTCCCACTCAATGTCCAGGTGAGGCGCTCCCTCTATGTGCTACCATCACTCTGTATTTTTCCCTCTCATCCTAATGGTCTCTTAAAATGAATCCTTCACTAGATTATTTGCCTGTGAGTTTAGGGGTCATTTCTGACTTTTTGAGAATTGTATCCCCAAGTCTAATACAGTTCTTTTTTTCTTTCTTTTTTTAACTTTTTTGGCTGTGTTGGGTTTTCGTTTCTGTGTGAGGGCTTTCTCTAGTTGCGGCAAGCGGGGGCCACTCTTCATCGCGTTGCGCGGGTCTCTTACTATCGTGGCCTCTCTTGTTGCGGAGCACAGGCTCCAGACGCGCAGGCTCAGTAGTTGTGGCTCACGGGCCTAGTTGCTCCGCAGCATGTGGGATCTTCCCAGGCCAGGGCTCGAACCCATGTCCCCTGCATTGGCAAGCAGACTCTCAACCACTGCGCCACCAGGGAAGCCCCTAATACAGTTCTTGACCCTTAACTGATGATCCATTAATATGAGTACAATGAAAAAATAAATAGGATTTCCCAGAATAAAGGCATAGAAAAGAGAGCCAGAGAGTTTTCTTTCTCTCCACTTCATTTGACTTGGAAAAACCTGAAATAGATCAAAAGTTTTGAATTATACCACTTAGAGACCATGTGAGGTAGGTAATTGTTGCCTCCTCACATTTTGCCTCTTCCCCATTGGTAGCTTTTTTTTTTTTTTAATTTTTCTCTGCATTGGGTCTTTGTTGCTGCGCGCCAGCTTTCTCTAGTTGCGGCGAGCGGGGGCTACTCTTGGTTGTGGTGCACGGGCTTCTCATTGCGGTGGCTTCTCTTGTTGTGGAGCACGGGCTCTAGGCGCGTGGGCTTCAGTAGTTGTGGCTTGCGGGCTCTAGAGCGCAGGCTCAGTAGTTGTGGCGCACGGGCTTAGTTGCTCCGTGGCATGTGGGATCTTCCTGGACCAGGGCTTGAACCCGTGTCCCCTGCATTGGCAGGCGGATTCTTAACCACTGTGCCACCAGGGAAGCCCTGTTGGTAGCTATTAAGTAGGTAAAATTGATCTTCCCACCCCAGCAGCATGGATGATCTAAATAATCAGAGTACTTTTTCCTCCTTAACATAGAGATTAGTTCAGGAATGGGTACAAACCTAGGCCTAAGTCAAGGACATTCCTCTGGTCCAAGTGATCAATTCGCATAAGGTCCAGCCACAGGGAAGCTCAAGACTTTTCCAGGTAGCTGTCAGGGGCAATATCCTCCCCCCATAGATATTGATAGCAGTGGGGGAAGCCAGTGTAAGGATGAAACCACCACAAGGTGGTAGTGGGAGAGTCCTCCATGGGTGTCTAGGCTCCTATATGTCTTTCTAGGGGTGTCAGAATTCAAGATCCTAATGCTTCTTTTCCTGAGCTATTTCTCAGGGTTGTGTTTGCAGCAAGCAATCTTGAGAAATTTGGTAATTTCTCAACCTGGGACAAGGAGCAAGTTTGTTAGCTGATTGTTAGCCAAAAACAAAATAAAAGCAATGGACTTATTAACTTTAGCATTCCTTAGCTGTTATGCAAACCCACTGTGTGTGTAGCATCCATCTGGGTCATATCATGTCAACCCTGTGGAGTCTGAGGCAAGGTTAACCAGTGTAAACATGCTGATGTTCATGCTGCTTGCTGCACCCTGAGTAATAAACCTCTTTGTCTCTACCCAAGAGTCTCACATCTGCTTTCAGCATCCATGAAACAGTAACAGGGTAACTTAGTAGTTTGAAAGAGGATGCAATTAAATCCCAGACCCAGTGGGGTGAAACTTAGACACTAGTAGAGAAATGGAACCAGGGCCCTGGTCAAAAAGCACATAAGCCTGCTCTTTATTTTATTTGGGATTTAAGAATCACATCAAGAGAAAAAGAAATATTTTCTTAAGGGAAAAAACTGTGACTTAAGTGGTTTTGAAAATGATCTTCTTAGACTAACTCTACTTCTGTGCCACTTAAATGATTTAACACTATATCAGATGCTCTGTTTTACACTACCATTCATTCATTCGTTCATTCATTTGATTTTTCATTCAGCTAATAATATTTATACTATCTTTCCCAATTTTGACACCACATTAAGATTTCTGAGCCTAACATGAACTGTCAAGGCATATTATGAAGCAAAAATATTCCATTAGGAATTACTTATTCTGCAATAGTTTCACATTGGCCACCCATGCCTAGCTCGTGCCTCTTTTTTACTTTTCTAATTTTGAGTTTTTCACTCAAAAATATCATTACTTTCCATTTTGAGCTAATGTCTATGAGCTCTTTCTAATTATTAAAAAACCTAGATGTTATTCTTCAGTATGAATAACATAGTAATATATTAAAGTTTGGAGAAAAATAAAGCATCACAGCAAAAAGAAGATACATTTCTTTTGGTTCCTGATCACAATTCCAATGTGGGTCTGGGGAGAGGGACCACTCCACAGCACCACCAAACAAATCTCAGGATGCCAGCAGGTGTCCAAGAATTCAACTAAATCCTGACACTATCTACCAGGAGATAAGGGCTCAGTCCCACAGGACTGCCTCCCACCCCCACTCACACACCCTGCAGACATGAGCTGCAATCCTAGGGTATCACTTGTGCTTTTGACCAACTGACTATAGATCAGAGGTTCCAAAGACTCCCCTCCTTGGGTGGATTAATTTGCCAGAGCAGCTCACAGAACTCAGGGAAGTGCTTACTTACATTTACCAGTTTATTAAAGGATATGATAAAGAATACAGATGAACATTCAGAGGGAAGAGATGGGTAGGGAAGAGAAGGTGTGTGGGAAGGGGTATGGGGCTCTCATGGCCTGTCCAAGGGCACCACTCTCCCAGCACCTCTATGTGTTCACCAACCCAGAAGCTCTCTGAGCCCCATCCTTTTGGAATTTTATGGAGGGTTCATCACATAGACGTGATCAGTCATTAACTCCATTTTCAGCTCTTCTCCCTTCTCAAGAGAATGTGGGGTGTGGCTGAGAATTCCAAGCTTCTAATCATGGCTTGGTCTTTCTGGTGACCAGCCCTCACTCAGGAGCCATCCAGGAGCTCACCCAGAGTCACCTCATTAGAACAAAGGCACTTCTATCACCCAGGAGATTACAAGGGTTTTAGGAGCTCTGTGTCAGGAACTGGAAGCAAAGACTAATATATATTTTTTATTATCTCACAACATTATTGTAAAATTATGTGAAATTTAGAATGACCAAAACTGAAAAAATGCACCATGATTTCAGTATTTAAACCAAGCTTAAGTTTTCTTTCCTTTTGGGCCACCAAAACTTGGTGCTTATTAAAAGGACTTAAAAAAAATGTAGCAGGCCTCTTGCAACATTATCTAATATATTTATGTGAGTTAAATTTGAATGAATCACCAAATGAAACCACATGGATTAAAGTCCTTGTAGGATAAATACATATTAAAAGTTTCATTTTCAAAAAGCATACTTTATAAAAGTGGCGTGTGTGTATGTATGTGCCTGTGTGTTCACATGTGTGTGTACTTTAGGACAATGAACAGGGAGTTAAATCAACATATTAGAAAAAATAGTTTTAGGCATCTGATTTTTCCAAAACACTGGAGGGCATTTGTCTCTGATGTCAAGGAATGAAATACAATGCTATGACTCATGATGTCTGCTGACTATATCGTTTTGCTACTTTATGTTTTTGCTAATAAATATTTCATTTTTTTGCATTTCAGATAGTACTGGATTATCTGAAACATCAGAAAAAGTAAAGATAATTTAAGGAAAAATATAAGGTAATGTCAATGAATTATCAAAGATGAGATTTACCTGATAGCTTTTATATTTTTAAACAAACAAAACCATTTTTCCATAGGTACAATCATAATTTGGAACTGTCACTAAATTATACCCTCCAAAATCAGTGTTAAAATTTGGAGCTTTGAAACAACGCATTTTGTTATTGTCTTATTTTTCTCCCTGCAAAAAATGACTGACAACAATTAGACATAAGATTGTATATACGAGAAGAAATGAATATCCCAGACAAAGACAACAAGAGGCAACATGCTGGTTGGAATTAGTTACAGATATCAGAACTTTTTTCTGTGTTAAAAAATAAATATACAGATAATTGATACGATGGATAAATATTTGTGAACTCATATTTAACAGTTATGCAACTCTGACTATTGGAGAATCACTAATTCATCATCTGCTGACCCCGCTAGGGCCTGCTGCCACTCGAGTATTTGTGTTGTTTCCTGGAATGCACATGAGTGAAATGCCATGCGAGCAGGTGGTGTTGGGCTCTGCGGCATTCCAGTGAAGGCGATAAGGAGTTGTGTGAAAGAAGACACCCCCAGGCCCTGCTGAAAGCATTTTTCCTGTGCATCTACGTGCCCGCTCTTGCTTTGAGGCTGAATGTGGTTTGGGGAGAAACCAGCACTGTTGCTACTGCTGGTGATTTAAAGTTCCATCACGGAGGCTTGCAGAGCTAAAGAATGCACACTAACAACTCCTACTTTTTTTTTTTTTTTTGCGGTACGCGACGCTCAGGCTCAGTGGCCATGGCTCACGGGCCCAGCCGCTCTGCGGTATGTGGGATCTTCCCAGACCGGGGCACGAACCTGTGTTCCCTGCATCGGCAGGCGGACTCTCAACCACTGCGCCACCAGGGAAGCCCAACAACTCCTACTTTTACACAAACCCCAGAGTGGCTGCCTTGCCCAACCTTACAGCATCAGGGAGTATATCAGTTTGCTAGGCCTCCATTGCAAAGTACCACAGACTGGATGGCTTCAAGAACAGAAATTTATTTTCCCACAACTTTGGAGGCTAGAAGTCTGAGATCAAGGTGTCAGCAGAGCCTTCTGAGGCCTGTCCCCTTGACTTGTAGATGGCTGTCTTCTCTAAGCGTCTTTACATGGCCTTCTCTCTGTACCTGTCTGTATCCTAATCTCCCCTTCTTATAAGGATGCCAAGCATTGGATGAAGACCACTCCAATGACCTCATTAGGCCGAATTACCTGTAAAGCCCCTATCTCCAAATACAGTCATGAATTTGGGGGGATAAAATTTAGCCCATAACAGAGAGCCACAGCATACAGTCAGCCAAACTGCCTGTTAGTTTCCTTTCCAATATACAAGAATATATAAAATGGAGGTGACAGGATCACTTTTGAGATTTTGATAATTTTCTTTGTTCTTCAGATTTCCCACTTTCTTCCTATTCCAAGAAAGTAGTCAGACCCTTACAATTTCCTTAACTCAAGGATTTTTCTGAGCAGAAACAGAAGGTGGTAACCGTGATTCTCAGTTTTATAAGGTCTAAACACCATGAAATGATTTTGCAAGGTGTCCCAGAGCAGTGCCTTTGAGAAAAGCAAGGGAGGGGCTTAGTTCAGACTACGAGGGACT